>NC_086176.1:118341961-119556416 GCF_023053635.1 Elgaria multicarinata webbii | reverse complement strand
GAGCGCTGCGCCCATCGGGGCCAGGGAAGGAGATCGCGGACGGGGGAGGGAGATTGCGGACGGTGGAAGGAGATCGTGGACGGGGGAGGGTTGGGAACATTTTTTAAAAAACAACAACTTACCTTTGCACAGGAGCGCTCCTGCACATCTGGCCCCTCCTGTAAACAAATAAATAAATAAATGGCGGGCGCGTGTAGACTAGGGCGAGATCCCGTGATATTTGCATTGCGGGATCTCCCTTGGTCAGGCCTGGATTTACAGGTAGGTCTAGCAAAGGCCACAGATGATAGTCCACTGCTCTCACCCCACCAGGGTTCCACCTGGGTTCCACTGGGGGTCTATGATGACCCTGGCTGGTAATAAGAATTCCCTCCAAGACAAGTCACCAAAAAACCCCAAATGAGGCTGTTCCGTTATTTGCATTTATAATCTTTGTTTGTTTCCTAGGTACCGTCCCAAACTTTTTCAGCTTCTGCTTTGTGGCAGACACATTTCAATTTTGGTTTCTCTCAGTTTCGCAGTTTTCCAATCTTAAGTTTGGTTCCTCCTGTTTCCACTTCAGTTTGAGAATTTTTAAATTCATAGGCATTTTTGTCTGCATTTCTCCTAATATTTATTTATTTATTTATTTATTTATTTAAAACATTTATATCCTGACCTATATCAATAAGATCTCAGGGCAGCGTACAGATAAAAGCATACAGTATAAAACAGTAAATATACACAGCTAAAAACAAATTAAACCATAAACCAAGTTAAAGTGATATATAATTTAAAAGCAGTAAAAGCATTGCACACGTTTTATTGAATTTTACATAGTGTCTATACTTTGCAAGCAATTTTTCCTCTGTCACTGGAAGCATTTGAGCAGAGACTGCCCAGACATCTGTCAGTGTGTCTTTAAACTGGACTCCAGCACTGACCAGGGGGTTGGACTCCATGGCCTAAAGGGGACCTTCCAATTCTGTTAGGATTCCTTAACATATTGCATTTTTTCGTGGACTTTTTGTGTACATTTACCTCTAACACCCACATTTTTGCACTCATAGAATCATAGAATCATAGAATAGCAGAGTTGGAAGGGGCCGACAAGGCCATCGAGTCCAACCCCCTGCTCAATGCAGGAATCCACCCTAAAGCATCCCTGACAGAGGGTTGTCCAGCTGCCTCTTGAAGGCCTCTAGTGTGGGAGAGCCCAAAACCTCACCAGGCAACTGATTCCATTGTTGTACTGCTCTAACAGTCAGGAAGTTTTTCCTGATGTCCAGCTGGAATCTGGCTTCCTTTAACTTGAGCCCGTTATTCCATGTCCTGCACTCTGGGAGGACCAAGAAGAGATCCTGGCCCTCCTCTGAATGACAACCTTTAAGTATTTGAAGAGTGCTATCATGTCTCCCCTCAATCTTCTCTTCTCCAGGCTAAACATGCCCAGTTCTTTCAGTCTCTCTTCATAGGGCTTTGTTTCTAGACCTCTGATCATCCTGGTTGCCCTCCTCTGAACACGCTCCAGCTTGTCTGCGTCCTTCTTGAATTGTGGAGCCCAGAACTAGACGCAATACTCTAGATGAGGCCTAACCAGGGCCAACTAGAGAGGAACCAGGACCTCACGTCATTTGGAAGCTATACTTCTATTAATGCAGCCCAAAATAGCATTGGCCTTTCTTGCAGCCATATCGCACTGTTGGCTCATATTCAGCTTACAGTCTACAACAATTCCAAGATCCTTCTCGTTTGTAGTATTGCTGAGCCAGGTCTCCCCCATCTTGTAACTGTGCCTTTGGTTTCAATTTCTTAAATGTAGAACTTGGCATTTATCCCTATTAAATTTCATTCTGTTGTTTTCAGCCCAGCACTCCAGCCTATCAAGATCACTTTGAAGTTTGTTTCTGTCTTCCAGGGTATTAGCTATCCCACCCAATTTTGTGTCATCTGCAAATTTGATAATTTTTTTATTTATAAAATAACTTTTTTATTTATAAAACACAATATTTATTTTATTTTATTTTTTTATTGGAAAACTCCATTGCAAAACGTGAAGACATGTGGAATTTAAGTGATCCTTTGGAAAGATCACTTAATTTCAGTTTGCATACAGGTTTGAAAGTGCAAAACTAGGTAAGCTTGCATTACAATGTGAACTGAGTGAATTTCTCCCCCGTCCATAAGCAGAAGTAAGTCTGATACTGGGCCGATACGATGTGATACCGGCCTCATTGTAACCATTTCAGCTGCACCCATCAAAGGTTTGTGCTCTTTGGAACTGCAATCCAACTCCAATGGGTCCTGTCTTAACTGCCCAGCCGGTGTGGTCTCAAAGCTGTCGTTGCTTGACTGTGTCCTCTAGTGCTGACATACAACATCATCAGTGGACACCAGAAGGCCATGGGACAACTCTCAAGCCAGCACAGAGGCTCTGGGGTTGGTGATGACTTCGTTGAATATTTGGCATTTCACCTCTGTAGCCAAAGCGGTCCCTTAGGATGAAACTGATGGCCTCCTCCTCCTCCTCCTCCTCCTCAATTTAAAAATTATCATTCCTCAAAATTATTGAATAAATTAGATGTGCATTTAGGAAGACACAATTACATCATGTTGTTGCAAGTGTAAAACATTTATAAATACACCAAATTCACACAATCATCAGGTAGTGTACATCAGCCTAAAACGATTCTTTCCGATCCATTTTGAATTTTGCAATAAATCAATATAGGCAGGATACTTCCCTATGTGTGGATGAGGAAGCAGCACCCCTATGCAGAATGCCCCTTTAGGGCTCTTGTTTCTGCCCTAATGCCCTTGCTGCATCTCCCTGACGAGGCTCGCCTGGCGCCAATACTGTGATCTTTTCAGTGCCAGGTTAAGACTTTTCTCTTCTCCCAGGCAGTTCACAACATATGATGAGTTTTTGACTGACCCCAGAATAGCTGTTTTGAATGGATATTGCTGTTTTTATGCTTTTACATTTTTGTATATTTGTTTTTAATGTTCATTGTTTTTAACTTTTGTAAACCGCCCAGAGAGCTTCAGCTATGGGGTGGTATATAAATGTAATAAATGAATAAATAAATATAAGCAGTGCACCAGAGTGGTCCATAGAATCATAGAATAGCAGAGTTGGAAGGGGCCTACAAGGCCATCGAGTCCAACCCCCTGCTCAATGCAGGAATCCACCCTAAAGCATCCCTGACAGATGGTTGTCCAGCTGCCTCTTGAAGGCCTCTAGTGTGGGAGAGACCACCACCTCCCTAGGTAACTGGTTCCATTGTCGTACTGCTCTAACAGTCAGGATGTTTTTCCTGATGTTCAGCTGGAATCTGGCTTCCTTTAACTTGAGCCCATTATTCCGTGTCCTTCACTCTGGGAGGATCGAATTTATTTATTTATTTATTTATTTATTTATTTATTTATTTATTACATTTTTATACCACCCAATAGCTGAAGCTCTCTGTGCAGTTCACAAAAATTAAAACCATGAGGAACATAATAAAACATCCAACAAGCTAAAAACCCAAAGACAAAATACAATATAAAAAGCACAACCAGGATAAAACCACACAGCAGAAATTGATATAGGATTAAGAGATCTTAAGAAGAGATCCTGGCCCTCCTCTGTGTGACAGAGTATGGGATATCCAAGGATGCCTTCATATTACGCAAGCTCTGAACCTTAAGAAACGTCTACAGCATGGAGAGAGGTGGGGATGGATGGGGGATGGGGGAACATACATAGACCTCACACCCTCTGGCCTGCCATGGAAAGCTGTTTGCACATGCACCAGGAGGAGCAGGAGAGAAAAGAGGGATGCACCCATACCTGAATGCTTTGCCCCTTGTGCAGAAAAGAACATCAGCTACACAGACGGCTTGCGAAACGCACTCCCTGTACCTACATTCTTAAGTTAATTCCTGTAACCCTATTACCAGCCAGGACTTATTTACCAATTGCTGTGCTGAAAGTGACTCTTTCGATTTCCGTTTCTATCTGCCTAGCAATCTTGGTGCCATCAGGGAAAGTAGCAGGGCTTCCTCCTCTTCTGATCCAATTTCTTTCTAGTCTGGGGCTGGCCTAGAGGCTTGAGTGGCACCTAAACCCTCGCAAACAGCTAAATTACACTTGCAACTGCGTTGGAGGACCTTCCCTTCTCACTTTTGACAGGGGCCAAGCTGGAGAGTCAATTTCCATTTCTGCATCACGCCAGTTCCACACTTGGCCCCCTGAACCTTCGCAGAAGACAGCGGCAGGCAGCTTCGAGGCACTTGCAATGGAATGGGGGTTAACGATCCTTCAAAGGTGTTTTAGCAGTGATGCTTTTAAAGGGGGGGGGGATACCTATTAAACATCTTTCCCCCACCCCAGCAAAGACCTTCTTTTCTCCTGTAAAACAGCTATGGGTGGCTCCAGACTGAACTGAAGAGGGATGGCCAGAGAGTGTGTGCATGTATTTTGTTGTTGTTGTTGTTGTTGTTGTTGTTGTTGTTGTTATTATTATTATTATTATTATTATTATTATTTAGAATATTTATATACCGCTCCCCATTGAAAAATTTCAGAGCGGTGTACAATGTAAAATGAAAATAAAAACAGAATAAAAACAGTTAAAACAAAATTTTAAAGAAGCAATAACAGCAATCCAAGGCTGCATGTTAGAGAAAGGCTTCTTGGAATAAAGATATTTTCAGGAGGCGCCGAAAGGAGTATAAGGTTGGCGCCTGCCTGACCTCCAGAGGCAGGGAGTTCCACAGGAGGGGGGCCACCACGCTGAAGGCTCTTCCCCTGGTGGATTCCAATCTGAGGATGGATCTAGGTGGGACCACCAGGAGCAGGCCCTCGGATGACCTCAGTGACCGGGCAGGATGGTAAGGGAGAAGGCACTTTCTCAGGTATCCTGGTCCCAAGTTGTTTAGGGCTTTGTACACAAGTACAAGAACCTTAAACCTGGCCCGGTAGCGAATAGGCAGCCAGTGCAGTTCCCTCAGCAGAGGAGTATGTGGTTTTTTTAAAAAAGCGCTTTCATTACCATCCATTTGTCTGCTCAACTCTTTCCCCTCCCCCTCTCCTTGATGGGGGAGGGGTGACTTAAGTAAACATAAGGCAAGGAAATAGTTAAATACCTCCTGCCCCCTCCCACCAATCTTCAGCTCAACCTGACGCCACCTGCAGGCAGGGCCGGTGCCAGACTATTTTGCGCCCTAGGCAAGGTGAGCTACTTTCATACATACCCCAAAATGCCAACTTTGATTTTTAAGAAAATACGTTTTGTAGAAAAGATAAGAAGCACAAAACTTGAAACTGCTAAATTTATTTTAAAGTGCAAGAATAAGTAATAATCAATTTTTGATTATCTTTTGCAAATACAAAAGAAAATATGTTGGCACACAAATCATTTTGAACTAAAGGGCACTCGGTAAAAAGTATACCTCCGCCATTGGCAACACAACATTAAAACCTTTGACTTATACTATTTAAGGTAACTTGGCGTAACCAACCCGTCATGTTAACAAAATATTTTGCTTACATTCAGATAGAGAAACAAACAAAAACCTTCAGAAATTAGGCCTACCAAAATACATGCGCGCCAACTTCCAGAAAGCAGTCCTACTTAAAACATGTTCAATAGTCACGACATTTCAGAATCAAAGACAGCACGGCTTGGCAAAGCCCATCATGTTCATCTGGAAAAACCACCACAAGCAAGAAAAGAGAGATTGATGATGATGACGACAACGACGATAATAATAATAATAATAATAATAATAATAATAATAATAATAATAATAACAACCCTGTTAATTATTTAAAAAGGTTTTAAGAAGGATGAACCATTATCACCTATTATTACAAAATATATGTCATGCCAATTATAGCAAACAAACGGGAAAGGAACGTCTATGGGTCTAAAATGCATTATTTAATAGGAATATCACCTCCAAATCATCCCTCCCCAACTCACACACGCGCACACACACACTCAGCATCACTAACTCCAAACAAACACATGCATTCACTCAAAGATCCCATGCATCCCAGTCACCCATACATTCTCTCTCTCTTTCTCTCTCACACACACACACCTCAGTTTTACCTTACTCGCTCCTGCTTCTTCTTCTTCTTCTTCTTCTTCTTCTTCTTCTTCTTCTTCTTCTTCTTCTTCTTCTTCTTCCTCTTCCTCTTCCTCCTCCTCCTCCTCCTCTTCCTCTTCCTCTTCCTCCTCCTCTCCTCCTCCTCCTCCTCCTCCTCCTTCTACCCCCTCTTCTTCAGTGCTGTGGGGGGCTAGAGGCTCAGCCGCTTGTGACAGTGAGCAAACGGAGCCCCACCCCCTGCCTCGCGTTGCCCTCATGCTGACGAGCATGAGGGCGACACGAGGCAACGGCCAGGGCTCCATCTTCGCTCACCATCACAAGAGGCTGGGGCAGGCACAGCCGCTTGTGACAGTGAGCAAACTGAGCCCCTCCCCCGCCTCACGTCGCCCTCATGCTGACATGAGGCAACGGGTGGGGTTCCGTCTTCGCTCACCATCGCAAGCGGCTGGGGCAGGCCCAGCCGCTTACGACAGTGAGCGAACTGAGCCCCATGCTGCTGCGTGCGCTCTCGGACTTTGGGTGAGTGCTATGCTGTGCCTGGTGCCCCTCTTAGCTTGGTGCCTTAGGCCTCCACCTTAGTGGCCTTAATGGTAGCGCCGGCCCTGCCTGCATGTCAGCTGTTTTGAACTAGTGGAAACTGCAGGCTATATAAAAGTCTCCAATAAATACAGCCAAATGGTGACCATTCCTTCTGGCTCACCTTTTCATAGAATCATAGAATCATAGAATAGCAGAGTTGGAAGGGGCCTACAAGGCCATCGAGTCCAACCCCCTGCTCAATGCAGGAATCCACCCTAGGTGGATCAACCCTAGGTGGATCGCTAGGCGGATCGCCCGGGACGATCGGCTGATGGGAGTTCATGGTCAGGAGACCTTTCAGAATCTCTCCCTGTGTGTTGGGATGAGACGGACACCACAGCTTGGGGGCAGGGATGCTGTGCCTCAGAACCTTGGGTCAAAACCAACCTGCCTGGGCTTTAAATCTGGCCCTCCAGAATTCCCCAGATGGCCGCACAGCCTTCCTCCCAGCTGCAGCTGCTTCCACAGATTGTGTGCAGTTTCCCACTATTCAGTGCAGGCTGGTGGTACTGATGTCATTGGGGTGTTGAATCTGTTCTGGCTTTCTGTGACAACCAGTTAGAACATTGGCTCCCAAACTTTTTCAGGTCACCGCCCCCTTGGTTCCACAAACTCATGCTCTGTGCCCCCTACCCTACCCTATAAAAATCTTTATTCAGAATAGCAGTTTTCAACGACCCACCAATAAAATTCAAAATTGTAACAATTAATTGAATATTTATTCAAAACCCAATTGCATTTTTTTAGTTTATTCAATTAAACATAATTGATGAACTTGATCCAGTGATATCATCTTTTCAAAGTCTGATAGTCATTTAGCAAGAATGTTAGATATCACATTTAGTAACTAGGGTAGAGTATCTCACTATTCTGTAAATCCTTAATGGTCCTCTGGATCCTGCTGGTCTGGGCGCTCGGGCTGAGCAGTGGCAGCGGCCAGGTGGAGGAGCTGAGCTGAGGAGCTGAGAATGAAAAAGGGACTGTACTGCATGCAGCCCCTTTAAATGGGAAGGACCCGCCATAGGCTTGCCGAGGGAGGAAGGGAAAAGAGAGCGAATGCCTCTGTTTTGCAGCCGGCGTGGCGGGGCACACCAAGCAGGATATGTCTCTTCATTAGCATTTTGGTGCTTTTGAAACATTTCAATTCACTGTTAAAAGGACTCTTCTTAAACTGTATTAATACATGTGTGGATTCTTCCCCTATATGGCTTGGGACCAAACTACCTTCTCCCATAAAAATGTCCCTGGGTTTGAAGACCTTCTGGAGAGGTGCTTCTCGGAAAACACCACCTTGAGTGCCCCCCTGCCCCCCCCTTGCCTCTTAACGCCCCCTATGCAATCCCACCCATGCAATCACAGTTACCCAGGAATTATTACCACAGCAAAGGTCAGTTTGATCATGTTTGGTGCAATCCATTTGGATTGTTCTTGTGCCGTTTCTGTTCACTCCAACAGGGCTCGATCAGGCGAACATATAGGTGGATCGTGGCCCATAAATATTACTTTCATCACTTCTGCCTGTGCTGCATTTCAGGCGATTAAAATCCTCCATGTTAGTGCCATTTTAAGAAGAACCTGTCAGCTCTTGTTTGCCTGAATAGTGTCAAAAATGTTGTCCTTTTTTTCCAAAACAGAAGACATTTTATTTAACAAAATTATATATATTTTAAAATCACTAAACATTTTTGTAGACATTAAACCAAATTCTCCAAGCCCTGGGTTTCATAAAAGATATTTTTTACAGCACAAACACATTTTGACTTAAATGAGAGCTGACAGATGCTCTTTAATGCCATATCCAGCCTGAGATTTTAATCATCAAAAATGCAACAGACGTGAAAGAAAAGTTTCCACAGAAACCTTAACTCTGCCCCCTTGTGTGCGTGCCCTTACAAAAAACCCTCCAGCTCTTGTGTATGGCCAAAAGCTTCCATTACAGGAGCAAGTGTGGTTTAAAGAGATCAAACCAAAAGCAAACCCACAGGAGGAGCCGAAAACGTAATATTGGAGATGCAGTGTTGGGATAACTCATTAGTCTTTGGCAACAGCCAGGTGATTAAATCCATCAGATAAAGTCTGAGATACACAAGCATTTATTTATTTATTTCGATATGGATGGAGGGTAATTAATTAACTCTGTAGTGAATCGGAAGGGGCACATTCAGCACCATAGAATCATAGAATAGCAGAGTTGGAAGGGGCCTACAAGGCCATCGAGTCCAACCCCCTGCTCAATGCAGGAATCCACCCTAAAGCATCCCTGACAGATGGTTGTCCAGCTGCCTCTTGAAGGCCTCTAGTGTGGGAGAGCCCACAACCTCCCTAGGTAACTGATTCCATTGTCGTACTGCTCTAATAGTCAGGAAGTTTTTCCTGATGTCCAGCTGGAATCTGGCATCCTTTAACTTAAGCCCGTTATTCCGTGTCCTGCACTCTGGGATGATCGAGAAGAGATCCTGGCCCTCCTCTGGGTGACAACCTTTTAAGTCTTTGAAGAGTGCTGTCATGTCTCCCCTCAATCTTCTCTTCTCCAGGCTCAACATGCCCAGTTCTTTCAGTCTCTCTTCACAGGGCTTTGTTTCCAGACCCCTGATCATCCTGGTCGCCCTCCTCTGAACACGCTCCAGCTTGTCTGCGTCCTTCTTGAATTGTGGAGCCCAGAACTGGACGCAATACTCTAGATGAGGCCTAACCAGGGCTGAATGGAGAGGAACCAGTACCTCACATGATTTGGAAGCTATACTTCTATTAATGCAGCCCAGAATAGCATTTGCCTTTCTTGCAGCCATATCACACTGTTGAGGGGGCAGGATTGCAGTTTGAGATTGATAAACAAATGGTCAAAGAACACCTAATTTCCTTGAATGAGTTCAAATCCCCAGGGCCCGATGAACTGCATCCAAGAGTAATGAAGGAGCTAGCGGAAGAACTCTCAGAACCTTTGTCTATTATCTTTGCAAAATCATGGAAGACGGGTGAGGTGCCGGACGACTGGAGGAGGGCTAACATTGTCCCTATCTTCAAAAAGGGCAAAAAGGAGGAACCTGGGAACTACAGACCAGTCAGCCTGACATCCATCCCTGGGAAAATTCTGGAGCAGATTATAAAGAAGTCAATCTGTAAACACCTTGAAATCAATGCAGTGATTACTAGAAGCCAACATGGATTTGTCAGGAACAAATCCTGTCAGACTAATTTGATCTCATTTTTTGATAGGATAACCTCCCTTGTGGACTGTGGGAATGCTGTGGATGTCATATATCTTGACTTCAGCAAAGCTTTTGACAAAGTACCACATGACATTCTGATTAACAAACTAGCTAAAAGTGGGCTAGATGGAACAACTATTAGGTGGATCCACAGTTGGCTACAGAATCGGACTCAAAGAGTACTTATCAATGGAACCTTCTCAAACTGGGGAGAGGCAACGAGTGGGGTGCCGCAGGGCTCAGTCCTGGGCCCAGTGCTCTTCAACATTTTTATTAATGATTTGGACGAGGAGGTGCAGGGAACGCTGATCAAATTTGCAGATGACACCAAATTGGGTGGGATAGCTAATACCCTGGAAGACAGAAACAAACTTCAAAGTGATCTTGATAGGCTGGAGTGCTGGGCTGAAAACAACAGAATGAAATTTAATAGGGATAAATGCCAAGTTCTACATTTAGGGAATAGAAACCAAATGCACAGTTACAAGATGGGGGACACTTGGCTCAGCAATACTACAAATGAGAAAGATCTTGGAATTGTTGTAGATCACAAGCTGAATATGAGCCAACAGTGCGATATGGCTGCAAGAAAGGCAAATGCTATTTTGGGCTGCATTAATAGAAGTATAGCTTCCAAATCACGTGAGGTACTGGTTCCTCTCTATTCGGCCCTGGTTAGGCCTCATCTAGAGTATTGCGTCCAGTTCTGGGCTCCACAATTCAAGAAGGACGCAGACAAGCTGGAGCGTGTTCAGAAGAGGGCAACCAGGATGATCAGAGGTCTAGAAACAAAGCCCTATGAAGAGAGACTGAAAGAACTGGGCATGTTTAGCCTGGAGAAGAGAAGATTGAGGGGAGACATGATAGCACTCTTCAAATACTTAAAAGGTTGTCACACAGAGGTGGGCCAGGATCTCTTCTCGATTCTCCCAGAGTGCAGGACACGGAATAACGGGCTCAAGTTAAAGGAAGCCAGATTCCGGCTGGACATCAGGAAAAACTTCCTGACTGTTAGAGCAGTGCGACAGTGGAATCAGCTACCTAGGGAGGTTGTGGGCTCTCCCACACTAGAGGCATTCAAGAGGCAGCTGGACAACCATCTGTCAGGGATGCTTTAGGGTGGATTCCTGCATTGAGCAGGGGGTTGGACTCGATGGCCTTGTAGGCCCCTTCCAACTCTGCTATTCTATGATTCTATGATTCTATGATTCTATGACTCATATTCAGCTTGCGATCTACAAAAATTCCAAGATCCTTCTCATTTGTAGTATTTCTAAGCCATGTAGGGTTGCAATGGCTGACTGTCTCTCAGTGCCTCAAGGATGCCTCTGACTTCATTGGGTTGTGTCTGCGCAGGTCCCTGCTGGTTGCACCATAACCTCAGTGCTTGGACGGGTCTGTGTGGGAGGGGGCCGTAGCTCAGTGGTGGAGCGCATGCTTTGCTCTGTTCCTCCACTGGGTAAGGCAATCCCCTAGGTAACCTCATCCCAAATTGTTCAGGGCTTTATTTGCCAGCTGCAGAACCTTGAACTTGGTACATTCACACCAGTGCACAGAAAAAGAAAAGGACAAAAAAACCATCTACTTCCAAACCCGCTCAGGCATTTTGGACAGTGGGCTGCTTGCTTCACCTTGGACTGATTTGGGCATGACCCACTTTGCCTCAGGTCCACAGTGGAGCCTCACTTTGAAAAATGCAAAGCTTTGAATATTCCCACGGACTGGCATGGGGGACAGAAAGAAATGGGTTTAACTTTTCATTTTATTTCTTAAATACTTTTTGACGTATTTGGATGAAACTTGCAGAAATTGTATCCCCTTCTGAGTGGATGAAGCCTGACAAATTTCAGAGAACTATTAAAGTTGGGGCTGTTGTTTGTTTGTTTGTTTGTTTGTTTGACTGGTGTGTGTGTGTGTGTGTGTGTGTGTGTGTGTGTGTGTGTCTAGATAGATAGATAGATAGATAGATAGGGACACCTATAACTTCAGAGACTGAAAGAACTGAGCCTGTTTAGCCTGGAGAAGAGAAGACTGAGGAGAGACATGAGAGCACTCTTCAAATACTTGAAAGGTTGTCACCCAGAGGAGGTCCAGGATCTCTTCTCGATCATCAGGAAAAACTTCCTGACTGTTAGAGCAGTGCGACAATGGAATCAGTTACCTAGGGAGGTTGTGGGCTCTCCCACACTAGAGGCCTTCAAGAGGCAGCTGGACAAGCATCTGTCGGGGATGCTTTAGGGTGGATTCCTGCCTTGAGCAGGGGGTTGGACTCAATGGCCTTGTAGGCCCCTTCCAACTCTGCTATTCTATGATTCTATGATTCTATGATTCCTCCCAGAGTGCAGGACATGGAATAACGGGCTAAAGTTACAGGAAGCCAGATTCCAGCTGGACATCAGGAAAAACTTCCTGACTGTTAGAGCAGTACGACAATGCAATCAGTTATCTAGGGAGGTTGTGGTCTTTCCCACACTGGAGGCCTTCAAGAGGCAGCTGGGCAACCATCGGTCAGGGATGCTTTAGGGTGGATTCCTGCATTGAGCAGGGGGTTGGACTCGATGGTCTTAGAGGCCCCTTCCAAGTCTACTATTCTATGATTCTGTGATTCTATTCCTTGGCAGAATTGGATGGGATCTGCAGGCATAGTTGCCCCTTCGAACAGGATGATGCTGATTGGGGAGCTGGTGGGCGTAGCAGCCTTCCTCTGTACAGGCAGCAGTGGGTACTGGCAACTCTGGGGGATCTCAACTTCCATGCTGAGGCTCCTGTATCCAGGGTAGCTCAGGACTTCATGGCCGCCATGACAACCATGGGGCTATCTCAACATGTCATCGGCCCAACACATGCAAAGGGATACACACTTGACTTGGTTTTCTCAACTGGGCAGGAGGATGGTGATCTGGAAGTGGGGGAACTAACATCTACCCCCTTGTCATGGTCAAATCACTTTCTATTGAGGTTTAGACTTTCAGCAGCTTTTCCCCTCTGCGAGGGTGGGGGGCCTATTAAAATGGTCCGCCCCCGGAGGCTAATGGACTCCGATGGATTCCAGAGGGCTCTGGGGGATTTTCCTGCTGATATGGCCGGTGCCCCTGTCAAAGCCCAGGTCGCTCTGTGGAATGCAGAGATGACTCGGGCGGTTGACACGATCGCGCCCAAGCGTCCTCTCCCTCTGAGCAGAGCCCGGTCAGCTCCTTGGTATACACCTGAGCTGAGGGCAATGAAGCAAGAGGGGAGACGGCTAGAACGCAGGTGGAGGAAAACTCGTGCTGGGTCTGATCGAACACGGGTTAGAGCTCACTATCGAGCCTACTCTGTGGCGGTGAGGGTGGCAAAGAGGCAGTTCTTTTCCACCAGCATTGTGTCTTCTCAGTGTCGTCCGGCGGAGCTTTTCCGAGTGGTTCGTGGCCTGTTACACTCTGGGCCAGGGCGAGAGATGGTGGAACCCTCGGTAGCACGCTGTGACGAGTTTGCACGGCACTTTGAAGATAAAGTCGCTCAGATTCGTCATGAATTGGACACCACACTTAATGCAGCTCCACTAGTAGAGGCGTTCAGAGCGCCGTCCGGTTCAGTTTTATTGGATGAGTTTCAGTTAGTGAGGCCCGAGGATGTGGACAAGGTGCTTGGCCAAGTCCGGTCGACCACCTGTGTGCTTGACCCTTGCCCCTCGTGGCTCATTACGTCAAATAAGGAGGGGATCGCCGGCTGGGTCCAGGAGGTTGTAAATGCTGTTGTGGTTAGGTTTTTACCCACAGAAGGAAAAGGACTCTAAAGAGTTAAAAAGATGTCCTTGGCCAGATTGTCTCTGCCAGGAGAAGTCCAGTATGAAGCAGATTCTTCCCTGGCCTACGTGCGGTACGAGATGTACAAGATGAAGAGACTATTGGTTAATTGGGCCAAGGAGAAAAGTGTATTTAAGAAGTCCATGTTGTATGGCTTCTTACTGCTGGAACTTACTGCTGGAACTTACTGCTGGAACTTACTGCTGGAACTTACTGCTGACATTATCAGACTGCTGATGTTATACTGCTACGTTGTATTGCTGTACTGTTGGTGAAAGGACTGTATATATGACCATTTATTCTGTAAGTAATTTATTTAGTGTCAGTAAAGATTCTTACTGACCAAAGACCGTGAGTGCTTCTTTTTGTTCCTAAATTCAAGCTGAAACCATTTCCAGACTCTACGCTGCTGCTATTTCGCACTCTGCTATATTTTTGGGTAAGCAATTACCCCGATAGGTTATGGGCCCAGAGAAAGTCTGGAAGGCATAATTTTTGGTTGCTGGAAAGCTTGAGAGCAAAGGAACGCTGGAGGGAAAGACGGAGTCGACCTCAGGCAGTTCATCGAGCTCAGACGGGTCTGTATCCAGTGTGAGTCGCGCTCCAGCCCAGCCGGTGAGGATGGCCCAGGTTCAGATGGCATCCAGTATTCCGGTGGAACGGCTGAATGAGAGAAATTACTTAACGTGGTCATTCAAGATGGAAATGTTTTTGAAGCGGGACAGATGTTGGAACGTCGTGAGTGTCCCGAGGCCGGTTGGTCAGACTGCTCAAGAAGCACAAGTGTGGGAAGAGCAGAATGAAAGGGCCAAAGCAAACATTGTCTTGAGTATGGAGGACTCGCAAATTGTCCATATCAACAGAGATGAGACGGCAAGAGACAGCTGGAATGCGCTGAGACAGATTTATGTGCGTGCGTCGGCAAGCACACGGCTGAGCCTCACCAGAGAGCTGTATCGGTTAAAGTTGGAGGAGGCTGGAAGTTTGGCAAATCATCTCCAACAGGTGAGATCTCTATTTGTCCAGTTGCAGGAGGTCGGAATCGTTTTTACGGAAGAGCATAAGTGCTACCTGATTTTGGGGTCGTTGCCTCAAAGCTGGGACATTCTGACAACCAGTCTGGAAAGTATGAAGACTGATGAACTCACTCTTCATTATTTGACGGGTCGTTTGCTCCAAGAAGAGAAACGGCGTCTTTCCAGGAAGGAGGAAAACTGCCAGGAAAGGGTTAAGCAGTCAGCCCTTGGCAGCGGAGAAAGAATGCAGAAAGATAAGTGTTTCCAAGACAACAGTGTGGAGAGAACCGCAGTTGCAGTAAGAAAGTGTTATTTTTGCAAACAGCCGGGTCATATCAAACGCTTCTGTAAAAAAAGGAAGAAGGGAGTTACACAGGCTGGAGAGAAGAAGGAATGCTCGAATGCATTTGTCTCAGCCACAGTGAGGTGTAACGAGGCCCAAGAGGTTTGGCTGATTGATTCTGCGTCGTCCAGAACAATTTCTAATAATCCAGAGGCGTTTCGGAAGTTGGAACCAAGCAAGGTGAAGTCAATCACGCTTGCAGATGGACGAACGTCGAGGGTGGAAGGAATTGGCTGTTGCTACGTTCCATGTCTGCAAAAGGAGTGTGAACAGGTTCTGTATGTTCCAGATTTAGATTTTTGTCTCCTTTCTGTTAGTGCTCTAACGTCTGAAGGATATGTTGTTACGTTTCAGAAGGATGAGTGCCAAGTGATTAAGGATGGACAAAATGTGGCACTGGGACATGTTAAAAATGGACTGTTTTACATGGGTGCAGGTAAAGAAAGGGTGGCACAAACTGGTAACGTGCCAGACCATAAAAATTGTGTTCATGAGTTGCACAGGCGTTTAGGTCATGCAAGTTTTAAAGTGTTAAGTCACATGCCTCAAGTGTGTACAGGGTTAAGCTTGCGAAACTGTAAAAATTTCTTGGATTGTTCAATCTGTCATCAGACCAAATCCCGGGTGCAGAACATCTGCAGGAAAAGTGACAGGGTGTCACAAAAGCCTTTTGAACTGGTGTTTATTGACTTGGTAGGGCCATTCACGCCTACACAAGGGGGATCCAGTTACGTGCTTGTAATTCTGGATGATTACACACGCTTTAGTTGGTGTTATTTACTGAAGCGAAAATCAGAAGCTTTTGAAACTTTTAGGGATTGGAAAACTTGGGCGGAAAAGTTCTTTAACAAGCCCATTATTTCTGTGCAGTCGGACCGTGGGGGTGAGTTTGTTTCTGGAAAGTTCTGTGAGTGGTTTAGGAAAACAGGAATCACACACAGGTTAATAGATCCCCAAACTCCTTTTCAAAATGGGTCAATTGAGAGAAGAATTGGAGTACTTCAAATGAAGAAAGATTCTCTAATGGCTGATGCAAACGCTGAGCAAGATTTATGGGGAGAAGCATTTTTAACCGCAAACTATCTGTGTAATAGAACCTGGAGCAGGGTTACAGGCAGTTCGCCTTACTGTTTACTTTTTGGTTCAAAGCCAGATTTGTCTCACTTGAGAACATGGGGGTCTTGGGCATACGTGCATATCCCAAAGTCCAAAAGATCTAAAGGTGAAACCAAGTCTGTGAAATTACGTTTTGTGGGTTATTCTGGCATGCAATCCAAATCTTGACGTTTTTCCCTAAGTCATGGGAAGGTGGTTGTTTCTAGGTCTGCTACTTTTCAGGAGGCAGGTTGGAACAGGATTCAAGGTTCCCAAGTTCTGTTAGAAACCGTGAACAACCAGGAGAAAACAGTAACTCAGGGGTTAACTTCTCAGAGCCCTCACATCTCTGAGAAGAGTGTTTCCACTCCCAAAAGTGGAAGGGAGGAGGGAAATGAAAGGGAGGAAGAAATTTCCAGTGTACCTCGTCGTTCACAAAGAAAAAACAAAGGAATTCCACCTTTAAAGTATTCAGATGAATTCAGTGTTTGTTGTGTGAAGTCTGAACCTGAAAGTTACAGTGGTGTGTTGAAATTGTCTGAACAAGAGCAAGAAAAGTGTTTTCAGGCAGCGAAAACTGAAAGGGAAATGTAACACACAGAGAAATGTACACAATGTTGGGATTGTTGTAAACATGTAAAGTTGATTTCTTACAGGTGAAATGTAATGAAATGTAAATTGTATTTTTTCTGTAGTTAAAAATGAAAGGGTGTTGTGGTTAGGTTTTTACCCACAGAAGGAAAAGGACTCTAAAGAGTTAAAAAGATGTCCTTGGCCAGATTGTCTCTGCCAGGAGAAGTCCAGTATGAAGCAGATTCTTCCCTGGCCTACGTGCGGTACGAGATGTACAAGATGAAGAGACTATTGGTTAATTGGGCCAAGGAGAAAAGTGTATTTAAGAAGTCCATGTTGTATGGCTTCTTACTGCTGGAACTTACTGCTGGAACTTACTGCTGGAACTTACTGCTGACATTATCAGACTGCTGATGTTATACTGCTACGTTGTATTGCTGTACTGTTGGTGAAAGGACTGTATATATGACCATTTATTCTGTAAGTAATTTATTTAGTGTCAGTAAAGATTCTTACTGACCAAAGACCGTGAGTGCTTCTTTTTGTTCCTAAATTCAAGCTGAAACCATTTCCAGACTCTACGCTGCTGCTATTTCGCACTCTGCTATATTTTTGGGTAAGCAATTACCCCGATAAATGCCTCCTTGAGAGAGGGAGTGGTGCTGGCCTCTTTAAAAGAGGCGGCAATTAGACCACTCCTGAAGAAGCCTAATCTGGACCTGGAAGATGTTAACAACTACAGGCCGGTGGCTAATATCTCTTTCCTGGGCAAGGTGCTTGAGCAGGTGGTTGCAGGACAACTCCAGGCACTCTTGAATGAAACAGATTATCTAGATCCATTTCAATCGGGTTTCAGGCCTGGTTTTGGAATGGAAACTGCCTTGGTCGCCCTGTGGGATGACCTCTGTCGGGAGAGAGACAGGGGGAGTGCGACCCTGTTGGTTCTCCTGGACCTCTCAGCGGCCTTCGATACCATCGACCATGGTATCCTTCTGGATAGGTTGTCTGAGCTGGGAGCTGGAGGTACTGCGTTGCAGTGGTTCCGCTCCTACTTGGATGGCCGATTCCAGAAGGTGGTGCTGGGGGATTATTGCTCTGTGCCATGGCTCCTAAGCCATGGGGTTCCGCAGGGCTCTATCTTATCCCCTATGCTGTTTAACATATACATGAAGCCGCTGGGGGAGGTTATCCGGAGATGTGGACTGAGGTGTCATCAATATGCAGATGATACCCAGCTCTACATTTCCTTTTCATCAAACCCAGGTGAGGCAGTGGCTGTTCTGAACCAGTGCCTGGGCACGGTAATGGACTGGATGACGGCTAATAAACTGAAACTCAATCCAGACAAGACGGAGGTACTGTTAGCGGGTGGTTCTTCTGGTGATGTTTGCCCTGTTCTGGATGGGGTTGCACTCCCCCTAAAGGATCGGGTCCGTAGTTTCGGGGTGCTCTTGGATCCAGAACTGTCACTTGAGGCACAGGTGAACTCAGTGGCAAAGAGCACCTTTTATCAGCTCAGGCTGATATACCAACTGCACCCTTATCTGGACAGAGATAGCTTAGCTACAGTTATCCATGCTCTGATAACCTCTCGTTTGGATTACTGCAACGCGTTATACGTGGGGCTGCCTTTGAAAATGGTCCGGAAACTTCAACTGGTGCAAAACAGGGCAGCCCATTTACTAACAGGGACTGGCCGACGAGACCACATCACGCCAGTCCTTTTCCAGCTTCATTGGCTGCCAGTCCAGGTCCGGGCCCGATTCAAAGTGCTGGTATTGACATTTAAAGCCCTAAACAGTTTGGGGCCAGGTTATCTGAAGGAACGCCTCTTCCCATATGTGCCTGCCCGGACCCTAAGGTCATCCTCAGGGGTCCTTCTCCGTGAGCCCCTGCCAAAGGAAGTGAGGCAGGTGGCTACTAGGAGGAGGGCCTTCTCTGCTGTGGAATGAGCTCCCTAAGGAGGTTCGCTTGGCACCTACATTATATGCTTTTAGATGCCAGGTGAAGACCTTTTTATTCTCCCAGCATTTTAACAGACTATAAATAAATTTTAACTTGGTGTTTTAAATTTGTAATTTTGCACTGCTGCTGTTTTTATCTGGTTGAGCTTTTATATTGAATTTTATAGTATGGGTTTATACTGTTGTTTTATACTTTGAATGTTTTTAATTTTTGTGAACCGCCCAGAGAGCTCCGGCTATTGGCCGGTATAGAAATGTAATAAATAAATAAATAAGTAAATAAATAAATAGTGCTGCCCCTGAATGGCCTCCTGACAAGGGGCGCTGGCAGGTGACTGCAGCTCTTCATCCACCTGAGTCTTCCTCCATTGCCAATGCCAACCCCCTGCAGTTGCAGCTGACCAGTCTTGGCTGAGTCCTGCACCATGTCAGTTTGATTGAACATTGTGGTTTTTTCTTTTCTTTTGGCTTAGCTTTGAACCAATCAAATGCTGTCTTTAGAGGGTATGGCCAATAAGGGCACTGAAGAGGGGAGGGACGGTCTTTTCAGTGCTATAAGGAGTGATACGATGAGCACCTGCACTCCCCCAACATACCGCTGTGCCTCCGTTCCTTTGCATGCCAAAAACTCCCCACTATTCCCACCGAAATGCCAGTCCAAGCAAGCAATACCTATGAGGAAGCTCCAGATCTTGATGTCTTCAGAAACTGGCAGGAGCTGCACACCATTAATAACCATCAAGGTTGCCCAAGAGCTGGCCAAAGCAAAACACTTTGCAGCGTAGCTCAGGTCCATTGCAGGCTGATGGCCACAGACACAAGTGTGAAGTCCTTCTTCACACAGCGTATAGTTAAATTACGGAACTCACTACCACAAGATGTAGTGATGGCCACCCATTTGGATGGCTTTAAAAGGGGGTTGGATCAATTCCTGGAGGTGAAGGCTATCAACGGCTACTAGCTCTGATGGTTGTGTGCTACCTCCAGTATCTGAGGCAGTAAGCCTGTGTGCACCAGTTGCTGGGGAACATGGGTGGGTGGGTGCTGTTGCACCATGTCCTGCTTTGTTGGTCCCTGGCTGATGGCTGGCTGGCCACTGTGTGAGCAGAGTGCTGGACTAGATGGACCCTTGGTCTGATCCAGCCTCAGGGCACTTCTGATGTTCTTAATTTCTATAGCAGCTGAGCAGTCTTGTGAAGTGCTTCATTTCGCACTGTCTCAGATCTGGGACCACCTCAGCAAGCTAGCTCCAACAGCCTCCACATGCAAAGGCCTCCTGCTCTCTCAAATGACTCTGCCCTTTGTCCCCAGCTGCCCCATATGCTTGGAGCTCCTTCCCAGGACACCCGTGTGATCTCACCATCTCGTACTTCTTCCTCAGCTCTTCTCAAAATCCACCTGTTCCACGAAGCCTTTGACATTATCATCATTTAGTGCTGTGGGGAAAGTTTCTCCCACATCTTCTTTTGATCATCCTCATTCAATTTGATGGAAAAGACATTGCTTCTGAAAAGGAATTCAAAGGAGAAGAAATTTCAGAGAAACGCTCAAGGGTTTGGTTCACAGTTTTTGTGCTTACTTTACTTATGAGGTGGTTGAGTGAGTGCGCGGCCTTTCATTGTACAACCACCGCTCTGCGCCTGCATTAGAGGCAAGGTGGGCCCACACTCACCCCTCAGCAAGTTAACATTTGGAAGACCCTGGGAAAGGTGCTGAACCCTGAAGAATGACAACTTTTTCTTTTTTCACCCCCCCCCAAGAAATAAAAGGCTGCTTTGCAAAACTTTCTCCAAATATGTGTGTGTGTGTGTGTGTGTGTGTGTGTTGGTTGGTTGCATTCCATCCCTTGCCCCCATGCCCTGGAATGATGCTAAATATGGCGTATGAGGATCCTAAGTGGGGGCCAGGCTGCCAGCACATTTATTTATTTATTTATTTATTTATTTATTTATTTATTTATTTAGAATATTTATATACTGCTCTCAATTGAAAAATTTCAGAGCGGTGTACAAGATAAAATGAAAATAAAAACAGAATAAAACAGTTAAAACAAAATTTAAAAGAAGCAAAAACAGAGATTCAAGGCTTCATATTAAGGAAAGGCTTCTCTTCTCAATACTCCCAGAGTGCAGGACATGGAATAATGGGCTCAAGTTAAAGGAAGCCAGATTCCGGCTGGACATCAGGAAAAACTTCCTGACTGTTAGAGCAGTACGACAATGGAATCAGTTACCTGGGGAGGTTGTGGGCTCTCCCACACTAGAGGCATTCAAGAGGCAGCTGGACAACCATCTGTCAGGGATGCTTTAGGGTGGATTCCTGCTTTGAGCAGGGGGTTGGACTCGATGGCCTTGTAGGCACGTTCCAACTCTGCTATTCTATGATTCTATGATTCTATGATAGTTGGAATAAAGACGTTTTCAGGAGGCGCCGAAAGGAGTACAAGGTTGGAGCCTGCCTGACCTCCAGAAGCAGGGAGTTCCACAGGAGGGGCGCCACCACACTGAAGGCTCTTCCTCTGGTGGATTCCAATCAGAGGATGGATCTAGGTGGAACCACCAGGAGCAGCCCCTCGGATGACCTCAGTGACTGGGCAGGTTGGTAAGGGAGAAGGCGCTCTCTCAGGTATCCTGGTCCCAAGTTGTTTAGGGCTTTGTACACAAGTACAAGAACCTTAAACCTGGCCCGGTAGCGAATAGGCAGCCAGTGCAGTTCCCTCAGCAGGGGAGTTACATGCTGGAAAGGGGCAGCTCCAGACAACAGCTGAGCTGCAGCGTTCTGCACTAGCTCCAGCTTCCGGAGCAGCTTCAAGGGCAGCCCCACCTAAAGTGCATTGCAGTAATCCAGCCTTGAGGTTACCAATGCCTGTACCACCGTGGCCAAGAGATCCCTGTCCAGGAGAGGCTGTAGTTGGCGAACCAACTGAAACTGGTAAAAGGCACTCCAAGCTGTGGCGGCTACTTGAGCCTCCAATGACAGAAATCGGTCTAAGAGTACCCCCAAACTACGAACCTGTTCTCACTTGCAGTGATAGTGCAACACACACACACACCCAAACCCTTAGGGAAAATCCCCTCCCCTCCCAATTTCTCTGCCCACAAATAAGGTGGAGGATTTTGAGAAGCTATTTGTGCTCAGCTCTATTACCATTAGAGTCTCAGGTGATTTCGGTGGTGAGGAGCCCCTATGTCCAGCCACCTACGTCTTTTCCTGGCCAGGGATAGCCTGGCTCCTGTTGTCTATGCATTGGTAACCTCAAGTATAGATTACTGTAATGCACTTTCTGAGGGGCTGGTGCAGAATGCATGGGGCGGGATGCTGAGTAGGGTGCCTGGCCATGCCCATGTGACGCCAGTGTTGAAGCACTGGAACCTCTTAGCTACTGAGCCAAGTATAAGATCTTGGTGTTGGCATATAAAGCCTTGATCAGCTTGGAACCGTCTGGAGCAGCCTTCCTCAACCTGGGGCACTCCAGATGTGTTGGACTACAACTCCCAGAATGCCCCAGCCAGCTGGCTGGGGCATTCTGGGAGATGCAGTCCAACACATCTGGAGCGCCCCAGGTTGAGGAAGGCTGATCTGGAGGATTGCCTTCACCCATGGAAGACCTGTGCAATCCACTAAGGTCATGAGAGGAGTCCTCGCTGGTTGTTCAATGACCTGTAGGGTGACCATATGAAAAGGAGGATAGGGCTCCTGTATCTTTAACAGTTGTATTGAAAAGGGAATTTCTGCAGGTGTCATTTGTATATATGGAGAACCTGGTGAAATTTCCTCTTCATCACAACAGTTAAAGCTGCAGTAGCCCTGCCCTCTTTTAAATCTGGTCACTCTAGTATAGCTCCTGCAGCTTTAACTGCTGTGACGAAGAGGGAATTTCACCAGGTTCTCCATATATACAAATGACACCTGCTGAAATTTCCTTTTCAATACAACTGTTAAAGGTACAGGAGCCCTGTCCTCCTTTTCATGTGGTCACCATAGTTTAAAAACAAAACAAAAAAACCCTCCCCTTCCCCCCAGCCTACCCACCCCCTTGATAGGCACTTTAAACAAAAGCCCCCTCTCCCCCTCAGCACACCTCCGATGGGCACGGAGCCCGCAGTATAGAGCAGCCGCGGCAATTTCAGCCGCTCTATGCTTTGGGCTCTATGATTTCTGCCCATTAACCACAGAGCACATGTCAGATGACACTTTTAGCCATGGTTAGTGCCGCTAACCACATTGCAGAACGTGGTTTGGCAGCCTAACCACAAAGTGGTTAACGCCGGAAGAAAATGTTAGCAAGATCGCATGTCAGACGACACCGTAAACCATGGCTAAGGATTCCCTTAATCACTTTGTGGTTAAGCAGCATGGTTTAGCGTGTCATCTGAACCAGGCCACTGATTATACCAAGTAGATTCATCTATCTAGCCCAACGTGGCCTAGCAGGGTCCCTGGCAGAAACCGTCTCTCTCAAAAATCCCTAAAAAGCCTCTTTGCAGTGGGGATGTCAGGACTCCACACAAACGAAAATCTCTCCTGCTAAGCCGAGGACCATCTCATATAAAACCCAGTGAGTTTCATTTTCATGGACTCCAAGTTGCAGGGGGAGGAGCCTGATTTCAAATCACCACCGCCCTCCACAGTAAAGAGTTGGTTCTCATTCCAGGCTTGTTAAGAGCCCTTCCCGGGATTTCGCCAGAGACGGATTAAGGACTGCCTCACCTTGGCTCACTCACTCCAAGGAGCTCGCCTCACTAATGATCTCTCAGATTTCTAAAAATGTGCCAAGTGCCCCCTGGGCTTCTGGCTGTGTATACATAATTAAGAAGAAATTCATGAGGAAGATAACTTTGAGAATATGTATAAGTTCACTGCCCATGTTTGAGTGGAGTTGACCTTCTACGAGAACCTCTACGTGTCTAGTATTTAGCCACACTGCATCACTTTGATCGTATTTTTACTTTATACAACATGGGCAAGTTTTTGCTGAAAGCTTAAGGCTGCAATCTTATACCCATGCACTCCAGAGAGTAAGTCCCCTTGAACTGAGCAAGACATACTTCCTGGGCACGGTAATGGACTGGATGAGGGCTAACAAACTGAGACTCAATATTTATTTATTTATTTATTTATTTATTTATTTATTTATTTATTACATTTTTATACCGCCCAATAGCCGAAGCTCTCTGGGCGGTTCACAAAAATTTAAACCATAATAAAACAACCAACATGTTAAAAGCACAAATACAAAATACAGTATAAAAAGCACTCAATCCAGACAAGACGGAGGTACTGTTAGCGGGTGGTTCATCTATCAGGCGAGGTGATGTTTGCCCTGTCCTGGACGGGGTTGCACTCTCCCTAAAGGATCGGGTCCGTAGTTTGGGGGTGCTCTTGGGTCCAGTACTGTCACTTGAGGCACAGGTGAACTCAGTGGCAAAGAGCACCTTTTACCAGCTCAGGCTGATATACCAGCTGCGCCCTTATCTGGACAGAGATAGCCTAGCTACAGTTATCCATGCTCTGATAACCTCTCGTTTGGATTACTGCAACGTGTCATACGTGGCGCTGCCTTTGAAAATGGTCCAGAAACTTCAACTGGTACAAAACAGGGCAGCACGGTTACTAACAGGGCCTGGCCGATGACTAAACGGCTTGGGGCCAGGTTATTTGAAGGAACGCCTCCTCCCATATGTACCTGCCCGGACCCTAAGGTCATCCTCAGGGGTCCTTCTCCGTGAGCCCCTGCCAATGGAAGTGAGGCAGGTGGCTACCAGGAGGAGGGCCTTCTCTGCTGTGGCACCCCGGCTGTGGAATGAGCTCCCTAAGGAGGTTCGCTTGGCACCTACGTTATATTCTTTTAAACGCCAGGTGAAGACCTTTTTATTCTCTTAGCATTTTAACAGTCTATAAATTAATTTTAACCTTGCTGTTTTAAATTTGTATTTTAAATTTGTATTTTTGCATTGCTGCTGTTTTTATCTTGGCTGTGCTTTTATATTATGGTTTTATACTGTTGTTTTATACTTGAATTGTCTTAATTTTGTAAACCGCCCAGAGAGCTTTGGCTATTGGGCGGTATAGAAATGCAATAAATAAACAAATAAATAAATATGCAACGGATGGGGCTGCATACATTTTAAGATGAGGTGAGGGGCCTCAATAAATGGACTCAGCAAAAGAAGGCTTTCCTTTCCCCCTTACCACCCAAACATCCCGTTCCCACCATTTGGAGAGATACTTTTTAGAGGTATTCATTCACTATCCCTTTCTGTTTTAACCACACCTAAATAATTTACTGTCATCAGCAAACTTGGCCACTTCACTGCTCACTCCTAATTCCAGATCGTTTATGAACAAGTTGAAAAGATTATGTTCTTATGTTCTTAATAGGTCCCAATAACGATCCCTGTGGGACCGAGCTATTAAATTCCCTCCATTGGGAGAATTGACCATTTATTCCCACTCTCTGCTTTCTGTTCTTGAACTAGTTATGGATCCATCAGAGGACCTCTTCTTTTATGCCATGACTGCTAAGTTTGTTCAGGAGTCTTTGGAGAGGGACTTTATCAAAAGCCTTTAGGAAGTCCAAGTAAACACTGCCCATGGTCCCCCCCCTCCTCAATGGCCTTCTTCTTTAGAAGGGTCTTTGAGCCACAGATCTTTTAAAGATGCTCTATTAACTCATTTTTAACATTCTCTCAGGGTTCCAAGCATCATTTTGTGTGTTTTGACACAAACCTGCAACACATACCATAATCCCAATGCATTCTTACAATCTTACAATAAAACAAAAGTTTCAATTTTAATTCCAAAATGACTTATTTTTTTTACATTTATTTATTTATTTATTCCATGGGGCTTTTAAACCAGATTCCCCAACACCCCCCTTTTTGCTATTTTTGTTTAACATATCATCCAGCCTGAAAAAGAACCCTACAAAACTTGCTGACTATTTTGTAACTTTTTTGTTAGCCCCAATAAAGGTATCGTCCCACTGATGGTTTGATCTCAAGCCTCCCTGCAATGGTAAGGGGCTAGTGCAGCTTCAAACATTTTACAACAGACCAGTTCACTAGGATTTTCTGAGCTTTTTCATTTCCAAATCACGGATTGTCTCCCTAAAGTCAGCTTCTTATGCAAACCCACACTCAAGAGTCGCCATTGGTAGGGTTGCTTAACTGTTCTTGTCCCATAGTAGAATGCTTGCAGTTTTGATGAGTACCAGGCTGCTGACTATTTTGTAACTTTCAGCTTCTGCCTCACTGCTCACTCAGGGCTCATCTAGAATCATAGAATAGCAGAGTTGGAAGGGGCCTACAAGGCCATCGAGTCCAACCCCCTGCTCAATGCAGGAATCCACCCTAAAGCATCCCCGACAGATGCTTGTCCAGCTGCCTCTTGAAGGCCTCTAGTGTGGGAGAGCCCACAACCTCCCTAGGTAACTGGTTCCATTGTCGTACTGCTCTAACAGTCAGGAAGTTTTTCCTGATGTCCAGCTGGAATCTGGCTTCCTGTCACTTGAGCCCGTTATTCCGTGTCCTGCACTCTGGGAGGATCAAGATGAGATCCTGGCCCTCCACTATACTACACCAAGCAAGATATTCCACTATGAAAGCGGTATATAAAAGGCAGGAGCCACACTACTGCTTTATAGGGGTATTGAAGTGCACGGACAACTGTT
Organism: Elgaria multicarinata webbii; assembly: GCF_023053635.1. Classification (NCBI taxonomy): domain Eukaryota; kingdom Metazoa; phylum Chordata; class Lepidosauria; order Squamata; family Anguidae; genus Elgaria; species Elgaria multicarinata. Next base: position 119,530,099 of record NC_086176.1, on the reverse strand, counting down.
GTGGCCCATTGACACATACCATATACCGCTTTCATTCTGCTATATTGTGCTTGGTGTGGCTCCTTGCCTTTTATATACTGCTTTCATAGTGTTATATCCTGCTTGATGTAGATGTGTCATGTGCTTCGACAGTTGTCAGTGCACTTCAGTACCACTATAAACTGTTAAGTATATGAAAAGAAATACTTGCTTAGTCATTAAAATTGTGTGTGTATGGCTATCTCAGGGTTAAACAGAGAAAGTATATCTGTGGGCAATTACCTTGAGATAGAGGCTGTTCTGGGAACCTTGCCAAGATTCTAAGTTAGCCTCATCACAGCTGTATGTAATGTAGATAAGAATTGTGTAAGATGTGTATATAGTTTCTCACTTGTGTAAAATGGAACTGATCACTGCTTACTGATCACTGCTCTACGATCACTGCTCTCTGTGTATGCCTCAGTGTGCTGATCTGAACTGATCTGAATTGGACTGCATAGAAGCCTGAAGGAAATAAACCAGCTCTGCTGTGTAAGACCTGCGTGATGTGTGTTTGTTTCTGAGCATAAACAGAGTTCCAGAAGGAGAAAAGTTCTGGCACAATAACCCAACAAAGGTTATGGGCCCAGTCCAGTCCAGGAAGCCTACGCCAGCCTAACCCAGGCAGAAGAACCAGAACTTGGTGGGAACGGTGCAGTATCAGAACCAGAACCAGGAGTCTGCTAAAACAGAAAACTGTTGATGAAGGAAGACATCAAGCTAAAGCCAGTGCTGCAAAGTGAGGAAAAATCTCAGTCGGCTGACTCTGAGGAGGACTCTGAGCAGAAGGACGGTGAGATACCAATTCCTAAAGCAGAGGAAATGGCAGGAGCTAATATGTCTGGTTTGCATCAATTGTTGGAAAAGCTGAATGACTCTAACTATGCATTATGGTCTTACAAAATGCAAATGTATCTGATTCAGGCTGAACTGTGGTATGTAGTCACAGAGGATCCACCAGATAGAGCAAATCCAGAGAATGCTAAATGGTTTAAGGACGATGCAAAAGCAATGGCAGTTATTGCATTAGCTGTGGAAGACTCTCAAATTTCCTTCATTCAGTTTTTGAATACATCAAAAGAGTGCTGGAATGCGCTACAAGCTGTATATCAAAGAGAAACAGCGGGCAGTAAAATAATTCTAACCCGGAAGCTGTATGGAATGAAGCTGAAACCAGGGGAGTCTATGTCAAACCATTTGAAAAGCATGAGAGAAATCTTCAATCAACTCAGGGCACGAGGGATGGAGTTTACAACTATACACCAAGTCTATGTGATTTTGTCAAGTCTTGATTCATCGTACGACGCGGTTGTCACCATGATGGAAAGTCAAGAGGAGAAAAATTTAACCCTCGAGTATGTAGCTGGAAAACTACTGGAAACCTATGAAAGAAGACAAGCTTCAAAACAACAGAGCCTTAAACATCCTGTGGCTGAATTTCAACAAAGCCATAAATCTTCTGATGTGGTGGCTGCATTAAAGGCAAGGAAATGCTTTAATTGTGGTTCCACAGAACACTTAAGGCGGGATTGCAACAAGAAGAAGAAAAAGCAGTCGACAGCAAAGTGGAGAGAAGAAAACAACATGAATGAAGCTGAATCAACAAAGAAGTGTCTTCTAGCAAGAGTCAAAGAAACAATGAATCCTTGGTTTTTGGACTCTGGGGCTTCAATAAGTATGGCAAAAGACAAACTTTCATTTGTAACCTTGGAAACTTCTACTTCAGAGCAAAAGTGTGTTACCCTTGCAAATGGAACAAAAATCCAGATTTGTGGTGTGGGTAATGTATATTTTGATTGTCTGGGAGTTGAACTACAAAGTGTTTTATATGTACCAGAATTAGAAACAAACCTTCTAAGTGTGTTTCAGTTAACAGAAATGGGGTATGAGGTTTGTTTTACTGAAGAAAATTGTACTATAAAACAGGGAAACAAGGTGTGTGTGCAGGGAATAATGAAAGAATCTTTGTATGTGATTAATACTTGTACAGAAAATGAAGTTGTAGCCAGCAAAGTCACAACAAAAACAATAGCCAATTGCAAACCACACCAAGAGTGCATCCATTTAACTCATAAAAGGTTTGGTCATGCTAACTATAAAATAATTTCTAAGATTCCAGAATTGTGTGAAGGGGTGAAAATCAAACCATGTTCTAACTATGTAGAATGTAATGTATGCAGTGAAACCAAGTGTCATAAGTCAAACATTCCAAAACATAGTGAGAGAACAACAAAAAGAATTTTTGAATTAATTCATGCAGATCTTGCAGGTCCTTTTGAGACAAGTCAAGGAGGAAACAGATTTTTCTTGTCTATTGTTGATGATTACAGTAGATTTGGATTTGTGTATGTGTTAAAACAGAAGAGTGAAACTTTTGGAAAGTTTAAAGCCTTTGTTAAGTGGAGTAAAAATAGATTTAAAGAACCTATAGCTAATCTAAGAACGGACCGGGGAGGTGAATTTCTTAGCAACCAATTAAAAAAATTCCTCAGTGATGAGGGTATACAACATGACCTTACTGCTCCATATTCACCATTTCAAAATGGAGTTGCAGAAAGGAAAAACAGAACCTTGCAGAACATGTTAAGAGCTCTATTGAAAGAGTCAGGATTGTCTAATCTGTTCTGGGCAGAAGCTTTGTCCACCTCAAATTATTTGTTAAACAGGCTTTACCACTCTGTACATGAAAAAACCCCATATGAAATGTTTTACAAAAGAAAACCTAGAGTGTCACATATACGGGTTTTTGGAAGTAAATGTTTTGCTCATGTTCAGAAAGAAAACAGACCAGGAAAGCTAGCTCAAAGAGGTTTGGAATGTAAACTGTTGGGATATGATACACAAACAAAAGGCTATCGTTTGTGGTCTCCATATCACAAAAGTGTAATTGTGAGCAGAGATGTAGTTTTTCATGAACAAATGCAGGAAACAAAGCAGTATGTAAGTTTGCCTGTAGAACAGAAAGCTGTAGAAACAGAAGAAATTCCTGAACAATCTCAGCAAGAGAGGGAGGGGGAAGAAACTGTAGAGGAGGAAACTATGCCTGTAACTATGCCAAGACGATCAGAAAGGGAACGCAAAGCTCCAATTCGTTACTCAGATGAATACCAAAGCAAACAGGTTTCTCATAGAGCTTTACTAATAGCCTATGAACCTACTTCATTTGAGGAAATTCAGGAAATGGAACCTACAGAAGCTCAGGGCTGGCATGAAGCAATGTCAGAGGAAATCAGAGCAATGGAAAAAAATGAAACGTGGGAGCTAGTACCTTTACCTGAAGGTCGTAAAGCCATTACCTGTAAATGGGTATACAAAGTAAAACAAAATGAGAAAGGACAGGTGGAACGTTACAAGAAAACAAAATTGTGTAGCAACCTCTAGTGCAGAAGCAGAATATATCAGCTTATCTCTGGCTTGTAATGAGATTGAGTGGTATAAACAATTATTTGCTGATCTAAGGTTGGAAATTGAGACACCAGTAACCATATTTGAGGATAATCAGCATGTATTAGTATGGCTACATCTGAAAAGTGTAAACCAAGAACTAAACATGTGGATGTTCGTTATTCTCATGTGAAAGATATAATTCAGAAGGGCTGGATTAAGCTTGAATATTGTCCATCTGAAATGATGTTGGCTGATTTATTCACAAAACCAGTATCAATGGTAAAACACAAAGAGATGCTTTTAAAGCTGGGTCTCAGATTGTAACACAATTTAAACAACATGCGCAAGAGGAGGACTGTTAAGTATATGAAAAGAAATACTTGCTTAGTCATTAAAATTGTGTGTGTATGGCTATCTCAGGGTTAAACAGAGAAAGTATATCTGTGGGCAATTACCTTGAGATAGAGGCTGTTCTGGGAACCTTGCCAAGATTCTAAGTTAGCCTCATCACAGCTGTATGTAATGTAGATAAGTATTGTGTAAGATGTGTATATAGTTTCTCACTTGTGTAAAATGGAACTGATCACTGCTTACTGATCACTGCTCTACGATCACTGCTCTCTGTGTATGCCTCAGTGTGCTGATCTGAACTGATCTGAATTGGACTGCATAGAAGCCTGAAGGAAATAAACCAGCTCTGCTGTGTAAGACCTGCGTGATGTGTGTTTGTTTCTGAGCATAAACAGAGTTCCAGAAGGAGAAAAGTTCTGGCACAATAACCCAACATAAACTAGTAAAGTAAATCCTGCAGTGCACTTCAATACCACTATAAAGCAGTAGTGTGGCTTCTGCCTTTATGGTTCGGGTCCAGGTTATTTGAAAGACCGTATTCTCCCTTATGAGCCTGCCCGTGCTTTGAGATCTTCTGGAGAAGCCCTTCTTTCAGTCCCACCATCTTCACAGGCGCGCTTGGTGGGAACATGGGAGAGGGCCTTCTCGGTGGCTGCTCCGGTGCTCTGGAACTCTCTTCCCCGGGGATGCTAGGCTGGCTCCCTCCTTGATGGGCTTTCGGAAGCAGGCAAAAACTTTTTTGTTCCATCAGGCCTTTGGAGAATAATCTGTCCCTCCATCTATGTTAATGTCTTATAATTTTGTTGCGTATTTTAAATGTTTATGGTTTTGTTCCCCCCTATGTATATTTTAAACTTTGTAAGGCCACCTTGAGGCCCAGCATTGGGCAAAAGGCGGGCTACAAATAAATATAATAATAATAATAATAATAATAATAATAATAATTTTATATACCGCTTTCATAGTGGAATACCCTGCATGGTGTAGATGAGGCCTCAGTCACCAGCAGTGTTCAAAACACCAACTAAAAATATTATTTTTTATAAAGACAATGGAAATAGTTCATTCTGTTTTCAAAAAGTAGTAGTATTGTATTTGTTGATTATATTTGTTGACTATAAGCTTGTTGTGCAATGCACAATAATTAAATAAAATAAAGTTTAAAAAAGGGAAAAGAAACAAAAAAAAAGTAGTGTGTGTGTGTGTGTGTGTGTGTGTGTGTGTGTGTGTGTGTGTGTGTGTGTGTGTGAACTAGGTATTTATGGTGCAATTCTCCACACGTTTAGACAGAAAAAAGCCCTGTAACTCCCTGCATTCCCCAGCTAGTAGGCGTATGCCCTTAATCACATATATTTTGGGTCTGTAAATCCTGCCACCAGCTCTGGCTCCCACTGCCCCTGGGGTCATTGCCCCTAATTATTATGGTGGTTTGTTCTTCCCACTAGCTCTGTCCCTTCTGCTTATGCATAAGGACCTCTGGGACTGGTAGTTCTTGAGAAGGGCATGTCACATAGGGAAGCAGAAATCTCTCTGTCTCTCAAAATTTAAGTCTTAGTTTAACTGCTTGATCTCTCTCTCTCTCTCTCTCTCTCTCTCTCTCTCTCTCTCTCTCTCTCTCATAGAATCATAGAATAGCAGAGTTGGAAGGGGCCTACAAGGCCATCGAGTCCAGCCCCCTGCTCAATGCAGGAATCCACCCTGACAGGTGGTTGTCCAGCTGCCTCTTGAAGGCCTCTAGTGTGGGAGAGCCCACCACCTCCCTAGGGAACTGGTTCCATGGTCATACTGCTCTAACAGTCAGGAAGTTTTTCCTGATGTCCAGCTGGAATCTGACTTCCTGTAAGTTGAGCCCATGGGCTGAGCTCTAATAGCAGTTCAGGAGTAGCAAAGTTTACCATCATTAACTGACGAAAGAGCTGGAGTCTTACATGGATATCTGGCTTCATCTACCAGGCCAGATTCTGTGAGGTTTGTTTTAACTCGCTTGCAGAGGAGTGAATGGGTCTTGCAAAGTGCTTTGCTCTATTCCGTTTCCTGCACTCTGGGAGGATCGAGAAGAGATCCTGGCCCTCCTCTGTGTGACAACCTTCTAAGTATTTGAAGAGTGCCATCTCGTTCTCTCTCTCTCTCTCTCTCTCTCTCTGAGCTTCATCAGATGAGTGTTTCATTCCACGCTTGTTGCTGGGCACTCGTGGATTTTCATGGGTCCTTGTCACAATGTTGTCTGCCTCTCGCATGCCTCCTGCCCCTTCTAACCTTCTTTGTATGACAAAAAAATGCCCCAGTAAGTCCAACTTATTTTTAAAGATGGAAGTTGCCGCTATTTCCTGCTGTGTGCGGGAGAAGCAGCGCGATCAAAACGGCACGTTGCACGTTGTCAAATGTGTGGGTGGAGAAGCGACGGTAAGGAATTGTGATTTCCCCCTCTGTGACAACACTCTCTGCCTTCAAGAGAAGAGCCTGGTGGTGGGAGGTAGGGACAGCAACTCCTTTTTCAGAATGTTGCTTGATCTGCTTTAACACTAATTCTGATTGACTCCAGCAAATCTACCAAGTTCTGAGCTATAGTGGATACAGGGAAATAAATTTCTATAAATATCCACAAGTATGATCTGAAACTTAGCCCCAATTTCCATCCCCCACTCATAGAAATTGGGTTACAGGCTCAGGTCTCCCACAGTGCTTGGCTCTTCCTTGTCACATTGAATTGTGTGTGGGGTTTTTTGTTTCTGGTTGGCTGGAAGATGCCAAATTGCTTTAATAGGATCTTTATATGTTCTTGTGTTCTGCTGCTTTTAATAATGTTCTAATTTTGTTTTACTGCATTTGTTATAATTCTTGTCAGCTGCCTTGAGCATTTTTAAAGGAAGGTTTGATCCAGGAGTTTAAAAGAAATACATCCTTTCTCCGCTAAATTAAAAAGCCCCAGACATTTCTGCCATTGCCACAGGGAAGGTGCATCAAGCCCTTGGTCATTTAGGGACATAGCTAGATGGGGTGATATCCCGGGGATCACTGTGGGATCATCCCTGTGCATTCACATGATCCTTCTCTTGCCCCAGGACCTTGCCCTACGCTTCTAACCTGCTTTTTCTGCCTGAGACCTGGGAATGTGTGGCCGGGCGTCGCGATTTGTCCTGGCTCCTTGTGAGTAAATGTGAGGAGCCAGGAACAGCACATGGAGAGTAGAGCTTCCCAGGAGCTCTGTGCCCATCGGGGTGAGGAGTGGGGAAAGTATTTTAAAAAAAACAACGTTACAATTTTTTGCACAAGCGCTCGTGCGTTCCGTCCGCTTTAACAACAAAAAAACCAAAATGGCGGGCGTGATGTCAAGTGCCTTGTGTAGATCTCTTCGTGATCCTCCCAGAGTGCAGGACACGGAATAACGGGCTCAAGTTAAAGGAAGCCAGATTCCAGCTGGACATCAGGAAAAACTTCCCGACTGTTAGAGCAGTACGACAATGGAGCCAGTTACCTAGGGAGGTTGTGGGCTCTCCCACCCTAGAGGCCTTCAAGAGGCAGCTGGATAACCATCTGTCAGGGATGCTTTAGGGAGGATTCCTGCATTGAGCAGGGGGTTGGACTCGATGGCCTTGTAGGCCCCTTCCAACTCTGCTATTCTATGATTCTATGATTCTATGACCAGGGTGATGATCTCATGATCATAAAATCGCAAAATCGTTGCTGTAAATAACCCTGGTCTAGCTGAGGCCTTGGTTGTCCTTTTCTGCAGCTGTTCCAACTGTTCCAACTCCATGAGAGCCTTTTCGACACGAGGGCAACAATATTCCGAACATCGCTGCAATGTGGAGGTCTACAAAAGCTTGACAATACTGGCAGTTTCATTCTCAGCCAGTTTCCTGATAACCCCTAGCATGGAATTGGCTTCTCTCCTCTCACACATGCTGCGACAACACCTATACTTGGGCTATCCTCTTAGCCACTCCAATTCCAAGATCTCTTTCCTGGTTTGTCGCTGTTGGTACAGCCCCCATCTGTGGGAAGTTAGGCTCCCCCCGCACCCGTAATGTGCATCACGCTCCCCTTTGAATTCATCACTTTGAATGTTGAGCCACAAGGGCTCTTTATCTGGGGAAGAACTACAAGAGCTGAGTTAACCTCATAAAGATACATGCAGCAGCATCCACCATGGGTAGGCGTGCAAAGTGAGAAACGCGCCGTCGCCACTGATTTTTCCTCCTTTTATAGGAAAGAAAGTGCGGAGTCAGCAAAGGAAATCAGAGAAGGAGGTGGGGGCCAGGGGAGGAATCCAGCAGGGCAAACTGTTGAATGTTTCAGAAACAAAAGCCAGCAAAGGAAAGATATTTTAGACACAACATCTGGGAGGGGAACTAAACACCATTAATACTTGAATGCAAGTGGGGGGGGGGGCAGACAAGCCCAGGACTAAAAGGCTGACTAGTAATAAAAAATCCATTAGGTATTCATCCTTGCCAGCTCTTCCCGACTGGGAGTCCTTAAGTGCTTTCTCTACCTCTGTGCACAAGGAGAGAGAAAGAGAGAGACACCCCCTTTCTACTGCCGCCGCCGCCGCCACGAGGCCACTTGGGCCCGGTCCAGAGCATCCTCCTAATGTGTGCGAGCAACATGCTGACTTCATTAAGGCCTTCGATTAATGTCAGGATGGACCCACTCCGCAGGCCGCATTTATCACCAGGGCGATGGCATATTTAGCGCGCGGCCGTTAGCATAATCAGAATGGATGAAGCCACCTTGGGGAGAGAAGAGGAGGTGGCTTTTAATAGACCCATAAGTGCTGGCGGGATGAATATTTATGGCGCGCTTCCTTTCTGAAGAGGGCAGGATGGAATATTCCGCTCGAGGCAGGGCAGGGCGGAAGAAGGCGCTTTCCCCTGCCCCTCCATCTCTTGTGCTTCTTCTTCTCATAAGGTAGGAAGAGCTGGCAGGGAGCCAGAGACCACCAGGATCATGTGCGCACCGCTCTCGAGAATGGACTGCAGTGCTGTCCCGAGCACAGGTCTACCGATGACCGTGGGCCGCCGGAACTGCAGGGCACAGGTGAGCTACAAAAGAGGCTTTCAAGTCCTTCAGATGACCCAAGCAAGAAAGCCAAGCTGCACGTGCCAAAAGAAGGCAAGGCCCTGCAGGTTCACTAGCCGATTTGACGGTGTGTGTATGAGCGAGTAAGAGAGGGCGGGGGAGGCAGAGGGGGATTTTTCTGACCTCAAACATGTCATGGTTTGGATTGAGGAACATAAGAACATAAGAACGTAAGAAGAGCCCTGATGCTGGATCAGACCAAAGGTCCATCTAGTCCAGCACTCTGTTCACACAGTGGCCAACCAGCCACCGGCCAGGGATGAACAAGCAGGACATGGTGCAACAGCACCCTCCCGCCCATGTTCCCCAGCAGCTGGTACCCACAGCCTTACTGCCTCAAATACAAGAGGTAGCACATAATCATCAGGGCTAGTAGCCATCGATAGCCTTCTCCTCCAGGAATTGATCCAACCCCCTTTTAAAGCCATCTGCATTGATGGCCATCAAAGCTGTAGCAATATTCAGAAAATCGGTTCAAATATAATATATAATGCCAAATCAATGGCATTTTCTTTGGGGAGGGTCCAGTCTCACCCATCATTCCTTTCTTGCACTAATTGGAAGCCCGTAAGCAGGACAGATGTTTCCTTTGGTACACTTCTGGCACAAAAATGCTTATTAGCTCTTCTTCTTTTTTAGCGTGACTACAAGAGCTGGTGTAACATATAGTGTCTTGCAGTGCAATCTTATGCTTGTCTACTCAGAAGTAAGTCTTATTGAGTTCAGAAAGTCTTGCTCCCAGGTATCTGGGTATTGGGTTGTAGCCTTAAGATTGTAGACTCAGAGGTTCACATGAGGGATGTTCCTGTCCCATCCCTGATTTCTGAAACATGTAAACATGAGCAAGAGCACAATTTGGGGGGGGAGAAATGTTCAGAAATCCTCATATTTGTGATCATGCTAGGCATATATAGCACGTTGAATACACATTTTTTCCAAAAATGATGCCTTTTCATACTTTAGTCAATGAAAGAAAAGGGTACACTTTTGAAAAATACACACAGAAATGTGCACATTTTCCCATTCAATTGAGCTGAAAAGCAGATTGAAACAGAAAACAGGAACAAGCCAAAACGAAGACGGGAGCAAACCCAAAATGAGCTTTGAAGTGAGTTCTAGGGCCTTGCTAGACTAGGCCTTAGCCTGGTGCAAGCCCCGGGCTCACCCTGTGCATCCAGATGACGCACAGGGTATCCCGGGCTCAGGCAGGGGTGAACCCTCCCTGGGCCCGGGGTAAGCGGCACCGCTTGAGGCCCGGTTTTTCTTGTGGTCTCGGGCCCGAGACCACAGGCGTGTAGCCAGGTCTGCTGCTTTTCCCGGCTACCGGGTAGCCGGGAAAAGAGGCGGCCATCAGGGCTACGGTGGGGACATGGGGGGGGGGGGAAATGGAGGCCGGGGAGATCGGGGGAATCGTGGCCCAAGGGACATCGGGGGGGGGGGGAATCGGACATCACGGGCAGGGGGCAGATGGGGGGAAGGAGAATGGGGCCAGGGGGGGCGGGCAGGGGATCAGACATCGCAGGCGGGGGGGGTGGACAGGGGGAAGGAGAACGGGGCAGGGGGCGGGTGGGGATCGGACATCACGGGTGGAGGGGGTGGATGGGGGAAGGAGAACAGGGCCAGGGGGGGAGATCGCGGATGGGGGGGAGTAGAATTTTTTAAAAAACCCTACTTACCTTTCCTGGCTCCTGCGCTGTTGCTGCCGCTTTAAAAATAAAAAATGGCGGCCGCGACAGCTCTCCTCCAGAGTTCGTCGCGGCTCACATGTGAATAAGGGCGAGATCTCACATTATTCATAATGCGAGCTCTCCCCTCCTCTCCCCCAGATTTTCCACCGGGTCTAGCAAGGCCCCTAGAGAATTTAAGCAAACTCAAACATTGCAAGTCCTCCTACCCCTGGTGAACACTTAGAGCAGTGGTTCCCAAACTTTTCCAGGTCACCGCCCCCTTGGTTCCACAAACTCATGCCCAGTGCCCCCTACCCTACACTATAAAAATCATTATTCAGAATAGCAGTTTACAATGACTCACTAAGGAAGATAATAACAATAAAATTCAAAACAGTAACAATTAATTGAATATTTATTCAAAATCCAATTACATTTTTTTTTAGTTTATTCAACTAAACATAATTGATGAACTTGATCCAGTGATATCATCTTTTCAAAGTCTGCTAATCATTTAGCAAGAATATTAGATATCACATTTAGTAACCAGGGTAGAGTACCTCACTATTCTGTACATTCTTAATGTGATGGATGGGCTTGATGAAGTGATACCAGTTTCCCAATGTCTGGTTTAAAGTCACTTAACATGAGTCTTAAATCCCCACCTTTAGTAAACTGGGGTCCATTTCTTTGCTTGGAGAGAAGTAGGCAGACCACACTAAAACCACGTTCCACCAAATATGATGTTGGAAATGCAGCCAGGAGCAAACCTCTGCTAGGAGGAGGGCCTTAGATGATGAGTGTAGTATACTTGGGTAGGGTCATGCCAGGAGAAGCGCTCCATCAGCCCGAGTTGTCCGGAGCCATGCTGCCAACAAGACCCTCCTCAATCCACACATGTAATAATACCGTTTAAGAAGAGTCCTTTTAACGGTGAATTGAAATGTTTCAAAAGCACCAAAATGCTAATAAAGATACATGTCCTGCTTAGTGTGCCCCGCCACACCGGCTGCAAACAGAAGTGTTCACTCTCTTTTCCCTCCCTCCTTTGGCAAGCCTGGGGCGGGTGGTTCCCATTTAAAGGGGCCACACTCCTCTGGATCCTGCTGGTCTGGGCACCCGGGCTGAGCAGCAGTGGCGGCCGGGCAGAGAAGCTGAGCTTCTCTACTTCCCTTGCTCGGCTTCGTCCATTTTCTTCTGCTGCCCCTTATGCCTGGAACGCTCTTCCAGAACATTTGAGAACTACAAGTTCAACCGCAGCTTTTAACGTTCAGCTAAAAACTTTTCTTTTTCCTAAAGCTTTTAAAACTTGATTTTGTTCTGACTTTATACTGTTAGTTTTACCCTACCCAGTGCCTGTTTACCCTACCCTGTGCCTGTTTGCATTCTCTTCCCCTCCTTATTGTTTATTATGATTTTATTAGAATGTAAGCCTATGCGGCAGGGCCTTGCTATTTACTGTTTTACTCTGTACAGCACCATGTACATTGATGGTGCTATATAAATAAAATAATAATAATAATAATAATAATAATAATAATAATAATAATAATAATGAGGAGCTGAGAATGAAAAACAGACCGTACTGCATGCAGCCCCTTTAAACGGGAAGAACCCGCCACAGGCTTGCCGAGGGAGGAAGGGAAAAGAGAGTGAACGCCTCTGTTTTGCAGCCGGCGTGGCGGGGCACACCAAGCAGGGTATGTCTCTTCATTAGTGTTTTGGTGGTTTTGAAACATTTCAATTCACTGTTAAAAGGACTCTTCTTAAACTGTATTAATACATGTGTGGATTCTTCCCCTATATGGCTTGGGACCAAACTACCTTCTCCCATAAAAATGTCCCTGGGTTTTAAGATCTTCTGGAGAGGCGCTTCTCAGAAAAGACCACCTCGAGCGCCCCCCCTGCTGCCCCTTTGTCTCTTAGTGCCCCCTGCCACCCCCTTGCCTCTTAACGCCCCCTATGCAATCCCACCGCCCCCAGGGGGGCAGTACCACCCACTTTGGGAACCACTGACTTAGAGTCTTGGCCCAGCCATGAAATCACTTGGTACATTGCTCTGAGCCAAGGGTGGAGAACGTGTTGTGGGGCTCTAGATCCCATCATCCACAGATAGCATGGCCAATGGCCAAGATGGGAGCTATAGTCCACAAGTTCCTCAGGCCTGCTCTAAGCCTGACTTACCCAACCAAGTGCTCTCCAGATGTCTTGGACCGCCACTCACATCATCCCCAGTCAGAATGGCCATGGGTGTGCTCAGGCTGACGTCCTGAGTATTAAGACAGGAACTGAACAACAGGACTTCGATGACAATGTAAGTTGAACGCCTTATCCAGCACCTGGTTGCCTGCTGTGACCAACTACATGCCCTTGGGAAACTGACAAGCTGAAGTGGCCACCCCACCCCGTGACTGCTATTCAGAGGAGCCCTGCCATAGGAGCAGCCTTTGCTGCCATTGATGGGCCTCCCTCTCCATGGATTGTTCCCATATAGCAGGAGGGAAGGCTGGGGGATAGTGTGCCACCTTCAAATGAGGCTTGCCCCAGGGGCTGGCCTGCTTATACCTCATGCCCTTCACCACCCCTCTCTTTGCAGATCATGGATCTGGCACGTTGGAGCATCGCAGCAAACGGCATAAAGGAGGGGGGCGGGGAAGGAGGCAAGAGAACAGAGGCTCCCCCTTTTTCTTTTTAAAAACCTTCTTGTGGGAGTCTGGCAAAAAATGATAATCATAATAATGAAATAATAGACGAAGTCTAGACTTTTTCTTGGGCTATTGTCAGCGTGTGACGTCCCCCTGCTGTTTGAGGCATTGTCAATACTGCTTTGAAGTGCAAAAGGAGCCTTGTAAAGACGGTTCTGTACCTGCAGCAGCTGGAAATATTTGCACTTATAATGAATGCTCAGAATGGGGGGAAACGTCCTGAAGGCATCTTCCTGGCCTGTTTTTTTTATCTGCTTCAAGGAGAACCTTTCCAAGACCCAACACATTAGAAATGGTTTTACAAAGGACTGTCAGAATGAACCCCTTCTTTTCAAAATGTACCACCACACCACTGATTCCCAGACATAGCTTTGGCTGTGGGGCGGTATATAAATGTAATAAATAAATAAATGAGTCAGTGTATTTGTCAAGAAATACTTTTGTAAGCCGCCGTGAGAGCCTTTTTTTTTTTTGGCTGAATGGCAGCATAAAAATGCTTAAATAAATAAATAAATAAATAAATAGTGTGGTGCAGTGGCTAAAGTGTCGGACTGGGAGTCAGGAGATCCGGGTTCTAGTCCCTGCTCGGCCATGGAAACCCACTGGGTGGTTTGGGCCAGTCACAGACTCTCAGCCCAGCCTACCTCACAGGGTTGTTGTGAGGATAACATGGAGAGGTGGAGGTTTGTGTATGCCGCCTTGGGTTCCTTGCAGGAAAAAAGGTGGGATATAAATGTAATAAATAAATAAATAAGTTTGCTCTCTTGCCTATTGCTATAGTTGCCAGGTTGCAGCCCAGAGAATGGGCACATAACTGCATGCATCGATGAATTTGCTGCAGCTGTACCTGCCTGGCTGTCTCCGTAGCTGTTCATCCTCCCTGCTCCCCTGTTTGGAGTGGGGCAAACCAAGGCAGGCTCCTTCTTGCTTCAGTGAGCAGGGGAATATTATTTCTCTGCATTAATTTTTTTATTATTATTTATGGCCTTTCCATCCCACCAGGCACCCAGGAGATCAAGTTGATGTTCATCAGTGGTGCCAACTTCAGGCCCATGGGTGAAATCCAGCCCTCCACAATTCCCCAGCTGGTCATGTGCCCTTCCCATGGCCCCACACCATTTCCCCCAAACACCAACCATGTGGGTGTTTCCTGGCTTTTATGCAGTTTTTTCTACGTTCTAAAAGATTGGGAGGCCTCTCCTGAGACTTAGGCCTCAGCTACACCTACAGCCCTTCCACAAGGGAGGAGGGATAATTGTGAGGTTTCCCGCTTCCACGACCGTCCATCATGGGGCACACGCAAGGGAGGTTTCCCGTGAGTAAAGGAGAGCCGTTGAGGGAGGAGGTGTGCCCCGGGATGGGAATGGGTATCAGGAGAAGTGGGTGGGGCTGAACAGATGGGTACGGGGCATGGAATTATTACTTTTAATACCTCCTCCAAGATATCTACCAGGGCAGAGAAACAGCAATGCGGGGCGGGGTGGGGGGTTAGGGACTGTGTCGAAGAAGAAAGAAACACTTGGTGATGAAACACGCCAATGCCCAGGCACAAGCCCCTGACAGCAGATCGGCTGCTCGCTGTCCCAGGAGCTCACACCGAACGGCAACAGCTTCGCGAAGGGGAGGCACACCAGCCGCGGACTTCGAGGTTGTAGTGAGAGAGCTGGAAAAGGCGCTACAAATCCAGTCAGTGATATTCTGGGAAAACTGAGCCATCGACTCGAGATCACCATGGGAGTCGGTGAACGTCATGTGGTCCAGTTGGGACGATTTCGATATAATCCCTGATTAAATGGCTGGTGTAGACAGCTGGAAAACCGTCTGTCAGGGATGCTTAAGGGTGGATTCCTGCACTGAGCAGGGAGTTGGACTCGATGGCCTTGTAGGCCCCTTCCAGCTCTGCTGTTCTATGACTCTATGACACAGCCTGAGTTGCTAGCAGTAAAAGCTCCAAGATAGAACATGCTGCCATTTTGGTCCTGCCCCTTTGATCTTTGGTCCCACCCACCACCGGAATGAGTCCCCCGAGAGCTTCTCCAGAATGGAATTTGGCCCTTGGGGTGAAAAGAGGTTCTTCACCTCTGGTGTACAGGAGCCCATGCATTTCACCCCACAACAACCTTACGAGGAAGGTTAAACTAATTGGGCAGGCAAAAGGAGTCATGGTTGTAACAGGTGGGGGGGGGCTCTCACTCGGTCAATTAGTTTACAGGAAAGTGCTCCTTCTCCCCATTGCAACCCCCATCCTCACTGCTCCTGTGCCTTTAGAAGCTGGCCAATGTCAAGTCATTAAGATAGTGGAGCCTGGGGTGCCCATTTCCCAAGCATCGCCTGATGCCCAAGCCGGAACACAGGATAATTAAGGCCAAGAACACCAGACCATAGAAGGGCTTAGAATTTGCTGCTGTGGTGACTGAAATGGTATTTGCTGCAGAAGCTGAGCAACCTGCGCTCAGGTCTGCCTGCCTGTCAGGATCGGTATCATTGCTGAGTGCTTACAGGACCCAGGTCCACGCTCAAAGGGCTGCTCTGCTGCAGAGTGCTGGCAGAACTCAGGCCCTGGCCAGCACCAGTTCATGGTGGGTTGATTCAGTGCAGCTGGGAGCAGCTAGAGTCAGGGCTATTTCAGACCCACATTGTGATGCCAGCTTTTCATAGAACCATAGAATAGCAGGGTTGGAAGGGGCCTACAAGGCCATCGAGTCCAACCCCCTGCTTAAGGCAGGAATCCACCCTAAAGCATCCCTGACAGATGCTTGTCCAGCTGCCTCTTGAAGGCCTCTAGTGTGGGAGAGCCCACAACCTCCCTTGGTAACTGGTTCCATTGTCATACTGCTCTAACAGTCAGGAAGTTTTTCCTGATGTCCAGCTGGAATCTGGCTTCCTTTAACTTGAGCCCGTTATTCCGTGTCCTGCACTCTGGGAGGATCGAGAAGAGATCCTGGTGGATTCAGTGCAGCTGGGAGCAGCTAGAGTCAGGGCTATTTCAGACCAACATCGTGGCTCCAGCTTTTGCCACAACAACACCGTTTCTGTGGTGCTCGGCTCCTGTTCCCGTGTGCCTTGTTCCCTGATGCCGTGTTTGTTCCTGACCTCGGATTGCTCTCTGGACTGCGCTACTGCTCTCGCCTCTGCCACGCCTTGTTTCCTTGGACCTTGGACTGTGCCCTGGACCACGCCCCTGCTTCTGGCCCTGTCTGGACTCAGGTTTGACCTTGCTTTTGAACCCTTGTTCAGCCCTGGACTTGCTACTACCGCCGGCCCTGTTGGACTCTGGCCTCCACCACCTGGTTGCCCCTGGAACCTCGCCCCTGCCCCCTGCTCCCATCACATCGTGGTTGTACAAGTAAACCGGTCTATCCCAGACAGCTTGTGTGTGTTAGTCTCTGTACACCTTCGCTTTCCCGGATCCCGGCACCCACTCTGTGCTCCCAGCCGCCCATGCCCTGGACTGTTACAGTGCCTCCACTTTGGGTCAGCTGTCCACCCTGACCCACAAGCTTCAACCCCTATATTCAGCAGGTATTTTATTTTATTTTATTTTATTCCTTTTTATTGTGAATATCAACAAAACAGAACAGAAAATACACTGTGTAAAGAAAAAAATACATATATAGGAATATCATCATTTTTCATCATGTGTACTGTTCATTAAAAAAAAAAGAGAGAGAGGGAGTTATACATAAGTTTAAAGAAAAACAGACCAGATATCCACTCGCAAGTTACGCCTATATAACACCCGTTCAAAAGTTGATAGTGTTATTAGGTCCTCAGCAGGTATAAGAGACACCCAATACGGGCAATTGGCTCCTTTTACCCACACAGGAGAAGTTCCCAGGAAATATGAACACCCTGGGGCCGTAGCTAGACCTAAGGTTTATCCCAGGATTGTCCTGGGGTCAAACCTGTTCATCTAAGTGCCACACAGGGCATCCAGCGCTCAGGCAGGGATGAACCCGGGATGATCCTGGGATAAGCCTTAGGTCTAGCTACGGCCTGGGTAATGCAGAAAGATGCACCACACATGGATTTTTGCATTTTAAAAACAAACAGATTAAAGCTTATTCAACCCAAGAGATATTATATGTTATAATCAAATTCTTGGCCTTACCCTGTCTAGTCTACCCCATCTAACTGCCACTAACTAGATGTAGCCACCAGTCCCTAAAGTGCTAACTCCTACCTCTTAACTGACTAACTCTCTGCTCTCCCCTTATATAAACTCAGTCTACAAACAAGCCCCTTCCACTCACTCTCTACGAATCCATTAACCGTAACTTACCTGGGTTCTATTTGACATAGCAAATGCATATATAAACATTAATAAAGACACAACATGACAAGCATTGTGATTTTATCACAGTCCATATTTGCAATATTGGTTGCACAGTTGTTTTGTATCAGAAAGCTGGAGAAAATGACGCAATGGATGACTAAATGATCTTTGGGTAGCACTGAATCGTCTATTATGAAGGAACAGGAAGTCTTGGTTTAATTAAAAAAAAGAATTTGTTGTCCCAATATCCACCTGCAAACTAGAATCAAGCCACAGGAGGCAGTTTTTCACATAATACATAATCAACTTGTGGAACTCATTGCTGCAGGATTGTTGCATGAAAAGCTACTCTGAACTTCCTATCATTCAGGGAAGGAGAAAAACACTGATTTCCCCCGGCCAAGTTTTATCCAGGATTATTATTATTGTGAGCGTAGAAAGACAGTTATAGTGCGATCCTATGCAAACCTACTTGGTAGTAAGTCTCATTGAAGTAAGTCTCATTGATTTCAGTGGGACTTACTTCTGGGTAAGTGAGTATGGGGTTGCAGCCTTAATTTTCATGCTGAATCAAACCAAAGTCCTCTCAAGTCCAGTAGATGCTCCAATAGGAAGACCACAAGTCAAAAATTTCCTGACTGGATGATAAGGAAATTTTATCGTCCTGGACAATCCCGAACGTGCTGAGCACACAGAACAACCTCAATCAATTGCAAGTTCTGGTAGACACTAAACCAACTTTGCCTGCCTGGAATAGCTCCTGCTGCAGCGGCTCCCGCAGCACCCCAATCACCAATCTCCCTGACCTTTTAATAAGCGGGACGGATGCTTTGACGCTGGGCCTTTTGAAGCGCCCAAGGAACCCCCGGCTGGATTAACGTTTTAGTCCATTTCATTTCCGTCTGCTTCTCACAGTGAAGCTACGCGTGGAGATCTGACTAAAGACGGTAATTTGGAAAGGCAATTTTCCTGAATTGCAGGTACGGTGAGATGCGGAGAGATGTAACTGCTGGCTCAGGCAGTCAGACACAGAATAAACACCAAAGCGATTTAATGGATTCTTTTCATGCTTGCTTCTCTGTATGTTTTTTTTCTCCTAAAGCCTCCATGAATGAAGCAAAAATAATTATAAGCACAAAGTGCCACCTCATTTGGCATAATCGTTAGTTTCGCCTCACTTCCTATCAAGCTTATTTTCCTGGTGGAGAATGAACGGCTCACAGAAGGAGATTGGCAGAAGTCTTGTAGGTGCTGAGAGGCAAGGGACCCCGGCGTACAGCAAGCCACCCTGGAGAACAACAGGGAGAATATTAACACCTGCTTCTCTTCTAGGCAAGTTCCCAACCTTCATAGGATCAACATGTTGTTCTGGAGACCATCTGTTATAATGTAAAATGGAGTCATGGCCTTTTCATAGAATCATAGAATAGCAGAGTTGGAAGGGGCCTACAAGGCCATCGAGTCCAACCCCCTGCTCAATGCAGGAATCCACCCTAAAGCATCCCTGACAGAGGGTTGTCCAGCTGCCTCTTGAAGGCCTCAAGTGTGGGAGAGCCCACAACCTCCCTAGGGAACTGATTCCATAGTCGTACTGCTCTAACAGTCAGGAAGTTTTTCCTGATGTCCAGCTGGAATCTGACTTCCTTTAACTTGAGCCCGTTATTCCGTGTCCTGCACTCTGGGAGGATCGAGAAGAGATCATGGCCCTCCTCTGTGTGACAACCTTTTAAGTATTTGAAGAATGCTATCATGTCTCCCCTCCATCTTCTCTTCTCCAGGCTAAACAGGCCCAGTTCTTTCAGTCTCTCTTCACAGGGCTTTGTTTCCAGACCCCTGATCATCCTGGTTGCCCTCCTCTGAACACCCTCACTTGAGCATGGTGGGACTTGATAGTTGATGTTGTGGGGTGGGGAGCAACCAAAATAGAATGGGGGGAGTAGACTCAGAGGAAGAAGGCACTTTCCCCCAACCTGAGTTGGCTTTTGCAGTGACTATATCGTGGGAATTAAGTAGTCTGTTTAGGAATGGATGGCTCCGTCTTTATGTCCAGTCCATATCAGTTTCACATGTAATAGTTTATAAGTCTGTTCCACTTTGTTTTGGTTTTAATGTGCATTTTTTTAGAAAAATCTGCATGGAAATTTATATATAACTATGTATTTTTGAACATATTTTCCTGATACAACATGCATTTATAAATGCATTTGTTTTTATTCTAAAATATATGTGTTTAATGTGTTTTGATACTTCTTTGAGCTGAGAACTGCATTGCAGCATTTGGAGAAGAAGAGCCAGTGTGGTGTAGTGGCTAAGGTGTTGGACTGGGAGCTGGGATATCCGGGTTCTAGTCCCCACTGGGTGACTTTGGGCCAGTCACAGACTCTCAGCCCAGCCTACCTCACAGGGTGGTTGTTGTGAGGATGAAATGGAGAGGAGGAGGATTATGTATACCACCTTGGTTTCCTTGGAGGAAAAAAGGTGGGATATAAATAAATAAATACATTCTGATCCAAACATTTGGCCTGGAGGTACAGGCCAAGTCAGTTTCACCTTAGAATTTACAATGTCGGAATTCCTCAACCATCCCAAAGCATGTTCTAAGGCCACCAAGTGCTAGGAAACCTTCAAAGTCCTGAATTATACTAAGATGGATATATTGCTACAGAGTCATTTGTACCCTGGATCCCTACATACAAAATTATTTCCGTTTGATTCCCAAGGCTTTGTGGTGATTGCAATATATAAGGAAAACTCTGTTTATCTGAATCTACCCTTCCTTAAAGCTGATTAATGTTCCTTTATTCAAGATATCTAGAATGCAAAGAGTGTTCCTTTGCAAGGACCCCCAACTCCCAAAGGGAAGAGACCAGACATACCCCACACTGAGCAGTGACGAAGAAGAGGGGCAGGTATTCTCCTTCTTTGCCTCCATCCTTCTATTGCTGGGGAAATGAAGCAGAACTCGAATGTTTGCTGATAAAACCTGTCCAACCTTTCCAGTTGCAAATAAACAGATGAGTAAGAAGGCCTCAGATGGTCCCTAGCTGCCTGTCGTCCAGAATGACTCTCCAAAGTCTTCCTGACCATCACAGACTTCGTGGAAGGGGCAAGCGGAAACAACACATTCATGCAAGACAACGCGCATGTCAAAGAGTGCATTCTGCCCTGGCAATGCTTTCTTTCATCAAAGTGTTTGCAGGCTTCTATGCAAGAAGACATGCGAAAAATGCTTCATCAGAACAAGGACCGACTCAAATGTTGATTTTATTTGCTTTACAAATTGTACAAACTGCTCCCTGTCTGAAAAGATTCCCGAGAAGTGATAAGTAAAAACAATACAATCAAAATAGAAAAATATTATTTTTTTTAAAAAAAATCAAGTTATACCAATAAAACCAAGGCAAAGCCTGTTCGTTTGTTTGTTTATGAATTGTGTTTGCAGTGTGACTACATGTGTCTAATTCAGGCCCCACTTGGCTGTGCCAATGTCTAAATCTCCTTCCCAGATGGCTCTGCAGGGCTACATGAGAAATAAACACGCCAGGACAGCTGTGTCCTCTTTTGGCTCAGCAGTGAGCCCATAGGCACTCACCTGCACTGAGAGCTATCCAGCAGTGGAGATAGGTAGCAGGTTCCAGGTACAGGGATCAGGTTCCAGGTAGCAAGGCCAGGGTTAGCGGATGCAGGACCATGGAGAGCTCCCAGAGAGAGCCGAATGAGGAGGGCTCTGCAAACGTGAATATCCCTCCTTCATAGGTATTTGCAGTGCCTCCGAGTACAAGCTGATGGGAGACAGAAGCAGTCAGAGGCAAAGTGGGATGGCCCAGGGCTTTTGACCTGCATCAGAGGGTGGGAATGGGGGCATTTTTTAACCTCCCACAAGCTCTCCATTAATGAAAAAATGCCAGGCAGGGGTGAAGCAGGGGAGGGATGTCGTTTTGTGACAGGCAGCTTTAGCTTCCAATCAGGGAATGACTTTATCGGGGCTCTTCAAGCATTGCCCCTTTCGGAGGGACATTGGAGGAACCTGCCAGGAGCTGCGTCAGTGAATTCTCTGCTCTTTGCAAGTTGCGGTTGACAACCATGACTCCCTGGGACATGGGGTGTCCCACGGCTGCCTGTCCAGTGGCTGGCTGTCACCAAACTCTTGAACGTCAGCTGTGTGGAGTTCCACCAAGTCCCCCATCCTGCATCACGCTCTGCCCTCCCCAGCTCCAGCTCTTTCTCCTTGGCTCTCTGGGCCAGCGGAGGGGGGCCCTGGCCGTGCCCGCCCCCTTCTCCCCAGCTCGCCCAAGGAAAGAGCTGCAGCAGGCCCTTAATCTGGAAGGCTACAGAAAGTCTCCCTCACCTGTCCATGGAGACTCGTCCCACCATGAAACACTGCAATGGTGACCTGGAGTGCTTGCCTTTGAAACAAAGAGGGAGAAGGCCCCAATCCCCCCCTCTGGGATTGCACTCTGAGGGCTTTACAAGCAGGGAGGGTTTTACAGCAGTGCTTGGTAGCAGTGTGTGTGTGTGTGTGTGAGAGAGAGAGAGACAGAGAGAGAGCGCACATGAGTGGGTAACACAGTCTGCAACCCTATTCCCACTGACCTAGGAGTCAGCTCCATTGAACTCAATGGGGCCACCAAGCAGTCTAGGATTGTGCTGTTAGTCAGGGAAAGATGGAAACAGGATGATTGTGGATGCATACAATTGCCAGTCGAAGATAGCTTTATTTGCATAATACCCATAATACCCTGCATTTTGGGGCTGTTTTACTATTACCTCTACTGTGCCTTTGGCGATAGGGAGGTTCAAAGGCAGAAAGAGAACCAGGGAGAGTGTTGCAGCCAAGCCACCGGGTCTGTGTTTTCTCCAGGCCAGGCCTTGGCTTCACACACTGCAAGCTGGAGAGGTGCTTGTAGAAAGCCATGGCTCGTGTTCCCTTTGAGAGGAGACTGGCACGGCTGCCTGAGCCAAAGCCGCCAGGTGGCTTCATCCGTGGAGCCAGGCTTTCTTTGGACTTCAGACGCCATTGATTTTGCCTGCTCTGATGGGAATTGGCACTCCTAAGGTGTGTGTGGGGGGGATTGGGCTCATTTAGAAGCTAGGGTGAAAGGCCCTTTTAAGAGACTCAGGCAGGGCCCCACACTGTCCAGGTGGCGTGGTCTGAATAAGCCCAGCAGAAGCAGGAGGCTGTGTCAGGTGGGCGTCCTTTTCTGCCTGTCTGCAGACTGACTCTTCTTTGCATCTCAGGAGGGAAGCCCGTGCCTGGAGCATCCTGTGAGGAGCCTTGGGCTGCCCTGTCCAATTCTGGTTTAACGATAAGGGACCCTAAGAACTACACACACACACACACACACACACACACACACACACACACACACAGAGCGAGCACCTGGACAACAGACTGAGCAGACAAGCACACAGCTCACCTGGGCCAGATTTACACCAAGCAGGATATAACACTTTGAAAACAGTTTGAAAATGGTATCTGGGATGTGTCCTGGGTCTGAACAGCTGTCAGAACTGTTATAAAGTATTATAAAGCAGTAGCGTAGATCCTGCCCTGGTCACACTCTTCCACACCGTGCCAACTTCTATTTCAATCATAACAATAATTTCTAAATTTGCATCTATATGTAAAAAATCACCATAGGCAAATTTTATGCAGATCCCTGCCCTCTTTTGTGTCCCTATTATGGCCGTTCAGATGTGGCAGCCATGAGGAAACCAGCTACTACGGACAGAAGACGAGTTTTAAAAAATAAAACTCCTATTAAGCAGTCTAACAGTGAATTCGTTTAGTTCACCTAGTCCAGGAGAAGGCAAGAAGTGGTCTGTGTGCCACATGCAACCCAGAGAAACCCCCCCAAGTTTTTTTTTTAAAAAGGCATAATTTTGACCCCCCCCCTTTCATTTCAAGCACCACCTTCTGGAGCCGACCTGCCAAGTAGGAGGGGGCACTGCACTGCAGTGGTTCCACTCCTACGTGGCAGGTCGGCTCCAGAAGGTGGTGCTTGGGGGACATTGCTCGGCCCCGTGGACTCTCCAGTACGGAGTTCTACAGGGGTCGGTCTTGTCCCCTATGCTGTTTAACATGTACATGAAACCGTTGGGTGTGGTCATCCGGAGTTTTGGAGTGCACTGTCATCAGTACACTGACGACACGCAGTTCTACTCCTCCTTTTCAACTTCATCAGGTGTGGCTGTGGATGTGCTGAACCGGTGCTTGGCTGCGACAATGGACTGGATGAGGGCTAATAAACTGAAGCTCAATCCAGACAAGACTGAGATGCTGCTGGTGGGTGGTTCCTCTGACCGGATGGGGGGCGTTCAACCGGTTCTGGATGGGGTTGCACTCCCCCTGAAGGAGCAGGTTCGTAGCTTGGGGGTTCTCCTAGAACCATCTTTGTCACTTGAGGCTCAGGTGGCCTCGGTGGCACGGAGTGCTTTCTACCAACTTTTAACAACGTTAAGTTTGTTTTTAATGGACCCCAGAATTGTTGGTTTTAAATGGATACTGTTGTTTTTATACTGTTTTTTATGTTTTTGACGGTTTTTAAATTTTGTATACTTTTAATGTTTACCATTTTTAATTGTTGTAAACCGCCCAGAGAGCTTCGGCTGTGGGGCGGTATCTAAATGTAATAAAATAAATAAATAATAAATAAATTATTTATTATTTGTAAATGCAATCCCTATGGAGTACCAAAGGGGTCAAAATTAAATTCCATTAAGCTAATTTGGACCACTAGCTGTACCTGGCATAACATACGCCATTGTAGCATATCTTAAAGTTTATTGATTAAATATCATTCCGGGGGGGGGGTTGCGGGTTGCTTGGAGGCCGCCGATACAGCGCTGTCTGGCAGACCTGGGGGGCAGGGAGGTCGGGGGGAGGGGAGCAGGTATCTCCCTCTCCCCAGGGTTCCTGTCAGCCTTGGGCTGCCCGCATGAGATTAGGCCGGGGCCTGGGCTTGCAGCAGGCAAGAGGCCTTCCACCCGGCCACCAAGGGCCCCGGCTGTGCCTCGCTCATACTCCGGACCGTGGCACTGCCCCCTTCGTGGGGGGGGGGGGAGCGAAGAGGCAGAAAGGGCGGTAGTATTACCTTGGAAAGCCCGGAGGAGTCGGGCGAGGGGCTTAGCAACCTGTACCAGCTGACGTTACACGTTGTTACTGTTGCTTAGCAACCTGTATCAGCTGAAGCCTTTACGGAAACATACCTAAGCGTTTTATATATATGGATTTTGGCCCTCCGTAGCTGCTCTAAACACCATTTTCTTCACTGTTGGGGAGAGGAGCAGCTCTTGGAAGGGGTTCAGGGGGTGAACATGGCTCACACTCTTCCCAAAGTTGCCCACCCCTGGCACTGAGCCGTGGTCCTTCTGCTAGGCCCCAGCCCTTTCTAGTGCGATCGACAAGCTGTATAGCTTCGCATGGGGTTGGACTCGATGGCCTTAAAGTCCCCTTTTTCCAACTCTGCTATTTGATGAAATCCCATTTATTCTGGTGGGCGCGCCAGCAGGCAAACGTCCAGGTGGTTCGAGCTGTCTGCTGCCAACCGCCCCCTCGCTGCACTTCTGGTCTTTCATTAACTCGGTTGTTTGCAATGCAATCCTTTTCTCTTGATTTCCCCATGCCGCTATTCCTCTTGAAGGAGGCAGACAACCATCTGAATGCATTTTTTACTTCTTACACCGCACGGGGTGTCTTGAAATTGCTGCCCTTTATTTCGGAGCCCCCGATGAAATGACAGGAAATAATTACAGTCCTATCTGCGGCGAGTGCTGGCTGGTACGATGCCAGATCCAGGTAGTTTGTTACTCTTGTTTTTATCACTCTTGGCAGACGTGGCCCTCGGAGATTATTCACTGAAGTGCTGCCTGGGTCTTTATCACTGCATATTTGGGGAAAGTAATTTCTGGTAATTATTTTTTTCCCAAAGAAAAAAAAAAGTTTAAATTAACCAGAAGGGTTTGTTTTGTCTCAGTGATGCAATAGATTAATCTCTTTGCACAAGCTTCATTATAGAGTTGAATTGACCAGGGGCCAGGAAATTCGATAGAAACCAAGTTGAACACTGAGCCAAAGGCTGGCCTGAAAGGGTAGTTAGAGAAGCGAGGGAGGCCCCCGGAATGGTGGGATTTGGGGCAGAACTGTTTAGAAGCATTACACATCAAACATCAGAAGAGTCCTGCTGGATTAGACCCAGGATCCATGAAGTCCAGCACCCTGCTGGAGAACAGCTTTCTCCAGCAACTGGCATCCTGAGGCGCAATGCCCCTGAGCACTGAGCTTCCTTTGGCTGGAGAATGATGAAGTCCTACGTGAGCTGTCTTCTACTGAATCTGTTTGCGCACTGGTGTCATCTGTTAGGCGCATAGGAAGCTGCTGTGTACTAGTGGGAAGCCTGACTAGTGGGCCATCAAGCCCAGTCTTGTCCACACCAGGGGTGGGGAATTTCAGGGGATGCAGCCCCAGAGGATTAAGACTCTGACGGCCCCTCTGACCTGGGGGTCTTGGGCTTCAGATCCCCTGATCCCTTGGGCTTGGACTGTGGCTCAGGCCTGGTTATGATGATGAGGCCTTTGGTGCCAATGGGTTGGTGGATCTGTCTGGCTTCTGAGTCAAGGCAGGGCCCAGGGGTCTTGATACCTGGCTGGTAGCCACAACGCCGCTCTATAGCCATCAGCAGTAGTCGCACTGCAGAAATCCTTTCCCCTCAAGCCCACACTGTAGTGCAGGGAGCGAGGCGCCCAGCCATGCAGCACAAGGCCCCAAGTCAGAGGTCATCGGCCCATCCAGCCTAGCACCGTCCATTCTGACCAGTGGATGCTTTCTAGGGACCTGGCAGAGTAAGGTTTTTCCAGCCCAGATATCCAAGATTCTTTGAATTAGAGATGCCAGGGGCTGAACTGGGGATCTTCAGTCTGCAATGCATGTGCTCTACTGCTGAGCTACGGCCCCCATGCAGGGGAAAGTGCCCCTTTGGGGGTCATTCATTGGGCTCGCCTATCTTGTATGGCTTAAGACTTGATAGAGATGGCTTGAGTCAATAAGGAGATTATCAGGGAATGGGGAGAAAGAGGTAGGGAAGAACTGAGAGCTCTCGTAAGAATAGAACCATAGAATCATAGAATAGTAGAGTTGGAAGGGGCCTATAAGCCCCATGGTGGATCAAACCAAGGCCCATCTAGTCTAGCATTCTGTTCACACCAAGACAACCAGCTGTCTACCAGGAACCACAAGCAGGACACGGGTACAACAGCACCTTCCCACCCATGTTCCTCAGCAACTTGTGTACATAGGCTTACTGCTTCTGATACTGGAGGTAGCAAAGTCATCAGGACTAGTAGACTTTCCCTCCATGAATACATCCAGTCCCCTTTGAAAACCATCCAAAATGGTGGCCATCTCTATGTCTTGTCGTAGCGGATTCCATAGTTTAACAATGCACTGTCTAAAGAAGTTCTTCTCACTGGACTATCAAGCAGAGCATCTTTTTCTTGCAGGAGGTTCCTGCTTCGAGGAACACTGAACATAGGACTCTTTCACATGCAGAGATCCAAGGGGACCATTATGGCAGGTGAGCCTTTAGAAACAATGATGTGAATGAAACAGGGATGGACAGGGCAGAGGTTTGTGAAAATGGGGAACAGAAGAAGCAGGAAGTTCAGTGAAGTATGGCCAGGAGGATTGAGAAGTAGAATGGAGGGTCAAGGCAATTGAGAGTGAAAGGGGTGGGGAGAATTTCATGCATTAGTTCAAGCTCATGAGCCAAGTCTTCAATAACAGATTTCTAGCTGATGATAATGAGCAGTGATGCCTAATACAATGGGTATTTAATACCGCACAATAGGTAAGAGAAGACCATGACCCTACCTATGCTAAAATCACATCAATGCCTAAGAAAAAGAAATAAAATGACAGAGAGTGGAGGAATAAAGGTTTCAGCGAAAACTGGTGAGGATCATTTTGAAATTAGTTTTCTCGGTTTAATGTATTTCTGAGTTAATAACGACACAACCTT
The DNA here is from genome assembly GCF_023053635.1 of Elgaria multicarinata webbii. NCBI lineage: Eukaryota > Metazoa > Chordata > Lepidosauria > Squamata > Anguidae > Elgaria > Elgaria multicarinata. Next base: position 119,502,597 of record NC_086176.1, on the reverse strand, counting down.
TACAACACCAGAAATGCTTTCCGGGCACAGTTGGGCCTACTTCAGAGCGAAAACCCTGGGTGAGAGCTGTTCTTACATGTCCTCCCTTGGCTACAAGTCAGGCAAGAAGCCCTGAGAAGAGAAGAGAAGAGAAGAGAAGAGGGCCTGGGCAAGCTGTGCTTCTGTTTCAATTATGGCAGGTTTGGTCATGCCCAAAGGAGGCAGCTGTTTTCCCTCAGATTTCCAGACCTTTTAAAAATGGATATTCAAGAAATGAAACTGTGTTGGAGTCAGGCACGCTCCTAGCTACAATCCCATTTGGGCTTCAGAAAAACCTTTGCAAGGCCTAGCCCAGGAAAGGCAAAAATCATTAAACCGAGGAAGTCGGGGGTCCAAGTGGGAATTTTACAGCGGGAGGAAGAGGGAACGCTTCTAATGAGTATCCTCCAAGCCGCACAAACAGAGAGCAGTGGGATGGTGCTCAAAGAGGAATGGACGCCGCTTGACCACTGGGTAGCCTGACAACTTGACGTTGGAGCTGACTGTGCTAAAGGAGACAGGGCCAAGATCTGAGGAGAGGCCCCTTGGCTGCACTAGGAGACATGCCCCCGGTAAGAGTCAATGGACGGTTGTCAGATTCTTGTTTGACCTCTCGCCATTTGGGGGAGAAAAGAGACACACCAGCAGCCTTGGAAACCGTTGCTTTCATTTCCTCTCCCCTAATTAGTGGAAGGTTGGAGCAACTTCAGCAGGGGTCTGCTTTCTATTGTAGAGAGAGCAGAAGGACTTCAGTAAAAGGTTGATTTAGAAATGTGCAGGCTAAGCTAGTGCTATTATTAGTTATTGTTGTTCTCAGTAGTCTACTTCCCTTGCTCGGCTCCGTCCATTTTCTTCTGCTGCCCCTTACGCCTGGAACGCTCTTCCAGAACATTTGAGAACTACAACTTCAATCGCAGCTTTTAAAGCTCAACTAAAAACTTTTCTTTTTCCTAAAGCTTTTAAAACTTGATGTTGTGCAGACTTTATACTGTTAGTTTTACCCTACCCTGTGCCTGCTTACCCTACCCTGTGCCTGTTTGCCTTCTCTTCCCCTCCTTATTGTTTTACTATGATTTTATTAGATTGTAAGCCTATGCGGCAGAGTCTTGCTATTTACTGTTTTACTCTGTACAGCACCATGTACATTGATGGTGCTATATAAATAATAATAATAATAATAATAATAATAATAATAGTCCCAGCACTTACGGAGCCAAGAATCTGATGTCCTGAGCCCTTTTGTTATGAGGAGCATCCATGGAGGCTTTGGCATTGTTCAGTTATAATGTCATGTCCAGAGAATGACCACTTCTTGCATTGAATTTAATAGGAAAGATGGCACATGGATTCTTCATCTGTCCTGCTTTGGAGTACTTGGAATGACACTTATAGCTGAGATTGAGAGAGGGACTTTATGCAGTGAAGGGTAGTGGCTCCAATGTCAGTGGGGTGGTGAATCCGCTTTAGGTTAAGGATAATAATAATAATAATAATAATAATAATAATAATAATAATAATAATAATAATTTGTTACCCGCCTCTCCCTCTGGATCGAGGCGGGGTACAACACAAATGCAAACACCATAAAATACATATAACTAATTAAAACATTTAAAACTAATACATTATTAAAAGAAGCACATTATTAAAAAGGCATCTTAAAATTCAACTGGGTAGGCCTGCCGGAAGAGATCAGTCTTTATGGCTTTCTTAAATTCCAGAAGACTGTTAAGTTGATGAATCTCCTCTTGCAGGCCATTCCACAGTCTGGGAGTGGCAGAAGGTGCTGTCCAAGGTGCTGATGGAAACCCAGAGCGGATTCACCACCCCATGACATCGGAGACACCAGTCTCCACCGACTTTATGAATATTTGTCTTGAATTTCCAAGACAGCTTTATTTTCAACGTTAGGCTTGGTTGATATGAATTTATTCATTCTCAGTTTTTTTTTTTTTTTTAAATGTTAGGTGCGAAAGATTGCAATATCTATTCTAGTTGCTATTTGAGGTTCTTTGTTCACCAGAATTATGTCTAGTCTTATTGTCATCTATTGTTTTATCTATGGTAATAGCTTTATCCAAACACAAGATGCAATCACCACTTCCAGGAACTGGCTCAGGACTACGTTTGTTATATGCGGGTGGTTCTGAACTGATTCATTAGTACCCAGTACTCTTCCTACCCAGTTGGCAGAGAATGATTTTTGCGAGCTGATTGTGTCTGACAAAAGACTCTAGAAGCCAGAACAGGTTGATTCTCTTTGTTTGTTGCATTTTCCTGCAAATTTCTGTACTGGTGATCTGTGTCATATGTTTTTGATAGGTAACAGTTATGCAGTCTCAATCAACAGTCACTAAACCTTCAGTTTTTGCTATACATTGGCCTGATCCAGACACTTCCTACATTTATATGCCCTCCATTCAGGATGTCTAGCTCTTGCTCATTCAAGACTTTAGATTTCCATGTTCATTTAAACAAAAAACAAGCAAACACAGATAATAAACAAAGTTATTATGGCATAAACGTCCATGTATATATGCCTGCAACTGAGCAAAACACTTCATGGATTTGATGAAGTAAACAAAAGCTTATGCCATAGTAACATTTTTTAGCCTCTTGGATATTCTTGTAAGATTTCCAGCTTATCATTTTTCTTTAACTGACCTAGTGCCTGGGTAGAAAGTTTTTAATCACTGAGTTTTAGGGAGGTGAAATTTTGATTTGCCTCATCTGCTATGGAGGAGAACTAGGTGATCATATAGTCCTGAATTTGTTGTGGAGGTAAAATACTTGATTTTTGCAGAATACATGTAGTTATACTTAATCCTTTGCCTGCTTTAGATTGTGAACGTACAACCAATGACCTAGTGAGGTTGTGGGCTCTCCCACGCTAGAGGCCTTCAAGAGGCAGCTGGACAACCATCTGTCAGGGATGCTTTAGGGTGGATTCCTGCATTGAGCAGGGGGTTGGACTCCATGGCCTTGTAGGCCCCTTCCAACTCTACTATTCTATGATTCTGTGACAATGGAACCAATGACCTAGGGAGGTTGTGGGCTCTCCCACGCTAGAGGCCTTCAAGAGGCATCTGGACAACCATCTGTCAGGGAAGCTTTAGGGTGGATTCCTGCATTGAGCAGGGGGTTGGACTCCATGGCCTTGTAGGCCCCTTCCAACTCTACTATTCTATGATTCTAAGAACCTTTTCAGTGAGGAATTTTGCTGATACATTACTATTAATCATTATCTTGCTATCAAAGCATATGGCAACTTTTCAGAAATGTGATCCTCACCTAAGCGTGTTTTTTTTTTTTTTAAAAAAAAATGTTTTTTAAAGGCTCTCTTGGGGAACTTGGGTGCGGATTGATGTGTTTTAATTGTAATCTGAATTGTGGTTTTATTTTAATATGAGAACTGATTACATTTATAAGCCATCTTGGCAGCCAATTCAGCTGAAAAGAATGGAATGAATCAATGAATAAAATAAAATAATTTTGGAAGTAGAGGAAACCATAAAGAGGGAAGGAAAGGTAGTGAAAGGGTATGAGCAATAAATGTGGGAGGATTTAAATGTCTGATTCCTATACTATCCCATTATTTCTAAATAGAAAAGTGGATGAGACCATTTAAGATAAATAAGAAACGTATCAACTTTCAGGGTACTGTGCAACCCATGTAGAGCCAGTGTGGCATAGTGCTTAGAGTGTCGGACTGGGAGTTGGCAGATCCGGGTTCTAGTCTCTACTCAGCCATAGAAACTCACTGGGTGACTTTGGGCCAGTCACAAACTCTCAGCCCAACCTACCTCACAGGGTTGTTGTTGTGAGGATAAAATGGAGAGGAGGAGGAGGATTATGTATGCTGCCTTGGGTTCCTTGGAGGGAAAAGGGCGGGATATAAATGCAATAAATAAATAAATAAATAATGCAGATAATGCTAGTTCTGAAGGAATCATAGAACTATAGAATAGTAGAGTTGGAAGGGGCCTATAAGGCCATCGAGTCCAGCCCAGATCCAAAAGCACAAACCCTCCAAGTAGTTTGTCAGACCATTTTGACACCCAAAGGACCTGTTTACATCACCAATTGTTCTGGTCTAACAACTCCTGAACTCACTTGAAGGTCTGATTTATATGCTCAAGGCTGAATCAGAATCAGAATTGAACTGAAATTGAATCAGTGACCCCTACCAAGTTCAGGGAGTCTTGACTTGCCTCTCCACCTGAAGAAAAGTGATTGTGCAATGACTGTCAAGGTCATTATTTTTGGTGGGTCGAATGTGGAATTTCCCTGATAAACTCAGGCCTAAGGTTTATCCCTGGATCGTCCTGGGGTCATCCCTGTTCATGTAAATGACACACAGGGGATCCCGGGAGCAGGCAGGGACAACCCCGGGACGACCCCGGGATAAACCTCAGAGCCTGTTCACAGTAGCATCTAGAGAAAATCAGCCATCACTGGCTAACCATTAGAGACATAACACCCATATTAACTGGTGCAAATACAAACAGAATACAGAATACTTCAGAAGGGAGACAGTTTTGCACTTTCAGCTGAGAGAGATCAAGCAAGATGAAGTGATGGACTTTCAGGTGTGAAGCAGTCCACACAAGTGTGAGAATAACCCAAGATCACTGACCAGAAGTTGTAGTCGTTCTCTCTCCCTCCTTCCCTCTCCCCCTCCCTCTCTCCCTCTCTCTCCCCCTCCCTCTCTCCCTCCCCCTCCCTCCCTCTCTCTCTCTCTCTCTCTCTGGAAAACTTCTAAGCTGAAAACTGCTGACAAGGTTTTGCCAATATTTTTATCATTGTGAAAAACTACTCCTTTTGTTGACAGTTGATTGATACTCCTTGGGAAATGTTTGTCACTGTAGACATTTATGCTTACCCGTTCAGTGGCCTTCACTCTCTCCTGTCAAGCCAACATGTAGCTAGATTTCGTTACTTCTGTAAGAACTATGATGTCATTTCATCCATGGCATGATCCCTGATTAGCTGGGATCACCCATATGACTGATCTGGAAGCATTACTCATACTCTCAGTTGTTCTCAGTGATATAGTCGAATCATACAGTCAAATCTGAATGGGTATGTAGCATTGTGACTCATCCCATTCACTGTGATTGCTGATCACCCATATGAATGAGGCAAGATGGAGGAGAAGCAATAACTGAGTGGGGTTGGTGTTGGGCTGATAGTATTGAACAGGATCAAACCAGGTCACACAAAAATGTTTTCTCCAGTTTGAACCTTGCCTCTGCTATGAATTTATTAAGATGGCCTTAGTAAGGAAGCCACACTCTCTCAGCCCATATAATAAGTACATAAGAAATGTCATGCTGGATCAGACCAAGGGTCCATCTAGTCCAGCACTCTGTTCTCACAGTAACCAACCAACCATCAGCCAGGGATGAACAAGCAGGACATGGTGGAACAGCACCCTCCCACCCATGTTCCCCAGCAACTGGTGCACACAAGCTTACTGCCTCGGATACTGGAGGTAGCACACAATATTTATTATTTATTTATTTATTTATTTATTTTATTACATTTATATACCTCCCCATAGCCGAAGCTCTCTGGGCGGTTTACAACACAACCATCAGGGCTAGTAACTATTGATAGCCTTTGCCTCCAGGAATTTATCCAACCCCCTTTTAAAGCCATCCAAATTGGTGGCCATCACTACATCTTGTGGTAGTGAGTTCCATAATTTAACTATGTGCTGTGTGAAGAAGGACTTCCTCTTATTTGTCCTGGATCTCCCACCAATCAGCTTCATGGGATGACCCCATTGGGTGCTAGTATTTTGAGAGAGGGAGAAAAATGTCTCCCTCTCCACCTTCTCCATACCATGCATAATTTTGTACACCTCTATCATGTCTCCCCTTAGCCTCCTAACAATACTAACTTAACTAACGTGATTGTTGTAAAGATTACACTTGGATAATGTATGTGCAGCACTTTGTATACTTGACAAGTGTTAAGCATTATTATTACTCCCTTGAATTCATTATTTCTGGGACAACATCAGAACGTAAGAAGGTTTTCTTTGGGAAGAGTGTGGAATTAGTAGATTCTGCAAAGGACATGAGCAAACCCACTCTTTCCAAAAGGGGGACGTGAGGCATAAGAAAGTAAGACGAGCCCTGAGGCTGGATCAGACCAAAGGCCCAATTAGTCCCGTATTCTGTTCACACTGTGATCAACCAGCTGCCTGTGCAAGACCACCATCCTGCTAACATTCTCCAGCAACTACCCCTGATACTGGAGGGAGCACATAGCCATCAGGATGAATAGCCATGGATAGCGTTCTCCTCCAAGACATTGGTCTAACCCCTCTTGGAGCCATCATCACTAAATTTTGCAGTAGCAAATTCCATAGTTTAAATATGTGCTGTGCGAAGAAGGGCTTGTTTTTGTCCATCCTGAATCTCCCACAATCCAGCTTCATGGGATTATCTCACTGGGTTTGAATACTAGGAGAGAAAGGTGAAGAGCGTCTTCCTACCCACTTTCTCTGTGGCCGGATCTACACTAGTCTAATAATGCGGTTATTGTCCATTTCTAACTTTGCTGTCTGTGTCGGTTTTGATAAACACGGGGCACACTATGGGGATCTAGAACAGGGCACATGATTTCTAAATAAGCGCTAGTACTCAGCAACAACGAGCTGGGACAATGAAATCAAGGAGGTAAGTACAACTCATTTACAACTGAAGATACAGAGGGTCATGTGATGCTTTGCATCACAGTTGCTGATTCATAACGTTATCATAACAATAGTGTAGATTCCCGCTGTGACACTGGAAACTAGATTTCATTGAGCACAGCCATTCTGAACGTTCACTGTCTTCTTAAGCTCTGTTGGGATTAGACAAGGTCTTCCTTCCTTCCTTCCTTCTCCCCCCGCCTAACCCACTATACATTCCTGGTGGGCTGGGGGGTCAAGCACATTTCAAGGGCTTCTCGCTCCAGCCTATTGCCCACTCCGTCAACGTGGCTTTAGCTAGCCTCAGTAACTGGCAGATTCCACCACGCCCAGAGGCAAAGGTGAGGCCTTCAGGTTGTGCTTGACAAAAACCTCGGGCTGTTACAAGATGTGGCCATCCCCTGAGGTACGCCTGAGCTCTAGACCTCTTGTCCTTCACAGGAGATTATTTGGATCTCTTTGGCAGTGCGTTTCCTGCGTCCTCTGCTCAGCCCAGTGCTTTGCGCAGGGCTTCCTTTCTGCTTGAGTAGTTAAATGCTGTCCATCAAAGCAGTGGAGGAAATCCGTGCCGTTAAGACGGCATGTCATGGAATAGCAAAACTTACCGTCGTATTCTGGGCCAATATGTCAAACGGTTCTAAAGGATAAAATATCTGACAATGTAGATTCCCTGGTGGGAAGAGAAAGCAGACCTGGGATGCAGGCAGGCAGGGTAGGCTTGGAGTGTTTCTGTTCACAGCTCCCTTTAAAAGTGAGATTCAAATCTCTTTTGTGCTCTGCAAAGAGCACTCCGGCTTAGTGGTCGGAATACATTTTCGCTCTAGTGGACTGTGTTTCCAGCAAAGATGTATTCCAATTTGATGGCTGGCCTACAAATTTAAGTCTTTTAGGCTGGGGTTACGGGGAGAGAAGTCTGAAACATCTCTTTATTTCCCCGGCAAGAAGAATAACAGATACAACAAGCAGCCACTGACTAAAGGAAGGGAGAGTTATTTATTTATTTTATTACATTTTTATACCACCCAAAAGCTGAAGCTCTCTGGGCGGTTCACAAAAAATAAAACCATGAAGAACATAATAAAACATCCAACAATCTAAAAACCCAAATGCAAAATACAATATAAAAAGCACAACCAGGATAAAACCACACAGCCGAAATTGATGCAGGATTAAAATACAGAGCCTCGGGGTGGGTGGGGGTGGCGAACCGTCCCAACCAAATTTTCGTTGTCCGTTTTCTTGAACCATGTTGTAGCCAGTCTTTTCCATAAGAGCCAATAGGGCAGCTTCATTCTGTGTACCATTTCTAACTTTGCTGCAGCCATTCGTTACATCTGTGTGTTCTTCATGCATTGCTGTAGTGTCTTCAGAAAAGCGCTGTGCTCTGTAGCCTTCGGAAATACAGATCAAACAGTTTTCAAATAAAAAAACTCAATGCAAAGGGTGCACACATTGTACTCTGCCTCAGTCATCCAGTCCAACAAACCTGACACAGTGAATACCACCGGTAAAGGAAAAAAGCTCCTTCCCAGTAGAAAAAACAGTACGAAGTATTGACGTCCACTGCCCACGCCCTCTCAGCTCTGTGTGATGGTGGACAATCTGAGCAAACAGGGATTCTGTGTGTTCTTAAAATTTTTGTACTCAAGATGGTAAGCTGGGAGCCACGAAACAAGAGAGACATGGTGGAGCTTTTGAATGACTGAACTGATATCTCTCCTCAGAAGAGTGAGCCCACTTTGACTCCAAATCCTTTGTCTGAAGAGAAAGCGACGGAGGTGTATGTATGCAGCCTTGAAATAGAATGCGGGAGGTTCATGCCTGAATGGTTGTTATTGGGTTTTACACCATTGGCAATTTATCTATTTCTTGACAACATTTTTATGCCACTTAATATATTGAAATCCCTGTGTGGTTCACATTAAAATACGGTATAACACTATGAAAACAAGGTTGAAAAATAAATAAGAGACCTGAGGTGTACAAAATTATGCCTGGTATGGAGAATGTGGCGAGGGAGACATTTTTCTCCCTATCCCATAATACTAGAACCCAAAGGGGTCATATCCCATGAAGCTGATTGCTGGGAGATTCAGGACAGATAAAAGGAAGTCCTTCTTCACACTGTGCATAGTTAAACTATGGAATTTACTACCACAAGATGTGGTGATGGCCACCAATTTGGATGGCTTTAAAAGGGGGTAGGATAAATTCCTGGAGGAGAAGGCTATATCAATGGCTACTAACACTGGTGGCTATATATTACTTCCAGGATCAGAGGCAGTATGCCTATAGATACCAGTTGCTGGGGAACATGGATGGAAGGGTGCTATTGCACCTGTGTCCTGCTTGTGGGTGCCTGGACAAGAGTTCGTTGGCCACTGTGTGAACAGAATGCTGGGCTAGATGGACTCTTGGTCTGATCCAGCACGGCTCTTCTTATGTTCTTATGGCAGGTGTTCCAAAGGTTGAGTGCCACCACTAAGAAGGCTTGCTCATGGACCATTACCTGGAGACAATCTACACTTGTCTAGATGAAACGTAACAAGTTGGCAGAGATGACATCAGCAGTCACGTGATGCTGTTGTTGTTACGTTTCTTCTGACTTTTAAAACCGTTCCACTTTCCATTAAAATCGTTTTAATACTAACAATGTGCCCCAACCTTTCGTTGTTTTCAACGCCGTGTTTCAAAGTCATGTCTCGTGACCATGGTCTTTGCTTCCTGTGAACAGCAATTTTGGCTGAAGTGGGAGTGTTGTGTGTTGGGGAGGGCTTTAATCTTGCTCCCCCAGCGATCCCAAGCAGTCTGGGAACAGTGATTTTGGCTGTGTTGAGATCACTGGAGTGGGGAGGTTAAAGCCTCTCCCCAATGATCCTGTGTGTGTGTGAGAGAGAGAGGGGGGGGGAATATGTGTGAATGGCTATGCAAACGGCCAAAGGTAGAGGCGCACAAGTGAGGGCTTTGCTAGATGAGGGGAGGGAGAGCTGGCACAACGTGACGAGAGGGAGGGGGAGGGAGGGCGGTGAAAGAGGGGACAGAGGCTTAATTTTTAAAAAAACACTTATCTTTCGGGGCGCACGTGGCCCCTTTAAAACGCTGCAGGGCTTCCCTCGTCCCTACGCGTCGCCCCGCCTCCCTGCCATCCCGGCAGGTCTAGCAAAGCTCAGAGTCACAGGAAGAAGGAGGTTTACTTCAGAGACGGTATGAGCATAATGAAGAACGTTCTAAGGAAGAGTGTGCTGGGGTAAAACGTTAGAAGAAAAGGTATTTTGGTCGACTGGGCTCAAGTTGCATTTTGTAACGTAACAAGGAAGGACGCAACAATGCACTTAAACAACGGTGTAATGAATAGTGTAGATGACGCCCTGGTGACTTTGCATTGGGCATGAAACAACCCATAAGGTCGGTTGTGGAACCTGTTGAAGTAACAGGTTGTTATAGTGAAAATGTCAGTATTTGCCAGGGGGATGTTACTGCGGAGTTCTGCCTTGCTGCCGTTTTGAGTATTTCCCTAGCACCTTGTGGCCAAGCTGGGCCTTAGGCTGCCAGGACAAGAAAGCAAGGGATCAAGCAAAAGTATCTTGTATATTGACTGGCTGCCCTGTATTGGCAGAGATCATGGGTGACTCTCACTCTGTACAAGGGATATGAGACCTCCAGAATGTGCAGAGGCCTTTCTATCTGCCATACGCGTAATCCAGTCAACTAATCTGGATGCATCCTTTAACTGGTTTCTCTGGAGTCCTGATGGGGAAGGTGCTGGCAAACACATTAGCAGAATTATTTAGCATCCCTCAAGGTTAAAGACCTACACCCCAAATATGTACACAACCCTCTCTTGCACACTGCACTTTTACGCCACACACATACAATGGGGAAACCCCAAAGCTACTCTCATGACTGACCTCTAATCTTTAGGATAATTGCTCCGCCACGTAACTGAACCTTTAAGAAAGGAACCAGAATTTAAAATGAGCTCAGTCCTTTGGTGCTGTATGAACAGGTTCAATCAACTAAACTTAGGCCTCACCTACACCAAGCAGGATATTCCACTATGAAGGAAGGAAAGGAAAGGAACCTCTCGTGCAAGCACTGAGTCATTACTGACTCTTGGAGGGACACCAGCTTTCGCTGACGTTTTCTTTGCAGGCCTTATAGCGGTGTGGTTTGCCGTTGCCTTCCCCGGCCGTTATTACCTTTTCCCCAGCTAACTGGGTACTCATTTTACCGACCTCGGGAGGATGGAAGGCTGAGTCGACCCGAGCCGGCTGCCTGAAACCAGCTTCTGCTGGGATCGAACTCAGGCCGTGGGGAGAGTTTCAGCTGCAGAAACTGCTGCTTTACCGCTCTGCGCCACACGAGGCTCATTCCACTATGAAAGCAGTATATAAGAGGCAGGAGCCACACCAAGCAGGATATAGCAGTATGAAAGCGGTATATGATATGTGTCAATGGCCCCCAACAATGGTCAGTGCACTTCAATACCGCTATAAAGCAGTGGTGTGGCTCCTGCCTTTTATATACCGCTTTCATAGTGCATTAGTGCAATATCTTGCTTGGTGTAGATGAGGTCTTAAGCTTTATCCATTCCCCTCCCCTTGCTCCCCCCCCCCGACTTTCTTCCCCATCTTTGTTTTTATTATTTTACATACCCCTATTACTTAGCGCTGAAAGGAAACTACAAGGGCTTCACCTAAGCCAGATCTACACCAAGCAGGATATAACACTTTCAAGGTAGTTTGAAACCAGTATATGGAATGTTTCCTGGGCCCCAACAGTTGTCACTACTGTTATAAACCGTTATAAAGCAGGAGTGTAGATCCTTCTCTGGTCTCGTTCCTCCATCACAGCCATTTTCAAGCAGAGGCAGTAACTAAGTAGGTTTCCAGCTCAAGGTGGGGTGAAGGAAGCAAAAAACTGTTGAGTTATGATTTGAATCAATACATGTTTTATTCAAAAGGGGTTGCAATCCCTTTTAATATCCTGCTCCTATGAGCTGCTGCACCAGCAAATGAAAGGTTTAGGTCCCAACACAAGAAGATCTACAGGCTGATGCACTAACATCAGTGCAGTGTCTGGTTTCCAGTGTGGGAGTGTTGTGATACCAGTACATCACCAAAACTCTTGTCTTCGTCCCTCGGTGGAAGCAGATGGCTGCTGGGTGCCTGTGAAACATACAAGGTCCCTTCTGGGGACAGCAGTATTCTGGATTGCGTCAGGGAGTGGGTGATCATGGTGGCAGATGGCTGATCATGACGGTGAGCAAGCGATCATGCTTGCGAATGCGCGATTGTGGTGGTGGCAGCGGGTAGGACATGAGTGCCCATTGTCTCTGGGCTCCGGTAGGTTCAGCCCTCCCAGGATGTGCATGCTGGGAGTTGTAGGCTCTTCCTTCTCTACAGAGTGAATTAAAATGGCGGATCCATCATGAAATGGCGGATCCGTCATGAAATGGTCGTTGTGATTTGATTATTCGAATCCAAGGCCTGGATTTGCACAGCCCAAGTAACTACAGAGCTGAAAGTGTTAGCAAAACCACAACATGCACACCCATCACACAACCAGGAATCATGTGGCACCCAGTAGTTTACTTATCACTCCGCAATCCGTGGTTACTCTGTCGTCCTTCCAACACTGCAGGCATGTATCCCAGCAGCCCCGGCAGTGGGAATTGGGTCACACTGGACGCTGTAGCCAGTGCACAGTGATCTCGACCATTGAGAAAGTCCGTGCTGGCTAGACCATCGCCAGCAGTTGTGGCTGCTCTAGGTGGGTGGCTCTATGGTTGCTTCCAACAGCCATTGTTAACCATGAGGAACCTGACAGATGACTGCAGAGGGGTGGTTATCTGGGGTGGCTTACTAGGCACTACTGCCATGCTTTTCTCTTGGCACATGACACCCTAAACAACCATGGTTCTCTTCCCAATGCTTCACACAGTGACATGGGCCTTAGCTAGACCTAAGGTTTATCCCGGGATCGTCCCGGGGTCGTTCCTGCCTGCTCCCGGGATATCCTGTGTGTCATTTACATGAACAGGGATGACCCCGGGACAATCCCGGGATAAACCTTAGGTCTAGCTAAGGCCTTAGTGTTACATGGGAACAGCCCGCCTTGTCTCATCCCATCCCTCCTCAAAGCAACGCAGGGCAAAGTACCAAAAGTTTTCCCATGTACATCTTCTGACACTTTTAAAAAATAATTAATTCTAAATGTTTGTTCTTTCTTCCCTTTTTTAAAGAATCCTAATTGCTGGAAGAAGAAGAAATTAAGCTAAGTATCATTTCAATTGTGTTCTTGTTTTTGTATGTGGTGTGTTCAATCCTTGCACAGTCAAGGTCATGAAAGGACCTTCAGCTTTGAATGTAGAAAAAGGGACCTGAATGACAGAGTTGTCTTCGCAGCGCCCAGGGAGAGCCCCTCCCCACCAGAATAGCCAAGCTAGGCCTAGATGGACCAGTGGTCTGCCTCGGAATAAGGCAGGTTCTTCTTTAGGGTGGATTAAGGCAGGTTCTTCTTTAGGGTGGATTCCTGCATTGAGCAGGGGGTTGGACTCGGTGGCCTTGTAGGCCCCTTCCAACTCTGCTATTCTATGATTCTATGATTCTATGATTCTAAGGGCAGCAATAAGACAGTGTCTAATCCATGAGCTTTGACTAAAGAGTAATTTCGCAGCTTTGCACAGCTATTGGACTGTGGGCTTTAGAAGCACAACCGAAGCTGCCTTCAGTGGCAAAATGCCCTTGACTGGAGTTGGATCAGATGCCTGGAGTGATACAGCATGACTCATGCAAATGCAAGTTCACACCCTCTGGATGCAAAGAGCATCTGCTCACCATATACCTATTAATTATCCCTCTTACGCGAGGAAGCACAAATGTGTCCATTTCAGTTTCTCTCTCTTTCTCATTCTCCCAATCGTAAATATGGTTCATCTCAAACATCGATACTTTTCCCAATCTTAATTTTCCCAATACTGAGAATTTTTGTGCCTATTTCTCCCAATACGATTTTTCGAACAATTTCCCTAATATAATGCATTTTTAGAGTTATTTTAATATATGCATTTTCCTCTTATATATACATTTTATGATTGGAGAACTTCAAACATTGCAAAAATTTGGAGACATGCGAATTGCAAAGGACAACTCAGTTTTGGTTCACATATTGGTTCAAAAGTGTAAAAGTAAAGTTTGCATGACAGTGGTCCTGACTTAAGGTTCTCTGTGAGACTGTCACTAGAAGGACTATAAATCCCAGGCCTAAATCAGGCCTAAACCGCAAACCTCTGATGCTTCCGGTCTTGGGCCTAATCTACACCAAGCAGGATATTGCACTATGAAAGCGGTATATAATTTATTTATTTATTTATTTAATTTATATACTGCCCCATAGCTGAAGCTCTCTGGGCAGTTTACAAAAGTTAAAACAGTGAACATTAAAAAGTATACAAATTTAAAACCATCAAAAATATAAAAACAACAGAGTAAAACAGCATCCATTTTAAACAACTACAGTCCTGGGGTCCATTAAAAAACCAACAAACTTAGCATATGTTGTTAAATGCTGTTAAATGCCTGGGAGAATAAAAAGGTCTTGACCTGGGGCCGAAAAGCTAACAATGTTGGTGCCAAGCGAGCCTCATCGGGGAGGTCATTCCATAATTGGGGGGCCACCACTGAAAACGTTCCATTTTCACCACAGACCACGTTCCGTCCCTTGTTGCCATCTTCCAAGCTTCCCTCGGAGTAGGCACTCGGAGAAGGACCGTTAGATGTTGAGCGCAGTGTACGGGTAGGTTCACGTCGGGAGAGGCGTTCCGTCAGTTATTATGCTCCCAAGCCGTGTAAGGCTTTATAGGTCAAAACCAGCACCTTGAATTGGGCTCGGAAACATATAGGCAGCCAATGCAAGCGGGCCAGAATCGGTATAGAAAAGGCAGGAGCCACACTACTGCTTTATAGTGGTATTGAAGTGCACTGACAACGGATGGGGCCCATTGACACATGCCATTTACCGCTTTCATACCACTTTCATAGTACTATGCCCTGCTTGGTGTGGCTCCTGCCTTTTATATACCGCTTTCATGGTGCAATATCCTGCTTGATGTAGATGAGGCCTTGGATGCACAGGTCAGCTGTGCATTGGCTCAGCTTCAACTCCATGCTGAGCTGGGCTAAACTTGCCGTGTAGGCAGGCGTGCCCTAAATATGCCATGAGAGGAAGTCTCATGTTCAGCGCAACTGGCTGTGAGGTGCCTGAGCTGCTCCAGTTGAGGAGGCTGCCAAAGAAAGGGGAAAGATTGCATTCAATCTTATTTGTCTTTAAACAAAGTGTTCTAATTGCTAACAGAGGAATTGCAAGCAAATTGAAGAAAGGGGGGTGGGGTGGGGAAAACGGAGTAGCAGTTTTGAAGCCAAGCAAATTACTGCAGGAGGCTGAATTGTGGGCCAGAGAAAGATGTGTGGGGAAAGAACGGGCAGCCTGGAGGAAGGGAATGACTCCCTAGTAGGGAGAATTAATGCACACGAGAGTTGTACTGACTGTCGAATGCAGGGGTGCTTTTCACAGAATCATAGAATAGCAGAGTTGGAAGGGGCCTACAAGGCCATCAAGTCCAACCCCCTGCTCAATGCAGGAATCCACCCTAGAGCATCCCTGACAGGTGGTTGTCCAGCTGCCTCTTGAAGGCTTCTTGTGTGGGAGAGCTCACAACCTCCGTAGGTCACTGATTCCATTGTCGTACTGCTCTAACAGTCAGGAAGCTTTTCCTGATGTCCAGCTGGAATCTGGCTTCCTTTGAATGTCATGGGGGGCAGGGGTTTTAAATTACACTAAAGTAAAGCAGGGGAGTGAAACCATGTTGAACAAATGCGATCTTTACACTGCACTTTATACTTTAAAATCTATATGCTAAAAGCTTACTTATTTGATTTAAACATTGCTTCGCACCCCAAACCTTTGGGGGAGAAGGGGATTAGCAATCTAAATAAACAAAAGTAACACTCATGCAAATGATATAATTATGCAGGCTGTACGTGGGCAGTGTTTTTAAATTTCGTTTTCGTCAAGTGCTGCATTTCCATTTAGCACTGCTTAACATTAATGCAATGCTAGCCAGGAGATGGGTGTGGTGAAGGATAGAGAGGTAGCCAGCCAGCATGAAGAGATCAGGGTTTGACCAGGAACACTGGAAATAGTTAATGGGGAGTCAGGGGACAAATGGAGGGGGAGGGAAGGACAGTTCAAGGACTTTCAGCAAAGGACCAATTTCTACATCACTTTGGGGCCCTCTTGAAGTCACCTTTGGCCATGTAGGAGCTGCTCCTGTGTTCCTCCTTCCTGTGGCACTGGTCACATTGGAATTAAGGTCATGGAAACAAAGCCATGCTATGGGCAGGGATGTCTGGGGATTTCGTTTTTGCTTGCATTCAAAGCCCTGAACATGAGCACAAGCACATGTCATATATATATATATATATATATATATATATATATATATATACATACACACACACACACACACACACACACACACACACACACACACACAAACATGGGCTCAGGCTCATCTTGTTCTCGATCCCCAGTTTGATTTGCACAAACTTCCTAACTCGCACAAATTTCTTCAGTGGACTCAATCAACCCCACTCTAGTTTATGGAGGAAATGTGTATAAATTTGCAAGTGTGCAAAACTGGGGAGATGTGAGCAAATTTCAGAGAGATTTGTGCAAATTAGGGAGAGATTTACACAAATCTGCATGTCAACTTGCGCACGAGACAAGAAGTAGTGAAATGATGTTCAGCAAATCCTGATGATCTTGAACATCACTCTTTTGCCCATCCCTAACATGGCCCTTGGCTTATATCAGTGGTCCCATCCCTTGGAGGGGCCACAATAACATTGACAGCAGCATATGGCAGGGGATTCTCCTATACGGACGGCCGTTAGCAAGGCCTAAGGTTTATCCCAGGATTGTCCTGGGGTCATCCCTGCTCATGTAAATGACACACAGGGGATTCCGGGAGCAGGCAGGGACAACCCTGGGATGATCCTGGGATAAACCTTAGGTCTAGCTAAGGCTTCAGTCTCAGCTCCCTCTGAAGTGTGGCCCTCCTGCTGCTGCTGCTGCTGCTGCTGCTGCTGCTGCTGCTGCTGCTCCTCCTCCTCCTCCTCCTCCTCCTCCTCCTCCTCCTTCTTCTTCTTCAAATCATAGAATACTATTGAGTTGGAAGGGGCCTATAAGGCCACTGAGTCTTCTTCTTCTTCTTCTTCTTCTTCTTCTTCTTCTTCTTCTTCTTCTTCTTCTTCTTCTTCTTCTTCTCATAGAATAGTAGAGTTGGAAGGGGCCTATAAGGCCATTGAGTCGTCGTCGTCTTCTTCTTCTTCTTCTTCTTCTTCTTCTTCTTCTTCTTCTTCTTCTTCTTCTTCTTCTTCTTCTTCTTCTTCTTCTTCTCCTCCTCCTCCTCCTCCTCCTCCTCCTCTTCTTCTTCTCATAGAATAGTAGAGTTGGAAGGGGCCTATAAGGCCATTGAGTCTTCTTCTTCTTCTTCTTCTTCTTCTTCTTCTTCTTCTTCTTCTTCTTCTTCTTCTTCTTCTTCTTCTTCTTCTTCTTCTTCTTCCACCACTTCTCCTCCTCTTCTTCCTTCTCCTCCTCTTCCTCCTTGCATGTAAATCATCATCCACCACTACTACTACTACTTCTTCTTCTTCTTCTTCTTCTTCTTCTTCTTCTTCTTCTTCTTCTTCTTCTTCTTCTTCTTCTTCTTCCTCCTCCTCCCCCTCCTCCTCCTCCTTCTTCTTGCATGTAAATCCTCCTCCTCCTCCTCCTCCTCCTCCTCCTCCTCCTCCTCCTCCTCCTCCTCCTCTTCCTCTTCTTCTTCTTCTTCTTCTTCTTCTTCTTCTTCTTCTTCTTCTTCTTCTTCTTCTTCCCTTTAGTTCTTCCTTCTGATGGTTCTTTACTGGATTTGGGCAGCCCTGTATTTGGTCCAGGGAGCCCTTCAAATTAAGGACAACTCTCCATAAAAGAGGACACCTGGACACCCTGTCCCCTAACAGCGCATGCCCTCTTCTTACATCTCCCCTTCCTTTGTTTTGCATTACCCATTGCCTTTGTACCACTCTGCTTTTCCCCTCTACCTAAAAATGGGTGCACTGCAATCCTAAGACCACTTAGTCTGAATAAACGTCATGCTTTCCTCCTCCGCCGTTTTATTGTGAACTTAACAAAACAAAAAATAAACTGCGAAAAGAAAAATGAAAAAGAACCGAAAATTACATTCATAGAAATATCAATATTCTATCAAGTACAACATTCTTTAAAAAAAAACAGGGGAGATTGTGCATATGTTTCAAAAGCAGAACTGGTATCCATATATTGATCTGCTCTCAAGTGGCACCTATGTACCACCTGTTCAAATGTTGATAGCTTTGTTAAATCCTCAGTCCATTGCATTATGGGAGGTGAGCATTTATCTTTCCAATGTAATAATAATATCAGTCTTTTGGCTGAGGACTGCAACTTTAAATGGAACATCTTCATCAAGTCAGACCGTAAGAACGTCCTTACTGGGTGATACTGGAAAGGGCCACAGCTCAGTGGTAGAGCACCTGTTTGCCTGGTGACGGTCCCACATTCAGTCCGAGGCATCTCTAGGTAAGGGTCAGAGAGAACCCTTTCTGAAACCCTGGAGAGTCATTACTGCCAGTGGGGGTCCACAGTATTGGGTTACATGAACCAAGGGTCTCACTGAACCAGGCAGCACCTGATGTTCCTCCTGTATTCCTTTCCCACTATTAGTGGGTCTTGAGGAAGGGGACAACCCAAATCCCCTTGATCCATTGTTTCCATCAGATTTGCCACAGTCAATAAACGTTTTGTTGAGGAGGATTGTCCTAGTTACATTCACTGGCAGTCCATTTGAACTACATCAAAAAGAGAATTAGCTCTCCTTAAACAACCACAGAAGCACAGTGCCAGACATTCAAGGAATGGATCTTTTCCGCCCTGGGAACCATCCTCACCCAGAGTGATATCTAAAGAAGGGATCTGCAGGAAACCCAGTGCTGCCAGCAACTTCTCAGTTAATCCCTCTTGTTGCTTTGCCTCTAAGAGGCAATGGTGCCCCAGCCACCATCTTCACACAGAGGAGGGCCAGGATCTCTTCTCGATCCTCCCAGAGTGCAGGACACGTGCAATAAAACACTCCTTGGATGGAGTTCTGTGAGTGTCTTTGTTGGGTGCCCTGAGGATCCCTCACAACCACATGGAACCTGTGACACTGTCTCCAACCGGGTCAGACCATTGGTCCACCTAGCCCAGGACTGCCTACTCTGACTGGCAGCGGCAGCTCTCCAAGGACTCCCCCCTCCCCCCACTGCCTAAGCCCTTTTAATTGGACTGAGCCTGGGACCTTCTGCCTGCAAATAGCAGGCCTTCCCCCAGTCCCTCTCCCCATTCGGTCTCCCACCGCAAAGAGTGGTGCTGCCCTCTTGTTCCAAGCACTTGATCACATCCTCGGCTATTACCAGCCCTCTCCCTCCCGCGCCGTCTGCCCTTGCCCTCTGGAGGGTTCAGGTATTCAAACGCTGAGTGGCAAAGTGCTTGGGATGGCTTTTATAGACGTTCCTTTCTCAGGGAGTTCAAAGAGGAGGGGTTCCTACCGGGGAATGGAACATCTGAGCTTGAAAAGGGAGATGAAGACGAAGAAATTGAGTATTTACTGTGGCAGAAGAGTTCGTGTGTGATGTATTTTTAATGCCTGCTAAGCACTCGGGATATGACAAATGCCACAAAATGGCTGAAAGCTGAATGAGCCTCAGAAAAGGCAGGGGGAGTTTTCGGCACAAATAAAGGCTCGCTTACCTCTGGGCCCTTTGAAAAAGCACACAGAAGCATAGCTTTGGGAAAGACCCAAACGGCGCCGCGTCCACCCCACTTGCACCGCCTAAGGCCAGGAGCAAGGAGGACGCATCAGCCAGCCAGGAATCCAGGCCAGCCAGGCCGTAAAGTGCTCCAGGCAGAGAGTTGGCTCACCGCAGCAAAAGGGCTGACGTAGGAAACTGCTCCAGAAAGGCAAGCAGATGGCTAGTGAACAGCCTTCCTCAACCTGGTACCCGCCAGATGTGTTGGACTACAGCTCCCATCATTCCCAGGCATGCTGGCTGGGGATGATGGGAGTTAAAATCCAACATGTTGGGAGGGCGCTGGGTTGGGGGAGGCTGCTACAGAAGCTCCATCTTCTTACCTGGGAGGCCCTAAGACCCGCCTTGCTCATGGGCAATTGGGGTGATTTTCAGCAAGTCTTCCAGCCTCGGTCCCTTCACTGTAAATAGATCTGATAGGGATCTGCTTCACAAGGCTTTTTTGAGGAGGCAGATGGTTGTTTATTCGTTCAGTCGCTTCCGACTCTTCGTGACTTCATGGACCAGCCCACGCCGGTCCATGAAGTCACGAAGAGTCGGAAGCGACTGAACAGCAGATGGTTGCTGTTATTTTTTAACATGAGACACTTGCATCTGGCCTGTCCTTTATCCAGCTCAGGGCAGCTGAGGGCCAAACTAGACATTGTCTGGTCTTACGTAGTTGATTTTTTAAAAAATGATGTTGGCCGAAGGAGAGCCAGATCAGGACCATGACTTGGGAAGGGGAGGGGTGGGGCTTTAATCCTTCACTGCTGCCTCGGTCCCACCTGGGGCTGAGATCCATGGCAGATTTGCTGCCATTGCAAATAGCATTCCAATCAAGTTGACAACAGTGGGGCGGGGGGTGAAGGCTGAAAGCCCCCCTCCCCCATGCCATGGCCCCAGCCCAGCTTGGAGACCCCACTTCTTCTTTTTAAATCAACTATGCAAGGACAAACTATATGGCAAACATCATGCCTAGTTTGCCTCTGAGAGAATCTGAATGGCTCAAGGGCCATCCCCATGAATGGGGATGGCAGCCCATGTACCAACCCAACACACAACGCTCCATCCGACGAGCGTTTTACTGCACGCTCGTTACTGGGCTCTCACGGATTGCTCGCATGACATCGTCTGCCTTTCACGCGTCTTCCGCCCTTTGTTGCACCACAAAAAAACCCCCAGAAAACGTCCAATTGCTGCTCTCTCCTGCCAGACGGAATGGGCCTATTACTTCCTGTTTTCAGGAAGCGATGTCGGAGTGACGACAGAGAAGCGACGGGAGCCGCGTGTTTCGAACTAGATGTGACGGGGCTTTCAGTCTACTACTGCATCGTATTGGTTACTTCTCCACGGCACACTGAATGGGAAACACTCTGCAGATTAAATTTAACACGCGAGGCATATTTGAATAAGCAGCAGTTGTGTCTCCCATAGCACAAAGCGAAAGGATTTCATCGACTGAATCTTCCAGTGCAGTTTGTGATTGCATATCTATCAGCTTCTTCTGCTGCTCGAAGCTCCTTGAGCATCCTTGTACCCGGACGACGGTGTGCCGTATGGACAGAGCGGCTTCCCCGCCAGCTTCTCCACTTGGCTGTGTGCTGAACAACGGAGAGATACACACGGAAATTGCCTTCTCTCTCGCAGCCGTAACAAACGCTGGCGCCTATCTTGCTATTTGCTGCCCACCATCTATCTACGGCTTGGCGCTTTCCGTCCTTCAAATATTTGCCAGTTATTATCGTGCAGCCCCGTGAGGCGGCGTTTAGGCAACCGAGAGACATATTTAGCTCTTTTCATCTTCACCCATAAAGCAAACAGATGCTGCCTCCTGCAAAGCTCCTAAATCTGCTCACAACTTTTCTCCTTTTTGTAGCTCTTTCACATTTGCTGTGTTTTGGCTAAAAAGTCGCAATGAATCCAACCCAGACATTTCTGGCATAACTTAGACTTCACCCCAGGATTATATGGTAACATAATCTTGATCTGATTTGGCTTCCATACTTGAAGGGGTAAATGCTAGAGCCGTGCACAAATAGACTCTCAAAGTTCTCCACCTTTTCGTGGGCAGAGAAATTTGGGGACCATTTCATCGAACTTTCACCTCCAGGGGGAAGAGAAATTCTCCAATAATTTTTTACAGGTAGGGCTCACCATTGGCAAAGGTTGTAGTACAGTTTCTTATGTTTTTCTTTAAGGCCTTTTTTATTATTACTAGCTGTACCTGGCATAACATACGTTGTTGTAGCCTATCAGCCTTGGGCCACCTGCCCAGCTCGCATAGATTAGACCGGGGCCTGGGCTGGCAGCAGGCGAGCTACCCCCCCACCCGGCCACCAAGGGCCCCGGATGTGCCTCGCTCATGCTCCAGACCATGGCGCTGCCCCCTTCGTGGGGGGGGGGAGCGAAGAGGCAGAAAGGGGGGTAGGATTACCTTGGAAAGCCTGGAGGAGTCGGGCGAGGGGCTTAGCAACCTGTATCAGCTGACGTTACACGTTGTTACTGTTGCTTAGCAACCTGTATCAGCTGAAGCCTTTACAGAAACATACCTAAGCATTTTAGATAGATAGATAGATAGATAGATAGATAGATAGATAGATGATGGTGATGATGATTTTGCATTGCCACTATAAGGGGCAACAGCATCAACTGTGCTGGCAGCCTGCCCCCCACCCCATTTTGCATCCTTCACAGTATCCCATATCTAGCAACATCCCAGGGCACTGGGGCAGGGGAGGGAATACAACCACACACACACACCCACACACACCCACACACACACACACAGTGAAGAAAATTTAGAGAAAGTTTTGCAAAGTAGCCTTTTATTTCGAAGAGGTAAGAAAAGAAAAATCTCAGGCCTTTCCTGAGAAAAACGTCTTCTGAGAAGTTTTGTCTCAGCTCTAGTTGTCCTTATTCAGGGGTCAGCACCTTCCCCAAGTTCTTCCAAAGTTAATTTTCAGCGGGGTGATTGTGGATGCATCGTCATCATCATCATCATCATCATCATCATCATCATCATCATCATATACCGCCCCATAGCTGAAGCTTTCTGCGTGGTTTACAAAGATTAAAAAGATTGCCTCTGATGCATGTGCAGAGAAATGATTGTACAATGAAAGGGCATCAGCAGACGAGCATTTTATTGCACGCTTGCTACTGAGCACTCACGGATTCACGTGGTCGTATTCACGTGGTCGTCTGCATCCCATGCACCTCCTGCTCCTTCTAGCCTTCTTCGCACAACAACAACAAAAAGACCCTGGTAAAGACGACTTATTTTTAAAGTCGGAAGTTGCCGTTATCTCCTGCTGTGTGCAAGAGAAGCAGCGGGGTGAAAACAGCCCACTGAATGGGCCATGTGCACATTGTTTACTTCCTCTTTAAAAAGAGGAAGTAATGAGAGACAAAAGTGTGGGCGGAGAAGCGCTGGTAGGGAAACACAATTCCCCCACCCACCGTGTGATGATGCCCAAAGGCAGCTTACTCATAAATAAGGTACAGGCAAGAACCCAGAACTGAACCCATGGGAATTTCTCAGAAATATCTTCTCCTTTGAATTTCTTTTCAAAAGCCATGTCTTTTCTATCAAATTGAATAACAATGGTAAAAAAAATGTGGGAGAATATACAGCACTAGTATATACACTTCTTATGACTCTCCCACTGCTCCTACACACACACACACACACACACACACACACACACACACTGGTACCTGAAATCTGCCATCAAGGGGAGCATTTATGAGAACTACTAGGTTACTGGACATGGTAGGTAGGTTTGGAGTTGTACATGCTGCTGCTTAGATGTTTGTTCATCCTACATAAGACCAGTAGGACAGAAATGATAGCACTCTTCAAGGACTTAAAAGGTCGTCACATAGAGGAGGGCCAGGATCTCTTCTCGATCCTCCCAGAGTGCAGGACACGGAAAAATGGGCTCAAGTTAAAGGAAGCTAGATTCCAGCTGGACATCAGGAAAAACTTCCTGACTGTTAGAGCAGTACGACAATGGAACCAGTTACCTAGGGAGGTTGTGGGCTCTCCCACACTAGAGGCCTTCAAGAGGCAGCTGGACAACCATCTGTCAGGGATGCTTTAGGGTGGATTCCTGCATTGAGCAGGGGGTTGGACTCGATGGCCTTAGAGGCCCCTTCCAACTCTGCTATTCCATGATTCTATGAAAGGCCCTCAAATCATGTCAACTGATTCACGAGGAGGAAAAGCGAGGAGGACACACATGTGGATGTTTTCCTTTCAAGGGCAGTAGAGGATCTTCAATACATAGTGAAGAGCCTGGGATGTGTTAAAGCAGCAGGATATCTGGAAATGATGTTTCCAAAACGCATTGCACAATCCCACAAGTGATAAGCAGCTTCAGGGGCTGCCACAGGCTAAGCTTCTTTGTGAGATGGGGGGACTGGAAGCTCGCAAACACATCCACATTGAGGAGGGGAAGGGGGAGGCATGGAAGAGGAATCTACAATGGATTCAGAGGAGTTTGGATTTCTACGCAGCCCGCCGGCAGATTGACTTTTTCTGCATCATGCGGACCTGTGGATGGGTTTGTTTAGGGTGACCCTATGAAAAGGAGGACAGGGCTCCTGTATCTTTAACAGTTGCATAGAAAAGGGAATTTCAGCAGGTGTCATTGGTATATATAGAGAACCTGGTGAAATTTCTTCTTCATCACAACAGTTAAAGCTGCAGTAGCCCTGCCCTCTTTTAAATCTGGTCACTCTGGTATAGCTCCTGCAGCTTTAACTGGTGTGATGAAGAGGGAATTTCACCAGGTTCTCCATGTATACAAATGACACCTGCTGAAATTCCCTTTTCTATGCAACTGTTAAAGATACAGGAGCCCTGTCCTCCTTTTCATAGGGTCACCCTAGGTTTGTTTGTTGGGTGGGTAGGGGGAAATTTGTGCAAATTCATACTTCTGCTAATGTGCATTAGTGCTCATTTGTGCTAATGTACATTCGCACGAGTCCATATTAGTGCTAATAGTGCAAGTGGAACAAAATCCTCGTATGTCCCTAAAAAATATCCAGTTCTGTCCATGTGAGTGGATGATGAAATGAAAGATGCGTGCCAACCTGCAAATGCAGACGGAAGACGTTTAACAAAATCCGTACATCCCTGAGGGTGGGGGTGAGGAGCAGGCAGCTCTAGTCTTTAAAACAACATCAACTCCCCCCCCCCCCCCCGAGTAACAGCTGCTTCTTGCCCACCATCTGCAAAAACTCAGGCCTCATCTACACCAAGCAGGATATTGCACTATGAAAGTGGTATGAAGGCGGTATGTAAAAGGCAGGAGCCACACGACTGCTTTATAGCAGCATTGAAGTGCCCTGACTACTGTTGGGGCCCATTGACACAGACCGTATACTACTTTCATAGTGCAATATCCTGCTTGGTGTAGAGGAGGCCTCAACCTCCTTTCTCATTCTCCAGTCAAGAGCCTGCCACATCCAGGCGGAAGACCATCCTGGGGCCCCATCTTGGCGGGTGGAGATCACTGGCATTCCTGGTTGCCAGTGCCCTGTAAATGCTACACGCATGCTTACACAGAGGTCTGGTGCGAAGGGATCTTTGTGAGATGGAAGCATTTGCCCCACGCCAGTATCCCAGAGCATTTGGAGGGCGAGGGAAGCATGACCATAGGGATGGTGCCTTTGAATTCTTCCCTGTGTGATAGAAAAAGGCACGTGTTTGGAAAAAAATGAATCTGGACGCACAATTTAAGAGCGAGGATTTCCTCTGCTTTCTCTGTCGCCCACAAAACGTGGCCGCTGCCATGTCTTTGCCTCCCGGAGCCTAGCCTACCTGGTCTTTCTCTGTCGTTCTTCTGCCTAACAGACGGCTCTTCATTTCTTTGCTGCTGCTGAAGCTTTTCCATCAGCATCCTTCTCCTGCCGAACATCTTTGCTTTGGACGTTTCTGCTTCCTGCTGGCCTCTCTGAAGTCTCCTTCCCTTGTTTTGGGATCCTCCCAATTTAATCAGTGGGGTGTAATTAACAAGCTGCTCACCTCTGCTTCCAAATCGTTAATACACTCGCTCAACAAGAGCGAGGCACCTGTGGGTACCCTGTGAGATGCCCTTGAGCCAGCTCCTGCTGTTGGTTAAGCCTTCCCCTTGCGGGCCAGGAGAACCGTAATCATGGCGCAAGTTCCCGACTGAGCCAAGCAAGCAAACCTGTATTGATTGCCCCCGCTCCCTCGGCAGCACTTGGGCATACGTTACCTTGACAGCTGTAATGAGGACAATGATGAGACACCCAGGAGGCTGCAGGATGCAGAGATAGGTCTTTCGGAGCCAAAAGGAAGCCAGGGGGACGTGAACAGAGGAACCTGGCTGGGAGCCCCGTGTGCCGCTCTTTCTCTGAGTTGTGGAAAGTTCAAGGCAGCCTTGGAGGGGGCAGTGTTCTTTGGAGGAGAAAGACAAAGAGGCCACTCAGGCCTCAGGGGGCTTTTGTGGAAAACAATCCACTCTACCGTTTGATAGAAGGAATGATAAAATGGCGACAGCTAGCACAGGCCAGAAGGCAGCATCAACAAGGGCCCCGTAGGCCGGCATGTTCACCAGACTGTTTCTGACAGCATCACAAACGCTGTCGCTGTCGCTGTCTCTCTCTCTCTCTCTCTCTCTCTCTCTCTCTCTCTCTCTCTCTCACACACACACACACACACACACACACCTACCTGTGGTCCACCTCCAGTTCTTGTGGGTGATCTCTCAGATAGGGTGACCATATGGAAAGGAGGACAGGGCTCCTGTATCTTTAACAGTTGTATTGAAAAGGAAATTTCAGCAGGTGTCCTTTTTTTTTTTATAATAATTTTTATTCATTTTCAACACTATATAAACATAGATAAACATTTCCAAAATATAACTGAAACAAACACAATAAGAAAAAAAATACATCAAATATCTGCTGCATACATATTGAATAATTGTTGAGTACAAATATCAAAAACTATTACATATGCCTTATCACACTACAACATCTTCATTCTTAACATAAAAGTGCACCCCCCACCTCGGGATCATTCTTGAGTCCAAAATCTAATCATTTCTTCTGCTGGTGGTTTCCCACTTCCCTTAGTAAACACGAACACTAGGAACTGTTTCCAGATTCCTACGAACTCATTTATTTTAGTTACGCCTTTTCTCCACTTAATATTGCATGTCAGTTTATCATTAATGGCTATGTCCCATACTACTTTATACCATTCCTCAATAGAATATTCCCCTTGGATCTTCCAGTTCCTAGCTATCATCAATCGTGCTGCAACCAACAAACTCGATATCAGCTCTATAGTTCCTTTTCCACACTTTATATCTTCAAATAGTGACAGCAATGCTATTTTTGGTGTTTGTTCTATTTTCATTCCCACTATTTCTTCAATTTCTGAAAACACCATCTTCCATAATCTTTGTACATATTTGCATTGCCACCACATATGTAAATACGTTCCTTTTTCCCCACATCCTCTCCAACAATTTGCTGAATGTTGATCACTTATCTTATTCAATCTAACCGGGGTTAGGTACCACCTCCATAAAATTTTAAAATAATTCTCCTTTATTCTTACTGATAAACTTCTCAACACTCTTTGTTTCCATAGTCCCTCCCAGCTCTGTCGCCCTATTTGTATCTTCAAATCTGATTCCCAAATCATTTTCTCTGTATTCTCTCTAAACTCCTTCTCTAACAATATTTTATATATTTCACTCATTAATCCTTTTGAAACTATACTACCTCCTTTTCCTTTCTCCTTACTTACTACTAATTCTTCAAACCTCGTCATCTTTCTGCACATTCTATTATCTTTAATCCACTTTTTATTCCATTGTTCTAATTGACCATATTCTAGCCAAGATAGCTTCTTCTCCTTTAACAAATTTTCCATATCTTCTCTTGTTTTAATATCTCTTACCCAATCCTTTAATTTTATTTTATTTTTCTCTTTTAATATTTTACATAATCTGCCCTTTAGATCCTCTGGGAAATTCTTTAACATTATTATCGGTGCTAAGGGAGAGTTGCTCGGAAGCAGCTTCCCTTTAAATTTACTCCAAATTTCCCATTGAGTCCTCAGGAGTGGATTATCTATACTTCCAACCCACTTTCTTCCTCCATCTTTAAAAAAAACATTCTCCAGATTCATCTCTACCTTACTTATGATTTTTTCTTCCATCCAATATAAATCTCCTACTCCCATAATTGCTTCTACAACATGTCTTAATCTATTTGCTACGTAGTATAATTTATTTAGTCGTTTGGCCATAATAGATGTAAAAATTTTAGCATCCTGATTTATTAAAGAAATAGGTCTATAAGAATCGGGATTAGTCAAATCTTTATCTGGTTTTGGGATCAGAATTATCACTGAATGTTCCCATGATTCAGGTATCTTCTCTCCTGATAATATCCTATTATAAAGTTCCATTAATTTTGGAACTAAACAATCTTTGAAGACCTTATAATATTCTGGACCCAAACCATCTGCTCCTGGTGATTTACCCACTTTTAACTTATCAATAACCTCTTCAACTTCTCTTTGAGTTATTACTGACTCCATTAACTCCTTATATTCTGATTTTATTTCCTTCTTTATAAACCTTCCAATATACTCCTCCACCTTTTCTTGTTGAATTTCTTTACCCTTGTACAATTCCTGATAAAATTCCTGAAAATTTTTTATTTTAGCTTTCATTGCATGACAATAATTCCCTCGGCTATCTTTCAACGTTTCTATCCCATTCCTCCCTTTTTCTTTTTGTGTGAGCTTGGCAAGCAACCTCGAGTTCTTATCACTGTTTTCAAAATATTCCCTTTTCATATACATTAAATTCTTTTGAATCTCTTCTATATTTAAGTTTTCTAATTGTTTCTTCTTAGCTTGTATTTCCACTAATTTATATTTATCTTTACTTCGCCAATATCTTTCCTCCAAGTTTTTAATTTCTATCTCTAACTTTTCCTGTTCTGCACGTTGTTGTCTTTTTAAACTACATGTTTCTCTAATACAGATTCCTCTTGCTACAGCCTTCATGGTGTCCCAAATGACTGACCCAGCTGTTCCTCCTTTTTCATTAATTTCCCATGACTCCGACAGTTCCTTCTGAATTTTATCTACTATTTTATTGTATTTCAATATCTTTGTGTTCAACTTCCATCTATATGCCTCTTTATAATCTTTCTTAACTGTAAATTCTAAACTTAACAAGGCATGATCAGTTACTTTTATTACCCCCATTTCCATTTTACAAATCCTCGTTGCAAAGTCTTTTGAAACAAATATATGATCTATCCTGGAGTATGTATGATGAACTGGGGAAAAGTATGAGAATCCAGGCCTATTCCCGTTAAGTAAGCGCCACGAATCTAAATAATCATTTTCTTTTACTAATTTATTCAATATAGTCATATTGTTCCTCTTTTCAGCATTAGTGGGATTTGACCTGTCCCTTTTATTATCCATAACCATATTAAAATCCCCAGCTAATATAGCATACCCCTCCTTAAATTCTTCTATTTCTTTAAACAACTTTATAAAAAACTCTCTATGCCTCTCATTTGGGGCATAAACATTAATCAAAGTATAGACCTTTCCCTCAATTTTACCTTTTAACATAAGATATCTACCCTTATCATCCTTTTTTACCTCTTCTAATGTAAACCCACTTTTTTTTGAAATCAAAGTGGCCACTCCATTTTTTTTTGATGTCCCTAATGACTTTTCATAATAGGCTAACCACTTTAATTTTATCATATTCGAATTCTCGGAGCCTTGGTGTGTCTCTTGGATCATTATAATATCTGATCCCTCTTTATTAAGCATTTGTTCTATTCTCTTCCTTTTCACGACTGCCCCTAAACCTTTAACATTGAGTGTTGATACCTTTATCTTTTTATCCATAATCACCCTTTTGAAATCTCTTCCGATCCCTTGTGCTCAGCAGTTCAAACTTGCTTACATAAAAACACAAACTCCATACATAAAACCCCCACCCTCCTACCCCAATCCCTCCTCCCCTACCTTCCCCCCCTCCCCACCCCCCCACTCTAATCCCCCCCCATATCCCCGTGAGTCTAGTACTCCAGCCATCTACTTTAAAGGGGGAGGGGGGAGGCAGTGCTGTGCCTGGCCGGCAGGTTTCTATATTAGCATTTTTATTTGCAATTATCTCCAAACATAATTAACAATTCTCTTACTCTCCAGATGTCCCAGCCTCATTCCCTCCCCCACCCACTCCAGCCCCATCTGCTTCCCCATCCAGACCCAGCCTCTTCAGCAAATCTTTACCTTGATCCAATGAGGTTACTCTGTGTTCCCTCCTCCCATATGTAAATCTTAAAAAAACCGGGTAACCCCATGCATAAGGAATTTTATTCTTCATTAATGTTTCCGTTATTGGTTTAAGACTACGTCTCCAATTTAATGTGCGTTGAGAAAGATCATTGTAAATTTGCACTGGTTTGCCTTTATATTATATCTGATTCTTAAATCTCAATTCTTTCATAATTTGCTCTTTTTTATAATAATTACCAAATTTCACCAAAATGTCTCTTGCCCCTTTGTGGTTTTGCCCCCCCACACGATGGACTCGATCCGGATCCAATCCGTCTATTGATATATCAGGCATCAGCTCCTTGAACCAGTTCACGATGATTTCTCTAAGATCTTCTCCCTGCGACTCCTTTAGCTGCTTTATTCAAAAAATAGATCTACTAGATTAATCTTCCAAGGCAATCGATCACAGTACCCATTCTTAAATTGTATATTAGTTGATTTCTCAAAAGCCTCTTATTTCTTCTGGTCCAAATCCGCTTTAGCCTCTATCTTTTTGATCTTATCCGAATTTTCCGCCTTTTTATCCGCTAAATACACAATTGATGTCTAAATTCACTCATATGCTGATCCATTTTTTTAAAATATAACAATGTTATTTTCAGCTATAATGGGCCTGATCTCCATCAACGAGGGAGGGTTACTACCACTTTCTCCTCCTTCAGTCATATTTTTTTCTTTATTTGGTATTGTATCCAAAGGGACTGGGTCTTTATCTTCCTCCTCTTGCTCAACTCCAGGGGCTGTCCTTTCCAGGAGGGAGAGGTATGCCAAATTATGATTTGAAAGTTCCTTTTTTTATGATTTGAAGGTTTCTTATTTTTTTTTATTTTTTTTTTTATTTTTCTTTTTTTGTATATTAAGCTTTGCCCAACTTTTGATCTTTCTTTTAACGTTAGGCATGGGACTCTTCTGGGTAGGGCATAAATCTTAGAGTGTAACTCACTTCCTTAGCAACTTATGCTGGCTTCTCTGTTATATATCAAACACTTTTTCCTTCTTCATGAGGGGGGGGGAATATCCAGTTCACAACAGCATTCACTAGAGGGGATCAGTTTAATCATTCGCAGCCTCTCAGCTTCCCACATCTCCCTCACCGAATGCCGAATGCAGCTTCTTCCACCTTCCCCATATATATACAGGTGTCCTTTGTATATATGGGGAACCTGGTGAAATTCCCTCTTCATCACAACAGTTAAAGTTGCAGGTGCCCTGCCTTCTTTTAAACCTGGTCACTCTAGTATAGCTCCTGCACTTTTAACTGTGGTGATGAAGAGGGAATTTCACCAGGTTCTTCATATATACAAATGACACCTGCTGAAATTCCTTTTTCTATGCAACTGTTCCAGGAGCCCTGTCCTCCTTTTCATATGGTCACCCTATCTCATAAAGCCCCATCTGTGTTCATCTGCATTCCTGGAGAACTCTGAGAATTTTGTTTCTCAGAAAAACAAAACTTTTCCTGTTTGCACCACCGGAAGGTGAAGGTCTTTTGGGGGCGGAACTTGCATATTCTTGAACTTGCAGTCGCCTCTGCAAAATGTATTCATCAAAAAAAGAAAAGAAAAGTGCACCGAGAAATGCACATTTTGAAAAATATATATGCATTTTCATGCTTTAGTCAAAAGATGAAAAGAAGCCATTTGGGCGTGTACATTAAAACATGCACACCTAAATGTGCATTTTCCCCATTCCATTGACGACGACAACAAGCTTGCATTTGGGAATGGGAACGAGGCAGACCAGGCTTTGAGAAGGAACATGCAGATCAACAGAATTCGACCCCTGCCAAAGTCCCCCAACTTCCACCTTGAATCTCCTTTCAACTTGAACCTATATCAAGCTTTGTTTTTCTTTTCATATGAAAATCTGTGTGTATTTTTCCAAATGTACACATCAATTGTGCACATAATAGCACTCTTCAAATACTTAAAAGGTTGTCAAACAGAGGAGGGCCAAGATCTCTTCTCGATCCTCCCAGAGTGCAGGACACGGAATAACGGGCTCAAGTTAAAGGAAGCCAGATTCCAGCTGGACATCAGGAAAAACTTCCTCACTGTTAGAGCAGTACGACAATGGAACCAGTTACCTCGGGAGGTTGTGGCCTCTCCCACACTCGAGGCCTTCAAGAGGCAGCTGGACAACCCTCTGTCAGGGATGCTTTAGGGTGGATTCCTGCATTGAGCAGGGGGTTGGACTCGATGGCCTTGTAGGCGCCTTCCAACTCTATTCACACTCAATGCTATTCTATGATTCTATGATTTGCAAACCCGTGGACTCAGATTTTTTTTCTTGCCCCCAAAATAAGCAAGCCAGTTTGCGTTACAGAAGAAGCAACTTTCTACTCAGTTTAGTCGTGGCTGGGCGGGTGGGGGACAGTGTTGCGCTTACCAGTAACTTAGTGGATTTGAAAGGACTCGTGGCTTAGTGGGGGGTTTGTTTTTTGTTTTGTTTTTTCGAATAAAGTCTTCCATGTTTCTGCCCTTCCTAGAATATCCATAAAAGGATTTGGCGTCCTTTCATGGGCACTCCAATACGTTTGCTGGCTATGAGATTGCCTGAGCATCTTTCAAAGACAGAGAGAAAGGGCTCTTTCCTTGAAAGACACGGGCAATCTCGTAAGCAGCAAACCTATTGGAATGCCCATGAAAGGACCTCAACTCCTTTTATGATATACAGCAGAACGGAAGGTTTTCAATCTAAAACACAAACAAACACAAATACCATCCCCATAATGCTAAGTTACTGGTAAGGACAATACTGCCCCCCCTCCCCCCGCCACACACACACTACTCAATCTCAGAAATGGAAAATTGGGAGTGGGGGCACCCGCCTGGGGAATCCGTTTGACCCATGAGTTCCGGTCCGACATGGAAATCGTGGACCAGATTGCAAGAAGTCCGGAGTCATTTGAGTCTATTGGAGATTTCCCCTGCACCATAGTCACCACTGACCATCGGTTTGGCAGGTGATTATCTCTTTGCCACGCTCTGGATCAGGGCCAAGGCGTATCAGCAAATTGTTCCTCGCCAGACTTCTAATGACAAGGGCTTCCTTCTTCCATTATCTTTTTTTTCCCTACAGATGTGTAATCTAGCATTAATCTGCTCATGAAGGCAGTGAAGGGGGCCTCTCTCTCCCCCCCATCCCCCCCTCTCTTGAAGACCAGGGCCAGATCTACACTACTGCTTTATAGTGGTATTGAAAGGCACCGATAACTGTTGGGGGCACAGTCCACATTCCACGTACCACTTTCATAGTGTTCCATGCTGCTTTTCATTCCTCATTCGCAATGATTTGACACAAGGTGTAGCTCTGGCCCTGAAACTGGGCATGACGTTGAGGCTTCTCCTGGTGTCTCTAGGTCACCTTGCGGAGGGAGGCAGTTGTCAGGGCAGCTGCTTGCTTGTCTGTCGCCTAATGGATAATTAGCGTGGCAGTCAGGACATGACCTGGAGTGCGATTTGCTGCCGCCCAGCCATTCGGGCAAGGTGCTAACCTTGTCGGGAGGAGAGGAGGGGAGTTCCTTCAAGTGACTTTGGATATTCTGCTGATGCCAGCGCAACTGCCGGGCATGGGGGTCACGACCCAACCTCTCCTCATTAAGGGATGATTAGCAAGAGCCGTTCTGCTCATCCTACATCCGGAAGTTTAACACCACGAGCGATTTTATAGCTGGAATTCCCACTTACAGCTTGGCTTTGAGCCATCACTGATTTAAAACTGAGGACGCTGCTGCTAATCATATCACTTTGTCCATGGCTAACTTCTCCTGCCAAGGGATCCAGGGGGCCTGAAAGCTCAGCTCCAGAACCTGCTTTGGATGCTTTGGAATTCGGTTGCCATGTATACTATTTTGCAGGCGGCAACCCAGCATTTGAAGGGCTGACAGAGGATTGTCCCCTATTTTGAAGGTGTCTTCGAGTCGAAAGCTGGGGTGATGGGACTGTTTGGCCTCCTCGCCTCTGGGCCCAATGGAGAACGGTGCTGCTGAGTGATCGTCTTTTCCTGCCCTGTCATTATTCGCTCTCCACCTGAACCTGGTATTAATAAATACGCTGAACCGCCCCGGCCCAATACTGATCGGGGGGTCACTCCACTATTAACCTCTGCCTCCCTCTCGAGAATTGCCATTTGTTCCTTCTCTTCGCCTTCCCAGCGCTTATCTCATTTTAAATCCGTGACTTGGCTCTCCCTCTCATCCTGTGGTTAAGCACGTTTCCTTAATAGCCTCCTGTGAGGCTTCTTCTTCTTTTTCTTTTTTTCTTTTTTATCAAAAGCTTTTGGAAAGCGTAAATAAATTATAGCCACCGGTTCTTGGCTCTTTGCTATCTAGTTAACCCTCTCGCCAGAGTCTGACCTCACCGCTCACTTGCCCGGATCCACGATGGCCCCCCTCTGGGCAAAATCCGGGTGCTGACCCCTGCCCACTTTTGCTGCACCCGAAGCCGCCCTCTATTCCCTCCACTCCAATTCCACAAAGGGTCTCACTCCCTCTTTATCTGCAGGAGAGTCTGTGTCGGTGATGCAACATTAGAAATGCAAACTGGAAGCTCTTTAATGATCCTTCATCTCAAACACGAAATGTCTGCCTGGCCTGCGCCTTTGAAAGGCTCTGAGACCATCGGCCCTGTTCTCTTCCACCAGGGGTCATTCATCAGTCCTGAGGACACCAGCCATAATTCTGTAGCTTGCTTTGACTGAGGCCGCTTGTGAAAATCGCAATGACGAATCACAGGTTTCCACATCACTCCTGAGTTGTCAGCTCTGTGGCCAAGGCTTTCAAAGCCCTCTGTGACGTCACAGCAGGCAGAGCCAATAGCAAGCTGTTAACGTAGTCCAAAGATGGGTACAAGCCCACTGTGACATCGCAGGAGATCAATCAAAGGCATCAAGAGATTGTTCACTTTAAAATACAATAATGAAAGACATTGAGACAAAGAATGAATATATATATATATATATATATATATATATATATATATTTGTTGTTTATTCGTTCAGTCGCTTCCAACTCTTCGTGACTTCATGGACCAGCCCACGCCAGAGCTTTCTGTCGGCTGTTGCCACCCCTAGCTTCCCCAAGGTCAAGTCTGTCACCTCCAGAATATCATCCATTCATCTTGCCCTTGGTCAGCCCCTCTTCCTTTTGCCTTCCACTTTCCCTAGCATCAGCCTCTTCTCCAGGGTATCCTGTCTTCTCATGATGTGGCCAAAGTACTTCAGTTTTGCCTTTAACACCATTCCCTCAAGTGAGCAGTCTGGCTTTATTTCCTGGAGTCTGGACTGGTTTGATCTTCTTGCAGTCTGAGGCACTCTCAGAATTTTCCTCCATGTATACATACACACAGAGACACACACACACAGACAGGAGGGGCATTTAACTGTTTGTCCCCAGTATTCAATAAATACATTCCAGCTGTCAAAACGATGTGACAGATTATATGCTCCCTCCGTTCTTCCCCTCAGTCAGGAATGGGGAATCTCCAGCCCGGTTCCCCATTCAGCTCATGGAAGCTTGGGATTTTCTCCACAGGCTCCACCCCCTCTGCTTCCGCCCCCTGGGCTTGGGGAGTAGGGGAGGGGAGGGCTCCCTGCTCTTATCTCCAGTCTGTGATTGGAGATAGAACAAGGGATTTCCCTGCTTTTCAGAGGATGAGCAGCATTGGGGAAGGGGAAATCCCCACTATAAGTTGGAGATAACCGCAGGGATTCCCATGACTTAACATGCTGCTCACTCTACCAGTCGCTTCCCAACAATCCGCCATCTGGGGCCATGGAGGCTTTGGCGTATGTTTTCTTAGTAAATATTACCAGATCCATGAACATCTCTAGCACCAAATTTTCAACACTCCAACATGTTTACATGTTTACTCACCTGTTTCCCCAAATTATTAACACTTTAAAATCTGTTTCTTGCTTGTCCTAACCAATACCTTTGTGAGATCATAGAATCATAGACTAGCAGAGTTGGAAGGCGCCTACAAGGCCATTGAGTCCAACCCCCTGCTCAATGCAGGAATCCACCCTAAAGCATCCCTGACAGAGGGTTGTCCAGCTGCCTCTTGAAGGCCTCTAGGGTGGGAGAGCCCACCACCTCCCTAGGTAACTGGTTCCATTGTTGTACTGCTCTAACAGTCAGGAAGTTTTTCCTGATATCCAGCCGGAATCTGACTTCCTGTAACTTGAGCCTGTTTTTCCTTGTTCTGCACTCTGGGAGAATCGAGAAGAGATCCTGGCCCTCCTCTGTGTGACAACCTTTGAAGTATTTGAAGAGTGCTATCATGTCTCCCCTCAATCTTCTCTTCTCAAGGCTAAACATGCCCAGTTCTTTCAGTCTCTCTTCATAGGGCTTTGTATTATATTTGGATTTTCAGATGAAACTGAGTAAGCCTGCTGAGTGGCTCATGCTGAGGCAGAATTTGAACCCAGATCTCCCCAGCTGGGCATCAGTTTTTCTGCTGCTGCATCACATTTCTCTCAAACACCACTGAGTGTGCTTCTGACTGGACTCTTTTCCCCCCTTGTGTGGTGCTGCCCATTGTCTTTTCCTTCATCCATTCAGCAGTTAAGAAGCCAATCTCACATAATTAACAACAAATGCTTATAATGGCCTTACAATATATGCCTGCTTTAATATCCCAGGTAACTGGAGACTGAATATCTAATGCATTGCTGATTATTATAAACTAGATTCATTCTTTTTTAAAAAAAACACTCTCTCCAGTTAGAAAGCAAGGAACACTGTTTAATATCAGGCCATTATCTTCTTGTAATTGCTGGAAGGATTTCATTCTGTGTGGGAGCATTGGAAGCAAATCAATTACCCCTCCTTCCCTCCCTATATACAGCAGGGGGGCGGGGGGAGAGAGAGAGAGGGGAAAAAATGTCCTTTATTTTTGTGGAAAGGCCTAATTTCCAGGCTGCAGCTTGGCACGCCAGCAGCCGAAGCGGCTTTATCAAATTCGCATTTCATTGCAAGAGTCGGCATGGCAATATGGAAATAGGTAATGAGAACATGGGAAGGAAACGCAGAGAGAAAGAGACGGAGAGGAAGAAAGACGGGGAGGGGCGATAATGAAATGAAATGGACTGCCGCTTTCCAAAGAAAAACAGAGGGAGCGGCAGACAGATGAAGTCGCCGACCGGCTGACACGTAGAGGCACAATAAGGCTCACCCGACGAGCGTTTTATTGCACGCTCGCTACCGCCCACTCACGGACGTGTCCGCCGCGTCCTTTAGACGACGTCGGCCTCCTGCGCGTCTCCTGCTCCTTCCACGCGGTTTTCTGTCGCCAAACAGATCCCCCCAAAACCAACTTTTATTTTAAAACGGAACGTGCCACAATCTCCTGCTGTGCGCAGGAAAAGCGGCGTGATAAAAACGCCCCCTGAATGTGCCGTGGGCACATTGTTTACTTCCTCTTATGAAAGAGGAAGTAATGAGGGACAGAAGCGGGGGTGGACAACATTTATTCAAGATGTATGTAACAGATGTTTGATGTTATTTTTTTTCTTATTGTGTTGTTTTAGTTATATTGGTAATGTTTATCTATGTTTATATAGTGTTGAAAATGAATAAAAATTATATATATATAAAAAAAAAACCGGTTAGATTGAATAAGATAAGTGATCAACATTCAGCAAATTGTTGGAGAGGTTGTGGGGAAAAAGGAACGTATTTACATATGTGGTGGCAATGCAAATATGTACAAAGATTATGGAAGATGGTGTTTTCAGAAATTGAAGAAATAGTGGGAATGAAAATAGAACAAACACCAAAAATAGCATTGCTGTCACTATTTGAAGAGATAAAGTGTGGAAAAGGAACTATAGAGCTGATATCGAGTTTGTTGGTAGCAGCACGGTTGATGGTAGCTAGGAACTGGAAGATCCAAGGGGAATATTCTATTGAAGAATGGTATAAAGAAGTATGGGATATAGCCATCAATGATAAATTGACATGTAACATTAAGTGGAGAAAAGGCATAACTAAAATAAATGAGTTCGAAGGAATTTGGAAACAGTTCCTAGTGTTTGTGTTTACTAAGGGAAGTGGGAAACCACCAGCAGAAGAAACGATTAGATTTTGGACTCAAGAATGATCCCGAGGTGGGGGGGTGCACTTTTATGTTAAGAGCGAAGATGTTATAGTTTGATAAGGTATATGTAATAGCTTTTGATATTGTACTCAACATTTATTCAAGATGTATGTAACAGATGTTTGATGTTATTTTTTTTCTTATTGTGTTGTTTTAGTTATATTGGTAATGTTTATCTATGTTTATATAGTGTTGAAAATGAATAAAAATTATAAAAAAAAAAAAAAAAAAGAAGCGGGGGTGGAGAAGTGATGGTTCTCGTGTTTCTCAAACACCTCCTGCCTTCTTGGGAGACAGTAACGAGGCCTGCTAAGTAATCCACAAAGCTTTATTCAAGCAATATACGTCTCTTCCCACCTGAAGAGATCTCTAGGAACTTTCCCCTAGGCAAAACTATGCAAACTAAGTGAGACAATTGTCCTTTCAAGAAACATAGAATCATAGAATAGTAGAGTTGGAAGGGGCCTGTAAGGCCATCAAGTCCAACCCCTGCTCAATGCAGGAATCCACCTGAAAGCATCCCTGACAGGTGGTTGTCCAGCTGAAGAATGGAAAGCTCTTTCCCAAGACATGTTAACGTCAGAGAGACTAGTTGTGAGGCAGCTTCTGAAGGGATGCCAGACCGGCTGACTTTCTCTCACCTTCCTTTAGCCCCTCCTATTTTAGTCTGCAGCATCCTCTAGGATCAGCTGACCTCTCCGTTCTCTCCCCTTTGGAAGAATACTGATTTCCCACCGACTGTGTGTCGTTTACCCTTGAGGAGATAAGCTCTGGAGAAGGTTCATTTCCAGCTGGTGAAGAGCCTGTGAGAGCTGCCTCCTGCACTGGTACAAGCTGGCCTGTGTCTGGCACCAACTCCTCTATTTCAGAGTCTGATTCTGAATGATCACCTGAAACGCCTTCTTCATCACAACAGTTAAAGCTGCAGGAGCCCTGCCCTCTTTTGTAGAGTGACCAGGTTTGGCATGTCTTTTCATGAGTAAGCAGGACTGATACTGAGCAGCATGTTCAGATAACATCCCAAATTATCCTACAAAACCCTAACAACTTAGGACCAGGATACCTAGCAGCCCGCCTTCCCTAGCAGCCAGCTGAAGACCTTTTTATTCACTCAGTATTTTAACACTTAATTTTAACTTAAATTTAAATTTCACTGTTTTAATTCTGTATTTTAATCTTATAATCAACTTTGCTGTGTGGTTTTATCCTGGTTGCGCTTTTTATATTGTATTTCGTAATTGTGTTTTTAACCTGTTGGATGTTTTTTGTGGTTTTAATTTTTGTGAACCGCCCAGAGAGCTTCGGCTATTGGGCGGTATAAAAATGTAATAAATAAATAAATAAATAAATAATAATAAATAAATAAATAAATAAATAAATATACGCCCAGATGACATTTACGATCATCAGAGGAGGTCCTGCTCGTCATTCCAGGAAGAACAGAATGCCGTCACGAAGAACCTCAATGGCAGACCTTCTCTGTAGCGGCACCCAACCTCTGGAAAACCCTCCCTTGTGTGGTTCAGGAGGTGGAAAATATAACGTCTTTCAAATGCCTCCTGAAAACACATCTTTTTAGACAAGCCTTCCTTGGAGTATAACTTTTCCTTGTTGTGACTTTTTTTTAAAAAAGTTTTAAATTCTGACATTGTGTATTGTGATTTTAACTTGTTTAATTGTGAACTGCCCAAAGAGCCTTGGCTGTTGGGCATTATAAATACGTAATAAACGAATAAGTAGCAAGCCTCCGCCTGTCTATTCACAAGGAAGCAGGGCAGGCCTCTGCAGAACAAGCCTCAGAAGTAAGCAAGACTGACTCTCTCGACAACTTCTTCCCCAGTTGCTGGCCCCCTCCCTCCTGCAAGGAAAAGCTCTTATCTCTGATGAGCAGCTAATCCGAGATAAGAGTGTTTCCCTGGTGGACAGTGACAAAGTCTCGCTTCCTCTGTGCATAGCAGGTGAAAGTTCTCATCTCCAATCAGGGCTTCACCAGAGATAAGAGCATTTAGAGCTTGGGGAAGAAGCTGGTCGGCCAGATGGAAGTGCCCCACGCCTGTTTTATCATCTTGGGCCTTAGCTAGACCTAAGGTTTATCCCGGGGTTGTCCCGGGGTCGTCCCTGCCTGCTCCCAGGGATATCCTGTGGGTCATTTACATGAACAGGGATGACCCTGGGATGATCCCGGGATAAACCTTAGGTCTAGCTAAGGCCTTGGTCAGTAATATGGGAAAGGCAGGATGTGTGTATTTTCACAAATACAGAAATTTTAAAAAATGTGACTGAGTTGTGCATCAGTTGCCCATGTCCAAGCAGATGAGAGTGAGACCCTGCAGCTTCTCCTTCCTCCAGCCTATCCCCTTCTCCCTGCTGGGCCAATGCCTTCCCAGCTCCGTTTCCCCTGTTGCAAAGGAGACAGCACACGCCTTGAAACTGAGCCAGGAGAGGCAGCCTGCGTATTCTGAACTGGGTACACCCAGCAGGCCGGTATTGTCACAAAGACCGGCCACCTCCCCCCCAAATATAAATCTAATTATCTGTAGAGCAACCTTCTTGCATGCAGAAGTAGTATATTA
Source organism: Elgaria multicarinata webbii (assembly GCF_023053635.1). Taxonomy (NCBI): domain Eukaryota; kingdom Metazoa; phylum Chordata; class Lepidosauria; order Squamata; family Anguidae; genus Elgaria; species Elgaria multicarinata. The sequence goes on along the minus strand of NC_086176.1, from coordinate 119,461,927 downwards.
TTTTTGACACTGTTGCAACGCCCCAAATGTGGCGAAACCATCCAGATATAATTCCAATAACAGGCGATTGTCATCTCAGTGGCAGTCAGCAAATTAATTACCGTTTCCATATCAATTTCATCAACAACTTCATACAGATAATTCAACAATAAGCTCAGCGGATCAGCAGGGATTTCATATCCTGGCATTTGTTCAGTGTTCAATAGAACCATTCTCCAAAATTTTCTGTTCTTTTTGCAGTTCCAAAAGATGTGTAGATCCACTGTCTCCCCAAGCTCTTTGTTTGACCTTCACATCTCACTGCCCTAAAGGAACCCATCTTTAATTTCTCCATTCAGCTATCAACCGATTCTGTTATCCAGGGGTAACACTCCCTCGGCTCAGGACATTTTCGTACCTGAGGCTTAGAGCAGATCTTGCCGTACTACAGGGTTGTTTGCATTTTGAATGTACAAACTACTAGGGATGTGCTCCGCTTCTCCTCGAACTGGAGAAGCAGGAGCGGAGCGGGGGGCTTCGCCTACCCTTAAGGCGGAGGTTAAGAGAGTCAGGGGGGCTGCGGATCGAGGCGAAGAGGATCGCCTCAATCCGGAGCTTCGCCTGAAGGTAAGTGGGGGGGGAAGGGGACCGATCTGGCGCTGCCGGCGCCGCCATCCATGTGGCGGCGGCAGCACCAGGTAAGGGAGCAGGGAGGAGGGACCCTTACCTTCCTCCGTCGCCGGCTTCAATTGAGGCCCCGGTTGAAGCCGGAAGTGAAGGCCGAGGCCTCTTCCGGCTTCTACCGGGGCCTCAATTGAATCCCGCGACGGAGGAAGGTAAGGGGGTGGTGTGGGTGGGTGGTTTCTCTTGCGCCGCCACTGCCGCCGTCCATATAGTGACGGTGGCGAAGCCGGATCTCGCTCCGCGGAGCGGAGCGGGAGACGGGCGGAGCGGCGCGAAGAGGATCGGGCCCGATCCGGATTTTCCGGATTGGGCCACGAAGCGGATTGGGGGGTCCGTGCACACCCCTACAAACTACATTGGCCTGAACGCCCAGGTACGTTACAAATGCCTTCTGTTCCTGAGGCTCCCAGGTGCTTGTATAAATGATGCCCCAGAAGAACTTCCAGTTCCACACTGGCTGCGTTGACACCTTTCTATTGTTAATTGACGAACCAACGAAACTATCTAATAAATCGGCTCAAAGTAATAGAATTGAAGTACAAGTTCAATACTGAACAGAATTCGTTTTTGAATAATCCTGACATATCCATTAATTTTTAACCTACAACATAGCCAACATTGTCTCTCTCAGGGCTGTCGTTCCAATAACTAACCCATAACTTAAAATCATCCACAAATTTCTGAAACATGTTTAGTCTACCTAAACAATTACGGGAAACTGCTGTTTTCTAGTCATTATCCGTCCATTCCAGCTCTTCTGAAGCCGCTCAATCTACAGGGGCGGTTTTTGTTTTAATTTGCCATTTTTCGCTATAACTACTCTTGCAGCTATTAACTTATTAATCACTGGGGCCCCTTTTATCTACTATGCAAGCTCCGATATCATTTGAAAAAGCAAGCTTAGATGTGGAAGTTATGCTTCCCCCACTACCTCTTGAAGCGCTTTCTCCGCTGCTTTCCAAAAACACCAAATGCTGATCTTTTCAAGCAGCCATAACTGTCGCGGTCAAGTATTTCCCTGACACTGAGCTACTGCTGGTGAACTGCAAATCCCACAGTGGAAGGCGCCTGTCCAGAAGCAGTTCCAGCTAGTGATGGGTGAGCTATTCTAGCTGGAAAACCCGGATTCTCCTCCCCGCCACACACAAGGTTTTTCAAAGCCCATGCCATACTCCCAGTGATGTCACCAGGAGTCTGATGAATACCTGGAGGCATTTCTGATCCCAACCCTTACCTGTGAGCTCTCAACAGCCAAGTTTTCTTTCCCCAAACCTTTTCCCAATGGGGAAATCTTGCAGTGGGGACCATGATACTAGCCTTTGCCACAGCAGCATCGAGAGCATTAGGAACAGTGGGAAATGCCTTTCCAAGAGCCATGGGAATTGTTTTTTCCATGGTTCCCAATGCTATACTGGCATGACAGTGTGTCTACGGTGCAATGAAGAAACCATAGTAGTATTTTCCAGAGATGGCTGTGGCTGTTGCCAGGTAACTTTGGGTGTGTCCTGTTCTGTGGTCCCTTGAGACTGAACAGGGAAGCTGAAGGAAGATCAAAAAGTAGGACCTTGGTTAGCTCCAAACAGATCATGCTGCGTGGAACTCTCTCCTATTAGAACATTAGAAGGATGTTGTCTCAGCAAGGAGCAAAAGCCAACTAAAGCTTTACCCATTAAAGTCCTCTGCCATAAAACCCCGAGGGCTGGGGGGTCATTAAAGGCTGAGAAAGAAGAGGGGGTACACAGACCTTGCAACAGGGTAGTCTATTAAGAGGTTTGGGCTTGATTCATATTGGCTGCAGAGAGGAGAATGACCCTCCAGTTCACCTTTCCAAACATGACCCTTAACAACTTTTGACACTAGAAGGAAACCAGTGGCAAATTCTCAGTTCAAACTGAGAAGCTCGTCCTAAAGGCTCTAGCTCGTTGCATGCAGAAAGGCCCAGCATCTCCAGGAAAGACTCCTGCCTGCTACTCCGGAGACCTGCTGCTAGTGTAAAGCAGCCCATACTGAGCTAGATGGACCCACAGGGGTCTGAATCAGTAGAAGACATCTCCCTGTGGTCCAGAGTGGAATATGTGGACTCATGGGCTTGCCTATGGAGAGATGCATAGGCTCCAGAAGTACATGGAACCCTTCCATCTCCCCATGCAGGAGTCCACATACACCCTTTGGTAGAGCATCAGCATAATGTCAGAGTCACCGCGGTGCAGTAGATCAAGTTGAACGTGGACAGAGGAGACCCGACTTCAAGGCCCTGATCAGCTATGAAGCCCATTGGGCCACCCGCTCTCTCCCAGCCTAATCTACCTCACAAGACTGCTGTGAGGATAAAAATGGAATGATCCCCAAGCATCCTGCTCCGAGCTCCTTGAGGGAATAGCAGAATACAAATGTCATAGTAATAATAGAATTCAAAATTGCCCTTATGTCAATGTTTGATTGCTTTACCCATCCAGGAGTTCAACAGAGTGGATTGGAAGAGGCTTTTGATTCAGTTATCTTCCACCTTGCAATAAGTAATCATGCCTGTGTCATGTCAAAGGCAAATCCAAGATGCGGGAGAGAGTGGCGTCTTTTGACTTGACTTCTGTTAGATAACAGATCTGTTCTACGGTCTGATTTAACTGCCCATCCCTTTCCACAGGGAGTCACATGAACTACAGTTCTCTATGGAGTAGGGGACAGGGATACCTACACCCAATTCTCAAGACCCTCACCGAAAGAGAGTTCCAGGTCTTTTTCCTGGGTGGAAAGAGAGTTCATGACAGTTGTTCTCTGGAGAGATTAGAGGGGTGGGGAAGAGAGAGAGAGAGAGAGAGAGAGAGAGAGAGAGAGAGAGAGAGAGAGAGAGAGAGCGCTTTGTAGGCTATCAGATATGCTGCCTTCTGTTTTGGGCCACAACCATTCAAGAACAAACAAGACAGGATTCTGAGGAGAACTACGATAACAATAAAAAGTACTTGACAGCAAGCCAAGCAAGGAAAAGCTGGCATAACTGGGAATGTTTAACCTAAAAAGAAAGCAAGAAAAGATTAAGAGGGAACTTGACAAGCCACTGTAAACATATGGGAGCATGCCAGAAGGCAGCAGGGAAACATTTACTCATCATTCTCCTCTGAGCACAGGACAGGGAGCAATGGGCTTAAATTTCAGGGAGGCAGATTTAAGTCAAACTTTAGAGCAGGGCAGCAAAAGGACCAGCTGCTGAGGCAGGTGGTAGCATATCCCCTCCTTGGAGGCTTTCAAGGTGATATTGGGCAGCCTTTAATCTGTAGGCCAGGGGTGGCTGGTTCCAATATTACTGTGGGGTATAAACTCTGCTTCTACTCTGTGGTAGAACTTTATGAAGCAAGGGCACTTGTTCAAATGACTCTTTTAATGCCTAAGGCTCCCTTGACTAAGAGCATCAGAGGTGCTTAGCTCAACCAGACCCAAATCCATCTATTCTACAGTTCCTTCCAAGTATCCCGTCGGTAACTTGGTGGTTTGCAGCAAAATTGTCTTTCTGCCTAAGCCTGCTTTGTACAAGGATGAGTTTGTTCTAGTGATGGGACTGGAGCAGGACTCAGTGGCCCATGGGATTCCTCCTTCTGAACCTGCATCTGTTTGATTCTCTTTGCAGGCATTGATTACCACATATTTCTTGACAACCAGGATGATCAGGGGTCTGGCAACAAAGCCCTATGAAGAGAGACTGAAAGAACTGGGCATGTTGAGCCTGGAGAAGAGAAGATTGAGGGGAGACATGAGAGCACTCTTCAAAGACTTAAAAGGTTGTCACACAGAGGAGGGCCAGGATCTCTTCTCGATCCTCCCAGAGTGCAGGACACGGAATAACGGGCTCAAGTTAAAGGAAGCCAGATTCCAGCTGGACATCAGGAAAAACTTCCTGACTGTTAGAGCAGTACGACAATGGAACCAGTTACCTAGGGAGGTTGTGGGCTCTCCCACACTAGAGGCCTTCAAGAGGCAGCTGGACAACCACCTGTCAGGGATGCTTTAGGGTGGGTCCCTGCATTGAGCAGTGGGTTGAACTCGATGGCCTTGTAGGCCCCTTCCAACTCTGCTATTCTATGATTCTATGATTCTGTGTTTGACAATCTGCAAAAGACATACGGAACAGATTTATCAAAATCCATACATCACTACTATGAGGTCTGATGGTCCCAAGCCAGCCAGGCTGCTATTCTGTGCACACTTCCTTGAAGGACCGAACTTACTAGGGATGGCTAGTTACTAGGAATAGTTTCTTTTTTGCTCACTATGTTGAGAATTCAACAGTGTCAGCAGCACAGATGAAAGTTCTGCTATTCTAATATTCCTGCCTTGAGCAGGAGGTTGGACTCGATGGACTTGTAGGCCCCTTCCAACTCTGCTATTCTATGATTGTTATTCTATGATTGCTATTCTATGACTGTTACTTTCTACTGTTAGTTTTTCCCTACCCTGTGCCTGCTTACCCTACCCTGTACCTGTTTGCATTCTCTTCCCCTCCTTATTGTTTTACTATGATTTTATTAGATTGTAAGCCTATGCGGCAGGGTCTTGCTATTTACTGTTTTACTCTGTACAGCACCATGTACATTGATGGTGCTATATAAATAAATAATAATAATAATAATAATTCTATGATTTTTGTAGTAACTTCTAATTTTTGACCATGCGCATGACCCAAGCACACCCCGGGAACATGGCATGCATAACCCTATGTGTCGTGCAATTGCCTATTCTGATTGACTCTTATCACAGGTGCTTCGTTTATCATTGGAGCAGATTGCCATGCATGGAGGGGCAGCAGCCATGGCTGCGAAGCTAGTCCAAGGCTCAGCAACGCCTGTTCATTGCAGGAAGCATGTTGCCGTCAAGGAGGATACCTGCTGCTTCCCCTCAGCCTCCTTGGTTCCAAGTTCATTGGATCAAAGTTATTTATACAATCGGGAATTACAAGCTGTACTAGATTCAACTGACAAACTGAGTAAGTCTCAATTTTGGTGACTTCACCAGATATTACAAACCCTATTGAACTCATTGGGACATACTACCAAGCAGGTTCTAGTGATACATTTGCAAGTGCAGTTGCTCCTCATGGCAATCCCCATAGACATGTCCCAAAGAAAATGATTATGGGGGCTGTGGCTCAGTGGTAGAGCACCTGATTTGCATGTGGAAAGTCCCAGGTTCAATCCCTGGCATTGCTAGGTGGGGCTAGGTATAGGGTGACCCTATGGAAAGGAGGACGGGGCTCCTGTATCTTTAACAGCTGCATAGAAAAGAGAATTTCAGCAGGTGTCCTTGTAGGCATGCAGCACCCGGTGAAATTCCCTCTTCATCACAACAGTTAAAGCTGCAGGAGCCCTGCCCCCTTGACCAGATACAAAAGAGGGCAGGGCACTTGCAGCTTTAATTGTTGTGATGAAGAGGGAATTTCACCGGGTGCTGCATGCATTCCAATGACACCTGCTGGAATTCCCTTTTCTATGCAACTGGTAAAGATACAAGAGCCCGATCCTCCTTTCCATAGGGTCACCCTAGCTAGGTAGGACTCTTGCCTGAAACCTTGGAGAGCCATTGCTGCCAACCAGAGTTGACAATATTGGCCTAGATGGACCAAGGATCTGACTCAGTATAAAGCAGCTTCCTGTGTTCCTATTATTATTATTATTATTATTATTATTATTATTTATTTATTTATTTATTTATATAGCACCATCAATGTACATGGTGCTGTACAGAGTAAAACAGTAAATAGCAAGACCCTGCCGCATAGGCTTACATTCTAATAAATGTAAGGAGTAAATGTAATAAATGTAAGGAGACTCCAAAAATTCAGTCAGCTGCATTGATCCATATCTACAAACTAGTTCAAGCCATTTTCCTCTCCACTTCATCTGTAAAGCTCATGGGTCTTAATTGCCCATTCAAGACAAAATACTTTACATTACGACAAGCAACAATATTTATTTTGCTGAGAAAATTCTTTCCCCTCTTCTGGGACAATCCTCTGAAGATCTGGTATTGTTCTGCTCAAGGGATGATCCATCCTATATTATGGAGAAAGACGCTATTTTTTTTTATTTTTTTACTTGAGTGCAAATTAGGGGGGGGGGATATTTTGGTCTCATTTTAAAACCCATTTGTTTTTATCTATTTGTTCTTAATTAGTAGTCTCTGCTCCCTGTACTAAAATTCATATTGGAATGTGACTGTGACCATAATAGATAATTCATTCATTCATTTCCCCACAAACTGCTGTAAGTCTTGGAGCTATTTATTTATTTATTTATTTATTTAAAACATTTGTATCCCTCCCTATATCATTAGAATCTCAGGGTGGCGTACAGATAAAAGCATACAGTACAAAACAATAAATATACACAGCTAAAAACAAATTCAACTATGAACCAAGTTAAAACAATATAATTTAAAAGCAGTAAAAACAATTAAAACAGTTTAAACAATGTGCAACCTGGGTGAATTTAATCATTGAAGGCTTTGTTTAAAAGCCGTGTTTTTACCTGGTGCCGGAATAGAGTCAGCGCTGGCACCAGTCGGGCCTCCAAGGGGAGGGCATTCCACAGTCGGGGTGCCACCACAGAGAAGGCCCTCTCCCTTGTCCCACCACAGCATATATGTTGCATTGGTGGGATGTGAAGAAGGGCTCCTCCAACAGATCTCAAGTCTTGTGCAGGCATATCTAAGGAGAGGCGCTCTCTCAAGTATCGAGGTCCCAAGCCATTTAGGGCTTTAAACGTCATTACCAGCACCTTGAATTCCGACTGGAAGTGTATAGGAGCCAGTGGAGTTCCTTTAAGACCAGTGTTATGTGGTCTCTGTAAGATATGGCTGCCAGCAGTCTAGCTGCTGCATTTTGCACTAGCTGCAACTTCCACGTCGTCTTCAAGGGCAGCCCCACGTAGAGTGCATTGCAGTAGTCTAATCGGGAAGTTACCAGTGCATGCACTACTGTGGCTAGGTTGTTCCTGTCCAGGAAAGGCCATAGCTGGTGGATCAGCAGAAACTGACCTCAAGTCCTCCGTGCCACAGAGTCCACCTGGGCCTCCAGTGACAAGGATGGGTCTAGGAATACTCCCAAGCTACGCACCTGCTCCTTCAGAGGGAGCACCACCTCATCCAGGACAAGTCCACCTCACCCACCACCAATCCACAGAGCACAGAGGGAGCAGGAAATTTGGAGCGGGGTGGCAGATGAAGTCAGTGGCCCTGCTGATAAAATAGTGCCGGTATTACATGCCCGTGTGCCCCGGTGCCACTATGCCAAGTATGCATGGGACTGCACCGCACAGAACCAACACTACTGTTCATCTCAGCAGAGGAGAGACGCTGGGCCAGAGACTGCTTGCGCTGGCATAAAATGCTTTCAGAAATCTTGCCTATGCCTGGAGATTTGGGGGTGAACTAACCAAAGCCCAGATCCAGTCTGAAGGAATTTATTCCACCCCCCCTTCTATATATTTCCAATGCAGGGAACGAGAACAGCAGAGAAAAAGAGAAAAGGGCTTGAGCCAAGATTGATTCTTACCTCATATCATTAAAAAATAAATTGCAGGAGCACTATAACATAAAGTACAAATCAATCATATTTTTAACACCAGAAATAACCTAATGAAATACAAGATTGATTCTGAATACGGGTTTCTTGGTGAGGACCCAGCAGGAATTGATTACGAAATTGAATGTCTGTGAGCCGATAAGATGAATTTGGAATAAATCTTACTTTTAACTACTCCCTTTTTATACTCATAAAAAAATAAGATTGATTCAAATCAAAACTTCTATGCCAAAAGAAGAAGAGGAAGGGAGGTGGGGGAAGAAAAAGGATGGAAGAAACGCAAACCGTTCTGATTTGTAAAACCCATTTTTCAGGGAACGGTGTTGAACTTGAGTCTATTTCAGCCCCGGCTTCACAATTCCCAGAGAGGCAAAACATGAGAGACAATATTGCTGATTTACGGCTTCAAATGAGACAGTAATGGTCATAATATCATCAGGATGAGAAGCGGGAGTGATCCACAAGTGGACGGACTCCTTTTCTCTCTCCGTTGACTGATCATGCTACAGCCAGGCTACAAACAGGAGCTGTGCTCTCTCTCTCTTTCCCGTGTGCTCTGCAGAATCCAGCCCAGGCTTCTGCAACCTGGGGCCCCCTAGAAGTTTGGGATCCTTGCAGATCTCATCCAATCCAGCAACAGAATAGAAAAGTTACAGCTGTCCAATAGTGTCTGTCTGTCTGTCTGTCTGTCTCTCTCTCTCTCTCTCCGTGTGTGTGTGTGTAGCATGAAAACCCCGGAAGCTATTTTTCTGACATTTGGCAGGCATATGTAAGTGTGAAATGCAGGTGAGATAGTGCATCTTGTTGACTTCTCAGACAAATGGGTAGGAATAAAACCTTAATATCTCGATAAGGGTTACTCCTAGAAAAGATTGATAAAGAGCTTTTTTGTAGCACGGTTTATGCTCTTTAATTTTTTACTGAGACATCTTTTCTGTGAGATTATTATTTTTATTATTGTGAGAAAACTGAATTTTGGGCATCAATTTCCAAGATAAGGGTCGTTACGATGATTTCCCAAGATGCCCCTATATAATTTGTATCTACATGGTAATAAATACCACCAAACCAAATTTCACACCGATCACAATGTACATGGTTTTATGCTAAGCCACTCTGCTAAATGTCATAGAATCATAGAATAGCAGAGCTGGAAGGGGCCTACAAGGCCATCGAGTCCAACCCCCTGCTCAATGCAGGAATCCACCCTAAAGCATCCCTGACAGATGGTTGTCCAGCTGCCTCTTGAAGGCCTCTAGTGTGGGAGAGCCCACCACCTCCCTAGGTAACTGATTCCATTGTCGTACTGCTCTAACAGTCAGGAAGTTTTTCCTGATGTCCAGCTGGAATCTGGCTTCCTTTAACTTGAGCCCGTTATTCTGTGTCCTGCACTCTGGGAGGATCGAGAAGAGATCCTGGCCCTCCTCTGTGTGACAACCTTTGAAGTATTTGAAGAGTGCTCTCATGTCTCCCCTCCGTCTTCTCTTCTCCAGGCTAAACAGGCCCAGTTCTTTCAGTCTCTCTTCATAGGGCTTTGTTTCCAAACCCCTGATCACCCTGGTTGCCCGCCTCTGAACATGCTCAAGCTTGTCTGCATCCTCCTTGAATTGTGGAGCCCAGAACTGGACACAGTACTCAAGATGAGGCCTAACCAGGGCCGAACAGAGAGGAACCAGTACCTCACGTGATTTGGAAGCTATACTTCTATTAATGCAGCCCGAAATAGCATTGGCCTTTCTTGCAGCCATATTGCACTGTTGGCTCATATAATTAACTCTCACCAAGAGATAAAAGTTATAGCCATTTTCCGCCCATGATAGTCAACATGAGACACAAGACTTCAGATTTCTGAACTTCAGTTTGGGTTTGGAGAGCCCCCAAGTCAGTTGAAACTGAATTGGGTGTCAAATCGGACTCTAGGCTGAATTTGTCAGTCAGCATACAAAGTTCCATACCAGCATCCACATTAAAAAGGTGTTTCCCTTCTGGCAGCTGTCTAGAGATGCTGCCTGTTGAAGGATCACTTTGAGCTTTAACTATTTTTGCCAGGGTGAGCAGGAGATGAGGATGAAGATTACACTATCAATAGAAATGCTTTACGCAGGGCATGTCTGGCTTGTTCCGTCCACATGATGCACAGGGAATCCTAGAGGCAGGGAGGGATCATCCCTCCCATTCCCTGGGATAACCAGGACAGCTTTAATCCTGACTTTTCCCGTGGTCTCAGGATCGTTCTGAGACCGCTGCACGTGTCGGTGGCCGTCCCGGTTTCATCCCAGCTCTTTGCAAGTAAATACAAGGAGCCGGGAACCGGGCATGGGACACGGAGGGAAGCAGGATCTTTTTAAAAACACACGCAACCCAACCTTTTCGATGGAGCGCTTGTGCACTCATCTTCAATAATAATAATAAAAAAAAAACAAAATGGTAGATGCAATGTCTTCCTTCCTCCCGGGATGTCATGCGCCGTGTGTGGACTGAGGGGGAGGATCTCATGGTCATCATATTGCAAGATCCTCCTATGGTAGACATGCCCATAGCGTAACAGAAAATCCCATCCTCTGTTGAAGGGAGCCTACTATCCAAAGTTGTGTGTGTCCTGCACAGCACGGACACACACAAATTCTTTTCTGACCCATGAGCGCATGGGTCATTTTTGAGAGACCTGACAGTGGCTTTGTCCTGCAGCATGGTGCAGAAGCAGTGGTGAGGATGAGACGGGGGAGACAACAGTGGACTGGCAGGTGTACTTGGTGGTCCTGGCAGGAGACAGAGTTGCTGGGTTGTCAACTCCGGCCTCACAGTGAGGAATGACAAAGGAGATGTGAAGGTCGAAGGAAGTGATTGTGATCAAATGAAAATGCAGGATTTGAGCTGTGACCATAGCGCTTTCTACACCTAAGGATTACTTCGAATCCTTAAAAGGTTGTCACACAGAGGAGGGCCAGGATCTCTTCTCGATCCTTCTAGAGTGCAGGACATGGAATAACGGGCTCAAGTTAAAGGAAGCCAGATTCCAGCTGGACATCAGGAAAAACTTCCTGACTGTTAGAGCAGTACCACAATGGAATCAGTTGCCTGGTGAGGTTGTGGGCTCTCCCACACTAGAGGCCTTCAAGAGGCAGCTGGACAAGCATCTGTCTGAGATGCTTTAGGGTGGATTCCTGCATTGAGCAGGGGGTTGGACTTGATGGCTTTGTAGGCCCCTTCCAACTCTGCTATTCTATTATTCTATCCCAGGCAAATGGAGGGATTGTCCCTGCCTGCTCCAGGGATCCCCTGTGTGTCATTTGGATGTGCAGGGATGATCCCGGGACGATCCCGGGATATAGGGCTGGTACGGACATGCCCCTTGGTAAAAGAGCAGACTTCTTCAGCTGTTCCTCACCATTCTTCCTCAGCATTCATAGGTATTATTCAGATCAGACATTAAAATGGATGCCATTCTTAGAACTCAAGGCTTGCTCTGAGAAGACAGGGTAATTCTGGCCAGCGTTGTTAATTGGATTACAGTTAATTTGGTTTTGAAGTACCTTTGGAACAAAGGAGCAAGGAAGTATAATGAGGCTGGATTTTTTATAGGGGGGAGGGAAATGGAAAAAGATTTTCTAAAAAGGACCCTTTTATGTATTTTTTTTCCTGGTGATTGGCTGGCTCTGCCAGCGGCCATTTAATGAAGTTGAATTAAATGTAGTCAAATGGTCTGAAGTCATATTCAACAAAGGTCTGAAAGGAAATTGCAAATTCAAATGTTCTTAGATTATGAGACTCATTGAGTGAAAGAGAACCAAAGGCTTCTTGATTCCTTGTGTGTCATTTTGTGACATTGTGAGGAAGACGTTGAGGAGGGGGCTGGAGGAGCGGCCTGGCCAAAGTCACGTGATGTGATCAGCCGCATCAGAGAAGTCAAGCTTCTGCAGCACAAATGTGAGCTGGGATGAAGTTGGCTTCTGTGCATGCTCAGGGCACCCGACATCTATCAGAGCTTCCCTAACCCTGCCAGATAACGTAGGCCAGGGGTCCAGACCCACCGGCCAAATCCACTCCTTCTGGCATCCCAATCCTTCCACCCACCACTGGAACGCCACCCCCAAGTGTGTCTCCAAACTGGAATTCAGTCCTTGAGCTGAAAGACATTCTGTGCCCGTGATGTAGGCCAAGCTGGGTTTGCACCAATGCCTCCTGCAATGGCATGACTAGACAACTTCGCCTTCCCCAATCTTGCACCTGTGATGTATGTTGGACTACAACGCCCATGATCCCCAGACAGCATGGCAGTGCATGATCTTCTGAGCATGCCCAGGATAGCTCACAACATCAACAGAGCTTCTCAAAACACGATCATTCACCTGAATAGGGTAGGGTGACCCTATGAAAAGGAGGACAGGGCTCCTGTATCTTTAACAGTTGCATAGAAAAGGGAATTTCAGCCGGTGTCACTTGTATATATGGAGAACCTGGTGAAATTCCCTCTTCATCACCACAGTTAAAGTGCAGGAGCTATACTAGAGTGACCAGATTTAAAAGAGGGCAGGGCACCTGCAGCTTTAACTGTTGTGATGAAGAGGGAATTTCACCAGGTTCTCCATACATACAAATAACACCTGCTGAAATTCCCTTTTCAATACAACTGTTGAAGATACAGGAGCCCTGTCCTCCTTTTCATAGGGTCACCCTAGAATAGGGTACCGAACCGAACCGAGTGTTCCTACCCATCTCTGATCTACTGAGCTGGGGCACACACTTCCCACTTTAACATAGACGAGGTGGCCATGGGTTTAATCGACATATCCGCTTAAATTAGGGAAAGCTGGTGTGAGACAGTGGATGGAGCATTCGACTTATGGACTTCAAGTTGTCTCTCCTCCAAGGAAGGCGGAACTTGTACCTGTCTCTTCCAAATCAGGGAGAGACACGTTCAAGTTGCTGATTAGCTGTCAAGCTCATTGCAGTTGGCCATTGGGCATGGATGGATCCGTCTGTTTCACTTTTCCCCCACATTCAATTCTTAAAAAAAAAAAAAAAAAAACCCTCAAGTTCTTTCCCTCCTATTTAAAAAGAAATTTGTGACCATTGGTAAGTTCTAATCAAAGACCAAAGCTGGACAAAATTCTCACTCAACCCTACTGTCCACTAATGGGTTTTGAAGGGTGGGAGAGGATAACCTCACTACAAGGAGAAGAAGTCCTTGAGCTCACACAGAGAGGTGGCCTGGGCCAGATCTACACCAAGCAGGATATAGCAGGGGGTTGGACTCGATGACCTTATAGGCCCCTTCCAACTCTACTATTCTATGATTCTACTCCCAATCAGAGCGTAGGAGACAGGGGGCTTTGCTAGACCTACCTGTTGTTCCGGGATGGACGAGGGGTGATCTCGGGTTGTAAATAACGCGAGATCCTGCCCTTGTCTTGATGTCAGGTGAGGCAACTGAAGTATAGAGATGTCGCGCCCGCCATTTTTTTCATTTAAAGGGGAGGATGCGCACGAACGCTCGTGCACAAAGGTAAGTGGGCTTTTTTTTAAAGTGGGTTTCCCCGCTCTCCCCCATCCGCAATCCCCCCGGCCGTGATCTCCCCCACCCTGCTCTGTCTTGATCTCCCCCCACCCTGCCCCGATGGGCGCAGCTTCTCCCGGCTCCTTGTGAGTAATCACCGAAGCCACGAGAAGCCATGGAACAGCCCACACGCTCGCCATCTTGGACTCAGCTTGAGACCACAGGAAATATCAGGCCCAAAGTGGAGCCCGTTATCCCTGGGCAAGGGAGGGCTGACCCCTTCCTGACCCCGGAATCCCCTGTGAGTCATCTGGATGCACAGGGGCGATCCTGGGGTTCACCCTGGGATAAAGCCTGGTCTAGCAAAGGCCAGGGAGAGCTGGCCAGTGAGATATGCATGGCCACATCTACACCAAGCAGGATAAAGCACTTCGAAAATGTTTTGAAAACTGTATCTGGTGTTTGTCCTGGGCCTTAACAGTTGTCAAAACTGTTATAAACCATTTTAAAGTAGTAGTGTAGATCCTGCCCAGTCCACTTGCATGTTCTCTTGTGCAAGCCCTATTGAAACGACGAGGCGCTGCGTGACAGGCCTGTTCCCCTTAGTGTGGGGGAAGAGGCTTCAGGCTATCAGTCGGAATCAGATTCTGAAGCAGAAGAAACGGGACTAGAAATGTACCAGTCTACACAGGAAGCGGGGGAAGACATTCTCCCAGGCTCTTCAGTAGGCAGGGATGAATTTTCACCTGACCTTATCAGGGGAAATGTGAACAACTCAGAGTCTGTGGGAATCCTCAGAGGGGGAAGGGACTTCAGAGTTGACCAATCCCAGAGTCTGCCACAAATTCAAACGGGCAGAGCTAAAAGAAGGCACGAGGCGATCAGCTTCTCGCCAAAGGCTTCTTCAGAGGAATCTTCCCTGAAGTTAAAGGCACGCAGGGAAAAGATCTTCCCTTTTGTTGAAAGGACAATTGTCTCTCTTACTTAGCCAAGTTTTAGCCTAGAGTAAAGTTCCTAGTGTTTAAAGTCCCTTCAGGTAAGAAGAGATATTAATTTGCTGAATAAAGTTTTGTGGATTACTTGGTAGACCTCTTGATTGTCTCGCACTGCAGCAGGAGGGCTTGGAAACACGACAGGCAGCAGGAACATGTTAATTAGTGGGAGGGGGCTTTCTCAGGAGTTACAGCAGGGATGTTGAACTGGTTTCAGGCCAAGGGCCGGGTTCCATTTCAGAGAAGCTCTTGGGAGACGCATTCCAGTGGTGGGCAGGGCCAAAGCAAAGGGGGCGGGGCAAAACACAGGAAACGCCAGCCTATTTTAGCTTCAAGCTGTTACTGCCAGTCACCTTTTAGAATGGTAGAAAAACTGCACATAAGCCAGGAAGCCACCAAACAATAGGTGGTTGGTGGGAAAGGGGGCTGGCGCGGGGGAGGGCAAAATTTGGCCGCTGGGCCTGAAGTCGTCTTTCACCCTCAGATAAGAGCATCTTTCCCTGACCCGGACCATACACGAAGTGCTTGCTGAATAGCAGCTGAATGGCAGCTTTAGGGTGGATTCCTGCATTGAGCAGGGGGTTGGACTCGATGGCCTTGTAGGCCCCTTCCAACTCTGCTATTCTATGATTCTATGATTCTATGACACAGAGAGTTGGTCGTTTGCAATCTCTGGCCACCTGGTAAACCCAGTGAGATCATCATGACTCCCTTTTCTCCTAAGGTTCCAAACACCTGCAAAGGAAGGGTGCTAACATAGGACAGGGCTGAAGCCAGAGGCCCTCCAAAGGCAGTGACAGCCACCACAGATCAGCATATGCCTGTTTCTCATCGAGCGGGGGGTTGGACTCCATGGCCTTATAGGCCCCTTCCAACTCTACGATTATATGATTCTATGTCACTTTCCTCAGCCGTGTGTGTGTGTGTGTGTGTGCGCGCAAAACCTGGTCCCTGAAACAGCCAGGAAAGCCTTCCCCTTGCTGTGCTTAGCTTAAGTGCTGCTAAAGGCCTGATGTAAGACTCTGGAATCCATCCAGATCCCCAATGCAATAATAATAAACCTTGCCCAGACAGCACAGATTTTGCAGGGAGAGAAGGAGAAGCGAGTTCATGAGGCTTGCAGGATTGTAATTGAATCAGCAGCAACACGCCTTTTTCTATGGAGCTCCCATGCTTGTTTTTCTGCTGGAGGTCTGAAGAGGTCACATTTTTCTTCTGCAATTAGAAATCTGCTGGGAGGGAGCCCTTGGGGACTTGCAATTGGTTTCCATTCCTGGCAGCTATATGAAAAGAGCAGTTGTCAAGCTTCACAGCAGCCGTGGGCAGAGCTGGCCATTTGATATGGCTCAGAGACTGTTGAGGGGCTCAACAGTGATTTGCACCACCATCTTCCGGACTAATGGGAACACCTGGGCCTGATCTCCCATTCACAGCTCAGCAGCAGGATCCTTTGGTGTGATCTACAGGCATGGAGTAAAACAATAGATCAAACAAGAAGACTAATCTCCCCTAGTCTCAGACGTTGGCTATGAAGTGTCCATGAAAACATCTTTGCACATTCTTGAGATCATCCTCTCCGTCTTTGTGTCAAGGAGCAGGGTTGACCACCAGGATGATCAGGGGTCTGGAAACAAAGTCCTGTGAAGAGAGACTGAAAGAACTGGGCATGTTTAGCCTGGAGAAGAGAAGATGGAGGGGAGACATGAAAGCACTCTTCAAAGACTTCAAAGGTTGTCCCACAGAGGAGGGCCAGGATCTCTTCTCAATCCTCCCAGAGTGCAGGACACAGAATAACGGGCTCAAGTTAAAGGAAGCCAGATTCCAGCTGGACATCAGGAAAAACTTCCTGACTGTTAGAGCAGTACGACAATGGAATCAGTTACCTAGGGAGATGGTGGGCTCTCCCACACTAGAGGCCTTCAAGAGGCAGCTGGACAACCATCTGTCAGGGATGCTTTAGGGTGGATTCCTGCATTGAGCAGGGGGTTGGACTTGATGGCCTTGTAGGCCCCTTCCAACTCTGCTGTTGTATGATTCTATGTGGACTCTTGACCAAGAGCTCTCACATACAAAGAAGCTGGCAATGTTTATGGCCAAATGCTCTTTTTGGGAGATGGACGGACTTTCTGTATGTTACTGGGACCCCCAAATGTCTCTTGCTAATGGCAAAGAATACATGTTGCATTCTCTACTTTATTTATTTATTACATTTCTATACCACCTAAAAGAGAAGTTCTCCTTTGACTTTATATCCTTTGACTCCACACACACTTGGCATTAACATCACAGATTTATTTATTTATTTATTTTATTGCACTTATATACCGCCCCCATAGCCAGGGCTCTCTGGGCGGTTTACAGAAATTCTAAAATTAAGATAAAAACAAGTATACAAAATTTAAAATTCTAAAACACACAGCATACACACATAAAGCATTAAAAACCATTAAAAACTAAACATATGGGTGATTAAGATGTGCCGCCATATGCCTGGGCAAAGAGGAAAGTCTTAACCTGGTGCCGGAAAGATAGCAGCGTTGTTGCCAGGCAAGCCTCGTCAGGGAGATGGTTCCATAGTCTGGGGGCCACCACCGAAAAGGCCCTGTCCCTCATTGCCACACTCTGAGCCTCTCTCGGAGTAGGCACCCGAAGTAGGACCTTAGATGTTGAATGTAGTGACCGGGTATATTCATGTCAGGAGAGGCGTTCCGTCAGGTATTGTGGTCCCAAGCCGTGTAAGGCTTTATAGGTCAAAACCAGCACCTTGAATTGGGCTCGGAAACACACAGGCAGCCAGTGCAAGCAGACCAGAGCAGGTGTTATATGGTCGAACCTTCTGGTTCCTGAAATCAATCTGGCCACTGCATTTTGCACAAGCTGCAGCTTCCAAACCGTCTTCAAAGGCAGCCCTATGTAGAGTGCATTGCAGTAATCTAACTTGGAGGTTACCAGAGCATGGACAACTGAAGCTAGGTTATCCCTGTCCAGATGGGGGCGTAGCTGGGCCACCAACCGGAGTTTGTTCAAAGCACTCAGGTCACCTGAGCCTCAAGTGATAATGATGGATCTAAAAGAACCTCCAAGCTATGAACCTGCTCCTTCAGGGTGAGTGCAATCCCATCCAGAACCGGTAGAACACCCCTTAGAGTTGAGCAGCTTTAAGTCACTGCCCATCTCATCTGACCCAAGGGCAAACTGTGATGTACTGCAAGTGAGGACAAGCTGGCAAGTCCCTGGTTCGAAGGTCACCTCTGCCATGAACCTCACTAGGTGGCCCTTAGGAACCTCAATCCCACACCTCCAATATGGGGTTATTGAACTGATCACCCTTGCCCCACTGTTGTGGGGATCGGTGAGATCCTTATATACAAGTTGCTTTAAACACTCTAAATTGATATGAATGCAAAGCATTGCGACGTTTACTCCATTACGTTGTCCTTACGAAGATTCCACCATCCAGTGCTATTCACAGAAACAAGCTGAAATCATCTGCAATTTCAGTAATTCAGGCTTTTAGCAAAACACTGGCATTTTATCAAAAGCCTGCTGTGTTAGTCCATGTTGAGGAGTCTTAATCTGAAGTTTCACGTGAGGGTACACTTTTATCTCTCCATCAGGCATGCTGTTCCTACCGCAAGTGAGCAGCCACATCTGTCTTCATCTAAGGGTCACTTTGCACATTGCACTGTCATTATCTTGACAACTGGCATCATCAGCCTGGTGGCTTCAGCAGCCACGAGGCTTCTACAAACAAGTTGTAATGGCAACCCCTTTTGTGGCACATGTGGACACATTCACAGTGGCAATAGGGTGGGAAACATCTGTTTTTTTCTTATTTATTTATTTACAATATATCGCTCCCCATTCAAAATTTCAGAGCGCTGTACAAGATAAAATACGATAAAAACAGAATAAAACACCTTAGAAAAGATTTTTAAAAGAAGCAAAATGAAAAGTGAACCGTGAACAGCGGCTGGTCATTAAGGAAAGCCTTCCTGGAACAATTATGTTTTCAGGAGGCGCAGAAAAGAATACAGAGTTGGCACCTGCCTGACCTCCAGAGGCAGGGAATTCCATAGGAGGGGGGCCACCACGCTGAAGGCTCTTTTCTGCCATGTAATTATGGCAAAAATTGACCTGCATGTGCAGCGCTGCATGTGCGTGTTTGCGAATGCCCCCCCAATCTTTCTGTGAGACCTTTCTCTGCAACCGCATTCTGGAAACTCACGAATGATGGCTCTGTCACGCCTGCAGCAACTGTGAAGGCTTCATCCTTCTAGCGGCAGCTCTGCCTCGCTCTCCCGCTTTGGGCTGAAGCCCCGCCTGCAATTGCCTGCCTGCCTCTCTTTCTCTTTTGCCCTCCCGCTCCTCCAACTCCCACACACTGCAAGCTCTCCATAATCATTTACAGTCGGTGCTTTTCTCCACTATAATTTACATGGCAATTATATTTAACAAAAACGGCAATAAAAGCAAGAGTTACTGCCGTGTTGCTATCAAGCCGTAATTATCCTTTGAACAATTCGGTGATTACAGTTTGTGGCGGAGGTAGAGAATTGGCACCGGCTCTTTTCAGCAGGTTGTGATGGAAAGTTGTGATCGAAAGACTTGGGTCATGATCAAAAGAGAAAGCAGAAGGCAGGTGCAGCAGGAACGGGGACCTTTTGGGTATGGGCCCAACAAATTAGAGAAAGGCAAGGCGAGAAATTGAGAGAATACGCAATGGAATGCTGGCAAGGTCAGCCAAGGTGTTAGGTGAGTTCAGCAGATGCAGTACAAGGCAGGTCTGCGGCGGCAGTGCTTTCATAGAATCATAGAATAGTAGAGTTGGAAGGGGTCTGTAAGGCCATTAAGTCCAACCCCCTGCTCAATGCAGGAATCCACCTCAAAGCATCCCTGACAGATGGTTGTCCAGCTGCCTCTTGAAGGCCTCTAGTGTGGGAGAGCCCACCACCTCCCTAGGTAACTGGTTCCATTGTCGTACTGCTCTAACAGTCAGGAAGTTTTTCCTGATGTCCAGCTGGAATCTGGCTTCCTGTCACTTGAGCCCGTTATTCCGTGTCCTGCACTCTGGGAGGATCAAGAAGAGATCCTGGCCCTCCTCTCTGTGACACCCTTTCAAGTCCTTGAAGAGTGCTATCATGTCTCCCCTCGTCTTCTCCAGGCTAAACATGCCCAGTTCTTTCAGTCCCTCCTCATAGGGCTTTGTTTCCAGACCCCTGATCATCCTGGTTGCCCTCCTCTGAACACGCTCCAGCTTGTCTGCGTCCTTCTTGAATTGTGGGGCCCAGAACTGGACGCAATCCTCTAGATGAGGCCTAACCAGGGCCGAATAGAGACGAACCAGTACCTCACGTGATTTGGAAGCTATACTTCTATTAATGCAGTCCAAAATAGGATTGGCCTTTCTTGCAGCCAGATCGCACTGTTGGCTCATATTCAGCTTGTGATCTACAACAATTCCAAGATCCTTCTCGTTTGTAGTATTGCTGAGCCAAGTATCCTCCATCTTGTAACTGTGCATTTGGTTTCTATTTCCTAAATGTAGAACTTGGCATTTATCCCTATTAAATTTCATTCTGTTGTTTTCAGCCCAGCACTCCAGCCTATCAAGATCACTTTGAAGTTTGTTTCTGTCTTCCAGAGTATTAGCTATCCCACCCAATTTGGTGTCATCTGCAAATTTGATCAGCGTTCCCTGCACCTCCTCGTCCAAATCATTAATAAAAATGTTGAAGAGCCCTGGGCCCAGGACTGAGCCCTGCGGTACCCCACTCGTTGCCTCTGCCCAGTTTGAGAAGATACTGTTGATAAAGACTCTTTGAGTCCGATTCTGTAGCCAACTGTGAATCCACCTAATAGTTGTTCCACCTAGCCCACTTTTAGCTAGTTTGTTAATCAGAATACCATGGGGCACTTTGTCAAGAGCTTTGCTGAAGTCAAGATATATGACGTCCACAGCATTCCCACGGTCCACAAGGGAGGTTATCCTACCAAAAAATGAGATCAAATTAGTCTGACAGGATTTGTTCCTGACAAATCCATGTTGGCTTCTAGTGATCACCGCATTGATTTCAAGGTGTTTACAGATTGACTTCTTTATAATCTGCTCCAGAATTTTCCCAGGGATGTATGTCAGACTGACTGGTCTGTAGTTCCCAGGTTCCTCCTTTTTGCCCTTTTTGAAGATAGGGACAACGTTAGCCCTCCTCCAGTCGTCCGGCACCTCACCCATCTTCCATGATTTTGCAAATCATCTGCAAATTTGATAAGTATTAACTTCACCTCCTCGCTGAAACCATTAATAAAAATGTTGAAGAGCACTTGGCCCAGGACTGAGCCCTGCGGTACCCCACTCGTTACCTCCCGCCCAGTTTGAGTAGGTACCGTTGATAAGCACTCTTTGAGTCCGATTCTGTCGCCAACTGTGGATCCACCTCATAATTCTTCTCCCCAGGGTTTCCAGGCCTTACATTTCAGTGTACGTATAAGGATGCAGAGTAGTGCACCTTTTTTCATGTGCACACAGGGCTCCATCGCACCAGTGTTTTTATCGCACTCTCATCATGCCTGGTTTGTGGTTTTGCAGCATGGCACTCAGATGATGTCATGCCTGTCCTGTAGACACTGCACCTCTTCCTCTCCCTTTTTCGTGTTTTCCTAGAGCAGGCGAAGTCTGGATTATTTCCCCCAAATGGAATTTAAGTGTCCTTCAGCCCCCGCGTAGTGCCATCCTCTCACTATTTCCTTTGTTGGGGCGTGTGCTTTGAAGGGAGAGCTTGCTGACAAAAGGGGAGGGCGGGGCGGTTCTCCTCCTCCGGCACTGTGTCGAAACAACAGACTTGTGCTGTGTCAGTTGAACAGAGTTTTACTGCTCCAACCCCACCCTCATTGCCCACAGAAATGGAGCCCAGCTGATGAAACATTAAATTGGTAAATCACTAGACAACAAAGCCAGAGCAAGGGGAGGAAGGAGCCCACGTCCATCACAATATTACAACCAATGAACTGGAGGTAGAAGGAGAAGGGGCGGGGTGGAGAGGAAGAGGGAACAAGCAAAAGGGAGGTTTCATTGGCACGCTATCACAAACCCACATGAAAAGGGGCCATTAGCTTGATGCGATAATGAAACGGAGCTAGAAATTGCAGAGGCAACCCGGGGGGCGGGGCGGAAAGTAAGTGTGATGGAGGCCATAAAGGTATGGGAACACTAAGGCCATGGCTACACCAGGCGATATCCCAGTGATCGCCCCGGGATCATCCCTGTGTGTCCACATGACACACAGGGCATCCCGGGAGCAGGGAGGGATCTTCCCTCCCTTGGCCCGGGCTATCGGCAGGCCCTTTTCCCCCATGTGGCCGGGTGTTGCGGGTTGTCCCAGCTCCTTGAGAGTAACCGCGAGGAGCTGGGAATCGGGCATGGGGCGCTCTATGCCCATCAAGGATGGAGAAGGGGGGAAAGTGAGGTGTTAAAACAAAACAAAAAACCCTTACCTTTCATTGGAGCACTCGTGTGCTCCTTTTCCTTCTAAAAAAACAAACTAAAATGGCAGCCGTGATGTCACAGGCCACGTGTAGATGAGGGCGACGATCTGGCGATCATAACATTGTGGGATCGTCACCCTCCAACCTCCTCATCTAGCCATGGCCTAAGACACCATGGAGTACGCACAGCCTGCCTTTTCACACTCTGCTGATGCTGAATTACACCTCAACCTGTAATAGCACATTATTAAGCAATTATGTTTGTTCAATATCTCTTTAATCAAAAGAACAACGCCCATCATGGCTTTTAAATCAGCTGAGCAAACAACCGCAGAGTACAGAAATGCATAATCAGGGAGGATGTATGTATCTTTGGACGAAACTACACATGATGTTATTCATACTTTAAAAAGCTGGCTTATTTTATTTTCAGGGAAAGACAGCTGTGCAGAGCTCCAATTTGGGACCTTCATCCAGATTGTGGTTCTACACCGGTTTCTTGCCCTGGATCACTCCCTGGGGCTGGTGTTTGCCCCAAAATGTGCTGCTTCCTGCAGACAAGAGCATATAGCAGCCCTGGGAAGGTTTTCAGCAAGAAAATCGTGTTAGGCCCTGATCCAGACCTGGAGCATGTGCCCAATCTGAGCTTCCTTCAAAATGAAAGTGGCCACCTTAAGCATGCTTTAAAAGAAGAGTGACTACTAGAACATGCAATTTGGCAATTTGGTGTGAGAAAAGAGTATAAGAAACACAACCTTATTTTTGTCTGAAATGTTGGAGGAAGCTGTCACATGCTAAGTCAGTGGTTCCCAATTAGCTAAGTACTGCGGACCCCTTGTTTTTCAAATGCCAAGCCATGGACCCCCTACTTTTGAAAAAAATTGTTATCTCTATGGTAGTTACCTGTGCGAAGCAATTTTTTGGAGAAAATAAGGAGTAGCCCCTAATAAGCAAAGGGTTTTAGGTAAACTAAAAAACAGACCATAAAATTTGTGATATTACCATGCAAAAATGACAATGATTTAGTTAGGAATATAAAGACAAATTTAATTTTACTAACGTCTAGTTTACCATTGAACAAATTATGACCTGTCTAGCAGCTACTAAACCTGAATGTGATTGGAGAAATCATGCCTCTTTTTGTGCCGAACAATCCCTTCCACGTCCGGTTCAGTATTTCCTACTTTTAATCTCAAGTCTGGATCAACATCGTTCCGATTTCTATGCTGGTTCTTCATATAACAAAATGTTGAAAACGTTTGTTCACAAAAATATGTGGAAGAAAAGGGAACTAAACGTTTCAAAGCTTTTTCACCTAACTTCTTATATTCAGGACAATCCTTCGCCCAGAATTGGTCCGGTCTATATTCTTTGAAAAATGATTTCAATGAACCATCACAAGTCATGTCAACAAGTGCATCTTGCTCTTCCGCAGATGGAGTTGTTAGTTGTACATCACCACATTCAAAAGGATTCCTTCTCCATGACTTTTCAGGATTAGGTGCAGGGAAGTAATCTCTGAAGCTAGTCGCTAAATCACGCAGGTGCTCAATGATGTTATATTTTTCTTCTGATAGGAATTTGTCGTCAGTGGACTCCAGAAATGAATGGTGAATATGTGAATGGTGCCACGGACCCCCTGGGTGGGTTACGTGGACCCCCTGGGATCTGCGGACCACCAATTGGGAACCCCTGTGCTAAGTCACACTGCCAAGGCTTCCAAATTGGTATTGTCTACGAGAACTGGCAGTGGCTTTCCAGGGTTTCAGGCAGGAGCTCCTCCAGCCCTAACTGGAGCTGTCAGGGGTTGAAACTGAGACCTTTCACATGCAAAGCAAGCGTTCTACTGGCGAACAATATGCCAAGGAACAGGGTGGAGATGAATGCAAGCAGATGGAGAGATACAAAGAGGGAAGCGTCAGATAGCAACAAGCCCTTCTGTGACCGCTTCTCTCTGTATTGGGGTGTTGCATTTCCAGACTGCATCTCTGGGAAATTCTAATCTGCATAGCCCCTGAGCTCTGCATATGCTTCCTTGCTCTGCTTGGCATGCAAAGCTAAGACCAGCTGATTGGGCAAACACACTCGAAGAGCCCTTGAGTCCTCTCACTCACTTCACCGTGTCTGTGAATTTGCGATCAAGGGCCTTGTTTTCATTCCGCAATCCCAACCCTCTAGCAGTAGAAGGGTGAGGTGGCCAAGGAGGAGTTCTCTTTGTCTGGTTTATGCAAGGTTCTGGGAAGTTTAAGTCCTCTTTCCCCACCATATGGATGCTGCTTTGGGAAATCAATCCATCATCAGACCAGAAAGTTCCAGCTCTTGGTTTGCAATGATTCCTACAGCTACAGGAGCATGAAAACAAGCTTCAGAATCTGCATACAAAAATAAAGAGCGTTGGTACCTGGCATCCTGGGGCATTTATTCTGTGGTCACTTGAAACTCATAGGAGAAGCTGGAAGTAAGATCAAGGAAGAAGGCAGCTCAAAGCAGGGAGAAAGTAGGACCTTGGACTCACTCCTACTAGGATAATAGAATCATAGAATCATAGAATAGCAGAGTTGGAAGGGGCCTACAAGGCCATCGAGTCCAACCCCCTGATCAATGCAGGAATCCACCCTAAAGCATCCCTGACAGAGGGTTGTCCAGCTGCCTCTTGAAGGCCTCAAGTGTGGGAGAGCCCACAACCTCCCTAGGTCACTGATTCCATTGTCGTACTGCTCTAACAGTCAGGAAGTTTTTCCTGATGTCCAGCCGGAATCTGGCTTCCTTTAACTTGTTGTTGTCTCAGCAGGGAGCTAACGCCAACTGAAGCCATATGTAGGCTGGCAAGAGTTGTAGTGTGGTCAGCTTTGCCCCTCCTGGAGGAGCTGAATGGATTGTTAAAGGGCCCTTTCCTCATTTTGTAGGCTGATACTTCTGTGAGGCCAGAGAAGAAGAGGTTCTGCCAGGGACTCATCCACTGAACACAGAGGATGATGACAGGGCTGACTCCTGAAGTAGCCTCTGCCTTGCCCTCATCACATTCTCCTGCTGCACGCTGGAAGGCCTGCAGGACTCATGATGCCACAGGACTGCTAGGGGCTAATTGTTGGATCCTGGAATGGATCTTGGTTATGTTTTCCATTGCTTTGTTAATTGCTGAGGTTCTGGAAGAACAGAGGACTCAGCAGAAACTTAAAAGGTCATCTCTACACCTGGACATTGAGTGTCATAATTGAATAATTGTCTAACTGACTGTCTTCAATTAAGGGTTGCAAGGAGTTGCATCATTGTACAGGTTGTCTATAAAAGTAAATGTGTTTTCATGTTCACTCTACTTACATGTCCCTTACCCAACTTGATGTGAGCTGTATTGACTGACCGTTTGTAAGTATTTGTATCTGTACTGCCATAACTAAATTATATATTTATTTGCCAGTAAAAGGTTTATTTTAACCTACATGAATCTTTGTCTTAATTCACGTCTTTGCTGACTTGGCTGAGAACCGCTGCAATCTCTGCTAGTCTCTGGAAGGCCCAGACAGAGACTTAACAGGTTATGTGCCAGAAACCCAGTCTGTGCCATAACTAATCAGTAGGGGTGTGCACGGACCCCCCACTCCGCTTCACTTTCAGATCCGCCATTTTCGGATCGGGCCGCTCCGCCCCACCCCCACTCTTCCTGTGCCCACTCCGCTCCGCTCGGAGCTCTGGATCCGGATCGGCGCTCCGTTCCCCCCCCCATAGGGGGGGTTACCGGGCCCTGCCGCCTTCGCCGCCCATGCGGCGACGGCGGCAGAGCCCGGTAAGGGACCAAGGGAGAGGGGGACCTTACCTGCCTCCGTCCGCAGTCCATCGCCGTCTTCAATTGAGCCTGCGGTTCCACCAGGAAGTCTGGGCCGCAAGCGGCCCAGACTTCCTGGTGGAACCGCGGGCTCAATTGAAGACGCTGATGGACCGCGGATGGAGGCAGGTAAGGGAGAGGAGGGCGGGGGGGGGTTACCGGGCCCTGCCGCCGTCGCCACATGGGCGACAGCGACAGCGGCAGGGCCCGATAAACCCCACTTACCTTTCCGGCGGAGCTCCGGATCAAGGCGAAGGATCCGCCTTCACCTCAATCCTCTCTGCCACGCTCCGCCGGCCCCCCAATCCTCTTCGCCTCCGCCTTAAGGGCAGGCGAAGCCCCCCGCTCCGCTCCTGCTTCTCCGGTCCGATTAGAAGCGGAGCACATCCCTACTAATCAGCTTCTAAAGCCATAACTCAACACCAATGCATTGCCACCCCCTTCTTGTGCCCCACTGTCACTTGGGCCCCCAATGACAGTGCTGATTAGGCAATCAGCTTCCCCCTCACTTGCTTTTGATGTAATGGGCCACGAACTGAGTGACCATTTGGCTCGCTGACCTGTTATAACATAGGTGTCAATCCTGTTTCAGGGCTGGATTCAATTTTGGAGAAGCTCTTGTGGGGCTCATTCCAGTTATGGGCAGGGCCATAGGCAAAAGAGGCAAGACTTAAATACAGAAAACACCAGCATATTTTAGCTGAAAGCCCTGATTGCCTGTAACTAAGCCTCATGAGAGGCACTGTGGGGAAGTGATTAGAGCGTTGGACTGGGACTTGGGAGATCTGAGTTCTAGTTCCTCACTTGGCTATGAAGCTCACTGGGTGACTTTAGGCCACTCTCAGCCTAACCAACTTCACAGGCTTGTTGTGAAGGTATCATGGAAAGGAGCTGGAATCATGTAAGCCGCCTTGGGCTCCTTGCAAGAGAGGGGGGGGGGAAAGGCAGGATATAAATGTAATGATAAGAAATAAATACTTTTGAACCTTTTAGAATGGGGGGGAAAACTGTGCAACAGGTGGGAAACTACCAAACAACCAGTGGGTGGGGGGAAGTGGGTGGGGCCAGAGGAAGTGGGTGGGGCCAGAGGAAGGGGGTGGGGCAATGTGGAGAACCCCAGAGATCCAGATTGGTACCCCGGAAGCATCAGGTTGGGCCCCCATTCCTGAAGTTCTACACCCCTATAGGATATACTCACATTTTTATGTGCAAACAGGTAAAACAGAGGTAGAGCTAAGTGGTTTAAGAACATAAGACGAACTGGGCTGAGTCAAACCCAGTGCCTTCCCAGCCTTCTGTTCCCACAGTGGCCTACCAGATGCCCCTGGGAAGCCCACAAACAGGTCATGAGTGTGAAAACACCCTCCTGCCCATAACAGGCTCAAGTTAAAGGAAGCCAGATTCCAGCTGGACATCAGGAAAAACTTCCTGACTGTTAGAGCAGTACGACAATGGAACCAGTGCCCTAGGGAGGTGGTGGGCTCTCCCACACTCGAGGCCTTCAAGAGGCAGCTGGACAACCATCTGTCAGGGATGCTTTAGGGTGGATTCCTGCATTGAGCAGGGGGTTGGACTCGATGGCCTTAGAGGCCCCTTCCAACTCTGCTATTCTATGATACCGAATCTACTCAGTTTGTCTGGTTTAGGGTGACCATATTTGGGAAACCCAAAAAGAGAACACCCAGTGGGTGGGGTGGGGTGGAAAAGTGGCTTTCCGGGGCTTCCAGAAAGCACGTTATTCCCCACCACCACCTTAAACGTCCCAAATGGAGCAGAGGAGGGGAGAGCGTGCCATTCCCTCGCCTCACTTCCAACACAATTTAGGGCAGAATCACATCTTAAATGAGAAAACACATGTATGCCCATTAATGGCAATGTGAGGGGAGTCCTTGGGATCTGCAGGGAGGACAATCAGTGAGCAGAGGTGCCGTTCCTTAACTCCTCCCCCCTCACACCTGCATTCCAATTCTCTCCTGTGGCTCCTCCCCCAGCTCTCCCCTCCCCTCACAGCTGGTTTCAAAGCTGGCTGGAGGAGAAATGGGGTGCTGGAAACAGTTTGAGGGGTGTCGAGGAAATGTGTGAATGGGCTGTT
Organism: Elgaria multicarinata webbii; assembly: GCF_023053635.1. Classification (NCBI taxonomy): domain Eukaryota; kingdom Metazoa; phylum Chordata; class Lepidosauria; order Squamata; family Anguidae; genus Elgaria; species Elgaria multicarinata. The sequence goes on along the minus strand of NC_086176.1, from coordinate 119,433,805 downwards.
TTGTCTAACACCCACCCTGGTTTGATGTAAGCCCCTTCTATTAGAAATTAAGTTCTATAGCAATTTGATCCAAACTGTAACTGAAAATATATTGAGTAACACTTGCTCACCCAACAAGAAGTGTTGACACATTAGTCAGAATGTGAGCCTCCCAGCGAGGACAGGAAGAGTAGTAACCACAAAGGAACAGATGTTCCAGGATTGCAAGACCCATCTACGGATTGTTTTTCTAGTCTTAGAATTATCTGCACTCTGCACATGCATAAATGCCTTGTTTATCATTGGTTACTGTATTGCAAAACTGTATTATGATTGGTTTATTATATCCTGGTTTTATCCTGGTTGTGCTTTTATACTGTATTTTGTATTTGTGTTTTTAACCAGTTGGTTGTTTTATTCTGGTTTTAATTTTTGTGAACCGCCCAGAGAGCTCCGGCTATTGGGTGGTATAAAAATGTAATAAATAAATAAATAAATAAATAAATAAATAAATAAATAAATAATATGAGGAAGTTCTGTTGTTGCTTTTGAGGATGTTACCCTATAAGTATCTTAGCTTTGCCTGCAACTAGTGGGCAGTCCTTCAGATCCTCTAGGGTTTGCCACCTTGCAGCACTGCAGGCTGCTCATAATAAAACTTTTCCAAGATGAGAGAAATTGTGTCTTGAGAGTCTTTGACCGCCACTCAGCGCACCAAGGGAACCTGCCCTTTCGGGTTCCTCCACAGGGGCAATGGGCGAGTTGGAGAAGGGTTAATCCCACCAGCTGATTTGGCCTTACCATTGCCCATCCCTGCATCAGCATCATGAAGCAAAGAAGGGATTGGAAAATACCTTGCAATGTGTTGTCACAAGTGCATTTATTACACTTACTAAAAGTTGGTGGATCTGGCCAAGCTAAATTGACTAAACTATCGAAAGGCAGCTTGGGAGTCACGTCTGAACGCAACTTCTGTCTCCGCCTTCTGTCCCCGCTCTTTCCCAGACCCCTGGCAGCCATGCACACACCCTGATGTAGTATGCAGCTCCGATTGCCACAGCAACCAGCTGTGATGTCAGAAACAGGGGGATTAAGATTCCAGATGGGGAATAAGCAGCAGGAAGCAGTGCAAATCTTCACAAAGGATGCTCTACTTTCCATGCAAATGGCTCTTAGAAATAAAACTCCACGGGGGCAGCGGGGGGGGGGAGGACAGAGGGAAGAGCCAATCGCGTTGTGTGATGTCAGCATCTTGGCTTCTTAATCGGTTGGCTTCTTCTCCCCTGAGCTTCCTGCGAGGTGCGGACGGGTGACTTAGAAGACGGCTGTTGATCAGCTGTGCTGATGAAAAGGCCTGGAGGGAGAAGCACTCGAAGCAATCCCGTTTTATCTAAATGAAATAATAATAAGGCTTCCAATCTCCCGGTGCTTTATTTTTGTTCTTTCATTTTTTAAAATAACTTCTTCGGAGTTGCACATCATATAAGGGTGAAAAATAGGAAGGGCTGTTTTGCAGGCATTTGCGGACGGGCGAAGGGGGTGGACGTGTTCTCAAAAAGCCAAGGGTAGCTGTGAATATTCTACCCATGGGGGATGAATGGATGGGGAGACATCTCTGGTAGGGTTAATTCATCAAGGGCCTTTAACTCTTTCCTGAAAAGCCAAGCAAGAGGTGGAGATGGCAATGATAGCAGTGCAGAGACTCGGCGTTACTGGCTTATCGTTCCAGATGTTTTCCTGGTGACTGCAAAAGGGGGGAATTGCTACAGGAAGGCCTGGTATCCAAGATGGAATGTGTGGGGCAGCTGGCAAGAGTAGCCAATGAGACTTGAGCCAGTGTCCACCCTGCAGGAACAGGCTGGTGGAAAGGGAGGACCGAGCATTCAGCACAGCCTGAGTCTTCATCTGATATCTTTGTGGTGGGCAAGGCTCCAGCACAGCTGATAGAGGCCACCTGAAGACCTGGCAGGGGAGAAGGGAGGGGGGATTGCATGAAAGCTCCTACAGGTTACAAACTCAAGCGCTGATCGGGGGTGAACAAGGCGGGCAAAGTAATATTTATCCTCCATTTCCCACTGGGGCTATTTCCCCTTTTGGTGTTAGGCAGAAGGCAGTGCGAAAGCCAGCACACTCTGCCATAAGATGCTTTGAACTTGTTGGATTATAGTGAGGTGGGCACGTTCCTTGCAAGATCAGAGCCAGCTGGGTAAAAGCCAAGGAGGGTTGAGAGCAGGGGCCTTGGGCAGAAGCCAGCAGGCCCAGTGAAGTAGAAACTAGATGGGCAGTAAGAGTGAGCCAAGTTGCAAGTGTGAATTCAGCTTGGACCATGGAAGGGAAGAGGACAGGACTTTGTCTCTTGACAGGGGTGCATTTAAATTTATTATTATTTCTCTTCGGGCAGGCCTATCCAGTGGAAGTTAAAGGAAGCCAGATTCCAGCTGGACATCAGGAAAAACTTCCTGACTGTTAGAGCAGTACGACAATGGAACCAGTGACCTAGGGAGGTTGTGGGCTCTCCCACACTAGAGGCCTTCAAGAGGCAGCTGGGCAACCCTCTGTCAGGGATGCTTTAGGGTGGATTCCTGCACTGAGCAGGGGGTTGGACTCGATGGCCTTGTAGGCCCCTTCCAACTCTACTCTTCTATGATACTATGATTCTATGAATTTTAAGATGTTTTTAGGATGTTTTTAACAATGTATATTATGTTTTAATTCAGTTTTATGTATTTATTTATTGTTGTTTTCCGCCTTGATCAGAATGGAGAGGCAGGTAAGAAATAAATTATTATTATTATTATTATTATTATTATTATTATTATTATTATTATTATTAGGTGAAGCTTCTCATATCATGATTACCATATCTGCTCACTATCTATGGCAGGGATGGGGAACATCTCTGGCCCTCCAGATATTGTTGACAGTATAACACCCATCATCCCCACGGATGTACAAATTAGCACCAGTCAAGATCAACGAAGTTCTCCAAATTCCATCTTGAAAAGTCATTCCCACTCAAGTCCATATTAGATTGTGGGCTTTTGTTTTTTTATTTCTCACATGAAAATCTGTGTGTACTTTTGTGCATATTTTTCCAAATGTGTGCATCAATTGTGTGCATCTTTGAAAAGCAGGAATATTTCACGTATTGATTAAAGTGCACTTGTGTGCATTTCTCCGGAGTTTGCTTTTTTTTTTCATGCACAGTTTTTGAGATGTATGCATGCTGTCAAACACATTTCTTTTGGTCCGTGAATTATATTGTAAGCTCGGAAATGAACAGACTTCAACTGCAGATCACATCTGAATTCGAGGCCCTTCACACCTAAGGATTATCCCAGGCAAATAGAGGGGTCATCCCTGCCTGCTCCTGGGATCTCCTGAGTGTCATTTGAATGCACAGGGATGATCCCAGGATGATCCCGGGATAAAAGTATGGTGTAGACATGCCCCAAGTTTGGTCTGGAAGCTGCAAACTGGGTAAATCCTGATTTTAAAATGTGCTAAAACAAGTTTCTCATACATAGAATCATAGAATCATAGAATAGCAGAGTTGGAAGGAGCCTACAAGGCCATCGAGTCCAACCCCCTGCTCAATGGAGGAATCCACCCTAAAGCATCCCTGACAGATGGCTGTCCAGCTGCCTCTTGAAGGCCTCTAGTGTGGGAGAGCCCACAACCTCCCTAGGTAACTGGTTCCATTGTCGTACTGCTCTAACAGTCAGGAAGTTTTTCCTGATGTCCAGCTGGAATCTGGCTTCCTTTAACTTGAGCCCGTTATTCCGTGTCCTGCACTCTGGGAGGATCAAGAAGAGATCCTGGCCCTCCTCTGTGTGACAACCTTTTAAGTATTTGAAGAGTGCTCTCATGTCTCCCCTCAATCTTCTCCAGGCTAAACATGCCCAGTTTTTTCAGTCTCTCTTCATAGGGCTTTGTTTCCAGACCCCTGATCATCCTGGTTGCCCTCCTCTGAACACGCTCCAGCTTGTCTGTGTCCTTCTTGAATTGTGGAGCCCAGAACTGGACGCAATACTCTAGATGAGGCCTAACCAGGGCTGAATGGAGAGGAACCAGTACCTCACGTGATTTGGAAGCTATACTTCTATTAATGCAGCCCAAAATAGCATTGGCCTTTCTTGCAGCCATATAGATTGGACATGCTGGCTGAAGTAGGTAAAATTGGAGTCCAAGAACAATTTGAAAATTTTGAATTGGATTCCAAAAACTTCCTGACTGTTAGAGCAGTAAGACAATGGAATCAGTGATCTAGGGAGGTGGTGGACTCTCCCACACTAGAGGCCTTCAAGAGGCAGCTGGACAGCCCTCTGTCAGGGATGCTTTAGGGTGGATTCCTGCATTGAGCAGGGGGTTGGACTTGATGGCCTCGTAGGCCCCTTCCAACTCTGCTATTCTATGATTCTATGTGGACAAGCACAGGTTGTTCAACCCTTGCCTACATGGCACAAGTACGGAGACCTGTTGAAAAGTTGGCATCCCTAAAGAGAGACCAGTGATTTGAGCCGAAAAGGCAAGCAAAGCCTGAGCTGGAGACAAGGAAGAGAAACTGGTGAGGATGCAAAGAGGTGGGGGAACTGGGTCAAGCCTCGGGCTGCTTTCACAAGAAATGCATTTTTGTGGCTAGCTTGGTTTCTTTGTTGTTCTTGGGTGCGCGTTTTCTCTCCCTGTGTGTGTTTTTACAAAAAAAAACTTGCGAATATGATTGATGCAGCATGTAATGAGGAAAACCACCAGATGTGACTCCTTAATTTGAATGATCTGCTGTAGCTCCGTTCTCGTATTCTGCAAAAGGCAATCTCCTTAGCACAGCACATTCTTGCCTTGCTGATCTCCATCTATACCACAGAATAACACATGTCACATCCTTCTTGAACAGCAGCCGCTGCCTCTGCTTCTTGTGCCCCCTAACCCACCCTCAATGTGCTCCAGAGCCCCCTTGGGGCTAAAAGTCACCATGGGGCCACAACCTGTACATCCTCTCTCCAGGTCAAACTCGACATTACAGGCAGAGGGGTGTGATGTTACAGCAATGGGCCTTCTTGAAGCCGAAAGCAACTCTAGTTGTGGACAATCAGGACGGAGGTAATGAGGGGGGGGGTCACCTCCCCCCGCCCACTAAGCCTGCTGCCTGATTCGAAGAAAACTGAGCCAGTTAATTTATTTTATTTTTGTATTGATTTATTAAATTATCCTGCCTTTCCACCAAAAATGGTGGAGATAGAAATAATGGTACTGTAGAGGCTTCTAATGGCATAAGCGTTAGCTGATGAACTGATCACAAGGAGCGTTCGTTTTCTCTTTAGACAATGCACACATGTTTACTTTAGATTAGTTTATTAAATTGATATATACTCCACATAACCAAAAGGAGTCCCAAAGCAATTTACAAAAAAGGATAAGATAAACAGAGTACAATATATAATAACATTCTCATTTAAATCATACACATGTACTAAAAAATGTCTGTTCCAAAGGTCACTAATCCTCCCGCAATCCCCACGCAGCATAAGAATGAACAAGAAAAATAACCCTCAAGGCCAAACCCTTCAAATTATCCTAGCAGAAAAGAAATGCCTCTGCCCACAACTGAGAGGTTGACGAAGTTGGCACCAGCTGAGCTGTACACAGTAGTTGCTGGGGAACATGGGTGAGAGGGTGCTGTTGCACCGTGTTCTGCTTTGATGATGTCTGGCCAACTGCTGGTTGGCCACTGTGTGACCAGAGTACTGGACTAGATGGACCCGGAATAATGGACTCAAGTTACAGGAAGCCAGATTCCTGCTGGACATCAGGAAAAACTTCCTGACTGTTAGAGCGGTACGACAATGGAACCAGTTACCTAGGGAGGTTGTGGGCTCTCCCACCCTAGAGGCCTTCAAGAGGCAGCTGGACAAGCATCTGTCAGGGATGCTTTAGGGTGGATTCCTGCATTGAGCAGGGGGTTGGACTCGATGGCCTTGGAGGCCCCTTCCAACTCCACTATTCTATGATTCTATGAAATGAGTACTCTGGGGAATGAGCTGTTCTAGCATGCCTTGAGGCCAGCGAAGCGGACCAGCCCCAGGGATCCACCAGAAGGCCATCTGCGGCTGTAGGTGGGGGAGAAAGGGGTCTGTGACCCGGATGACTACAGCACTTTTCTTGCTCCTGTGTCAATAAAACTCTTCTGCACTGTGAGATGATGATTATGTGTGGAGCACGAGAAAAACACGGGGAAGATCACATCCAGGCAAAGGATCACCACTCCCCTCACCCTGACAGAGCCTTCAGACCTTAATTACAGGCAGATGTTTCAATGGTGCAGCTTCCTCTGGCTTTTGTTTAATGCTAAAAAGTACTCACACACAGCCTTGTTACTACATTAGAATAACATAGGAGAAAAAAATACGTTCTTATTTTTCATTTATATTGTATAGCTTTTGCTAACCTATTCAACACCTTGAGAGCCAGTTTTTGGTAGAAAGACAGGGTACAAATCAAATCAAATAATAAATATTCATATTATCAAGCAAGTGTTTAACTACAAGTAACGTTTGTTCAAGACACCTGGATAGACTCATTTGGCTCTCCAATTAAAGATTTTTCAACTAGGAAAGGACCAAAGCACCTCTTATAAGCCACTGACAAAGATGGATGTTGAAACATGTTTGGCCCATGTATAGTTGTATTTATTCCGGTTTAAATTTTTCTATAATGCCGTATGTGTCTTTGTTATATTACTAACTCATATTATCATTTAGGTTTTCTATATTCAAGTTTTAATTGCACGTTTTGACACAACTGTCTCTACGGCATGGTTTAATATTTGTACTTTTTAGCATTAAACAATTATAATTAATGGCATTGACGTCCCTTAACTCAGATTTTTGCTGGCTATTTACACTGTTAAGGACTATTTTTGTACCACCAGACATCCTATTTGTGATTTATGTAATAATTTCTATCATACCCATCTCCACACTCCAGCACGCTAACAATGAGGCGAAATGTGACATTTGAAAATCGCAGTTCCATGTAAGGTTGCCCCCTGAAGAGCTAAAAAATAAGGAATTCGTCATGAGACCATGAGAAAAGGACACATTACTTGTGCTGGAAAAACATTAACAGTACCTTTTTTTTTTTAATATACCATCTTTGCCGTGTATTTAATTAAAGTTGCTTTTTGCACGGCATCTCACAAATAAACAAGGTTCATAAATAAGGAACCATTCCTTGGGCTCTTCCACATGTTGTACCGAGACCGCTTCTATGCGACCCCAGTGCGACCCCAAAACGATCGTGTGACTGGCCTTTGGAAGAGCCGAGGAAGAGGCGTCCTTGTCGCCGCCGCCGCCACCCAACTCCCTCCTCGCCGGCTGGGACGGAGAGCTCGGGGAAGAAGGCGGGGTGGAGAGCTTCTTCCGCTCTCCACCCCGCCTTCTTCAGCTGAGCTCTGGGTGGCGGCGGCAAGGACGCCTCTTCCTCGGCTCTTCCAAAGGCCAGTTACACGATCATTTTCGGGGTGCACTGGGGGCGGATGGAAGCGCCCTGAGAACGACGTGTGGAAGAGCCCCTTGAAACAAGGAATACATGGCAAGCCTAGTTCTGCCACTTTTGAATCCAGTCCTGAAAAGATATGTCTGGGAGTCAGTGGTGTGGTGGTAAATTTTGAAGAGAGGGGTTCATTCTGACAGTTCTCATATCCATGCCCTCAAAGAGAGTCCAAAATGCAGGGAGTGGTGTTGACCCATTACACAAAAGATCTGAAGAACAAGATACCCAATTTACAAGGATCAGCTGAAAAGATTCTCAGAGCTCCGCTCCCGTGTTCTTGTTCAGTTACACCACAGCTGACAGTTGTGCTTCTGGTGATCTATTTGCGAGTCATATGGAGAGAAGTATTGAGTAGTGTAGCAATATCTCCATCGCCGTATGGTGTTTCAACTAGGGCTGTGCAGGGACCCCCCGATCCACCTCGGAGGCCGATCTGGAGCCCCCAAAGAAGCCCCGAGCTGCTTTGGGGGTTCCTGACCTGCCTCGGTGCCAAAGCCGAGGCAAAATTTGGGCCCTCCGAGGCAACTCAGAGTTTTCTGGGTGCCGCCTGCACAGCCGGCACCCAGAAAACTCTCCCCACTTATCTGGTGCCTCTGCTGTCTGCCGTGGACGGTGGAGGCACCAAGTAAGCCCTCTCCCCCTTACCTGAGTCCGACATCTGCTGCCGCCGGCTTGCATCTGGCAGCTTCCACTCTGACGACGCTGAACCCCGGAAGTAGGCCATGGCAGTGGCAGCGGACCCAGGCAAGTGGGGAAGGGGGAGGGAGGGGGGCTTACCTGCATCCGGAGGCAGCAGGTAAGGAAACCGGTGGGGGCTGGGGGGCTGAGGTGTGGGGGTGGGGGCAGCTCCGAAGTGCCGAGGCAGCCCAAAGCTTCGGAGCCAATTGGCTTCAGCTTCGGGCCGCCTCGGCCTTCGCCTGAACCACCTCGGATCTGTTTCGGAAGGGTCCGAACCACCCCGATCTGCTTCAGATTTGGGGTTCGGATCCGAGGCGTTGCACAGCCCTAGTTTCAACCTTGTTTGTTTCTTTGTGTTTTGCTTGCATCACCCCCTTTGCAGCGTTGCAATATTAGATCTCTTTCCTGCCTACTAAATCCATCTTCATTCTGTTTGGACATCCTCAATTTGCAACGACTATATGCAAAAATTAACCGGGGAGTTTATCCAGACTGAAGACAGGATCACGCTAAATGAACTGACGTGCAAATGGAACCATCCAAGGTTAGATTTCAAACTGCGAAAGAAAATTCCTCCGGCATGTTCTTCTGTGCAAGACCAGTGAAGGCTGGCTCAGGTGCATTTTCCCCCCCTGCAGCGATCTTGAGGATCTGGAGTTCTCCAAAGAGGCCCTTGATAAGCCCACAGCCTCTTGGCTGTGCTGTAGGCACCGCTGTGAGTAATTGTGCTTACTCCACAAGCTCCAGCTTTTTTTCTTCTATCCATCCACATTACTTTTAAAAATCTGACATAAACAACTACACTGAAAGCCACTTAATCTTCTTTGGATCACCTTAATTCTCTTCCATGCCTCTGATCTTTGTGAGGGGATGTTTACTGCATTATTATGAAAAATTGGTAGTTTAGTACAAGTGCGAGCACTTTAGGAAAAGAAAAGCCACTTCTGCAGAAAATGGATTTCATTTCCAGGGTGAACAAAATGTGATGGCTGGCTGGCTGGCTGGCTGGCTGGCTGGCTAGGTACACACACCCCTGCCAGGGAAGGGGAAGTGATGCGCCTTAGGCTGAGCCGGGACTGGTGCTGAGCAAACAAGTGATGTTTGAGATCACGAGGATTCTCTGAAATCATCTCGCAGCTCACCTCGTGCCCAATTCCCATTCATCTCTGATATCATCTCACTGCTCACTCTTCATGAACAGGGAAATTGCACAAATTGAGCTGCAAGCAAACGTTAGATTTGCGCAAATTTCACCAAATTTGCGCAAATTTCCCAATTTTTGCCATTTCCCTCCATAGACTAAAGCAGGGCTGACTCAGTCTATGGGGGAAATTTGTGCAAATTCGAAAAGTTAGGTAAATCAAAGTGTGCAAAATGAACACGAACACATATCCAGCAATTTACAGATATTTTCAGCAGGCAGATACTCATGCTCACAATTTATTTATTTATTTATTTATTTATTACATTTTTATACCGCCCAATAGCCGAAGCTCTCTGGGCGGTTCACAAAAATTAAAACCACAATAAAACAACCAACAGGTTAAAAGCACAATTACAAAATACAGTATAAAAAGCACAACCAGGATAAAACCATGCAGCAAAAATTGATATAAGATTAAAATACAGAGTTAGAACAGTAAAATTTAAATTTAAGTTAAAATTAAGTGTTAAAATACTGAGAGAATAAAAAGGTCTTCAGCTGGCGATGGGAGGAGTACAGTGTAGGCGCCAGGCGGACCTCTCTGGGGAGCTCATTCCACAACCGGGGTGCCACAGCAGAGAAAGCCCTCCTCCTAGTAGCCACCTGCCTCACTTCCTTTGGCAGGGGCTCACGGAGAAGGGCCCCTGTAGATGATCTTAAGGTCCGGGCAGGTACATTGGGAGGAGGCGTTCCTTCAAATAACCTGGCCCCAAACCGTTTAGGGCTTTGAATGTCAATACCAGCACTTTGAATCGTGTTTGGGGCTTTGAACAGGGCACACTCGCGTGTTTTGCGAGCAAAATGAAATCCCCATGCGTCTTAGCCAGGACACTGGTTTAATTGGAACCCTCAGCTTCATCTTGGCAATGAGCAGAATAGTGATAAATAAAACAGCAACCCCGAGCACGTGGAGAATCTTGGACCATCCACCATCTGCCAATTAGGCTCCCCAACTTGGTGCCCTCCAAAAGTTTTGAACTTCAACTCCCATCAGCCCCAGCTAGGAAAGGGTTATGGGAGTTGTAATCCAAAATATCTGGAGCGCACTAGGTTGGAGAAGGCTGATCTACACAGCACTCTTCCACAAACACTAGCCAGAACTAGTCTCCAAATATTTAGAGTTGGGCTTCAAAGTTAGCACATATGACTACTGTTATGAACCCTGTAGATAAACCGAGCACTCTGAATTGTTCATGGAAGGGACTAAAAAGCCAACAAAAGTATCAAGAAACATCACCTAGTCCCAGCTGAGGCCAGAGACAATGGGCAGATCACCACCCTGAAGCTCTTGGGCATAAGGCTTCAGAGTGCTGACGTGCCCATGTTCTGTGCACTCAAACAAAGGATAATTCATAAAATCACAGAGTCATAGAATAGTAGAGTTGGAAGGGGCCTCTAAGGCCATACTATATTTATTTATTTATTTATTTATTTATTTATTTATTTATTTATTTCACTTATATACTGCTCCCATAGCCAGGGCTCTCTGGTCGGTTTACAGAAATTCTAAAATTGAGATAAAAAGTATACAAAATTTAAAACTCTAAAACACAGAACATACACACATAAAGCATTAAAAACCATTAAAAAACTAAACATGTGGGTGATTAAGATGTGCCGCCATATGCCTGGACAAAGAGGAAAGTCTTAACCTGGCGCCGGAAAGATAGCAGCGTTGGTGCCAGGCGAGCCTCGTCAGGGAGATCGTTCCATAGTCTGGGGGCCACCACCGAAAAGGCCCTATCCCTCGTTGCCACGCTCTGAGCCTCTCTCGGAGTAGGCACCCAGAGGAGGACCTAAGATGTTGAACGTAATGACCTGGTATATTCACGTCAGGAGAGGCGTTCTGTCAGGTATTGTGGTCCCAAGCCATGTAAGGCTTTATAGGTCAAAACCAGCACCTTGAATTGGGCTCAGAAACATACAGGCAGCCAGTGCAAGCGGACCAGAGCAGGTGTTATATGGTCGAACCTTCTGGTTCCCGAAATCAATCTGGCCGCTGCATTTTGCACGAGCTGCAGCTTCCGAACCGTCTTCAAAGGCAGCCCTACGTAGAGTGCATTGCAGTAATCTAACTTGGAGGTTACCAGAGCATGGACAACTGAAGCCAGGTTATCCCTGTTCAGATAGGGGCGTAGCTGGGCCACCAACCGGAGTTTGTAGAAGGCACTCCGTGCCACTGAGGTCACCTGAGCCTCAAGTGACAAGGATGGGTCTAGAAGAACCCCCAAGCTACAAACCTGCTCCTTCAGGGTGACTCAAGGTATTTAGCAACTTTCATCAACCTGGGCCCCTCCAGATGTTTTGGACTATATGTTCCAGCATCCCTGACCATTGGCCATGCTGACTACATCTCCCACCAGCTCCAGCCAGCATGGCCAATGGCTGGGGAGTGATGGGAGTTGTAATTGAAGCATCTGGAGGGATCCATATTGGGGAAGGCATTAGAGATATTCTTTTCCCATGAGTTAAGATGCAGGAAGTTTAGCCTTTCCTACCTGGGGTAGGTGGGGGAGGGAGGGGGGAGGGGAGAAGGTGGATTAATTAGCAAATGCTTGCAAAGTGCTTTGGAGATGGAAAGTGCTAAGTGGTATTAATCAGCATCAGAGCTTACAGAAGGAAACGTTCCTGAAATAATCTGAAGGGATAAATCACACAAAGTCGTGATGTGGTGTTGAGGGGGTGGGTGGAGGAAGAGGAGGAGGAGGAGGAGGAGGAGGAGGAGGAGATCTAGGTCATGCTGACCCTGGAATGGCAATCTGGTGGCCACCGTGGGTGAGAGGAGCACTTGTCATCTTCGGACGATGACCCAGACGTTCAAGGGGGGTGAACATCTCCAAGCAGAGATGAGGAAACTTTCACAAATCTTAAGGCAGGAGACCAAAAATGCCTAGGAATGCCCAGTTGAGACAAAAGAGGAAAGGACTTCTCATGGCCCCAGCCTCAAGTGACAGCCAAGATTTGGAGAGACAGGAGGATGAGCCAGTGAGTGTGAAGAATATAACCAGGTTCTGGTTACAGAACCCAAGACAGACATCTGTGAACCTGTGCCTGGACCTCACAGACCACCCACCAGCTGAAATTCTCTGAGAAGTCAAGCACCTCCTTTTCAGCCACACCTGACCTACAGCAGAGGCAGCACGCCAGGCAAGAAACCAATGAGAGGCGTAGAAGCTCTCGCTTCCAGTCCAAGGGGTTGTCCCTACAAGAAACAGCACACCCTCAGGCAGGAGGGGGTGGAGCCTTCTCCTCCTCCTCCTTCCATTGGTCCGGCAGGGAAAGAAAACCTCCCAGTTGAATCCCACAAGGTGAAATCTCGGCCAGGACTTAGTGTGCGTCCAGCTTCAGATGTACCTCATGACAACTTCCATTTAGCTTAGTCTGTTGCACCAACTATGACAGGGATATGTAAGGATGGGTGAATTATTTATTTTATTTATTCATTACATTTATATACCGCCCCATAACCGAAGACTTTGTTTTAAAATCTGACATGAATACACCTAATTCCCACTCCCCAAACTTTTACACAAGAGTTGCACAACCTTTTCAGCCCCAAGGGCCGCAGCTGGAATTGGCTGTTTCTCCACTACTAATAGTGGCAGGAAAACAATGTTCTTCCTGGTGGGGTCACTGAGGGGCGGGACAGGCAAAAACTCAGATACTTCCCCTGGAGAAATTTCACAAGTGTCTTGGCTTTCCTCCAGCCAGAATCTCTAAATTTGCCTCAAAATTGTGTTTCCAGCAAAATTTGATGACAAGGGGGCTGTCTGAGCATGTTCAGAGGAGGGCAACCAGGATGATCAGAGGTCTGGAAACAAAGCCCTATGAAGAGAGACTGAAAGAACTGGGCATGTTTAGCCTGGAGAAGAGAAGATGGAGGGGAGACATGATTGCTCTCTTCAAATACTTCAAAGGTTGTCACACAGAGGAGGGTCAGGATCTCTTCTCGATCCTCCCAGAGTGCAGGACACGGAATAACGGGCTCAAGTTAAAGGAAGCCAGATTCCAGCTGGACATCAGGAAAAACTTCCTGACTGTTTGAGCAGTACGACAATGGAATCAGTTACCTGGTGAGGTTGTGGGCTCTCCCACACTAGAGGCCTTCAAGAGGCAGCTGGACAACCATCTGTCAGGGATGCTTTAGGGTGGATTCCTGCCTTGAGCAGGGGGTTGGACTCGATGGCCTTGTAGGCCCCTTCCAACTTTGCTATTCTATGATTCTATGATTTACCCCGTGGTGGCACTGCATCGGTTACACAACACAGCCACCAACTCACAGCCAACATGGAGCTTTCCCCCAAAGCTGTGGATTTAAGAAGTCTTGAATTTACCCTGACTTTTTGATTTGCTGCAAGGACACCGTCATCGTCCCACTGTCTGTTGGTACAGACTTCACTTCATCTTCGGGGTGGGGACAACTGATAGGTCGCTGCAAGAGCAGAAGCCTGGGCAGAGGTTGGATGGCAGACGTGGCAAGCTGAATGGCTGCCAGAAAGCCCACGCTCCCTCCTGCCATGGAGATTAACAGTCCCCACCCCAAGGGGTTTTAAGGGAACGTGGGGCCAAAGCAGTGACCTGAAGACACCCCCCACCCCCTGAGTAGTCATTACTATCCTGTCTTGGAAAATGGAGATTGCATTTCTGGTGCTCCTGGATAAGAGCCTGCCCTCCAGCTATGCTTCTCCTCTTTCAAAAGTTGGTAGCCATCATGGCATCCATACGTCAGCTATGCGGTGTGTGTAGAATTACTCTTTAATGTTTATTTTAGACATCTTATGGAAAACCTCAGCATCCTAGGCATTTTGTGGAGGACCAAAAGAACAACTTTCTATCCTTCGTTTTAAAAGTAACGCACCCTCGTTGGCATCATGACATTGGCTGGCAGGATCTACACACTACTGCTTTAAAACGGTTTATAACAATATTGACAACTGTTGGGGCCTAGGACAGGCGCCATTGAGAGTTTTCAAAATGTTTTCAATGTGTTCTATACTACTTGGCGTAGATCTGGCCATCCAGTGGCAATGAGTCACATTGACTGTTACATGGCATGGAGGAATAGTCCCTCCGACGTGTCTTTCAGTGCACGGCTGTTAGTGTTTAGTACGATGAGACGATCCGAACCGCAAGCCCTCCTTGGAAGCAAACGACACCTCCCCCACTTTACTCCCTCGTTCAGTTTGTCCAGATACTAAGCGACATCTCTTCCCACTCCGGGGCACCTCCACCCGCCCAACCTGACCCCCACACAAAGCCTCTAAATTGAGAGTTAATTTGAATTCAGGTTTATATAATCCAGGCACATCCCTTTGTCAGAGGCAGGAAATGACTGACGCATTAACCTCCTACGAGGGAGGGCAGGGGAAAGAGGCCGCCTCCACTTTGTTTTGTTTTTGGTGGAAAGGGAGGGGGGAACGGCTCCAGTTTCAGTAGGGGAATCTGCCGGGTTCACGAGCTGCCTGGGAAAGAGGTCTGGGGTGACGCCCGTCGGCACCTTTGGAACTGGTGAACCTTTCGGTTTGAAGAGTCAATCTAACTGCAGGTTCCCAGCTGTATTGGTCTCCCACCCTGCTGTGTTAATGGAGACCCTTACAAGGAACTCAGAGGGCAGATGGTGAAGAGAGAGAGAGAGAGAGAGAGAGAGGTGGCTGGAGAGAGCGGAGGTCAAAGGAAGGTTCATGCTCCAGGGAAAGGAACGTTGAGCTCCATTCACATTAGACTTGCTGATGCATTTGGAGGGAGCTGCCATATTTGAGGGGGGGGGGTTGCATCAAAAGCATCCCACAATGACAGACGATATCCTGTCTTCTGTGCTTAAAGCAGCATGATACCTCAAGCCACGTACAGGGCTGGACAGAGGGGTGGGAGTGGGGCCAGTTGGCATGGGCCTATGATTTTGAGGGGGCCTACTCCATGTCCCCTGGTAGAGGCAAAGCCGGGGACCTGTTGGTAATGATTTGTTATAAAGTAGCTCTCCTGTGAGTGAGCAGTACTGACTCCATTTTGAGACAGCCAAAAAGCCAAGGTGTCTTCACCCCCGCATCTCCAGCAGAGATGAGACAAAAGCACATGAACGGGATGGAGAGCAATCACAAAAGGCGAGATCAAGCGATTCAGCTCCTAACAGGGTTCATAAAATGCAGTCTCCAGAGGCAAAGATGGGAGATAAAATTAAGCAGAATATGAATGCTGGATAGCAAGAGTGATATCTAGTAATGCAGTGCCCTCAATAATGCATTCTGTTGTTGTGTTCTTTGGAGGTATGGTCGGATCTTTCTTTTTGTGGGACAATGAAAAAACATGGGGCCTACATTTCCCATCTGGCCTGGGTCTATTACCAGCTTTGCCTGGCCCTGGCTACGTAGGACATCCGGACAAGTTCTTGAGGACCAATGGGGAGAAAAAGAAAAGGGTTATGGAGCCCAAAGTGGGCTGTGTTAGGCTTGGGAGGGGGAGTAGAAGAATGGCCAAAGTTGTACAAGACCTAAGGGGCAACCTAAACCCACTGTGCACCCCTTCATCTGAAGGGTTTGAAGTAGGGCTGTGCTCCTCTTTGCTTCAGATCGGAGAAGCAATAGCAAGGCGGCCTGATTCGCCTTCGGAAAAGGCAGCGGCAGATTGGTTCGGGGGGGGCTGCGGATTGAGGCGAAGAGGATCGCCTCGATCCAGAGCTCCGGACACAGGTAAGTGAGGGGGGAGGGGGACTCATCTAGCGCTGCCACCACAGTCCCTACAGCGACGGAGCCAGGTAAGGGGGCAGGGAGGAGGGAGGCTTACCTGTGTCCATCACGGTCCATCGCGGGCTTCAATTGCGGCCCCGGCTTCAAGCAGAAGAGTCCGTGGCCTTCTCTTCCGCTTAAAGCCGGGGCCTCAATTGAAGCCCACGACGGACCGCGACAGACGCAGGTAAGGGCGCAGGGGTTGGCCTACCTGCCACCGCCACTGCCGCCCATGCAGTGACGGCGGCGGCGGAGCCAGGTAAGGGGGCAAGGAGGAGGGAGGCTTACCTGCGTCCATCATGGTCCATCGCAGGCTTCAACTGAGGCCCTGGTTGAAGCCGGAAATGAAGGCCGTGGTTTCTTCTGGCTTCAAGCCGGGGCCTCAATTGAAGCCTGTGACTACTGACACAGGTAAGGGGGTGGAGGTGGGTTGGCTTACCTGGCGCCGCTGGTGCCGCAGCCGTCCATGCGGCGACGGTAGCGGAGCCAGATCTTGCTCTGCCATGCGGAGCGGGGGACGGGCGGATCGGCCCGAAGCGGATTGGCCCCAATCTGGAAGTTCCAGATCGGGACACAAAGCGGATCGGGGGGGGGGGGGTCCGTGCACAGCCCTAGTTTGAATCTTGTTCATATGACCTCTCCCACCTCCCTTGCCACGCCCCTCCTTCAAGAGTGACTGAATACTTCCAGCTAGAGAGGGGAGGAGTTAACTTCAGTTTGGTTTTGATAAGAATCTACCAAAATTTGCAAAGTTGTTCATATTCGGGAGAGAAAAGACTTGAGATTTTAGAAGTTCAAATGTGGGAGAAAGTGAAGCTGGCAGAGTTGCCCATCCCTGCTTCCAATCCGATAACTAAAGCAGTTTGCCGGCTGCTGCCAAGGATGCGTGTACGTTTTCTAAGTAGGCGCTGGGTAGTTTCTCCGCAGCCGTAGGCAATGTCAGTTTATTCAGATGCTCTAATGGCAAGCTGTCAAATAAAACCTTCCCCTCCGGATAAGCAGAGCTCAACCTGGTATTTACATGAGCTGCAAAATGAACACAAAGAGGCACAACAGAATTAAGGGAAGGATAAACACAGCTTTACTTCTGAGCTCTGCCATTTGTGAGCTTGTTCCCTGGACAGCACGTCTTTCTCGGGCTGCTCACCTTTAAATATCATCCCTTTTCAAAATCCTCCTGGTGCGAAGTTGACATTGTGTGGGGTGGATGGAAATATTCCACTGAGGCTTGGCAGAGACAGTGGCTGCTGTCAAGGGGCTGCAAAAGTCTGGGACAAAGCTGAAGCTGCTGTGGATGTCCCCAGCGACTTTCGGTTGGACCTGGTCCATCTATCCCAGTATTATCTGCTCTGATGGGTGCACTGCTAGATTCCGGGAGTCTCGGGCAGGGGTCACTACCAGCCTTGAGATTGTTGAATTGGAAAAATCAGGGGCTGAACTTTCTAGAACAGAGCTTTCCAAACTTTTCAACTTGGTGACACACTTTTTAGACCTGCATCATTTCGCAACACAGTAATTCAATTTTACTAGCAAACCGGAGGTTAAACTAACCCCTTATAAGAGATACGGACACATACATAAATTGTAATAACGAAATGTATGGGGACACAACATGTCTCGTGAAAACTTTTCATTTATATTTTTAAAAATATATGATTTGCAAGATAACAACATACATTTCCAAGACTTTTCACATTGAACCAATTTTGTTGAGCTGCGATCAAGCGGCGGTTGAGACGGTGGGGAGACATGAGAGCACTCTTCAAATACTTAAAAGGTTGTCACACAGAGGAGGGCCAGGATCTCTTCTCGATCCTCCCAGACTGCAGGACACGGAATAACAGGCTCAAGTTAAAGGAAGCCAGATTCCGGCTGGACATCAGGAAAAGCTTCCTGACTGTCAGAGCAGTACGACAATGGAATCAGTTGCCTGGTGAGGTTGTGGGCTCTCCCACACTAGAGGCCTTCAAGAGGCAGCTGGACAAGTATCTGTCAGGGATGCTTTAGGGTGGATTCCTGCACTGAGCAGGGGGTTGGACTCGATGGCCTTGTAGGCCCCTTCCAATTCTGCTATTCTATGATTCTATGCTGTTCTATCAAAAAACTGGACCCATGGAATTTCTCGAAAGTGTCACTTCAGGTGCAGCTGCGTCACTGGAAGTGACACGGAATCAGTTGTTTTGACCCGATTATGCATACTGCGCATGTGCAGTCCCTGTATGATCCCTCGACCGTGGTGTGCATACACGGATACGACGGAAGGGGAATATACTAGTGCACCATACTGATCGGCACCTTTGCTGCGTAAAACTGCATGCAAGCTGGTATTGCTTATTTCACAGAGACTCAGAGGTTTCTCGTTACGTTCGCGTGACACACCTACACACTGCAGCTGACACACTAACGTGTCGCGACACACAGTTTGGAAAGCTCTGCCCTAGAGCATTGGAATTGAACCTCAGGCCTATGGACCAAATCTGGGTTCATCAGATGGCCACACCCCTTTTCACCACTGATTGTTTGGTGTTTATCTGGGGGTGTTTTTAGTGTATTTTGTTTGTTTGTTTGTTTGTTTGTTTGTTTGTTTGTTTGTTTGCATTTTTCCCCATTATGAAGGTTGACATCCCTCTGTTAAGGCTTGGTTACTGGCAGTAAGTTGAAATATGCTGGGTGGGGTTTGTGTGTGTGTGTGTGTGTGTGTGTGTGTGTGTGTGTGTGTGTGTGTGTTGGTATTTGGGCCTTGCCCATCACCACTGAAATGTATCCCCCTCCCCAGAGTTTCTCATTCAGTCCTCAAGCTGAAAGATGTTCAAAGCCTGCTCTAGATTCAAACCTGAGCTGAGTCACTACTTCTGGCAGTAGCAATTCAGGCCGTAGCTAGACCGAAGGTTTATCCCAGGATCATCCCGGGTTCGTCCCTGCCTGAGCGCTGGATGCCCTGTGTGGCACTTAGATGAACAGGTTTGACCCCAGGACAATCCTGGGATAAACCTCAGGTCTAGCTACGGCCTCAGTGGCCATCCACAGTTCTGATGATGCTAGCAATTCAGAAATGGACCAGGTCCATAGCATAGCTCAGTGGCTGAGCTCTTGTTTTGTATCCAAAAGGCCCCAGGTCCAATCCCTGACACCTCGACATAGGAATGGACAAACCTGACAGTATCACATTCTCCCACATTGGAATTTTGAGTTCTTTCCATCGATTTATGGAGAAATTCATGAATTTTGGTAAATTCCTATGAAAAACAATTTCTCATCAGTCTACACCAGCCAAATTCAGCAGGTACAGCCACTTCTAGCATGGAGACGACCATGTTGTACTTGCCCATTATTTAACTGTTAAAGATCAGGATCCTGGCAGATTATTATTATTTTTTTAATAAAAAGGGCTGGTAACCCTGACTCAGCACCACAAGTCCGGCTGAATACACAGGAATTCAAACCCAGATTTTTAAAAGTTACTTTAGGACCATTAAATCCGAAGGGCCACCTTCTCCACATACAAACCTGTCCACCTAAGAGATATGCTTAGCTGGGGCTATGGAGAGGGCCTTTTTGGTGACTGCACCTAGGCTTTCCAATGGAAGCCCATCTCCACTTCTCCACTTATGACTTTTCAGAAGCTGGTGAAGGCTTTCCTTTTCAGGAAAGCCTTCTGTGGATAATTTTAACGTGCAGTTTTATTTAATCTCTACTTTTTGATATTTTAAATATTTTTCTTACTGTATTTTCTGTGTATTACTATTATTATTATTATTATTATTACATTTTAATTGTTTTTGTTTGTTTTAGTTTATAGAGGGAAATTGTTGAATGGTTTACTTGTTGTGAGATGCCTAGATCTCTTCAGAGATAAGGGGAGAGATAAATGTTTTAAACTAAATCAAATAAATCAATAAAGCACTCAAATCCCTCTGCCTGAATAGATGTATTTGTCAGTTTCACTTTCTCCCAAGTTCATTTTCAAAAACAACCAAGTTTTTACCATCTTGTTGATGAAGAATGTTGCAGACTTTGATAAGTTCTTATCAGAAAAAAGGAACCTAATGAAATGCTTCACCCATCCTTATCTCCAGGTAGGACTGGGAAAGATGCCCACCTAAAAACCTACCTAGGCTTATTGCCAGTCATTGTGTATGCAATACTAGGCAAGATTAGGATGACCCTATGAAAAGGAGGACAGGGCTCCTGTATCTTTAACAGTTGCATAGAAAAGGGGATTTCAGCAGGTGTCATTCGTATGCATGTTGCACCTGGTGAAATTCCCTCTTCATCACCACAGTTAAAGCTGCAGGAGCTATACTAGAGTGACCAGATTTAAAAGAGGGCACGGCACCTGCAGCTTTCACTGTTGTGATGAAGAGGGAATTTCACCAGGTTCTCCATATATACAAAGGACACCTGCTGAAATTCCCTTTTCAATACAACTGTTAAAGATACAGGAGCCCTGTCCTCCTTTTCATAGGGTCACCCTAGGCAAGACGGACCAGCTGTCTGACTTGGCATAAATCAGTTCTATGGACCTGGCTACAGGAGGTGCATCTTGGCTGTTTGAAGCTGCAACGTCATCCAATGCCAGCCGTGCCACTGGTTTCCCTGAGCATCCAGAACAGGGTCTCAATATTGCTGCGGTATTCCTGGAAGGCAAACCCATGCTGTTGCCTTGTGGAGTCAAATCACGCCAAATACATTCACTCGATTCATCCCTTGCCTGTTCCGCAACTGGCAAGGCTGCCTGGAATTAGTGTAATGAATGATTTCCAGGGCTGTAGTTATGAGGCATTCCAGGACCGGAGTGAGGGTGAGGGCCGTGCACCATCTAAGTGTAATTATTACCCTTTTTGGCCTGTCAGGGAGGGGGAATGAATAACGTCCAGTTTCACAGCTGTCAAAGCCCAGATTAATTGGATGCGCTCCTCTGAAACCTCATCTGTTTGTCTTATGCCACTGTGCAAATTAAAAGTACAATGCTATCCATCTTTGCAAGGTCTCGCACACACCAGCCGGTATCAGCTGGCCTGCTCCCTTTTTAATTCACAATCGCCCAATACTTCTTCATGTTCTTCTTCTTTTTCTTGCTCAGGTTACATAGACACATAGAGCTGGAAGCAGAACAGAAACACATTTTGGCAGGAGAGAATATACTCCAGCATATGGAAAGTGCTAGCGCCTCCCTCCCCCCCCCCCAAATGTATATTGTTTCACACTCGGCACCCTCCTGAACAGTAGGAAATTTCAGGGAAAGCTTTTTTTCCCTTTTTTTTTTTTTTACACAATTGGCTTCCTTGTAATGAGAGAATGCTGGAGGCTTATGGCATGAGGGGTAGCATCTATTTGTTTACAGAAATGCTTGGGGCCAAACTAGATGTGAAACATGGTTTATGTGCTCCATTTTAGTTACCTGCCTGTATGCTTCTGTCTACTCGGTGCGAAGGGGGAAGGATTCTGCTACAAACTGTTATTTTATCACATTGTATTTTCATTGCATTTTATTTTTATGCTGTGAATTGCCCAAAGAACAATGTTGCTAGGTATAAATTATGGAATTCACTACCATAAAATGTAGTGACGGACATCAATTTTGATGGCTTTAAAAGGGGTTGGATAAATTCATGGAGAAGATGGTTGAAGACGGTTAACAATGGCTACTCATCCTGATGGCTATGTGCTTTAAGGTGGATTCCTGCATGGAAGGGGTTGGACTTGATGGCCTTGCAGACCCCTTCCAACTCTACTATTCTATGATTCTATGCTACCTCCAATATCAGAGGCAGTAAGCCTTTATACACCATTTGCTGGGAAACATGTGTGGGAGAGTGCTGTTGCACCGTATCCTGTATTGTTGGTCCCTGGCCGATGGCTGGTTGGTTACTGTGAGAACAGAGTGCTGGACTAGATGGACCCTTAGTCTGACCCAGGCCACAGCTAGACCTTAGGTTTATCCTGGGATCATCAAGGGTTCGCCCCTGCCTGAGCACTGGATCCCCTGTGTGTCACCTAGATGAACAGGTTTGACCCCTGGACGATCCAGGGATAAACCTTAGGTCTAGCTATGGCCCCAGCATCAGGGCACTTATAGAATCATAGAATCATAGAATCGCAGAGTTGGAAGGGGCCTGCAAGGCCATTGAGTCCAACCCCCTGCTGAATGCAGGAATCCACCCTAAAGCATCCCTGACAGATGGCTGTCCAGCTGCCTCTTGAAGGCCTCCAGTGTGGGAGAGGCCACCACCTCACCAGGCAACTGATTCCATTGTCGTACTGCTCTAACAGTCAGGAAGTTTTTCCTGATGTCCAGCTGGAATCTGGCTTCCTTTAACTTGAGCCCGTTATTCCGTGTCCTGCACTCTGGGAGGATCGAGAAGAGATCCTGGCCCTCCTCTGTGTGACAGCCTTTCAAGTACTTGAAGAGTGCTCTCATGTCTCCCCTTAAGAACTTCTTATGTTCTTAAGTAAGCAAGCAAATAAATAGGAAGTAAGACACTCATGAAAGAAAGCAGAGTTCCCCAATGAAGTCGGAGGCCTCCTCTACACCAAGCAGGATATTGAAGTATGAAAGCGGTATATAAAAGGCAGGAGCCACACCAAGCAGGAGATAGCACTATGAAAGCAGTATATCGTATGAGTCAACGGGCCCCAACAGTTGTCAGTGCGCTTCAATGCCGCTACAAAGCAGTCATGTGGCTCCTGCCTTTTATATATTGCTTTCATACTGCAATCCCCTGCTTGGTGTAGATGAGGCCAGAGCCGCAGTGCAGCTCCCAGGGCACGTGCGGCCGGCTTTCGGTGAACTGATACAGCCATGAGAACGAGCATTGTCTGCCAGGTGCCAGTTGATCCGCTCGCTGCTGCTGCTCTCTGGGCCAAACGGAGCTCAAAGCAGGTGAAGTATCTCCCACTCTTCTTTTAAGTTTAGGGCAGCCCTGGGAGGGGGGAGGGGGCCCCAATTGGAGAGGTGAGGCTTAATCCTTTCTCCAGAGGCATTTCTTCTGGCCATCCTTTCCTTCCTCAGGCTGGTTTTCTCCTCACAGGAGTAAAGATCCGCGTATTCTTTCCCCTGCAGGGAGAAAAGCAAGCTGGGAGCTATTTTTAGGTGACAAACAGCCTGCAGGGAAAGATGTGAACACCACCACCACCCTGTTCCCCTCCATCTCTGCTCTGGCCAACTTCAGGGAAGCTGCAGCTGCCTTCAAGTAAGCAGATGATTCAGCAAACATATTGGGAGACACTTCACAGGTCTCCTATGTCATGTTTGATTTGACCCACCACGAGTGGGGTGGGCGAGGGCTGGGACCGACAGCCACCCAGACTGGTCATGCTAGTTTTAAAAAGCAGCACACCCACCCACACCCACACCTCTGAAAGCAAACCACATGCCACTCAAGGCCACCGTAGCCCTTCCTTCAGAGCCGTTGGCCAAACTCAGCCTTCTGTCTCCTGCTCTGGCTACATTCAAACCACGGTGCGATTTCACGGCAGACTCCACCACCAAACAGGTGGGGTCTGGCCAGGAGTCCACCACCAAGCCATTTAGACCTTGTGCCTACCTCTGCATATACGCAGCAAGGTTAAAAAGAATGCCAGCCTGAGTTCGCTGGGCAAATACCGAAAGGGCCAAGAGGGGTCACCCTTTTCATCTCCTTTCCAGACTGCTGGGTTGGTCGCTTGCTGCTCTGAATAATCGCCCCGTGGTGAACAGCAGAGGCTCACGGCGACCAGGGGATATGCCAGTGCCCAAGGCAAGTGCAGGAAGCCCATCTGTCCATTAACGTTGCTCAAGGCAAAGGCATCCGTCATGGACCAGAAAAGTCACTTTCTGCATTTGGAAAGTTAGGGGAAAGATCTCCGAAGGAGATAGAATAATAATAATAATAATAATAATAATAATAATAATAATAATAATAATAATAATAATCAGTTTCATATTATTAGCTTGTATTATTCGTCTGATTGTGCTGTGATGGAGTATGGATATGCTATTATGTTATTATGTTAATATGTTATTTTGCCACTATTTTATTTGTTTGCGAATGGCCTAGTTGGCTAACAAGCAATAAAGATTCAATAATAATAATAATAATAATAATAATAATAATAATAATAATAATAATGAAATTAATGCACTTCTTCATTGCTTCAGGGCCACAGAGGACAGAGGCATTTGCAAAATTCTTTTTGAATGCTATGAGACTAAGGTCTCTCCAGAATTGATTCTGCTGCACACTTTTCAAGGAAAGGAAAGGAACCTCTCGTGCAAGCACTGAGTCATTACTGACTCTTGGAGGAATGCCACCTTTCGCTGACGTTTTCTTGGCAGGCCTTATAGCGGGGTGGTTTGCCGTTGCCTTCCCCGGCCGTTATTACCTTTCCCCCAGCTAACTGGGTACTCATTTTACTGACCTTGGGAGGATGGAAGGCTGAGTCGACCCGAGCCGGCTGCCTGAAACCAGCTTCCTCTGGGATCGAACTCAGGCTGTGGGGAGAGTTTCGGCTGCAGTAACTGCCGCTTACCACTCTGCGCCACATGAGACTCAAGGAAAGGAATCTCTCATGCAAGCACTGAGTCATTACTGACTCTTGGAGGGACGCCACCTTTCGCTGACGTTTTCTTGGCAGACCTTATAGCGGGGTGGTTTGCTGTTGCCTTCCCCGACCGTTACCTTTCCCCCAGCTAACTGGGTACTCATTTTACTGACCTCAGGAGGATGGAAGGCTGAGTCGACCCGAGCCGGCTGCCTGAAACCAGCTTCCGCTGGGAGCGAACTCAGGCCATGGGGAGCGTGTCAGCTGCAGAAACTGCTACTTTACCACTCTGCGCCACACGAGGTTCATATACTTTTCAAATCTGTATGTAATTTTGCCCTACTCTCGTGCATGTGTAATGTCTGGTCAGTGACCGTAATAAAGATTATGATGATGATGATGATGATGATGATGATGATGATGATTTACATTTATATACCTCCCCATAGTCGAAGCTCTCTGGGCGGTTTACAAAAGTTAAAAACATTGAACATTAAAAAACAAATACCCCAAATTTAAAACCATAAAAAGCATAACATACAAACAAAAACAAACAGTATCTGTTTAAAACAGCTATTTTGGGGTCAGTTAAAAAACTCATCATATGCTGTTAAATGCCTGGGAGAAGAGAAAAGACCTGACCTGGCGCTGAAAAGATAACAGTGTTTGTGCCAGGTGAGCCTCTTCGGGGAGATCATTCCATAATTGAGGGGCCACCACTGAAAAGGCCCTCTCCCTTGTTGCCATCCTCCGAGCTTCCCTGGAATAGGAAAGGGTAGATTCATGTCGGGAGAGGCATTCCATCAGGTATTGTGGTCCAAAACTGTGTAAGGCTTTATAGGTTAAAACCAGCACCTTGAATTGGGCTCGGAAACGTACAGGCAGCCAATGCAAGCGGGCCAGAGTGGGTCTTATATGCTCGAACCTTCTGGTTCTGGTTATCAATCTGGCCGCTGCATTTTGCACAAGCCTCAGCTTCCAAACCATCTTCAAAGGCAGCCCCATTAGATTAGATTAGATTAGATTAGATTAGATTAGATTAGATTAGATTAGATTAGATTACGCATTGCAGTAATCTAATCTGGAGGTTACCAGGCTAGGTTAACTGAGGCTAGGTTATCCCTGTCCAGTTAGGGGCATAGCTGGGCCACCAGCCGAAGTTGGTAGAAGGCACTCCGTGCCACTGAGGTCACCTGGGCCTCAAGTGACAGAGATGGTTCTTGGAGAACCCCCAAGCTACAAATCGGCTCCTTCAGAGGGAGTGCAACCCCATCCAGAACCGGTTGAACACCCACTCTCTGGCCAGAACGCCATCTTCTTGCAAAGCTCCCTTTTGCTTTCCAGTTGGATTCAATGATGAGAGTTATAGTCCAACATGGCGCCACGTGGGGGTGAGGTTGCTCTAGATGAAGTCTATTTCAGAGGTAAGGACTATTTACCAAGAGCATCTAGAAAGCTTCTGAGCTTAGCTAATGGACAGTACCACCAAGAGGCTGTGCTTGGCTTAGGTCTAGGGCAGGATCTGAATGTAATCGGCCGAGTAAATGAGAAGGACACATTCCAGTGGCAGAGTTTCCATTTGTCATGGAAACAGACTCGTGATTTTGGATATTGAATTTTGAAAGGACCAGAGTTCTGAAATGGGGTCAAACAGGCCTGCTCCCAAGTCCTTTGGGCCATGTTGCACACCCCGTGGTGTCAGCATTGGGTAGGGTGACCCTATGAAAAGGAGGACCGGGCTCCTGTATCTTTAACGGTTGTATTGAAAAGGGAATTTCGGCAGGTGCCATTTGTATATATGGAGAACCTGGTGAAATTTCCTCTTCATCACAACAATTAAAGCTGCAGGAGCCCTGCCCTCTTTTAAATCTGGTCACTCTAGTATAGCTCCTGCACTATGCATTGGGTGCACTTTGGACTTAGAAGTCTCTGAGCCTGCTGTTTCTTTTCTTGCCTCCCAGATAAATTCTTGGAGAAATCCAGAGCAGTAGGTAGTTTGATCTCCATCCAAAGAGGCAAATTAGACTATCAGGTGCCATAGCTTCTGGAGGCCTCTGCACATCAGGTCTCATCTGGGCCTCCTCTGAACCCTGGGGCTGGTCCTGGTCACCTACCTACATTATTCCACAATGGGTCACTTCTGACGTTGAGCTGAACACACGTAGATCAGGGACAGAGCCTGCTGCTGTGTTACACACACACACACACACACACACACACACACACACACACCGCTTTCATTCTATGCTCTGATAAAGTCTGTTGGTTTTCTATTATTCAGGCAAAATCACCACTGAAGCTGAGCCACGTAACTTCACTCCTCTCGGTTGCACAAGGTTCATTTTCTTCCCTCTTTGACAATGAGCAAGGCTGACACCTCAGTAGCCCAGGAGATGCCTCATCCTCATCTCCCCGTCTCCCTGATCCATTTTTCTCTCCCCCCCCCATTCATGAGCCCCCCACCTGCACTGGCAGCTACCGCTCCAAATTCCCTTCCGCAGGTCTGCCTGTCTTTAAGTCATTAGATGCATTTTCTGTAGCTGAATAATTTTAATTTTCTACTCAGTTACCTCGTAACTTCTCGCTTTCTTGTTTCTTTGGGTCTTAATTGCCTTCTCTGTCAGCAGCTCCTCTGGTCCTTTCCCGATGCTCCATCTCCTTTCCCTCCCTACCTCTGCAATTCCCTTGCCCTCATCAATTCCTTTCTTTTCTTCCCGATGGCCAAATTCGCTACTACGTTCTCAACCTCTCAGGTCCCAATTGGAGGAGTCATCACTCCCAACTCACATGGCAAAGATTCCTTGTTAATTTTAAAATCAATCTGAATAAAGTTATGAATAAAGCGCATTTTAATCAGATATCTCTATGGGAACCTGTTGATATCTAGAAGAAGTTGACCTTGACATAAACACACCTACCGCCTCCTTCCCAAAGTATCCCACCCACCCATTTCCTTGGAGTTTGTATTGATGTTGATACCAGATCTAGAAAAATGGCATGATACAAACAGAATGGGCCATGTGGTCTTTGTTTACTTCCTCTTTCCCCTCCGGGCAGAATGAGGAAGTAATGAGGTACAAAAGTGGAGGCGGAGAAGCAACGGTAAGGAAACACAATTCTCCCCCATGCAATGATGCTCACAGTTAGTACAGGATTTTCAAGCTGTGGGTCTTTTGGAGTGCTAGCCATGGGGCCCAGGGTCTGGCACACCCTGAAAGCACCAGCATACGTCTTCTGAGATGCCATTCTCAGCAGCAAGCACTGCTGACTCACTATTTCTCTACTTCTTTGATTCAGAGCCCACCGTTCACCCCAGGGAAATGGCGCTCTTGGTGGGCTATTCCCACCCCTCGGGCCACAGCCTTGACCTCAACCCTTGTGAGTGTACTGTGGCTACGTAGGCATCACAAGAAAAGAGGAAATACATCACCAAAGATGAGAACCAAAGAGGACATCAATTTGCCTAAAGCTCCCATATTCTAGCTTATACATACAGAGGCAAATTTCGAAATAATTAGTATAAGTGAACTAGCAATACAGTCCCTATTGCCATGGTGGGGACGTTTGTCACCAGGTGACCCTTGTGCCTTGCTCCGTCTGCTATCCAGGTGCTGTTGATGGGCAACCTCAAGGCCCCTCAAATGGAGGACTCTTCTCTGTGAACTTGAGCACATGGTCACACTGTCCGTATGTGGCACCTCTGCATTGAAGATTGTGGCTTGAAGGACTGGTCACTTACTTAACTCGAATGACTCTGGTGGACTGAAGCCTTGCCCAGCTGAGCAATGAGGTCTCCAGGGTGGAAAATGCCCACCCCACCCCCGATATGATGAAGGCCGAACAATAATGTCTCCTCTGACCAGCAGATCCCATGTCGGAGGACATCTGGTCTTTCTTCATCTGCATGCAAATCCCACATTGAGCCAAATCCTCTTTAATCTACAATGGCAAATTGTCTTTCTTTTTTTTCTCCCGGGGAAAGAAACAAAACGCCACTAAATCCTGTTGGCTCATCATCCAGCAAAGCAGCAATTGGTTTTATCTTTGCCTCCCAGTCAGTTCCCAGCTGGATTGCCAGCATTTACAATCAAGGCAGGATGCAGGACCGATTCCTTCCAACACGGCGTTGGGGGAATTCTTATTTCATGCATGAAACAGGCTCCGTGGGCAGGATGATGCTGAGCTTTTGCACAGCGCCTACATGCCTCGGGCTCAGGAGGCCTCCTGTTTTCACAAGCCAGCATATCCAGCTGCTTTCTTTGCTGATTTATCCTCGCTCTAATGAAAGCCCAGAGCAGGGCCGGTGCTACCATAGAGGCCACTCAGGCGGCCACCTAGAGCGCCAAGCTAAGAGGGGCGCTGGGCACAGCACGGCACTCACGCGTGTTGTTGGCTGTGAGCCAGCCCAGCCCGGCCCGAGAATTCAGCTGGGCCTGGGCAGGCGAGATGGCACCCTGCGTCCGCCCAGCCAAAGCGAAGCCAGGGACGCTGGGGTGGGGGTGGGGGCTCCACGTTCGGACTTCCGCTTGGAAGCTGCCCTCCCAGAGCCACTCTAGCTGCCCGGAAGCCACTCTCCCAGAGCCGGGAGGCCGCCGCCGTTGCCAGAAGAAAAAGCATGTGGCAAGCTCGACCCTGGACCAAACCAGCCTCTGCCTTACTCCCGAGGAAAGGGCACCAGGTCGCCTCGCCTCCCTCAAGCAGGCTGTGATGTCCAGGCAGGTGGGCAAGCGGGATTCCCTCTCCCTTCCCCCAGGAAAGCTGGGGACTTGTGGACTCTTCGCAAGGCAAACTCTCCTGCCTCCCGATCCTGCGCGCGTGGATCAACGGGACTTGCATCTGAGAAAGCATTGCACCAGGAGGCACCAGTGCGACCCGATCCACCTATGCCTCCTTACTCGGAAGCCTTATTCCCCCGAGTAAACGTGCGGAGGGGATCAGGACGCCAGGCTGCGTAGCGGGTTGCGTTCGCATGGAAGTAAGTCCCAGTGAATTCCAGATGGCTTGGTCCCAAATCAAAGTGAGCCAGTCCCAGCTCTCCACTTGCCGCACACGTTCGGACTTCCACGCAATTTTGGGTGTGTGTGCGTGTGTGTGTGCAAGTAGCTCACCTTGCCTAGGGCACAAAATAGTCTGGCACCGGCCCTGGCCCAGAAAGCACTTCCAGTCCATAATATAGGGAGGACAGCAAATAGACAGATGGGGCAGGGGTAGTGGTGTGTGTGTGTGTGCGTGCGTGCGTGCGCATGCGCATGCGCATGTGTGTCTAAATTTTAAATCCTTCAACAGTGTGAAAATGTTGAATTTAGACCTGCAAGAGCCACAAATGCTCTCTCTGCCTCAGGCCTTGCCCTCAAAGGTCGTTGTTCTTCCCATTTTACAGATGGAAAACTGAGGCGGAGAGAAAGTAGGTTAGCCAAGGCCACACAAAGAGCCTCGCAGCTTCTCAGTTTCAGTTCCCCGTCTCTTAAACGGAAATTGTGCACAAAGCCTGTTTTGCTCATTCAGAGCACTTCACAGACATTCATTCAGTAATCCTGACAATGGTCTTGCAAGTTACATTGGTATTATAAACCTCATTTTACAGCTAGGAGCCTGAGGCTAGGGCCATGTGCACACGCCAAACCTGAGCTCTCCAAATTTCTCCAAACTCCGTCTCTAAGCTTAAGTCCACGTCAGTTTGGAAGTTTTGTTTATTTTCGCATGAAAACCCACGCACATTTTCATGCATTTTTCATGCACATTTTTTTTCAAATGCATGCATGCTGTCGAATGCACGTTTTTAGTCCATGGCTCACATTGGAAGCTTGGAAATGTATGGGCTTTGACCGCAGATTGCGACTGAGGGTGGGGGGCGTCTACACCAGCCGTTTATTGCAGGACTGTATCGCAGTCATCACTAACAGGGCACATGACATTTACCTGCTCTGTCGGGGATCTCAGCTCCATCTCTTAGTTTTCCCGGAATATCCTTGACTGCTTTTGTCATGGTTTTTCCAGCTCTCTCGCCTCCATTCCCAAGAATGTTTGCGGTGGTTGTTTTGTGAGGTTGTTGCTATTCGCCATGAGTTCTGGGCTCAATGAACAGCCAATCAACTATGAGTATCGGAGGTATGTGGGAATGGACCTGTCCGCCATTTTCGCCACATGTTTTGGATGGGTATCAGTGTGTTTTACCTCCGAGTGTGTTTGTTTGTTTTCTAAAACTAACATATCTTTGCACAAGAGGGCATATCCAACAGAGTTCATACCCCCATGTGTTGCTGTGCATCTGCGCTCATGCGCATCCCTCACAAGTCATTAAAAAAACCTATCTCCCTAGCCCCACCCACTTCTACCGATATACATGTGCAAGTGCCATAATGGGGCACATGTGCTCCCACAACGGCACTCCTGTAATTGCACTAAACATCGGTCGCGTGTGCCCTGTGAGCGCCGATCGCTCAAGTTAAAGGAAGCCAGATTCCAGCTGGACATCAGGAAAAACTTCCCGACTGTTAGAGCAGTACGACAATGGAACCAGTTACCTAGGGAGGTTGTGGGCTCTCCCACCCTAGAGGCCTTCAAGAGGCAGCTGGACAACCACCTGTCAAGGACACTTTACGGAGCATTCCTGCATTGAGCAGGGGGTTGGACTCGATGGCCTTGTAGGCCCCTTCCTACTCAGCTATTCTATGATTCTATGAAATGGAGATTGCCTACACTTTAATGTTAGCTCCATTGCTGTTTGGACTTTGAATATGATGTCCTGGCTATGCCTAGGCAGGCATACAATGCATCTGGGAAAATCTTATTTATTTATTTATTTATTACATTTTTATACCGCCCAATAGCCGAAGCTCTCTGGGCGGTTTTCCTGCTCAATTGCTCCAATTTTATTTTGGCGTCTGCTGAAGAGGCCAGTTTCCTCTTCAAAAGATAGTCCTCCCCCATCCCACCCCATCTCAGACAACCATCTGGAGAAGAGAGTGTGACTCCCAATAATGCAGGAGTCGTCTACCCCTCCTGTAATGTGCCCATGATTCATTTTGGAGCATCTCTCTCTTTCTCTCATCATTGAACAATGACAGCCAGCACGCACACACACACACACACACACAGAGAGAGAGAGAGAGAGAGAGAGAGAGAGAGAGACGGCCAAGCAGGCTCCTGTCCTGGTGTCTCTTCCCACTTCAGAACCAACGGGACAGATGCCCTACGCATGTGTGCATTTTACTAGGCATGTTGCTCTCGTTACAGCCAGCGAGGTTGCAAAGCCAGGCTCATAACATCTAAAATTAGCCACGACGGGCCCTTGGGCTGTGCTTTGGAAGCCAAGAACATGGGTAGAATCATAAAATTTCTAAGCCTAAATGGGGTTATCTTGTCATGTTCCAGTTCCACAGACGCTCCTTCAGAACAAGCTTGTTAACTGCCATGTAATGTCCTCATTTCCTAAAAAAAGAAAAAATAAAGGAAGGGGGGGCGGCTGCCAAGAAATCTGCAGCTCCACTCCAGAGACCGGGTTTAATCCTCGCAGGGAGTTTTTCAGAACCGGCTGACACCGTGTTGAGCGCAACGGGCTCCAGCAAGCCATTTTTCTATCGACTGACGCCCTGGAGAGAGGTGGATAAAGAGTGCTTCATTTGTTCCTTGTGCCGCTTCGATGGGGCAGGAAGTGGAGGGTTATTAATGATCAGCCAGCAATTTTATTTGCTAACAAGCAGGCTGAAAACCACAGCTAAGTAAAAGTTGCGGGATGGGAAGCCATGAAAAGCACCTGCAGCAGAACGCAGCTGACGGGCCGGAGCGTGGTGGAGAGGGTGCTGTGCTGCATGGAACTGCCGGGCCTCGGAGAGAGGAAAGGAGCAGAGTGCGGGATGGGGTGGCAGGGGGTGCGGGGTGGGGGGAAGGGCAGGCTTCTTCCTCCCAAGTCCCGCATAGAATCATAGACTCATAGAATAGCAAAGTTGGAAGGGGCCTACAAGGCCATCGAGCCCAACCCCCTGCTCAATGCAGGAATCCACCCTAAAGCATCCCCGACAGATGCTTGTCCAGCTGCCTTTGAATGCCTCTAGTGTGGGAGAGCCCACCACCTCCCTATAGGTCTCTTGTTCCATTGTGGTACTGCTCTAACAGTCAATAAGTTTTTCCTGATGTCCAGCTGGAATCTGGCTTCCTTTAAGGAAGGAATTTCAGGTCCCATTTCAGGTCCCATTTCAGGTTGCACTGCTTCCACACCAGACGTTCCCTGCACATAGAAAATGAGCCCGTTATTCCGTGTCCTGCTCTTTGGGAGGATCGAGAAGAGATCCTGGCCCTCCTCTGTGTGACAACCTTTTAAGTCTTTGAAGAGTGCTCTCATGTCTCCCCTCAATCTTCTCTTCTCCAGGCTAAACCTGCCCAGTTCTTTCAGTCTCTCTTCATAGGGCTTTGTTTCCAGACCCCTGATCATCCTGGTTGACCTCCTCTGAACACGCTCCAGCTTGTCTGCGTCCTTCTTGAATTGTGGAGCCCAGAACTGGACACAATACTCTAGATGTGGCCTAGCCAGGGCTGAATAGAGAGGAACCAGCACCTCACACAATTTGGAAGCTATGCTTCTATTAATGCAGCCCAAAATAGCATTTGCCTTTCTTGCAGCCATATCGCACTGTTGGCTCATATTCAGCTTGTGATCTACAACAATTCCAAGATCCTTCTCGTTTGTAGTATTGCTGAGCCAAGTATCCCCCATCTTGTAACTGTGCCTTTGGTTTCTATTTCCTAGATGTAGAACTTGGAAACAGCCACAACATTGGCTGAGCTGATCAACTCCACATCACTCTTTGGAGATATTCATGAGAGGTTTCAAGCAAGAGGGAAAGGAGCAGATGGCTTTCCTACTCCCCGACCCCACCAGAGTGGCCAAGAGGTCTCTGGTTTGGAAGGACTGGGGGAAAGTGTGTGTGTGGGAGGGAGTTCCTGGGCAGTACAATTCTTGCACCTGCTACACAACCATCAAAGCAGGGGTGGGGAACCATAGGGCCAGGGGCCAAATCAAGCCCTCTGAGGGTCCCAACGTAGCTTCCAAGATGATCATGTCCCCTTCCCTTGGTCCAACCACCACTCGTTTGGGATATTCCTGGGTTTGGTGTCATTTCTAAAAGGCTGAAATACCTCTCCAAGTCTTAGAATAGAACAAAACAGAACAGAACAGAATATTTATTTCTTACCCGCCTCTCCGTCTGGATCGAGAACAACAACATTAAATACAAAATCACAATAAAATGCAAAAAAATCTGGTTAAAAACATATAAAACTGATACAATATTAAAATAACAATTGGACATGTTAAAAAAAACAGCTGGGTAGGCCTTAGTTAGTGATGGTAAGTAAGAGTTTGAAGCTACAGTATGCCAGTATTTTTGTCCGCGCTCCTTTGACCTTCAGCCCCACCCACCACTGGAATGTAGCCCCCCCACCCGCAAGAGAAATTGAATTTGACCCTCAGACTGAAGGAATGCCCCACCCTTGCATCCCAGTCCTCCTTGGGTCGTGGCCCCACTAGAGTGCCATAGTTGGCTGTGGCTGCCATCTGTGCTCAAATCCTTTCTTAGGAATGATGAAAGCTTGAGGTGACATCACTCAGCCGAACCTGCTGACATGTGTCTCATGAAACTGGGGCCCAATTTTCACCGGGTGGTAAGCCATGTCAGGGTCGTCCCATTTCAGGTTGCACTGCTTCCACACCAGACGTTCCCTGCACATAGAAAATGAGCAAGTTGTAGAATCATAGAACAGTAGAGTTGGAAGGGCCTTTAAGGCCATCGAGTCCAACCCCCTGCTCAATGCAGGAATCCACCTTAAAGCATCCCTGACTGATGGCTGTCCAGGTGCCTCTTGAAGGCCTCTAGGGTGGGAGAACCCACCACCTCCATAGGTAACTGGTTCCATTGTCGGACTGCTCTAACTGTCAGGAAGTTTCTCCTGATGTCCAGCTGGAATCTGGCTTCCTGTAACTTGAGCCCATTAGTCCGTGTCCTGCACTCTGGGAAGTCAGGGGGAGCTGTCTTCATGGCGCTGGTGTTGAGTGGCAAGTTGTCCTTACAAAGGGAGACAGCATGGGATTTCTGGTAACCATTAGGCTTGCTGGGCCTGCCCCCTCCCCCTCCTCCTAGCAACCAATAGGAGGTCATCTTCCACCCAGGAACGCCCCTGGAGTTCTTCTGAGCAAGGACAGACTTTTGGAATAGTCTGGCTGACCTCTCTCTGCCTGGAAAAGTCGGGATAAGTCCCTGACTTTTCAGCTGTGCATCTTCGCCTCGGGGTGGATTCGAATCTGCGGCAGTGTCATCAAGAAAACCCCAGGGAATAGTATTAATGAGAACCATTCTGGTGCTAGATTTCTAGCTACATGTAGAGATTTTTCCCTACTTTCTTTTTTAATGGAGGAGCATTTAATTATATACATGAGCTATTTCCTGAAGTTCAAAAATATTGCAGTCCAGACACAAATTTATTCTCCCAGTGAGATCTAGGCCTGGAATTTCTGCAAATCTTTTGGTTGCTGTCTAGTGGTAGTATTTTCCCCTTCTCTGCAGCAAAGCTGTGATGCCCTTTGGAAATTAAGGTGCATTTCACGTTTCTTGTGTTGGCCCTATGAAGAGAGACTGAAACAACTGGGCATGTTTAGCCTGGAGAAGAGAAGATTGAGGGGAGACATGATAGCACTCTTCAAATACTTCAAAGGTTGTCACACAGAGGAGGGCCAGGATCTTTTCTCGATCCTCCCAGAGTGCAGGACACGGAATAACGGGCTCAAGTTAAAGGAAGCCAGATTCCAGCTGGACATCAGAAAAAACTTCCTGACTGTTAGAGCAGTGCGACAATTGAATCAGTTACCTAGGGAGGTTGTGGCCTCTCCCACACTCAAGAGGCAGCTGGACAAGCATCTGTCAGGGATGCTTTAGGGGGGATTCCTGCATTGAGCAGGGGGTTGGGCTCGATGGCCTTGTAGACCCCTTCCAACTCTGCTATTCTATGATTCTATGACCTATGTCGTCTTTTCAAATCATCGATAGGCCCCCTCCATCTTTCCAAATCGTGATACCCTGCCTGGCAAGAATGAGAAGGCCATCATTTCTCCCATTCATCCCAAGGAAAGGAAGACTGTTGTTTCTCACTGCAAAACCACTGAGTCAGATCCTGCCATTTTCTTGCCAACTCAGAGAGAAATAAACCACAGAATCCTAGAATCATAGAATAGCAGAGTTGGAAGGGACCTACAAGGCCATCGAGTTCAACCCCCTGCTCAATGCAGGAATCCACCCTAACGTTGAGTTCTGGAGTCTTCTCCTCACCCCCCACCCCTTTCAACTTTTCAACACAGAGAGAGAGAGGGGTGCTCCCTCCAGGCAAACCTGGTTGTGAATCCTAATATGATGAGAGAGAGAGAGAGAGAGAGAGAGAGAGAGAGAGAGAGAGAGAGAGAGAGAGAGAGAGAGAGAGAGAGATGAATTCGACTTGAAAGTTTGCATCGTTTCTATCAGGCGTGCACAGTGGCTGTTAAGGGTGACATCTGCGGAATGAATCAAAAGGACTTTGTACATTGACAAGTGGCATAGAGATGGGTCAAAATAATAAACGCAACAGCAAGATGAAAAAAAATATAGCATCATGGAATCAGAATTGGAAGGAAATCTGTGAGTTATCTAATCCTTTATCCAAACCAGCACCCTCAGGAGATATGTGCCTCAACTTTTTTTGAAAAATAAACCCTGCAAGGAAGAGGTTTCCCACGCTGAATTGGTCTAAAATTAGATTCCCCACCAGCAGCAGCAACATTTCATTTCTATCAGCGTTTTTGTTGCAAAAAATATATGTGAATGCATACTAAGGTGTTAGCAAATTATTGTTTGCGATGTACAAAAGATGTCTGCATACTCGTGTTAAAATGCATCATTTCTGTAGTATCCAGTAAGAGTAGCAAAGGAAAATACAAAACACTTTATTCAAAAGAACAGATAACAAAGGTGGCAGAGCTAAGAGCCGTACCTGGAGCTAAGCAGGTTTCTTTGCCACTTCCTATTTCGTTTTATAGGCTGCCTTCCTTCAGCTGGGGATGATCCCAGCTCTCTTAAGGAACAATGCTTACAAAATCGGCACAATTGCCTAACGTATCTATGATGGACAATGTGTCCTACCATAAAAATCTTTTCAAATGCTATATATATATTCCTTCCTAGTTCCAAGAGGTGTTACAATATATTAGAGCTGAGCCAAAGGTTTTGGGGACGGGGTAGTGGTGGCTCTTTTCATACATTGTCAGCCTTCTCCAACCTAGACTACAGATGTGTCGGACTAAGAGCTCCATCACACCAGCATTTTATCGCACTCTCGTCCTGCTTGCTTTGTGGTTTTGCAACATGGTACACACATGACGCCGTCACTATCCTGCACTCATCTCGCCTCTTCCCCTCCTCTTTCCACCTTATTTTGGTGTGGGGAAAGTCTGGTTTATTTCCACAATCTTTTAGCATTCAAGAAAGCTATGATCTCTTCTGGCAGGCCTATCCAGTAGAATTTTAGGATGCTTTTAGGATGCGTTTTAACAGTGTATACTATGTTTTTAATCAGTATTTTATGTGTTTTACGCTTGCTGTTGTTCCCTGCCTCGATCCAATTGGAGAGGCGGGTAAGAAATAGATGATGATGATGATGATAATGATGATGTGGGATTAAAGCTCCCTTCCGCCCCCATGTATTGCTGCCCTCATGTTTTTTTCTTTAGTTGGGGGCATGTGCTTTGAACATGTGCTTGCTGATGAAAGAGGAGGGCAGGTTGGTTCTCTTGCTCCAGGACACCATGGGCATAGCTAGACCTAAGGCTTATCCCTGGATCTTCCAGGGGTCAAACCTGTTCATCTAGGTGACACACAGGGGATCCAGTGCTCAGGCAGGGGCGAACCCTGGATGATCCCAGGATAAACCTTAGGTCTATCATAGAATCATAGAACAGCAGAGTTGGAAGGGGCCTACAAGGCCATCGAGTCCAACCCCCTGCGCAATGCAGGAATCCACCCTAAAGCATCCCGGACAGATGGTTGTCCAGCTGCCTCTTGAAGGCCTCCAGTGTGGGAGAGCACACAACCTCTCTAGGTAACTGATTCCATTGTCGTACTGCTCTAACAGTCAGGAAGTTTTTCCTGATGTCCAGCCGGAATCTGGCTTCCTTTAATTTGAGCCCATTATTCCATGTCCTGCACTCTGGGAGGATCGAGAAGAGATTCTGGCCCTCCTCTGTGTGACAACCTTTTAAGTATTTGAAGAGTGCTCTCATGTCTCCCCTCAATCTTCTCTTCTCCAGGCTCAACATGCCCAGTTCTTTCAGTCTCTCCTCATAGGGCTTTGTTCCCAGACCCCTGATCATCCTGGTTGCCCTCCTCTGAACACGCTCCAGCTTGTCTGCATCCTTCTTGAATTGTGGAGCCCAGAACTGGACGCAATACTCTAGATGAGGCCTAACCAGGGCCGAATAGAGAGGAACCAGGACCTCACGTGATTTGGAAGCTATACTTCTATTAATGCAGCCCAAAATAGCATTTGCCTTTCTTGCAGCCATATCGCACTGTTGGCTCATATTCAGCTTGTGATCTACAACAATTCCAAGATCCTTCTCATTTGTAGTTTTGCTGAGCCAAGTATCCCCCATCTTGTAACTGTGCATTTGGTTTCTATTTCCTAAATGTAGAACTTGGCATTTATCCCTATTAAATTCCATCCTGTTGTTTTCAGCCCAGCACTCCAGCCTATCAAGATCACTTTGAAGTTTGTTTCTGTCTTCCAGGGTATTAGCTACCCCACCCAATTTTGTGTCATCTGCAAATTTGATCAGCGTTCCCTGCACCGCCTCGTCCAAATCATTAATAAGAATGTGGAAGAGCCCTGGGCCCAGGACTGAGCCCTGCGGTCTAGCTGTGGCCCAATGTCAAACAAACTGAGCTGCTCAAATGGGCTTTTGCTGCTCCAACCCCACTCTCCTCCTTGCCTCCTTGCCTGCTGAATACGCAGGGCGGAACGTTCCTTCGAATCCACGCAACGTAGGTCTCCTTTTGATTCAGCATCGTGGCCTTCATCCATGCAGACTTGTGGCCTGTTAAGCTCAGAATCTTTTTCTTTTCTGCCTGCCTAAGATCTTGGATTCAAGCCCCACATCCCCAATTCCCCTGGAGTTTTCATCCGTGGACTCTTCAGATCAATAGTGGCATGCAAGTTTCCCTGAAAGGGAAGTATAGAGGAGAATATTTCGTTTTGTATTGGTAGTGTCGTGTGTTGGTTGTGCTCCGTTTGTGGGGTGATGGGGTAACCCAGGAGGCCTGGACAGTTTCTTCTTGTATACGTAGAGTGTCCCTAGGGTGACCCTATGAAAAGGAGGACAGGGCTCCTGTATCTTTAACAGTTGCATAGAAAAGGGGATTTCAGCAGGTGTCATTTGTATGCATGTCGCACCTGGTGAAATTACCTCTTCATCACAACAGTTAAAGCTGCAGGAGCTATACTGCAGCTATACTGTGACCAGATTTAAAAGAGGGCAGGGCACCTGCAGCTTTAACTGTTGTGATGAAGAGGAAATTTCACCCTGAATCCGCTGTGTTCCGGCAGCAGCTTCACCTGACGCTAGGGTGACCATATGAAAAGGAGGACAGGGCTCCTGTATCTTTAACACTTGCATAGAAAAGGGAATTTCAGCAGGTGTCATTTATATATATGGAAAACCTGGTGAAATTCCCTCTTCATCGCAACAGTTAAAGGTGCAGGAGCTATTCTAGAGTGACCAGATTTAAAAGAGGGCAGGGCACCTGCAGCTTTCACTGGTGTGATGAAGAGGGAATTTCACCAGGTTCTCCATATATACAAATGACACCTGCTGAAATTCCCTTTTCAATACAACTGTTAAAGATGCAGGAGCCCTGTCCTCCTTTTCATGTGGCCACCCTAGTGTGCCCCCCCCCAAAATGCCCCATAATCTTCTGACATGGGTAGAGCTTCTTCAGCCTCCAAGTGGATGTGGAAAGTTTTTTCCTTTGGAAAGGTGCTGCTGCAGGCGTTTTTTGGGGTGGGTGGGGTGGGGTGTGGTGAGACTCCTGCACACATACCCCTTCAGAGACAAAGCAAAGCCCACCTGCAGAGGCAGGTATTATGCAAAGCGCATAACTGCAATCAAGCGCCACTGGCACATGAAACTCTAGCAGGATTGTGTGTCAAGGAACCCAATAACAAAGCAGTTGGAGAGGCAGGGCCTTGCCAACTCACTGCTCTCCTGACTTCCACTACAAAAGGAACATCAACAAAACATTTGTACGTGGATCCAGGGCTTGTTACCTTGCGAGGGGGTCTTGGCACCCAAGCTGCGAAACTGGTGGCTGATCAGTGTGATATAGGCAATTGCTGTCAATGCAGCCATTTCCTGCTTGAATGAGTTTGCCTTCTGCAGGGATTGCCGTATGAATCGAAGCATCTGGCTCTGTTGGCAGCCACAAGCGCTTTGCGGCGGCCCATTTTCCCCCATGTAAATGTGGTGGGAGTGTCCGCAGGCTGTTCGGATGTGCCCACTTCTAGGCCACCTATTTTAGGTTGAAGCATTTCAATGGCCATGGCAAACGTACACTGATCTGTGCAATCAAAACCAAATGGCAATATGGAAGACTTTGTATTGCTGTTCCAGGAAGCCTTTGGCTTAACCCCTGAGCACACAGTCTATCCTATAACTAGGCCTAAAGATGATAATATCACATAAATGATATTATAATCATATATTCTTCTCCTACCTATGGATGTTTAGCCTGGAGAAGAGAAGACTGAGGGGAGACATGAGAGCACTCTTCAAGTGCTTGAAAGGTTGTCACACTGAGGAGGGCCAGGATCTCTTCTCGATCCTCCCAGAGTGCAGGACACAGAATAACGGGCTCAAGTTAAAGGAAGCCAGATTCCAGCGGGACATCAGGAAAAACTTCCTGACTGTTAGAGCAGTACGACAATGGAACCAGTTCCCTAGGGAGGTTGTGGGCTCTTCTCCCACACTAGAGGCCTTCAAGAGGCAGCTGGACAACCACCTGTCAGGGATGCTTTAGGGTGGATTCCTGCATTGAGCAGGGGGTTGGACTCGATGGCCTTGTAGGCCCCTTCCAACTCTGCTATTCTATGATTCTATGATTCTATATGTGTCAACAGGCCCCAACAGTTGTCGGTGCACTTCAATACCGCTATAAAGCAGTAGTGTGGCTCCTGCCTTTTATATATCACTTTCATAGTGAAATATCCTGCTTGGTGTAGATGAGCCGAGAATTATCAAGGAGCATTGAATACTGGAACAATCCTGCGGTGTATTAGTTCAACATCTTCCCCCAAAGTGCTGTGATTGACAAAACCATTCACTGTGATAGGAAGCTAGAATTTTCAGTCACAAAACCACACACCCTCTCCTTTCCACCCACCACCTCTCCCCACATCAGCCCTGGCAAATTCTGAAGGTCAGGAAAATAAAAGATGAGATTGAGGTTCGAAAAGGCAGTTCAGGAATATGACAGATCAGAGCTGGGGGAAATCAGGACAGGTGAATATGAAAGGAAATATCATAAAGGCCTGATCAAAGAACAGGCAGGAGAAGCGCAGAAGCAGGAGCGAATTGGCCTGCTCCACCTTGCCCAGAGGCGGAGTAGAAGCGGACCGCGGACCCCTAGAAGCAAGGCAAAGAGAAGCGCCCATTTTCTGAGCGCTCCGGTTTCCGCGGTCCGATCCGATTGCCATCTTGAAACATTTCGCCCATAGGATTGCATTGCGGAAAAGAAAGGGGGATAACTGTGTTGTTTTTGAAGCTATCTTTCTGAAAATTCTTGAGCTTGGAGAGTCATGGATGGGGGTCATTTTGAGACTACTCTCAGCTCTCTGCATGGTGCGGGTCGCGCGCTAGAATTTTTTAATTTTTTTTAAAAAAAAACCCGGCGGGAAATACCTTTTTCGAAGGGCTGAGGGGCAGAGTCAACTCCCGGTCATGATCACATCATCCCAAATATGAAAGGAAATATCATAAAGGCCAGATCAAAGAACAGGCAGGAGCCAATCGGAGCTTTGGAGATCCTTTAAACAGGAGAAAATACTGGGCAAACTTATTCTTAAGAACATAGGAACAAAATAATAATAATAATAATAATAATAATAATAATAATAATAATAATAATAATAATAATAATATCCACCTCTCCATCCTGATCGAGGCAGGGAACAACAATAAATATAAAATACATAAAATATTGATTAAAAACATAGTATACATTGTTGAAACTTCCTAAAAACATACTAAAAGCATACTAAAAGCCAAGGGCCCATCTAGTCCTGCACTCTGTTCACACAGTAGCCAACTTACATGTCTGCTAAAGACTTCTGCCTCAGGGCTAGACAGCCCTCATTGTAGTTTTCTGGAGACTGTACCTAACTATCAGACGACACCCACACCCACACCCACACACCCTTGTATCCCAACGGTCACAAACACCTAAGTAATTTTAGCTTATGAAGAGCATGGCAAGAAAACAGCATCTTAAATGTTTTGGGGGCGGGGGAGAAGCAAATGGAAGACCAAGGGCCTTCCTAGACGAGGGTTTAGCCCGGTGCGAGGCCCGGGCTCCCTGCTGTGTGTGCAGATGACGCACAGGGGATCCCGGGGTCAGGCCGGGCTAAACCCTCCCTTGACCCAGGATAACTGGATCCACTTGTGGCCCGGTTTTTCTACAGCCTCGCTTACTCGCTTACTCGTGAGTAGCTGGGAGAAGCCGCGCACTGGGCACAGCACTCCATAGGATCACTAGGATTGGGCTGGGGGGGGGAGATCACGGACGGTGGGTGGTAGAGGGGGCATCGGACATGGTGAGCGGGGGTGGACATTGTGGGGGGAGGATTGGGGGCAGGGGGAGCGGGGAACCCTTTTTTTTTAAAAAAAAAAAGACTTACCTTATTGTTGGTGCGTTCCTGCGCACATGGCCCCTTTAAGTTTATTAAAAAATGGCTGACCGGATGGGGCTTTCCCTTACCCCGTCGCGTCTCACGTGTAGAAAGGAGCAACAGCCCGCGCTAGCTTCAGCGTGGTCTCGCTCCCTCTCCTCAGTGGATTAACAGGTAGGTCTAGCAAGGCCCCAAGACTTGGAAGTTGCAGCTAGTACAAAATGCAGCAGCTGGACTGCTCACCGGAACATCCTTTAAAGACCATATTAAAAAATTGCATTAGCTGCCCATATGCTTCCGGTTGGAATTCAAGGTGTCAGCAATGATATTTAAACCCTAAATGGTTTGAGACCTCTGTACTTGAGGAAGCGCCTCTCCCTATATATGCCTGCCTGAGATTTGAGATGTTGGAGGAGTCCACAGGGCCAGAGCTAGACTATTTTGCGCCCTAGGCAAGGCGAGCTACTTCCCCCATCCTCCCCCCCAAAAAAATTGCCAACTTTGATTCATGCTCAAGAGGAGTTTCTGAACTATTATATTTTCCTTTTATTATGTTTTTCTTAAAATAGCTAATTTGTATAAAACAGTGACCCTTAAAGGTCAGTACTGCGCCCCTCTGAGGTCTGCGCCCTGGGCGGCTGCCTAGTTGGCCTAATGGTAGCGCCGGCCCCGGTGAGACATACGCTATCGTGGGACATGGGAGAGGGCTTTCTCGGCTGTGGCGCCCCGGTTGTGGAAAAGCCTCGCCTTGGGGGTCCAACTGGTGCCAACCCTGGCTTCATTTTGGCACCAAGTTAAAACGTGGCTCTTTATCAAAGCTTTTGGGGGCTAAATTCTCCATGGTTACACATAACTTTAAATTGTTTTAAATTGTTTTTATTGGTTTTTTTTTTAAAAAAAGATTCTATTGGTTTTAATTTGTTAATGATTTAATATGTTTTTAGCTGTCTATATTATTTATGTGTACCTTGTTCTGATTTTATCTGAATGCCGCCCTGAGATCCCAGTGATATAGGGTGGGATACGAATGTTTTAATAAAGAAAAAAAGAAAAAAGCACCCTCTGCTACTGCTTCTATATGTGGAGAATCTCCTGGTTCTTGAGGCCATGGAGATGGTGGCTTTTTGTTTGCCTTCAGGACATGGCTTGAGCCCAGGTGCCGGGTCCACACAGCCAAAAGAAAGGCTGCAAACACGCCTGACTATTCCATAAAACACAGGCCTTAGCTAGACCGAAGGATTATCCCAGGCAAATGGAGGGGTCGTCCCTGCC
Source organism: Elgaria multicarinata webbii (assembly GCF_023053635.1). NCBI lineage: Eukaryota > Metazoa > Chordata > Lepidosauria > Squamata > Anguidae > Elgaria > Elgaria multicarinata. The sequence goes on along the minus strand of NC_086176.1, from coordinate 119,389,921 downwards.
TGCTCCCTGGATCCCCTGTGTGTCATTTGGATGTACAGGAATGATCCCAGGATGATCCCGGGATATAGGCCTGGTCTAGCCATGGCCTTAGAGGGTCCTGTTTTGTGTTTCTAATCACTGTGAACAACAAGTTTGCAGTGTTTTATCTTTCCCAGTTTTTATCTATATACTTGTTTATTAGCCACAGTCAATGGGCCTTGCTAGACCTACCAGATAATCCGGTGGGGAGTCGGAGCGAGGCCGCGCTGCAGCTAGCGTGCGCCATCGCCCCTAGCTAGACGTAAACACGCGATGGGGCAAGGGAAAGCCCCGTCGCATGCTCCAGTTTTTCCCAACTTAAAGGGCCATGTGAGCAGGAGTGCACCAACGTAAAAGTAAGGACTTTTAAAAAAATAAATAAAGGGTTCCCCGCTCCCCCTGCCCCTGATTTCCCCCCCACAATGTCTGATGCCCCCCTGCCCGCTCGCTCACCCATCCTCCCCCCGTCCGCCATGCCTGTCCCCATCCTTCTCCCCCCCCCCCTGTCCGCCAGGCCCTGTCCCCGTCCTTCTTCCCCCCATCCACCATGCCTGCCCCTGCCCGCTCGTCATGTCCAATGCCCCCTCCGAGCCCCCCCATCCTTGATTTTCCTCCCCCCACGGCCCGATGGGCACAGCACTCCTATGGAGCACTCCTATGAAGCCACTCCGTGGCTTCTCCCAGCTACTCACGAGTAAGCGACCAGCCGGGAAAAGCCATGGACCCTGCTAGACCTTCCTCAGCCCCGGCCTCAGCCCAGGGCTGTGGAAAAGCCGGGCCATAAGCGCATCCGGCCTGACCCCGGGATCCCTTGTGCGTCATCTGGATGTACAGGAGGGAGTCCGGGCCTCATACCGGGCTAACTCCTCGTCTAGCAATGGCCAATGCCTTTGAAGCTGGTTGCATCCAGTGTTGTGAAAAGGGTTTTATTATCCAGAATATCCTGGAAAGGAGACCCTGCTCCCCTTCCAGTGAGAAGTCAGAAATGTTGTTTTATCATCTGGGGGAGCTGGGCAGAGTTTAAATTTGGTTCATAATGGGGGAGTCAGATAACTGGGATCCTCTTGACCTTGGGTAGGGAATCTGGTGCTCTCTGGAAGTTCTGGAATTCAGCTTCCATCATCCCTGATCATGGGCCCTGTTGGCTTGGGTTTATGAGAAGTACAGCCCCAAACACCTGCCATCTTGGGGAAGCACAAAAGCCAACCAAGGGGACATTTCCCCTACAATAATCAGGTGGTTTGCAAGTCTTGCAGCAGCGGAGAGGAGGGATATCACATTTAACACGATTTCTTTCCATTCTCCACTGATTCTCCCTGACTAGAGGTTCCTGTTGTATCCATGTCAATGGGACCTACTCCCATATAAGTGAAGCTTTTATGTCTTAAGAGCAGTAACTGTCAATGAAAGGAACTAGCAAAAGGAGTTATATTTTAAAATCTGCTTTTCTGGTGCTGAGTGGTGGGGTTCCATTGAAAACCCAGCTGCTGACAAATCCCAGCTTGTTTCACTTGGCCTGTCATTCCTTTATCAATGGCTCACTTAAAAGCCTGGGTTTTTTTTTTCTAATGCACAAGCGCTTGGCTCACAGTCACACTGCATCATTAGACATTTTCACTCATACACAATGCCTTTCGCAGTTGTTCTGTCGAGGTACACGCGGAAGCGTCAGAGAAACAAACATTCAATATTCCTTGGTGGAAAAAGAGATTACAGGCGTCGGTATGATTACAGGAGGCGCCTTCGTGCAAAAGGATTAAACGTTGTGAGGATGAATTGGAAAAGGTATTGCAAAAAGGCGGAATGTTTTTTGCCACATCATGAAAAGAAAAACAGAGCGTTTCCTGGATGATTGAGTGCTGGATGATTCAGTAGCTCTGAAAGAAAGTCAATAAGCCTGATAGCTGTTTTGGAATACGCTTCCATTTTATGAAATTACACACTTCGAGTGGGATTTGCCTATAGTGGAATTTGGCGGCAACTAAAAATGAGGAAACCCAACCCCTCTTGATTCAGAGTGGTTCAGTTCTGAGTTTTCCCCATGAATCAAGCTTTCGGGGAGGGGGGACGGACCACAGAAAGTACACAGTATTTGACTTCCCCCTGCTATTGTGTTTCATTGGTTACCCCAAGGTGCCCTATTTAGAAAGAGCCTGTTGTTGACCTCCTAAATAACTTTCTGACCTCCTTTCCCAATTTCTTCTAGACCAGCCTTCCTCAACCTGGGGCGCTCCAGATGTGTTGGACTGCATCTTCCAGAATGCCCCAGCCAGAGTTGTAGTCCAACACATCCCTCACATTGGGGGCATGGTTAGGGTGGGAAATGGCCAGGAAGGAAGGTTTTAATCTCCCTAACCTGTGTACAAAGATCCTGATCTTAATCAGGGCCTCATATGCTTACTTCAAGGTAAAAAAAATAATGGTGAGGATTAGGTATGAATATGGAATCCAGCTTAGCCCTCAGAGCGGGAGGTGAATGAACTAGCTGAGGGTGGTCCTCATATTGCCAATTGAAGAACACAATTAGTTTCCAGATACTAGGGTGACCTTATGTAAAGGAGGACAGGGCGCCTGTATCGTTAACAGGTGTATAGAAAAGGGAATTTCAGCAGGCGTCATTTGTATGCATGCAGCACGTGGTGAAATTCCCTCTTCATCACAACAGTTAAAGCTGCAGGAGCCCTGCCCTCTTGCTCGAATACAAAGGAGGGCAGGGCTCCTGCAGCTTTAACTGTTGCGATGAAGAGGGAATTTCACCAAGTTCCCCATGCATACAAATGACATCTGCTGAAGTCCTCCTTTTCATATAGTCACCCTACAGATACTGCATCTGAAGCTAATACCTGTCAAACCCTCCCTCAGTCAAGATGGCCGTTCATAATATCTATATTAGTGCAAGTTATTCTTTGATGGTTCTGAGGTGTGGACGGCCCTAACTTGGTTTGGGAATTTAGACTCTGGTTCACCCCACACCCACACATCCCCGAGTTCCCTTCACGTTCCAAAGGAAAAAAAAATGTTTTTTTTTTATTTTTTTTATTTTTTTTATTCTCCCAATCTATAACAATCTATAAATTTTAAATAACATGGTTTTAAATTTGTAATTTTGCATTGCTGCTGTTTTGTTTTTATCTGGTTGAGCTTTTATATTGTATTTTATATTATGGTTTTATACTGTTGTTTTATATTTTGAATGGTTTTAATTTTTGTGAACCGCCCAGAGAGCTCCGGCTATTGGGCGGTATAGAATAAATAAATAAATAAATAAATAAATAAATAAATAAATAAATAAAAAGAGCAGGCCGGGTTTTCCCCACAGCAGCCTCGGAGCGGTGCCATTTCCAGGCGTACAAATAACAGCTGTTTCCATCCTCCTAAAGGTCACGTCACCCCTTCCGGCCACGGCATCGAGCCCGTGGCTCACGCCTGCTTGTTTGTTCTCTAAAATCCATTTCCGAGTTGCGCTTTAGGAATCTGTCACGGTGGGGAGGGGGGTGTTGAGGAAGCCGTTGGCATGCCGCTTGAGCACTCACGAAATGCACTTCACAGCAGGGCGGGTACAAATCTCCAAAGTTCCCCTCGAGCGGCACTCTGCCAGGCCCAGCGCCGGGCCCACAATGCCTTCGGACGTCGCCTGCCGCGGCCATCGTTCCATTTTGCTGCCACTGCTGCTGTTGTCGTTCGGTTCCGTCGGCGCTCAGGGGTGAGTCTCCTCTTTCTCCAGCCGAGCTGTTTACCAGGGCAATTTCAGGCCAGAGACTGACAGGGAGGCTGCCTGCGGACCCAAGACGGTTTGGTAAATTGCAATCAGCTTTTTGTTCGGAGAGAAACATCTTTGAATAGAAGCTGCAGCAATTGACGAGGCAATCCGGGTTCCAGGACATCTGGTTTTGTGCTGCAATCACTTTTACATTTTATTTCTTTTAATGCTGGGTTTTTGTGCCGGGGAGCAAATAAGCCAGTAATCCTGTGAAGATGATAACACCTTTTGTGGAGGCGTTTGGCCCCACGTGTGTCAGAGAGCCTGTAGAAAATGAAGTTGAGCTCACAACATCTGAAGGGATCCAGAGGCTGTGAGCAAAAAGACAAGTCCCCTGGCTGCTCGTGACATGGAAAACCTCTCAGACCTCACGACAAACAGCACATGGGGCTGATGGAGGTGAGCAGTGTGGGAGAGAGTTCATTTTCTCTCTGGCTGAAGGGCCGCCAACTGTGATAGGCAAGGAAGGCTGAGGGACAGAGGAATCCAGGCCTTTCCCCAGTCCCACTCAGCCCACATCAACGATGTTCTTTAAGGCAGTCAATAAATGATAGACAAATGACAGGCAGGGGGTGTGTATGGAGGGGGTCCTAGATGCCACGACACTGGCTCTGAACACCAGACCCGGCCGCGGCTACTCCCTGCTCAAGCCAAGCACCGCCGCTTGATACGCCTGAGGCAAGGGATAAAAACCACCTTCCTCCCAACTATGTGGAGAAAGGGGTTAAATGGAGAAGGATGTCAATATATAAAATAAAACGCTGTGAGTTATATGTGCTGAGGTGAATGATTGTCAGAGTGGGTGCTAAATGTGTAAACTTCAGATGATAAATGCCAAACAGACACGTGAGATTTTTGTGGTAGTTAAAAACAAAATAATTGAAATTTATTTTAAAAGGTTCACAAGCTTTGTTTCAAAATAAAACATTTTGAAACCTTTCATCCAATCCTTTCACTCATTCACATACACGCTTTCCTTTCTCTCACACAATCACTCTTGAGCTTTCTTTATTATCTGTATTAATATACATCAACTATGTGCACACCACACTCCAAAGACACCACTCTCTACACTGACCCTCAAATTTCCCAGAACTTAAGTACCCTAAACACAGAGAGCACTAAAGACTCTAAGAGGACCGAAAAAGTCCCACTCAATCCCCTCCGTCCTTCCCTTATATATCCCTCCTCCCCACTCCCAAGACATCCTAACTCCGCCCACTCAGGCCAACATTCTAAACTCACCACAGACTTACAAACTGCAGACATACATTTGGGAACTGACTTGTGGGGTGTAACGCCACAGTCACCCCCTAGGAGGTACCAGTTGGTGGAGGCCAGGTTACCCATTTCCTTGGTTTTGCTCTTAGCACAGAACTTGACATCAGTAATTTACATAATCGATATCACCCTCCTCCTCCTCTGCCTCCTCCTCCTAATAATAATAATAATAATAATAATAATAATAATGATTTGTTACCCGCCTCTCCCTCTGAATCGAGGCGGGGTACAGCACAAATAAAAACACCATAAAATACATACAACTAATTCAAATGTTTAAAACCAGTGCATCATTAAAAGCAGCACACCATTAAAAAAACACATCTTCAAATTCAGCTGGGTAGGCCTGCCGGAAGAGGTCAGTCTTTAAGGCTTTCTTGAATTCCGGAAGACTGTTAAGTTGACGAATCTCTCCCGCCAAGCCATTCCACAAACTGGGAGTGGCAGAAGAAATAGTTGGGTAATAGTTGTCAGCCTTGTTTTTGTTGGCTGGAGTAAATTCTTCCCAGAGGACCTGAGTGTGCGGGGAGGGTTGTACGGGAGAAGGCGACCCCGCAGGTAACCTGGACCCAAACCATGTAGGGCTTTAAAGGTGATAACCAACACTTTGTACTTCGCCCAGAAACTAATTGGCAGCCAGTGAAGAGATTTTAAGACTGGTGTGATGTGGTCACCCCTACGTGTACCAGTGACCAATGTGTATGGTGCTTTGCAGTGTAATGAGGGAACAAGTTCCTGACTTCATGAGCTTACTATTTAACAAGATGGAAGGGGGAAGATGGAAGTGAGGGGAGACAGGTGTGTGTTCATTTCAGTCAGGTGCACAGGCTCAGTTTCATTGCCATATGGGGACTAAGAGCTGATTGAAAGCATTTGTGGGAAAGGGGCATTTTGAGGAGAGTCGGAGGACGGGAGAGAAGCTCTCGCACTCATGACCTGCTTGCAGGTCTCCCATTTGGACAACTGGTTGGTCACTGTGGGAGCAGAACGTTGGACTCGATGGATCCTTGGTTTGATTCAGCACCGCTTTAAGCAGAGCTCAGCGTTGTTGTTCCAGGAGAGTGTTCTAGGACATAGGGGCAGAGAGCCAGAGAAAGGGCGGAGTTGTCTGAGGGTGAAGAAAACTTCTGTCCTCTCAAGCACCCTCTGCGTGTGTGTCTTGCTGCCACTCATGCCTGGAACGCTCTCCCGGAGGGCTGGAGGTGGTGCAGCTGAAGAGGAGCAAATGCCACAAGCTGAGATGTATCAGGATATGCCAGCAGAGAGATGACAGGAGGCAAAGCAAGCTTTTGAAAGTAAGGACAAGGAGCTCCTTCTAGATCCAGGAGAAGACAGGAAGATAGTTTAGGGATTTCAGGAGGGGCATCTTGTGGTCAGCATGACAAGCGTGATATTGGCAGCAGAGTGAGGCCCAAAGTATGACAGGGGGAAGGCTAGAGAGGAGAAGCTTGTAGTCATCAGGATGGGACATGACCACAGACGGAACCAGAACTTTTGCCGAGGGGCAGAAGAAGCAGTATGCCTATGTATAGCAGTTGCTGGGGAACATGGGTGGGAGGGTGCTGTGGCACTGACGTCCTGCTTGCGGGTTTCCCCGTGGACAGCTGGTTGGCCACGAGGTGAACAGCAGGCTTAGAACGATGGACCCTCCGTCTGATCCAGCCTCAGGGCTCTTCTTACATTCTGAATGGTTTGGTGATGGACTGAATGCAGGGAGCAAAAGAGAGGAACAAGTCAAGCTATGGGTCCTCAGTGTATGATTGTATTCTGCAGAACAAGGCTGGATTATCTTGGGTGCCACAGGAAGCCTCATTTCACAGCAACAGTTGAGCAGCACCCTACAATGCTCCTTCATTCATCCTCCCCACAAGGATGTGAGAGGGAATGTCAGTGACATGCTCCTGAGGGCTGGGCAAACCCCACTGTGGTTTCAGGTTCTCATAGTCAATGAAGCAACTCATAAAATCATAGAATAGTAGAGTTGGAAGGGGCCTATAAGTCCATCAAGTCCAAACCCCTTGCTCAGTGCAGGAATCCACCCTAAAGCATCCCTGACAGATGGTTGTCCAGCTGCCTCTTGAAGGCCTCTAGTGTGGGAGAGCCCACAACCTCCCTAGGTCACTGGTTCCATTGTCGTAACCCTCTAACAGTCAGGACGTTTTTCCTGATGTCCAGCTGGAATCTGGCTTCCTTTGACTTGAGCCCGTTATTCCGTGTCCTGCACTCTGGGAGGATCAAGAAGAGATCCTGGCCCTCCTCTGTGTGACAACCTTTGAAGTATTTGAAGAGTGCTCTCATGTCTCCCCTCAATCTTCTCTTCTCCAGGCTAAACATGCCCAGTTCTTTCAGTCTCTCTTCATAGGGCTTTGTTTCTCTCTTTTAAAACAAAGCTAAAATGGAGCATTCTGGCTGCTGAGCAATTTGTGAATCTGTTCAGAGCGCCCCATGGGATCAGCCCCCACCCCCACCCCACCCACCCAGGAATGCTCCTAGGAATGATGCTGCATGATGTAGTAGCATCATTTCAATGGAGCATGCTGGCTAGATTTGCAAAGTGCTTGGGTTGCTCAGCTTTGCTTTAAAGTTAAAAATAAAAAATAGGGGCTGCCTGTACGTTTCTGAGCCTGACATAAGGTGCTGGTTTTATCTATAAAGCCTTACACGGCTTGGGACCACGCTACCTGACAGAAAGCCTCTCCCGATTTGAACCTACCCAAAGACTACGCTCAACATTTAAGGCCCTCAACATTTAAGGCCCATTTAAGGCCCTCCTTCGGGTGGCTCAGAGGATGGCAACAAGGGAGAGGGTCCTTTCTGTGGTGGCCCCCCAGTTATGGAACGATCTCCCCGATGAGGCTCGCCTGGTGCCAACATTGTTATCTTTTCAACGCCAGGTTAAGACTTTCCTTTTCTCCCAGGCATTCAACAGCATATGTTGAGTTTAAACTGACTCCAAAATGAGATTTGGACTGGCCGAGTGTTTAAAAAAATGTTTAAAATGTTAGATGTTTTTGTTTTTAAATTTTGTGTATTGATTTTAATGTTCAGTCTTTTTAATCTAATCTTTTGAATCTTTGTAAACTGCCCAGAGAGCTTCAGCTATGGGGTGGTATGTAAATGTAATAAATAAATAAAATAAATAAAGACCCTCAGGCCACCTCAGAACCTTCCCCCCTCTCAAAAAAAGCATTCATTCCCCCAAACCTTGAGGAGGCTTCTGGCCTACCCGAGAATGGTGAAGAAAACTGGTCCAACTGGAACCAGCCTACCCCATGCCAGTCTATGCCAACAACAGCAAAACCTAGAGCTGTCTAGAGATGTAAAATCTCCGGAAATTTTGAAGCCATGGAAAAAAAACATTTCCCCCCTGGGGGGTTTTCAGGGAGAAACAGAATTTTTTGGAAAAATTGAAATAATGCAATATTAGCACTTTTTACAGATTGAAAGTCACTTTGTTACTTTAGGAACATAAAATGTAATTATGTCCAAGTTGGTTTGGCATAAAATTATTACATTTGGTATATTAAAAGTACAGTGTATTCAAACAATTATTACAAATTGAATTTACTTTTTTTACTTTTTTAAAACTTTTTTTGGTAACAAATGGAGCTAAAAGCTCATGAACTTAGAATCATAGAATAGCAGAGTTGGAAGGGGCCTACAATAGGGTGACCATATTTTGGAAACCAAAAAGGAGGACAACATGGTCGCCCCCAAGGGGGCGTGTCCAGTACCAAGGGGGTGTGCCCACCTGAACATAGCCTTGGTCACATGTCTGATCTTAATGTTAAAATCACTGAAATAAAGAACAAGTGAGAGATTCAATGTATCTGAAATTAACTTCACTCACTCCTACTTTTGTAGGTTTTGCTGTACTTTGAAGCTTTTGCTATACTCTGTGTGTTACATTCTCCCCTTCCCTCAAATATCTTTTCTGACTGTATCTTCACTCATTGCAAGCTGCTGTTGTTGTTAACAGGGTTTGCTTCTGGCCCCAAATCTGTTTCAAATTTGGTATGGCTAAAGCTCTACCTAAAAGCTATCATGGTGCCAACTTTCAGCTCTTTATCTTAAAAAATGACAGTTTAAAAAATAATAATTTTAAAACCTCATTTTTTAAAAAAATTCCTAAAAAATCAATGGATGTACAGATCTGTTTCAAATTTGGTGTGGCTAAAGCGTTATAAGCATTTTTGTTAATTCCCATTAGAGCTGCTCTTTGAAAGAAAATCCGGATTTCCCCTCCCCACCCGGATTTGCCATCAAAAACCCTGACAAATCCGGGCAAATCCAGTCATATGGTCACCCTACAAGGCCATCGAGTCCAACCCCCTGCTCAATGCAGGAACCCACCCTAAAGCATCCCTGACAGATGGTTGTCCAGCTGCCTCTTGAAGGCCTCTAGTGTGGGAGAACTGTACTTGAACTGTACTTGAACTGTACGGGAACACCTGAACTGTACGGGACCTCTTTCGTTCTGCCAGTTTATGAGGAGCAGGCAAAAAACAATTTAAAAAAAACAACAGCAGAAGAAACCACCAACTTTAGTAACAAAGAAAATTATTTATGTCTCCGCTAGTCCTCCAGTGTCAAGACATAAAGCACCCATTCCCGTAAAAAGAACTGAGAAAAAGCAGGGGGACCAATGAATATGCATGAAATTTAATCAGACTCATTTTCTGACTGATAGCTGTCACTATTAGTTTCAGTCTCTGCTTCAATGGCAGTGCTGCCCCCTGGAGGCCGAAATGCATCTTGCTCTTGCATTTGAGTGTTGTAGTCTCACTTTGCAACCTAGGACTTGCTTGTCCTTGGTGCAGAGAAATTGTAATAATCTGATACTGTACAGTTTTTAGAAATCATTTGGAGAAGTAAATATCTAAACATCTTCTCTTAAACACTTTATTCATCATGCTAAACATGATACTAAAACATCCCGTAAAAAAAAAAACGGAAAAAAATCAGAAAGCCCCCCAGCTTTTTCCCGTAAAGGCTTAGGGGGGAAATGGGGAAAAGCTGGGGGTGGGTTTCTGAATTTTTCCAGGTTTTTTCCAGGCCGTCACATCTCTAGAGCTGTCTTGTAACAAAGCTTCAAAACAGTCACTCTGCTTATTGTTTTCCCTCCATGTTGCTTTGGACAAGAACATCACCATTTGTTTTCGGGTCAGTTCAGCCTCGTTCATCTTGTTGCTTTATGCTGTCAGGGGTGATACATGATCGCAGCCCGTTTAGCATGAGGAAATTCCAATTGGCTGCCTGCATGCCGGCTGGGAGAACAGGCAGGCCTGATTTGTCGGCAGGTGGAAACATAAAATGCAATGGGGCTTTACAATTGGTTAATGAGAAAATTGTGCTAAACTTGCTTTCCTGTAAAAAGGATGCTCAGAGAGAAAGGAAGTGGCACCTTGGCCAGGCTCCCACGAGTCGAAATACCCCATTGCACAGTCAATAGAACTCTGCATTTTTGCTCACAAACCCCCAAATGTGTCCTACCTGGCTGTGGGGCTGAATAATGGCCACATCATTGGGGGCACACTTCTCCTATCCCCCATGAGATGCCAACCTATAGAAAATTAAAACACACACACAGGTCTAGAAATGTCGTAGAGAGCTGCTTTCAGCAGACAATCACTCCCTCCCCCCAACCCAACTCAATGGAGTCATTATCCATCTGGAGAAGGTACTTTACCCTTCCCATAGTTTTAGGCTATGTTTCCTTTCCTTCAGTATGCCAGAAAAACTAAGGATCTGAAAGGTGTTTGATGGGATTGTTTAGTAATGATGCTTCCTGTTAGGCAATTTAGCAGAGAAAAACAAAAAAAACCACAAAGCTGAATGATCGTTCATCAGTCCCACATGCACAGAAGGCCATCTAAAGAGAGACCAAACCCTTCTTCAGTGAAGGAAAGGTAAAATGCAAGTACGGTGCAGGGTTTCAAAAGGCATTTGTTCAGTCGATTTTGTGTTCCATTACACAGGCAGGCAGAGAGGAGGGCAAACAATGGAGGAAGTCGGAAGGAAGGGGAGGAGCAAAATCACAGGAAACCACACTAGAGATCTTAAGGATAGCTGTGAGCTAAAGTAGGGTGACCATATGGAAAGGAGAACAGGACTTCTGTATCTTTAAAAGTTGTACTGAAAGGGGAATTTCAGCAAGTATCATTTGTATGCAGGCAACACCTGGTGAAATCCCCTCTTCATCACAACAGTTAAAGCTGCAGGAGCCCTGCCCTCCTTTGTATCTGGTCATGCTAGGCAGGGCCCTGCAGCTTTAACTGTTGTGATGAAGAGGGGATTTCACCAGGTACTGCATGCATTCAAATGACACCTGCTGAAATTCCTCTTTCAATACAACTGTTAAAGATACAGAAGCCCTGTCCTCCTTTCCATAGGGCCACCCTACTAGAAGCGGACTTGAGCATTGCAAACTGCTATGCACACTGATGGCGTGATTCTCTGCACCCATGGGGCTTTGCATGTTTTATGCCCCCTGAGCTGACCGTGCCATTCCCAGTCGGCCAAGTGGAATCCTAGGAAACCGGCACAGGCTTGGACAGGTCGAAAGTGTGGAATCAGTTCCTTGGAGCCCCCCAACGTCCTCCCCACTCCCGCTGCCGTTTCCTGAGAGCATTTTTGCTCCCCATTCATTGCCTCTGCCCCACGCGACGTTAGTCATCTCCCGTCAGCTCGCTGCAGTACAAAAACCAATCTGCAGAGAGATGCGAAATGGCTCACAAAGAGTCACTTGGATCCACACTTGCATGAGGAAGATGGGCTAAGAGACAGCGACCCGGGGAGATGTCTGGGTGAAGCCTTGAAGAGGAGATGTCCCCAGGCAGCCGGAGGAAGGACAAGAACAGAGGAGAACGGGGCCGGGGAGGCTGCAAAGGGACAGGTCCTTTGGGGAGAAGGAAAGAGCCTGGCCTCCTGGGAGTCCTCCCAGCCTTTGGCTCTTGCATTCTACTAATTGACATTTCAACCATCCTGGGTGGCACAAGCATTTCAGATCCGCTTCCCTGCCAGGAAAGGGCAGAGAAGGAGAGGACAGTTCAGTTCAGTATCAAGGGAAATCATCTCTTTTGCATTTGAGTGGCACCAGGCACGGTTGGGTCTCCCATCAGGGCTCAGGGAGAAGAAGAGAGCATGACATGGATTACAGGGAAGGCTTCACTCTTCTTCAATGGCCAAAGAGACTGTAGACCTTTTCTCCTCCTCCTCCTCCTCCTCCTCCTCCTCCTCCTCCTCCTCCTCCTCCTCCTCGAATCATAGAATAGCAGAGCTGGAAGGGGCCTACAAGGCCATGGAGTCCAACCTCCTGCTCAATGCCGAAGGTTCCTCCTCCTCTCTTTGACTGCTTAAAAAGCAAGGCAGGCAGGCAGGCGAGTGCCATCTGAATCGCTGGCCACTACTGGGCAGATGTGTCCCCCTAAAATGTCCACAGCAGCCTTCCCCAACCTCTGTCCTTGGACGGATGTGTTGAACAACAACCCCCAGAATTCCCCAGCCAGCCATGCTGCCCTCAAGAAAGGCCCCAATGGCCCTGCCGGCTGGGGATACTGGAAGTTGTAGTCCAACACATCTGCTGGAGGGCACCAGGTTGGGGGAAGCTGTTCCATAGGATGGCATATCTGGCGTGCAGTAGAGGTTCTGCCGGTGTCGGCTTTGCTTAAGCACCGTTTAACAAACACAACTGAAGAAATAAATAATGGGAAACTGCCACAAATAGAAAACACAGTCGGCCTTGGGGAGTAGACGTACGGTGTCATTAAAAACAAATTGGACACTTGGGAGTCTCAGCAAAACAAGAGACACTGTTCTGGTTTTGAAATTCATGGAAATTGCAGGTGCTAAACCCTTAAGAGACAGAGGGAGTGCTGTGGACAAAGAGGGTGAATAGATGCCCCCCCTATGGCAGAGGCATCTGATGTGGGGGGGGGCTTTGCTCTAGCCGAGTGGTAGAGGGACTTTAAAAAAAAACTACTCACATTTTCGATGGAGCGGGGCTGCTTCAAAAAAAATGGCACCTGCACTGTCCCTGGATGTGGCACAGGTGCGTGGACCCAGGGGGAGGATCCTTCCCCCTTCCTCCTGGAAGACCGGGAGGTGTAGGCTTGTTTTCATCTGCTGTAAGTCTGCAACCCTCAGCACACTTACTTGGGAGTAAGCCCCATTGAACACAATGGGACTTACTTCTCAGTAGGCACACAGGGAACTACTAGCCAAAACAACAGAAAGAAGAAAAATAATTAAAAAGAATCACATTGGATTTAAATCTAGCATAATGAAGGGTCTTGTTCTTGCGCTCTTATAGAAGCCTCTATATCCCTGTGGCACGCTTACTTCAGAGTAAGCCCCACTGAATTTAAGGGGGTGCTCTTGGTGGGGTGGGGGATCAGATCTGTCTCCCTTTGTTGCAGGGAGGCATTTTACCCGCTTCTCCATCTGATACCAAGGAAAGTCCTTCCTTGGTGCAATGCCAGGTTTATACACAGCTGGTTTTGCACCATTAAGGGTCTATTCCAGCTTATCTCTGATTTTTCTGAAAACAGGATAAGCGGAGGAACCGCAGGAGACGTCCTGGCTTCTGCCGATGTCATTTAATCAACCCACAAACTTCCATGAGTGGCCAATCACGAGTGTGCTAAATCACTTGTTTAGAGAAGCCCAGAAAGGGGGGGGGGTTTGAAGTTGCCAGTTTGCACCTGGGCAGAAGGCTGAACAGGAAGGCACACAGCCCCCCCCCCCCCCCGGAACAATCTCCCCCGCTCTTGGGCAAATGGCTGATATTTCTATTTAAAAGGTAGTAATTATTTCTAAATTTGCATTTATACATATAAAATAGCTTATGCGAAGTTGAACTCTGTGCAGTGTCCTCTCCTGTCCTCATTTTCAGTGATGTGATTCATCTTTTGGGGGATGTGCCAAAGTGGCCACCCTGACTTTGACTGCTAGAGTAGGGTGACCATATGGAGAGGAGGACAGGGCTCCTGTATCTTTAACAGTTGCATAGAAAAGGGAATTTTAGCAGGTGCCATTTGTATTTATGGAGAACCTGGTGAAATTCCCCCTTCATCACAATAGTTAAAGGCGCAGGAGCTATACTAGGGTGAGCAGATTTAAAAGAGGGCAGGGCACCTGCAGCTCTAACTGTTGTGATGAAGAGGGAATTTCACCAGGTTCTCCAAATATACAAATGACACCTGCTGAAATTCCCTTTTCAATACAACTGTTAAAGATACAGGAGCCCTGTCCACCCTATGCTAGAGGGATAAAAAGTTTGGTTCAGGACAAGGCCGTTTCCAGGATCTCTTCTCGATCCTCCCAGAGTGCAGGACACAGAATTACGGTCTCAAATTAAAGGAAGCCAGATTCCAGCTGGACATCAGGAAAAACTTCCTGACTGTTATGTTCCATATGACAATGGAACCAGTTACCTAGGGAGGTTGTGGGCTCTCCCACACTAGAGGCCTTCAAGAGGCAGCTGGACAACCATCTGCCAGGGATGCTTTAGAGTGGATTCCTCCATTGAGCAGGGGGTTGGACTTGATGGCCTTGTAGGCCCCTTCCAACTCTGCTATTCTATGATTCTATGATTCCTATGTTCTTCACAAGCCTTCCCGGACAAAGTACCTTTTCAGATGTGCTGGACTACAGCTCCCATCATCCCCAGACAGCATGTAGAAGGCTGTTCTTCTCTGTTGGAAACAGAGATGGACGAACGAGCATTGTTTGAGCTCACCGTGATTTTCTAAACATCGGCCTCTCACACATCTCGTGCCCGCTTTGCGTCCGTGTTTGTGACCGCTGCTTATTTTGCATTCCCAGGAAAATTGCACCAAACAAACAGCGATCAAATGTGAAACTTGCACAAAAAAGCCCCCAATTTGTGCAAATCCCCCCACGCCCAACTAAAGCAGGGCTGGTTTAGAAAGTTGTGCCAAGTTCTGCAAATGAAACGTGAGCACCTTTTCAGCGATTTGCAAACATTTCTGTTGGGCACGTTCTCATGCTCACGCTCAAGGTTGTGAACAGAGCAGGGTTGCATGTTTTGTGAGCAAGAAATGAAATCCACGTATGCCTCTAGTTAGAAACAGAACAGCGGACTAGTTGGGCCTTTAGCTTGATCTGTTTTTCTTCTTTTCCCAATGATCTGCTGGCAGAACATGCCCGTTGGGTCGGGTCTGCCTTACGCCCCGGGTGTAGGCCTGTTCCCCCCGCCCCCGCCACATCCAAAACACACTCACCTCCAGCCCAGGTTCTTTTGCAGTTGGCGTTCAAAAGCCAGGGGATGGAGCTGAGCGCACCTCGTCTCATGCATAACGGAGCCGCGCAGCCGTCTACCCTGGCCAATCGATACTGCGCTCCCGCTGGGCTGTTTTCATTTCATAATATTTATTGGCTTGCTTTATTGTCAGAATCATTACAGTTCAATGTACTGCATGGATTTTATGCCAACTCTACTTAGTTTGGCTTGTTTTTAACACTCCTCTTTCCTAGCCCGTGGCGGCCGCTCTCGCTTCTGTGTTCACATCCCTTCAGGTGATACGATGTCTGCCCTCGGTTGCCCCGTGCTTGAAGATCCCCGATGTTTTCTTGCTTTTGTTCACGTTGGTGGTGCAACCAGCTTGGTTGGAGTTTCTAGTCTAACTCATCTCTAAGTCAAGAGGCAGGCCATTATCTCTGCAGTTTAAAAACAAACAAGAGGATTAAAGCTGTGATCATATACACAAACACACACAGGGAGGAGGGGGGAGCCACACTGAGCACTGTGGGACTTGCTTTTGAGTAAATGTGCATTGGAGTGAGCTGCAAAGCCAACAAAAGTTGTAAGTCTGTTTGGAGTTATGGGAACCTGAACACAGAACTTGGGAACCTGATTTTCAAACTCACTGCATGTCTTTGAGCAAATCGCCGCCTTCCCAGGCCTTCAACTATTAAATAGGAAAATGTGTAACTTACTTCACTGGGTTGCTGCGAAAGGCAAAACCGTTTCTCCACAAGGTTTGGCTCAGGATGCTGAATTTCTCAGCGCAGCTTGCCAAAAACCAGGGATTGATTTATTCATACTTCGAGTAGATCCACTGAAATCAATGAGTCCTGCATTAATCATGACTAAGATCTATTGATTCCGATGGGTCTGCGCTAAGTATGACTACATCTGGATCCAGTCCCTAGTCACTAACCAGATGGATCCCAGATGGGGCTCTCTAGGGCAGAGAAAGAGTTAGGAACAATTGCCCCAACATTTTCTATCAGAAATCTGACTCTTTCTGCCTTCTACTCCGGGGCTCCTGCCCCTCCCCCATTTACTGCTCCCTGGCAGAGGTGGCATTCTGGGCAGAGCAGAAGACCCGGGGACTCTGGCACACAAAAAGGAGGCAGCAGAGAAAGAACAACTCCTGACGTCCCTTGGAATTGTGTTGAGAAGCGGCAATAGAGATGGATGAGAAGAATAGCATTCGGTTCATTTTTTAAATGCAAGAATTTCCCAAAATTTCTAAATTTTTTCAGAAATAAGACAGAAAGAACCTGAGATTTTTTTAAAAAAAAATGATTGGGGAGAAAGCAAAACCAGCATCTCTTTCCAGACAGGTGGAACACCAAAGGGACATTAAAAGAGCCTTGCCTTAAACCTACCAATGAATCAGAGATGGTAACTTGATGCCCCAATGCTGTAACTAGGCACAGAGGGTGTCCAATTTGTCTCCTGTTTAAGACTCCTGCTTGGCAAATACAAAGACGGAGGAAGGTGGGTTTAATGTTCCCTGCTTGGGAACCCCATGACAGGGAGCAGCAGCATCAGGACACAGTAGAGGGAAATATAAAATAATAATGCTCTCAACCCCCAGAGGTTCCTTAAAGAAAATAAAAATAAAAATGCCTCCAAAGCAGATATGGCCTTTGAGGAATTAAAGCAATAACATCAGCAAGCAATTAACTCCATCCCAGAAGAAGAAGAAGAAGAAGAAGAAGAAGAAGAAGAAGAAGAAGAAGAAGAAGAAGAAGAAGAAGAAGAAGTGGTGGTGGATGTTTACATGCAAGAAGGAGGAGGAGGAGGAGGAGGAGGATTAGGATTAGGATTTACATGCAAGAAGAAGGAGGAAGAGGAGGAGGAGGAGGAGGAGGAGGAGGAAGAGAAGTGGTGGGAAGAAGAAGAAGAAGAAGAAGAAGAAGAAGAAGAAGAAGAAGAGGAGGAGGAGGAGGAGGAGGAGGAGGAGGAGGAGGAGGAGGAGGAGGAGGAGGAGGGGGAAGAAGAAGAAGAAGAAGAAGAAGAAGAAGAAGAAGGAGGAGGAGGAGGAGGAGGAGGAGGAGGAGGAGGAGGAGGAGGGGGAAGAAGAAGAAGGAGAAGGAGAAGGAGAAGGAGAAGGAGAAGGAGAAGGAGAAGGAGAAGGAGAAGATCACATACTGGCCACTCCTCAGGAAAAGAAAGAAGTGTTGCTGGCTTTGCAATGCAGAAGATAAAAAAATTCAAACGGCTCTCTCCCTCTTTCTTTCCTAACATAAAATAAAACAAAATAAATCATATTTTGTGAATCACTCACTCAGCTATTGCTCTCACTCAGGCCGCTTGCTGTCCTGCCAGCCAAGAGGTTTTAAAGGCAACGTCAGGAGGAGGAGAGATGGCTTCTGTTGGCTCTCACTGCCTCCTCATTGCCTCAGGACATGGTCAGCCATGATGCCCAGTACAAATAAAAAAGGAGTCTGCCACCTGTATATAAATTCCCACCACCACTGTTGCCCCCACTTAATGAGGCGGGGTGGATGGCTTCTAAGGAGAGGGCCTTTTCCGTGGTGGCACCCTGGTCGTGGCATGCTCTCCCTAGAGAGGCTCTCCTGGCACTTACCTTGTTCTAGGCAAAGACCTTTTTTATCTTCCCTGGCTTAGATCTTAACCCTTCAATGTTAAAAATTGTGCATTCACATGTTGCACTTCTGGTGGCTTTTATTTTGGTTATTACTTTGTTTTCATTCTGTTTTAAACTTACAGTTTTTACGTTTTGTTTTACTCAGTTGTTGTATTTTATGGTTTTAAGCGTTGCCTTGCAAACTGTCCAGAGAGCTTTGGCAAATGGGCAGTTCAGAAACGCCATAAATAAACCTAAAACAATTCTGCACATGCTTTTATTCGGAGAGGTCCTTTGCTCACCAGGCAAGAGGGCTGAGTTCTGGCCCGGATTGATCCTGGGCTCTCTGTCCGTAGGAAGCCGACCTTCGGGCTGCAGGCTGTCCCTGAGGCTCAGCCGGACTCCTCTTGTGCCTGAGGGACGGACTTGACAGAGGCTGAAATGCGGCTCCCTGGAGTTCTCCACTTTGACATGCGCTCAAAGCAGCCGGGGAACTCAGACGAAAGCAGGCAGACAAGTGTGAATGAGACTATTCCCTCCCTGTGCCACTGCCCCCCTCCCTTCCCCACCGTGACACCGATTGTGCGCTGCTGTCGTTCCACGCACAGAGGTTGTTATGAGGGCAACATTGAAGGGACTCGTTCATCCCTTACATTTTCAATTACTGCTTGCGCACGCTGCCTTTCTCTTCACCCATCCTCCCGGGCTGGGCCTCACCTGCCTGATGAGCGTAATTTGCTTTTAATGTGCGGCTCACTGATATAGTTTTTTTAAAAAAAAAATTAAACAAAAGATGTGTTTTTCCATTCCTATTCACATTTATAATTAATTCCTAATCTGATAATGTCTGCGCTGAAAGAGAAAAGGCTGCACAGTGGATCTTCAGAGAGAGAGAGAGAGAGGCAGGTCTTGGCATGCAGCTCAGAATGAGAGTTTAACCCCTTCGCCATGCACCTCTGCCACGCAGCTTAATCGGGGCTGCCAGTGTGTCATTGGGGTGTGAGAGAGCGCGGGTAGGGGAGATTCAGTGGAGGCAGGGTGGCTCCGATATCAGTGGGGCAGTGAATTCCCTCCGGGTTTCAGCCAGAACCAGTCAGAACTCTAAAGGGCCTCTCCAAGGTGCTGAAGCAATCCAAGGTGTGGGTTCAATTTCTACTAGAAATGGGATCCACCCATGGTGACCTCTGTTTGGAACAGCTTCCCCAGGAGAAACCCACCAGGTTTGCTCTGCTGACTGTCTGAGTCTGAGGGCAGGACGTCCTTGATCAAGCTGCTATTCTAGGAAGGCTTGATATTATTTATTTATTTATTTATTTATTTATTTCATTTATATACCGCCCCCATAGCTAGAGCTCTCTGGGTGGTTTACAGAAATTCTAAAATTGAGATAAAAACGAGTATACAAAATTTAAAATTCTAAAATGCAGAACATAAAAGCATTAAAAACTGTTAAAAATAAACATTTGTGTGATTAAGATGTGCTACCATATGCCTGGGCAAAGAGGAATGCCTTAACCTGGCGCCGGAAAGATAGCAGCGATGTGCATCCATTTTGAATGTTCTTTTATAAAGCAGTTGATGTTTTGACTTGAATCACTTGGAGAGCCTGGCGTGAGTGAAACAGCCTGAACGTTTAGCTACTGTAACACGAAACAAAAACATAGCCTGAACGGTGTTGAAAGAGAGTCCACAACCCTTAACAAGGGCAGGGGGGAGTGCTGAGCTCAGCTCTCGTTCACACGGGGAGATTTCACAGTTTCCTAGAGACAAATATAACGCCCCAGGAATTGCACAAAGTAATCTGGAAGCAGTGTGTTGCTCAAAGTGATGGCCTGGGTTTCCTTCTTTAACTGGAGCCACACCAATGGCCCTGGTGTGGCGCCACACAACTGCAGACTACATACCACTTTCATACACCAAGCAGGAAATAGCACTATGAAAGTGGTATGTAGTCTGCGTTGATGGGCCCCAACAGTTGTCAGTGCACAGGTGAGGGATACTTCGCTCAGCAATACTACACACGAGAAGGATCTTGGGATTGTTGTAGATCGCAAGCTGAATATGAGCCAACAGTGTGATGTGGCTGCAAAAAAAAGCAAATGCTCTTTTTTCTACATTAGTAGAAGTATAGCTTCCAAATAGTGCAAGGTACTGGTTCCCCTCTATTCAGCCCTGGTGAGGGCTCATCTTGAGTATTGTGTCCAGTTCTGGGCTCCACAATTCAAGAAGGATGCAGATAAGCTGGAGCGTGTTCAGAGGAGGGCAGCCAGGATGATCAGGGGTCTGGAAACAAAGCCCTATGAAGAGAGACTGAAAGAACTGGGCATGTTTAGCCTGGAGAAGAGAAGATTGAGGGGAGACATGAGAGCACTCTTTAAATACTTGAAAGGTTGTCACACAGAGGAGGGCCAGGATCTCTTCTCGATCCTCCCAGAGTGCAGGACACGGAATAACGGACTCAAGTTAAAGGAAGCCAGATTCCAGCTGGACATCAGGAAAAACTTCCTGACTGTAAGAGCAGTACGACAATGGAACCAATTGCCTAGGGAGGTCGTGGGCTCTCCCACACTAGAGGCCTTCAAGAGGCAGCTGGACAACCATCTGTCAGGGATACTTTAGGGTGGTTCCCTGCACTGAGAAGAGGGTTGGGCTCGATGGCCTTATAGGCCCCTTCCAATTCTGCTATTCTATGATCCTCTGAAATCAGTAGTGTGGCTCCTGCCTCTTATATACTGCTTCCATGCCACTTTCATACTGCTATATCCTGCTTGGTGTAGATTTTGTCTTCTTCTCTGGTGCTGAGGTGACTTGATGTTTTCAGGCTGCATAATGCTACATAGCACATCAAGGCTGTGGAGCTAGGAGCCAGCAAAGGTTCTGACTTAGGCAATTACTCAGAAGTAAGGGGTTAAGGATGCTCCAAGGGTCAGCACAAACAAGGCCCAAAGGGGAGGTCAGGATCAAGGGAATGCTAGACAAAATCTGAGATCTGGAAAACCGCCATCATCCCTGCAACCATCTGCCCAGAACTCAGGGCTTTTAAACTTGAGCTCTTAGAGCCCCACCCAGGGCTCAGCCGGACATAATCAAAGATGCCTTGAAAAGTTCTTACTCAAATGGAGATCCTTCTTCATGAGTAGTCCTTTACTTACAAAGAGTGCTGATTCAGATTGGCATTTTTTTTTTACTTGGCAGCCAGCTGAGTCTGCACTCTGAGACGGCTGCCAATTCGGACGGCTTTAAAAGGGAGTTGGATAAATTCCTGGAGAAGGCTATCAATGCCTGGCTACTAGTCCAGATGGCTATGTGCTACATCCAGTATCTGAGGCAATAAGCCTGTGTGCACCAGTTGCCGGGGAACATGGGTGGGAGGGTGCTGTTGCACCATGTCCTGCTTTGTTGGTCCCTGGTCAACAGCTGGTTGGCCACTGTGTGAACAGAGTGCTGGACTAGATGGACCCTCAGTCCGATCCAGCAGGGCTCTTCTGATGTTCTTATGCTGTTATGCAAGACAGGGGCTCCGTTTCCCTCCCCGAATCTGAAGGTGGGGGTGGGGGCACCCAGCACCCTGAGGCGATGGGTCTACTAATGTTACTCCTGGGGGTGTAAGATCCCCTGTTCACTTCCGGGGGTTCTTGAAACAGTCTGCAAAACTGGGGTGTTCAGCTCAGGGAACTCCAGGTCATCCTCCACTGAGGATCCCTTGCGGAGGGAGCGGGGGACACAGGGGGAAAGGCACCTGCAAGCAGGGGTTGTTATCCCAGGTTATCAACTCTTGGGCTGCAACCCTAATATTACTCCTGAACCATGATTAGTTATGGAAGCCCCCAGTTGGAACCATGGAGTTGGTCTCAATGAAGGGAAGCAAGAAGCCAGTAGGGCTGTGCTCTACTTCGGAGCATAGAAGCGATAGCAAGGCGGCCTGATTCGCCTCTGGAAAAGGCGGCAGAGAAGCGAGTTGGGGGGCTGTGGATCGAGGCGAAGAGGAGGGGACTCATCTGGTGCTGCCACCACTGCCACAGTCCCTGAGGCGATGGCAATGAAGCCAGGTAAGGAGACAGGGAGGAGGGAGGTTTACCTGCATCCATCATGGTCCGTCGTGGGCTTCAATTGAGGCCCCGGCTTCAAGCGGAAACGGCTGCGGCCTTCTCTTCCACTTGAAGCCGGGGCCTGCGACGGCAGCCTGCGATGGACCGCGATGGATACGGGTAAGGGGGCAGGGGGTTGGCCTACCTGGTGGGCTTCAATTGAGGCCCCAGTTGAAGCCGGAAGTGAAGGCTGAGGCCTCTTCCAGCTTCAAGCCGGGGCCTCAATTGAAGCCCACAACGAGGGATACAGGTAAGGGGAGGTTGACTTACCTGGCAGCGCTATCCATGTGGCGATGGCAGCAGAACCGGATCTCGCTCCATGGAGCGGAGTGGGGGACAGGCGAATCGGCCTGATCCGGAAGTTACGGATCGGGCCACGAAGCAGATCAGGAGAAGCCAGGTCCTCTGAGGTGCAGGGCACTCCCACACAGTCCACATACCTCCTAGAGCAGGATGTCAGCTGACAGGGGAGAACCAATTGGGTGACATGGGCTGAGATAAAGCTCTCAGAGGCACAGCCAGCTGGGACCTTCCTCTGTGCCACCAGCCTGCCTGGCGTCAGTCCAAAGTTGTCCTCCAGCCTGTTTTGGCCCGTGTTCGCCCTCCTGGTGTACAGCTACAGGACAGCCGAGATCAAGATGGACTGAAGCATCCTCGTTGCCAATGAGTCTGTAAATAGAGTGGGCTAAGCTGGGTCTAGAGCAGAGGGGGAATTGCAGGTCCATGAGCCAAATCTGGCCCTCCCGAGTTGTCCAGATGGCCACGCCCCTTCCTCTGGCCCCACCCCCTTCTCCCCCAATCGGTGATCTTTGGCAGTTTCTTGGCCTTTGTAAATTTCCCTGTCCCCCCATTATAAACAATCAAAACGCCTGTCTAAAGGCTTAGTTACTGGGAGTAAGAGCTTTATGTTACAACATGCTGATATTTGGGGTTTGGCCCAACCTGTTGCTTTTGGTCCCGCCCCCTTTAGCTTCAGCCCCTCCCCCCACTGGAATGTGGACCCTGAGAGCTTCTCCAAAACTGAGTCTGGCCTTCAGGCCGAAAGTGGTTCCTCACCTCTGGTCTAAAGACCTTGGCCTCGCGACACATGCGAAATGATGGCACAACCAGCCTGGTAAGTAATAAAAAGTTTGGTCAACTTTCTTCAGCTGATCAGAAATGGGGAAGCCTGGCAGGCCTTGAAACAAGGGGGCAAGGCTGGTGGGACTGCAAGTGACAGCTCCCTGGGCAGCAACCCAATGCATCAGCTACATTGACGTGTTATTATTACACTAGAAGAAAGCTAAAAATAGGAGTGTTGGTAGGATGCCCAGCGCTGAGAGCTCAATCCATCAGGACTATCCTTTCAGATTTTCACCCTCTCCTATTTCAAAGTTATCGTGGAACCCTTCCTGCCCAACACACACGTTCCTCAAATCACAAATACGCAGACTGCTCTTAGCATTTAAAAAAACAAAGAACCTTGAATGAGCATCAACATTTTTTGCCCTAAGCCAAATTTGAAGCCAATTTGAGGGTCCCACCTGAAAACTAACCTCTCCACACCTAGATAAGAAATGGCCTCCTGACATCAATTTCTTCAGCGTACATACATAAGAACATAAGAAGAGCCCTGATGCTGGATCAGACTAAGGGTCCATCTAGTCCAGCAGTCTGTTCACACAGTGGCCCACCAGCTGTCAGCCAAAGACCAACAAGGCAGGACATGGGTGCAACAGCACCCTCCCACCCATGTTCCCCAACAACTCGTGCACACAGGCTTACTGCCTCTGAATACTGGAGATAGCACACAACCAACAGGGCTAGTAGCTATTGATTGCCTTCGCCTCCGGGACTTTATCCAACACCATTTTTAAGCCATCCAAATTGGTGGCCATCACTACAACTTGTGGCAGTGAGTTCCATAATTTAACTATGTGCTGCGTCAAGAAGTACTTCATAGAACCATAGAATCATAGAATCATAGAATAGCAGAGTTGGAAGGGGCCTATAAGGCCATCGAGTCCAACCCCCTGCTCAATGCAGGAATCCATCCTACAGCATACTTGACAGATGGTTGACCAGCTGCCTCTTGAAGGCCTCTAGTGTGGGAGAGCCCACAACCTCCCTAGGTAACTGATTCCATTGTCGTACTGCTCTAACAGACAGAAATTTTTTCCTGATATCCAGCCGGAATCTGGCTTCCTGTCACTTGAGCCCGTTATTCTGTGTCCTGCACTCTGGGAGGATCGAGAAGAGATCCTGGCCCTCTGTGGGACAACCTTTGAAGTATTTGAAGAGTGCTGTCATGTCTCCCCTCAAACTTCTCTTCTCCAGGCTAAACATGCCCAGTTCTTTCAGTCTCTCTTCATAGGGCTTTGTTTCCAGACCCCTGATAATCTTTGAATAAAACTTCCTTTTGTTTGTTCTGAACCTCCAACCAATCAGCTTCATGGGATGACCATAAAGAACACACAGGACACTCACACAGCATGTGGCTACAGTTGGAAATTAAAGCTAGAATCTTCTAGTACAGCAGGTAGGCAGAAAGATCTCCAAATGTTTTGGAGCAGCTGCCAGCATTCCTGGCCACTGGCCATGCTGGCAGAGGTTTCTGCGAGTTGAAGTCCAAAACATCTGGAGATCCTCATTTTGCCCACTCCTCCTCTACTAAGCAAACTGCTTCATCATGCTTTTGTGCACCTATGCGCACAGCCACCTAGTAAGTAATGCTCCCATTTTATAAATGAAGGACTGAGGCAGAGAGAGAGAGAGAGAGAGAGAGAGACCACAGCTGAACTTAGATTTTATCTCAAGTAGTGCAGGTCCAAGACGAACCCTTGGACCGGGCTGACGCTTGTCCCGCCTAGAAGTCCTTGCTGCGCTTGGTTACTATTCCCAAGCACTTTTGTGGGCTGCACAGTGTCTCCCTCTTGTTAATATTTCACCCTCTGAAAAGCCTCATCCATTCTCCAAAGCGTACAATCTAAATTTATCCCTCATGCACACATCTTTTGGATGCACGAGAGAAACACGTCGGAGAAGGACCTCTTTCTCTAGTTACCCTGCACCAGTCTGCAGAGTAGAAGATTTCCCCTCTCCCTTTATAGAACTGTCCCTTTTCACATTCCTCCCCCACAAAGCCACGTACATACATATTTTGACTGAGTTTTCAATACAAAGCATCCTTCAAACACCTCCTCATTCTCTCCCCCCGCCCCTTTCCTTGTTTGAAAAGTACACGTTCGTCCAAAGAATCTTTGAGTCCTTGTGTGTCTCCGTCCCTGGAGGATTCCCGCCTTGCATATAAATAGATACTCCTGGGAGTGCAGTATGTTGACAGAATATAATAATGCTGTTGTCTCTTGCTCCAATAAAACTATCTTGACACTGGGATGATGTTGTCTTAATCCCATTGTCAAATGATCCAATTACTCCTTACAAAAAGAGGCAGCATAAATTGGCACCTCCTGTTATCCCTGCATACCAGAGGCAAGAACCCATTGCTCATCGAGGCTGCACAGGCTGTGCACACTCCATTTGTATCCCACCTTTTCGCCAAGCAGCTCACTGGGTGTCTCTGTGCCAGTCACAGACTCTCAACCCAACCTACCTCACAGGGTGGTTGTTGTGAGTATAAAATGAAGAGGAGGAGGGTTATGCATGCCGCCTTGGGTTCCTTGCAGGAAAAAAGGCGGGATATTAATGCAATAAATAAATAAATAAATAAATAAATAAATAAATAAAATAAAATAAGGTGGCATAAGTCCAGAGAGATGCATTTGAACTGTGGTGTTGGAGGAGAATTCTGAGAGTGCCTTGGACTGCAAGAAGATCAAACCAGTCCAGACTCCAGGAAATCAAGCCAGACTGCTCACTTGAGGGAATGGTATTAAAGGCAAAACTGAAGTACTTTGGCCACATAACGAGAAGACAGGATACCCTGGAGAAGAGGCTGATGCTAGGGAAAGTGGAAGGCAAAAGGAAGAGGGGCCGACCAAGGGCAAGATGGATGGATCTTGCCCTTGGTCCTTCCAAGAAATTGGAAGGCCCTTCCAAGAAATTCCTGACATGTATGGGTGATAACTTTCTCCTACAGAAAGTGGTGGAAGGAACTAGAGGGTCAGCAATCCTTGACTTGTTATTGACCAACAGGGATGACTTAGTGGATAAAGTGGCACTTACGGGAACTCTGGGGGAAAGTGACCACGTCATACTTGAATTCTTGATTATGAAGGAGACAAAAGTCGAGCGTAGCCATACACGTACTCTGGATTTTAGGAAAGCTGATTTTAATAAACTCAGAACTATAATAAGTAAGGTCCCGTGGCAAGGGAGCCTAAAAGGAAAAGGAGTGCAGGATGGGTGGGAGTATCTAAAAAATGAAATTTTAAAGGCACAGTTACAAACAATCCCAACAAGGAGAAAAGATAGAAGACAACAGAGGAAACCAATGTGGCTCCACAAAAAGCTTATTGATGAACTGAAAACAAAAAGGGATACATATAGGAAGTGGAAGGAAGGCCAGGCTACAAAAGAAGAGTACAGGCAAGTGGCGCAGAAGTGCCGAAATGGCGTCAGGAAGGCTAAAGCTGTGAATGAGCTGAGATTAGCGAGGGATGCTAAAAGCAATAAAAAGGCTTTCTTCAGATACGTGAGTAGTAAAAGACAGAGGAAAGAAATGGTGGTTCAACTGCTTAATGAGGATGGCAAATTGATAACAGACGACAAACAAAAGGCTGAAGTGCTCAATTCCTACTTTGCCTCGGTCTTCTCCCAAAAGCGGATCTATGACCCCCCTGGAAAAAGTGAAGCAGAAGTTGAGGGGGCAGGATTGCAGTTTGAGATTGATAAACAAATGGTCAAAGAACACCTAATTTCCTTGAATGAGTTCAAATCCCCAGGGCCCGATGAACTGCATCCAAGAGTAATGAAGGAGCTAGCGGAAGAACTCTCAGAACCTTTGTCTATTATCTTTGCAAAATCATGGAAGACGGGTGAGGTGCCGGACGACTGGAGGAGGGCTAACGTTGTCCCTATCTTCAAAAAGGGCAAAAAGGAGGAACCTGGGAACTACAGACCAGTCAGCCTGACATCCATCCCTGGGAAAATTCTGGAGCAGATTATAAAGAAGTCAATCTGTAAACACCTTGAAATCAATGCAATGATTACTAGAAGCCAACATGGATTTGTCAGGAACAAATCCTGTCAGACTAATTTGATCTCATTTTTTGATAGGATAACCTCCCTTGTGGACTGTGGGAATGCTGTGGATGTCATATATCTTGACTTCAGCAAAGCTTTTGACAAAGTACCACATGACATTCTGATTAACAAACTAGCTAAAAGTGGGCTAGATGGAACAACTATTAGGTGGATCCACAGTTGGCTACAGAATCGGACTCAAAGAGTACTTATCAATGGAACCTTCTCAAACTGGGGAGAGGCAACGAGTGGGGTGCCGCAGGGCTCAGTCCTGGGCCCAGTGCTCTTCAACATTTTTATTAATGATTTGGACGAGGAGGTGCAGGGAACGCTGATCAAATTTGCAGATGACACCAAATTGGGTGGGATAGCTAATACCCTGGAAGACAGAAACAAACTTCAAAGTGATCTTGATAGGCTGGAGTGCTGGGCTGAAAACAACAGAATGAAATTTAATAGGTATAAATGCCAAGTTCTACATTTAGGGAATAGAAACCAAATGCACAGTTACAAGATGGGGGACACTTGGCTCAGCAATACTACAAATGAGAAAGATCTTGGAATTGTTGTAGATCACAAGCTGAATATGAGCCAACAGTGCGATATGGCTGCAAGAAAGGCAAATGCTATTTTGGGCTGCATTAATAGAAGTATAGCTTCCAAATCACGTGAGGTACTGGTTCCTCTCTATTCGGCCCTGGTTAGGCCTCATCTAGAGTATTGCGTCCAGTTCTGGGCTCCACAATTCAAGAGGGACGCAGACAAGCTGGAGCGTGTTCAGAAGAGGGCAACGAGGATGATCAGAGGTCTAGAAACAAAGCCCTATGAAGAGAGACTGAAAGAACTGGGCATGTTTAGCCTGGAGAAGAGAAGATTGAGGGGAGACATGATAGCACTCTTCAAATACTTAAAAGGTTGTCACACAGAGGAGGGCCAGGATCTCTTCTCGATTCTCCCAGAGTGCAGGACACGGAATAACGGGCTCAAGTTAAAGGAAGCCAGATTCCGGCTGGACATCAGGAAAAACTTCCTGACTGTTAGAGCAGTGCGACAGTGGAATCAGCTACCTAGGGAGGTTGTGGGCTCTCCCACACTAGAGGCATTCAAGAGGCAGCTGGACAACCATCTGTCAGGGATGCTTTAGGGTGGATTCCTGCATTGAGCAGGGGGTTGGACTCGATGGCCTTGTAGGCCCCTTCCAACTCTGCTATTCTATGATTCTATGATTCTATGGATGAGATTCTGGAGGTGACGGACTCGACCTTGGGGGAGCTGGGGGTGGCGACAGCCGACAGAAAGCTCTGGCGTGGGCTGGTCCATGAAGTCACGAAGAGTCGGAAGCGACCGAACGAATAAACACAAACAAGTCCAGTGGAGCCTGGTAGCTCCAATTTCGGTAGGGCTGTGAATCCATTCCAGGTTTCAGTCATAAGAACATAAGAGGAGCCTGAGGCGGGATCAGACCAAGGGTCCATCTAGCCCATCACTCTGTTCACACAGTGGCCAAGCAGCTGTCGACCAGAGGCCCACAAGCCGGACTTGGGTGCAACAGCACCCTCCCACCCATGTTCTCCAGAAACTGGTGTATATACGCTTACTGCCTCTGATAGAACAAGCCAGAACTCTAAATGTGCTATTCAAGGTGCTTAACCTATTTTCGGGATACAGTTCAGCACCCTGACTAACTTCTGTAGAGTTCTAGCTGGTTCTGAAAGAAACCCGGAATGGATTCATAGCCCATCAGAATCAGAGCCACCAGCCCCTGCTGCATATACTCCCCTCTCCCATTTTATCCCCAGAACAAACCTGTCAGGCCAGTTGAACTGAGAAATAATGGGAAATAATGGAAATAATGGGATGGCCGGCTTGCCTGTCACAATGAGCCACCCTGAGAACAAGCCAACGGGGGCTCGTTACACGAGGTGGAGGAGGATAGGCCAAGGGGCCTGTGGGGAGCTCTTGCTAAGCACTTGTGGGTCTCTTTCAAAAAAAGTCATGAAGGATCTTGGAATTGTTGTAGACTGCAAGCTGAATATGAGCCAACAGTGTGATATGGCTGCAAGAAACTCCAATGCTATTTTGGGCTGCATTAATAGAAGTATAGCTTCCAAATCACGTGAGGTACTGGTTCCTCTCTATTTGGCTCTGGTTAGGCCTCATCTAGAGTATTGCGTCCAGTTCTGGGCTCCACAATTCAAGGAGGAC
This sequence comes from Elgaria multicarinata webbii, assembly GCF_023053635.1. NCBI lineage: Eukaryota > Metazoa > Chordata > Lepidosauria > Squamata > Anguidae > Elgaria > Elgaria multicarinata. The sequence goes on along the minus strand of NC_086176.1, from coordinate 119,360,540 downwards.
GCAGACAAGCTGGAGCATGTTCAGAGGAGGGCAACCAGGATGATCGGGGGTCTGGAAACAAAGCCCTATGAAGAGAGACTGAAAGAACTGGGCATGTTTAGCCTGGGGAAGAGAAGATTGAGGGGAGACATTATAGCATTCTTGAAATACTTGAAAGGTTGTCACACAGAGGAGGGCCAGGATCTCTTCTTGGTCCTCCCAGAGTGCAGGACACAGAATAACGGGCTCAAGTTAAAAGAAGCCAGATTCTGGTTGGACATCAGGAAAAACTTCCTGACTGTTAGGGCAATACGACAATGGAATCTGTTACCTAGGGAGGTTGTGGGCTCTCCCCCACTAGTGGCGTTCAAGAGGCAGCTGGACAACCATCTGTCAGGGATGCTTTAGGGTGTATTCCTGCATTGAGCAGGGGGTTGGAGTCGATGGCCTTGTAGGCCCCTTCCAACTCTGCTATTCTATGATTCTATGATTCTATGATCCCTCCAGAGTGCAGGACACGCAATAACGGGCTCAAGTTAAAGGAAGCCAGATTCCAGCTGGACATAAGGAAAAACTTCCTGACTGTTAGAGCAGTACAACAATGGAACCATTGGTGGTGGGCTCCCCCACCCTAGAGGCCTTCAAGAGGCAGCTGGACAGCCATTTATCAGGGATGCTTTAAGGTGGATTCCTGCACTGAGCAGGTTGGGGGGGGGGGTTGGACACAATGGCTTTATAGGCCCCTTCCAACTCTACTATTCTATGATTCTAAGCAATCCTAAAGACAAGCTACCCTGAACAACCCAAAAACAAACCATGGGCTCTCAAAGTGGCTTGATGGAGAAAAATAAACCACTCTGTGGAAACCGCACTGAGTATGTATATCACGACAAGCCACCATGGGTGATAACCCATGGTGGGTTGTCATGTCATGCGAAACAGGTCCCTGACATGCCTAGTGGATATAATGGCAGAGTGGAAATTTGAATACAAGTCTGTCTGGTCCTAGTAGGATACTCTTTCCACTGCTAAGGCTCTCTCTTGTCCTTTGGGCTTGATTTTCACCATGCCAACCACAAAGACAGACCACCAGTGATGTTATGACTCCAAGGCTCACAGGGTCAAAGCCCCAGGACTTTTTGATTAGCAGGAATGATGACATTATCTCAAGCTTCCTTCTTTCCTCTGAGCTTAGCTGCAATCCTCATAGTACCCGGGGAACAGGGGACATGGATTTTCCCACCAACAATATACGGTTGCGAGCTATCCCTGTTGTACTCAGAGTATTTTGGGGTGACATGGACTTGGATGGTCACTTAAGACCCATCAGCTTTACCAAAAAATTGCTCCTGGTGGAGATGACACCTGCTAGAACTGGTTGTTCTTATACAGTTCACCACTGCTGCCTGCATTATGATGTTTAGCCTGGAGAAGAGAAGATTGAGGGGAGACATGAGAGCACTCTTCAAATACTTAAAATGCTCTCAAATACTCTTCTCGATCCTCCCAGAGTGCAGGACACGGAATAACGGGCTCAAGTTAAAGGAAGCCAGATTCCGGCTGGACATCAGGAAAAACTTCCTGACTGTTAGAGCAGTGTGACAATGGAACCAGTTACCTAGGGAGGTTGTGGGCTCTCCCACACTAGAGGCCTTCAAGAGGCAGCTGGACAACCATCTGTCAGGGATGCTGTAGGGTGGATTCCTGCATTGAGCAGGGGGTTGGAGTCGATGGCCCTTCCAACTCTGCTATTCTATGATTCTATGATTCTATGCTCCTTGAGGCCGTGGCTATGGGGACTGTTATGATGAGCGCCTGCACTTCAAAATTCACCACTACACCACCATTCACCACCACTGTCATATAATTTTATTGCACCAGCAGAGAGCAGCTATCTTTTCCTTCATCGCCTAAGCATCTCTTGCATATGACCATCGGCCACGATGAGAATCCTAGTTACAAGAGTAAAGCCCCCGCCATGAAGCAGCTGCGTGATGCAAAAGCTTCCCATGTCCTCATTCAGTACACACGGGGGCTGACCTCCACAACCACCTTTGCTGGTAAATAAGAACAGCAAGATCCTCACGATGCTTCGCAGGCCGGGCCCCAGAGGTCAACATTAGCCTTGCCTGGATATCGCTGCCGTATCTGCATTTTGCAGAAATGAGTATGCAAAACTACCATCTCCGTACCTGGAGCCCAAGGGCAACCTTGCTGAAAGTGTTACGTGCATAAACGGTTCCCCCAGGTGCTTGCTCTGCCTTGCCTTTCCAACAGTACATGCCGCGCATAGAAAGGATAAATCGGCAGGCCTGCTCCTCGGCTGGGCTCTCCTGTATGGATTTCACCACCCACTCACCTATCCTCTCTACATGTCCTGGCAGCGTGTGGGTCTGCCACAACACAGAAGGATGTGGAGTTCCTGTGACGTTAGGGTCCACTCTGGGTCGTAATGATGCTGTGGGAAGCAGGGCCGGCCCAACCATTAGGCAGAGTGAGGCAGTTGCCTCAGGTGGCAAATGCTGGGAGGCGGCAGCAAGATGCAGGAGGTGAGTTGTGAGCCACGCAGCCTGTTGCGTTCAGGTGTGGTGCAGGATGCCACCCCTTGCCAGTATCTGGGACATGGCCCTGTCTTTCAGCCACATGCACTCCCTGTAAAATACCCTACCTCTTCGAGCACTATGGGCTCCACCACATCCTTTTTTCCCTGGTTTGCCTCCATGTTTTTTACCTCTGTTTCATAAGCGCATCAAGGTAATAGTCCCTTTCATGTGGGTTTGTGGTATTACGCTGCATCATGAATCCTCCCTTTCACTCCACCCCACCCCACCCCTTCTCCTTCCGCCTCCAATTCGTTGGTTGTGGTACTCTGATGGACGTGGGCTCCTTCCCCTCTTCGCTCTGGCTTTGTAGTCTAGTGATTTACTGATTTAATATTTCATCGGCTGGGCTCCGTTTCTGCGGACAATGAGGGTGGGGTTGGAGCAGTAAAAAATCCATTCAACAGACTAAGCACAAGTCCATTCATTCAACACAGTGTGCTGGAGGGAGCAACATCTGGAGCACATCTGACCCACAGAGGGTCGCCATCTGACTGGTGGAGGACTGGGCTCCCTCCGTGGGCCCTGCCCTCTTCGCCTGTACATCCCACCCCGACGCATGCTCTGACCCCCCACACTGGAGGAAACCGGGGACTTCAGGAGCAGGCAGGGAGAGGGACCCTCCTGTCCTGCTAATCACAGATCAGCCCTAACAAGGGGGTTGCCCTTACTTAGCACACCAGTTCCTTCCCAATTGGGAGGGCGCATGGTGCGCTCAATATTTTGCCTGCACCACATAATCCCCAGTGGAGGAAAGCCGTGGTTGGAGAAGCTTCGCCTGCCCCATGTCATGCCCAAAGGGGAGCCCCTCCCCCTGGTGTGGGGCAGTTCAACCCCGTCCTAAAACCTGGCCCCTGCTCCTGTTCTACATCGTAAATATCTGGGTTTGTTCCATGACCATGGGGCAAAGGATCCTCACTTAGCTGCAATTCAATCTCTGGCACATCTCCACTGGGCGTTTTTACAAGTTAAGGCTAAGAGTCAAACTGTTGCCCATTATTAGATTGTAAGCCTATGCGGCAGGGTCTTGCTATTTACTGTGTAATCTGTACAGCACCATGTACATTGATGGTGCTATATAAATAAATAATAATAATAATAATAACATTAAAAAAAAACTGGAGCAAAATGATTGAGGGACACAAGGTTGTAAGAACGTAATGAGAGCTGTGATGAATCAGACCAAAGCCTAACTAGTCCAGCATCCAGGGGGCTGCCTATACGTGGGGAAAGGCCCGGGCTCACGCCACATTGGCGCTGTGTTGTTTATACAATGCAGAAGCCACTGCAGAACCATCCCAGGGCTTTCCCTCAAAGCTCCGAAATAAAAAAGATGGGGACTTAACCCTGTCTTTTTTCTCTTGGGCAAGGCTCTGATGGTGCATCTGTCACAGGTCCCTGCTTTGGAGTCATGGCAGAAGCATAGCCAAGCAAATGGCGACCCCTGATTGGTCACCATCTGCCTGGATAGGAGGGAGGGGGTGGGCCAGCGAGCCGAATTGCCCCTGGAACGCCTCTGCACATCCTCCAGCATGGGAAGAAGGAAACGCTTGGCAGGGAAAGCCCCACAAGGTAAGGGGGGGGAACCAGGGGAGGGATGCGTAGACGTTCAGTGGCGCTTGTGCAGTGATGCGTGTTGGCACGGCAGTGCGTGGAGCAGCAGTGCACGGGGCACTCCGTTTGAAGGATGCAAAACCCATGCTCGCTCCTTGGCGTGGGGACAACCCCCCAGAAGTGTAAGCGCGGGTTTGGGGGGTTCACGGTGCCAATTCGTCATCAGGACAGCCCCCAGTTCTCCACGGTGACCAGGCACATGGCTCCAGGAAGCCCACAAGCAGGACATGAGGGCAAGAGCACCGTCCCACTCTTCCTCCCCAGCAACTGGTATCTGTTTCCCCACCTGAAAGAAATATACCTTGAATACATTTCTTTGGTGGCTGTTCGTAAACTTTGCTGCCACAATGATCGATGTCTCTGCTGCTGCTGGTCGTCACCATTTCGTTCTGCGTGTGCCCACAGCCCAAAATCGGAAGATCGGAAGGTGTCCCTGGATGTGGGGAAGCTCTCCCTTCTCTCTCCCCCCACCGAATAATGGGCACGTCTTTCCCGTACTTCTTGAGACCCCAAAAAGCATTGTTGATGGAGGGGCAATTATGCAGCCTTCCCAGAGAGTTCCAAAGGTACGTGGTCTGTCTAAGCTCAACCCGATTTCAAATGCGCCTTTCAAAGTAAGACATTACAGCGTGAGAGAGAGAGGGAGGGAGAAGGAGAAGGAGAGGGCGGCGAGAGGGACGTCGGCCAAGTGTGAATCATTCATACAGTCCATCTCCAAATGTAAATATCACTAGTTTATACACTATTTGACATTATTATTGTTTTTATTATTCATTCGAGCTGCACCGAATAGAGCCCAGTATCAATCTTCAGTTGCAAAATATTGACTTGGTGGCCAGAAATATTTCCCCCCCAAGCACTTTGTGTGGGCTGTTCCTCTTCCCGCTGCCAATCCTGTTCAGTAGTGACACGTCGTTTCCCCGTGGCTGGAGCTTCTTTGCGTGGACAATCCCCTCCAATCAGGGCTCCCACGCTGAAGAGGGTGACGTCACACTGTTACGTAGCCAACCAGGCTTGGCTACATGATGGCATGATTGAGGGACACTGAAGTCATGGAGAGCCGGAGTTAGAGAAGAGTGTAATATCCCAATGCCTTTCTGCCCATGATCTCCACCTCTCCAGCTCCACTACCCTCAAACGCTCCTTCTCCCTTAAATGCCTCTGCTGCCCCTCCCTTCCTGCCTTCTATGCTTAGATCTGACCCCAGGGACACCTGTGTGACATCGCCTCTTCCTTCCTCCAAATTCTTCTTCAAAGCCCACGTTTTCTATGAAACCTTTAGCGCAACACACACCTTGTCTCCCTGCAAAATCACTGCCATTTTGGCCAGTACTTCTACTGTGCTGGCAAATTTGGTGGGCACTGCTAGCAGAGCCGGTGCTACCATAGAGGCCACTCAGGCGGCCGCCTAGAGCGCCAAGCTAAGAGGGGCGCCGGGCGCAACGCAGCACTCACACACGTTGGCTGTGAGCCAGCCCGGCCCGAGGATTCAGCCGGGCCTGGGCGGGCGAGATGGCGCTCCGTGCCTGCCCAGCCAAAGCGAAGCCAGGGACGCTGGGATGGGGGTGGGGTGGCTCCATATTCAGATTTCCAGAATGCGCCCAGAAGAGAGAGAGAGAGAGAGAGAGAGAGAGAGAGAGAGAGAATGTATGGGTGCATGGGGTCTTTGAGTGAATGCATGTGTTCATGCATGTGTTTGTTTGGAGTGAGTGATGCTGTGTGTATGTGTGCACGTGCGTGTGAGTTGGGGGGGATGATTTGGAGGTGATATTCCTATTAAATAATGCATTTTAGACCCATAGACGTTCCTTTCCAATTTGTTTGCTATAATTGGCATGACATATTTCTTGCACTTTAAAATAAATTTAGCAGTTTCAAGTTTTGTGCTTCTTATTTTTTCCAGGAAACATCTGTTCTTAAAAATCAAAGTTGGCATTTTGGGGGTGGGTGGGTAAAAGTAGCTCACCTTGCCTAGGGTGCAAAATAGTCTGGCACCGGCCCTGGGATAACTTCACACACACACACACAACCTCTGGAGGCTGCCCACCCTGACATGCCCAGGACTCTGCCTTCATGACGCCGCTTCAGGACTGCTCTGCCGCCAGACGCCATGGTATCACTGCTGCAGGGTGATGAGAAATCCATACTGGAGGAGGCAGTGCAGGCTTCCTGGAAGCTATTCAGCTCACTGGACACGCCTCCTGCCCCTTGTCTGGCTTCCGGTGACCAATGGAGAGGTTGCCTTCTGCCCAGGAATGCCAGAGCAAGGAAAGACGGCAGAAGAGCCGTAGTGATTTCGCTCCGGCAGGAAAAGTCAGGATAGGTCCCCAACTTTTCCAATGCTCAGCTTCACGGGAAAGCCCCATGGTGGCTGCAAGGTGGCTGCTGCATCATATAATTGATGCAGCGCCACAGCGCAGTCACATTGTGGCTTTTAAACCATATAGACAGCCCCAAGAAAGGAGAGATGAGCAGTGTTCTTGTTCTCTCTTCCATCTGTGTGTTTGCAAGCCTCAAGAGCCATGAGACAGCACTCTTGATTTTCTACTAAGCCTAAGATCTGTAACTGAAACGGCTACATCTTTGCTTCACTAACGACCCCGACTCCAATTCTTTCCTCTTCCTCTGCTCTTTCCCAGGTTGAATTTTTGATTGTAAGTTCCTTGGGGCAGGGCCCTATCCTCTTATACTCTGTAAAGCACCATGCACACAGATGGTGCTATATGAAATAATATGAATGCTAATACAAAAGGGGTGAACACTTGAAGAGTGTCTAACAATCATTACGAAAGGAGAGGCATTTCTCAAGATGGTCAATATTTTTTTTTTAGCAAAAGCAGTGAATACTTTCAGCTCAGCCCTGTCAGTTATATTGCACCATGAGTGTAAATCAAGGGGTGCAAACCTGAGGCCCAGGGGTAACATCCAGCTCTTCTGTGGCCCCAATCCAGCCCTCCAGAAATCCCCAGCTGGCCACACTGCCTCCTCCTCCCCCCCCCCCAAGCTTTCTTGGCTTCTGTGCAGTTTTTCCACCCATTCTGAAAAGTTGAACTGGCTCTCCTAAAGCTCAGTTACATGAAAATGATGTAAAGAAAAAACAAATGCTGTTGCATGATTGAATCTGCAGTGGCAAGAAGGAATGAGGCAAATGGCACCAAACCACTTGCAACTGATTCAAAGTGCTGGTACTAACATTCCTCCCATATATACCTGCCCAGACCTTAAAATCATCCACAGGGGGTCCTTCTCCGTGAGCCCCTGCCAAAGAAAGTGAGGCAGGTGGCTACTAGGAGGAGGGCCTTCCCTGCTGTGGCACCCCGGCTGTGGAACGAGCTCCCCAGAGAGATTCGCCTGGCACCTACACTGTACTCCTTCCATCGCCAGCTGAAGGCCTTTTTATTTTCTCAGTATTTTAACACTTACTTTCACTTAAATTTAAACTTCGCTGTTTTAATTCCGTATTTTAATCTATATCAATTCCTGCTGTGTGGTTTTATCCTGGTTGTGCTTTTTATATTGTATTTTGTATTTGTGTTTTTAGACTGTTGGTTGTTTTATTATGCTTTTCATGGTTTTAATTTTTGTGAACTGCCCAGATTGCTTAGGCTATTGTGTGGTATAAAAATGTAATAAATAATAGGGCTGTGAAGCGTAGAAGCAATAGCAAGGCGGCCTGCCCTTCCGCTTTGAGTCTCGGCCTCAGGTACACAACGGATGCAGGTAAGGAGGGAGGGGGCCTTACCTGGCGCTGCTGCCACTGCAGTCCCTGTGGTGATGGCGGTGGAGCCAGGTAAGGGGGCGGGGGGAAGGGTCTTACCTGAGTCTGTCGCGTTCCGGCAGTGGCTTCACCTGAGCCTGAGGACTCAGACTGGAAGACCAGGCCACGGCTGTGGCCTGGTCTTCCTGTTTGAGTCCTCGGGCTCAGTTGAAGCAGCCGCCGGATCGCGACGGACGCAGGTAAGGGAGGAGGAGGGAGGAAGGCCTTACCTGCCGCCGCTGTGGAACTCTGATTCGAATCCGGAGTTTTGCAGCGGAGCGGAGTGGACCATAGGCGGATCGACGCAGGGCAGAGCGGACCCGATCCAGAATTTGCAGATTGGATGCGGATCAGGTGGGGTCTGTGCACAGCCCTAATAAATAAATAAATAAATAAATAAACACAGCACAAACATTTCCTGAGACCTCGGAGTTTTTCCGTGGATAAAGGTCTTTCTCCAAACTCCCAGAGCTCAAAGTGCCCCCCACCCACACCCCCATGCAAATTGGAAATGCAAGACAAATGAGCGTTTGCTACAACCCTAACTGCCCCTTGCTTCAGAGTTGTTCCAGCACTTCTTCGTGCCACAAATGCTGCATCGTGGGCCTGTCCAACAGCTTAGGATTTAGCGTTCTTCCCTTTCACAAGACAGGCCGTTTTGTGGTCTCGCTGCCGGCGCGTATTGTTAACCCTAACAACGTAATAATACCCTTTGCATTGATTAAAACGCCTTTCGGATTTCTCCTGATTGCCGCTGCTGGAAGCGTCGGGGCCGCAGGTGGGAGTCGGACGGCTCGTTTTGATTGTTTGGTTTAATATTCCAGCTCAGGTCTCGGGTTTCTGCTTCGTTTTTCCTCACACGTCGATGCCCCTGTAGCCTCGGCTTTGCCGCAATGTGCAGGAAGCATTTAATGTCTAGGCTCACAGCAGTCTTTGCCTTCTTCCCATTCAATCAGACTTTAGGAAGAGAAAGAGGAGAAGATAGTTCCTCTCGCCATGTTGGATGCCTTCAGAGTGATTAAAAGGATCTTCCCTGTCATGGCACACGCCCCGGCGGCATCCAAGACCAAAGTCAAGGGAAATTACCTCTGAACACCAGGAGGGGATCTGCACGTCGCTCCCAGAGCGCTTCTATGCGACTCCAGTGCACCCCGAAAACGATAGCCTGACTTCCCTGTAAAAGAAACAATGAAGAGCCGTCCATGCCGCTGCTGCCGCCGCTGCCGACAAGGAGAGCTCTCCGCCGGCGAGGAGAGCTCGGCAAACACCCCGCTTTCTTTTGCCGAGCTCTCCTCGCCGGCGGAGAGCTCTCCTCGTCGGCAGCAGCGGCGGCAGCGGCATGGACGGCTCTTCGTCGTTTCTTTTACAGCAGTGGCTCTCAACCTTCCTAATGCCGCGACCCTTTAATACAGTTCCTCATGTTGTGGTGACCCCCAACCATAAAATTATTTTCGTTCTTCTCTACACGATCCATTGTCATGGGATGGTTTGCTAATGAAAATAATTCATAACAATAGCTTTAATAATACAAAAGATGATACATGACATAGTTCAGTCAATACAGTTTCCTAAACCATTGGAAATATGTGTTTTCCGATGGACTTAGGCGACCCCTGTGAAAGGGTCATTCGACCCCCAAAGGGGTCCCGACCTACAGGTTGACAACCGCTGTTTTACAGGGAAGTCAGACTATCGTTTTCGGGGTGCACTGGAGTCACATAGAAGCGCTCTGGGAGCGACGTGCGGATCCCCCCCTGCTGATGATTGTGAATAAAAATCAAACAAATGAAAGAGAGGAATATATGTGTCAAGATCAGGGTCGGGCAAAACTGGTCATAGGCCCGGGCCAGATAGGAAATGTAGGCCCCGTTTCAAACTGCTCTTTAAGTATTTTTTAATCAGTTCTAAATACATATGAACTAGAATGATTTATTTAAAAAAAGGTAATAACAAGCACTTTTATTCAAGATGTATATAAGACATCACTTCTTCACATTCAGAAACGCTTTACGTGCTTTTCTGTGGGCAAATTCATCAACAATAGAAAAATCAAGCAACTTTGCCCAGGGGGACTCCGAGTAGGCCCCCTCAAAATCATAGGCCCATGCCAACTGGCCCCACTGGCCCCACCCCCTCTACGCAGCCCTGGTCAAGATCGATGCGTAACAAATATGAGGTGGCAATGTAATCTACATTAATAAAGTCTGCAATCCTAATATCTAATATATGATATTATATGCCAGTCCAGGTCCGGGCCCGATTCAAAGTGCTGGTATTAACATTTAAAGCCCTAAACGGCTTGGGGCCAGGTTATCTGAAGGAACGCCTCCTCCCATATGTACCTGCCCGGACCCTAAGGTCATCTTCAGTGGTCCTTCTCCATAAGCCCCTGCCAAAGGAAGTGAGGCAGGTGGCTACCAGGAGGAGGGCCTTCTCTGCTGTGGCACCCTGCCTGTGGAATGAGCTCCCTAAGGAGGTTCGCTTGGCACCTACATTATATGCTTTTAGACGCCAGGTGAAGACCTTTTTATTCTTCCAACATTTTAACAATCTATAAATTTTAAATAACATGGTTTTAAATTTGTAATTTTGCATTGCTGCTGTTTTTATCTGGTTGAGCTTTTATATTGTATTTGATATTATGGTTTTATACTGTTGTTTTATACTTTGAATGGTTTTAATTTTTGTGAACCGCCCAGAGAGCTCCGGCTATTGGGCGGTATAGAAATGTAATAAATAAATAAATATGATCCAGAAACTTCAGCTGGTACAAAACAGGGAAGCCCGCCTACTAACAGGGACTGGCCAATGAGACCACATCACGCCAGTCCTTTTCCAGCTTCATTGGCTGCCAGTCCAGGTCTGGGCCTGATTCAAAGTGCTGGTATTAACATTCAAAGCCCTAAACGGTTTGGGGCCAGGCTATCTGAAGGAACGCCTCCTCCCATATGTGCCTGCCCGGACACTAAGGTCATCCTCAGGGGTCCTTCTCCATGAGCCCTTGCCAAAGGAAGTGAGGCTGGTGGCTACTAGGAAGAGCGCCTTCTCTGCTGTGGCACCCCGGCTGTGGAATGAGCTCCCCAGAGAGGTCTGCCTGGCACCTACACTGTATTCCTTTCACCACCAGCTGAAGACCTTTTTATTTTCTCAGTATTTTAACACCTAATTTAACTTAAATTTAAACTTTGCTCTTTTAATCTCATATTTTAACCTATATTAATTTTTGCTGTGTGGTTTTATTCTGGTTGTGCTTTGTATATTGTATTTCGTATGTGTGTTTTAAATTTGTTGGTTGTTTTTATGCTCTTAACGGTTTTTAATTTTTGTGAACCTCCCGGAGAGCTTCGGCTATTGGGTGGTATAAAAATGTTATAAATAAATAAATAAATAAATAAATAAATAAATAAAATATACGGTGGTGCATAGTGTATAACGTGAGTGCAGAGCCCAGTCTCTAAAATCCAGCCCTGCCAGGTTCACCAGAACCTCCCCTTCTTCTTTGGACCCAACCCCCTTTCCCCAACTACCTCCTGTTCAGGAGTTTCCCTCCATTTGTGAATTTTTCTCTGCATTTGGAAGCGCTGCAAAGGCACTCGTGATGCAACAGGACCTTTAAGCTAAAACATCCTGGCATTTTTGTCCCCGCCCCTTTTGCCTTCAGTCCTGCCTCCCAAGGCCTTCTTAGAAGTGGAATTTGGCCCTCGGGCTGAAGGAGGTTCTGCAGCCCCGGAGTATAATATATTACAGAAAACGAAACGAGAAAAGCGGGCGCGGTGGGTGGGGAAGCTGGGAATATATTCTCACAAAGCAAAAAACTCAGTGAAACCAGACCAAATGGCTCCTCTTCTTCATCATGCCATCAAAAAAGAACCAGTTGAAAAGTTGACAAAGAACACAGAGCTGCAAGAATGGATTTCTCCCTCCAGTACTGTGGAATAATTCTCTTGGCTACTTCCTATGCTCCAAGAATCCAGAACGCTTGATAGAAGAACACATTCTGTATGCCAGGAATACAGCTGAAGAGAGCATGAGCACAGCTTTAACAAACAGTGGCTGTTCAAAAGTCATGTTAAGAGGACCTTCTCTTCTGCTGCTCCCAGTCTGTGGAATGGCCTGCCAGAGGAGGCTCATCGGCTTGACAGTCTTTTAGCATTCAAGACAGCTATCAAGACTGATCTCGTCTGGCAGGCCTATCCAGTGGGATTTTAGGATGCTTTTAGGATGTTTTTTTAACATTGTATACTACGTTTTTAATCAGTATTTTATGTGTTTTATGCTTGCTGTTGTTCCCCACCTTGATCCAATCGGAGAAGCAGGTAAGAAATACATTATTATTATTATTATTATTATTATTATTATTATTATTATTATTGTCAATTCTGTGAAGTTCAGACCAAAATGAAAAAGTAGTAGGACACACCCAAGCCATGTGAGTAAGTATTCCCAATGGGGATGAGATAGCATTTGAAACGTACCTACCGTTCTCACTTCCCAACCAAAATGTGAACCGAAGTTCAGTTAACCTTTGAAATTTGCACTTCTCCAAATTTGGAATTGAGTTCTCCAATCAAAAATTGTGTACTGAAATGTGTATTTTAGGGGAGAGTTCAGGAAGGAGGAGGAGGAGGAAGAGGAAGAGGAAGAGAAGGAGGAGGAGGAGGAGGAGAAGGAGAAGGAGAAGAAGATGATGATACTGGTGAAAATAATGTGCAAAAATGCATTACATTAAGAAAATGGCTTGCAAAAATGTGTGTAGTAGGCAAAACTGCAGACAGACAGACACACACACACACACACACAATGTGTGTATTAGGAGAAATGAACACAAAATTGCATATGAATTTTCATGCAAATTTTTAGAAAACAAATTCTCAAAGGTTGAGAACTTCCGTTTGGGAAAATTCTCAAACTTTGTGATGCACAGAATGTAGGATTGGAGAAATGAGAAATTGAGAGAAACTAAAATTGACACATTTGTCCATCCTGAATTCGAACACCCAAATTATGTCCCCAACAACTGAGGTTCCATAACCAACATTTAGTAAACATTCGATGAACTCCAGTTGCTTGAGGCCAAACACTGGATGGGTGGAGACTGCCAACATTGGCCATTTCTACACCATACTGGTGTAGCGGGAGGGAGGGGAGCAATCCCGGACTTACCTCCTTCCGGGATCGTCCCCCGTGTCCAGATGGCCAGCATGACGTCCAGGATGGAAGGAGGGGCATCGCGCGAGTGGAGGCGGCCATTTTTTTTAAGTCACAGGAGCTGGAGCGCACTCATGCTCCAGCGAGAGATAAGTGGGGGGGGGAAGCCCCAACCCCTCTACCCCCCCATTTCTGATTCCTCCCAGCCCGGCTCCTTCTCTCTACTGCACCCCACCACTCACAGGGAGGAGGGAAGAAGCCAGGACAGGCAGCCACACACCTCCCCCAGTCTCGGGACGGTCCCGAGTTCGTGAGAAGAATCGTAGTTTCCCATAGTCAGCATCAAGGGTAGTCATGGTTGGGCACCTACCGAGGGCCCACACCCCATCAAGGGTCCCACTCAGCTCCCTGGTCTTGTACCTCCTCTTCACTGTTGCAACCTGCTTGTTCGCCTATCCTCACTTTGACCCGGACAACAGCAGCAGTGATAAGGAGAAACAGTAGGTGCCCCTGGCTGCTTGCTCACTGTCAAGCAAGCAAGTGGTAGCCATGAGGAGGAAGAGGAGGAGGAGCAATAGAAGCTGGTGACAATGGTGGTGAGAAGAGAAACTCATTGAGGCAGGGAGGCAGGGAGGGTGGCTTGTCCAAAGCCCTCCAAAACCTGGAGCCAGCACTGGTTCCAGTTCATCTCATAGAATCATAGAATAGCAGAGTTGGAAGGAGCCTACAAGGCCATCGAGTCCAACCTCCTGCTCAATGCAGGAATCCACCCTAAAGCATCCCTGACAGATGGTTGTCCAGCTGCCTCTTGAAGGCCTCTACTGTGGGAGAGGCCACAACCTCTCTAGGGAACTAGTTCCATTGTCATATTGCTCTAACATTCAGGAAGTTTTTCCTGATGTCCAGCTGGAATCTGGCTTCCTTTAACTTGAGTCCGTTATTCCGTGTCCTGCACTCTGGGAGGATCGAGAAGAGATCCTGGCCCTCCTCTTTGTGACAACCTTTTAAGTCTTTGAAGAGTCCTATCATGTCTCCCCTCAACCTTCTCTTCTCCAGGCTAAACATGCCCAGTTCTTTCAGTCTCTCTTCATAGGGCTTTGTTTCCAGACCCCTGATCATCCTCGTTGCCCTCTTCTGAACACGCTCCAGCTTGTCTGAGTCCTTCTTGAATTGTGGAGCCCAGAACTGGATGCAATACTCTAGATGAGGCCTAACCAGGGCCGAATAGAGAGGAACCAGTACCTCCCGTGATTTCTAACACCTCCTCATGTACTCCTTCTTTCTGCTCAATGGAAAATTGTATCAGATAAGAGGAAAAGATCATAGAATCATAGAATTATAGAATAGCAGAGTTGGAAGGGGCCTACAAGGCCATCGAGTCCAACCCGCTGCTCAATGCAGGAATCCACCCTAAAGCATCCCTGACAGAGGGCTGTCCAGCTGCCTCTTGAATGCCTCTAGTGTGGGAGAGCCCACAACCTCCCTAGGTAACTGGTTCCATTGTCGTACTGCTCTAACAGTCAGGAAGTTTTTCCTGATGTTCAGCTGGAATCTGGCTTCCTGTAACTTCAGCCCGTTATTCCACGTCCTGCACTCTGGGAGGATCGAGAAGAGATCCTGGCCCTCCTCTTTTGACAACCTTTTAAGTCTTTGAAGAGTGCTATCGTGTCTCCCCTCAATCTTCTCTTCTCCAGGCTCAACATGCCCAGTTCTTTCAGTCTCTCTTCAGAGGGCTTTGTTTCCAGACCCCTGATCATCCTGGTTGCCCTCCCTCGGTCACTGTGGACATGACCGTTCCCTTATGCACCATCGGGTGGGTTGTATCAGCCAACAGCATTCAACACGCATTTCACGGTGCGGCGACATCACTGAAAATCATCGCACAAGCAGAAGTCGACATACTATCACATCATGGCAATGCCGTGCCTTGTGTGGAAATGGGGAATTAGCACTGAGCATTGTGAAAAAGAGAGTGTTTTTTTTTTAAAAAAAAAGTCTGCTTCCAGGGGAGGCGAGCCATTTCCCCATCCGCCAGCAACCCATCTTGGCTAATTGCCACTGATGTCTATATTCCCCATAAATTTGTCTAATCCGTTTTTTGAACCCCAGTTACACTATTATCCTCCTGTCAGCAGAAGCCTTGGAAATGCCAGGTTTAATTAAAACAATCTTTTATGTTCCGATCCGCGTCTCATTTTCTCTACCTGGTGAGAAATGGCTCTCGCCTCAATCAACAATTGAACTTTTAAGAGTGCTGCGTTGAGCAGAACGGGCGCCGCTTTCCGTTAATTAAAACTCAGATCTCTGAATCACAGGAAAGAGCTTTTGGCTCGGGACTCAGCGCAGAGGCCAGCTTGCTTACATGCCAGCTTAGCAATGAACAGCACAGCCTAGTAATGAGATTTGGGGCTGGAGCGGACCGTCTGGTGTGCAGCTTAATGCCGGCCACTTGGGGGAAAATAGCAGGATCCGTTTGCTTCCCCCGAAGAGATTATGCTCACTTCTCCCATCAGGCTTGATTGGCGTCAGGGCTGAGCCTCCCCAGGTATTTCCAGTGCCAGGGCTCAGCCCCAGATGGCATTTATAAGGATTGTTTCTCAACATTCCATCAGAAACAGAGCTCAGAATGGAGTGATGCGCATAGAAGCAGGTTGGCTGATGGGAAGGGCCCCGAGGTCCAGTGACTTTGCATCCAGAAGGTCAACCAGCAGAGGCCCTCAGGTGTCAGATGATGGTAACAGCCCTTGACTGAGATCCTGGAGAAGGTCATGCTGGCCTAGATGGACCAGTGGTGCATGGCAAGAGAGGAGTCACCACTGAGCGGTAGAGCACCCACTCCTTGCATGCGGAAGGCATGTCCACTTGAAATCCTCCCAAGCAAAAGTCTGCAAAGTCCCCTGCATGAGATACCTGAGAATTAGGCATGTGCTCCGCTCCGATTAGAAGCGCAGAAGCAGGAGCGAATTGGCCTGCTCCGCCTTGCCCAGAGGCGGAGTAGAAGCGGACCCCGGACCCCTAGAAGCAAGGCGAAGAGAAGCGCCCATTTTTCGGAGCTCCTCTTTCAGGCGGACCGCTCCGATCGCCATCTTGAAACATTTCGCCCATAGATAACTGGGTTGTTTTTGAAGCTATCGTTCTGAAAATTCTTGTGCTTAGACAGTCGTGGATGGGGGTCATTTTGAGACTACTCTCAGCTCTCTGCGTCATGCGGGTCGCGTGCTATATTTTTTTAAAAATCGGGTCAACAAACAGGGACAGCGCAGGTCAAACGGCAGTTTTCGCCCATAGGATTGCATTGCGGAAAATAATCGGGGATAACTGGGTTGATTTTTAAGCTATCGTTCTGAAAATTCTTGTGCTTAGACAGTCGTGGATGGGGGTCATTTTGAGACTTCTCTCACCTCTCTGCGTGGTGCAGGTCGCGCGCTAGAATTTTTAAAAAAGTAGGGTAAAGGCGGGAAAAAGATTACCTTTTCGATTGCTGAGGGGCAGAGTCAACTCCCGGTCATGATCACATGATCCCAAAGTTGGAGGAGGGGATAGGCAAAACGGGTAACTTGGGATTCTGGGAAACTTCTCTTTCTTAGTCTGAACGGACTTTTCCCAGTGTTTTTTAAAACAGTAGCCCTACCAAATGCACAAACACAACCTGTGAAATCATATACTAAGCCAATAATAAGAGATAGAAACACAGCACTGCTACCCACCCTAACTTTGGGGAACAACTGAAAAGATGTGGTGCAAGGGGATGAGCTCCCCTAGGGCATCTCATTGTGGATGTGCCCCCACTCTCTCCTGTACTTGGAAGGCCATCAGAGCCTTCCAAAGAGAATAACCCGGTGGAGCAATGCCTATCATGAGTTGAAGTGAGCGGTCTACTTCTCTTAGTGGTGGAGCGATGCCTATCATGAGTTGAAGTGACAGTTCCACTTCTTAGCGGTGGAGCAATGGCTTTCATGAGTTGAACTGACAGCCTTGCTTCTTAAAAGACTGGTCACTACTAGGACCAGTCAAATTGGCAGCTGCTTCCCCCTCCCCCGGGCCCGTCCCCCTATTACTGGTAAAAGACAGATATAATCTTTTTAAAAAAGTTCTTCTTGTTGTTTATTCAGCAACACTGCTGCTTTTAATTCCACCCCTCCTTCGTTTATTTATTTATTTATTTATTTATTTATTCCATTTTATATGCATTACTGGCTTATCCTTGGCTCACTTCCTTATGCCCCCAGAAATGTCTGCTGCCTGCCTGCCTGCCTTCCCTCTCTCCTCCCCTGCCCGCCTTGCAGGGATGTTGTGTGTGTCTGGCTTTGACTCAGGGGAGAAGTCCTTCCCGCGCTCACTTGGAGTTTTGGAAGTTCCAAATCCATTTTTCAAGTGTGGAAGAAGATTCATATAGGTTGATCTCTACTCCCCAATTCATGGCATGTTGGGATTTCCTTTGAAATGGCCCCATTGAGATGTCTGCAGGTTTAAGCCCCGCCAAAAAACAGGGGATGATGGGACTGCCTTGAGTCTCAGTGTGCGGCATATGTATCCCTGGATAAGCTGTCATGGTGGTGAGTTTGAGAGGTTTTTTTAACATGCAAATTGACGGAGCTATTGGAAAGGGGTGTGAATGGGTGTTGGATTTTCATAAATTCCCCAAAAATCAGGGGATGATGGGACTGCCTTGAGTCTTGGCATGCGTATGTATCCCTGGATAAGCTGTCATGGTGGCGAGTTTGAGGTTTCTAACGTGCAAATTGACGGAGCTATGGAAAGGGGTGTGAATGGGGTGCCCGATTTTCAAAAATTCCCCAAAAATCAGGGGATGATGGGATTTCCTTGAAACTTGGCGTCCATGTGGACACATGGATAAGCTATCATGGTGCTGAGTTTGAGGTTTCTAACATGCAAATTGACGGAGCTATCGAAAGGGGTGTGACTTAGGGTTATGGGTGGTGCGTTAGAGGTTAGAGCCGCGCCAAAAATCAGGGGATGATGGGACTGCCTTGAGTCTGGGCGTCCATGTGGACACATGGATAAGCTGTCATGGTGGCGAGTTTGAGGTTTCTAACGTGCAAATTGACAGAGCTATCCCAAGGGTCTGAATGGGGTGCCCGATTTTCATAAATTCCCCAAAAATCAGGGGATGATGGGATTGCCTTGAAACTTGGCATGTGTGTGTACGTCCATGAGGTGTCATGGTGCCAAACGTGAGGTTTCTAACTTGAACTGAAAAAAAGTTGTTTACTTTTTTAGCTTTCAATGCAACCCTATGGGGAGAAAAACGGAGCTCCGATCCGGATCCGGAGCTCCGAGCGGAGCGGAGCGGAAATGGGCGGAGCGGGGGTGGGGCGAAGCGGCCCGATCCGAAAATCGTGGATCTGGAAGTGAAGCGGAGCGGGGGGTCCATGCACACCCCTACTGAGAATTGCATGAAGTGAAACGAGAGAGACTAGTTAGACCAATGGTTTGACTCAACCATGAGCAGGTCCAGCCAATATGAATCGATTATTGCCATTTACCTCTATCGAAACATCAAATGTTGCACTGGAAGACACCGTAGTGACAGCAGTACTGATGCTTGGAGTCTAGCCTCTGTTAACAGGGATTTTGCGAGAAGGACTCACGGGGGTCTCTGCAACGTGCAGACCCACCCTCTGCTCCCATCCTGCCCACCATAAGGACAGGCACTTTGCTAAAGAAATACTGAAGGGAGTGCCCATGAGCATAGAATCATAGAATAGCAGAGTTGGAAGGGGCCTACAAGGCCATCGAGTCCAACCCCCTGCTCAATGCAGGAATCCACCTTAAAGCATGTGAGAAAGGAGCCCCCCATGTGCTTATGGTTACACGTGCTTATGGTTACACGTTTCAGGAGCTGCCTGTTCTGTTCCGGCCAGGCTCCAAGCTCTCATGGGAAGCAGAATGGCCAATGACAAATAATGACAGGTAAGGGCAGAGTCATATCTGGCATGGTCAAATCAAGGCAGGTCCAGCAGGCTCCGCTTCAGATAAGGCAGAGCCAGTCAGGACCTTGGACAGAGCACTGCGAGGGAGCTGCATGGAGTGTTCTCCTCCCCACAGAAGGAGAACTGTTGCTTCAGCAAAGGGGCACGGGCCTTCTCGGGCCTTCTGTAGAATGGCTAGATTAGTCCTGCTGTTGCTTGGGTTGCTGGAGAAATCCGAGATGGACTGAAATGCATTTGGATTTCTAACAATCCATCCTTTGGCATCTGTGGTAGAGCAGCTTCCTCAGGCCACATGGAGTCGGCAGACTTTTGAACCATTTTTAAAATTTTTCCCCCCACATCTATGCAAATGTATTCAATGGAAAATGCCCAAGTTTACCCTGGGACATACACCACTTGAAAAGAATTACAGATACATGAGCACAAGTTGAATGGGACAGGGGAAATATACTACATGTTTCATGTTAACGTAAATTACATAAATTGTGGCAAAACCTCTAGTGGAATTTTTTGCATGTTTTTCCACACACCCAATTGAATCCATCTGTGAGCAGACACTGGAATTAACAGCGCCAGATGTGAAACACCCAGGTTGCATCCCACAGAATCTGGACATTCCTCGTTCTTTGACCCTACTCCTTAACAGGCCACTGCCTTGTTCTGCAGCCATTGGATCCTATGGTGTGGGGGTGATGTGGGCTACCTGGAATTACAGCTGTCATATCCTAGCATCCACTAAAGCAACATCCTCTGGCCTGGAAGGAATTGGGGGTGACGTCTCTTCAAGGGGTACCACCTCCTTATCTCTGTGGTCTTGAGTGAGTTTGGAGACCAGGGAACATGATACCACCAGGGCATGAACTGGAAAGCTTTGGGTCTGTGTGTAGGTTGAGCCACTGAACTACATGTCAGAACATCTGCCTAGGAAGCTTTGTGTCCTCAGTCCCTCGACTGGTCCTCTGGGTGGCCATTGGATCCTCCTGGACACCATGGAATTTAGGAGGGCTTCTGGGTCCAATTAATCCTGGCTTGAGCAAAAAGGTCTTCCCAAGCTCTGGCAGGAGCCTGTATCCTTCAGGTGTCCTTCAGTCCTAACTTCTGGCTTGCTCCTTCATCTGCCCCCAAGCCTGTTCTTCTCTCCTGACTGGCTCTTTGATCTTGACTCCTGACTCGCTCTTTCATCCTTCCTCATAAGTTGTCTTAGGTTTTTATTCTGGGGCATTGGGGTGGGGCAGTCTCCAACAAATAGTGGTAAATAGAGGCATTGTGGCAGTGGCCTCTCCCACCCTAGAGGCCTTCAAGAGGCAGCTGGCCAGCCATGGATTCCTGCATTGAGCAGGGGGTTGGACTCGATGGCCTTAGTGGCCCCTTCCAATTCTACCATTCTATGATTCCGTGGTCCTGCCTGGCTCCACTACTCCTCTCTTATTACGTTTAATTCCCTCCCGTTTTGCATCTCCCCCTTGCTCCCCATGAAGTGGTCAGCTCCTGGGCACGCTTCCCAAACACCTTCCCCAGTTCTCTGAAGGATTGGCAGTGCGGTATGAGGTGGGAAGAGGGCAGGGACAGGCGGTCCCTGTTCACCTTTTCAGCATGTTGAAGCTTTCCCGGCACCGACATTGTTAACTTTTCAGCGCCAGGTCAAGACTTTTCTCTTCTCCCAGGCATTTAACAGCATTTAACAACATATGCTAAGTTTGTTTGGTTTTAACGGACCCCAGAACTGTCGTTTTATACTGTTGTTTTTATAATTTTTGTGGTTTTAAATTTTGTATACTTTTTAACGTTCACTGTTTTTAACTTTTGTAAACCGCCCAGAGAGCTTCGGCTATGAGGCGGTATATAAATTTAATAAACTTTAATTTAATAAATAATTAGCTGAGTCCACAAGTTAGGGGTGTTGAATTTGCTCCCGCCCCCGTGCATGCCAAAGTAAATTTTAGAGAAGCTCTTGGGGGGCACAGACAAAAGGTGGGGGGGCAAAAATAGAAGACCAGCGGATTGTACCTTACAGCTCTTACAGCCAGGAACTCCACCGTAGGGCTGCATTCAACCTTTTAGAATGCGGGGGTGGACATGCTAAATCCAGGCAACCACCCAATGTTCAGCCCTCAAAGGAAAGGGGTGGGGCCTTTTGGGATCCCTTGAGGGCTGGATTGGGACCCCAGGTAAGCCAGATTTGGCACCTCCAATATGCTTATCTGGATCTGTCTAGTCAAGCGGATTGCACACCCAACGTGGTCTGGTGCCCCCAAGAAGCTCACACGAAACAGGGCAGAATGTCTCTCCTGCCAAGACGCTTGTTCATGCATTGGTTATTTCTCGGTTGGACTACTGCAACCTTCTTCTCTCTGGCCTTCCTTCTTCTCACATCAGTCCGTTGGTTTCTGTCCACCACTCTGCCGCTAAGATCATCTTCTTGGCTCGCCGCTCTGACCATGTTACTCCACTTCTGAAATCTCTTCATTGGCTTCCAATTCACTTCAGAATCCAATATAAACTTCTCCTGTTGACCTTCAAAGCTTTTCACGGTCTAGCTCCTTCCTATCTCTCCTCTCTCATCTCACAATATTGCCCCGCTCGTGCTCTTCGCTCCTCTGATGCCATGTTTCTCGCCTGCCCAAGGGTCTCTACCTCCCTTGCTCAGCTTCGTCCATTTTCTTCTGCTGCCCCTTACGCCTGGAACGCTCTTCCAGAACATTTGAGAACTACAAGTTCAATCGCAGCTTTTAAAGCTCAGCTAAAAGCTTTTCTTTTTCCTAAAGCTTTTAAAACTTGATGTTGTTCGGACTTTATACTGTTAGTTTTACCCTACCCAGTGCCTGTTTACCCTACCCTGTGCCTGTTTGCATTCTCTTCCCCTCCTTATTGTTTTATTATGATTTTATTAGAATGTAAGCCTATGCGGCAGGGTCTTGCTATTAACTGTTTTACTCTGTACATCACCATGTACATTGATGGTGCTATATAAATTAATAATAATAATAATAATAATAATAATAATAATAATAATAATAATAATAAATGGAGGAGGCTGTTCCCTGCTTGACCACCACCCCTGCGCCCAGTTAGTGGCTGCAGGCTGCACCCCCTGCTTCTGGACTTACGTTCTGGGGTTGCTGAGCAAGGAGAGTCTCCATCTTCACCCCCTAATCTAAGCCGCGTTGTCCTTGTTACGTCTCCCTTATTCAAGGTTTGCTCTGCAGCCATTTGGAAAGGGAATGCACCCGGCTGACTTCAAGCGGCATATGTCTCAGACGCTTCGGAAGCGACTCGGCTGCCAGTCCTGGCAATTGGAGTTATGATTGAGACAGTGTTCTGTGCCGGAGAAGCCCACCGCCTCCTGGAGATCTAAGGATTTGTGGCAGGATGATTTATTACTCCTGGAACCAGAGCCACTCAAAGGATACAGATCTGGTTTCCTGGAATGTTTGCAACATGTGGGCTGACATTATGCTAGCTGTGTGAGGTAGGAGAAGGGAGTTGTGTTCCCAGCACCCTACAGAAAAGCCACCAGCATCTTCCATTCCAAAGCCAACACTCCTGGCGGACAGAATGTGGTTCTTTTCTCTTCCTATTCAAGTTGGCTTCTTGATCTCCTTTTGGCACCCAGAGTGTGAAATACACACTGATTGTGTCATACATGAACGCAACATAGGAAGCTGCCTTATTCTGAGGGGTTTGTTTTCACGTCTTCTTTGCCCTGGGGTGGCTCCAAATCTGCACGGAATCTTTTTTTTAAAATTTAAATGGTAAATTTGTCTGCCACATTTGACCATGTGAGAGGGGGTAATTTTTAGGGCTGTGCTCTGATTCGCATTGGAGCATAGAAGCAATAGCGAGGCGGCCTGATTCGCCTCCGACAAAGGTGGAGACGAAGTGGATCGGGGGGGCTACGGATTGAGGCAAAGACAATCGAGACCAAGCGGATCCTTTGCCTGAAAAAAAGGTAACTGGGGGCTTACCTGGTGCTACCACAGTCCGTCTGGCGATGCCGACAGAGCCAGGTAAGGGGGCAGAGGGAGGGGGCTTACCTGCCTCTGTCGCGGTCCAGTGGCGGCTTCAACTGAGGCTGAGGCTCAAACCGGAAGACATAGCCGCAACCGCAGCCTGCCCTTCCACTTTGAGCCTTGGCCTCAGGTGAAGCTGCTGCCGGAACGCGACGGATGCAGGTAAGGAGGGAGGGGGCCTTAGCTGGCGCCGGCGCCACCACCACAGTCTGTGCGGCTACAGTGGCAGAGCCAGGTAAGGGGACAGGGTCTTACCTGAGTCCACTGTGTTCCGGCAGCAGCTTCACCTGACGCTAGGGTCACCATATGTATCTTTAACAGTTACATAGAAAAGGGAATTTCAGCAGGTGTCATTTATATATATGGAAAACCTGGTGAAATTCCCTCTTCATCGCAACAGTTAAAGGTGCAGGAGCTATTCTAGAGTGACCAGATTCAAAAGAGGGCAGGGCACCTGCAGCTTTAACTGGTGTGATGAAGAGGAAATTTCACTAGATTCTCCATATATACAAATGACTCCTGCTGAAATTCCCTTTTTAATACAACTGTTAAAGATACAGGAACCCTGTCCTCCTTTTCATCAGGTCACCCTACCTGAGTCTGAGGCTCAAACCGGAAAACCAGGCCGCAATCGCGGCCTGGTCTTCCAGTTTGAGTCCTCAGCCTCAGGTGAAACCGCTGCTGGACCGTGATGGATGCAGGTAAAGGGGGACGAGGGAGGGGGGCCTTACCTGGCGCTGCCCCCGCCACTGCGGAGCTCCAATTCAGAGCTGGAATTCTGCAGCAGAGTGGAGTAGACCATAGGCAGATCGACACGGGGCGGAGCAGGCCCGATCCGGAATTTGCGGATCGGGTGCAGAGCGGATCGGGGGGGTCCGTGCACAGCCCTAGTAATTTTGTGGGTCTTTTCCATGCAACTGGTATGACAGTGGGAAGGGATGGCATGTTTTTCAGTGGGAAACATCCATACAATGGACATGGACAAGGTGGTTGCATTTTGCATGTGTGCTCCCCCACCCCACTAGTGTTGAATCACATCATGTAGGAGCTGCTCCCGCATCGCTAACTGCAAATGGGACTCACTCACGCATTTTCTCCTTCTCTCATTTCAGCGTTGAAACTCGAAGAACAGAGGGAAGACGATGGTTGAGCATCATCTTTGCCTTTCTATTTTCATTTTTTCCCTGAAAACAACAGCAGCAGCAACAAGTACTTATAAATTGCTTTCCTGCCCACCGGGGCCCTGAAAGTGATGTACAATGTAAGATAATAGGCGAAGACACGGAATATGATATCGTTGCAACACGGTGCCCAGACACAGAACCCAACATGTGTGGAATCGCGGCGGCTCCCTGGGACCAGAGCAGGCAGAAGATGACGTCAGCTGCTGTGGCTGAGACGCGTCTACACACATGACCACACGGGCTCTCCCTGTTCACCAGATGCTGGGGCAAAAGGGGCCCACATTGGAAGCAGCTTGCTGTAAAGGGAACTACTGCGGTTAGGGGATTCGCCCTCCCCCCCCCTTTGCTTTTCATCTTCCAGAGAAAGAGTGGCTCCTTTAATCACAACTGTGGGTCCCTTTTCTTTCCCACCAGGCTCAGAGGTTGCAATCAGGCCATGAGGGACCACGGTGCTCTCCTGCGTCCAGAGAACAGCACAGCAGCCACCTCGTGGATAGCACTCGTGGCAAGAGAGGACACCTCTCCTCCCCCCCCCCCAAGTGGCACACTTTCCAACTGAAAGCTTCTGCCTCTTGTCAGTACTGCTGCTAGGGCGGGAGCTTGGGACCCAAACCTTGGGACCCAAGTCCAGGCGCTCCTCAAATGATTACCCAGAGAGCAACAGGTGATGGGGGCAGCAGCTAAGATGAACAGCATCTCCGCCAGGGCCGGCAGGAGCATCCTTACTTCTTATGGTTAGAATCATAGAATCATAGAATAGCAGAGTTGGAAGGGGCCTACAAGGCCATCTAGTCCAACCCCCTGCTCAATGCAGGAATCCACCTTAGAGCATCCCTGACAGATGCTTGTCCAGCTGCCTCTTGAAGGCCTCTAGTGTGGGAAAGCTCACAACCTCCCTAGGTAACTGATTCCATTGTCGTACTGCTCTAACAGTCAGGAAGTATTTCCTGATGTCCAGCTGGAATCTGGCTTCCTTTAACTTGAGCCCGTTATTCCGTGTCCTGCACTCTGGGAGGATCGAGAAGAGATCCTGGCCCTCCTCTGTGTGACAACCTTTCAAGTATTTGAAGAGTGCTCTCATGTCTCCCCTCAATCTTCTCTTCTCCAGGCTAAACATGCCCAGTTCTTTCAGTCTCTCTTCATAGGGCTTTGTTTCCAGACCCCTGATTCTATAAGCCAGTGGCCGTCACTGCACCTCATTTCAACAAATTCCATCAATAAATGATGTGAGTTGTGACATTGTGCTTTCAGATCATGAAGAAAAGGAGGAAATGCACGCAGAGGTGCCGGGTTCTGATTTGAAGGCAAATTCCTCCCCAACCCCTGCTATGGCAATCAATCACACCCCAGTGGCATAAACAAAACAAAAAAATACCCATCAAGTTCCATCAAGGGGATTTTTATTGGACCACAAATCCTTCCACACCATGTAACATTCTGTCTCCATCTGTGCCTGAGCCAAAGGCTTGGGAGGGGTTACTGTTCATGCTGACAGTGTGCCCAAAACAGTTTTGCTAGGAAGATCTTGGGTGCTGTAAGTTCAGGCCTCTCTCTCTGCACTGCAGATGAATGCTGGATCTCGACACTTTCTCCACCCACCACGAAACCAGCTTCCAGGGAACAACGGCCAGACGGAAGCCGCTTGAGCAATGCTGTCAGGCCCGGCTCTTCTTTGTTGTGGCAGCTCTCTGCAAATCCATCAGTTGCCAAGCAATGCATTTGGGCAAACGCCGGCAGGTGGAAGGCGTAAACCCATTAAAAGGGATTAAGCGGCATCCCGTGCCAAACAAGGATGCACAATTCAATGATTGCACAAGTTGACAAATAAGCAGAAGTGAGGAGTCCCGGAGCTGAGAAGACAGTTTCTGCCCCCCTGCTGCGGCGGTGAGCGAGGTGCCGGTGTCTCTTGCACAAGGTGGCTTCGGGACCCATAGCTGCCTTACGGTCTGCCTGGCTTCATCTCCAACCCCCTCCCAAAACAGGACAGAAATAATTGCCCCCTGGGAGCCATAATATAATGTAAGAGATAGGTAATGCAAGGGAGAACCGGGTGAAATACTTGCAGGGCTGGTGCCAGACTATTTTGCGCCCTAGGCAAGGTGAGCTACTTTCACACACACACACACACACACACACACACACACACACACACACACCAAAAAAGGCCAATTTTGGTTTTTAAGAACATGTTTCCTGGAAAAAATAAGAAGCACAAAACTTGAAACTGCTAAATTTATTTTAAAGTGCAAGAAATACGTCATGCCAATTATAGCAAACACATTGGAAAGGAACGTCTATGGGTCTAAAATGCATTATTTAATAGGAATATCACCTCCAAATTATTATTATTATTTATTTATATAGCGCCATCAATGTACATGGTGCTGTACAGAGTAAAACAATAAAACAGCAAGACCCTGCCGCATAGGCTTATATTCTAATAAAATCATAATAAAACAATAAGGAGGGGAAGAGAATGCACCAAACAGGCACCAAATCATCCCCCCCAACACGCACGCGCACACGCACACTCAGCATCACTCACTCCAAGCAAACACACGCATCAACACTCAAAGACCCCATGCACCCATACATTCTCTCTCTCTCTCTCTCTCTCTCTCTCTCCGAATGTGGAGATGCCCCACCCCCACCCCAGCGTCCCTGGCTTCGCTTCAGCTGGGCAGGCGCAGGGGCACCATCTCACCCGCCCAGGCCCAGCTGAGTCCTCGGCCCGGCCTGGCTCACAGCCAACACGCATGAGTGCTGAGCTGTGCCTGGCGCACCTCTTAGCTTGGCACTCTAGGCGGCCGCCTGAGTGGCCTCTATGGTAGCACCAGCCCTGAATACTTGCTCCCCAGATTGGCCTTGGGCCGCTCTCTCTCTCTCTCTCGCTCTCTCAGTCCAACCTACCTCGCAGAGTTCTTGTGAAGATAAGTCATGCTTTGAGTTGTATGCAAATATATGCCAATTAACAGCGCAGCTTCCTCCTTTAGCACAACCTCACATCAATGCCAGCCCCAGGTTTCTGAGAGCCCTTGGGTGAGACGCCCCCAATGGGCCTCCTCACCTCTCTCTCCATGACTCACTGCCATGGTCCCCAGCTTCTGTTGCTCCTCGGTGCTCTTTCTGATCCTTGCTCCCACTTCTGCTCCTCCTCCTCCTCACTACGTGTCTGCGCCAGAGTAAGGGGCAGGTGATGCAGCAGGTTGCTCTCAGGAAGAGGAGTACGTCCAGAGGGCTTTTCTCGGTGGGGCCCTACTGGTCCTGGCAGGTGCCCTCCCATGCCTACCCTTGATGCCTCTTTCAGATTTCCTCCCTCCCTCCCTTCCCTTGGGCTAGGAGCAACCCTGCCGCAGGCCTGCTTTCAGAGCCCTGCCGGGGAGGTGCATAAACCCCTGGGGATAAATCACGGATGTTGCCAACACACCCACGTGGAGCCTGCATTCCCTAGTCAAGGCTGAACTGAGAGTGCGCAGGGAATGCTTGAGGAAGGGGCCTTCTAGCCCTTTACAGGGAGGTGGTCTATCTGTATTCCAGGCAAGCAGCGGCAATGCTAAAAGCCTTGCTGCATTTGCATCATGAGCCACATGGAACTCTTCAGGGCCTCCAGTCTTTGGGGGGTTTTGAGAACACACTTAGCTTCCTTCCTCTACCCGCTCGGTCTCTGTCTGACTCACCGTCGCCTGCTGCCCATCTCCATAAGAAGCCGGGGAATGAATGCAAATCAGCAGAAACAGCGAAAAGGGAAATGCAGACAAAATATCCAGAGGAAACTTTCTGACACGGCAATTTATTGTGCGGTTGAGTCGTCCTCCCAAGGGGGGAGCTGGAGCCGTTTCAAGTCGAGAACAGCAGGCAAAGCAAGCGGAAGGCCCTGTCCGTAGCCCAGGCATGGGTCAAGGATGCTCACTGCAGCCACGACGCCGGTCAAATGTGTAAGCAGAGCCGCTGGACCTGACCTTCATCCTTCTGCCTCCCAACTCTCAAAGCTCCTAGTACCAGGACCCTAACTAATGCTGCTGAAATGAAGAAAGCTTGAGGCAACCAGGAGCAGAATTGGGGGCAGAAGGTCTGTGAGTTGGGTTCAGTCCTGCCACTCGAGACAAATTCCTGGGGTCAGAATTCTTTCGGTCCAAGGGGATGCCTTGTGCACCTGGCTCCAGTTGTGGGCCCGGGGGTTCTTGTAAAAATGCCACAAGCCTGAGGGCTGCCCCCTCCCGCCTGGGGACCTGCCCGTCTCACAGTGGCTTGCGCTGGGCCTTCTGCCTTCCACCCCGGCCTTTCATCCTCACAGTCCCTCTACACACCCATCCTGCGACAACAGCACACACACCGTTTTAAAAAGAAAGAGGCATGAAGTTCGATTCGTCGCGAATACTCCAACCCCCTTACCAAAAATTGCCTTCTGATCGGCTACTCTGCTAGGTTCTCCTTTGTCACAAATCTAGCAGTCCTTGGGGAACTGTGTCGCCAAAACACAACAGGGTCATCTTGCGCCACAACATTATACATCACATATCTCCAACTGCCGCTGGTTGCAATGGATTGAAGAAAGATGCTGGGTGGATTTTTTTGTTTTTACCCAAGGTAGAATTTGGAGCCAAGGAGCTGGGGAAAGGTGCAACAGCCACAGCGGTGGGAGAACCCACAGTAGACGCAGGAGAGGCAAAACCAAATTGCCTGGGATCTTATACTGAACTGGGGAAGAAAGGGGATGGATCCAGATGTGGAGGAGAACTCAGAGAACGGAGTGCCTGCTGACACAGAAGGGAAAGTGTCTTGGCCCTCAACAACCTGATGGAGCTTGGGTTTTGTGTATATGTGAGGAACACAATCCCCATTTGTATTTCCTCACATTTAAAAAAGGAGACATTTATCTCTAAGATCAAATCCATCTTACTGCAGCTTTGCTAAGCACTGTCTATTTCCAAACTGGCCCGCTGTGGGGTTTTCCTATGAAATGCTGCCAGTGCCATCCTAGACAATGCCATCCTAGACAGTGCCATCCTAGACAGTGCCATCCTAGGCAGCTTAGGCAACTTTGCATATATATCCTTAATGGGCATCATTGAGTCTGGATGCTGTAAAGTTAGGCTTCTAGCAAAGTCAAAATGTTTTTGGTGAGCCAAGAAGGCAGGGGAGGGGGGGCACAGCCAGGCATCGTGAGGAGACATATTTATTTATTTATTTATTTCTATACCGCCCAATAGCCGGAGCTCTCTGGGCGGTTCACAAAAATTAATACCATTCAAAGTATAAAACAACAGTATAAAAACATAATATAAAATACAATATCAAAGCTCAACCAGGGCCAGATCTACACTACTGCTTTAGTACACTACCGCTCTGACCATGTCACTCCACTTCTGAAATCTCTTCATTGGCTTCCAATTCACTCCAGAATCCAATATAAACTTCTCCTGCTGACCTTCAAAGCTTTTCACGGTCTAGCTCCTGCCTATCTCTCCTCCCTCATCTCACACTATCGCCCCACTCATGCTCTCCGCTCCTCTGATGCCATGCTTCTCGCCTGCCCAAGGGTCTCTACTTCCCTTGCTCGGCTTCGTCCTTTTTCTTCTGCTGCCCCTTACGCCTGGAACGCTCTTCCAGAACACTTGAGAACTACAAACTCAATCACTGCTTTTAAAACTCAGCTAAAAACTTTTCTTTTCCCTATAGCCTTCAAATATTGAGTTTGTTCTGACTCTATACTGTTAGCTTCACCCTACCCGGTGCCTGTTTACACTTCCCTGTGCCTGTTTGCATTCTCCTTCCCTCTTTATTGTTTACTACAACTTTATTAGATTGTAAGCCTATGCGGCAGGGTCTTGCTATTTACTGTGTTATCTGTACAGCACCATGTACATTGATGGTGCTATATAAATAAATAATAATAATAATAATAATAATAATAATAATAATAATAATAATAATAATAATAATAATTTAAAGCGCTTTATTACAGTTTTATAGCGCTTTAAAGCAGTTAAAGCACTTTATAACTGTTATAAAGCGCTTTAAAGCAGTAGTGTAGATCCGGATAAAAAGAGCGGCAATGCAAAATTACAAATTTAAAACACCAAGTTAAAATTTATTTATAGACTGTTAAAAATGCTGGGAGAATAAAAAGGTCTTCACCTGGCGTCTAAAGACATATAATGCAGGTGTCAAGCAAACCTCCTTAGGGAGCTCATTCCACAGCCGGGGTGCCACAGCAGAGAAGGCCCTCCTCCTGGTAGCCACCTGCCTCACTTCCTTTGGCAGGGGCTCACGGAGAAGGACCACTGAGGATGACCTTAGGGTCCGGGCAGGTACATATGGGAGGAGGCATTCCTTCAGATAGCCTGGCCCCAAGCCGTTTAGGGCTTTAAATGTTAATACTAGCCACTTTGAATCGGGCCCGGACCTGGACTGGCAGCCAATGAAGCTGGAAAAGGACTGGCGTGATGTGGTCTCGTCGGCCAGTCCCTGTTAGTAACCGTGCTGCCCTGTTTTGTACCAGTTGAAGTTTCCAGACCGTTTTCAAAGGCAGCCCCACGTATAACGCATTGCAATAATCCAAACGAGAGGTTATCAGAGCATGGACATAGGGCTCATCTACACCAAGAAAGATATTCCACTATGAAAGCACTATGAAAGTGGTATATAAAAGGTAGGATCCCCACAACTGCTTTATAGCGGTACTGAAGTGCACTGCAGGAGCCACACTAAATGCTTTATAGTGGTACTGAAGAGCACTGTTGGGGCCCAGGACACAGCTACACCAAGCAGGATAAAGCACTATGAAAGTGGTTTGAAAGCAGTATATGGTGTCTATGGGCCCCAGCATATGTCAGTGCACTTCAATACTGCTATAAAGCATTAGTGTGGCTCCTGCCTTTTATATACCCGCTTTCATAGTGGAATATCCTGCTTGGTGTAGATGAGCCCACAGGGAGGTCTTCAGAACACAAGGCCCACGACTCCATATGACTCACTAGGGCAGCTCAACCCTTCCTGTAAGCAGTGGTGGCTGGTCCCCCACCATCAATGGTTGGGCACCTAGGCCCGTGCTCCCATAAGCATTAGCTCAGCTTATGGGCAGAGCATTACTCAGGGCGAATGGATATTCGTTCTTTGCAGAACACCCTGGATTCAGTCCTCAGCTTCTCCACTGAAGGCATCTCCCAGGTTTTCAGATGATGGGAAAGAACTCCACCCAGGACCCCAGTGAGCTGCTCCCACTCCAAGCACACACGCAAGCAGCCCTAACCCAAGGGAGTCCATGTTCCAGTTCAATCTAAGGCAGCCTAATAACTATGTTTTTTTTTTTTTACCACAAACCAAATTGCTTTCACATTTTCAAGCACTTCTTTGCAACGTGTGGCGTGGTGGCGAGGATCTGGGAAGAAACTAATGTGATGAAATTGTTGTAAGTGGTCTGACAATCTTTAAGTTCCCTGCTGCTGCATCCCAAAAATAGACATCGTACTCTTTCTCAAAAGATGCTCTCTTCTGCCACTTCACTTTAAAACAGCAACAACAACAATGTGAAACTATGTAAAACTATCTTCTTATATGTATAGCCTACCTTTTCCAGAAGATTTAGGGTGGGTAACAGGAAGTAATAAATAAACAAAAAAAAATCTCCTATTACTGCCCTAGATGAAATCCAACTCCCAGCTACCCAGGGAGGTTGTGGGTTCTCCCACACTAGAGGCCTTCAAGAGGGGGTGGAGGACAGGCGAGCAAGGGGGCGAGCGGGGGGGCAAGGGGGCGAGCAGGCGAGTGGACGGGCAAGCGAGCGGGTGAGCGAGGGGGGTGAGCGAGCGGGGGGGCGAGCGAGTGGGCGAGTGGGGGGCGAGCGACCGAGTGGGCGAGCGGTGGGGCGAGAGAGCGGGCGATGGAGGAGGCAAGCGGGCGGGCGAGTGGGGGTCATCAGACATTGGGAGAAATCAGGGGCAGGGGGAGCAGGGAACCCTTTTTTTTAAAAAAAAAGACTTACCTTATCGTTGGTGCGCTCCTGCGCAGATGGCCCCTTTAAGTTTTTTAAAAATGGCCGACACAACGGGGCTTTCCCTTACCCCGTTGCGTCTCACATGTAGAAAGGGGCAACGGCCCGCGCTAGCTGCAGCGCGTCCTCGCTCCTTCTCCTCACCAGATTAACAGGTAGGTCTAGCAAAGCCCATGGTTTCAGGTTTGAAGACTAAATTCTATCTATCTATCTATCTATCTATCTATCTATCTATCTATCTATCTATACAACAGAGAACAGTTTGATTCCAAACTAGATGTGCTTTTATATATGAATACTAAAAGTTTTGGCTCTCCAGATGTTTTGGCCTACAACTCCCATCATCCCCCACCATTGGCTATGCTGGCTATGGCCAAAACATCTGGAGAGCCACAACTTGCCCACTCCTGCCCCGCAGGCTTCTGGTATTCAATATTATCTACGAAACAAGGAGTATGAAATACTGCATATTATGGAGAAATGGGAATCAAATCTCTGGGAGGCTTTTTGGCAGAAGAACAGGGTGAAAAGCCTTTAAATAAATATTTACAGAGTATCAAATAACGCACCTACCAATTGCCAAATACGAAATCACAGCTATGTGCTGTTGTCATTTATCTAATATCAGGTGGCAAAGAGCAAGTGGCGTTAGCCTTTGTTCATCAAACAACCAGTCGTCAAACAATAGTAGTCAAATGCTAAATGCCATTGCACGGCAGCTATGAAATATCCTCAATTATCAGTGGTCAAATTTTGAAATCAGATATCGGAAAAATAGCAGATATTATAGGACGCTGTGCACAAGTTCTTCAATTAATATTAGACATCACCATTTGCAGAACAGGATTTGGGAAGGACGGAGGAGGGCAAGCAGGATGATCAGGGGTCTGGAAACAAAGCCCTATGAGGAGAGACTGAAAGAACTGGGCATGTTTAGCCTGGAGAAGAGAAGATGGAGGGGAGACATGATAGCACTCTTCAAAGACTTAAAAGGTTGTCACACAGAGGAGGGCCAGGATCTCTTCTCGACCCTCCCAGAGTGCAGGACACGGAATAACGGGCTCAAGTTACAGGAAGCCAGATTCCGGCTGGACATCAGGAAAAACTTCCTGACTGTTAGAGCAGTACGACAATGGAATCAGTTACCTAGGGAGGTTGTGGGCTCTCCCACCCTAGAGGCCTTCAAGAGGCAGCTGGACAACCATCTGTCAGGGATGCTTTAGGGTGGATTCCTGCATTGAGCAGGGGGTTGGACTCGATGGCCTTGTAGGTCCCTTCCAACTCTGCTATTCTATGATTCTATGAGTGGGGGTGGAAGGGACAAATTAATTTCAGCTCTGTTTTTTACGGCTCTGATGTTTTGTGATCCTCATCATCCCTTCAAAGATGGGAAGATCCAGCCGCATAAATGCCAAGAGGAAGGGTCCTGTTGCCCCCTCTTGCCCTCCGAAGCGTAACTACAAAAGGGCAGAGGAGTTTTCATCCCAGCGAGACGTGTGTCAGCACTTTGAAAAGGTAATGTGCGAGGCAGACAAGAGCACTCTTTACAATACCCATAAAATTTGCAACAGCCCTGCTCCTACAGGAGAACGGGAGAGGGAGAGGCGGGGGAGGAGAGAGAGAAAAGACATGGCAGGTGAGACGCAGAAAAGATGTGGAAAGGCTTCCCGAACAGGTGACATCTCTGATTTCATTTGAGATGCCTGCCTGACATCTCTGTTAGGGATTCGGAGCAAGCAAGGCTTTCTCTAGCATGGCCCAGCGGTGTGCCTGTGAAGGCACTGACATCTCTTTCACAATCCCATTAGCTCTCATATAAGAACTTTGCCCTTTTCTGGGTCTTGCTGGCAAAACAAGATTCCAATATATGAAGGGGAGGGAGGGAGGGAGAACCAGAACTGACCTAAGGGGTCCTTGTTTGGACAGGTATGAAGGGTGGTATATTCAGATGGCTGCGTCCATCTCAATTGCAACATGGTGGCTGATGTACTCAGGGCTTCTTCATAAAGCACGCTCACGACTGGCCACTCATGGCAGTCTGCGGGTCCTTTTGACGATGTTCGCAGCCTTCTGCACATCTCCTGCACCTTCCCCTGGTAATTCCATTCCAACAAAACCCTGTGATATCCTGATGTTGCTGAAATAGCTCGAGATTTCCTACCGTGTGCAGGAGAAGTTGCCCTACAAATCACCCTCTAGAGGGCACTGTCCCATTCGGGGCTATGAACAGTGAGAGGAGGGGAAGTTTTCCCAGACAGACCACGTGTTCGCCCCCCTCTTGCCCTGTAATGCAGCTCCATTACAATTGAGGAAGAGAAACAGGAAGCAAAGCCCCGGGCAGGAAACGCAATTTCCCCTTAATGTAAAGAAGCCCTTAGGGACTCTGTTCCAAAAAACAAAAGGCTGTTGACAAACAAGAGAGGCTGAAAATGGCAAAGGGAATGTGAGAAAGCTGAAGGAAATCAAAGGGAAGACAAGAGCTGTTCCCTTTCCCCACTAATGGCAGAAGCTGACGTCACAAGTGACATGGTGGCAACGAGTTGTCAACTGGACACGGGCGGAGGAAGAGAAAGTGCTGCTGTTTCCATTCTAAAGTCTAGCATGACCAAAAGGCCGCAATTACAAGGAGAGAAGGGTTTTCCCTGAAACCAGCCTTCCCTGACCTGGCACTCTCTAGATGTGTTGGACTGCAAGTCCCATCATCCCCACCCAGCTTGTCCATCAACCAAATTGGGGGTGGCTGCTTGAAACAAACACCCAGACTGAATCTTTTCGTGTGTGTGTGTGTGTGTGTGTGTGTGTGTGTGTGTGTGTGTTGAGTGGGTTAAGCTCGTCTTCGTTTACCATCTCACCCTGCCCTGCCCACGGGTTTCTTGACACCTTTAAAGAACTCTAAGATGAAAAACTCTGTGCATGCACAAGGGATGGACTCATGGTTTCTACCCATGTTGGCAATGCCTGGGCACCGGTTTCCTTGCTGTCCTCGGGATGGCCCTCTAGGTAGCCTCAGGAACCCTCTCATGGAGCAGTTCTGAGAGCAGCCAATGTGTGAGAGACGGAGGTTGGGAGAAGCCCAGAATTGCGCTTCAAACATATCTGGTGCTAGTCAACATATTTCATCTCTTCTCTTCCTCTTTCTCGGCAGTGGGTGAGATGGCAATGCAACCACAATTTTTTAGTGTGTGTGTGTGTGTACACACACACACACACACACACACTTAATAAAACATGTTTCCATTTCAATGAAAGCTGGCAAGGAACTGATGCTGGTGAGGCGTATGTGTGTAGAGTAAATCTCCCAGGATCTTAGCTTTTGCCCTGGAGTCTTGTTTGAAGTCTCCTTGTCCATTCAGGACAGGATGGGCCTCTTGCCACTCCTAGTGGGGATGGGGGCGCCAGTGGATGTGCCAGGACAAATTATGCCAGGCAGAACTAATTCTACACATCAGCACTCTTTCTTAAGGTTTGCTTGGTGTGAAGAAACCAGGAGGGGAGAGAAGGGGAGGGGGGAGGAAGGAAGGAAGGAAGACACACATGGAAAAGGATAGAGAGACCTAACCTTGGCTGAAAATTCCTGTAGCACATTCTCTTGCACCCTCCAGTGGTGGTGCTAGGCCATGCCATGCGCTGACCAGAGGAAGAAGATGCTCGCGACTCCTTGATCGGCTCCGTGCATGAAGGCAGAGCAAAAGCCCCCCAAGGCTGCAACCAGCTCAACAGAGTGCAAGGCCTACACGGACTCTGTCTGCTGATGCAAAAGGGTTCGAAAGGCATTCGGGGGCACGAACAAGCTGCGAGCTAGCTGGACCAACGGTCTGAGTCACTAGGAGGCAGCTTCCTATGTTCCGAAGCAACCAGGAATTTCTCCTGTACACACTCCATTGACATGAATAGCAGCCATGACAAGCCGCCGTTCATTGTAATGGGGTTTAGGCACAGCAGGTTTCTTCCCTGCGGCTGAAGGCTCAGAGCAGGTAAGATAAAACACAGCATCACAGGACTTCAAACAAATGGAAATTAAAACCAGCTTACTTTATTTGAGGCCTGGAGAATGGGGGGGTTGTCAGGATGGAGGGGGGGGCAGGCCTTTGGAGAAAGCTTCTCTCTCGAACAGATGCCTCGGGGCTGCACTCCAAATCCCTGGCTTCATAAAGATCACTGTGGGGTGCAAGGAAGGAGCCTAACTCTGCACTGCATAGAAAATACACCCATCGTTTGGAAAAGAAACAGAAGAACTGGTGTGCCCGTCTCCTTGGAGGAGAAACAAAGATTCGAGCTTTTCTACATAGGGCTGTGCACCATTGCTGTATCCACTTTCAGTTTCATCACTGAACTGAGATCCCAGCTCTACACAAAGAGTTATTCCTTTCCTGCTTTTCTGCTACATAACCTCTAGGTGGAGCTTTGCTATAGCAGAATGACGCAAATACACAAGTAGAAAAAGCGCTTTCAGAAATAATACCCCATTTCCCCCACTCTAAAAAAAAAAAAAAAACATGGAAGTGGTCTGAAAAAACAGAAGCAAAACTGGAGGATCACAAAGTCATCTAAAGAAGGGGTCCCCAAACCCCGGGCCAAGGACCAGTACCGGTCCGTGGCCTGTTAGGAACCGGGCCGCGCAGGTGAGCTGCTTTCACCCACCCACACCCACCTCAGCATACCTGGTGCAGGGCGCCATCTGGGCATGTTTAGCCTGGTGAAGAGAAGATGGAGGGGAGACATGATAGCACTCTTCAAATACTTAAAAAGTTGTCACACAGAGGAGGGCCAGGATCTCTTCTCGATCCCCCCAGAGTGCAGGACGTGGAATAAGGGGCTCAAGTTAAAGGAAGCCAGATTCCAGCTGGACATTAGGAAAAACTTCCTGACTGTTAGAGCAGTACGACAATGGAATCAGTTACCTAGGGAGGTCGTGGGCTCTCCCACACTAGAGGCCTTCAAGAGGCAGCTGGACAACCCTCTGTCAGGGATGCCTTAGGGTGGATTCCTGCATTGAGCAGGGGGTTGGACTCGATGGCCTTGGAGGCCCCTTCCAACTCTGCTATTCTATGATTCTATGATCTCGCCTGCCCAGCCGAAGCGAAGCCAGGATGCTGGGGTGGGGGTGGGTGACTTTGAATGGCACGCCCAGCTAGAAGCCACTTTGGGAGAGTGACTTCTGGGCACGCCGTTCCAAAGCTGCCTGTCCACCCCAGCGTCCTGGCTTCACTTCACCCAGCCGAAGCGAAGCCAGGATGCTGGAGTGGGGAGGCGGGCGGGTGGGCGTGGCTTCCCAAAACTATCCCCTCAAAAAAAATAACCCCGGGTCCATGGAAAAATTGTCTTCCACAAAACCGGTCCCTGGTGCCAAAAAGGTGGGGGACCACTAATCTAAAGAACCAGTTAACAATCATGAATGCGGAATCATGAGTGCACAATAAATGCCTTGAGTAGAAAAACTCATTAGCAGTTTAGTGATAACACACACACACACACACACACACACACACACATTTTAAGTGCTAAGCCTGCATGGGGACAAAAGCTTGCAATTCCCAGACTAAAGCATTAGCCCTTGCATTTCCAGAAATGTAAATAGGAAACCCTCTTTACCTGGCCCTATGAATGCCTCTTCTCTTTCCCCACCAGATATTTGCAACTTATCAGAGACTGAAAGAACTGAAAGAACTTATCAGAGACTGAAAGAACTGGGCATGTTTAGCTTGGAGAAGAGAAGATTGAGGGGAGACATGAGAGCACTCTTCAAATCCTTAAAAGGTTGTCACCCAGAGGAGGGCCAGGATCTCTTCTCGATCCTCCCAGAATGCAGGACACGGAATAACGGGCTCAAGTTAAAGGAAGCCAGATTCCAGCTGGACATCAGGAAAAACTTCCTGACTGTTAGAGCAGTACGACAATGGAATCAGTTACCTAGGGAGGTTGTGGGCTCTCCCACACTAGAGTCATTCAAGAGGCAGCTGGACAAGCATCTGTCAGGGATGCTTTAGGGTGGATTCCTGCATTGAGCAGGGGGTTGGACTCGATGGCCTTGTAGGCCCCTTCCAACTATGCTGTTCTATGATTCTATGATTCTATGAACTTAAGGTACAATCTAATGCATGGCTGGCTAGGGATTGCTGGGAATTGTAGGACCTTGTTCTGTGCCCTTAGCTAATCTGGTAGAATCACAGAATCATAGAATAGAAGAGCTGGTAGGGGCCTATAAGATCATCAAATCCAACCCCCTGCTCAGTGCAGGAATAGCAGGATCTCAGGTGGGCATATCCCTTCCTGCACCCCTCCCTTGGTTTAACCTGCATCTTAATTAGCTTATTGTTTGCTGGAGAACTAGAGACAGATCGCTGACAATGGATTTGCCCCACATAGGGTGTGACATGGCTGTGTATGGAAGGAGCCCTTCCTTTCATAATGACGTGGAGTCTCCTGGCTGCTTTCGTGGTCACTTTGGCCACTGGCTGATTAGTCATTTCAACAGGCACACATATTTGATGTCACATTTTATTCTCCAGAACTAATTCCCCAATACAGGTATCCCTAAGAACAAACGGCTAAATTTATATTATTTTCGAAATCAATCTTGCTTTTGTTGACTGGTTATTTGCTTTGCCTTGCTTGTTCCGTGTTCTTGCCTGTCCTAATCCTACAGAAGCCTCCAGCCAGCCAGCCAGCCAAAACACTTTGACTTAATATCCCAAGACATGTTATTAGCATATTTGCTTGTGCGTGTTGGGAATCACCCCAGAACTATTCCGAGAGGACAGATAAGTTGCCCAACTACAACAGCCTCTGAAATCATGATAATGAAATCTGAGGGATCATTAAGAAGCAAACCCAGTCTTTGGAGGGATTCCAACTGAATCATAGAATCATAGAATAGCAGAGTTGGAAGGGACCTACAAGGCCATCGAGTCCAACCCCCTGCTCAATGCAGGAATCCACCTTAAAGCATCCCTGACAGATGGTTGTCCAGCTGCCTCTTGAAAGCCTCTAGGGTGGGAGAGCCCACAACCTCCCTAGGTAACCGATTCCATTGTCGTACTGCTCTAACAGTCAGGAAGTTTTTCCTGATGTCCAGCTGGAATCTGGCTTCCTGTAACTTGAGCCCGTTATTCCGTGTCCTGCACTCTGGGAGGATGGAGAAAAGATCCTGTCCCTCCTCTGTGTGACAACCTTTCAAGTATTTGAAGAGTGCTCTCATGTCTCCTCCCCTCCAAAATTTCCTCCCCTCCAAAACTTCGTCCCCTCCAAAACTTCTCTCTGGCTCTCAAACCACTATATGCCTGTGCTTTAAAAAAGGATTCCAGTTTATTCCTGGCATCCAAAAACCAGACCCTTGACAGGGTGGATTCCTGCATTGAGCAGGGGTTTGGACTCGATGGCCTTATAGGCCCCTTCCAACTCTGCTATTCTATGATTCTATGACTCTATTATAAAGCCTGGATTATGCAGATCTACCCTGTCTGTAGAACTAGCAGCTTGCACCTCCTCCACGGTCTCGTGCGCTGTCCCCTCTCTCCCCTGTGGAACCCCTCCCTTCTCCGTGTAACGGAAGTGTTCTGAGCAGTGCCTGGAATACGTTTGGTGCTAAGTAAGTGATTAATTGAAATGATTTGTTTATTTAACAAATAGACAAATTCTCCTTCCTCCCAAGATACCAGGGCAGTAAACAAAGGACATAAAATATGCCACAAATATAATTCAGTAAAAAATAAAAAATAAAACAATGTTGCTATTAAAACAGCTCACGGGCATTAAAAAAACCCAAGCCAACTGCAAGGCAGTGAGGCTCTCTGTCCATGAGCTGGGGTGTCGCGGCTCTAAGGGAGCTGTTCACCCAGCAAAGGTCCACAGGAAATAGAGAGCCTTAGAGAGCCATGGGCAGCCCTTCCCCTTCCTGGTCCTCAGCTGGGTCATTGCTTTTAGGTGGAACTTCTTCCTCCTCCAAGGAAGAACCCTGGTGATCCAAAGTCTTCTGGCAGTGAAGCAGGCATCACCTGCTGCCTCCTTTGTTCTTGAGGGCTGGGGGGGGGCAGCAAAGCAGGAGAATTAGGGGTTGAGGCAGGGCTCAGAATGGGCTTGGATGGGTTATTGGGAGGCCCAGGTGAGGCATCCCTGGGGTGGTTTGATCAGGCTGCCTTTGGGCGCTATAGTGTCATGACAATAGTGGGTTCCTCCTGGTCTTCAGCTGGAGAGGGGTTCTCTGTGGAGCCCCAAACCTCTTCCTCTGAAGAGATTTCTCGTCCAGGGTCTTGGGCACATGAGACCCTGACAATCTCAAACTGGGTCCCAGTCAGATTTGCTCAACTTATCTCTGTTGCACTTCATCACCACCAGTAGGAATGGCCAAAGTGTGGCACTGCAGATAACACCTCAGCAGAAATCACACAATACAAGGGACCGATAGGATGGATTCCTGCGTTGAGCAGGGGGTTGGACTCGATAGCCTTATAGGCCCCTTCCAACTCTACTATTCTAAGATTCTAGGATTCCAGCTGGTCCTATGAAAGCTGTGACGCCGGCTGACCTCCTCAATCTGGCAGACTTATTCCTCAACAAACTCTTCTGCATCTCAGGTCCTCTCCTCACCTCCTTCACTCCCAATTACCATCTGTGTCATCCAGCCAGAGGAACGGAGTATTCTACTTACAAAGATCTTCACTGCAGGGAGAGCGTGATCGGGGTTGCACCAAATGCATGTCCATTTTATGTTGCAGAGTGAAGTTAGTGTTGAGGGAGCAGAAACGTTTCTTGAGCCTTACCCCCTCCCCTCCCCCACCGCCATTCTGCTGTTTTCCTTGACCTGCTGCTGCTTCAGGACCATTTTTTGAAATCTTCATAGAATCATAGAATAGCAGAGTTGGAAGGGGCCTACAAGGCCATCGAGTCCAACCCCCTGCTCAATGCAGGAATCCACCCTAAAGCATCCCTGAAGGATGGTTGTCCAGCTGCCTCTTGAAGGCCTCGAGTGTGGGAGAGCCCACAACCTCCCTAGGTAACTGGTTCCATTGTCGTACTGCTCTAACAGTCAGGACGTTTTTCCTGATGTCCAACCGGAATCTGGCTTCCTTTAACTTGAGCCCGTTATTCCGTGTCCTGCACTCTGGGAGGATCGAGAAGAGATCCTGGCCCTCCTCTGTGGGACAACCTTTCAAGTATTTGAAGAGTGCTCTCATGTCTCCCCTCCATCTTCTCTCCAGGCTAAACATGCCCAGTTCTTTCAGTCTCTCTTCATAGGGCTTTGTTTCCAGACCGCCTTCTTCCTCGGAGAAGTCATACGAGTGGGCCCTCAGGCGCCTCCCTCCCACTGCCCAAAACTCTCCACCATAGGGGATCTGCTTGCTGCCTCCAAGTCTTGTCTGCCAGCTCTCAATCGGCAAACATAAGTATGAAAAAAGACTAAAGCTTTTTGGCTTTTTTATTTAAAGAAAAAGATGATTGAGGGAGTATCACCTTTCCCCAATCCTCCAGATGTGTTCGACTACAACTTCTATCATCCTCAGCCAGCATGGCTACCATCTGGAGGGCTCTAGTTTGGAGAAGGCTGGAATACAGGGCAGAGGTTTTCAAAAGGAAGTGGGTGAAGTGGGTAGAGTTTTTTTTCCTCCTTCTCTCAAGTTGGGACCATACAATGAAATTTACGGGAGGTGGATTTGGGACGGGCAAAATTTGAAATTGACAGCCCCAATTTGTGATGATGCCCAGTAACGTAGATGGCTTTAAAGGGGGAATTACAGATTTTGCATGGTGAAATAAGAGTTGAGGGAGCAGAAATACGTCTTGAATGCCTCCCCCACCATTCTGCTCTAGTCACGTTGGCTCTATATTACCTCTACTGCCAGAGATAGGATGCCTCTGCCCGACCCTAGGGATGACAAACAGGAGACTGCTGTTGTGCTCCTGTCCTGCTCCCGGGCTTCCGGCAGGCCTGTCCAGTGGAATTTTAGGATGTTTTTAGAAATTTATCAAGGGGCTAGGAATGATCTTCTGAACCCCATTTTACAACCTTTTCCTGGTCACCCAACTGAATTCCTAATGTCCCTATTACTTTGGAACACAGACAAATCAATCACCGAGCAAGTGGCCAAGTTTTTGAACTTGGCCATTTCTATTAGATCCTCTGTGATTACTTTTCTTTTTAATAGCCAACTGTACGCTAAGTGTTTCTGTATGTAACTTTTGTTGGAATGGTCTATTGACCGCAATAAATTGTTGTTGTTGTAAATAGATACTTTACTCATAGAATGTTTAAACAATGTATATTATGGTTTAATTTAGTTTTATGTATTTTATATTTGGTGCTGTTCCCCACCTCGATCAGAATGGAGAGGCGGGTAAGAAATATTATTATTATTATTATTATTATTATTATTATTATTATTTATTCCCATTGGGTCATCTGGTTGGCCACTGTGGGAACCGAATGCTGGACTAGATGGACCCTGGGTCTGATCCAGCACCAGGGCTCTTTTCTCGTTGTCATCCTGACTCCCAAGAGATCACTGATAGGGAAGAGAGTATTCACTGTTGGCATGGACCATAGTTGAAGATCACACTTCCCATCCTAAAATGGGAAGCATTGCCCTCTTATATTTATT
Source organism: Elgaria multicarinata webbii (assembly GCF_023053635.1). Classification (NCBI taxonomy): domain Eukaryota; kingdom Metazoa; phylum Chordata; class Lepidosauria; order Squamata; family Anguidae; genus Elgaria; species Elgaria multicarinata. The sequence continues at coordinate 119,317,706 of NC_086176.1, read as the reverse complement.
TATTTATTTATTGCATTTACATCCTCCAAAGAACCCAAGGCGGCATAGAATCATAGAATAGCAGAGTTGGAAGGAGCCTACGAGGCCATCGAGTCCAACCCCCTGCTCAATGCAGAAATCCACCCTAAAGCATCCCTGACAGATGGTTGTCCAGCTGCCTCTTGAAGGCCTCTAGTGTGGGAGAGCCCACCTCCTCCCTAGGTCACTGGTTCCATTGTCGTACTGCTCTAACAGTCAGGAAGTTTTTCCTGATGTCCAGCTGGAATCTGGCTTCCTTTAACTTGAGCCTGTTATTCCGTGTCCTGCACTCTGGGAGGGTTGAGAAGAGATCCTGGCCCTCCTCTGTGAGACAACCTTTTAAGTCTTTGAAGAGTGCTTTCATGACTCCCCTCAATCTTCTCTTCTCCAGGCTAAACATGCCCAGTTCTTTCAGTCTCTCCTCATAGGGCTTTGTTTCCAGACCCCTGATCGTCCTGATTGCCCTCCTCTGAACACGTTCCAGCTTGTCTGCGTCCTTCTTGAATTGTGGAGCCCAGAACCGGATGCAATACTCTAATCCTCCTCCTCTCCATTCTTTCCTCACAACAACAAACTTGTGAGATGGGTTGGGCTGAGAGTCCATGACTGGCCCAGAGTCACCCAGTGAGCTTCCATGGCTGAGTGGGGTCTAGAGCCCGGATTTCCCGACCCCCAGTCCACCACTTCAGCCGCAATTCCTGGGTGCAAAGAATTCTTCGCATGCACACCCACAGCTCATGAGCATCCGCACTCGTTCTTCAAGGGCCGTGCAGGTGCACGCTGCTGCTCCCTCCTTCTCAAGCTGTCTCCCCATCACCACCACCTGCCTGCCTCCGTGGCGACGGCTGCTTCTCTCGCTGTTGCTCGTCACCCTGGATTAAGCTGCAATGGGAAAGAGTCCTTCGTATCGCTCTCCAGCCAGCTTCTGTGTATATCTACCTGATAGCTATTAGCCTGTATAAATATCTTCTCAGCCACGGGGGCTACTGTTGTTTGGTTTTAATTATGCTGAGTTAAAAGCCCTCTGGTAAAATGTCTGATTTGGGGCTCTGTCTATTTGCGCTGTACTCAAGTGAGATGGGTTTCCGTTTAAAAAGCCTCTGTAATATTCAAAAAGTCAGGAAGGAAAAAGGACACTAAAGTCAATGGAAGTGCAAAATACCAACGCATTTTGGTACTCGAGGTGGAAAATCCAGGGGGCACCCTAGATACACACCAGTTAGGAGGGGTGCGATCCAGCACATATTTCTTTTGCACAAGCCCTACTGACGTGAACTGGAACTGTACACAAGCTACAGCCATTTATTTCAATAGGCAGAGATAGGAGAACCTCTTGCTGGTTTCTGTGGCAGGGCTCAGATCTGCCGATCTTGAAGAAGCGCCTCCTCCTCCTCCTCCTGAACCAGCCCACCCACAGTCATAGAATCATAGAATCATAGAATAGCAGAGTTGGAAGGGGCCTACAAGGCCATTGAGTCCAACCCCCTGCTCAATGCAAGAATCCACCCTAAAGCATCCCTGACAGATGGTTGTCCAGCTGCCTCTTGAAGGCCTCTAGCGTGGGAGAGCCCACAACCTCCCTAGGTCATTGGTTCCATTGTCGTACTGCTCTAACAATCAGGAAGTTTTTCCTGATATCCAGCTGGAATTTGGCTTCCTTTATCTTGAGCCCGTTATTCCGTGTCCTGCACTCTGGGAGGATCGAGAAGAGATCCTGGCCCTCCTCTGTGTGACAACCTTTTAAGTATTTGAAGAGTGCTATCGTGTCTCCTCTCAATCTTCTCTTCTCTAGGCTAAACATGCCCAGTTCTTTCAGTCTCTCTTCATAGGGCTTTGTTTCCAGACCCCTGATCATCCTGGTTGCCCTCCTCTGAACATGCTCCAGCTTGTCTGCATCCTTCTTGAATTGTGGAGCCCAGAACAAAGAGACCCTTTCCCCTTGCCCACCACCAAGGGCAGTGACACTGGTGAGTACAAGGGAGAGGGACTTCTCAATGTTGGCCGCATTGGTGTTTCATCAGGCCCCTTCCTTGAAGGTCTTCACAAAAGACCTGAGGATCCACCAGGCTGCTAGTTTTATTGGTAAATCCTAGCTTTTATTGGTGATCTCTGTTTTTAATGGATTTGAATTTACGGTATTGATAAATGTCCTTATTGGTTTCGATTGCATCGATGTTGCATGGTTTGAGGGGGTCCCACCCTGACAGGTGGCCTAGACATTGTTCTGTATAAACAAATACTCTTTCCCAGGGCTGAGCCATACACCAGGGCCCCATTGGAGCCCACGGGAGGCATTGGAGGTCAGAATCATGAGGCCGGAGCCAGGAAACAAGCCAGAAGCTCCAGGGGAGAGTGTCACTGCAAAGTCTCGGCCTGATCTCGTCTACCACCTTCTCATCCAGTAGCAAGCCTGGGCTGGTGGGGACAGTCCGGGGCCTGGGAAGCCTTTCCTGCCCGAAGAGAGGCTTTGCGTGGCTCCATAGGCGTGTGCAGCACATTTCTTTAGGGGGTCTACCCAGGGACTTTTATTTATTTTTGAGGCAAATATTTATTGAATACTCAGTCATAAAGGGCATTATTTTTATTCATTTCTTTATTATACACTGTAGACACTGATGCCCTACTCTGTGTTCCTCAAGCCGTAGCGTTCTTGGGGCTTTGTGGTGACACTGGGCAGAGGAAGAGTTTATAAGGCAATATTAGCCTTCGGGGGCCCTGCTCCTGGCCTCTTCGAAGCATGGCTGCTAGCACAGAGGCTCCCTGAAGAGTGATTCCTTTTCGCTCCTGCTGCCTGATGGGAGCAATGAGGCTCTCTCGGAGGCAGCGGTTCTTCAGCACGGCCGTGGAGCAGCTGGAGGGCAGCCGAAGGACCATTTCAGCTGCATCTGGATCCCCTTCTGGATCCCTACTCAATGACCCCCTCAATGACTCCCTTATCGCTTGAGACATTAGGGTGTGCCTGGGCACACCCGCCACACCCCTTGCGCATACCTACGCATGGCTCATGATGGCAGAGGGCAGCCATGCGTTAAGATGACAGCTCCCAGCTCTCCTCCTGACAGCCTTCTGCTCGGCTGCTGTAAACGGTCCCCAAAATCTTCGAAGCAAGGTGGTGGCCTCCCCGCCTTGCAGCCTGACAGAGCCTCCTCCGAGCTCTGCTAAACTCTTCCCTTTGTTCAAAGCACAGAGCGCGTGAGGTCCTTATCCTCATTATTATCATCTCATTATTAACTTCATTATTATAACTCCATAGGAGCTTTACTATGTAATGAGCTTTACAGTTCGTATCACATTCTCTGTCAGAGGCCTTTAATATATGTGTGGCAGGGAGAACGACAGGAGACGGGGCTTTTCTCATTGTCGCTTAAGAGTTTGGGGAAAGCCCAGCGCATGTGAGGTTCACAGTCTGCTACAAGCTTCCACGCAGCCGACACAGAAGGGGGCACGGACCCCACTGCACATGGCACATAGACCAGTAATCTGCGCATGGGCAATGGCATGTTTAATTGCTGTACTTTTTAGCCGCGCAATAACTGAAGTACTCTGGGCGATGCGCAATACATTAAAAACAAACAGTACAAACATTAAAACAAAACAAAAAGCAAAAATAAAAGCAGCAAAGAATAAAACCATTGCAACACCATAAAACCAAATTAAAAATATCAGCAGAATAGGGTACTAAATACTTATTTATTTTATATATTTATTACATTTATATTATTATTATTATTATTATTTATTTATATAGCACCATCAATGTACATGGTGCTGTACAGAGTAAAACAGTAAATAGCAAGACTCTGCCGCATAGGCTTACAATCTAATAAAATCATAGTAAAACAATAAGGAGGGGAAGAGAATGCCAACAGGTACAGGGAAGGGTAAGCAGGCACAGGGTGGGGAAAAAAATATACCGCCCCATAGCCGAAGCTCTCTGGGTGGTTTACTAAACACATTAAAAGCAGTTCTTAAAATGCCTAAGAGAATAAAAAGGGTTTCCCCTGGTGCTGAAAGAACCATAGCATAGATGCCAGGTGAGCTACTCTGGGGAGAGCATTCCACAAATGAGGTGCCACCACTGAAAAGCCCTTCCCCTTCACCTACCTCATCCCATGGGGTACCTGGAGGAGGCCTCAGACAATGATTTTGATGTCCAACTAGGTTAATATCGGAGATGATGATGATGATGATGATGATGATGATGATGGATTCCTGCATTGAGCAGGGGGTTGGACTCGATGGCCTTGTAGGCCCCTTCCAACTCTGCTATTCTATGATTCTATGATTTACATTTATATACCACCCCATAGCCGAAGATCTCTGGGTGGTTTACAAAGATTAAAACATTGAACATTAAAAAACAATATGCAAAATTTAAAAACCATAAAAACAGACAATATTGATTTCAAACAACTATTCTGGGATCAGATAAAACTCAACATCTGCTGTTAAATGCCTGGGAGAAGAGAAAAGTCTTGACCTGGTGCTGAAAAGATAACAATGTTGGCGCCAGGCAAGCCTCATCGGGGAGATCATTCCTCAATTGGGGGGCCACCACCGAAAAGACCCTCTCCCTTGTTGCCATCCTCTGAGCTTCCCTTGCAGTAGGCACCTGGAGGAGGACCTTAGATGTTGAGCGTTGAGTGTAGTGTACGGGTAGGTTCATGTTGGGAGAGCCATTGCTTCAGGTAACCTGGCCCCAAACCATTTAGGGCTTTAAAGGTTAGAACCAGCAATTTAAATTGTGCCCTCTGCAAAAGCACACAATGGACCTGTTTGCACATAAGGGTGGCAATTTGTGGGCTAATTAGTTAACCTACAATTTGCCAGGTTGCGTGCTCAGTGCCTACCATTGCCATTTTAAATATGCAACCACCGACCAGCCCAATCAGTGCTTATTTCATTACCGTATTTCTTTGATTGTAAGACGCCATCAATTGTAAGACGCACACTAATTTCAGTACCACCAACAGAAAAAAAGCTTTGATTCTAAGAATAATAATCGCACCCGTGATTCTAAGACACACCCCGTTTTTAGAGATGTTTATATGGGGGAAAAAGTGTGTCTTAGAATCAAAGAAATACAGTATATGCTAACCTGAACACTATGGGTTAATCATGGCTTAAACAACCCACAGTCAACCTACCATTATTCTTAGGTTAACTGTGGTTTGTTTAACCCACAGTTAAACCATAGTGTTCATTTGCATGTAATAAAATAAGCTCTGATCGGGCTGGTTCAAAATGGTGGCGGCACACAACCCCAGCAAATCATGGGTTGCGTGCAAAGCGGATCAGTGTTTCTACCCAGCAAATGTTGGTGCCTACTGTGACCTAAAAGAGGTTTTTGTGCATGTGCAGATTATCAGCTCATGAAAGGTGTTAAAGTGAGACCTCCATGCCCTACTGAACTGATCCCTGCACCTATGCAGGAGCCTGTGTGTAGGGTGACCCTATGAAAAGGAGGACAGGGCTCCTGTATCTTTAACAGTTGCATAGAAAAGGGAATTTCAGCAGCTGTCATTTGTATATATGGAGAACCTGGTGAAATTCCCTCTTCATCACAGCAGTGAAAGCTGCAGGAGCTATACTAGAGTGACCAGATTTAAAAGAGGGCAGGGCACCTGCAGCTTTAACTGTGGTGATGAAGAGGAAAGTTCCCCATATATACAAAGGACACCTGCTGACATTTCCTTTACAATACAACTGTTAAAGTTACAGGAGCCCTGTCCTCCTTTTCATATAGTCACCCTACCTATGTGGGAAAAGGCCTTGGAGGCCTAGATGCATATTTGCAGGGACACAATGCTGAGAGTCACTGATGCAACTCCTGCAAGTGCCACATGGGTTCTGTAGTCCAACCTTTTCTCCTTTAGCCATGCCCACTTTGCATCACTTCTCCTTCTCATTTGTGGCTGCACCTCTTCTTTGAAGAAACAGCCAATTTAAATCCAGTGGTGATAACATCTAACTCAGGTAACTGAAAAAGAGAATTAGACAAATTCATGGAAGAAGGGAGAGCTATGGTGGATAATAATTCATGGAACCTTCAGATCCCAAGGCAGTCCATCTCTGGATACAGTTTCTGGGGGACATAGAATAAGGAAGGGCCATTGGTTCATACACTGCTCGGGACCGTCTGTTTGGTCACATGCTGGACTAGATTGCATTGCAAGGCCATCCCACCCACCAACCCACCCCACAACTCTACAAGGGGACCTTTGCTTGGGAAAGGGGGATAGCAGCGAGGCCATTACAAGCTGGGCAAACTCTGCTGGAGTTCTGGGCTCAGCTCCTAAGAGGTTCAGGGGAGCAAATTCCTTGAATCTGCATTTCAAGTCCCCCTCCCTTTCCAAAGTTCAGATGAACCCCTAACCAACACCTTTCCATGTTTGTGTGTATGTTGGGGTGGAGGATCATCAAGATACATGAACCTACCCATACACTGTGCTCAACATTTAAGGCCCTACTCCGAGTGCCTACTCCGAGGGAAGTTGGAGGATGGCAACAAGGGAGAGGGCCTTCTCAGTGGTGGCCCCCCGACTGTGGAATGATCTCCCCGATGAGGCTCGCTTGGTGCCAACACTGTTATCTTTCAGGCGCCAAGTCAAGACTTTTCTCTTCTCCCAGGCATTTAACAGCATTTAACAACGCTAAGTTTGTTTTCTAACGGACCCCAGAACTGTTGTTTAAATGGATACTCTTGTTGTTATACTGTTGTTTTGATGGTTTTAAATTTTGTATATTTTTAATTTTTACTGTTTTTAACTTTTGTAAACCGCCCAGAGAGCATCGGCTATGGGGTGGTATATAAATGTAACAAATAAATAAATAAGATAAGATAAGATAAGATAAGATAAGATAAGATAAGATACATGACGAGGCAACATTCTGGAATGGGGAAAACAAACATCCATTTGGTTTTTTCCAGATCTGGCGACTTTCACCGAACATCCAAGGTCTGGAACAGAAAGCCCAGGCTTGCCTCATAGAATCATAGAATAGCAGAGTTGGAAGGGGCCTACAAGGCCATCGAGTCCAACCCCCTGCTCAATGCAGGAATCCACCCTAAAGCATCCCTGACAGAGGGTTGTCCAGCTGCCTCTTGAACGCCTCTAGGGTGGGAGAGCCCACCATCTCCCTAGGTAACTGATTCCATTGTCGCAGTGCTCTAACAGTCAGGAAGTTTTTTCTGAGGTCCAGCCGGAATCTGGCCTCCTTTAACTTGAGCCCGTTATTCCGTGTCCTGCACTCTGGGAGGATCGAGAAGAGATCCTGGCCCTCCTCTGTGTGACAACCTTTTAAGCATGCTGCTTGTCGAGGTAGCCAAGGCACGGCGGCTCTTTCTCCACCAAGAAAGGAAGACGCCAACCAAGCTATGGGAACCCAGCCCTGGGAAACTCGGAGCAGATGTCTCCGTGAGGAAACGAAGCCTCAAAATCCCTGATAGAAAAGGCAGTGGGAAGGCATTCTTCGCTTCGTGGGACGGGAATGCAGCGGGGCCCAGCCACAGCGCCGTGGTCTTCCTCTACCCGCAGAGTAACCAGCCTCACATCTTTCCAGCTGCCACTGAGGACTCGCGATTCCAAAGCCAGACGTTTTTCTTTGACATCTGCTGTGAGGAAAGCCAAGGCAAGAAAAAGATGAGTTTGCCTGTTTTACCATCTTGGAATAATTCAGGATAATCTAGGAAAGAGGGAGGGGGGAGTTTAAAAAAGCAAACCGGGTGAAAGAAGAAAGCCTTTGAAAGGAGGAAAGGAACCCAACATTTCTAAACACATCCCCTCGCCCGAGCCAAACCAAACAGGAATGATTCATTGGCTTGTCTTCACCCTTCACTTTTCATCTAGCGAGCAACAAAACCGTCACGACGTGCCGTCAAAGCCGTCTCGCGTCCTCAGACATCCCACGCCGGGAAACGCGCCCTCGAAAAGCCGGGGCTGCTTTTCCAACAGCACTTTCTTATTAGAATAAACAGAATCAACGTGGAACCAGGAGTCCCAGCAGCAGGGCAGGAAGAGGCTTTCGCTACGGTGCCGGGAAGCAGAACGTCACCGCTGGCTTGTTTGGTTTTAAGCAGGCTGGAGATGCTGCTAGAGAGAGCCAGAGGTCTGGGGACATCTTGCAGTTCCTCAGAAGTTTGTTAGACTTTCTTGATTGAGAAAACCATCAAAATATATATATATAGGTGATTTCTCCCAGGCGCAGGTCTGATCGACTCAGAAAAAAAGCCAAGCTCTTGCTCAGAAATTTGGAAATTTGGAATTATTTTGTGAGTGGATCTGACCTCAGAAAAAAAGTCACCTGCTTCCAGTGCCACTTCCCTCCTCCCATCTCCCAACTCCGCTCCCCCTTCTCCTTGAACCCCACTTACTAGCTGGGCCAGTGGTTGGCAGCAGCAGTGGCATGGCCTTTTTGGGGCTGGTGCCCATCTCCTCTATGGTACTCTCTGCCTAGAGAGGCTCTTCTGGTCAGCTTCCTGAGTTTGCCTAGGGCATTACTGCAGAGGCCACCAGTGAGGGAGGAAGCAGCAGCCAGGCATCTCTCCACTGTGCCTGGGTCCAGCTCCAGCTGAGAGCCCCCTCCCTCCTGCTGTCAACTGTCTCTGCAGAGGCCACCAGTGAGGGAGGAAGCAGCAGCCAGGCACCTCTCCACCGTGCCTGGGTCCAGCTCCAGCTGAGAGCCCCCTCCCTCCTGCTGTCAACTGTCTCTGGAGAGGCCACCAGTGAGGGAGGAAGCAGCAGCCAGGCACCTCTCCACCGTGCCTGGGTCCAGCTCCAGCTGAGAGCCCCCTCCCTCCTGCTACCAACTGTCTCTGCAGAGGCCACCAGTGAGGGAGGAAGCAGCAGCCAGGCATCTCTCCACCATGCCTGGGTCCAGCTCCAGCTGAGAGCCCCCTCCCTCCTGCTACCAACTGTCTCTGCAGAGGCCACCAGTGAGGGAGGAAGCAGTTGCCAGGCACCTCTCCACCATGCCTGGGTCCAGCTCCAGCTGAGAGCCCCCTCCCTCCTGCTACCAACTGTCTCTGCAGAGGCCACCAGTGAGGGAGGAAGCAGTTGCCAGGCACCTCTCCACCATGCCTGGGTCCAGCTCCAGCTGAGAGCCCCCTCCCTCCTGCTACCAATTGTCACTGCAGAGGCCACCAGTGAGGGAGGAAGCAGCAGCCAGGCACCTCTCCACCATGCCTGGGTCCAGCTCCAGCTGAGAGCCCCCTCCCTCCTGCTACCAACTGTCTCTGCAGAGGCCACCAGTGAGGGAGGAAGCAGCAGCCAGGCATCTCTCCACCATGCCTGGGTCCAGCTCCACCTGAGGGGCCCCTCCCTCCTGCTGTCAACTGTAACTGCTGAACTTTGCAATTAAGATTGTAGTGCCTGAATTTGCTTTCCTTTTCCCCCTCCTCCTCCTCCTCCTCCCTCCCACCCAATCCCCTTTCCTTTTGTGTCATGTCTTTTAGATTGTAAGCCTGTGGGCAGGGACTGTCAAGAAATACTTTTGTAAGCCGCCGTGAGAGCCTTTTTTGGCTGAATGGCGGCATAAAAATCCTTAAATAAATAAAAATAAAATAATTGGCTAAAACCTTTGTGTTCATGGAGGCATTTGGAGAACAGACTAAAGTTGCTGCTGTGCTGTGTATGATGTTAGACTTTTCTTTGTTTTACAGGATTTTATATATCTTTTAGCTTAGTTGTTCCCCACCTTGAGGGCCTCTTTGGCTGGTGTAGGTTATGGGCTCTCCCACACTAGAGGCATTCAAGAGGCAGCTGGACAACCCTCTGTCAGGGATGCTTTAGGGTGGATTCCTGCCTTAAGCAGGGGGTTGGACTCGATGGCCTTGTAGGCCCCTTCCAACTCTACTATTCTATGATTCTATGATTAAATTCTTAGAATAATTGATTAGAAATAAATCAGTTAGCTTGGACAACTCACTTCACCCGTTTGCCCAATTTATAGGGTAGTTGTGAAGATAAAAAGGGCTAGCAGGCCCCCTCCTCCTCCCTGTTTAAAGTCATGGTGGATGCTGAGATAGTAGGGTGACCATACGGAAAGGAGGACAGGGCTCGTGTATCTTTAACAGTTGCACTGAAAGAGGAATTTCAGCAGGTGTCATTTGCATGCATGCAGCACCTGGTGAAATTCCCTCTCCATCTCAACAGTTGAAGTTGCAGGAGCCTTGCCCTGAGTGACCAGATACAAAAGAGGGCAGGGCTCCTGCAGCTTTAATTGTTGTGATGAAGAGGGAATTTCACCAGGTGCTGCATGCATAGCAATGACCCCTGCTGAAATTCCCCTTTCAGTGCAACTGTTAAAGATACAGGAGCCCTGTCCTCTTTTCCATAGGGTCACCCTATTGCAGTGGTTCTCAACCTTTTTTGCTCCATTCCCCCTTTCACCATTGTTCAGAATATAATTCCCCCCTTCCCAAGGTAGCCTAACTCAAAAGGTGCATTCCAAATAATATGCATATAATATTGAAAATCTTTTCCCCCCCTATATTCGTCCCACTTAAAGGGGCCATGCAAAGCATGGCCCCTTTTACATTCTCGGCTCCCATGCTTTGCGTTGCCCCTTTAAATGGGAAGCTTGAAACTTCTAGGATTGCGAGGGAGGGAGGGAAAAGAGAGCAAAGGCCTGGCTTTTGCAGACGACATGACACTTTTCTGGGATGTTTTTAATAACATGTGTAGGAAGACATAATCTACAGGACGTCATACTTTGCTGAATAGTGGTCCCAATTCCACACACACACACCCAGAACCCTAAAATTCCCCCGGGGGGGTCCCCCCTTGTTGAGAACCCATGCCCTATTGGCTAGGAATGGGATAAGTAATGGGAGCATATAAAAGGAGTGATTCGGAATGGCAACAGAAACGGGAGACAGCTGCAGAGTTGCCGCACACAGCGATAAACCCAACGATTGCGAAGCCTGGCGCATGTAATTGCAGGCCCTTTAGCATGTTCCAACTTGCAGTCGGTTTCTTACACCATTCATAACCGCTTAACAAGACAGCCGCTGGCAAATTAACTAAACATCAATTAGCAGGGAATGTGGTCGTCACATCCATCCCGTTAAACTCATGGCTAATTATCTCGACGTACCTCCCATGTATTAATTGCAATCTAATTGTTTCCAATATCTTGTTGGCATAATTTAAACTTAAGGAGCAATGGAACAACCAGGTATCGTATCAATCATGCTCCTGCCATCACGGGCTCCCCACCCTCCACCCCAGAATTACTGTCACAGACGGAGGCCCGGACCTATTAGTCCTCGTTATTGTTAGGGGAAGAACTCACAGCCTTTGGTCAGCCTGGCTTTGAAAGCCACCATAAAAATCCAGGCCGATCTCAATAAACTGGAGAGCTGGGAAATGAATTCTGGCAAGAGCAAATGTAAAATATCATGTTTTGCATAGAAAAAGGAACAGCGTGATGGGAAGCAGACGAGCCGGTGATATTGCGAAAGCTAAGCCGGGCTCAGCGTCATCCACGTTGGGATCGGGACCCAGCCTGGGAGCCCCTCCCCTCCCCTAATCAGTCTCCTGTATCTCCCACAAGTGGCTGTGGCAAACGCCCCAAGAGATGCCTCCCCCCAGTTCCCTTGGTTGCTCTCACGGGTCCTGGGGTAGCCTCTCAAATTGCATACAGCTACACTAGAGTGCAGGACACGGAATAACGGGCTCAAGTTAAAGGAAGCCAGATTCCAGCTGGACATCAGGAAAAACTTCCTGACTGTTAGAGCAGTATGACAATGGAACCAGTTACCTAGGGAGATGGTGGGCTCTCCCACGCTAGAGGCCTTCAAGAAGCAGCTGGACAATCATCTGTCAGGGATGCTTTAGGGTGGATTCCTGCATTGAGCAGGGGGTTGGACTTAGGGTGACCAACTGTCAGGATTTTCCTGGATTTGTCCTGGTTTTTGCTCTTTCCATGGTGTCAGGGGGGATTGTCTATAATTTTCAATAATGTCTTGGAATGACACACCTTCCCCTTTAAGGCTGCCATTAGCATGGCAGGAGGGAGTGACATGCTTTCTTGAGGCACATCATTCCCCCACCCCGAGCTCCAATTGAGGTCTTAAAGGGGAAAGTGGGTCATTCGTGGACATTATAGAAAAGGCCCCAATTGGAGTGGATGGTGGTGGTGCAGAATGAAATCCTTTCCCCTCCTCCAGTCCAATCAGGTTCTTTAAGGTGGCGGGGGAATAACGTACTTTCTGCAGGACTCAGAAAGCTGCTTCCCTACACACACACTAGGTGTCCTCTTTTTTGGTTTCCCAAATATGGTCACCCTAGTTGGACTCGATGGCCTTGTAGGCCCCTTCCAACTCTGCTATTCTATGATTCTATGATTCTATGACTTGTGCTCCAAAATCAAGGGGTGCAGAACTGCAGGCCCAGGGGCTAAATCAAGTCCCAGCAGTAGCCCAAACCAGCCCTCCCCAAATGGCCACGCCCCCTTCTTCCTGGCACCGCCCCCTTTTCCCACAGTGGCTGATTGTTTGGTGGTTTCCTGGATTTATGCATTCCACCCCCTACCCCATTCTAAAAGGTTGAAATGCCGCCCTTAAGGCTTCGTAAATAGCGGTAAGAACTTTGAGCTAAAATATGCTGGTGTTTGGGGTATTTTTATTTGCATTTTGCCCCACCCTTTTTGCCCCACCCACCACTGGAATGTGGCCTCCCTGAAAGTGCCCCCAAAATGTAATCCAGCCCTTGGGCTGAACGACTGGGTTGCTTATCTATCCAGGGTAGCAGGTCTGGAGAATAAGGAACAGAAAATGGAAGTTCTTGTGGGAAAGTGATTTGTGGGGGGGGGGGGATAATCTGACGGAGGGCAAAACCCTTTGCCCATTCAGAATGAAAGCAATGCCAATCTGAGAAGCAGTGTTGTCATTCTTAATTGGCTTTGGCAGGACCTACACTACTGCTTTAAAGACCTTTAAAGCGCTTTATCACAGTTTTGACAACTGTTGGGGCCCAGGACACGCTCCAGATACAGTTGTCAAAACTGTGATAAAGCACTTCAAAGCGCTTCAAAGCAGTAGTGTAGATCCGGCCTTTGCTAGCCCTCAGTGATGTCATCATGCAGCCAAATCCGACTGGCCGTGTAGAATCATCATGTCATCAGGTTCACTTTGTAATCTCCAACTGGCTGAGATCACGCTCGGGGCTATTCCCAAGGAAACAAAGACCCGGGGGCTTTCTATATGTTCTGGAAGCCCTGCGTCAATTATACAATGCAGCAGCCACCTTGAAGCCATCGTGGGGCTTTCCAGGGAAGCTTTGTGTTTTTTAAAAAATTGGGGATTTACCCCGACTTTTCAGGATGGAGTGAGGCGAACACGGGTCTTCCACCATCTAATCTCACTCCATCCTCGATGCAGAGACGTAGTGAGGTGAAGGTGCCCCCTGATGGGTTGTCACTCGCATGGGCAAAGGGTAGAATCATAGAATAGCAGAGCTGGAAGGAGCCTACAAGGCCATCAAGTCCAACCCCCTGCTCAATGCAGGAATCCACCCTAAAGCATCCCTGACAGATGGTTGTCCAGCTGCCTCTTGAAGGCCTCTAGTGTGGGAGAGCCCACAACCTCCCTAGGGAACTGGTTCCATGGTCGTACTGCTCTAACAGTCAGGAAGTAGGGGGCAGGCCTGGCTGCAGGAAACCCCACACTTCCGCTGCTACATCGGGATTAGCTGCCACCCACCCAGCAGCAAAAGTGTAGGGGTTTTTGGTTGAGTGTGGCAGCAACCTACCACCATATAAACAACCCCCACCCCCCGTGATTATAGGGCAGGGATGGCACTGAAGCAGCAACAGAGAGAGGAAGTGAAGGGCAGTGACCAGGAACAGAAATAGCTCTGCTGTCACAGGGCGGGGGGCACCATTTTGCTCCTCCTTCATGCAACTATGTTCATCCTCCAAAATCACAATGGTTGAACATTCAGCACAGATTCTGTTCCATGTGTAATCTTTAAACACACAAGCAGAAGTAATAATAATAATAATAATAATAATAATAATAATAATAATAATAATAATAATAATTTATATAGCACCATCAATGTATAGTAAAACAATAAAATAGCAAAACCAAAAAGCTCAGAGGAACCGAAATATAGGTGCAGGGAGGGGCAGGGATGTAGAGGTTGGCTGAATAGCATCATCTAGGAATACCCGGTCTTGTCTGCAGCATCCAGGAAGCCACCTTCTCCCTGCTAACTGCTTTGGTTCCCCTTCACAGCTCTCAGACTCGTTCCCTGCCTTTTCTCCCTGTACAAGGAGCCCGGGAGACGGGGGCCTTGGCTGGCTTTGAAAATGGAAATGAATCTCCACACACAGGGACCGTGGGGCAGGGTGGAAGAACAGAACACACCAGGCAAAACCAAGCAGGCGGGTTGCCAGGCTCTCCAGATGTTTAATTAATGCTGAGCCACCTCCGTTCATCTGTCTGCCTTCTGCATGGAGAAGGACTAGTAGCTTGCTTCCAAGCAGCAGGCCCTGTGTGGGTGCCAGGGGGCTCGGCCAGGCCAGCTGCTTTGGGGAGGGGTGTTATTCGGGCTCGTTTTAAACCCAGTTCATTGCAAGGTTCATACCCCTGGAGATCCACATATTTCCCCCCGGTATCTCAGGGATGGACAACCTCTGGCCCTCCAGAGATTTTTGGCCTACGACTCCCATTTTCCCTCACCATTGGCTATGTTGGCTAGAGCTGATGGGAGTTGTAGGCTAAAGCATCTGGAGGGCTACAAGTTGCCCACCCCTGCTCTATCTCCATCCTGCCGAAAATGGCTGCCATAGAATTAAATCAGCATGGTGGCCATTTTGGGAGGTTAACTTCCCAGTGAGCTGCCGCCTACAGAACTCCATATTCCTTAGGCTACAGAGCTGTGAAGCACTGGGTTCCTCATTTTCTACAGGTGGGATCCCCATTCCCACATGAGGTGATGGGTGATGGAAAGGGGGAGGGCGATTATTGCTTAGGAGGAAGCAGCCACAAGGAGAATCCCTTAGTTGCTCAGACCACCAGGGCCGGTGCCAGACTATTTTGCACCCTAGGCAAGGTGAGCTACTTGCGCGCACACACACACACACACACACACACACACACACACACAAAATTGCCCAGAAGTCCGAACGTGTGCGCCGAGTGGAGAGCTGGGACTGGCTCACTTCGATTTGGGACCGAGCTGTCTGGAATTCACCGGGGACTTACTTCCGTATGAACACAACCCGCTATGCAGCCTGGTGTCCCGATCCCCTCCGCACGTTTACTCAGGGGAATAAGGCTTCCGAGTAAGGAGGCATAGGTGGATCGGGCCGCACTGGTGCCTCCTGGTGCAACGCTTTCTCGGATGCAAGTCCCGTTGATCCACGCGCGCAGGATCGGGAGGCAGGAGAGTTTGCCTTGCGAGGAGTCCACAAGTCCCTAGCTTTCCTGGGGGAAGGGAGAGGGAGTCCCGCTTGCCTGCCTGCCTGGACATCGTGGCCTGTTTGAGGAGAGAGGTGCGGCGACCCGGTGCCCTTTACTCGGGAGTAAGGCAGAGGCTGGCTTGGGCCAGGGTCGAGCTCGCCACGAGCTTTTTCTTCTGGCAGCAGCGGCAGCCTCCTGGCTCTGGGAGAGCGGCTTCTGGGCAGCTAGAGCGGCTCTGGGTGGGTGGCTTCCAGGCGGAAGTCCAACCATGGAGCCACCCACCCCCACCCCAGCGTCCCTGGCTTCGCTTCAGCTGGGCAGACGCGGGGCACCATCTCGCCCGCCCAGGCCCAGCTGAATCCTCGGGCCGGGCTGGC
This sequence comes from Elgaria multicarinata webbii, assembly GCF_023053635.1. NCBI lineage: Eukaryota > Metazoa > Chordata > Lepidosauria > Squamata > Anguidae > Elgaria > Elgaria multicarinata. The sequence goes on along the minus strand of NC_086176.1, from coordinate 119,301,899 downwards.
TCACAACACGTGTGAGTGCTGTGCAGCGCGCAGCGCCCCTCTTAGCTTGGTGCTTTAGGCAGCCGCCTGAGTAGCCTCTATGGTAGCACCGGCCCTGCAGACCACAGAGAGCAGGTCTGACCTGGAAGGTCTTATAGGGAGATAGCCATTGTCACAGGACATGCTTTGATTAATGGGTGTTAAGGATTCCCTCACAGGTCTCCTTAGTGCATAGCACAATTTGCTGCCTAAGCTCCCTCAAGGTTGACTCATGGCTTGAGTCTTGAAACAGAGCTACAGACGACCATTCAGAACACCAGCGGGATGGAACCTGGTGTTGAACAAGCTCATTTCCCCTCTCAGGTCAGCTTGTAGCTCAGAGGCAGAGAACCTCCTTGGCATGCAAAAGGTCCCAGGTTCAATCCTTGGCATCTCCACGTAGGGCCCAGAAGGACTCCCGCCTGAGGCCTGGAAAGGTGCAGCTAGCCCGTCTTCTGAACACCTGCCCACACACGCTCACCCTCCTCTTCCTCCTCCCTCCAGTGATGACGTTAGAGAGAAGGCTCCTCCGAGTTCCTGTCGCCCGTGCCGATTACAGAAAAGCTCCCTATGAAATTATCCTGCTTATCATTATTATCATAATAATAATAATAATAATAATAATAATAATAATAATAATAATGTTGTAAAATGTTGTAGCCACAAATGTTGTAAACCGCCCAGAGAGCTTCGGCTGTGGGGCGGTATATAAATGTAATTAAATAAATAAATTAAATAAATAATGTATTTATATAGAGACAGAGGCCCTGTTTAGCCGGCACACTCAGCCAAAGTGCTTAAGCCTTTTGAGCTAAGCATTATGGCTTAGGGCCTTGCTAGACCTACCTGTTAATCTGGTGGGGAGTAGGGGCGAGGCCGCGCTGCAGCTAGCGCAGGCTGTCGCCCCTTTCTACACGTGAGACGCAACGGGGTAAGGGAAAGCCCCGTCACGTCGGCCATTTTAAAAAAACTTAAAGGGGCCATCTGCGCAGGAGCGCACCAACGATAAGATAAGACTTTTTAAACAAACAAACAAAAAAAGGGTTCCCCGCTTCCCCCTGCCCCCGATTTCCCCCAATGTCTGATGCCCCCCACTCGCCCCCCACTCGCCCGTCCGCTCGCTTGCCCCCTCGTTCGCCCATCCACCCCCCTGCTCACCATGTCCACCCCGGCTCACCTGTCCACCCTCTGCTCACCTGTCCACCACCACCCGCTCACCTGTCCATCCCCCCGCTCGCTCACCTGCTCACCTGCTCGCTATGTCCAATGCCCCCTCCGCCCCCCCGTCCATGATCTCACCCCCCCCAGCCCAATGGGAACGGCTTCTCCCGGCTACTCATGAGTAAGCGAACAGCCGGGAAAAGCCACGGAACTAGCTAGATCTTCCACAGCCCCGGGCTCAGCCTGGGGCTGCGGAAAAACCGGGCCACAAGCGGATCCGGTTATCCCAGGTCAATGGAGGGTTTGGCCTGGCCCGACCCCGGGATCCCCTGTGCATCGTCTGTACGCACAACAGGGAGCCCGGCCCTCGCACCGGGCTAAACCCTCGTCTAGGAAGGCCCTTAGTGTGTCATGTGAACCATTCCTAACCATGGTGGCGACATAGCCATGGTCTAAATATGCTCACTGACAATTTGCTGCAAAGGGGTTAGCCTAACCATGGCTTAGTGTGGCCCAGAATAACATAAGGAAAAGACAAGTGCCTTCCTCAAAGCGCCGTTCGCTGCGTTTAGTTCCCAGCCACAGATCCTTGCTCCGTCGTCTTCTTGTTAGCAGAAGTAGCTGAATAAAGCAGACTGGATCCAATGAATGAAGGGCTTGGCAAACTTTACTGAGTCGTAAACAGTTTATTCCCTGGGTTAAGCAGCCAGAACTATAAACACACGGAGCAGATCAGGCCAGTCTTCTAATAGATGAAACTGTGGGCCTTCCTAGACCTGCTGGCTTACGCCGGCAGGGAGGCGGGGCCGAGGCGCGTGAACGTTAGCGCTCCTCCCCCACGCTTCCAGACGGCGGAGCCGCAGGGAAGACGCAAGCCCTGCGGCGTCCGCCAATTTTTTTTTGTTTAAAGGGGCCGCGGGTGGCCCGAAGACTCCGTGAAGGTAAGTGGGTGTTTTTTGTTTTTTTAAAAAAATGGGGGGGGCGAAGGATGGGAGGGTGGGTGGCACGGGGGGAGGGCGGGTGCGATCGCGCCGCCGCCGCCCGAGCAAGCAGATGGGCACAGCGCTCCTATGAGCGCTGCGCCAGGTCCGCGGCTTTTCGTGGCTCCTCGTGGGTAAGCGAGGAGCCGCAAAAAGCCACGGAAGTCGCTAGACGTTCCCCAGCTCCGGCCTGAGCGCGTTTGAAGGAGGGCAGCTGGTGGGCAGCTGGTGAAGCAGGGAAATTCTCTTATCTCTGATTGGAAGATATTCCCCTACCTGAGGGGGAAGGTTGGCCCTGAAGAACAGTTAGCCCATCCCTGCCTAAGCCTGGGAAATTAGAATCATAGAATCACAGAATAGTAAAATTGGAAGGTCCTCTAAGGCCGTCAAGTCCGCCCACTGCTCAATGCAGGAATTCACCTTGAAAAATCCCTGACAGATGGCTGTCCAGCTGCCTCTTGAAGGATTTTTGTATGGGATTGCCCACAACCTCCCCAGGTAACTGATTCCATTGTCGTACTGCTCTAACAGTCAGGACGTTTTTCCTGATGTCCAGACGGAATCTGGCTTCCTTTAACTTGAGCCCGTTATTCCGTGTCCTGCACTCTGGGAGGATCGAGGAGAGATCCTGGCCCTCCTCTGGGTGACAACCTTTTAAGTATTTGAAGAGTGCTCTCATGAGTCCCCTCAATCTCCTCTTCTCCAGGCTAAACATGCCCAGTTCTTTCAGTCTCTCCTCATAGGGCTTTGTTTCCAGACCCCTGATCATCCTGGTTGCCCTCCTCTGAACACGCTCCAGCTTGTCTGCATCCCTCTTGAAGTGTGGAGCCCAGTGCAGGCTACAACTAAATGACTGAAAAAAGTTTGAGTTGGCAAGTGTAATTCAAGGGAAGAGGGAGGTTGCCACAAACAGAAGTAAAAGCAATGTTGTTCCTTGGTTTTCTTCTTGTTTCCGCTCTTTTTCTCTTGTCCTCCTATCCTCCCTTCCCTCTCCTCCTTTGTCATTTTCCTTTTTGCATATTTTAATGTTGTTAATGTGTATACAATTTATGATAAAATTCAATGTAAGTATTGTATGTGTTGATAAAAAAAAGTTTTTCATTTATTTGTAGCTCCTGAAGAAGGATCAGGAGATCCGAAACGTCGAGCTTTTTTACAATTAGTCATTTTACAACAATACAATTTTTAAAGATTGAAGATATATGTAACAAAAAATAAAAACCTTTTTCTATTTTCCAACACTAGAGACTCTCTCTTCTTTTTCATTGGGCCCAGAACTGGATGCAATACAATACTGGATGCAATTCCTAGCCAGTGCCGAATAGAGGGGGACCAATATCTCAAGCAATTTGGATGCTAGACTTCTATTAATGCAGCCCCAAAACTAGTCAGTTTTTCACCAACTAGTGCAAACCTCCATGTTCCAGCAACCATTCATCTTGCCAGGCAGATGATTATATAATATGGTAGACACTCGTTTTAGAATGTTTTTATCTGCCGAGACATTTTACGCTGCCATTTTATCTCCTTCCCAGGATTTTTGGGTTGTTTTAAGGATGCCATCCTATACACACTTACCTGAGCGTCAATCCTATTGAACTTAATGGGGCTTGCTTCTGCGTCGACAACAAGAGGATTGCTCTGCTGCGATACTGATGAACTGGAAGGGCTGGGGTCGGTTCCCTTAATGACTAGACACCCCCCTGTCACTGGAGAGGTAGGGGTGGAACTTGGGAGCCCTGGCAAACCAAGGATGATGGGTCCTACGAAGCTTTGGTAAGCGGTGCTGTCAGCCTCAGAAAGAGATGGCCATCGGATGGAGGTGTCCCATAGTGAGTGAGACCACTAATCATGCCAGGCCCTTGTCTATACGACAGCGGGATTGCTCCTCATTAAATATAAACCAGATTTTTTGTTGATTCAAATGTAGGTAAAGAGTGTCACACTGCAGCAGCAACAGCGAATTATCTCCTGTATATATATATATTTTGTAGTGCAGTTATACATGCACATTTTCACAGTATGGGATATATGATGCTTTGGAGGCGAGTGAAGTGATATAGTTTATACGCTAGGGTGACCATATGAAAAGGAGGACAGGGCTCCTGTATCTTTAACAGTAATGTAGAAAAGGGAATTTCAGCAGGTGTCAATTGAAGAGGGTGAAATTCCCTCTTCATCACCACAGTTAAAGCTGCAGAAGCCCTGCCCTCTTTTGTATCTGGTCACTCTACTATAGCTAGTGTAGCTTTAACTGTTGTGATGGAGAGGGAATTTCACCCACTTCAATTGACACCTGCTGCAATTCCCTTTCCTTACATTACTGTTAAAGATACAGGAGCCCTGTCCTCCTTTTCATATGGTCACCCTATTATATGTGGAGCTCTGCAGATTGAAATAACAGCAAAATCGGAGCAGGGAGGGGGGGAAGGAACGAGGCTGCCGATAGGTGGGGAAGCGGGAAAGTGGCCAATCACGTTCTCCTACCCTCAAAGCTCCGCCCACCTATCAAAACGCAGTTTAATTCCCCCAGTGACATATAACCATAACGCGGAGCAAACTCGGACATGAGCAAAAAGTCGTGGTAAATCGCTGATGCAAATATGCGCATTATCACGGTTAAAAACGGCTGACTCGTGTGTCCTCAAATGAGAATCTGCGCAGCTACGTCAGGGTAAACAAGCCGTATAGACGAGCCCCTGGACCAGAAGGGTCGGTTGTGAATTTTGACAGGTGTTCTCCAGGGTTTCAGGCAGGTCCCTTTCCTAGCCCTGAATCCTGTGGTCCTTTGAACTGATGATGGGGGGGGGGCGGCGCAGGGGGGCGGGATTGGAATCCGGCCACTTCCATATGCCAGGCATGTTCTCCGCTGCTGAGCTGCAGACGTTTCTCCCCTCCTATCAAGGTAATTACACACTGACACTTCTTACGTCCTTTGATAAGCTGAGCAGGCCGTGCTCATTAAGCCTCGTGCTTTGTGACAATTATTCATGTAACCTTATTTCGGCATCACTGCCAATTTTTTTTTTTAAGAAGTTCTTCTTTAATTTAAAACATTCTTCTTAAATGTGTCTGGTGACATCTGTCTTGAAAGGCACTTCAAGGATCACCTAGTCCAGACTGCCACAACCTGGCTCATGCACACAGACACACACACACAGAGAGAGAGATGTCCCCAGTTGGGGAAGGCAGTGGTTGTAATTCAACACATCTGGAGGTTGAGGACGACTGATTTAGTTACACACACACACACACACCGCATGGGAAGAGGCACTTCCCTCATCCAACTTCCATTCCCAGATTCCTTTATTTCAACCAGTGAAAATCGACAACATAAAATGTCATTTAAAATGATGTACATGGACGCATCAGCTCTTGGGCGCTGTCTATATGCCCTGGGAGCCCCGAGGTGGTTCCACAGTGGTGCTGCTTTCCAGAGAAACTCCGCATTTTGAAAGTCGGGGACTCACCCTGACTTTTCAGGATGGAGCGAGGTGAACACGGCCCTTCCGCCATCTAACCTCACTCCACCCTCGATGCGGAGGCATGGCTGGGCGGGTGGCGACCCCTGATGGGTCACCATTTGCCTGGGCAGGGGGCAGGGGGCAGGCCGGCAAGCCAAACGGCGCACTGCCTTTGGCACAGGAATTAGCCACCGCCACCCTGCAGCAGCAAAAGTCTAGAAGAAGGGTCAGCAACCCAGCACCATCAAGGCAGCGCCCTACACATTGCACAGCAGTCAAGCAATGTTATTCATTCATTCATTCATTCATTCATTTATTACATTTATATCCCACCTTTTTTTTTCAAGGCAGAGTACATGGTTCCTTTTCTAGACAACAACCCTGTGAGGTAGGTTAGGCTGAGAGTCAGTGCCTGGCATACAGTCACCCAGTGAGCTCCTTGGCTGAGTGGGGACTAGAACCTGGATCTCCCTAGTCACAGTCCAACACTCCAACCGCTACACCACACTGGCACTCTGGTTCAACCACTGGCATCTCCTGTTAAAAGGAACCCCAGGTCACAGAACAAGAAAAGTTGATATCACGCTAAAGCAGGGCGTGGCGACCTCTGTGGGCACATCTGGAATTCCGAGGACGTGCTGAAGCCACGCCCACACGATTGGGGTGGATGGGGCGGGGGGGAACAAAGGACACCAACATCATGAACTGACAAAAGAATTAAGAATTTGTTCGAACTTCCTTTACGTATAAAAATGAAACATCAAAATCAACCCCGGGAAACGTTTAGATATAAGATGTGCAAATCTCTACGCTGGTGTGAAATTTGGCGCTGCCTCCCAGCTGAGCTTTTCTCTTAATTGGGATTGTATGAAGAACCTGGTGCTCGCAAACAGTCAGCCAGGTGATCCTGAGTCGTCGTCGTCCTCCTCCTCCTCCTCCTCCTTTGATTTGACGAATTTCATGGATGAGGAAAATGAGTCACGCAGGTAGGCTGATTGAAAAGAAGACGTGGCCTGCCATCTTTCTCAGCAAAGGCGACTGTTGTGGATCGACAAGGTTCCAAAAATGCTCCTGCCCAGCATTTGCTTTGAAAACAAAATCACTCTGATGTGCAGCTCATTTGGTCTGCTCCAGCCTGACATAACGCCGCCGCAGTTCCAGATATCAACGGGTGAATGGCTCCCCAGCAAATCCCTCTGCTTCTGTGAAATCTGCTGTGGCATCGCTCCTCCAGTGCTTCAAGGTGGCCCACAAATGGTGTGTTGTGGAATTTACACCCCCCAAGAGCCTTCTTCATTGCAAGGAAGTGTGCGCGTGATTTTGCTTTGAAAGCTTGACTCCCACAAACTCCATTTATCTTTGAATGGGTCGGCTGAAATGATCATTCCTGAAATGCCCTCATCTTTTCCCTGAAGCTCAATGTTCAAGCTGTTCTGTTCATATTATTTAGTTTCTTTTGGATGAGTTTCTTTGGGATGGTTTGTGTGTGTGTGTGTGTGTGCGCGCGCGTGTGTTTGGATGAGAGACCTACGCCATTTTTTTTAACAATTTGCTCTATTCATTTAGTTATTTTATTTAAAGCATTTTATCCCACTCCTTAGCCAAAAAGCCTTCTAGGGTGGCTTACATCCGATCAGTAAAATGTGTCTGTCCTTGCCCACGGTGCAGGCTTACAAGCTAAAAAGACACAACGTGAAAGGCAAGGGAAGAGGGGGAAATTAAATAGTTTTCAGCCAGGCTGGTGGAATAGCCATGTTTCCCCTTTGATCTCCCTTCATACAGCCTGCTGGAAAGGCTACTAAATTTACAAACATACAGGTAGAATGTCAGTGAAGGCAAGCAACACGCACATCCCTAGCCGGCCGCCCACCCCACCCCGCCTGAATCACAATTCGCAGTATTCTCGGGAAGAGGCACTTTTCATTAAATCAGTTGAAGCCTGGCGTGTGCCGAAGCTCCAGGTCTCCTTGGCAAACTCCTCTGTCTGGATTTTCTGCCTCATCCCTGCTGCGCCGGGAACGTCTCCCCTCGACTCATCAGGTCGTGTCTGAAATGGCTCCTCCGGAGGCCCCAGCAAAGATCCCCGTCACCTGGGCTGCTTTTCCACCACCTGAGGCCCTCCCTTGATGCTCTCCTGGGCCGCGTCTCAGCCATCTAGTGGCTTTGTCCAAATGACTCGTTTTCCCTCAAACCAGCCCAGCCATGGAACCATTAGGCAGCAAGGTGTACAGAGGTGTTTCCTGCAGGCATCTTCCCGGTGTGTTCTTCTCAGCACTCAAAAGATAAGTTGTGGATTCAGGAGAAAAGCCATCCTGTCGCCTCTTCCTTCAGCCAGAACACATGTGATAGGGCTGAGTCACATGAAACAATTATGGTGGTGGTGATTACCCTTTCTCCAAGGAAGCTCAAGGCTATGCACATGCCCCAGCCCACATTTTATTCTCACAACATGGCCAATCTCCTAAAACAAAGTCCCAGGAAAGGTTGCTCTGAGCCACCAAAGCCGGGCGGAGAGATCTGTCACGCACTTGTCAGTCTCAGCCTACCACTACTGAGCTGATCCTGTTACCACGACTCCAGGTAAGGTTAAGCCTCAGGCCCAAGAGTCCCATCCTTCTGCTAAGGACGGGGAACTCCCTGCCACCTGAGTCTGGGCACGAACACAGAATCCACAGCATATGCAAGTCCAAGTCTATGAAAAGCCTCACCACTTTTCATGGCAGAGTTCTTAGATATCCAAAGTCCAAATAGCAGAGCGTCCACGTGCAGAGTACTTTCAAAGTCCCAAGCGGAGATGGAATCCAAAGCAGGAGGGAGATCAGGCGTTGTGTCGAGAGATGAAGCCTAGCAAAGCTTTGTCAGTTTTGCGCCAGCGTATAAGGCCTATTCAAGGCCACTTGACAGACAGGTCCTCTGACCTGTAAACTAAGCCCACGTGCCAAGAGAGTAGGATGTTACAACCCACTCTGAAGAGCAGCCCCCATCTTCTCCAAAACACTCTGAAGTTCCCAGAGAACTAGCTGCTTCAAGGCCAAGGCAAAGGAGTGAACCAGCTACTCCCAGGGGAACTGCTTACAGAGAGAAGCTTGCAGAGAACATGTGACATTCTCAAACCATTTCCTAAACAATCTAACCACTAGGTACAAGGCCTATACCTGACACTTTCCTAGTGTAGTGGAGCCGGTGATCAAGGGAGGCAGCACCAGCACTTTTTTATTAGCAGGGCTTACTACATATAAGAACATAGAGTCATAGAATAGCAGAGTTGGAAGGGGCCTAAAAGGCCATCGAGTCCAACCCCCTGCTCAGTGCAGGAATCCACCCTAAAGCATCCCTGACAGAGGGTTGTCCAGCTGCCTCTTGAAGGCCTCTAGTGTGGGAGAGCCCACAACCTCCCTAGGGAACTGATTCCATTGTCGGACTGCTCTAACAGTCAGGAAGTTTTTCCTGATATCCAACTGGAATCTGACTTCCTGTAACTTGAGCCCATTATTCCACGTCCTGCACTCTGGGAGGATCGAGAAGAGATCCTGGCCCTCCTCTGTGTGACAACCTTTTAAGGATTTGAAGAGTGCTCTCATGTCTCCCTCAATCTTCTCTTCTCCAGGCTAAACATGCCCAGTTCTTTCAGTCTCTCCTCATAGGGCTTTGTTTCGAGACCCCTGATCATCCTGGTTGCCCTCCTCTGAACACGCCCCAGCTTGTCTGCATCCTTCTTGAGAAGTGCCATGCTGGATCAGACCAAGGGTCCATCTAGTCCAGCACTAGTAGCTGTGAGGGGTGTGTGTGCAGTGGCTATATACTACCTCCAAGATCAGAGGCAGTGCAGCCTCAGTAGAAGTTGATGGGCACTATGAGGTGGACAGTGCTACTGCTGTCATGTTCTACTTGTGGGCTTCCCATTGGAGCATCAGGTGGTTGGCCATTGTGGGAACAGAAGGCTGGACTAGGTGGACCTTTGGTTTGATCCAGCAGGGCTCCTGTAGTAATCTGTAGTAATTGTTTTGGGAGGAGTGAGAGTTTCCTTGTTCGGTTTCCTTTCTCTGCCTAATGCCAGCACAGCCCGACGGGTGCCTCTCATACATGCAGCAGGCACTGCCTTACGCACCTGGTTGCATGCACAGTCTACTGTGAGAAACAGGCAGTTGTGGGGTGGCTGTGTCAGGAGTCCAAACACATTTAGAAAGGGGGCAGCAGTTCAAAAGGTTTGGGAAACATTGGTTTAACCCCTTGCATGATTCATTTCTACGCTCACGGATTTCTTCCGAGCCCTCTCCGTCTCTGTGATTTTCACAGCCGTCCATCCATCAATACCTTGTCTTTTGATGAGGCTGCTAAGGTGTAAACTCCCCCTGCATGCTAAGAGGCTCCATAACCAAGGTGCCGGTAATCATCGATGCCAAAACGTGCTGTGCAAACTTGATACTTTGGGAGATTTGACAATACGGCAACGGACCAATTGAAAGGACAGCACGGAAAGGAAAGCTTTTTCGTGCCGGCTCAAGGGAGAGATGAATGGGATGAAGGCCACAAAAACCACATGACGTACTCATGCAGCCGGCAAGGTGTAAAGATACTTATTAAGCAAGCACACCGGTTCTAGCACCAATTGCGGTCGATAGCAAGAAAATTAGAATGGGGCTGATGTATGCCTCCGCCGAACCTATCCAACTGCCCCCCTCCCCTGCCTGGAGAGCAATTTTTCTATGAAACGACCACGAAAGGCAATCTTATTGATCCGGCAGGGAGAGACGCTCCTCTTCTGATGGGCCAACGGTAACAAGGCAGTCATCTGTGAGTTTTATTTGTTCAGTCTCCGCATTTGCTCTCAGGGACCATTCTAATCCAGGAGCTGTCGCCTGGAAAACAACAGCAGCAGCCCCCTCTCTGCCACCCCAGTTTCATTCTGCTTTCCCTCGGAGTGGAAATTAAATTCTCCTGCCTTGTTATTGGCGCACTCAAATGGAGTGTGCCTTCAGGGGCCTCGGGGCGTCTGCGCCTTTCCGAAGCTGTCGACAACGGCCAGCGGTAGAGTGGTTCAAAGCGGGACCTAAAGGGTGCTCTTGTGGCAGAAATCTGGTCGTCCGGGTGGGCCGGACCACCTCCTTTGCACCAGGGGCCTCGCAAGTCCTAACTCAAACCTATTATTATTATTATTATTATTATTATTATTATTATTATTATTATCCTGCCTTTTGTCCAATGCTGGGCCTCAAGGCAGCATTACAAAATTTAAAACATACACATTTAAAACCTATAAACAGAAATATGCGAAGTTAAATATATATTAAATATATTCCAATATTAAAACATTTAAAATGACAGTTTTAAAAGTCCTTGGCACAGACAGAGGTCCCGATTATTCGCCAAAGGCCTGCTGGAACAAGAAAGCCTTTGCCTGACTCCTAAAACACATCTGGGAGGGAGGCAGTCTAGCTTCCCTGGGAAGAGAGTTCCAGAGCACCGGAGCAGCCACCGAGAAGGCCCTCTCCTGCGTTCCCACCAGACGTACCTGTGATGGAGGTGGGACTGAGTGAAGGGCTTCTCCAGAAGATCTTAAAGCACGGGCAGGCTTTGTAAGGGAGATTTCTTCTAGGAGATTTCCCACAGAGTGAGTTCTCTTGACACCAGACTCTGATGGACTATTTCTTGTACAAAACAGGGATTGGTGTTAGAGGAACTGCTGGGGGCGGAGGCGGGTGGGTGGGTATTTATTTTTTTATTTTTTTATTTATTTCACTTATACACTGCTCCCGTAGCCAGGGCTCTCTGGACAGTTTACAGAAATTCTAAAATTAAGATAAAAACGAGTATACAAAATTTAAAATTCTAAAACACAGAACATACACACATAAAGCATTAAAAACCGTTAAAAAAAACCTAAACATGTGGGTGATTAAGATGTGCCACCATATGCCTTGGCAAAGAGGAAAGTCTTAACCTGGCGCCAGAAAGATAGCAGCGTTGATGCCACGCGAGCCTCGTCAGGGAGATCATTCCATAGTCTGGGGGCCACCACCGAAAAGGCCCTGTCCCTCGTTGCCACACTCCGAGCCTCTCTCGGAGTAGGCACCCGGAGGAGGACTTTAGATGTAAGCAAAGCCTGTGACCCCCACCCACTTTGTCAGGAATCTTTTCAGCCTCCCACAAGACCCCTCCTCTTCAGAGTAGCAATCTTACTCAGGGTGAGATTGTGGTTTAGCTTGCAATCTGTATTACTTAAGAGCCCTTAAGTATTATTTTAAAGAAATATTTAATTTAAAGAAATACATCAACAAACCGAGGCCATTTAGAAAAGGAGCCAAAAGATCCCAATAGTTCTACCTTCTCTGTGCAGAATCTGGACAGTTAGAGGTTTGCTGAAGCAGCTGTAATACTTACGAAGTTGCTACATACACACACACACACACACAAACACACACATGGAACGCAAACGACAGCTCCTTTCTGGGATGTGTGATCTCCCCTTAGGAAATGCCACTTGATTTCAGAAAGCTGCATTTAGAGACCGTATTGTGCTGCCCTTGGCTGGAGTGGCAGGACGTGCAGCTTTGAAATCAGCCAGTGCGGACGTTTGCTTTGAAGGTGGCTGGAAAGGAGTAACCGTGTATTAGAGGGGAGAGGTGGCCTTTAAGGACTGGCATTTAGCTGGGCACATGGATTGTGTGGGCAGAGGCAATGGGGCTAACCAGGATGATCAGGGGTCTGGAAACAAAGCCCTGTGAAGAGAGACTGAAAGAACTGGGCATGTTTAGCCTGGAGAAGAGAAGATTGAGGGGAGACATGAGAGCACTCTTCAAATACTTAAAGGGTTGTCACAGAGAGGAGGGCCAGGATCTCTTCTCAATCCTCCCAGAGTGCAGGACACAGAATAACGGGCTCAAGTTAAAGGAAGCCAGATTCCGGCTGGACCTCAGAAAAAACTTCCTGACTGTTAGAGCAGTCCGACAATGGAATCAGTTACCTAGGGAGGTTGTGGGCTCTCCCACACTAGAGGCCTTCAAGAGGCAGCTGGACAACCTTCTGTCAGGGATGCTTTAGGGTCCCTAAATGGCCTTGTAGGCCCCTTCCAACTCTGCTATTCTATGATTCTTGTGGTTGCTTCATCCCTACATTATATCAGCACTACGACGGATCTAGCCATGCGGGCAGGAAGCGAGGCTTGTGCTCCCATCATATAAAAACTGAGCCTGAGGTAGGAAGCTTGAGTTCTTCTGTGTTTATACCATTGTCGGATTCATCTGGGGCCATGTCATAGTTTCTGCCTAAAAGGAGTTTCAGGAAGCTTTTCCCCTGATGCTTCAGTCAGGTCTTGATGCCTGAGACGAGTGCGATTTGGGAAGCCCTGGAGAGTTGTATGCCAAAGAAGGTAACAGCAGGCTCTGATTCTTCTGGAAGGGCTTTGATCCTTGGCAAAGTGTTTGCATCCCCCCTGCTTCCTCTAAGCTCCTGCAAAGCCCCATGCCTCTGGCTCTTGCGGCCGCTTGCTTTTCTTAAAAACCCACCTGTTAATCCGCAAAGCTACAGGGGCTTAAGTGGCCATTTCCTCCCCTGCCTCTCCTCTTCCTGATGGCAATAATTTTGGCTTAGATTGTGCTCTGCTTATTTATTCATTCCAGGGTTTCTAGGACAAGACCACTGGGCCATGGTGTCGCAACAGAATCCAAGAGCAGGAAGGAATCTCAGAATCCAAGAGCCTCTCCAAAGCACTATTGGAGATGGCCAGTTTGTACACACACACACACACACACACACACACACACACACACACACACACTCCTCACTGGAAGTGTACAATTCCTTTTGGAGACAAGATCCAAATAGCCACAAAAAACACCAGGTTTGAGTTTAGGAGCTAGGAAAGATGCATTTCTCATAAGAACATAAGAAGAGCCCTGAGGCTGGATCAGACCAAGGGTCCATCTACTCCAACACTCTGCTCACCCAGCGGCCAGGCAGCTGTCAACCACAAACCCACAAGCAGGACGTGGTGCAACAGCACCCTCCCACCCATGTTCCCCAGCAACTGGTGCATGTAGGTTTACTGCCTCGGACACTGGTGGTAGCACATAACCATCAGGGCTATTAGCCATTGATAGCCTTCTCCTCCAGGAATTGATCCAACCTCCTTTTAAAGTAGGGTGACCATATGAAAAGGAGGACAGGGCTCCTGTATCTTTAACAGTTGTATTGAAAAGGAAATTTCAGCCGGTGTCATTTGTATATATGGGGAACCTGGGGAAATTTCCTCTTCATCACAACAGTTAAAGCTGCAGGTGCCCTGCCCTCTTTTAAATCTGATCACTCTAGTATAGCTCCTGCAGCTTTAACTGTTGTGATGAAGAGAGAATTTCACCAGGTTCTCCATATATACAAATGACACCTGCTGAAATCCCTATTTCTATGCAACTGTTAAAGATACAGGAGCCCTGTCCTCCTTTTCATATGGTCACCCTATTTTAAAGCCATCCAAATGGGTGGCCATCACTACATCTTGTGGAAGTAAATTCTATAGCTTTACTCTGTGCTGTGTGAAGAAGTCCTTCCTTTTATCTGTCCTGGATCTCCCACCAATCAGCTTCATGGGATGACCCTGGGTCCTAGGGGAGAGAGACAGACAGACAGACAGAGAGAGAGAGAGAGAGAGAGAGAGAGAGAGAGAGAGAGAGAGAGAGGTCTCCCCATCCACATTCTCCACACCAGGCATCATTTTCCACACCTCTGTCAGGTCTCCCCTTAGCTTCCTTTCCCCCCAAGCTGAACAATCCCAGGTGTTGTAACCTTCCCTCATAGGGGAGATGCTCCAGCCCCTGGATCATTCTAGTTGCCCTTTAGTTGCCCTCAAGACCCTGAAATTACTTAAGTAAGAAAAAGCTACTGATATAAGTTGTAATGGTTAACAATTACCTCCTTAAAAAAAAGTAAGATGGTGATTAAAATACATTTAGTGACTATTATCAGTAAAAAAAAAAAATACTGGAGAGTCTTTGTAGAGCAGCCTCCCCCCAGTGTGGCATCATTGGCCTTGCAGGCTGGGGATGATGGGAGTTGTAGTGAGTCAGCTTGAAGAGTGCTGGTGTAGACATCCATAATAGCATTATTGGTTGCAGAATACACTTGGATGCATTTCTGGAAAGCATTTGAGAGTTTTTCATTGGATGCTGCTGTTCTGGCCGGGTGGAAAGATTCTGAGGTTTATAAAACTATGAATAGTGGAAGAGGGTTGACTGAGGAAGGTGCCCTCCTGCTGAATCTTGGACCTGCCACAACCAGTCAGAGATTGGTGGTTGAGAGTAGATTTGATACTAACTCAAGCACGCAAGTCCAGAACTCATTTGCTTGTGGCAGCAAGAAGCAGAGGGTCAAGGTGCTGGTGAAATCACAACCCAGCACAACCCAGCCTAGGTGAGAAGTCTCTCTCTTTCTCTCTCTCTCTCTCTCCCTCTCTCTCTCTCTCTCTCTCTCTCTCTCTCTCTCTCTCTCTCTCTCTCTCTTTCATTCATGCTTAAGGTCATTATATTCCACACATTTATTCTACACAGGAATTTGTTGCTGAGAATCAGTGTCCCTTTCTACACCTATAGGTGTAGAGGACTGGAGAAGGGGCGATACCAGACTTACCTACTTCCGGGATCGTCGCCCCGAGTCTACATGGTTGCGCGATGTTCTGGATGGGACGAGGGACATTGCGCGTGCTGTGGGCAAAAGGAGCTGGAGCTCACTTGTGCTCCAGCGAAAATTAAGGTAAAAAAAAGAAGAAGAAAAAGCCCTGACCCTGTTTCCCAACCCACCCCTGATGGCCCTGCACTCCCCTTGTTCTGGCGCCTTCCCTTTGATGACCACTGCTACTCACGGGGAGGAGGGGAAAAGCCAGGACGGGCAGCCACACACCTCCCGCGGTCTCAGGATGATCCCAAGAATGCGGAAGGAATCAGGTTTTCCCAGGAAGTACTTATCCCGTGGAAAACCCATGCTCGTCTCCCCCACCTCCGTGTGTCCCTGTACATCATTTGGACACACAGGGACTCAGCCGTGACCAGCCTCTTCATCCAGTGTGGACCATCCCCACGCTGAGTGGGTGCTCAGATTTACTGCTGATCACCGGTATGTCCTCAACCTGGCCCTTTCTGCAGCTTATGTGTTGACTGGGGTATTAGAGGGACTGAGGACACCCCCAGGGGCATCTCCATCCCACAGACCCCCAATCAAGCATCTGTGGTTGTATTGCAAGTTATTCATCCGTGCTGGGCTGTGTGTCTCTTTCCCCCATCAGCAACCGCTGTGGGATGTGCGTCCCAGATATAACGGTAACTCGACAAATGCCTCCTTTCCATCACCTCGCCAGGGTGCGGAAGATCAGTGGAGTAACAAGATCATCATCTGGTTATTTGTCCAGAATAGGGATACAAAATGCCTAGTTATAGAAGCAAGTGAATGTTTTGTGGGACATATATCTTGTGAAACAAGGGACATGGCTGAAATAGACCATCTTTCCATCTCTCTCTCTCTCTCTCTCTCTCTCTCTCTCTCCGCCCCTCCCTCCCTCCATGACTCTCAGGTCTCCTCTCCATGTCCATCACTTGGTAGCTGCAGCATGAAGGGCTCCTTTGCATGTGAATGAGCCATCACAGATCGAACGGAACTTTCCAGTAGCTTCACCTCATTTCAAAGAAAATAACGTGCTTCAGTGGAGTCAGTGTACACCCTCAACTGTGAGCCATCGATCAGTGAGGGCTCAGTCCATTCACACAAGCCACTCACCACTTGATGCTGGGATCGTTGATTGACAGACACATCAACCAGGCCTGAGAAGTTCTTCAGGCACCAGCAGCGCATTACATGGAACTCTGTTTCCCCCTTCTGTATATTTAAAACACAGCCAAAATCAGTCCAAGTGGGTTTGCACTAGTCAAGGCAGAGGAAGTGTGGACACAGAGAAACTACGTCATCCTTTAATCTCTAGATGTTTTCCAGCTTAGAATTACCTCCCCCATACTTCTTTTCTCGCCCATTGGAGCAGGGAGCTCCATCACACCAGCATTTTTTCGCATTGTCGTCCTGTCTCGTTTACCATTTTGCCCCATGACCCTCACATGACGTCGTCCCCATCCTGCAGTCACCTTGCCTCTTCCCCTCCATTTTCCATGTTTTTCTAGGGCTGGGAAACTGCAGTATTTTTTCTCCATGGGGGATAAAACCACCCTTCCATCCCTGAGTATTGCTATCCAATCACTGTGTCGTAGAACGCCCCTTCGTGGGAGAGGCATGTGCGTTGAAAGGCGGTCTTGCAGAAGAAAGAGGAGGGCGAAGGCAGTTCTCCTCCAGTGCGCCAAGTCAGTCGAATGGACTTTCGCTGCTCCAACCCTTACTCTCATTGCTCTATGATCCACCTGTTTCAATTTCCCTCCCTCTCTTATTTTTTTGCCTGCTGTATGAGGTGCCCAGCCGCTGAAACGCTAAATCGCTAAACTTTAGACAACAAAACCAGAGCAGGGGTGAGGCCCATGTCCATCAGAATGTCCATCAACCACAAGAACCAATGAACTGGAGGAGGAAGGAGAAGGGGCGGGGTGGGGCAGTGATACCAGGAAGCATGAGCCGGTGCAGGTAAAAAGGGAAACAAGGCAAAATACTGCATAGCCGAGGCTCTCTGGGTGGTTTACATAGGATAAAAACACTTAAAAACAATATACAAAAATTTTAAACCACAAAAACATACAATTTAAAACCACAAAAACAAACAAAAACAAACCCAGGCTAATTACATATTGCTAAATGTTTGGGAGAAGAGAAAAGTCTTGACCTGGCACCAAAAAGTTAACAAAGAGCTTCAAGTAGAGATGAGTGGGAATTAAATTCATTTCGGTTTTGGTAAGAATTTACCAAAATTTGCAGATGTCTTCATTTTGGGGATGGAAAGAATTTGAGATTGTAAAAAATCAGAATATGAGAGAATCCAGGCCCAGAGCTCTGAGTGCTTAGCTCTTAAAAATTTGGGTTTGAGTACCTAAGTTATTATTTTTTTATTAGTTGTTTTAGATATATATTGTCTTTGTCTGTTGTCGGTTTTTATGCTTCCATGGTTTTAAATTTTGTATATTGATTTTTAATGTTCAACATTTAAAACTTTGTAAATCACCCAGAGAGCTTCGGCTATGGGGCGGTATATAAATGTAATAAGTAAAATAAAAATAAACGTGAAAGTGAGCAGCGCTTGATGCACTAATGAAACGGAGGTGGAAATTGCGGATGCATCCCAGGGGGGAAAAGTAGCTGCCGTGGAGCTCAGGGTTCCTAATACCTTCCCACCCATAAGTTCTGTCCGGCGAGGTGATGTTTGCCCTGTCCTGGACGGGGTTGCACTCCCCCTAAAGGATCGGGTCCGTAGTTTGGGGGTGCTCTTGGATCCAGAACTGTCACTTGAGGCACAGGTGAACTCAGTGGCAAAGAGCACCTTTTATCAGCTCAGGCTGATATACCAGCTGCGCCCTTATCTGGACAGAGATAGCTTAGCTACAGTTATCCATGCTCTGATAACCTCTCGTTTGGATTACTGCAACGCGTTATACGTGGGGCTGCCTTTGAAAACGGTCCGGAAACTTCAACTGGTGCAAAACAGGGCAGCAAGGTTATTAACAGGGACTGGCCGGCGAGATCACATTACGCCAGTCCTTTTACAACTTCACTGGCTGCCAGTCCAGGTCCGGGCCCAATTCAAAGTGCTGGTATTAACATTTAAAGCCCTAAACGGTTTGGGGCCAGGTTATCTGAAGGAACGCCTCCTCCCATATGTACCTACCCGGACCTTAAGATCATCTACAGGGGGCCTTCTCCATGAGCCCCTGCCAAAGGAAGTGAGGCAGGTGGCTACTAGGAGGAGGGCTTTCTCCGCTGTGGCACCCCGGTTGTGGAACGAGCTCCCCAGAGAGGTCCGCTTGGCGCCTACACTGTACTGCTTTCGTCGCCAGCTGAAGACCTTTTTATTCACTCAGTATTTTAACACTTAATTTTAACTTAAATTTAAATTTTACTGTTTTAACTCTGTATTTTAATCCTATATCAACTTTGCTGTGTGGTTTTATCCTGGTTGCGCTTTTTATACTGTATTTCGTAATTGTGTTTTAAACTGTTGGGTGTTTTACTGTGGTTTTAATTTTTGTGAACCGCCCAGAGAGCTTCGGCTATTGGGCGGTATAAAAATGTAATAAATAAATAAATAAATAAATAAATAAATAAATAAATAAGTGCCAAAACCCTATGGCGATGGTGATTTTGAGCCAAACTAGGAGGAAAGGGCTGCACAGCCATTCTCTGTCCATCCTGCTGCTGCCATGATATATAGTTTGCTCATGATCATTTTGGTGTTTACTAAAAGAAAAAAGAAAGAAAAATGACCCACGCCCCTCTGCCAAAAATTCTGTTTGATATATAGTTTGAGCTTCAGAAGGTCTTCAATCCAAGGTCCACTCTAAGGAATGTAGGTTCAGCATTCAAACTATCCATAAATGAGACTAGCTCAAAGATCCCAGTCTAATCTGCTGAAATTTCAAAACCGGAACCCAGCAGTGGCTAAGTAGGAAGATTTCAGCTGAATTGTGATGAGAGTCCGGTCCAATCAGTTTCCATCTCAGTTCCGCCTTAATCTCAGACATACCTGGTCCAAGTGGTTTGAGGCCTCGGTTCTTCCAGGTATAACCATTTTGTAATCGTCTCATAGAATCATAGAATCATAGAATAGCAGAGTTGGAAGGGGCCTACAAGGCCATCAAGTCCAACCCCATGCTCAATGCAGGAATCCACCCTAAAGCATCCCTGACAGATGGTTGTCCAGCTGCCTCTTGAAGGCCTTTAGTGTGGGAGAGCCCACAACCTCTCTAGGGAACTGATTCCATTTTCGTACTGCTCTAACAGTCAGGAAGTTTTTCCTGATATCCAGCTGGAATCTGGCTTCCTTTAACTTGAGCCCGTTATTCCGTGTCCTGCACTCTGGGAGGATCGAGAAGAGATCCTGGCCCTCCTCTGTGGGACAACCTTTTAAGTATTTGAAGAGTGCTATCATGTCTCCCCTCCATCTTCTCTTCTCCAGGCTCAACATGCCCAGTTCTTTCAGTCTCTCTTCATAGGGCTTTGTTTCCAGACCCCTGATCATCCTGGTTGCCCTCCTCTGAACTTGCTCCAGCTTGTCTGCGTCCTTCTTGAATTGTGGAGCCCAGAACTAGATGCAATACTCTAGAAGAGGCCTAACCAGGGCCGAATAGAGGTGAACCAGTACCTCACGTGATTTGGAAGCTATACTTCTATTAATGCAGCCCAAAATAGCATTTGCCTTTCTTGCAGCCATATCGCACTGTTGGCTCATATTCAGCTTGTGATCTACAACAATTCCAAGATCCTTTTAGTTTGTAGTATTGCTGAGCCAAGTATCCCCCATCTTGTAACTGTGCCTTTGGTTTCTATTCCCTAAATGTAGAACTTGGCATTTATCCCTATTAAATTTCATTCTGTTGTTTTCAGCCCAGCACTCCAGCCTATCAAGATCACTTTGAAGTTTGTTTCTGCCTTCCAGGGTATTAGCTATCCCACCCAATTTTGTTTCATCTGCAGATTTGATCAGCGTTCCCTGCGCCTCCTCGTCCAAATCATTAATAAAAATGTTGAAGAGCACTGGGCCCAGGACTGAGCCCTGCGGCACCCCACTCGTTGCCTCTCCCCAGTTTGAGAAGGTTCCATTGATAAGTACTCTTTGAGTCCGATTCTCCATTTGCACAGCAATCTCATTAATTAACTAAAACACTTTTTAGCGTTTTCTGTTACGCTTTTCTTCTTTTCCTGTGGGTGCGCTGCCCAGGTTTAACTGGAGCTGAGATGGGTGAGTGATGAAACCATTTGTCTGACTTCATCCGAGGGACTTTGTTGACGGTTCCACAAAGATGGAAACAGCTTTTGCATCCTGTTATCAAAGCTGCAGCATCTCCCATTTCTCAGAAGACAAGAAAGTCATCAAACTACAGGAATATTCCCAGTGCTCTGAGACCATCTGGCTGCTTCTAAATACATCTGCTGCTAATCTCATTAATGCAGTTTTGGGAAGGAAGGATCCCTCCACCCTCAGCTCCAGGGGACACTGCCTACCCCGAGTAACACGGGAGAGACGTGGCAACTGTGCTAATGACATGGCTGTTTACTCCAGAGAGACCTCAAGGCTTTGTGATATCAAAACAGGAACATCTCTTTGATTTGCAAATCCTTCGGATTAGAAACAGACATTCCAAAGCAACTTCTCCAAAAGCATGTGACAGACGGAACCAAAACCAACGCATTAAATAAAAGAAATACAATTGGTAATTTTAATGAGGTTGATAACAGAATGACATCAGCAAATTATGTTTTATTTATTTATTTATTTATTTATTTATTTATTACATTTTTATACCGCCCAATAGCCGAAGCTCTCCAGAAGTTTCCTCTCCAGAAAAGTATCCATGGCAACTCCAGTTTTAAAAGGAACCCCAGGTTGCAGGGCTGGGACGGACGCGTGACCTCAGACCCTGGAGGTTGGCTGCCGTGTCAAGGGCAGGCAGGGCCAGTGTCAAGGGTAGGCCTGCCTGGGCACCTGTTGGGGGGCCACAGCCCAGCATGGGACCACTGGAGTGGCTCCCCCTCGTGCCCATAGTTACTCTGGCCCAGGAAATGGTGGTGGCGGGAGGGAGGCGCAGCAGGTGCCACGGCTGACTTGTTCACTGGCTCCCTTCCTGGGAAGCGGTCAAGTGGTAGCCATGATGAAAAAGAGACGCAGGCGCAGTTAGTGGCAATGGTGGAGAGAAGGTGGGCTCGCTGAGGGGGAGCATGGGCGGTGCCTTTCCCAAGGGCCCTCAGAAACCTGGGGCCACCACTTGGGGTAGGCAAATGGACCCCCTATCTGACAGTGTAAAAGGAAGCCACTCTGGAGGCGCAGCGCTGGGTAGAAGCTGTCCCCAAAGAGGAAGTGCAGGGTTAGCCAAAAATAAAAACAGAGTGCAATCTGAGCCAACGGAAGCTCCCCTTTTTTGCAATCCCAAGAGTTCAGGCAGCCAACCAGATGTGCAGCGTGTGCGTGTGCGTGTGTGTGTGTGCGTGTGCGTGTGTGTGTGCGTGGCCCCACAAGGCTGAAGACCTAAGATTAGTGGACAGACACATTTGTTCCTGTCCAGCCTTTCATCTTTGACCTTTTGAGCAGTGGCTTCAGCAGGCAAAGAGGAAGCCTGTTCCCAGAATTCCTTGTGGGGAGGCTGGAGTGCTGCAACGCCGCCTTGGCACAGGACTGTTTAGCTGGGGAGAACAACAGCCCTGAGTGGGACGGAGGAGGCCCCGACACCCTTGGCAAGAAGCTTCACCACCCTGAAGCCCATCCTGGTTTGCATTTGTTTCACACGTCCCCATATTGGTTGCTTCAGGTGAGCGGCAAACTGCAATTAGTAAAGGGTCGCCTAAGAGCTACCATATAGTAAGAAAGGCTTAAGCACCTAATTATGCTCTGGGGGCTATCTATGGCCATTGCTAGACAAGGCCTTAGCGCGGTGTGAGGCCCAGTCTCTGTCCTGTGCATCCAGATGACGCACAGGGGATCCCAGGGTCAGGCCGGGCTAAGACCTCCCTTAACCCGGGATAAGTGGATCCACTTATGGCCTGGCTTTTCCGCAGCCCCGGCAGGGTCCGTGGCTTTTCCCAGCTGCTCACTTACTCGTGAGTAGCCGGGAGAAGCCACGGACTGGACACAGCATTCCATAGGAGCGCTGTGCCCATTGGGCTGGGGGGGATCACGGGGGGGGAGATGGGGGCCGGGGGAAAGAGCCAACCTGGCAGGAGAGATGGGGGGGAGAGCGGAGCCAGGGCATGGCAAGCGGGCACAGGTGAGCGGGCAGGGGACAAGTCATGGCAAGCAGGGACGGGGGAGAAGAACGTGGACAGGGGACAAGGCATGGCGGAGGGGAATGGGGAGAAGAACTGGGACGGGGGACAAGGCATGGCGGACGAGGGAGGACGGGCGAGCGAGCGAGCGGGCAGGGGGGCATCAGACATTGTGGGGGGGGAATCAGGGGCAGGGGGAGTGGGGAACCCTTTATTTTTTTAAAAAAAGACTTACCTGTTTCGGTGTTTCATGGCCCTTTAAGGGGGGAAAACACGGAGCACGCGACGAGGCTTTCCCTTGCCCCGTCGCGTGTTGACGTCTGGAAAAGGGCGACGGCGCACGCTAGCTGTAGCGCGCCGCCACCCCTCCTCCCAGACGGATTATCCAGTAGGTCTAACAAGGCCCTACATGGGGGATTCCACACGTAGTACTGAGGGTGCTTCCATGTGTCCCCAGTGCGGCCCCAAACCGATCGTGTAACTTGCCTGGAGAAGAGACGAGGAAGAGGCGTCCTTGCCGCCGCCGCCACCCACCTACTTCCTCGCCGGCCGGGACAGAGAGCTCGGCGGAAGAAGGTGGCCGCCGAGCTCTCCGACCCGGCCGGGTCGGAGGTAGGTGGGTGGCGGGTGGCGGCAAGGACGCCTCTTCCTCGTGTCTTCTCCAGGCAAGCTACACGATTGCTTTGGGGCCGCACTGGGGGCGCATGGAAGCGCCCTCAGTACAACGTGTGGAATCCCCCCATGTTTTAAAAAGCTGTGGGGTGCTGCCGCTTTGGTTATACAACACCCACCCACCAATTCACAGCTACCATGGGGATTTCCCGTGAAGCAGCACATTTAAAAAATCAAGGGCTTACCCTGACTTTGAACGCTGGAGTGAGGTCATCATGGCTCTTCCGCTGTCTGACCTCACTCTGGCGTTGAGCTGGGGGTGTTTGCAGGTGGAAGGCAACTTTGCTGGAAGCTGGATAGAGGGCAGGAAGTGGGTCCGGCCGCCCAAATGGCCACTGGAAAGACTGTGCTTCCTCCTTCCCTTGGGATTACCCGTGGCTACCCCGCAGCAGCGAAAGCGTGGGGTTTCCCCCCAAATGGCGGCAATGCGGCACCAAGAAGGCAGCTCCCATAGTGGAAAGGAGGTTCCAAACAAAGTGCAAGAGGAGAATCCAATTAAAGTTATATTTGCACAAGTTAGGGTGACCAACTGTCAGGATTTTCCCAGATTTGTCCTGGTTTTTGTTCTATCCTGGGTGTCAGGGGGGGATTTTCTGTAATTTTCTATAATGTCCTAGAATGATACACTTTCCCCTTTAAGACTGCCATTAGTGTGACAGCAGGTGGGTGGGAATGATGCACTTTCTGGAGGTCCCTATTGGAACAGTGGGTGGGGTGGGGTGCAGGAATGACACGCTTTCCCCTCCACCTCTCCAATTGGGGCCCTTAAGGCCCTGATTGGAGTGGAGAAGGCGTGCTTTCTGGAGTCCCTGGAAAGCACGCTTTCCCGCCCCACTGGGGTGTCCTCTTTTTTGGTTTCCCAGATATGGCCACCCTACCCATGCTGGACCAATCCCTTTTGACAATTAAACTGATACATTCACAAAAAGGAAAGCAAGCAAGAAGTTGTTCAAGTAGGGTGCCTCTTTAAGTATTAGATTATTGTAACAAACGGTTTGCCTATCTAGTGAATCAGCATTCGTGGTTATAAATGGATGCATCATCATTAAATGCTACATACTAGCCTCGTACGTCTGTGGGGCAGGTTGACTGCAAGGTCCCATCTCCTCCTAGGCTTGGGATAGCAGCTTTGCCTTGATTGGGATCCTTCTTTGAATTTGCAAGACTTTAATTCTTCCCAAAGATCTCTCCCCCTAGTGGCTGCTCCTGGAGAGGCGCAAGGCAGCCCTTCCTGGGAATTTTTTTGACATTCCAACACAAAAGACTGCTAAGCTCACTTTGTTGCAAGGTTGAGAAAAATTAATTTCAAGTTCCTTTTAAAGAACCAAAAAGATTTACCTCATTTATTCAGCTGTCTTAAAAAAAAAAAACTGGTTCTAAAGAGATATTGCAGAGAAAGCATGAGAATACACATTAGGGTCTCCCCATGGACATCAGAAACAAAGCACAGGAAAAGATTATTTTAGAACCATCTTTTAGACTACTAGCGTATTCATCTAAATGAGACAGCTGTCCTCAGTCCTTGCAGGCAGGATCAAAGATGTTGACGTTTACTTATTTATTTAGCGATATTTATGAATCGCTTACATGAAAAGAAATTTCTAAGTGATGTACGATACGGTACAAGATCATAATTAAATACTGTATATTATTAGTGTGTACTGAAGATGATTACTTTCCTGGGAATGTTTTTTGGGGGGAAATACGTTTCTGTATGTGCTGAAAACTCACGTATAGTGCCTGTCTAACCTGAAGTGGTTGGGAATTCCAGAGAGGGGATGCCATGATACTATTCCAAACCATCATGGACTGGATCCTGCAAAGCCTTAGGCAGCACCAGGAGGGTATGTCCTTATGAGCACATCAACCAAACAGGTTGGAGGGGGTGTTGTTCACTGCAGTTCTTGGGTTGCAAGCGATACCTCAGGATTAGACAGGTTCTGGAGGACGGGAATATCACTTAGCCACGGTGGCAAAATGGAACTTCCAGGGTGAAAGTTAGTGCACCTCTGAATACCAGATGCTAGGACAGACAACAGAGAACCTGGAGAGAGTTCTGGGGCCGATCTACACCAAGCAGGATATAACACTTCTAAAATGGTATGAAAATGGTATATGTAATGTGTCCTGGGCCTGAACAGTTGTCATAACCATTATAAACCGTTATAAGCAGTAGTGTAGATCCTGCCCTGCCTGTGAGAACCTGCTTTCGGAGTTCATATAAAGCAGTGGTTCCCAAAGTGGGCGGTACCGCCCCCTTGGGGGTGGGTGGGATTGCATAGGGGGCATTAAGAGGCAAGGGGGCGGCAGGGGGGCGCTTGAGGTGGTCTTTTCCATACCAGGAGTTTTGGTTACAGAAGGAAATTTCTGATCGCTATCCTGCATGATGGAGAGGGGTTCAGAAGCTCCTGGCTGCGTTTCCAACATCTTATTTGGTGGAATGTGGTTTTAGAGTGGTCTGCCTACTTCTCTCCAAGCAAAGAAATCGTCTCCAGATTACTAAAGGTGGTGATTTAAGACTCATGTTAAGTGACTTTAAACCAGACATTGGGAAACTGGAATCACTTCATCAAGCCCATCCATCGCATTAAGAATGTACAGAATAGTGAGGTACTCTACCCTAGTTACTAAATGTGATATCTAATGTTCTTGCTAAATGACTATCAGACTCTGAAAAGATGATATCACTAGATCAAATTCATCAATTATGTTTAATTGAATAAACTAAAAAAATGTAATTGGATTTTGAATAAATATTCAATTAATTGTTACTGTTTTTAATTTTATTGTTATTATCTTCCTTAGTGGGTTGTTGAAAACCGCTATTCTGCATAATGATTTTTATAGGGTAGGGTGGGGGGCACTGGGCAAGAGTTTGTGGAACCAAGGGGGCGGTGACCTGAAAAAGTTTGGGAACCACTGATATAAAGGATTAAATCAATTCATGGCACAAATCCGTCACCAGCTGGTAACCATGATAGCTAAGAATGAAGCCTCCCTCTACAGGGGCAGTGTACCCCTGAATATCAAATGCTTAGAACAAACACAACATGGAAAGTTATAGCTTTCACAGCCCGGTTGTGGGGTTCCTGGAAGCATACCACTAGCCACTGTTGAAAATACGAGGCTGAAATAGAAAGATCACTTGGGTGTGTTCTATCCAGACTCTTCTTAGGTTCTTATCCTGAGGCCAATGCTCAGACTGCATGGTGCATCCTTAATAACAATCCAGCATAAGACCTCTTGCTGCTTGAACCAGAGCTAAACTCACCACCACCACCACCAAGGTTTAGAACAGCTGTGTTGAACACAAGCCCGCAGGTCAAATCTGGCTTTCCGGGTTCTTCAGTTAGACCCATACCCTTCACGAGACCCCATTCCCCACCCCCTCCATCATTTGGAGGTGTAGTTTTCCCCCATTCTAAACGGTTGAAATGCCTCCCCTAAGAACATTCAGCTAAAATATGCTGGTATTTTGGCTCCTCCCCGTTTGCCACTGGCCCCGCCCACCCCTGGCATGTGGCCCCAGGACCCCGGTTTTAAAAGTCTTGCAGCACTACTCAGACACCAGGTCCAGCCTCCCTCCGTTCTGCCCCCACTTCACGATGCTGCCGGACGCAGCTCCTTTCACTGTGCTGCACAGCTGGGCCAGCCAGCCCTGCCCAGGAACTTGCATTCATCAGGCTGGTCCTGACGGCGCTAATACACTGAGCTGAAGTGGAGCTTATAAATTGGCAGTTTCCCTTCAATGACTGTTCCAGAGGAGCTGTTGTTCCTAAAGCAAATTGCTGCCCTGTGAGAGAGAGAGAGAGAGAGAGAGAGAGAGAGAGAGAACACTCTAGCTCTTGCAATTAACTGCCTTTCCTGCACTATATTTTCCCTGCACTTAAAAGCGAACATCCAAAATGCTGCAGCCATTTTTCAACCCTGCTTCTCTCCTCGCTCGCGGCCCCCTCCCCTCCGCCCCATCACCCTCATCCTGAACAGTGGTTTGCTTTTTTCACTTCAAGCTCCCCGCTGAGCCTACTTGGGATTTAGTATCTGGTCTGAAACAAATAAAGGGCGAAGAAGAGAGTGAAGTTAATCTGGAAACAGAGCAGTTCAGTAAATAAAGAGCAAAAGAAGACCCCCAAAGCTAACAAAACTATCAGTGAGGAATTGTCGGCTTTTCCTGTTCATTTTTGTTTGTGCATCTAATTTAACAGCCTTTCCTTCCAGAAGTAGCAGCTCTGGGCTCATCCCTGAGGCTCCTATTTGGGTGGTGGAGGAGGTGCAAAATGTTCCAACTTGGAAACAAATGTGTTTTCACTTTGCTAAGGTAGTTTGGCCCCCATTCCACGCCTTGAATCACACTCACACACGCCAAATGCACACCAGAGTTAAGCTCCGAGGCCAAGGTGAACTTCACATGGTGGGGCAGCTTTAAGTGGCCACGTTCACGAGGGGCAGCAGGGGGTGTTTCGGCAACGGTGCCAAAGTCCAAAGAGGCGCGACGTGTTCAGTGCTGGAGCGAAGCCTTTTGGCAGCCAGAGGAAGAACAAGTGCTGAGCCATCCATGCCTATTTGGCCCTCTTGTGAAGATGGCTGAACCATGGCTCCAAGTGAGATTCCTTCCAATGTGATTCTGCTGTGCAACAGAGTGAGAATCGCCTGTCGACTGTGACTAACTTCACTCCACAGCAGCTGAATGCATCGGCCCAGTTCAGGTTCACGCATCCCGGTATAATACACTGAGACACGCCGTGCACCTGCGCACGTCTCCCCTTCCCTCCTCAGTATGCTACGATTAACCCAGGAAGTCTTGAACTGGGAAACTGTACATACTGGGATCAGAACAAGCCAGGATCTTCAACCATGGTTTGAAGTCGGTTTAAGATCCTGGCTTCTCATCCTGGTAAACATAGGCCTCAGCTAGACGCGGGGGTCAGAGCGCAACGACCTCACAATTTTATGACCGTGAGATCGTCGCCCTCGTCTACATGCTGCACGTGACGTCCAGGAAGGAAAAGGATGTCACGCCCACCATTTTGTTTTTGTTTTTAAAGGAGATGGAGCACACTAGCGCGTGTGTGCAAAACTGTAAGTTTTTTAAAAAAAATCCCGCTCCCCCCATCCCACTCCCAACATTAATCACATTCATTCATTATTTATTATTTATTTATTAATTAATTATATTTCTATACCGCCCAATAGCCGGAGCTCTCTGGGCGGTTCACAAAAATTAAAACCATTCAAAGTATAAAACAACAGTATAAAACCATACTATAAAATACAATATAAAAGCTCAACCAGATAAAAACAGCAGCAGTGCAAAATTACAAATTTAAAACACCAAGTTAAAATTTATTTATAGACTGTTAAATGCTGGGAGAATAAAAGGGTCTTCACCCAGCGTCTAAAGGCATATATAATGTAGGTGCCAAGCGAACCTCCTTAGGGAGCTCATTCCACAGCCGGGGTGCCGCAGCAGAGAAGGCCCTCCTCCTGGTAGCCACCTGCCTCACTTCCTTTGGCAGGGCTCGTGGAGAAGGACCCCTGAGGATGACCTTAGGGGTCCGGGCAGGTACATACGGGAGGAGGCATTCCTTCAGATAGCCTGGCCCCAAGCCGTTTAGGGCTTTAAATGTTAATACCAGCACTTTGAATCGGGCCCAGACCTGGACATTAGATGTGGTACAAATAATAATAATAATAATAATAATAATAATAATAATAATAATAATTCTTTCTTACCCACCTCTCCTTCTGGATTGAAGTGGAGAACAACATTAGATACAAATACCAAAAAAGACATAAAAGTGATTAAAACGTAAAAAAAACTAATACCATATTAAAATAACAGTCAAATATCTTAAAATTTGACTGGGTAGGCCTGCCGGAAGAGATTCATCTTTATAGCCTTCTTGAATTCAAAAAGAATATTAAAGAAGTCTGTTCTTTCATCTGTCCTGAATTTACTGCCCATCAATTTGCTGGTCGAACTCAAATTCTAACGTTATAAGAGAGGAAGGTCAGGCAGAGCTCCCTTTGTTGCGTATTTTTCCCCCTCTGAATTTAAATGGCCCAAATGCCCCAAATCTGTTTTTATTGTGAAGTACTCCCATACATCCTGCTTTAATTGTGCTTCTCAGCCAAAAGAAGTGAAATATTTTTGGTGCGCAGAAAGTCCGGTCCTTCCGGTAATGTGAAAGCACACCGCTTAAACTGCAACATGTACTTGCATCCTTCGTTTTGAATCCGGTGTTCTGTGGGTGTGTTTTCAAGGTGTGGAATTGCTGATGAAAGAAAGGGGTGTGTCTTGTCTTCAGCCAGTGTTTTTAATTGCCATCTTAACTCGTCCATTTTCACTTTAAAAGAAATGTGGGAAATGCGCCCTCCTTGCCAGCAGCACCCTCATTTTTACAGATAAAGAGATCCAAATTGGCACAGTGGTAGGTCTTAAGGAGGGCTCTCAGCATGCCGAATTTGAACCGGATTAGGTCATCCGTTGATTTTTTAATGATTTTTTACATTTCCTCCCTCAAATCCGATGGAGTTTATAGTCTGCTAGTGCAGAGGAATGTAGGATCGCATTTCCATTCCTTTGAACATCCGAAGCTGTGCATCTTCAATGGGATTTGCTTTACTTTAACCTTTCCTTTTAGGGGAGTTGCTCCAGCTGCCTGCTTGTGTTAGTGGCCCTTCCTTCCACCTTCCCTAGCTCTGCCTGCACAGCACCACAGATTCACATAAGGGAACTAGGATATTGGCACATTTAATTTTCAGTCCATTTGCCAGATCTAAGGCCACTTTGAGAGGCACCCTCTGGAATCGCATGCTGCAGCCAACGGAGACAGCAAGCTCTGTCTCCCAGCCCTGGTCCTGGGAATGGCTGAAGTGTCCATCATTTGCCAGGTTAAAAGGTCGCACGGTAACCAACCCACCCACCCCTCTGCTTCAAGCATGCCAAAATGACACATTAAATTAAAAGCATGTTTAACCAGTATTAAAAAGCAGCAGGTGGGTGGAATCTGGATTGCAAGTATGGTGTAGGGGCAAAGGGTTAACCCTTTCCTACCGACACTATCCCCACCCCTTGGCAAAGGTGCTTTTGTAAATATTTGCCTTCAGGAGGAAATAGAGATTTCAAGGCGGGGAGATTTTCAGTGGGAAAACATTAGGAGGGGAAGGATAAAGGATGAGGCCTCTTGCTGCAATCCCAAATCCCACTTCAGCATTTTTGGTTCTTGTAATGTCAGTAGCCCCAATGGGAGGGGGGTGGCAATCATCAAATTGGCTGACCTGCTCTTATTGGGAAATCTGTCAAGAGAGATACAACCCCTCAAAGGAAGAGGGAAATGGAATAGAAGGTATAATGACAAGCAAACTGAGTTTTCGTGATGGAAACTCAACCAGAACTCCTCACCAGTCAACCTCTCTACCTTTCTTGACTCCGGCACTGAAAGATGTAGCCCATTCAACCTTTCAGACACAGCATCGCTGGTGATTGTATGATAATGCATCAGCAGAAAAAGGAGACAAGGGTAGACTCTGGGGAAATGCTCATGGAAGGTGACATCCAACAGAGCTCATTGTTATGCACGGTGAGGATGTCGAAGCAATGACTAGTACACAGCAGGACAAGGAAGTGGGAATGCTCTCCCTCAGAGACAGCCAGGTACTGTGTTGCACGGCCTTCCTTCGGCAAATGTCTCCCTGCTCTGGAGCTTCTTTCAAAGGGTTTGAGCAGAGTGAAGATGAACCAGCAGAGTCAGCAGCCAATGGTGCAGGCTTACTGCAAAGACAAGATCCAAGAATGCTAAAACAGATATGAAAAGTAGGGCTGTGCACAGCTCCACCCACCCCCAATTCACCTTGGAGGCCAATTCAAATCAGCCTTGATTCGACTCGGGGTGCTTCGGAATCACCCCAGCCCACTTCGGCTTCACCAGTGCCGTGGTTTACAACAGTACATCTATGGCAGGCCAGAGCAGCTCTCCTGGAGGATGGGTGGATCGCCAGCATGAGCAGAGGTTTCAGGTAAGCCCTACAGGCGGATGGGCAGAGA
Source organism: Elgaria multicarinata webbii (assembly GCF_023053635.1). Lineage (NCBI taxonomy): Eukaryota > Metazoa > Chordata > Lepidosauria > Squamata > Anguidae > Elgaria > Elgaria multicarinata. The sequence goes on along the minus strand of NC_086176.1, from coordinate 119,270,670 downwards.
GCAGCAGCTGTCGTGGCCCAATCCAGTCCTGAACTGGATTGACAGGAAGGTGAGCTGAATCAGCCCACTTCGAGTTGGATTCGGGATTCGGGACCGAGGTGGCGCACATCCCTAGTGAAATGTCAAATTGCACTTGGAGGATCAGATCCCAAACTGGAGGATCAGATCCCAAAGATGCTGTCACCACCACGGCATCCAGACTCACGTCTCCTTGAGGCACGACGCTGCCAGGAGGAGCTTGGGCAAAGCTTGGAGTTTGGCGGTAGCAAAGCAAATGAAGGGCCAAGTTGCATGCGGAGGTGGCCCAGCCCTTGCGTTTAAACCTGGATCTGCCCAATTATGCTAAATAAGGCAAAAGGCAAACAGGGGGTGGGGGTGAGGAGGGCAGAACCCTTCCCCACCTGCAGCTGACCTCCCTGAAATACTTCCCCAGCATCACTTCTCATGCAGCTGAGCTCCAGTCTTGGACATGAATGAGCCCACGTGAGTTGAAAGAGCCAGGAGGGAGGAGCTGCAGGGAGGTAAACAGGGTGGCCACGTGTCCCCACTTACAGTCCTCTATTTGAAGGGATCGTCTCTTTGAAGAACTGTCTAATCCAAGTCCAGTTTAAAGGGAAAGAACCCTAAGAAGGGAGAGCCGTTGCAGGGGCCTAGAAGTTGTCCGTGCACAGTCGGCACCTGGACAGCAGACTGAGCAGGTAGGCACACAGGTCACCTGCTCACAGTATTTTCCACTAAGGTGAGGTGGAAGGTATTTCTTTTTACATTATAATTGTTTCTATCTATAACATCCATCTATAACAGAGAGCTTCGGCTATGGGGCGGTATATAACTGTAATAAATACATGTAATAAATAAATATAAATAACATCTAACATGCAGCATTTTAACATGCAGCATTTTAACAGCATTTAACAACGTTAAGTTTGTTTTTAATGGACCCCACAATTGTTGTTTTTAAATGGATACTGTTGTTTTTATACTGTTTTTATGTGTGTGTGTGTGTGTTTTTAAATTGTATATTTTTAATGTTTACTATTTTTAAATGTTGTAAACCGCCCAGAGAGCTTCAGCTGTGGGGCGGTATATAAATGTAATTAAATAAATAAATAAATAAATAAAATCTAGAGATATAAAATAGCATATGCAACTTTTGTCCTTTGGTGATTAATAAGTGGCCACCCCAGAAGTAAACAGATGGTGTGGCAAGTGTTTTATCCTGAACCTTGAAAACTTTTCCAAGCTTAAGTTCAGTTTTCCCCAAACCCTGAGAAATTTTTAAAAAACATTTGCATGAAAATCTGTATGTTTGTGCATATTGGTCCTAATGTATGCATTTTTGTATGCAATGTTGCCTAACGTGAACATTTTTGCAAGCATTTTTTGTTATATAATGATTGTTTGAATGTAATTTTGTATGTGCTTTTGGAATGGAGAACTCCAGCACAAAATTCGGAGAAGCGTGAATTTGAAAGCATAACGGAGTTTCAGTTTGCATATTTGGTTCCAAAGTGTGAAAAACGATAAGTGTGAAAAGAGAGAAACTTAATTCTTTTCTTCATGCACAGACCGCCCTACCAACCCTAATATGTGTTTCCATGAGTGTGTGTGTGTGTGTGTGTGTGTATGTATGTATGTGATTGGGATGGTGGCATGGAGGTCTTCTGCTATGCCAGGCGCTGCATAAACAGAATATGCCCACACACAAAGTCTCAAGGAGCCCATTCACTAGAGGGCTCATCTACACCAAGCAGATATTCCACTCTGAAAGTGGCGTGAAAGCGGTATATAAAATGCAGGAGCCACACTACTGATTTATAGCGGTATTGAAGTGCACGGACAACTGTTGGGGCCCATTGACACATACCATATACCGCTTTCATACCACTTTCATAGCGTTATATCCTGCTTGGTGTAGTTGTGTCATGGCCTCCACCAGTTGTCAGTGCACTTCATTACCACTATAAAGCAGTAGCGTAGACCCTGCAGTGCACTTCAATATCACAATGGCCCCATTCAGAAGACACCTTAAACCGTGGCTTTAACCATGGTGGTTAACCAGAAAGCCAGAAAGCACGTGTGGCGTTGCCACTGCAACCGGCACAAATGCCTGCTGCCTTGATGCAGGAGGGGTTGTCATTACCACCCCACCCCACAGCTACCTGCTTCCCCACAGAGTTCTCCTAGGCCTCAGTAAATGCAGCCCTCCCACGCAGTGCATGCTGGAAGTTGTAGGCTGTTCACTGGCTGCTCCCCCAGAGAGCTCTGTATGAAAAGCCTACAACTCCTGCATGCACATCATTGAGAGCAGGTAAGAGAGGGTGGGGGTGGGGTGGGGGTGTTTCTCCTGGCTTCTGGAAAAGCACCCCACCCTCCGGCCCTGCATTGCAGGGCTTTAGAAAGGGCCTCAGAAAGGGCCTGTTTGGGTGGATGGGATAGGGAAGCCTTTTTCTCTTCCACTCAAATGGCGGCCGCCGTTCTATTGGAAGTAAAAAGAACAACTCCCCTATGGTATCCACCCGAAAAAGGCCTTCTGAGGCCCCGTGTTGCGGGGGGAGCAAGGGAAGGTGGAGGGGCGTGTGTGGCGTTACACCCCACAAGTCAATTCCAAATGTATGTCTGTAGTTTGTAAGGCTGTGGTTTGTAGAATGTTGGCCTGAGTGGGCGGAGTTAGAATGTCTTGGGAGGGAGGAGGAGCGATATATAAGGGAAGGATGGAGGGGATTGAGAAAACTTTTCAGGGGGACTTGTTAGGGACTCTTAGAGTCTGTAGTGCTCTCTGTGTTTATGGTACTTAAGTTCTGGGAAATTTGAGAGTCAGTGTAGTGAGTGGTGCCTTTAGAGTGTGGTGTGCACGTAGTGGAAGTATATTAATCAATACTGATAATAAAGAAAGTTCAAGAGTGATTGTGTGAGAAAAAGGAAAGCGCGAATGTGAATGAGTGACAGGATTGTATGAAAGGTTTCTAAAAGGTTTTTAAATATTGTTAGTTGAAACAAAGCTTGTGAACTTTTAAAAATAAATTTTGATTGTATTGTTTTTAAACTACCACAAAAATCCCACGTGTCTGTTTGGCATTTATCATCTTAAGTTTACACATTCAGCACCCACTCTGACAATCATTCACCTAAGCAGATATAACTCACAGTGCATTATTATATATATTAAAATCCATTCTCCATTTTAAACCCCTTTCTCCACATAGTTTGGAGGAAGGTGGTTTTTATCCCTTGCCTCAGGCGTATCAAGCGGTGGTGTTTAACTTGAGCAGGGAGTAGCCTCGGCCGGGTCTGGGGTTCAGAGCCTGTGTCGTCCCATAATAAGTGGTGGCAGCCATGAGGTCTGGTGTTCAGAGCCTGTGTCGTGGCAGCGTGCGCATGAGGGAAGGCCTCCAAAAAAGCAACCCATCGCACCCCACCCCTGCAATGCAGGGCCTGTGTTAGGCAGACACCAGGGTAACTGTCCCTGCCCGGCCTCTGTTGCCAAGCTGCCTCCAGCTTCCACGCTGCCGTTCTGCTTCTGATTTTCAGCGCGAGATAAGATCTCGGCTGCTGGCTGGGTCTTGCGCGAGTTCTGGTGAGGCTTCCCCAGCCAGCAGCTGAGATCTTGTGTGAGTTCCTGCAAGATTAAAGATGGCCACCACCACCACCATGAGATTAAAGATGGCCACCACCAGCGGGAAACTTATGCTGGTAAGTGGGGGTTGCAGTTGCTGCGGACCCAGTAACTGCAATCCCGGTGTTTTGGGCCAAAAGTCCGGTTCCTCCGGTCCTTCAGATCTCCCCGGAGGTTTCCGGATTTCCCCGGTGGGTGTGGTCAGGCTAGTTCAGAAGACACCTTAAACCACAGCTTTAACCACAGTGAATAAAGCAAAAGGCCTTATTAACCATCGTTAACGCCATGGTTTAAGGTGTCTTCTGAACAAGACCTGGCTTTCTGGCTTAACCACCAGGGTTAAAGCCATGGTTTAAGGTGTCTTCTGAACAGGCCCTATAAAGCAGTAGTGTGGCTCCTGGCTTTTATATACCACTTTCATCCTGGAGTATCCTGCTTGGTGTAGATCAGCCTTCCTCAACCTGGGGCGCTCCAGATGTGTTGGACTACAACTCCCAGAATGCCCCAGCCAGCTGGCTGGGGCATTCTGGGAGATGCAGTCCAACACATCTGGAGCGCCCCAGGTTGAGGAAGGCTGGTAGATGATCCCACAGATTTCAATATTACCATTTGCCTCAAAGCCTCAGGAAATGATGGACAGCTATTCCCATTGAAGTGGGGGTGGGAGGGGGAAAGACGTTGAACAAGCCAAAGAACCAATCCGGATTTACAGTGAGTGTTCAACACGTCTAACCAACACTTCACTTCCCCTTCTTCCAAATGGAAGACATACTTACGCTCCTGCCCCTGCTGGGCTCTCGGTGGTGGGAGGTGGGCATCACAGCAGCTCGCCACACTGCTAATGGCAGCAAAAATGCCACTGTGTTTCTGGATGGTTGCTTTGGCAACAGGTATGCGTTTCTTTTTTTAAAAAAAAATATTTTAATTCCCTCTCCATCTCATTCTCCAGTAAATCTAATATAATACACACTGTGTCCGCCGGTCACAGATAACTGCTTAGCTTAAATCCTGCTTAAATTCCCCTGGCTTATCTCTTAAATGGCATCTGGGTTATAAATAGCATCATGTGGTCTCGCTGCCCCACTCCAGCGTACTGGCTTGTTTGGCCAAGGGTTTTATGGGAACTTGGCACAAATTGGCGTGGAGAATCTCCAAAATAAAGAACCAGAAGAGGAGGGAGGATAAACCACTTCTGTTTGCACACCTGCTGGTCTGAATCTGCTCAGAGTGTTTCAGGAGATAAGAAAAGCAGCGAAACACGCCAGACAGGGAGGGGGGAGTTAGGCTCAAAACTGCACAGTGTCTCCATCCATTCACACACACACCCCCAACGGTCATGAGCGAAGTTCTGAAGTTCCTTAATTATATCTTAAAAGCATTGCTAGTTTATATGTTGCTTGCTTCTGTAATGTGTCAATTGAGAAGAAGGGCCAGGATCTCTCCTCAGTCATCCCAGAGTGCAGGACACGGAATAACGGGCTCAAGTTAAAGGAAGCCAGATTCCAGCTGGACATCAGGAAAAACTTCCTGACCGTTAGAGCAGTACGACAATGGAAAAAGTTACCAAGGGAGGTTGTGGGCTCTCCCACACTAGAGGCCTTCAAGAGGCAGCTGGACAACCATCTGTCAGGGGCCCCTTCCAACTCTGCTATTCTATGATTCTATGATTCTATGATTATCTTTCCCCCATCCTGGCCATGTATTTTGTTTATCTATGGCTAATACCTAAAGGTCTGGACACTAATGACAAAAAGTTGTTTCTTCAATGGCTTTTGATATCTGGTGGCTACTAGCTAGAGCTTCCAGGGGCTAAATATATGCAAATTGGCCCTGCAATGTAACTAGCAAAGGAGACAGAAGTCCCAAGTTCTGCTGGTGACAGAAAGAGGCAGCCTTGGTGTGGTCTCCCAAGGTTATGGTTTTGTTTGGTACAAAACTGATGCTCCTTAAAAAGCCTCCTCTGCCCGCGCACTTGCCTGCTTAGCTTGTATTTTTGTAAAAAGTCCCTTTGATCTCTAGTACTCTTTCCCTGCAAGGAAGTTCTCACTGGAGCAGCAGCTCCAAGAATTCCTGCTGCTCAGGGATGTGGAGGGTTATGGTCCACTGTGTTCCTTAAAAGCTGAGAGAACAAGTTAGAAGTGAAGGCGGCAAGGGCAGCCTATGAATGTTGGCTGCTCCAAGTAGCTCACCTTATGTCCAGATAGTGTGCCACAGGGCCATTTAAGCTCATGGAATCATAGAGTAGGAAGGGACCTCAAAAATCATCTAGTCCAGCCCCAGCAGTGTCCCGAATAAAGGGCCATCCAGCTTCTGCTTAAACCCTCCAACAAAGGAGCGTTGACCACTTTTCTGGGCAATTTGCCCCACTCTCAAACAGTCAGGACGTTCTTCTCAATGTTTCACTGAAATCTATTTTTCTTGTCAATTGAACCCACTGGTTCAGGCCCCACCCCTGGAGCTACAAATTTGGTCTGTCTTCTACATGACAACCCTTCAAATATTTGCAGATGGCTATCAGATGGCCTCTTGATCATCGCTTCTCCAGGCAAGAGGATGGCAAGGAACTGTGCTTGGTTCAAGAGTTGCCCGTCAGCATCTTCTGCAAGGTTGCAAGGGAATCCACTTCTCTGAAGGCACATTGCTTCTCTGGGTGCTCCTAAAAATATTCCTCTCCCCAAGTGGCCTGGCATGGCCAGTTGTCCAGCAGCAATGGGTCCAGCTGTCCAGTGGCAGCAAAGGAGGAGATAAGCGAAAGCATAAGAGGGTGAAGAAAGACTTTGTGGAAGAAGTAGGTCATAGGCTTGACTCCATTGTGCTCTTACTAGGAAGTCCACTGAGTTCCATAGAATTCAGTGGACTTACTTCCATGCAAGGATACATTAAAAAGAGAGCCCTTTGCATTGGAGCAGGGTCAAAAAGTAATCTAGTCTAACTTCTTGCCCAAATGCAGAACTACCACTATCAACCCTCTTCCAGATTCATCCACACAAAATTTAACAGAGCTTAGAGGCAGAGTGCCCGTTTTGCAAGTAGAAGGTCTGAGGTTCAGATCCTGACTTCTCCAGGTAAAAATGATCAGGTAGCAAAGGATGAGAAAGTTCTCTCTCTCTCTCTCTCTCTCTCTGTCTCTCTGTCTCTCTCTCTCCCTCCCTCTTTGCCTGATACCCAAGGAAACCACCACCAGTCACAATAGACAATACTGGGATAGATGGGCAAATAGTCTGAGGTCCTAGCTAGACCTAAGGTTTACCCCGGGATCATCCCAAGGTCATCCCTGTTCATGTAAATGACACACAGGATATCCTGGGAGCAGGCAGGGACAACCCCAGAACGATCCCAGGATAAACCTTAGGTCTAGCTAAGGCCTATGTCTGACCTGGCATAAGGCAGCTTACTACATTCCTGAAAAGAAGAACATCTGCTTTGCATGCAGAATATTCCAGCTTTAATCCCCAGTTTAAAAAGGACCACATAATAAGTAGATGATGGGAAAGTCTTCTTCTGGAGACCCTGGAGAGCTGCTGATAAAGGGGCAATTCTGGGCTAGACGGACCAACGTTCTGAGATGGCTTAAGGAAGCTTCATGTGTTCTGTCCGAGCCAGGTCACAGCGTTGTACCTTGCACCTCTGCTGCAGTGGAAAGCAAACTCTTTGATAAATGTAGGAACCTGCAAGGAGGGGCGGAAAATAGCTTCACGGACAGAGAAAGAAGGGCTGGACATAGAGCAGAGTTTTCTTGGAGAAAGTGAAAGGTGGATTAATAGAGGGTTCACCGCTTGCTGCATGATAGCTCATTCCGCTTCCAGTCCTGGCAACTGGGATATGCAGGTTTTTGAAGAGGTCCTCAAAAACCTGCCAGACACATTGGTCTGGAGCTATCCTTGGGACAACAGATATGAGTAGGTCCACCTAGGGCAAGGATGGCACTTTCATGCCACCATCTGCACTCTGAAAATGATTGTCTCCAGCCAGGCAATTTGGCCAAAGGCACAGAGATGATGGTTGGAGAAAATGTTGTCAGGGCAGCTGAGGTCAGAGGATGAACAGTTGACCTCAGCAAGGTTTTCACATTGGGCTGCTGTGGAGGGACTCTTCTCCTCCCCCCTCACCACCCCATCCACTCTGCACTCTCTAGAACATTATATGTATTTCATTTGGATGCTGTTCTACTCAGGGTTGATCTGGTTTATGTCGCCAGCAGCTCTACAGTTGTTGAATCGCTCCATGTCGAGATTCTGTGGATTTCTGTTGAGCTTAATTTTAACAGTCTTTGGTGGATCAGAAGAACAGCTCTGCATCCAGAAGGTGAGGGGATCAAACTTCAAGGCACGTTTGGCAACTTACAGAGAGCTCCTCCATTTTTAGCCCGGAGGTGCTGTGCAGGCATCAGAGCGTGGGCTTAGATGAAGTCATCCTACTTTCAAGTAACCTGGAAGTCAAAACTGATGCAGCATCTAAATCTCTAGTGCGAATTTGCACCAGATGGGGTGATTTCTATATAGCGTTTCCATGAGATCTGTAACAAATATCTGCATTCCCCCTAATGTTTACCTGCAGAGTGTCTAGCAACCAAACCTCAGGAAAATCACTGTCTAAGCTTCAATTCCCAACCAGAACTTGGATGCTGGGATGGCAGGTATTCCATCACCATCACCTGCTCATGTTGTGCACACCTGTGACTTTTTGGCTGCATGCTAAAAAATGTCTGGCGAGATGAGCCAGCCAGCCAGCCCCTCAGCTGCTGAGAGATGCTACACAGTCAGATCGTCTTGGCTACAGAGTCCAAAATATTATATTTCACTCTCCTTGGTAATGGATTAAAATACCATAAATAACTTCTGCCATGGGACAGAGATGTACAGCCATGCGGCACACAGCTTCTATAAATTCAGATGGTTCTCTTATTATCCATTTGAACCTTTTGCAAACTGTGGACATCTCGGTGTGTTTGCATTTTCCCATCTTCACCAGGGCACATGGCATGATATGAGCTGCTCCAAAGCAAGACAGCTCATGCCATATGCCTTGTGCCAAATACTCCTCCCAATTAATTTCCTCCCCCTGCCCCCGGACATTTCCACTTTCCATGTAGAGATGAAAATTTGGATGTGATTTGTGTGCGTACTGAATACGTTCTGTGTCCATTTCCCACCCACCTCTCTCTCTCTCTCTCTCTCTCTCTCTCTTCCTTCCCCAGTCATGGATAACTGTGGCTAGGCTACCTCTGTCCAGATAGGGATGTAGTTCAGCCTAAGCTGATAGAAGGTGCTCCATACCACTGTTCCTCGAGTGTTCCTCGAGTGACAGTTCTGGATCCAAGGGTGCCGAATCCAATCCTTTAGGGCGAATACTACCCCATGCTGAACAGGTTGAACATTGCTTAGCTTGGGCAGACAAACCACCCACTAACAGTAGTGGACTGATTCTCAATTTATTGGCCTACATTGAGTCCATTACTGCATCCAGCCACTGGTTCAGAACGCCCACTGCCTCTCCTGGATTTGCTGAAAAGGAGAGATAGAGGTGGGTGTCATCCAAATCTTGGTGACACCTCTTACCATATCTTTGGATAATTCCCCCCAAGCAGCTTCATGTAAATGCTGAACAGCATGGCAGATAGAATAGCGCCCTGACATTGACTTGGGAATAAGCTCCATCCTGTTTTATTTATTTATTTGATTACATTTTTATATGGCCCAACAGCCAAGGCTCTCCAGACAGTTCACAAGCCATAATATACAACAAATCAAAACATAATATATCCAAAATAAACCAAAACAACTCCAGCAGCAATTACTCCCCATGGAAAGCCAGTGTGAAAAGATGTGTTTTCAGAAGGCGTTTAAAGGATGCTACATTTTCCACACACCCCAAACCACATGAGGGAGGGTTTTCCAGATGGTGGGTGCTGGCACAGAGAAGGCCCGCCATCACGGTTCTACATGGCGACATTCTGTTGATTTCGGTACAGCTAGCAAGACCTCCTCTGGAGATCTTAAATGTTGTCTGGACATATATGAGGGAAGGCGGCCTGGTGCCAGGTTGTATAGAGCTTTATAGGATAATAACATAACCTTGTACATGGCTCAGTAGCTAACAAGCAGCCAATGGAGTTCTTTTAATACAAGTTGTATGTGAATACAGCTAGATGTCTCAGTGAGCACCCTAGCTGCTGTGTTCTGCCCTAGGTGCAGCTTCCAAACCACACACAGGCATAGCCCCACATAGAGCACCTTGCAGTAGTCTAATTGTGAAGTTACCAGTGCATGGATGACCATGACTAAGCTATCCCTATCCTGGAATGGGTGTAGTTGGCGTACCAACCGAAGTCGGTAATGGGCGCTCCTGGCCAGCGAGGCCACCTGGGCCTACAGTGACAGAGATGGTTTTAGGAGCACCTCCAAACTACAGACCTGCTCCTTCAGAAGGATTGCAACCCCGTCCAGAACAGGCAAACACCCCGTCTTTTGTTGTTGAAAAAGATAATCTACAGTTAAAGGAAAAACCAAAACATTAGCATCAGTAATGATGTACAAGGCTGGCTGGCTGGCTGGCTGCCCCCTGACTACAAAAAGAAGAAAGGATGCTGTGGTGAGCAGCATCAGACAAACAATGGACAGTCTTAACTATGGTTAACTGAAACAAGCCAGCAGAACAACCTAAGGGCCCTGAAGCTGGATCAGACCAAAGACCCATCAAATCCAGCATTGTGACCAAGAGGCAGCTGGACAACCATCTGTCAGGGATGCTTTAGGGTGGATTCCTGCATTGAGCAGGGGGTTGGACTCGATGGCCTTGTAGGCCCCTTCCAACTCTACTATTCTATGATTCTATGAACTACAAGCCCCCAAGGGAAGACCACAAGCAGGACCCGGGGGGGGGATGTATTTATTTATTTATTTATTTATTGTATTTGTATACTGCCCCATAGCCAAAGCTCTCTGGGTGGTTTACAAAAATGTACTGCCCTTTGGCTTATGAAGCTGGCTTGTTTCAACAAACCAAGATTAACCACAGTTTAACCACTACATGCATAAACATGGTTAATCAAAAAGAGAAGCGAAAGCTTTTCAATCTCCTCACAGGGGAGGAGAGGGCCACCCAAACCTCAGGCTAACCATGGCTTCTTCTCCCAGTGATATAACCTATCATTTCTTCCAAATGCAGCCAGACCCTTCCGAATAACTGCCATTCCAATGGTGCCTCCCATCCCCGCCTCTCCTTTCATAGAGCTTAGCGTGCTGACAGGTTGTTTTGTTTTTCAATATTATATAAAGCTGACTTCGATTTTGCAAATAGCTGTCAAGACGGATGCTGCTAGATTCAGGAGTTGTCATCAGTGTGTAACCCTTCCATGTTTTCCCACTGCTCCTGTGGTCTTTTTTCTTAGCAGAAAACACCCATTAAGGAAGAAAAGACAAAGTAGATTCACAATGCCTTTTGATTGGGAGCACCCGCATTCCTCAACGGAAGAATAAGGGGGCTTTGAAAATTCTCTTCCCGCAAATTTCTGTCCAGATGTTGCAGTTCTGAATTACTTTGACTTCTTTCCAGAAAAATAATAATCCAAAAACGTTGTGCTTGTACAGTTTGTGGTTCCTTCAGCTCATTTGCACCTTTCCCCCCTCTACGTGATCAATAGGCATGTTTAAGTCGATAAGACACTGAAGTAATTGTACTTATAATTGCATCAAGCATCTTTTCCTGTGGTGTTTTGCCAATGTATTGGTGCACAGCAGTAAAACCTCACACAAAAAGAACCTCGATTCAATACTAGTTGAGTTTGCATCATGCTATAATAATTATTTTAATTATAGTTTGTCACTTGATCTTGAATTATCTTGTAAATGAGCAAACAAACCATGGATTGTTTCCCCTATTTCTGGTTTGTTTCTCTCCTGCCCATTTTGCCATCTTTCAGGGTGGTTGCATTTTCAGGGTATTCTTTCTGGGCACCTCTCTTCAAGCTGGACAGCAGTGCAAATAAGTCAGGGATAAGCCACAGTTCTGGGTTCAGACACCATGACAATCCCAGCAGCCATCTCAAGCCACTGACACCCAGCAGGGGTTAACGAGAGAAAGTCACACCAAAGCCATGGCTAGACCAGGGCAGGATCTACACTACTGCTTTAAAATGGTTTATAACAGTTTTGACAACTGTTGGGGCCCAGGACACACAACATAAACAGTTTCCAAAACGTTTACAAAGTGTTATATCCTGCTTGGTGTAGATCTGGCCCAGGCCTATATCCCAAGATCGTCCCGGGATCTTTCCTGTACATCCAAATGACACATAGGGGATACCGGGAGCAGGCAGGGAGGACCACTCCATTTGCCTGGGATAATCCTTAGGTCTAGCTAAGGCCCAAGAAGGGATTATGGCCCATTAGTGGGGTTTGAGTAGCCCACTCCAATAGCCAACACTGAGCTAGATGGACCAGCAGTTGGACTTGACATCAGACTGCTTCTTATGTTCCTTCCTAGATTTTCAAAACACTGAATCGGAAAGCATTGGCATAGGTAGAAGCAATCACCTTGGAATAGAGGTTGTCACACAGAGGAGAGCCAGGCTCCCTTCTTGATCCTCCCAGAGTGCAGGACATGGAATAACAGGCTCAAGTTAAAGGAAGCTAGATTCCAGCTGGACATCAGGAAAAACTTCCTCACTGTTAGAGCAGTACGACAATGGAATCAGTTGCCTGGTGAGGTTGTGGGCTCTCCCACACTCGAGGCCTTCAAGAGGCAGCTGGACCACCATCTGTCAGGGATGCTTTAGGGTGGATTCCTGCATTGAGCAAGGGGTTGGACTCGATGGCCTTGTAGGCCCCTTCCAACTCTGCTATTCTATGATTCTATGAATGGGCTGATCAATCCATTGTGTAGTCCTATGAAAAGTGAAATCCATGCCCTGCCATATCCTTCCCAACTTTGTGATTCTGTGGAAACTGTAGTGTCCATCGGCCATCCTTCTGCAGGGAAGTTGAGTTGTGGTATTGCGTGGGTGTATCCCTACACTGGGGCTTCTTGATTGCCTCTCTGGAAGGACATTCCAACACTCTAAAAAGAAATGCTTAACAAGGTTGTGAAATTCACCATCAACTTTATTGCGCTCCATAAATAGATATTGCCTTGCAAAGTTAATATGGAGATATCAATTTTATAGCCCAGACAAATAAAAACAGTTTGGCTCCTATTAGCCTCCAGCCATATTTCCGACGGCCAGACGGCACAATGGAGCAGGAGAAGAATGTTAATGTGTGAATACAATTCTGTAGAAGCATATTGGATTTGCTCAAGAATCCGGTAGTGGTCAAAACATTTTATTCCACACTACAGGAGGGGATGTCTGGAGAGTCTCTGTTATTACATGGTGTCAGTTTTTCATCAGCCTAGCCCCCTTCATGTAGAAGAAGAATAAAGGAGATAAATTGATTCAAGGTCAAAATTAAACGCCTGGGGAAGACAGATTAGGCTCCCTCGGAGGAAAGGACCCAAGCGGACGGAAGCCGTTTTTCCCATTAGCAGGTCATGGTAAGGGGCAGATGGAAAGATAGGGACAGTTCCTGCTTACCTTAGCCTGCTTGGGAAAGAGCTGCTGAAACTCAGCACCAAAAAGGATGAGAACCTTGGGCCGGAACTGGTGTTGTTCAGAATCTGCAAGGATTGGTCATGGAGAGCAGTGGGGCAGAAAAATCAATGACAATTTAAATTCAAGTTTACAGAGCGGTAAAGCAGCAGTTTCTGCAGCTGAAACTCTCCCCACGGCCTGAGTTCAATCCCAGCGGAAGCTGGTTTCAGGCAGCCGGCTTGGGTCGACTCAGCCTTCCATCCTCCCGAGGTCAGTAAAATGAGTACCCAGTTAGCTGAGGGAAAGGTAATAACGGCCAGGGAAGGCAACGGCAAACCACCCCGCTATAAGGCCTGCCAAGAAAACGTCAGCAAAAGCTGGTGTCCCTCCAAGAGTCAGTAATGACTCAGTGCTTGCACAAGAGGCTCCTTTCCTTTCCTTTCCTAGTCCTGTGTCAAAAATTCCTCCAATGGGTTTTTTGAACATGCTCTTTCAAACTGAAAGAAAGAGATTGCTTTCGGGAAAAAATTCAAAGGAGAAATTCTCATAGATTGGGTTCAGGGTTCTTGGTTTTACCTTACTTAGGAGGTGGTTGAGGAGTGTGCACAAGTGTCCCATTTTTCATTTTACAACCAACTCTCTTTAGTCGCTTCTTCAGCTTCCCAGACATCTGTTTAAAACCTTGGGTAAGATGTCATGAGGTAATTCCTCAACCAGCAGCACCTGGCTCCAAGTTCTTCACTTGGCTTCACTCCGGGCCCCTAAGATTGACCATTATCCTTTCCACTCTCTGTACAAAGTCCCCTTTTGGTTAGCAGATGAGGGCTTGTTCTTCTCAGGGAGCAGCAGAGCCTGCGGTGGGGAAGAGTTGTTGTGTGGGCTGTACCATTTGAGGCTGGAGGTACAGGTGGTCATTTTTAAGGCTCTCCCAGGTTAAAATTAAAATCCCTGCAAGTTAAAAATTTATTTATTTTATTTATTTATTTAAAATATTTATATCACTAACATCTCAGGGCGGTGTACAGATAAAAACATACAGTATAAAACAATAAATATACACAGTTAAAAACAAATTAAACCATGATCCAAGTTAAAACAATATATAATTTAAAAGCAATAGATGCAGTTAAAAAAGTTAAAACAATGTGCCAGTGAGTTTAACCATCAAAGGCTTTGTTTAAAAGCCATGTTTTTACTTGGCGTCGAAATGCAATCAATGCTGGCGCCAATCGGGCCTCCAAGGGGAGGGCATTCCACAGTCGGGGTGCCACCAAAGAGAAAGCCCCCTCCCTTGTCCCACCACAGCGTATATGTTGCGCTGGTGGGATGCGGAGAAGGGCTCCTCCAACAGATCTAAGGTCTTGGGTAGGCATATATAAGGAGAGGCGCTCTCTCAAGTATCGAGGTCCCAAGCTGTTTAGGGCTTTAAACGTCATTACCAGCACCTTGAATTCCGACTGGAAGCGAATAGGCAGCCAGTGCAGTTCCTTTAAGACCGCTGTTATGTGGTCTCTGTAAGATGTACCCGCCAGCAGTCTAGCTGCTGCATTTTGCACTAGCTGCAACTTCCGCGTCGTCTTCAAGGGCAGCCCCACGTAGATTGCATTGCAGTAGTCTAATCGGGAAGTTACCTGTGCATGCACTACTGTGGCTTGGTTGTCCCTGTGGGGAGAAAGGTTCTTTCATGATTCTGGATCCACTTTGTGCTAGTTTTCTTCTTGCATCATTATTATTATTATTACTTACATAGGAGAGAATTCTACTCCCTTAGAATTTGTGCCCATCGCTTCATTTTGCCACATGGGCCAACCAGGACTAAGAGGTTTATCAGACAATCGTTTTATCGCACGCTCACCGCTGCCTACTTGCATAGTGGCACATCCTTTAGACAATGACATCCACCTGCCGCTCCTTCCACTCATTTTTCCGTTGCAAAACAGACCCCTTTTAATCCGACTCTGTTTTTAAAACGGAATGTGAAGGAAAAGCAGCACGATTAAAACAGCCCCTGAATGGGCCACGTGGTCTTTGTTTACTTCCTCATTCCCCTCAGGGCAGAAGAGGAAGTAATAAAGGACAAACGTGTGGGTGGAGAAGTGACAGTAAGGAAACGCGATTTCCCCCCCCCCCCCCGTGTGATATACTCTTAGGGCTCAAAGGCCGATCACATCTGTAGCTAACAAGCCCTCTCCCTGAATGTTCCTGCTCTGCTTCCGGATCCCTAAACCCCACCCTGAGTCCCCAAACCTTTCAGTCTCACTCCCCCCCCCCTCCCTGCTCCAGCCTTCGCTGTCTGGCTTGCCTTTGGGGGGGCTGCCTACAGCGGATGGTGTTGCCCCTCCCACTAGATCCTTCTGCAAGTCCAACCATAGGGTGGCCATGTGCCCTGCTTTATAGAGGATGGTCCTCTTTAGGAAGGGCTGCCCAGTCCAAGGTCAGTTCAATGATAGCCTTAAGAAGCCGGCTTCTGGACTGAAGCAACAGCTGAAGGAGCAGTCATCCAGCTGGGGAGAGCCCAGGGAAAGTGCCCTAGATGGGGAAAGCCTGAGTAGAGTAAGGCCCACGTCACTCTGTCCCACATCATTGGGATGGTCCCAATAATAATCATAATAACAACTAGGGATGTGCTCCGCTTCTAATCGGACCGGAGAAGCAGGAGCGGAGCGGGGGGCTTCGCCTGACCTTAAGGCGGAGGCAAAGAGGATTGGGGGGCCGGCGGAGCGTGGCGGAGAGGATCGAGGTGAAGGCGGATCCTTCGCCTCGATCCGGAGCTCCGCCGGAAAGGTAAGTGGGGTTTATCGGGCCCTGCCGCTGTCGCTGTCGCCCATGCGGCGACAGCGGCAGGGCCCGGTAACCCCCCCCCGCCCTCCTCTCCCTTACCTGCCTCCGTCCGCGGTCTGTCAGCGTCTTCAATTGAGCCCGCGGTTCCACCAGGAAGTCTGGGCCGCTTGCGGCCCAGACTTCCTGGTGGAACCGCGGGCTCAATTGAAGACGGCGACGGACCGCGGACGGAGGCAGGTAAGGTCCCCCTCTCCCTTGGTCCCTTACCGGGCTCTGCCGCCGTCGCCGCATGGGCGGCGATGACGGCAGGGCCCGGTAACCCCCCCTATGGGGGGGGAACGGAGCTCCGATCCGGATCCGGAGCTCCGAGCAGAGCGGAGTGGGCACAGGCGGAGTGGGGGCGGGGCGGAGCGGCCTGATCCAAAAATGGCGGATCTGAAAGTGAAGCGGAGTGGGGGGTCCGTGCACACCCCTAATAACAACAACAACCATGCACACACAGCCGTGGGAACCTTCCTTCTAAGCCCACGTTTCAGGAAGGATGTCGGAAGAATGAACTCTCACATCTGAGCAAGAGGGGCTGGTAATGATCACAACCAGTTTGGCTTTTCAAAGAGAGAGGTGAAAAGGTCACTCGGCTGAGGTCGACAGCTCCTGCCTGGGGTGCTCTTTGGTCCCTGGCAGCTGACACGGCAAGAGCGTTAGGCTTACAGATCAGGTTGCAAATAAGGCTGCCGTTCTCCGTGGTGGGAGAGTTTGGCTTTCGAAGAGCTGGCAGGGTCGTGGTGGACGGAGAGATGGACTTCCATCCAAGTCAGATTACTTTCTGTAAGGCACAGATGGTTCAGATGGCACAAATATGATAAGACAACCTTTCCCAAATAATTTTTGGCCTCCTTTAAATGTGCTTGTGAGCTTCCTTGCTTCCTGTGAACGGATCTCGCGCTAAGAGTTTTGTCTAAGGACTTGCTTGATGGAGGCTTTGGACCTTGGACAGAAGAGCCTTTGGAATGTGACTTGCCTCTGCCTTTTGGGGAGGGATAATGAGAAACAAAGAGTTTGGAGGTAGTTGGGCAGTTTGAATTGGGAGGCAAAGAGGGAAGGAGGAAAAGAGAGAGGACATCAGAAGAGCCCTGAGGCTGGATCACGCCAAGGGCCCATCTAGTTCAGCATTCTGTTCACATGGTGGCCAACCAGCTGTTGACCGGGAACCCATAAGCAGGGCATGAGGGGAACAGCACTCCCCTGCCCATGTTCCCCAGCAGCTGGAGTACATAGGCTTACTGCCTCTACTACTGGAGGTAGAGCATAGGAATAGGGCTGTGCACAAACCCCAGCCTCGCCTCGGAAGCTGTTTCAGGGGCTCTGAAATGGCCCCAATTCACCCCAGGCCATCTCGGAACTTGGCCACCTCACCTTGGAACCAAAGCTGAGGAGAGATTCAGGGGGCCCAAGGCAGTTTGGCCTTTGCAGCGTCCCTTGGTGGTGGCAACGCAGCCACACAGCAGGCCACCCAGGAAAGCTGGGGGAAGGCCAACCGGGAGTCCTACCCGCCTGTACAGCACCATGTACATTGATGGTGCTATATAAATAAATAATAATAATAATGAGGGAGGAAGCAGCAGCCAGGCATCTCTCCACCATGCCTGGGTCCAGCTCCAGCTCAGAGCCCCCTCCCTCCTGCTACCAACTGTCTCTGCAGAGGCCACCAGTGAGGGAGGAAGCAGCAGCCAGGCATCTCTCCACCGTGCCTGGGTCCAGCTCCAGCTCAGAGCCCCCTCCCTCCTGCTACCAACTGTCTCTGCAGAGGCCACCAGTGAGGGAGGAAGCAGCAGCCAGGCACCTCTCCACCGTGCCTGGGTCCAGCTCCAGCTCAGAGCCCCCTCCCTCCTGCTACCAACTGTCTCTGCAGAGGCCACCAGTGAGGGAGGAAGCAGCAGCCAGGCACCTCTCCACCGTGCCTGGGTCCAGCTCCAGCTCAGAGCCCCCTCCCTCCTGCTACCAACTGTCACTGCAGAGGCCACCATGAGGGAGGAAGCAGCAGCCAGGCATTTCTCCACCGTGCCTGGGTCCAGCTCCAGCTCAGAGCCCCCTCCCTCCTGCTACCAACTGTCTCTGCAGAGGCCACCAGTGAGGGAGGAAGCAGCAGCCAGGCACCTCTCCACCGTGCCTGGGTCCAGCTCCAGCTCAGAGCCCCCTCCCTCCTGCTACCAACTGTCACTGCAGAGGCCACCATGAGGGAGGAAGCAGCAGCCAGGCATTTCTCCACCGTGCCTGGGTCCAGCTCCAGCTCAGAGCCCCCTCCCTCCTGCTACCAACTGTCTCTGCAGAGGCCACCAGTGAGGGAGGAAGCAGCAGCCAGGCACCTCTCCACCGTGCCTGGGTCCAGCTCCAGCTCAGAGCCCCCTCCCTCCTGCTACCAACTGTCACTGCAGAGGCCACCATGAGGGAGGAAGCAGCAGCCAGGCACCTCTCCACCGTGCCTGGGTCCAGCTCCAGTTGAGAGCCCCCTCCCTCCTGCTACCAACTGTCTCTGCAGAGGCCACCAGTGAGGGAGGAAGCAGCAGCCAGGCATCTCTCCACCGTGCCTGGGTCCAGCTCCAGCTGAGAGCCCCCTCCCTCCTGCTGTCCCCTGTAACTGCTGAACTTTCCAACTAAGATTGTAGTGCCTGAATTTGCTTTCCTTTTCCCCCTCCTCCTCCTCCCTCCCAATCCCCTTTCCTTTTGTGTCATGTCTTTTAGATTGTAAGCCTGTGGGCAGGGACTGTCAAGAAATACTTTTGTAAGCCGCCATGAGAGCCTTTTTTGGCTGAATGGCGGCATAAAAATACTTAAATAAATAAATAAAAAAATAAAATAATAATACTGTTGCTGTTCCTTCCCTCCCCCAAACCCAAAATCGCCATTGCAATGCCGATGCCAGGACTTACGCGTGTCCTCTTCAGAGCCGAGCTGCAATTTAAAGAAAGATTGCGGGGGCTCTTTATTTTGAATAGCTCTATGGCTGCAAAAATACCAGAAATGGCCCTTTATGGCCACCATAGTTTTCCTTTAAATTGTAGGGTGACCATATTTTGGAAACCAAAAAGGAGGACAACATGGCCGCCCCATGGGTGTGTGCCCACCAACATGTCCAGCCCCCAAAGGGGCGTGCTCACCAGCATGTCCAGCCCCCAAGGGGGCGTGCTCACCAGCCTGTCCATCCCCCAAGGGGGCATGCCCACCCAAACATGGCCTTGGTCACAGGTCTAATTTCACAGCACACAATTAAGACAAACCTGTTCTACATAACTTCTTAATGTTAAAATCACTGGAATAAAGTATAAGTGAGACATTCAATATATCTGAAATTAACTTCACACATTCCTACTTCTGTAGCTTTTGCTGTACGTTGAAGCTTTTGCTATACTGTGTGCTCAGCTACACCAAGCAGGGTATTCCACTATGAAAGCGGTATATAAAAGGCAGGAGCCACACTATTACTTTATAGAGGTATTCAACTGCACTGCAGGAGCTACACTACTGCTTTATAGTGGTACTGAAGTGCACTGACAATTGTTGGGGCCCATGACACATCTACACCAAGCAGGATATAACACTATGAAAGTGTTATGAAAGTGGTATATGGTATGTGTCATGGGCCCCAACAGTTGTCAGTACACTTCAATACTGCTATAAAGCAGTAGTGTGGCTCCTAGCTTTTCTATACTGCTTTCAAAGTGGAATATCCTGCTTGGTGTAGATGAGCCCTGTGTGTGATACAGTCTTCCCTTCCTTCAAATATCTTTTCTGACTGCAAATCCTTCACTGGATGACCATAGTCTAACCTTTCCCCATCACCTTACTGCATACTGCTACCACTGAACAAATGAAGCAGTTGACAAGTATACAACAACCAAACAACCAAGCATTCAGAAAGAGTATAAACTACTATTAGCCTGCAAACGTTAGCCATGGAACAAAATGGATTAAAGCTTGTCTTAGCTTGTTTCAACTTCAACCAGACATAACAGTCAAAAACAACCGAGAAAAACATACCTACATTGAAATTGCAATACCTAATGACAAAAATGTTGCAGAAAAGAAAAATATACACGACTAGATATGGAAGTTAAAGAACTATGGCAACAGGAAAAACTTACAATTATTTGTTAGTCACATCAGTCACCAGCATGACATCGTGGTTGTTTTTACAGACAACCTTCAAAAATTAGGCCTACCAAAATACATGCACGCCAACATCCAGAAAGCAGTCATACTTAAAACATGTTCAATAGTCAGAGGAAATTTCTGAATCAATAAATGACAACATGACTTGGCAAAGCCCATCATGTTTATCTAGAAAAACCACCACAAGCAAGAAAAGAGAGCTAGATGATGATGATGATGATGATGATGATGATAATGATAATGATGATAATGATAACCCTGTTAATTTTTAAAAAGTTTCTTTAAGAAGGATGAACAATTGTCAGCCACTCTTACAAAATATACGTCATGCCAATTATAGTAAACAAATTGGAAAGGAAGGTCTATGGGTCTAAAATGCATTATTTAATAGGAACATCACCTCCAAATCATCCCCCCAACTCACAGAAAACTACAGCCACCCCCACTGCAAACATGCACATGCATTCATTCAGTCAAACAACCAGGCATCCCATTCAGACATCAATACACTCACACTGCCAGCACACGTGTGCGTGCACGCACACACACACACACACACACACACTCAGCATCACTCACTCCAAAAACATGCATGCACACATGCATGCACACGTGCATTCACTCAAAGACCCCATGCACCCCATGCACCCCCACATTCTCTCTCACACACAAACCTCAGTCTTGCCTCCTCCTCTATCTTCTCCTCCTGCTTGCTTCTTCTTGCTGCTGCTTCTTCTTCTTGCTGCTTCTTCTTCTTCTTCTTGCTGCTGCTTCTGCTTCTTCTGCGCTGGGGGGTGGGGTGCTGGAGGCTGCATTGCTGGAAATTCCTGCACGCAGCCCCCAACCACTCACCTCGCTCTCATCGCCCACCCCTTGCGGCGGCCATCTTGAATCTCGCCCGAACTCACTCGAGATCTCGGCTGTTGGCTGGGTCTCGCAGAGTTCCCAGCCAGCTGCCGAGATCTTACGTGAGTTCGGGCGAGATTCAAGATAGCCGCCGCCAATCGCCGGAGAAATTTAGGCCCGGTGAGTTGGAGTTGTGGTTGCTGCGGGCCCAGTAACCACAACCCCGGTATTTTGGGCCCTAAGTCCGGTTGCTCCGGACCCCCAGCTCTCCCCGGAGGTTTCCGGAATTTTCCGGAGGGTACGGGCCGCCTATTAAATTGTAGCTTGGCTCTGAAGAGGGCACATGTGGTGGCAGGAGGTGGGAGGTGACTGGGGAGGGAGAAGGAGGTGAATCCAGTGAGTCCAATGGACTCACCTGGACTCATGGCCAGCCTTGCACAGGCTTTTCCAGGCAGGTGAGTGGGCAGGTGGGGAGCGTGGCCCAGTGCTGACCCTGTTTCATCCTGAGGCACCCTGAGGCTTCAGTTTTAGCCTTGAGGTACCTCGGGCTGATCCAGTACTACCTTGGCTCAGATTCAGAGATTCAGGCCGAAGCGGTGCACAGCTCTAATCAGGTAGCCGTTGATCGCTTTCTTGTTCAGAATTTATGCAGCCCCCTTTTAAAGCCATCCAAATGGATGGCCATCACTACCATCTTGTGGTAGCAAATTCCATACGTTTAACTGTTCACTGTGTGAATCAGACCTTCCTTTTATCTGTCCTGAATCTCCCACTAATCCACTTATTTATTTATTTATTTGTTACATTTTTATACCACCTAATATAGGGTGACCATATTTGGGAAACCAAAAAAGAGGACACCTAGTGTGCGTGTGGGGAAGCAGCTTTCTGAGTCCTACAGAAAGTACATTATTTCCCCGCCACCTTAAAGAACCCGATTGGAGTGGAGGAGGGGAAAGAATTTCATTCACCATCCACTCCAATTGGGGCCTTTTCTATAATGTCCACGAATGACCCACTTTCCCCTTTAAGACCTCAATTGGAGCTCGGGGTGGGGGAATGATGTGCCTCAAGAAAGCATGTCACTCCCTCCTGCCATGCTAATGGCAGCCTTAAAGGGGAAGGTGTGTCATTCCAGGACATTATTGAAAATGATAGAACATCCCCCCTGACACCATGGAAAGAACAAAAACCAGGACAAATCCGGGGAAATCCTGACAGTTGGTCACCCTACCTAATAGCCGAAGCTCTCTTCATGGGATGACGCTGCTGGGTGCTACTATTATATGAGAGGGAGAAAAATGTCTCCCTCTCCACATTCCACACCAGGCACAATTTTGTACACCTCTACCTTGTCACCCCTTCACCTCCTTTTCCCCCAAGCTAAACAACCTCAGCGGTTGTAACCTTCCCTCATAGGAGTTGCTGCAGCCCCGTGATCATTTTAGTTGTGCTTTTCCTTTTCTGTGCTTTTTCCAGCTCTACAATGCCTTTATTTTTTTAAGGAATACTG
Organism: Elgaria multicarinata webbii; assembly: GCF_023053635.1. Taxonomy (NCBI): domain Eukaryota; kingdom Metazoa; phylum Chordata; class Lepidosauria; order Squamata; family Anguidae; genus Elgaria; species Elgaria multicarinata. The sequence continues at coordinate 119,248,176 of NC_086176.1, read as the reverse complement.
TACACAGTCTCCCAAGTGTGGTTGCATCTGTCTGGGCTGCCCTTGGGAGGCTGCCTTCAGCTGACGGAGTTGTGCCTCCCTATGGCTAGATCCTTATGAAAGTCCAACTGTAGGGCGGCCATGAGCCCTACTTTACAGAGGACGGTAGGGTGACCATATGAAAAGGAGGACATGTATCTTTAACAGTTGCATAGAAAAGGGAATTTCAGCAGGTGTCATTTGTATATATAGAGAACCTGGTGAAATTCCCTCTTCATCAGAACAGTTAAAGCTGCAGAAGCTATACTAGAGTGACCAGATTTAAAAGAGGGCAGCTTTAACTGTTGTGATGAAGAGGGAAATTCACCAGGTTCTCCATATATACAAATGACCCCTGCTGAACTTCCCTTTTCTATGCAACTGTTAAAGATACAGGAGCCCTGTCCTCCTTTCCATAGGGTCACCCTAGAGGACAGTCCAAGTGCAGTTCAATGATAACCTTAAGAAGCCAGCTTCTGGACTGAAGGAAGCTTCTGGCTGGAGGTGCCGTCATCCAGATGGGGAGAGTCCGGTGAAAGTTCCCTACCTGGGCAAAGCCTGAGTGGAGCAGAGCCAACACTCCAGTGAAGGCCCTGGCTACAGGAGTGCTCCTCCATCAGCCAGGGCCTCAGCCCGGGAGCTGGCTTTGCCCATCCCACACTTTCCCCATCTGGGAAAATCAGGCTCCCTGACTTAGGTGCAGGGCTGGAGCAGATCCAGACAGCACTCAGAAAAGCCAGGCCTCACCGCTGCCATCATCTACATGGCTTGGGACCACAATACCTGATGGAACGCCTCTCCCGACACGAACCTCCCTGTACACTGCGCTCAACATCGAAGGTCCTCCTCCGAGTGCCTAATCCGAGGGAAGCTCGGAGGATGGCAACAAGAGAGAGGGCCTTCTCGGTGGTGGCCCCCCAACTGTGGAATGATCTCCTCGATGAGGCTCGCCTGGTGCCCACATTGTTATCTTTTCGGCGCCAGGTCAAGACTTTTCTCTTCTCCCAGGCATAACAGCATTTAACAACGTTAAGTTTGTTTTTAATGGACCCCAGAATTGTTGTTTTTAAATGGATACTGTTGTTTTTATACTGTTTTTTATGTTTTTGATGGTTTTTAAATTTTGTATTCTTTTAATGTTTACCATTTTTAATTGTTGTAAACCGCCCAGAGAGCTTCGGCTGTGGGGTGGTATATAAATGTAATAAAATAAAATAAAATAAAATAAAATAAAATAAAATAAATCATCTGCCCCACAGGAGGGGTCTGGGGAGGCAATCCAGCCCACAGATCTGAACGGGCTCCCCTCACCCCATTTATACCCTGTCCTTTGCAGAGACTTCTTGCCTCAAGACATTTGTAATATAAAGCACAATATAACAATACTAAGTACAGCAGATAAAATAAGAGGGCCAGCAACTACAAATGCTGATAAAACAGGATATAAAAGTAATTGAAAAGTTCCTCGGCATCATTACAAGGCTCAAGAGGAGATAAGGCTGTGCCTGATGCTTAAATGAGAGAAAAGGAGGTGTCAGGCAAAAAGATTTGAGGAGGAAGTTCCATAATTTGAGGGTCACCAGAGAAGAGGACATCTTTCAAGCAGCTGCCCAACGAACTTCAGGAGTTGGAGGTCCTGTAGAATGATCTCTAAGGACACAATCCTTTTTTCTGTCTAAACATGCATAGTGTTGCATCCTGAAGGATCTTAACGGCCAGACAAATTTGTGGGGCTCCTAAACCCTACAGATGCACCTTCTGTGGAAATCGGTTTGTCTTGGGACAAAACAGTCATTCACAGTTCCATCAGCTCTGTCTCCAAGAGTGAAGAAGAACAACCCAACATGTAATTGTCTTCCTGGATAGTAGCTTAAGGTAGGGTGACCACATGAAAAGGAGGACAGGGCTCCTGTATCTTTAACAGTTGCATAGAAAAGGGAATTTCAGCAGGTGTCATTTATATGCATGTCGCACCTGGTGAAATTCCCAATTCATCACAACAGTTAAAGCTGCAGGAGCTATACTGCAGCTATACTGTGACCAGATGTAAAAGAGGGCAGGGCACCTGCAGCTTTAACTCTTGTGATGAAGAGGGAATTTCACCAGGTTCTCCATATATACAAATGACTCCTACTGAAATTCCCTTTTCAATACAACTGTTAAAGATACAGGAACCCAGTCCTCCTTTTCATATGGTCAACCTACTTAAGGAGCTGCCCTCCTGCCTCAGGGGTTCCAGGTGTCCTTCAGAGCAATGGCTGCAGCGTTTCCTAACTCTGCAAGTGGTGGCAGTCAGAACCGGCAGGTGCAAGTCTGTCTATCAAGAAGCTGACGGTCTAACTGACATGTGGGTCATTTTCCAGATTTCCAAGTAACGTGGAGTTCTGGAGAAATCTTTTTGCTAGAATAAGGGTAAAAAGTGGGACTTTCAGCTGTTGATTCAGCTGTAGGTAGTCAAAGCATAACTGGCGAGGGAAGACCCAGACGCTGGAGAGCAAAGCTAACTTTGTGAAGAACGAGGCTAATTTCTCTGCCCACGCCACGCACAAAACCCCATTGTTCCCCGAAACCCACAAGTCCTCAGCTGCAAATGTTTAGGCTTTACGCAGGCAGAGGGTGGGTGGGGAGGTGGGGAACGGGGTGGAAGGATGAGCTTGCCAACAATCAGGGAATTCGGTCTCAGTCCAATGTTTAAAGAATCAGGCTTTGAAAAGAGAAATGTGTTCTTGGTCTTTGCCAAGAAAATGCGTTTGGGGTGGGGAAGAAGCAGTGGGGGTAAAAAATGTTTTGGCTGGGCCTGGATTCCCTTTTATCTCGCCTGCCTTGTGCGGGGTTGGGGTATCCCCCCTGCTGAGCCCATTGTCAGATCAAATGAAAGCACAAAGACAAGGGAAGAGAAGAGAAGAGAAGAGAAGAGAAGAGAAGAGAAGAGAAGAGAAGAGAAGAGAAGAGAAGAATTATTCACAAAAAGTCAGAAATCCTGTCACTCAGAAGATGCCCAGCCTCTGGGTCAAGAAAATGGCTGCTTCTCTGGCCCTGACTCTGAGGCCTTCCACAAGCCCTGTCCAGAGGCAAATCACACGAGCCTCAGAGTGCACTTTCTGCACACAGCGAGGCCAAAAAGCAAGCCACGGACTCATGCAGGGCCTCTCACCTTCACAGGGAGGGGTTATTATATATTTTAAACCATATTTGTTAGCTGGCAAAAGCCCTTGGGGTACTTTGGGCCCTTACACGGCTTGGGACCACAATACCTGATGGAACGCCTCTCCCGTCGTGAATATACCCGGTCACTATGTTCAACATCTAAGGTCCTCCTCCAGGTGCCTACTCCGAGAGAGGCTAGGAGTGTGGCAATGAGGGACAGGGCCTTATCGGTGGTGGCCCCCAGACTGTGGAACAATCTCCCTGACGAGGCTCGCCTGGCGCAAACGGCTGCTATCATTCCAGGGCTAGGTTAAGACTTTCCTCTTTGCCCAGGCATATGGCAGCACATCTTAATTACCCACATGTTTAGTTTTAACAGTTTTTAATGCTCTATGTTCTGTGTTTTAGAATTTTAAATTTTGTATACTCGCTTTTATCTCAATTTTAGAATTTCTGTAAACCGCCCAGAGAGCTCTAGCTATGGGGGCGGTATATAAGTGTAATAAATAAATAAATGACCAAACAACAACAAAATAACCAGGGGTGGAGGGTGGGGAGGGAATACAACAATAAAAGTATTAAATATTAGGATCAAATAAAAAAAAATCATTAAATATTAAGCATTAAAAACATTTTTAAAATGTTTAAAAACATGACAGAACCAGCAGTACGATTAATATTCAGAGCAACAGATTAAAAATTAAATGCCTACTGGAAAAGGAAAGTCTTGATTGATTGATTTATTTATTTATTTATTTATTTATTTATTTATTGCATTTCTAAACCTCCCAATAGCCGGAGCTTTCTGGGCGGTTCACAAAAATTAAAACCATTCAAAGTATAAAACAACAGTATAAAACCATAATATAAAATACAATATAAAAGCTCAACCAGATAAAAACAGCAGCAGTGCAAAATTACAAATTTAAAACACTAAGTTAAAATTTATTTATAGACTGTTAAAATGCGGGGAGAATAAAAAGGTCTTCACCTGGCGTCTAAAGGCATATAATGTAGGTGCCAAGTGAACCTCCTTAGGGAGCTCGTTCCACAGCTGGGGTGCCACAGCAGAGAAGGCCCTTCTCCTCCTGGTAGCCACCTGCCTCACTTCCTTTGGCAGGGGCTCATGGAGGACCCCTGAGGATGACCTTAGGGTCAGGGCAGGTACATATGGGAGGAGGCGTTCCTTCAGATAGCCTGGCCCCAAAGCGTTTAGGGCTTTGAATGTTAATAACAGCACTTTGAATCAGGCCCGGACCTGGACTGGCAGCCAATGAAGCTGGAAAAGGACTGGCGTGATGTGGTCTCGTCGGCCAGGCTTTTAAATGTAAACAGTGAAGATGCCAGGCGGACCTGTCTGGGAAAAGGATTCCATAGACAGGGAGGCCACGGCAGAGAAGGCCCCTTCCCTGGTAGCCGCCTGATGCACTACTGTGGGCGGCAACAGCCAGAGAAGCGTCTCCAAAGATGAGCTCACAATCAGGCAGGAACATATTGTAGAAGGCTCTCCTTCAGGTCAACTAGTCCTATGCCATTTAGGGCTTTCATGGTCAGGATCCACACTTGGATTCAGGCCCAGAAACTGACTGGCAACCAGTGCAGTTGAAGGAGTACTGGAGTAATATGGTCAAACCAGACAGTCCCAGTAAGCAGCCAGTAAGTATGAACTGAGAGCTACTGTTCTACTGTTTGTTAAGATGGTAAAAAAAACAGGGGATGAGGGAAGACACAGAAAAGTAAAAAAAAAAAATGTCCAGCTATGGTAGGGTGACCCTATGAAAAGGAGGACAGGGCTCCTGTATCTTCAACCGTTGTATTATAAAGGAAATTTCAGCAGGTGTCATTTGTATATATGGAGAATCTAGTGAATTTCCCTCTTCATCACAACAGTTAAAGCTGCCCTGCCCTCTTTTAAATCTAGCCACAGATAGCTGCAGTATAGCTCCTGCAGCTTTCACTGTGGTGATGAAGAGGGAATTTCACCAGGTGCAACATGCATACAAATGACACCTGCTGAAATTCCCATTTCTATGCAACTGTTAAAGACACAGGAGCCCTGTCCTCCTTTTCACATGGTCACCCTAAGCTATGGAGGACATGGGTTATGCAGGTAAGATAGACCCAGCCTCAAAATGGAGGTGGGAAGCCTGAATGAATTGATCAGAGATGCAGGTAGCAGGTTTCACCTAGCAATGCTGGGTTCTGATGGGGGTGGGGGAACCAAAGGCCCGTCTCCATTTCTGAAAACACAAAGGCTGGCTATAATGCCCTTGCCTTGGGTGAGCGCAATCTGCAGAAATTGTGGGCAAAATTTGTGCAGGTTAAGCATATTTACAGCCATAATTTGTATAAATTGCCTAACTTGCAGCCACAACGTGCGTAATTGCTGGTTTTGAGAAAGAACAACACCCAGAAATCCATGTGCGAGTCTGACTGGATACAGATTGAGTTGAGTCAGCTCAACCGACAGAATCTAAGTGGCCGAGCTGCTGAGAGACAGGTGAACGTGAGCCCCCGGAAGGAGTCCCCTGACACCCCTAACTTGGAGATACCGGGAATCAAACCTGCGACCTTCTGCATGCAAAATAGGAGCTCTACCATGGAGCGACAGCCCCTCCTTAAGAGTTCACCAGGTTACAATGGTGAAACCATCTGTCAGGAGTGCTTGAAGGTGGATTCCTGTATTGAGCAGGGGGGTGGACTTGATGGCTTTAGAGGCCCCTCCCAACTCTACTGTTCTATGATTCTATGAAAAGGAGGAGCAACTCCAGGGAGTTCTTGTAAGTGAGCCCCCTGCTGGGCTGTTGGACCTTGGCAGGTACCTGGACAGCCTGCCCTGCCCACTAGCACTGGCTCTCGGAATGAACTGTGGCCCCTGGACACTCTGTATTCTGTACAATCTTTATCACACTAACGTTACTCAGTGACTAGTAATTGGTAGTCATAGCATCAGCTGAGCTGCATTCAAAAATGGTGTGTGTTTACAGATTAGGGTTGTAAAAGATGAGACTTTATTTCAGCAGAATTGATTTCTTTTCCTCCCCCTGGAATTGGCATTCTTCATCTATCAGAGGGACGTTCATGCATGGTACCAGGGAGTGGGCTGAGGCAGGACCTTCCCACGCTCCCGCGGCACTGCCGCCACTTACAGAACAGGCTTCCTGACCTGTGGCGCACTGGGAAATGTCACGGAACTCCTTGCTGGCATGGAAGTGGGTGTGTGGAAAAGCAAGAGGCAGAGACTATAAATGTAACATCAAAAACATTGGCTAGAAAGGGATGTTGTTTTATGCAAGTGGCGTATCTCATTCTCGGTGTGCAGGAGTACGCCGCCCTGAGATCCCAGTGATAATAGGGTGGGATACAGATGTTTAAATAAATATTTATTTATTTATTTATTTATTTATTACATTTTTATACCGCCCAATAGCCGAAGCTCTCTGGGCGGTTCACAAAAATTAAAACCACAATAAAACAACCAACAGGTTAAAAGCACAATTACAAAATACAGTATAAAAAGCACAACCAGGATAAAACCACACAGCAAAATTGATATAAGATTAAAATAAATAAATAAATTGAAACCTTAGGCCAAATGGTCTTTTGGGGTCTCCCTTAAGATCATAGAATCATAGAATAGCAGAGTTGGAAGGGGCCTACAAGGCCATCTAGTCCAACCCCCTGCTCAATGCAGGAATCCACCCTAAAGCATCCCTGACAGATGGTTGTCCAGCTGCCTCTTGAAGGCCTCTAGTGTGGGAGAGCCCACCACCTTCCTAGGTCACTGGTTCCATTGTCGTTCTGCTCTAACAGTCAGGAAGTTTTTCCTGATGTCCAGCTGGAATCTGGCTTCCTTTAACTTGAGCCCGTTATGCCGTGTCCTGCACTCTGGGAGGATCGAGAAGAGATTCCTCCGTCTCCTTTACCCTTCACACTCGATCTATTGCCAAGTCACTTCATTTGTTTCTTCTTTTCTTATTTGTTTATTCAAAGCATTTCTATCTTGTTCTTCAGTCAGAAGACTCCCCGAACAGCTTATAGGAGGGCTTTCTCCGCTGTGGCACCCCGGTTGTGGAACGAGCTCCCCAGAGAGGTCCGCCTGGCGCCTACACTGTACTGCTTTCGTCGCCAGCTGAAGACCTTTTTATTCACTCAGTATTTTAACACTTAATTTTAACTTAAATTTAAATTTTACTGTTTTAACTCTGTATTTTAATCTTATAATCAACTTTGCTGTGTGGTTTTATTCTGGTTGCGCTTTTTATACTGTATTTCGTAATTGTGTTTTTAACCTGTTGGATGTTTTTTGTGGTTTTAATTTTTGTGAACCGCCCAGAGAGCTTCGGCTATTGGGCGGTATAAAAATGTAATAAATAAATAAATAAATAAATAAATAAATAATAAAATAAAAATCAACCATTAGATAATCCCTTGTATAACATTGTAAAAATCTGCCTCTTCCTCCGTGTCCTGGAAACAAAAAAAATCCAGTTTACAGTCTGAGGATCATTCCACTTTGATCACCGTGGGGTTTTTAAAATTATTTATTAATAATACTTATAGACCACTTCATATTAAAAATCTGCATTGGGACCAATTCTCTTCAATTTGTTCATAAATAATCTGAAATTACGAGTGAGCAGTGAAGTGGCCAAGTTTGCCGACGACACCAAATTATTTAAGGTGGTTGAAACACAAAGGGATTGTGAAGAGCTCCAAAGGGATCTCTCCAAGCTGGGAGAGCAGGCGTCCGAATGGCAGATGCGGTTCAATGTAAGCAAGTGTAAGGTGAGGCATGTTAGGGCAAAAAAAATCCCAACTTCAAGTATAACCTGATGGGATCAGAGCTGGCAGTGACAGAACAAGAAAGAGATCTGGGAGTTATGGTGGAAAAGCTCGATGAAAATGTCCACCCAGGCCGGATCTACACTATTGCTTTAAAGTGCTTTATAACAGTTTTATAGCGCTTTAAAGCAGTTAAAGTGCTTTATAACTGTTATAAAGTGCTTTAAAGCAGTAGTGTAGATCCGGCCCCTGTGTGCGGCCTCTTTAAAGAAGGCAAACTCCATGTTAGGCATAATTAGAAAAGGAATCAAGAATAAAACAGCCAGTATCCTACTGCCCTTATACAAATCCATGGTGTGACTACACCTAGACTACTGTGTACAGTTCTGGTCACCACACCTGAAAAAAAAAATTGTAGAGCTGGAAAAAGTGCAGAAAAGGACAACTAAAATGATCAAGGGCTTGGAGCATCTCCCCTATGAGGGAAGGTTGCAACAGCTGGGATTGTTTAGCTTGGAAAAAAAGGAGGCTGAGAGGAGACATGATAGAGGGGTACAAAATGATGCCTGGTGTGGAGAATGTGGGTAGGGAGACATTTTTCTTCCTCTCCCATAATACTGGAACCCAAAGGGCTCATCCCATGTAGTTGATTGGTGGATGATTCAAGACAGATAAAAGGAAGGACTTCTTCACACAGCACGTAGTTAAACTATGGAATTCACTTCCACAAGATGTGGTGATGGCCACCAATTTGGATGGCTTTAAAAGTGGGTGGATAAATTCCTGGAGGAGAAGGCTATCAATGCCTAGGCCTAATGGCTATGTGCAACCTGCAATATTAGGGGCAGTAAGCCTGTATACATCAGTAGTTGGGGAACATGGGTGGAAGGGTGCTGTTGCACCATGTCCTGCTTGTGGGTTCCTGGTTCTCAGCTGGTTGGCCACTGTGTGAAAAGAGTACTGGACTAGATAGACCCTTGGTCTGATGCAGCCTGGTTCTTCTGATGTTCTTATGTTCTTCCAAGTGGTTCACTTTTGCCTCACTTTCCCTTGTGACACCTCAGTCTTCTCACCTTTGTTCAAAACTCCAACAAAACAATTTACTTCTCTTCTCGTTCTGACTGTGGGCGTTACTAGACGAGGCTCTAGCGTGCGTTACCTTCCGCAGTCACGTCGAGGCTTCCAGATGACGTTCACGAGGATCCGCCGTTATCCCGCGGTGAAGCCTCTTTCTCCCGACTTTAAAAAAGTGAGTTTTAGGGCGCCTTTTCCTGCTGTCCCGCGGTAATTCGGAGTACGTGTGGGAGGATGTGAGGTCACTGCGGTCGGCACTGGTCAGGAAAAGGCGTGCTAAGGGGGAGTGGTCAGCGGCTTCGGTCAAGCCGCCTCCGCCATTTGCGCGCAGTCCGCCAGCTGGGGCAGCGCGGCGGAGCGGCTTTTTTTTTTTATTTCCCCAGTGACAGTTTGCGCAGGACCGGAGGACCGGAAAAGTGGCTGGTGACTCCTTGCGGTGGGCAGCTACCGTGGCCGCATAATGGCGGTGCTGTACGCTGCCTGTTAGTGTGGGTACCAGGCTGGCAGAGGGCAGAGCTGTTTGTGGGCTGCTGCCATGGCTACGGCCAGATGTGGGTTGGCTCCTTGGGATGGGGCACAGGGCACAGAGGCGGTCATCGCCGCCGACACCTCAGAGGCATGATGGGAGATGTAGGCACAGAGTGGCCATGCAGACGATTGACCTCGGGTCATATGACACCCGCCACGACCCCCATCAGGAAGTGAGCGCATCAATGTTGACCCTCAACAGCACCAGCAGCACTTCAGCTGGCACTGGCACTGCCGCCGCTGCCGCCGCCAGGGCCGGCGGCGGCATCGCTGACGGCTGCGCAAGTTTGCGGTCTTTCGGACGTGCGCAAACCGTGCAGCGAGCGAAAAAAAAAGCCGCGGCAATCAGGCCGGTGTGGCTGCGCAACCGTTCTCGCGGCGGCAGCAGCACAACCGGCGCAAACTTCCGCCACAAATTGAAGGCAGGTGTGGAGCATGAGGCGTCACGGCTGAACGGGAAAAGCCGCTTTCACCGCTCCTCAACGACGGAACACCCGGTAGGTCTAGCAACGCCCTGTGTGACACGATCGTCCTCTTGGTTTGTTCTCATTCATGCAGGCATAGGAGCCTCACAAGGGTTGAAAAAATCTGGGAGGATACAGCAAGGTAGAACCCTGAGAATACATCCTCATAACACAAGTGTTAATATCCATATAGTTCCTAAGAGAAATATTTGGTGGGGCATCACGCATGAATACTGTACAATTCCTGGAGCAATGAACATGAGTGGAGACAATTGTTGTTTTTATTAAAGCAAACATGAAAAACATCCCTACTTGTTCTTATTCATATCCTGAGTAACACCATCATGCGTATATATACATATGAATTTAGGAGAACTCTTCACTCTATTCCATGAAAGCTTATGCCACAATAAATATGTTAATCTTTAAGGTGCCACAAGCATCTTCGTTATTTATTTTTACCATCAAATTTGTTTCTAACGCCTTCTTCCTCCAGTTGTGTCTCTGCTAAGAATGGGAAGAGAAATGTGTTAGGTTCACATTTTAATCTTGCACGTTCAGACAGATATGCAAACCAAAACTCAAGTTATCCTTCATAATTCACACTTCTCTGAAAGTTACAATAGAATTGTCCAATCAAAAATGCACATATTTTTGAAAGCAACCTTGGAGACATGTTGTGGGGGCAATCCTATGCCACCCCCCGACAGGACTCCAACCTTGGATCCTGGAAACCACGCTCCCCTCCTCCTCGTAATCAGCGCAGAAAGAACCACACCAGCTAGCTCTCTGCACTCGGAAAATGGGATTGAGAAAAGGGGGCGTTCCTAGCGGCAGGGAGGGGAGAAGCCTGGGGCAGCTGTGCTAAGATATGTCCTGGGGCTGACACAGCTTCCTTCCCAGCTCCTCCGCAGCACCGCTGCCACCTTGGAATTTTATTGGATGTAGAGTGGTGTATATCGCTTGTAAATAAATAAATGAATAAATAAATAATGCTTTCTCCCCAAAACTCCAAAAGTTCTGAGGGTTCTCTGATGACATGGTATCTATAATAATAATAAAATATCTCTCGATCTGTCGATCCATCTGTCAAGACAATAACACCAAGAATATGAAAACTAGACACCTGTAACTTTGCATACCAAGGGGACTTCACAGATGTGCACCTCAGAGTTACTTTGTTTTTCAAATGCATTAATTAATTTTAATTAATTTTAATGCATCCATGGGGTTGAAGCCTGTAGTAACGGGTGGTCTGAGGGACACAGTTTTATGCCTGCCCCTACTGCATGCTGTGGGATAGCCCCCAACTCACGCAAATGGAGTGGATAGACCCCTCCGTCGAGTATGCTCTGGCAGGGGCCATGTCTAGGGCTGCTGGGGGGCATGCCTTTGCTCAGATGGGGCAGGCCCAATGGGTCCAACTGTGACAGCTGCGTAGGGTTGCTCCCCCAATATGGCCTCCTCTCTATAAGAACTCATTGGAAGGTGTTCAATCTTCCTATCTAAGGCCAATATTCGGAGTTCCAAGATGTGTCGCTAGTACAGTCTTAAATCTGGAAGTTGGGCTGAGTACCCTAAATGTGTAGGGTGGATACATACACTCTATTTCTGGCTCCGTTGCAATTTAAGTCCCTAATTCGCTCATCTCAATGGTCTGGACGGACTGCTATAAATCCCCATGGGTGAAAGCAGTTCAGCTAAAACTTACCACCTTAGGGCTCTCCCATGACCATCTGTTATCCCTGGACCTGGGCAGCGCCAAAAGGATCATTAAGCAGAGACTCCTGGACATTGATACTCAGGAGCTACAGCAAGCTGCACAGGGCCCATGTTCCCCGTATGCCTTGGGCCTACGGGATCACGACCAAAATAGTGTACCTCTGTATTTAAGCTGGTTATCTATACCCAAATATAGGAGGCCATTCTCCCCAGCAAGGCTTAATGCTATGCCTTCTAGGGTAATGGAGGGCAGATTTGGGAAAGTTCCACTATCAGATAGATACTTCCCCTGTTAACAACGAGGAGGTGGAATCTATCTCCCACGTATTAATCAACTGCAGCTTTTATCAGGAAGCAAGAAAAGCCCTTATCCATCCTTTCACGCAACGATTACCTGGACGATCATCTGTGACCCTTATGTCGGTCCTTTTACAGGCCCAAGATAAGCATACCACCAAACAAGTCGCTAAATTTCTTAACCAGGCAATCCTTACTAGGGCTGTGCTCCACTTCTCTTAGGATCAGAGAAGCAGAAGCGGATCAGGGTGCTTCACCTCCCCTTAAGGCGGAGGCGAAGAGGATCAGGGGCAGCAGATCGTCGCAGAGCGGATCGAGACGAAGTCGGATCTTTCGCCTCAATCTGGAGCTCCGCAAAAAAGGTAAGGGGGCCTTACCTGGTGCTGCCACCGCCCGTGCGGCAATGGCAGCAGAGCCAGGTAAGGGGGCAGTGGGGAGGGGGGTCTTACCTGGTCCGTCGCGGCCTGTCACTGGCTTCACTAGAGCCCGCAGCTCAACCCGGAAGTGGGGCCTACAGTTCCGGGTTGAGCCGCGGGCTCTACTGAAGCTGGCGACGGCTGCAACAGACCAGGTAAGTGGTGTGCACGAGGGGGGGTTACCTGGCCCTGCCGCCGCTGCCCGTGCAGTGACGGCGGCAGAGCCAGGTCAGGGGGCAAGGGGGAGGGGGGTCTTACCTGCATCTGTTCGTGGTCCGGCAGCGGCTTCAACTGAGCCTGAGGACTCAAACCAGAAGACGGGTCCTCGGGCTCAGTTGAAGCTGCCGCTGGACAGTGGACAGACACAGGTAAGGGGGGAGGAGGGAGGGGGCTTACCTGGTGCCGGCGCCGGCAGCACTGCAAAGCTCTGATTCGGATCTGGAGCAATGCAGCAAAGCAAAGCGGCCCACTGGCGGATCAGCGTGGAGCGAAGCCATTCTGAAAGTTGCAGATCGGGATCCGAAGCAGATTGGGGGGTCCGTTCACAACCCTAATCCTTACCAGATCAGTTATGGTGACAAGACTTCCTTTTGCTTGTAGTACAGAACTTTAAGGAGACTTCATGCAATCATACTCTGTTTTAATTCCATGTATTTAAAATATTTATTATGTGTTTTTACATGTTTTATTGGTCTGTTGACTGTAATAAAGAATTGACGAGTAGACGTAGGGTTGCTTGCAGCCTTTTCCAACCCGTGCAAAGCCAGGTCTGTTTGCTATTGACTAATAAACCCATTTCAGTTTGAAGTCCATTTCTTATTGTCGGCCAACGTCAGCTAATGAAGGGCATTGATAGCAGGTGACAGCATGGCATCAAGAGCTGAGCCCTCGACAGGATGACTGGTGCTCTTTGGTTCAAGAGCACCTGTTGCAGCGTCGCCGGATGCTTTCCAGTCACTGTTTTAAGGGCCGTAGTAGCACAGTGCCGGCACCGTGGGCTGTCGTAAAGAGAACAAAGGCAATACAGCATGCTGTAGCCAAGCTTGCAATTTCCCTTCACTGGCACCATTCCACCATGGCAGAACTTCAACTGTAATCTTAATTTGGCTTGCAAGGAAAGACCTCCCACGCCGGCTGCTTTCAGGGCCTCTCTGACATTGAGAGGACGTGACTCAAGGGCACAGCGCCGTACCTGGAGCTGCCCATCCAGGACCTTGCAGACGGAGCCACGGATCAAACCACAGTTTGAAGCCACTGTCAAAGGAGACGTGGATTTCTTCTTCTTCTCCTTCTTCTCCTTCCTATAGCCAGTTTAATATTTATTCCATCTTTCCTCCAGCGTCTCGGATTTTTACGATGATGGATCTCCTGGCTGCTGCTTCTTTCCAGACAATGGGAGCAGAGTGGTAATTAAAATCTGCCAAGAGAGAAGTAAATCAAAGGGGTATTTAAGGAAGAATAGAAATGAGAACACCTGTGGGACTGCACGGGTCCAAAACAGGCAGTGCTGGTTTCCAAAGGCTTGTAAAACCAAAGTCACCTGCTTCCAGGCGTGAGATAATTATTTTTTATATAAAAAAAACTAATCTAAACATGCTGTTTATAACTTGCATTAGTTTTAATGGTGTGATCACTAAATTTTTGCCACTTGTCTATAGTAGAGGCCTGAACTCTGTGTTACACCCTAGATGTACTCATGCTACACCTGGCTGGAAGGGAACTACAAGGCCATCGAGTCCAACCCCCTGCTCAATGCAGGAATCTACCCTAAAGCATCCCTGACAGATGGTTGTCCAACTGCCTCTTGAAGGCCTCTAGGGTGGGAGAGCCCACCACCTCCCTAGGTCACTGGTTCCATTGTCGTACTGCTCTAACAGTCAGGACGTTATTCCTGATGTCCAGCTGGAATCTGGCTTCCTTTAACTTGAGCCAGTTATTCTATTTCCTGCACTCTGGGAGGATTGAGAAGAGATCCTGGCCCCCCTCTGTGTGACAACCTTTGAAGTATTTGAAGAGTGCTATCATGTCTCCCCTCAATCTTCTCTTCTCCAGGCTAAACATGCCCAGTTCTTTCAGTCTCTCTTCATAGAGCTTTGTTTCCAAAGTTGTATTATTCCAAATAAATAAATAATAAAACATCCTGACTGTTAGAACAGTACAACAATAGAACCAATGACCTAGGGAGGTTGTGGGCTCTCCCACACTAGAGGCGTTCAAGAGGCAGCTGGACAACCATCTGTCAGGGATGCTTTAGGGTGGATTCCTGCATTGAGCAGGGGGTTGGACTTAATGGTCTTATAGGCCCCTTCCAACTCTACTCTTCTATGATTCTAAAATCATTTTAAAACATCCTAAAATTCCACTGGATAGGCCTGTCGGAAGAGATCAGTCTTTATAGCTTTCTTAAATGCTGATAGACTGTTAAGTTGACGAGTCTCCTCCGGCAGGCCATTCCACAGTCTGGGAGCAGCAAAAGAGAAGGTCCTCTGGGTAACATTTGTCAATCTAGTTTTTGATGACTGAAGTAGATTCTTCCCAGAGGACCTGAGTATGCGGGGCAGATTGTACAGCTACCCTCACAATCTGGGCATCCCGGAGTGTGATTTTCCTTTAGCAAGAGCGCAATCCCTGCACGCCTTGCCTAAAGGAACCATGCAGGTTCTTTGCAGCTGCTGCACCGTTGAATACAGCAACAGGCGGCACAACAGGGAGGGCACAGGTGGGCCAGGGGTCATATCTTGCAGACTCCTGACATAGATCATGGATGCCAAATTTCCTATTAGGAGTTCAAGAGCTGTCATTTGTATAAGCAACAGAATGCTGAGTTTACAACGACAGAAACCTTTCTTGCTATTCAGAAAGGGGCAGTCGTGTGCGGCATTTGCTGTGGATAAGTGATGTCAGGTGTTATCCTTTCGGTGGCAGGTCTATATATCTGGAAGTTTCCCCTTGTTTCCGATGTCCTTGAATCAAGTGGCATCTCTAGTGCAATGATAGACAAATCAGGGGGGCTGTGATTATCTCAGCTGAAGTGCTTTTGCAACTGCTTGTTCCAATTCTTTTCATCAGAGTTGTGGATTTATGGCTCCTACAATATGGGCAGGTCAGTTGCTGTTTTGCCTACATACTGAAGACGCCATTCAATGATTTAAATTACACTGCAGGACTTGTAAGTGGTGTTTTGTTTGATATATAAGTTCCGGCAGTCATAGTACTCTTGACAGTCCCAGATAAACACAGGTGGTGCCAGCATTTGAATTCACAAAGATGTGACCCAGAATTGCTGATTGGTGGTTTTAGTAAAGTTCTTATGAGTAATCTGTGTAGATTTGGAGGGTGGAGGAATTGGCTTACAATTGGTTGCTTTCTCTGATTGTCAGGTGATAGTTAGTAGACGCTGGATAGAAATTTACCAGAAATGGGATTTATTGTTCTTTGTTGGCTGTCTCCTCTGTTTTGTAAAGAAAAGTTTATCTAGATAAGATAGATGCTTAGTAGGGCTGTGCACAGACCCCCCGATCTGCTTTGTGGCCCGATCCGGAAAATCTGGATTGGGCCCAAGCTGCTCTGTGCCGCTCCGCCGCTCTGCAGAGCGATATCCGGCTTTGCCGCCGTCGCCGCATGGGCGGCGGCACCAGGTAAGCAACCCCCCACCCCCTTACCTGTGTCTGTCATCACGGGCTTCAATTGAGGCCCCGGCTTGAAGCCAGAAGAGGCCTCGTCCTTCACTTCCAGCTTCAACCGGGGCCTCAGTTGAAGCCCACAGTGGATGCAGGTAAGCCTCCCTCCTCCCTGCCCCTTACCTGGCTCCACCACCACCATCGCTGCATGGATGGTGTTGCCAGCGTCGCCAGGTAGGCCACACACCCCCGTCCCCTTACCTGCGTCTGTCGCAGGCTTCACTTGAGGCCCTGGCTTGAAGCCGGCAGAGGCCTCGGCCATCACTTCCAGCTTCAACCGGGGCCTCAATTGAAGCCTGCGACGGACGCAGGTAAGCATCCCTCCTCCCTGCCCCCTTACCTGGCTCCATCGCCGTCACCACAAGGACTGAGGTGGTGGTGGCGGCACCAGGTGAGTCCCCCTCCCACCCACTTACCTGCATCCGGAGCTCCGGATTGAGGCGATCCTCTTTGCCTCGATCCGCAGCCCCCCCGACTCTCTTCGCCTCCGCCTTTTCCAGAGGCGAATCAGGCCACCTCGCTCCTGCTTCTCCGAACTGAAGAGAAGTGGAGCACAGCCCTAATGCTTAGGAGTTGTTGTAGTTAATGATATATAGAGGACATTCTCTGTGCAGACGCTGTTCTTTACGTTCATTGGTTCTTTTTTGTAATTTTCTTTGTTATTATTTATTAAAGCATTTGTATCCTGCCCTATTATCACTAGGATCTCAGGGCAGCATACAGATAAAATCAGAACAATGTAAAACAATAAATCTACACAGCTAAAGACGTATTAAATCATTAACAAACTAAAATCAGTAGAAAAGTTTAAAAGCAATAAGAACAATTAAAACAATTAAAACTATGTGCAGCCTTGAAGAATCTGTTATTCCAAATGTCTTTAATTCTGAGAGCCAAGCTGTAGATGGTGTTAGAAACATCAGCAGCTGCCTTGTACTGAGTCAGTATCTTAAATAATCTTAAATAATAAATACATCTTCGTCCACCAAGCCCAATATTTTCAACACTGACTGGCAACAGTTGCTCTCCAGGGTTTAAGGCAAGAGGTTTTCACAGCCCTACCGGAAGATGCCACAAAGAATCAAAACCTGGGACTACATGCCAAACATCTACTCTACTACTGAGATATGACCCTTATTTCTACAAGTGTTCCTCTTGCTGTGTTTGGGAGTTTGTTATAAACATCACTGACTATTTTAATGCTCTTGACAGCAAGGATGACATTAAGGTAGGGTAGGGTGACCATATGAAAAGGAGGACAGGGCTCCTGTAGCTTTAACAGTTGCATAGAGAAGGGAATTTCAGCAAATAATCTAATATTTTAACCTATATTAATTTTTGCTGTGTGGTTTTATTCTGGTTGTGCTTTTTATATTGTATTTTGTATTTGTGTTTTAAATTTGTTGGTTGTTTTTATGCTCTTCATGGTTTTAATTTTTGTGAACCGCCCAGAGAGCTTTGGCTATTGGGCGGTATAAAAATGTAATAAATAAATAAATAGGTGTCATTTGTATACATGGAGAACCTGGTGAAATTCCCTCTTCATCACAACAGTTAAAGGTGCAAGAACTAAACTAGAGTGACCAGATTTAAAAGCGGGCAGGGCACCTGCAGCTTTAACTGTTGTGATGAAGAGGAAATTTCACCAGGTTCTCCATATATACAAATGACACCTGGTGAAATTCCCTTTTCAATACAACCGTTAAAGATACAGTCCTCCTTTTCATAGGGTCACCCTAATTAAGGAAAAAGGAATGTATCAATATTCAATGGTGCTACTGAATGTAAACATAATTGCAGAATGTGTAGAGATGACGCAATATTAAATTTCTCTGAGTTTTTTTTCCTTCCTTCGCTCAGGCCACAGAGATATAATCAAGGTACTACTACCAAATAAGTGATATTTTGAGGCTGTTTCAGGACATCTCATGCAGGTTTTCCCCATGAATAGATTTGCATAAGATGGGGCCAAGCAAGTCCCCACAGCTGTGTCTCGTACTTGTAGGCATTAGTCTCCATTGAACATGAGGTAAGGAATACTGTGACTAAAGTTGTGATAACCTTTGTAGAATGATCATAAGAAATTCTGGTGTGAAAGAATTCATCTAAAGCCCAAATCCTATCATTATCTAGTATATTGGTGCAAAGAGTTGTGATATTCAATGTCACAAGTCTAGTGTTGTTGTCAAATTGATAATGTTTGACTCGGTTCTGACTGAGAAATCATATGTCAAAGACATTAACTCATAACTGAGTGACTATTTTGTTGTCAAAGAAATATGGGAGGGAGTCTTTACCAGAGAGAGAGAGAGAGAGAGACTTTGAACAGTTGTGTTGCTACTTGAGACAGAGACATCTTCCTGGGTTGTTGGGTGTGTGAATATTTCATAATATGAGAAACATCCCAAGAGAAGGATTTGGATTGATAATGAATCAGTTGCCTCTTTTCTGAATCAGTACCATGTTTCTCAAGTATTGTATGGCCTCCTGATGAATCTGTATAACTACCAAGTAGCAAAGGTGAGAACAGACCACGGAACAACGGACTGGTTTAAGATTGGGAAAGGAGTACGGCAGGGCTGTATACTCTCACCTTACCTATTCAACTTGTATGCAGAACACATCATGCGACGTGCTGGGCTTGACGAATCCAAGGCGCAGGAAGAAACATTAACAATCTCAGATATGCAGATGACACCACATTGATGGCTGAAAGCGAGGAGGAGCTGAGGAGCCTTATGACAAAGGTGAAAGAAGAAAGTGCAAAAGCTGGGTTGCAGTTAAACCTCAAAAAAGCCAAGATTATGGCAACCAGCTTGATTGATAACTGGCAAATAGAGGGAGAAAACGTGGAGGCAGTGACAGACTTTGTATTTCTGGGCACAAAGATTACTGCAGACGCTGACTGCAGCCAGGAAATCAGAAGACGTTGACTTCTTGGGAGGAGAGCAATGACAAATCTTGATAAAATAGTTAAGAGCAGAGACACCACACTGACAACAAAGGTCCGCATAGTTAAAGCAATGGTATTCCCCGTAGTAACCCATGGCTGTGAGAGCTGGACCATAAGGAAGGCTGAGCGAAGGAAGAGAGATGCTTTTGAACTGTGGTGTTGGAGGAGAATTCTGAGAATGCCTTGGACTGCAAGAAGATCAAACCAGTCCATACTCCAGGAAATAAAGCCAGACTGCTCACTTGAGGGAATGATATTAAAGGCAAAACTGAAGTACTTTGGCCACATAACAAGAAGACAGGATACCCTGGAGAAGAGGCTGATGCTAGGGAAAGTGGAAGGCAAAAGGAAGAGGGGCTGACCAAGGGCAAGATGGATGGCTGATATTCTGGAGGTGATGGACTCGACCTTGGGGGAGCTAAGGATGGCGACGGCCAACAGAAAGCTCTGGTGTGGGCTGGTCCAGGAAGTCACGAAGAGCCGGAAGTGACTGAACGAATAAACAACAAAGAGATCATTGAGGTTGGTGGGGATGTCTTTGTCAAGGAGTTTGTATGTTTTTTCATCATTCAGTTGTCTTTGACTTCTGTTATGTGGTATCCATTGTTTAGTACCACAACCGCATCACCTTTCTCAGAAGGATGTATGACAATGTCCCTTTATATTTGGAAATTCCTTGGGGGCATGCCTCCTTCTTTTGAAAGATGGTCATAAATAAGTGTGGTTGTGTGGTTGTTAATGATTCTGTTACCTGATGAGAATAAGAGTAATAAGACTGGATTTCTGGTGATACTGAGGTGTGAAATCACCTGCACTATTCAATAATGATTATATATGCCTTGGTCATATCCAAGAGCTGGTATAGCATTGTGGTTAGAGCAAAGATGGGAACCTTTTTGATTATTGAATCTTTTTGACCCCAAGGGCCACATTCATCCAGAGGAAAGATGTTGGGGTCTGCATGTACGCAGTCAATATGGCAACTTCCTCTACACACACACAAACAGAGACAGGCCTCCCTCTATTCTGCACTGGTTAGGCCTCATCTTGAGTATTGCATCCAGTTCTGGGCTGGATGATCAGAGGTCTGGAAACAAAGCCCTATGAAGAGAGACTGAAAGAACTGGGCATGTTTAGCCTGGAGAAGAGAAGATTGAGGGGAGACATGAGAGCACTCTTCAAAGACTTCAAAGGTTGTCACCCAGAGGAGGGCCAGGATCTCTTCTCGATCCTCCCAGAGTGCAGGACACGGAATAACGGGATCAAGTTAAAGGAAGCCAGATTCCGGCTGGACATCAGGAAAAACTTCCTGACTGTTAGAGCAGTATGACAATGGAACCAGTTACCTAGGGAGGTTGTAGGCTCTCCCACACTAGAGGCCTTCAAGAAGAAGCTGGACAACCATCTGTCAGGGATGCTTTAGGGTGGATTCCTGCAATGAGCAGGGGGTTGGACTTGATTAGGGTGACCAACTGTCAGGATTTCCCCGGATTTGTCCTGGTTTTTGTTCTTTCCATGGTGTCGGGGGGGATTTTCTATAATTTTCAATAATGTCCTGGAATGACACACCTTCCCCTTTAAGGCTGCCATTAGCATGGCAGGAGGGAATGACATGCTTTTTTGAGGCACATCATTCCCCCACCCCGAGCTCCAATTGAGGTCTTAAAGGGGAAAGTGGGTCATTCGTGGACATTATAGAAAAGGCCCCAATTGGAGTGGATGGTGGTGGTGTAGAATGAAATCCTTTCCCCTCCTCCACTCCAATCGGGTTCTTTAAGGTGGCGGGAGAATAATGTACTTTCTGCAGGACTCAGAAAGCTGCTTCCCCACACACACACTAGGTGTCCTCTTTTTTGGCTTCCCAAATATTAGGGTGACCATATTTTGGAAACCAAAAAGGAGGACAAAATGGCCGCCCTCAGGAGGCGTGGCCACCCCAACATGCCCACCCCCAAGGTGGAGCCAACTCAACATGTCCGGCCCCCAAGGGGGTGTGGCCTCGGTCACATTTATTTATTTATTACATTTTTATACTGCCCAATAGCCGAAGCTCTCTGGGTGGTTCACAAAAAGTAAATGATAGCAACCAATGAGTGCCAAAGGCACACAACTACTATAATAATGTATTAAATACTAAAAAAAGAATTAACACTTATATAAAACTATTTCTTTATTTTTATAACTTAATAAACAACCACAACAGTCATAGAACACATTAGAATAGTGGTTCCCAATTGGTGGTCTGCGTAACCCACCCAGGAGGTCCACCATGGCTTGGCATTTGAAAAACAATATACAATTGTAGAAACATATAATCACAAAATCTCAGCAATATTTTATCAATTGCCATAAACTTCTTTCAATAGGCTTTTAGCCCATATTGTCACAAAAATTGAAACCATAAAAAAGTAATAAAACATCAAGACTAAAAACACAAATACAAAATACAATATGAGTCCACATGGTTTTGCAAATCCAAAGCACCTTTATGTGCAACAGACACGTAAGTGCCAGGCCTGCATATGGTGCACTCAGCCTCATTCTCATCACGACCCTTCTTGAAGCAGGTAAATTTGGCCATCAGCTGTGGTGTGAACTTGCACTTCGTTTTTGGCATGATAATGTATTTATGCAGTGTTGTAAACCAGAATCTAAAAGACAAGACAGTAAGAGATCACTGAGCATCTCTGAATCCTACAACAAATCTGTTACTGTCGTGAAACGCAGGAAAAAGGGACAGAACTACAACAACACTTCCCTTAACATAGATTTCAACTTTGAAAAACTGTATAACTTCTTGTCCAAGGCAAAAATAATCTGGACATACTGCAATTCTTAATTTTAAAGTTCAGTTGTATTGAACACCAAAGAATCCACATTAAGTGTATGTTCAACACAATAAAACAAAACCACCTTCAAAGTAGGGTGACCATATGAAAAGGAGGACAGGGCTCCTGTACCTTTAACAGTAATACAGAAAAGGGAATTTCAGCAGGTGTGAATTGAAGAGGGTGAAATTCCCTCTTCATCACAACACTTAAAGCTGCAGAAGCCCTGCCCTCTTTTGTATCTGGCCACTCTACTATAGCTAGTGTAGCTTTAACTGTTGTGATGAAGAGAGAATTTCACCCTCTTCAATTGACAGCTGCTGAAATTCCCTTTTCTACATTACTGTTAAAGTTACAGGAGCCCTGTCCTCCTTTTCATATGGTCACCCTACTTCAAAGCAGTTAGCTACAATTCACAGGCAAGTTCCTTTTAAATGCAATCTCAAACACGTCACTTATTTCAGCTCACCCTAAAAACCGTGCCACTACACAGTATAGCATAAGTATATGGATTTAAAGCATCCATTTTTCAGAAGCAGGTAAGATTCAAGGCTCAAGTACATTTTACACAACTGTTTCACATGCTAAGGAAATTTTGCAGAACTGCATCACATGCAAGTGAAATGGCCCAAAGTTATTTCCTTGTCTGGAGACCTGTGTAGAAAGAGTAGCAATGAAGATGCAGGGCAGTTGTTAGATATCAAGATGTATATCACATGAAAACACTTTCAGACAACATGTAAAATTACCATCCTAAGTATTATTTCTGACATAGACCTCTCCAGACCTGCCCCTTTGTTATCTATGTTTCCCCTCTACATACACACATGCACAATTAGGGAGAAATCGGTCCTGGGTTCCAAATATGACAAGAGTCTTCAGCTTATCAGGATTCTTTCTCTCAAGACCATTTTGCCACCCTATGACATACACAATCACAAAGGGAATTTCCAAAGCCACATCATAAGGCAGAAAGAGAACATGAACTCTCCCCAAACTGAGGCGGGGGGGGGGGGGGGAACATAGCATATTTTCAGCCCTACTCTATTCCCAACCAAGCACTAAAAGTAGGGTTTCAATTTCCTCTTTCCCTCCCCATAATTAGCACAAGGCAATTGTCATTACATACAGACCAGGAGTTCTTATTGTCAACATCACGGGGGGCGGGGGGAGGCTTGGGAGGGGGTATAAATTCCACCATTTAAGTCTCATATATAACCTCACCATTGTTTAATTTTAGTACTAGTGTGGTTAGGCTTCTGGCATCTTTACTTATCTCACCAAAGGAAGGATACACTACCACCCCAAAAAATAAAAAACCCAGCAAACGCATCCCTACTGCATGACTCTCTCTCTCTCTCTCACACACACACACACCGATCGCTATGAACTTTGCTTCTATGTAAACACATATAGGGATAGGATCAGGCTGTCCTAGTTTCCTTTCCACAAAGACAAACTCCTTGTCTTCTTATAAACATGACGACCACCGCCCCACTACCTAAAGAAGGGGGGTGCAGAGAGACCCATCTTATGCTTTTCAATGGGGGCAGCACAACATGACGGCCTACCCATTCTCCTCCTCCCAGTCCCGGGCTTCCCTCCACCCCTCTCCAAATTGCCCCTGACGGGACCAGTCCCTTTCGCCCCACCTCTAGGCGCAGCCTAACCCGCCGGCGAAACTCCCAGGCGCGTTTGTGTCTTGGCGGCCACGTGGCCGCGGCGGGCCAGCGGTGGCGGCGGCCGGCGCCGCGCCACAAGCAGCGGCACTTACTCTGCCAGCCAGCTTGCTGTGGCTTGTCCTCCACCCGCGTCCGCCTCGCTTGCCTTGCCATTGTCGCTGCAGCTTGTGTCCCCTCTCCGCCTCACTTCCACCGCCTCTTCTTGTCCGCTGCACCTGTGGCTGCGCTGACCCGGCCAGCGCAGCTTCCAGGCGCGCGCGGGAATCATGCAAGTTTTCAGCTGCTAGCTGGGTCTTGCGAGAGTTCCCAGACCCAGCCAGCAGCCGACAACTCGCATGATTCTCGCAAGAGTTGGGGTTAAATTCAAGCCGAAAAAACGGCTGCAGGCAAGTAAGGCGGCCGCGGCCAAGTCCCGGTGTTTCATTGGCCCACTCCGGATCCTCCGGATCCTGCGTGTTCCCCGGTGGTTACCGGAGTAAACCGGTGCCTATAGTCAGCCTACCAAATATGGTCACCCTAGACTTGATGGCCTTATAGACCCCTTCAAACTCTACAGTTCTATGACTCTATGTTCTTATGTACTAAGTCCTGCTAATAAAAAAGTGCTGGTGCTGCCTCCATTGATCACTGGCTCCACCACACTGATAGGAAAGTGTCAGGTATAGGCCTTGTACCTAGTGGTTAGATTGATTAGGAAATGGTTTGAGAATGGGAGGTTGTGGTCTCTCCCACATTAGAGGCCTTCAAGAGGCAGCTGGACAACCCTCTGTCAGGGATGCTTTAAGGTGGATTCCTGCATTGAGCAGGGGGTTGGACTCGATGGCCTTGTAGGCCCCTTCCAACTCTGCTACTCTGTGGCTCTCTCACACACAGGAAGTCACTGAACCAGGGCACTCCCAAAGTGAACCAGTCAGTTTCATGTCCTATTGCCATCAGAGGCCTGATTGGCCGAGACATGGGACATGGCCTTCCATGATAGTGGCGCTTTGGTTGTGGAATTCCCTTCCCCAAGAGGCCTGATGGCCCCCTTACTGGTGCTCAGATAGGCTTTTAAGCCATTGTTGTTGCTGCTGGTTTGTTTTGCCTTCACTTGCTGTCTACTTTTTCCAGCAAAGTTTTGTTTCTGTTGTAATCTTACCTTAATATATTTTACAGGTTCCTGTTGAGTGTATATGGAACACTGTTTTAATTTATTTTGTGAGCTCCCTTGGGGGTCTGAACTGGAAGGTGGAATTTAAATATTTGGAATCAATAAACAAACACACAAATCCGTGAACCGCCCAGAGAGCTCCGGCTATTGGGCGGTATAGAAATGTAATAAATAAATAAATAAATAAATAAATAAATAAATAAGAGCAAAGAAGCTCTGCTCCTTTTTCTCCGGCCTTCCCACAGGATTGCTGTCTGCATCAGAGCAGTCAGTCCTTGGGGTTACAAAGGGAAGCAGAAAGGAAGGATTTGAACCCGGACCACTCTGGATGCAGTACCTCACAGCAGGTTACAGACTAGGGGGGATAAATCTGTGAGGTTCAGCTTGTCTCAAGACAATTGTGGTTCATACCAAACTAATATTTTTTTAATAAAATTGCATGAAAATTTGTATTATTATTATTATTATTATTATTATTTATTTATATAGCTTTAGTTGAGCTTTAAAAGCTGTGATTGAGTTGGTAGTTCTCAAGTGTTCTGGAAGAGCGTTCCAGGCGTAAGGGGCAGCAGACGAAAATGGACGAAGCTGAGCAAGGGAAGTAGAGGCCCTTGGGCAGGCGAGAAACATGGCATCAGAGGAGCGAAGAGCACGAGCGGGGCAATAGTGTGAGATGAGAGAGGAGAGATAGGAAGGAGCTAGACCGTGAAAAGCTTTGAAGGTTGACAGGAGAAGTTTATAGTGGATTCTGAAGTGAATTGGAAGCCAATGAAGAGATTTCAGAAGCGGAGTAACATGGTCAGAGCGGCGAGCCAAGAAGATGATCTTTGCGGCAGAGTGGTGAACAGAAACCAACGGACTGATGTGAGAAGAAGGAAGGCCAGAGAGAAGAAGGTTGCAGTAGTCCAACCGAGAAATAACCAGTGCATGAACAAGCGTCTTGGCAGAAGAGACAGACAAAAATGATCGAATCCTGGCAATATTATACAGGAAAAAACGACAAGATTTAGCTACGTTTTGTGTAGTACTTCTGCTACATGCATTTTTGTATGCAATTTTGCCTCATATGCACATTTTTGAAAGCAATTTTCCCACTATAATGTATTTTAATATTGTTTCCCTAATATACAGACACCTGTGTGCACGTTTCCCTAATATATACGTTTTTATATGCATTTTTTAATTGGAGGACTCCATTACAAAATACAGAGAAGTGCCAGTTTCAAAGGATTTCAGAGTTTCGGTTTGCGAATTGGTACGAAAGTGAGAAATTAGTAAGTAAATGCAAACGGAATTAATTTCTCCCATCAGCCCTATTACAACCTGATTTCTAGGGTTTGTTTTGAGAGTGTGTCCCCTTCCTTCTTTCCTTCTTCTCTTCCTTGAGTGTGGATTTGCATTCTCCCCATTTAATATAAAATCAGAGACAGAAATTAATGTTTGTTAATTAAATAACCTGGAAATTGTCACAGGCACACACACATTCTGGAAAAAAAAATTAAAAAGCCAAGCAAGTGAGAAAGCAAAAGAACACACTTGAAAGAACGTATTCATTAAATAAATAAATTTAAAAATTAAAAGAGAAGAAAAAGAAGAATTACCTTGCTGAATTAATCAACCCGTGCTGTATTGCTCATCCATGGATTTTATTTCCTGTAATAAGTCCATTAATACGGATGTCTGCAGGAGGGGGCTTTCAGCAGTGAATACCATTAGCCTAATGGGGAAAGTCTAATAGACTTTTATTGCAATTTTTACTCCGACAGCACAGCCTTTTTTAAAACAGCTGTCTCAACAGGCGTCATTATTCTGATTAACATTTAGACAGCCCAAATTACAGCAACGCCCCAGGTGTCTTCTGAGTTTCATCTTCATCGTTTTCTCTTTCCATACTCAAGTTATTCCCCTGGGGATTTTCTTTGGGTGGCAGTAGGTCAGTATGGAATGAGGGGTCGGGGGGGGGGGGGAATTACAGAGGAAAGGAAGAGGAGACGTCTTTTCCTAGGAGATATTTCAACCTGCTCTTTCGCTCTAAGTTTTGCTACAGCAATCAGCTTGTGAATCAGCGAACAAATCATTCAGAATTAGAAAATGGTGGTGAATGAGCTTCAGTGGAGGGGGCGCACAGCATTGTCTGAAGGAAGGAGAGGGCTGGGGCAGCTTTAGGTTCAAACCTCCCACAGGGTCAGATTAAGGCATATCCTGACTTTCAGAGTCCTCTGTGGGTCGCTGCCTCACATTGACCGCTCCTTTCCCAAGTCCTGAGACTTCCCTGGCTTGCGACTTTGAGCATCATCAGACAGGTGTATTTTTCCATTTCCCTACCGTTGCTACAGCCCCCTGCTGCTGTCCCACAATAGCGACAGTCTCTTTACATGGGGAGAGGAGGAGGAAGCAGCAACGACCACGTGGCCCATTCAGGGGCCATTTTTATTGCGCTGCTTTTCCTGCACACAGGAGGAAATGGTGGCACATTCCTTTGCTATTGTTTTTAAAAGACGGATTAAAAGGGGGTCTATATATATTGGTGGAGAAAGGGTTGATGGATACTTCAGGTAAAATGGTTTGGGAGACAGATTTGAATGTACAAATAGGACAACAGAGCTGGGAGGGACTATGGAAACAAAGAGCGTTGAGAAATATGTCAGTAAGAATAAAAGAGAATTATTTTAAAATTATATGGAGGTGGTACCTAACCCCGGTTAGATTAAACAAGATAAATAATCAGCAGTCAGCAAATTGTTGGAGAGGATGTGGGGGGAAAGGAACGTATTTACATATGTGGTGGGAATGCAACTATGTACAAAAATTTTGGAAGATGGTGTTTTTGGAGATTGAAGAAATTGTGGGAATGAAGATAGATCGAACACCAAAAGTTGCATTACTGTCACTATTTGAAGATTTAAAATGTAAAAAAGAAATTAAGGAATTGATAACAAATTTGCTGACTGCAGCAAGATTGATTGTAGCTAGGAACTGGAAGATTCAAGGGGAATATTCTATTGAAGAATGATATAAAGAAGTATGGGATATAGCTATTAATGATAAATTGACTTGTAATATTAAATGGAGAAGAGGTATAGCTAAAACAAATGATTTTGAAGGAATTTGGAAACAGTTCCTAATATTTGTGTTTTCTAAGGGAAGTGGGAAACCGCCAGCAGAAGAAAGTATGAGATTTTGGAAGCAGGAATGAGATCCCGAGGTGGGGGGTGCACTTATATGTTAAGTTTGATTATGTTATTTAGATATGATATTATGTATTCAACATTTACTCAACATTCATGTAGTATGTTGTTTTCTTTAATTGTAATGCTGTATGTTTAAGTATATATATATATATATATATATATATATATATATATATAGGGGGGTCTATTTTGTGATGGAAAAATGAGCGGAAGGAGCGAGGGGTTGACAATACCGTCCAAAGGACACGCAGAGAGCTGTAAGTGGGAAGCAGCGAGTGATAAAACACTCATTGGCCCTGTTCAGAAGACCCCTTAAACCACAGCTTTAAGCACTTTTCGCTTTATTCACCATGGTTTAAGGTGTCTTCTGAACACGGCCTGGTTTTCTGGCTTAACCACCGTGGTTAAAGCCATGGTTTAAGGGGTCTTCTGAATGGGGCCAGAGTGCGATAAAACACTCATCCGATGACGCTCTTCGACTCTTGTTGCTCCCCCAGCCTGCAATGGTATCCAGTGTTCTGTTTCTCCCCATGGTCCCCCCAGAGGCTTTTGTGAAGCTCATAAGCAGCACCTGAGGGCCACGTCCTGCTCCTATGCCTCTAGCAGCTGGACTGTACAGATAGGCTGCCTCTGTACATGGAGTGTTGGAATCCCAGATCAGCCTCCTGCAAGAGGAGGGACCTTCCTTGAGAGGAAGGGCTGCTGTGTTCACAGAAAGTCCCTCCATATGTTTTGGGGAGGGGGCTGTCGTCGTCCGCCCCGCCATTCCACAGCTCACCCCGTTCACTCTCTGTGTGGCATTTTCAGGAAGCTGGAGGGGCTACCGAGGGAAAGGGAATTGATGAGGAGGAGGAGGAGGAGGAGGAGGACTCTGGGGGAGGCCTGACACTGGATGCAACCTGGAGATGCCTTTCAGCTATTCTGCCTAACAGCTTCTGAAAAAAAAACTCCTCCTTCATGAAGGTGACGAATCCACTTTTAAAGCTCTATAAACTAGTGGCTATCTACGTCCGCATCTTGTGGCAGCACATTTCCCTCTATATGTGAATTCGCTTATGGCCCTTAAGGCTTGATTTGCTTCCAGTCTTCACTTTCAAAGGCAGTAAAAGGCTAACTATGCTTGTCCTTGCAAACACGAACAAGAAAGCACACAGATTTGGGGGGCGGGGGAAAGCGAGCGAGCTTGTAGAGGTACAATTTGGAGCTGGGAAATGACAGGGGGAAAAGGGTTAAGCGAGGGGCAGACCATGTAGTGCCCATGGCCTCCCCAGACAGCTTTCTTGCTGCCCACCAAGGTGTCCTTACTCCTCCCACGTTCTTTTAGTTCAACGTTTTCTTACTGGAAGCTGGGGTTGCTGTGACCATAGTTTTCTGTTGGTGCTCAATACTGCAGGTTCAAAGGAGTTGTTTCTTGTGCTGGGCCTCAGATCCCACCTCCGCCTTTCGTTCAGTCTTTGGTGTGGGTGACTTAGGAGCCATTTTGTGGTGGTGCCCACAATAGTTTGTCAAATTGCCAAATGCGCCCGCAGCCCAAAGGGGCCGCCTCCCCTCTGGATTAAGCACTTCCTTCTCACCCGCCAGCACCCACACACACACACTCCCCAGCATCCCCTGCAAGGCGGATCATCTCAATGTTGCAGGAGCCCTGAATAAGCACCAGAGAGAGTCAGCATGTAATACTCCTGAGGTCCATGCTAATTTCAAATTGGTTCCTGCTTTGATTGATTCGATCTCTGCCAGATGACAATAGCAGCCCTAACATTGCAACACTCAGACACCTGGATCTGTCCCATTTGTCTGGTGTTTGATTTCCTTATCACTCCTTTCAGCATCCTTTTCAAGACTCCCCGACATCCATTCTGACAATGCTCTGTGTGGTCATCTTTGTCTCCTTCCGTTCGTCCTGGTCCCACTTGATTGATAGTCTCTCTTGGCTCTCTTATCAGCCTGGTCTCCAACAGACCCATGCTTCCTCTGCTATTCATAAATATAGATTTTTCTCCCTAATGTCTACATTTTCACAAAAACCTGCTCATCCCATTTGTTCTGGGATCTTGGGATCATTATCTTCCAAGTGCGATCAGCTGCATTTGTCTGTGACCTGTGGCTGTGAATTCCGCTTTTTTAGTTTGCTTGCCACATTCATACAATTCGTCGGGTCAGGTTTTGATAGCATATGCATGCTACAATTTTACAGCAACTATCATTTCCTGAGCCATCCCTGACTCATCTCACATGGGCTGTTCATGTGCTCCTGCAACAAGTCCCAGCTCGCTCACTCTCCCTCCCCTCATTCTCAGTCACAAGGACCCTGGTCGACAGCTGGTTGGTCACTGTGAGAACAGAATGCTGGACTAGATGGAACCTTGGTACCGTTGAACTAGATGGAGGTACTGTTAGCACGTGGTTCGTCTGCCCGGCGAGGTGACGTTCACCCTGTTCTGCAGGGGGTTGCACTCCCCCTAAAGGAACGGATTCATAGCCCTGGATCCAGAACTGTCACTTGAGGCACAGGTGAACTCAGTGGCAAACAGCACCTTTTATCAGCTTAGGCTGATATACCAACTGCACCCATATCTGGACGGAGATAGCGTAGCTACAGTTATCCATGCTCTGATAACCTCTCGCTTGGATTACTGCAATGTATTATACGCAGGGCTGCCTTTGAAAATGGTCCAGAAACTTCAACTGGTACAAAACAGGGCAGCACGGTTACTAACAGGGACTGGCCGACGAGACCATATCACCTTTTCCAGCTTCATTGGCTGCCAGTCCAGGTCCGAGCCTGATTCAAAGTGCTGGTATTAACATTTAAAGCCCTAAACGGCTTGAGGCTAGGCTATCTGAAGGAACGCCTCCTTTCATATATACCTGCCCAGAGCGTAAGATCATCCTCAGGGGTCCTTCTCCGTGAGCCCCTGCCAAAGGAAGTGAGGCAGCTGGCTACCAGGAGCAGGGCCTTCTCTGCTGTGTCACCCCAGCTATGGAATGAGCTCCCTAGAGAGGTTCACCTGGAACCTATATTATACTCTTTCAAATGTCAGGTGAAGATCTTTGTATTTTCTCAGTATTTTAACAGTTTATGAACTTAATTTTTAACTTTGCTGTTTTAAATCTGTAGTAATCTCTTCATTGCTGCTAGATTTTATCCTGGTTGTGCTTTTATATTGTATTTTAGACTGTGTTTTTATACTGTTGTTTGTTTTATATCTTTGAATGGTTTTAATTTTTGTGAACCACCCAGAGAGCTTCGGCTATTGGGCAGTATAGAAATGCAATGCAATCAATCAATCAAATCCTTTCCTTCTAACAATGCATTATAGCTTTTGTTTATTCAGTTATTAGTTATCTCCCACATCCTTCTGTATCACAGAAAAGGAAGGAAAGGAACCTCTTGTGCAAGCACTGAGTCATTACTGACTCTTGGAGGGACGCCAGCTTTCGCTGATGTTTTCTTGGCAGGCCTTATAGCGGGGTGGTTTGCCGTTGCCTTCCCTGGCCGTTATTACCTTTCCCCCAGCTAACTGGGTACTCATTTTACCGACTTCGGGAGGATGGAAGGCTGAGTCGACCCGAGCTGGCTGCCTGAAACCAGCTTCCGCTGGGATTGAACTCAGGCCATGGGGAGAGTTTCAGCTGCAGAAACTGCTGCTTTAGCACTCTGCGCCACTCGAGAAAAGCACCTCTAAATTTAGATTTTGACAATGATGATTCCAGGCCATCCACTTATACAATACTTTACACAGTAACATAAGCAAAATATGTGATTCCTGCCCCAAAGAGCATACAATCTCAGTTCCAACAGAGATAAGCACAAGGAGAGGCGTAGGGGTAACAGGGCTCAAATATGCAGAAAGGCAATTCAACTTAATTAGACTTTGTGGAATTCAAATGAATTAACATTAATTGCTTAATTCATCAGTTAGTTAATAGGCAGGTGATTAACTGATTTTACGTTCTTGAGTCAGTGGGCAATCCTATTAAAGAGCTTTTCACAACATATACTGGGCAAAGCTTCACAGATATTGCTGCATCTAAGCAAAAATGGTTGGAGAAGTGATGGAACATTTATTGATTTATTTCAGGACTTTTATCCCACCCTTTAGCCAAAATGGCTCTCAACAGAAATATTTCTTAAGACAGTCCCTGCCCACCAGCTTACAATCTAAAAAAAAAAAATGACACAAAAGGAAAGGGGATTGGGAGGGAGGAGGGGGGGGAAAGCAAATTCAGGCACTAGATTCTTAGTTGCAAAGTTCATCAGCTTCTCCTTTCGCTCTCCCTCTAATTATACTCATCCAGATCCAGGCCCGATGGAGAGGTGCCTGGCTGCTGCTTCCTCTCCCACTGATGGCCTCAGCAGTGGCAGTTGGTCACAGGAGGGAGGGGGGCTCTGGAGCTTCACAAAATGGCCAGGGAGGACAGAGTAGTGGAGACTGAGTAGTTCTGACAGAACAATGAATCAATAGTTCAATAATATACTTAATAGTTTGCATTACATTTTTGTTGTATTTCTTTTTATTTACAGTATTTAGAAGGTGCCTTATAACAGTTTCCAGAGTCGCTCACACCAAGGAAGAAAACAATTTAAAATTCAATAGTAATAGGCCTCATCTAGAGTATTGCGTCCAATTCTGGGCTCCACAATTCAAGAAGGACGCAGACAAGCTGGAGTGTGTTCAGAGGAGGGCAACCAGGATGATCAGGGGTCTGGAAACAAAGCCCTATGAAGAGAGACTGAAAGAACTGGGCATGTTTAGCCTGGAGAAGAGAAGACGGAGGGGAGACATGAGAGCACTCTTCAAATACTTAAAAGGTTGTCACCCAGAGGAGGGCCAGGATCTCTTCTTGATCCTCCCAGAGTGCAGGACATGGAAGAACGGGCTCAAGTTAAAGGAGCCCAGATTCCGGCTGGACATCAGGAAAAACTTCCTGACTGTTAGAGCAGTACGACAATGGAATCAGTTACCTAGGGAATCAGTTACCTCTCCCACACTAGAGGCCTTCAAGAGGCAGCTGGACAACCATCTGTCAGGGATGCTTTAGGGTGGATTCCTGCATTGAGCAGGGGGTTGGACTCAATGGCCTTGTAGGCCCCTTCCAACTCTGCGATTCTATGATTCTATCAATAAAAAGAAAGGTGTACAAATACATCATTAAAACATCGGCAGAGAAGAAAAAACACATTAATGCTAAAACTGGCCCCCATCTTGACGGTGGCGCTTTGGCACCACCAGGCCTGGGGCTCCCACATATTCACTCCTTCTGCCATCTGCACGGGAAGGAACGCAAGTGCAGAGTTGCCACTGCCTCTGTGCTGAGCACCAGGAGGTGATGGGGGAGGAAGGAGGCAGCCAGGGGAGGATGAGGAGAGAGACGCAGGGTGCCCAAACCACCTCTCCTCCCTCTGACCCCTCTGGCTGCCCGTTCCTTCCTCCCCCCCCTCAAGTTTTTAAATTATTATTATTATTATTATTATTATTATTATTATTATTATTATTATTATTATCTGTATCAGGCTCCATTCCTCTCCTTCCCTATTATTATTATTATTATTATTATTATTATTATTATTATTATTTGTATCTCACAGCTTCGCAGATACAGATAAAGAAAATCAAGGGGGAGGAACGGGCCCCATTCCTCTCCTCCCCCCTTTTTTAAAATTATTATTTCCAACAGGGCTGTCCTGAGCTCCTGGAGGTCCGCCTTCTTCCCTGTCCAGCTGATGGCAACCAATCAAGGGGTGCCATCAGCTTTGACACACACACACCCCACAGCCAAAAAAGTCAGGGTAAGTGCCTGACATTTTTTCAGCGGAGTTTCTGGGGTTTGCCCCTGGATGGCTTCGCAACGGCGGCTGCGTCATGTAAATGACCAGCCGCTTCTGCGAATCCACACCAGGGCAAACCATCATCTAGAGAAGCCCCAGATTTTAAGACCGGGGAAAGTCAAAGGGTCTTTACTTGGTACAGAAATGACCCCCAAGGTGAGTGCCAGGTGAGCCTTTCTGGGAGGGCAGCCCACAGCCAGGACACTGCCAGTGAAAATGCCCTCTTCCCTGAAAGGCCCCTGCCCTTCGCTTGGCAGAGGCACTCAGGGAAGGGCATCTGAAGCAGAATTCAATGCCCAGGCCGACGGATGTGGAGAGAGGCAGTTCATGGCCCCAAGCCAAGGAGGATTTTAACCAGCGACTAGAAATGGAGTTGGAGACCATGAAGATGGTGAAGTATGGTTGTGATGTGCTCATCCGACCCATGTCCCTGATTCCAGCCAGGAGATCCCATACCTGAATTCTTCTCCAAAGATACCTGCCCAAACTTCCTTTGAAAGGCTGGAGTCCTGGCATATAAGACTCCTCTGCTGCTGATTTATTCTTGTAGTTAAGGATGTTTTCTTAAGCCACTTTTAAATCTGCCTTAATCCACTTTCCTCCAAGAACGGGCAAACATCTGGCATAGAAGAGCCCTGTTGTTTGCCCGTCAATCACTCCCAAGCGCCTTCTACAACAAGGCACGTAATAAGCCTCCAGCCCACGAGCTGCTGCCGGAGAACAGCTGCGTCAGCCGTTTCCCCCTCTGCCCGACAAGCACTCTTGTCTGAGCCAATCTGAATTCATTTGGAGAGTGCTCTTTCTGTGAGACCTTAATAAAAGCGGGCAATATGACATGGCCCCCGTTCTCTTCCAGCCACATAATTCCATCAAATAAAGCCATCAGACCCACCTGGCAGCCTCCAGTCTCCGTCTGCTCAACCCTCCTGGCCTCGCAGGATTCCACAAACCCTCTGAGGCGGACGGTGGTTGCTTCGCGGCAAAACGTAGCCAGAAGATCGACACTCCATTTAAAAAGTCACTCTTTTCTCCTTCTGGAACCAGGTCCTAGAACAGGAGTGGGAAATTCAGGGAGTCCGGGGCCACTTTCCACCCTATGGGCAGTAGTCCTACTGCAGCTGCTGCCACGCCAGCAAAACAGTTAAACCAGGAAGGAGGCTAAAAAGGAACAAAGGTAGCTTGGTCTTTTTGCCGCCACCACACTGGCCTCAGCTAAACCTAGCAGTCTAGCACGACGGACGGGTGAAGATCTCGCAATATTTTTATCATGAGAACTCCCCCTCTGTTTACACGCAACACGCGATGGCGTTGGAGGACGCTGGAGGACAAAAAAAAATCTTAAAAAGAAGAGTGCACGGACGCTCGTGCGCAGAAAGATAGGTTTTTTAAAATTTAAACTTAATTTCCCCGCTCACCCCACCCCACCCCCAATGCGCAGGTCCCGGGGCCTTGCAAGGAACCGCGA
Organism: Elgaria multicarinata webbii; assembly: GCF_023053635.1. Lineage (NCBI taxonomy): Eukaryota > Metazoa > Chordata > Lepidosauria > Squamata > Anguidae > Elgaria > Elgaria multicarinata. Next base: position 119,212,943 of record NC_086176.1, on the reverse strand, counting down.
GGAACCAGGACTACCCGTGATGCCCACCCGCACATTCCACAGTCTCGGGATCATCCCAAGACCGCAGAAAAAGTGGGCTCAAAGGCGAGGGCAAGATCAAGGGAGGGATCATCCTTCCCTGATCCTGGGATCCCCTGTGTGTCATGTGAATGCACAAGGACGATCTCGGGGATCGCCCTGGGATTTCGCCCCATCTAGCTAAGGCCACCGTCACATTTTGGTGATGCAGGGAAGGCAGAGGCTGCCATGCACCATGTACTGCCCTTTCCCTCTCCTAGAAAATCAGGTGGTGACTCATGATACATTTCTGCTTAGGAGTCCCTTTTGTCAAAAGGAAAAAAGGTCACTAGTTATACAATCTGTGAAACAAAGAACTGGAGGAGGGCTGCTTCTTAGAGAAAATGTTTATTTATTTATTTATTTGTTTATTTATTTATTTATTACATTTTTATACCGCCCAATAGCTGAAGCTCTCTGGGCGGTTCACAAGAATTAAAACCATAATAAAACAACCAACAGGTTAAAAGCACAAATACATCTTGACATCTCTGTTACTCGATGCGCCAGCTACCAGAGCCCTTTTGATTTTGTGGCACGGGTGAATCACAATCTGGATTCACCTGGGTGTCATGTCCAGGGCAGGATCTACACTACTGCTTATAACGATTTATGATGGTTCTGACAACTGTTCAGGCCCAGGACACATTACATATACTGTTTTCATACCATTTTTAAAGTGTTATATCCTGCTTGGTATAGATCGGGCCCAGTTCCATCTATCCATTTACCTCGGTCTCTAAGCTGCTCCCTCTTAAAAGTTCATGGCAGGTAATCAAGTGATTAGTTTGCAACATGCCTGAAAATGTTCAAGGTGGCTAACGTCATATAGTAAAAAGAAGCACACACAAAAAAAACATGTCAACAATACATAATGTAGCAATAAAATCAGACTATAGGTGAATGAGAGGCAGTTGCCAGAATTATTTGTGTAAAAGTTGGAAATTTGGGTGAGTTTCCAGGACTTTTGGAGTAAAAGTCAGGAGTAGCACCTTTTCTTAGTGTACATGATTGAACTTTGTATCCAGGACATGCATGGCCCCAGGTCACCATTTCCTTCGGGAGACCACACCATGCATGCATGTAGTCTCTCGGTTCCCATTCTGCCCTGGTTCTATTGAACCGAGGACAGCAGCATTGCCAAAGACCAGAGGGTGAAGGGGGCTGAGAATGTGTGCCCTCTGCAGCTGTGTGGAGTGCAGTCAAAGCTACTTCTTTTTTCCGGTCCTTTGGCCCATGCTTCAACCCTGAGACTGAAGAGCAGAAGGAAACAACCTTTTGCCACCAGCCAGGGAAACTTTGGCCACTGGGAGGCAGCACCCCTGCTTCCTAGGGAAACATCAAGCCAATAATAATAATAATAATAATAATAATAATAATAATAATTTATTTGTTACCTGCCTCTCCCTCTGAATCATGGCGGGGTACAACACAAATGCAAACATAATAATAATAATAATAATAATAATAATAATAATAATAATAATAATAATAATAATTTATTTATTTGTTAACCGCCTCTCCCTCTGGATCAAGGCGGGGGTACAACACAAATAAAAACACCATAAAATACATACAACTGAAATGGAATCAGCTACCTAGGGAGGTTGTGGGCTCTCCCACACTAGAGGCATTCAAGAGGCAGCTGGACAACCATCTGTCAGGGATGCTTTAGGGTGGATTCCTGCATTGAGCAGGGGGTTGGACTCGATGGCCTTGTAGGCCCCTTCCAACTCTGCTATTCTATGATTCTATGATTCTAACTATTTCAAACGTTTAAAACCAGTGCATCATTAAAAGCAGCACACTATTAAAAAGGCATCTTAAAATTCAACTGGGTAGGCCTGCCGGAAGAGATCAGTCTTTATGGCTTTCTTAAATTCTGGAAGACTGTTAAGTTGACGAATCTCTCCTGGCAAGCCATTCCACAAACGGGAGCGGCAGAAGAAAAGGTCCTCTGGGTAATGGTTGTCAGCCTTGTTTTTGTTGAGTGTGCGGGGTGGATTGTACGGGAGAAGGTGATCCTGCAGGTAGCCTGGACCCAAACCATGTAGGGCTTTAAAGGTGATAACCAACACTTTATACTTCGCCTGGAAACTAATTGGCAGCCAGTGAAGAGATTTTAAACCTGGTGTAACCCCTACATGACCAGCCTGGCTGCCCTATTTTGAACTAGTTGAAGTTTCCGGACTAGGCACAAAGGTAGCCCTATGTAGAGCGCATTGCAGAAGTTGAGCCTCAAAGTTACCAGTGCGTGCACTACCATCTTTACATCTTCCGACTCTAGGAAGGGGCGCAGTTGGTGTATCAGCCAAAGGTGATAGTAGGCACTCCTGGCCGTCGCATCTATCTGAGCTGTCATTTGGAGTGATGGATCCAGGAGCACCCCCAAGCTGCGAACGCAGTCTTTCAGGGGGAGTGTAGCCCCATCCAGAACTCGGTTGACACATCTTTCAGCCAGAGAAGGAACAGCTGCAAGGAGTCACGGGCTGCTGATTCCGGTGGTTTCCACAAGCGGAGTTGGGCGGATCGTTCTGTCATGCAAGCAGTTGTGCAATGCATTTGCACAAATGGCTGTGCACCACTTGCGTGACCCATTGTGCAACCATAATGCATCACTGGTTGCACAAGTGAAATATGCTGGGTGCAGGGGGGGAGGTCCTGCTCTCCAGGGAAGGTCTGGTCAGGTTTGGAGTCTGGCCAGAGGTGGGTCCTGCCATGGAACGAGGCTGCGGAAAACCAGCTCCCACCCAATACTGGATCACAAAAAGGACTCCGTAGATCATAGAATCATAGAATCATAGATCATAGAATCATAGAATAGCAGAGTTGGAAGGGGCCTACAAGGCCATCGAGTCCAACCCCTGCTCAATGCAGGAATCCACCCTAAAGCATCCCTGACAGATGCTTGTCCAGCTGCCTCTTGAAGGCCTCTAGTGTGGGAGAAGAGCCCACAACCTCACCAGGCAACTGATTCCATTGTCGTACTGCTCTAACAGTCAGAAAGTTTTTCCTGATGTCCAGCTAGAATCTGGCTTCCTTTAACTTGAGCCCGTTATTCCGTGTCCTGCACTCTGGGAGGATCGAGACGAGATCCTGGCCCTCTGTGTGACAACCTTTCAAGGATCTGAAGAGTGGTCTCATGTCTCCCCTCAATCTTCTCTTCTCCAGATGCCTTGAAACAAAATGAGACGAATGCCAGAAGAGACCGTGTTGATCCACCGCTCTTTCTTGTCGAGAACAGAGATTGCTAGACTAGAACCAGCTTGGTCTGAGGCCACAAAACAATGTTTATCTTTGAGCCACGGTATCATTGCAAGAGAAACCCACACTACAGAAACCGATGGAACATGGGTGGGTGGGGGGGAGTCCCTCCCGGCAGTTCTTCCATCTGGTGGTTCTCTGTGGGGACGTTATTATGTAGCGCTGAAGAAAAGTTAACAAGCCGTTTGGGATGGTGCTGGGCGAAGGCAGCAAAACATGCGTTGAAGTGAAGCCTGCATCTGTGAGTCCCTGTTAGCGGTGGGTTCTCTTTGCCAGCGCATGGGGCTTGCTGTCTCGTGCCCTTGCAAGCTGCCTCCATCCTCCCCCAAGCCAGCCGGCCCCACCCCAAGCAACGACTGTTGCTTCCAGACGGGCCCCTGCGTCTCCCTGTCGTCACGCTTGCTGCCACTTCAAACACAGCGCGCATTAAGGCACATAGTATTCAAATGAGCTACCAGCAGAGAAGAAATATGGCAAATGGGGGTGGAGGGGTGGGGAGAGGTTCAAAGGCCTAAACCTCCTTTGCAGAGTGGTTCCTGAGCACATCCTGCTTCTTGCTCGGCTTCCACTCGTTCCGTCACGTCTTACTCAGAAGTCCCCGGGAGGCTGCGTCCTTTGGCGGTCTTTGGCTTGAAGTCTCCTTTGGTGCAATATCCTTCTTTTCTTCCCTTTTTTTTTCTCCCCCGGCTCCCCTTTGGTCAAAGGCTATTTTGGAAGCAAACAATTTTACAGTTATTAAAGGGAGGGTGGAAGGTGTGGAAAAAGCTTCCGCGGTCTGGGTGGCAGAGAGCCAGAGAGAAACGGCTGGCACCAGCATTAAGGAGGTTTCTCTGCAAACAAAGAAGGGGGGAGGTGGGGGGGGCGCTAATGCATCTATAATTAATATGGAAGGAGCTGCCTGGCCCCCGCCCCTGCCTTTGATTGCCAGTGAGTGAAGGGACGACAGCCGTCCCGAGATCCCAGAGAAAAAGAGGACACCACGCTGCTCCTAATCAACTGCATCCCCATTAGCTAAGATTCAATTAGGGGCTGCCTGTAATGAGATTTGCTCAAGGAGACGATGGAAGGATGAGAAGGCCGCTGGCTCCATTCCGGTTTGCACAAATGGGCAATTCTGTGCCTCTGCAGATTGCAGAGGAGCCAAGGCGGTAAACAGGCCATCTCTCTCAATTTGGTCCAGGTAATGACGCCCATTTCTCCAAGCCAGGTGGTGGGCCGTGGCCTCCCCTCTTTCTCCTTGGCCCGTCCTTCCAACCACCGTATGCATGCGGCAGCCACGGCCCATTCGGTTTTCTTTCTGCCACCCTCTGTTAATCCATTCTGTTCCCCAGGGCCGATTCTCAAGCCCTTCCCTAACCTCTTCGTCCCCGCCCCAAAGTTCAAGGAGGATTCTAAGGAGGATTCTAAGCAGCAGTCCTCCCACCGACCTTCCCAGCCCTCTTGGCCTCAGAGCGTGTGGGGAGCCTCCACCCCACCAGGTTCCGTGGGGGAAACGGATAGCGAACTTTATCTAAGAGTGAACTTGGTTAGTGAGAAGCAAAATGAGAAGCAAGAAGGAGGAATCAGCATCATTGGGGAAATGCACTAGGGCTGTGCACGGACCCCACGATTCGCTTTGGATCCTGAGCCGCAACTTCCGGATCGGGTCCGCTCCGCTTCACGCCAATCTGCCAGTGGTCCACTTCGCTTCTCTGCAGAGCTCCGGATCCAAATTGGAGCTCCGCCGCAGCAGCGGCGGTGCGAGGTAAGGCCCCGTCCCTCCTCCCCACTTACCTGCGTCCGTCCGCAGTCCGGCATCTGCTTCAACTGAGCCCAGGGACTCAAACAGGAAGACCAGGCCGCAGCTGCGGCTTGGTCTTCTGGTTTGAGTCCTCGGGGTCAGTTGAAGCCACTGCCGGACCGCAGACGGACGCAGGTAAGACCCTTCCCCCGCCTCCTTACCTGGTTCCACCGCTGTCGCCACACAAGCAGCAACGGCAGCAGCGGCAGGTAACCCCCCCTCGGGCACACCACTTACCTGGTCCATTGCGGCCCGTCGCCGGCTTCACTAGAGCCCGCGGCTCAACCTGGAACTCTCCTATTTGCAATACTACAAACGAGAAGGATTTGGAATTGTTGTAGATCGCAAGCTGAATATGAGCCAACAGTGCGATATGGCTGCAAGAAAGGCAAATGCTATTTTGGGCTGCATTAATAGAAGTATAGCTTCCAAATCATGTGAGGTACTGGTTCCTCTCTATTCGGCCCTGGTTAGGCCTCATCTAGAGTACTGTGTCCAGTTCTGGGCTCCACAATTCAAGAAGGACGCAGACAAGCTGGAGCGTGTTCAGAGGAGGGCAACCAGGATGATCAGGGGTCTGGAAACAAAGCCCTATGAAGAGAGACTGAAAGAACTGGGCATGTTTAGCCTGGAGAAGAGAAGATTGAGGGGAGACATGAGAGCACTCTTCAAAGACTTAAAAGGGCCAGGATCTCTTCTCGATCCTCCCAGAGTGCAGGACATAGAATAACGGGCTCAAGTTAAAGGAAGCCAGATTCCAGATGGACATCAGGAAAAACTTCCTGATTGTTAGAGCAGTACGACAATGGAATCAGTTACCTAGGGAGGTGGTGGGCTCTCCCACATGAGAGGCCTTCAAGAGGCAGCTGGACAACTGTCTGTCAGGGATGCTTCAGGGTGGATTCCTGCATTGAGCAGGGGGTTGGACTCAATGGCCTTGTAGGCCCCTTCCAACTCTGCTTTTCTATGATTCTATGATTCTATGATTTAGCCAAACAGGACGAAGGATACATGGTTGAATAGTTTTTATTCCACCCACCAGAGAGCAGCCCAGGGGGGCAAATACAATAGTCCTGTTCAGACAGCATGACAGTGGGGTAGATGGACCAAGGGTCTGACTCAGCGTCAGGCAACTTCCAATATTCTGATAACTCCCCCCCCTGAAGAGTTGGCATTGAGGTGATGGCCACAGAGCCTGCTTATTTAATTTCTAAAAGTGCTTTGGAGCCCAATGCAGAACTTGTAGCAACACTGTGCGAACCTAAATCCCTGCTCTCTAGTTCCGGCTGTATGGGAGCTGGCTGTGTTTATTGCGGGAAATGAATGGCTCTCTGCACAGACTCAGAGGAAGTCTTTCATTATATATTACATAATCATTCCAGGTCTGAGCCCTGACATTAGAAATACATTCTGGCGATAAGCCTCAGTTCAGACTAAGTTTGGAGAAGTCAGGGACAGAATGTGATTTCCAGAATGTAGAGGACCGCACGATTTCTGCAGCCTGCCCCAACACAAAAACGGGGGGAAACTGCAATCGGAGAATCAGAACAGAGTTCATGCCACCAGAAAGGCTTTTAGAGGCACATCTTTGCTTTGAGTTCTGAGTCATCGTCCCACCTCGACATTGCCGGTTCCCTGGGGAGCCGTTCTGTCGCCAAGGCCCTGCCAAGGCCCTGCCAAGGCCCAGCCTGCACGGCTGATGTTGCAGGAAGCTGCTCAGACGAGATAAATCAGCTGGCAGGCAAGAGTGTCGCTCTGGACGCTGAGCCAGCAGAGAGTGAGACGGGGTGGCATTTCTCAAGCCTCCCTGTGGATTTTGCATTTAGGCCTTTTAGCCAAAGACCCATGGCACGCTCTCTAAAAAGGCGGGGGGCCTTCAGCGGAAGAACGTAACTCCGTGGTACATTTGGAAGTGGAGAATTCAGCTTCTCCTCCAACTGCATTTACTTAAAGGGTATAGCAGGATCTTTGTTCCCCATGCAAAAGCAGTATGCATGGCGTGTCTCCCTAATGCCGGGTCTCTCCTCCTGCCAAACGCCGCTACTGTCTTGCCAGGAACGGCAAGACAGTCCGAGGCTGGGGCTGGGCAGCAGTTTTCTGAGAGAGCTGGAGGTGATTTGAAAGAGGGACTGCTGGTGTGTGTGGGTGGGTGGGTGGGTGTGGGTGTATTTCCATTCCTGGCACTGGCATGGAGGGCAGGCAGGGTTGGCCACCTGCCAAGGGCCTGTTCCAGCAGGGGGCCAAAAGACAGAGAAGGGCAACCAAGGAGACCAAGGGGGCTGGAGCATCTCCCTGATGAGGAAAAGTTGCAGCAGCTGGGATTGTTCGGCTTACAAAAAGGTGAGTAAGGGGACCCTTTCCAAGATGGAGGGGTCCCAAATTATACATGGTGAGGTGGAGAATGTAGACAGGGAGACATTTTTATCCTGCTCTTGCTACCCTAGAACCCAATGGGGTCATCCCATGGAGCTGATCGGCGGGAGATTCAGGACAGATAAAAGGAAGGCCACGCAGCACAGAGTTACACTATGGACCTCACTACCACAAGATATGGTGATGGCCACCCATTGGGATGGCTTTAAAAGGGGGTTGGATAAATTCCTGGAGGAGAAGGCAATCCATGGCTACTAGCCCTGATGGCTATGTGGTACCTCCAGTATCCGAGGCAGTAAGCCTGCGTGCACCAGTTGCTGGGGAACATGGGTGGGAGGTTGCTGTTGCACCATGTCCTGCTTGTGGTTCCCTGGTCAACAGCTGATTGGCCCCTGTGTGAACAGAATGCCAAATGAGACGGACCCTTGGTCTGATCCAGCCTCCGGGCTCTTCTTCTTCTGTTCTTATGACAAGAACCCCCTGGAATGGATCCTCCTCGTGACGCTTGTGACCAGCTGCTCCAGCCGCCTCTCACCCTGGCCCAGGCAATGGCCGTGGTGAGGAGGTGAACCAGTAGAGGCCACGGCCGTCTTGCTCCCTGGCTCTCGGCCTGTCGAGCAAGCAAGCGGTAGCCATGATGAGAAAGTGGAGGAGAAGCGAGAGCAGCTGGTGGCCATGGTGCTGAGAAGGAAAGACTCACTGAGGGAAGGGGCCCATGGAGGGTCTCTTGGTGGAGCCTGCACTGTTCTTCCCACTCCTAACTAGGTCTGTATAATGTGTAGTGTGACAACATGAGAAGCTAAAGCACTTTCCAATTTCTCAGGCACAAAACAATCACTTTCAGATTTCCCAACAACAAAAACCTAGGGCTTTGCTAGACCTACCGGGTGTTCCGTCATTGAGGAGCGGTGAAAGCGGATTTTCCCGTTCAGCCGTGACGCCTCATCATCCACACCGTCCTTCGATTTGTTGCGGAAGTTTGCGCCGGTTGTGCTGTTGCCGGCGCGAGCATGGTTGCGCAGCCACACCGGCCTGATTTCTGCAGCTTTTTTTTCGCTTGCCGCACGGTTTGCGCAAGTCCGGAGGACCGCAAACAGCGCCGATCGCTTGCACAGCCGTCAGCGCTGCTGCCGCGGTAGTGGCGGCAGTGGTGGCAGCGGCAGCGGCGGCGGTGGCACCGGCAGTGCCAGTGCCAGCTGAAGTGGGGAGGGGACGGAGGGGAGCCAGTTGCCATTGGTGGATGGCTCACAGGGGGCGCGGCCAGCGAGCGCTGGTGCTGAGGGTCAACATTGATGCGGTCACTTCCTGATGGGGGTCGTGGCGTGTGTCATATGACCCGAGGTCAGTCGTCTGCATGGACACTCTGTGCCTACATCTCCCATCATGCCTCTGAAGTGTCGGCGGCGATGACCGCCTCTGTGCCCTCTCCCCCATCCCACGGAGCCAACCCACATCTGTCCGTAGGCATGGCAGCAGCCCAGAAACAGCTGTGCCCTCTTCCAGCCGCGTACCCACACCAACAGGCACACAGCCCTTCATGCCTGGACTGTCCTCCTCAGTCCCCGCTCGCCTTTACATCTTCGGCGCACCATACAGCACCGCCATTATGCGGCCGCGGTGGCTGCCCACCGCGAGGAGCCACCAGCTTCCCATGACTGTGGGATGCCCGCCTTTCCGAAAAGTGACCCACGCAAAGGTTGAAATAGGAAAAGCAGGCACACATTCCCCACCCATTCCCCCACACACCCCCAGCGGCACACCAGCCACTTTTGCGGTCCTCCGTTCCTATGCAAACTGTCACTTAGGAATAATAAAAAAAAGCCGCTCCGCCGCGCTGCCCCAGCTGGCGGACTGGGCGCAAATGGCGGAGGTGGCTTGACCGAAGCCGCTGGCCACTCCCCTTAGCACGCCTTTTCCTGACCAGTGCGGACCGCAGTGACCTCACATCCTCCCACACGTACTCCAAATTAGCGCAGGACGGCAGGAAAAGACACACTAGAACTCACTTTTTTAAAGACGGGATAAAGAGGCTTCACCGCAGGATAACGGCGGATCCTCGTGAACGTCATCTGGAAGCCTCGACGTGACTGCGGAAGGTAACGCGCGCTACAGCCTCGTCTAGTAACGCCCCTAGTCTCTGTCTCCAGCCTTGCAGTCTTGAGAACTGCATCAGTCAACCTTGTCCAACAGTGAAGAGGAATCTCCAGATGTTGTTGGACACCAACTCTCATCAGCCCCAGCCAGCATGGCCAATGCTCAGGGGTATTGGGAGTTGCAGTCCAACAAATAGGTGGAGGGACACAGCATTCACCCCCTGATTCAACTCAACTCTCGATAGGAGTTGCACTCTTTTTTTTGTATCAGCTTTCTCCAACCTGGTGCCTCCAGATGTGTGGGACTACAACTCCCAGCATCCCCAGCCAGCATGGTAGTTGTAGTTCATCACATCTGCAGGTTACCAAGGCCGTAGCTAGACCTAAGGTTTATCCCAGGATCATCCCGGGTTCGTCCCTGCCTGAGTGCTGGATGCCCTGCGTGGCACTTAGGCCACAGCTAGACCGAAGGTTTATCCTGGGATCATCCAGGGTTCGCCCCTGCCTGAGTACTGGATCCCCTGTGTGTCACCTAGATGAACTGGTGTGACCCCTGGACGATCCTGGGATAAACCTTAGGTCTAGCTACAGCCCAAGTCGGGGAAGGCTGTGGTATATATCTGTTGTTGGCATCTGGTGATCTTCCCTGACTGCACAGGTTAGTCATTTTGACCTGGCCCCTTAGGGGCAGAGCAGTTGCTTTGGGTTAGCTTCTCTTTCCTTTCTGTGAGTAATTGCTAGCTACGCCTGCACTGAAGGCCTCCATCCCTCTTCTACTGCATTTTTGCAGAATCATTACAGCAACCTTCTGGGTTGTTTGTGAGCCGTATGCTAGCTTTCAGACTGCCACGATCCACCTCAAGAGACATGTCAAGAGCTCCCAATCTCTCTCTCTCTCTCTCTCGTCCAGTTTCTGTTTAACCCTCATTGTGTAAACAAATTGGACAGTGAACAGACAAATTGGCTTGCTGGATCAAACCAAGATCCATTTTGTCCAGTTTTTATCTCAATTTTAGAATTTCTGTAAACTGCCCAGAGAGCCCTGGCTATGGGAGCGGTATATAAGTGTAATAAATAAATAAATAAATAAATAAATTGACCTATCAACAGCAGCCAACCAGCTCACACAACTAGCATGGCCAATTGCCATCCTTCACAGATTCAACAGCCCATACAGCTCCATATTCCTCCCACAGTGATCAAAGACCCTTCTGCTCTCAACAGTAGAAGCCACTGATCTTACGACTCGAATTATTTACTCAGAGAGAGAGAGAGAGAGAGAGAGAGAGAGAGAGAGAGAGACTTTCCGACTGCATTCACCAGCAAAGTTCAATGCATCACTGTAAACTCAGGAAGAGTAGCTTGTGTAAACCATTTGCCTCAATTCACAAACCTGGTCATTCATTTATGGGTGCAAATGTTGGCAACTCTTTGCTTCACCATTGCCATAAACGACTGGGGGGGGGGTGAAAAGAAAGAAAGAAGGAAGGAAGGAAGGAAGGAAGGAAGGAAGGAAGGAAGGAAGGAAGGAAAAACAGAAAGAAAGACAGCTCAAGCCCATTCAAATCTAAAGGACCTTTTTTGCTTGGATTTAGTTTGAATTAATTCACTGAGCTCACATTTTAATCAGAGTCCCAAACATCAGCTTTAATTACTGTCGTTTCATTAGTTCAGGCTAAAATGAACTGGTTGAACTAATTGGCACTGAAGTCTGAGTTTAATGAAATTGTGAACAAAGCAAATTAATCAAAGCTGAGTTTCTCACCCAAGTTTCTGAGAGGCGTGAATGAAAACTTAATATGGAGACCCTTTTCTTTTTTAACCTGACGTTAGGCTGTCCGGTGAATGGATTGAGTGCTGAGAGAGAAACTCTACTTGACTGCTGAGGGAGAAATCCAAGGGCCGTATTGGCTCAGGATGATGGGAGTTGTAGTCTGACACATCTGGGCCGCACCACGTTGGGCAAGACTGTATGCATAGCATATAGTTTGCCTGCATGGATGGCCAATGCCGACGTCGCTTTTCCAAATTTATGCCAGGAAAAGGTCTAACGTGGTCTTTTTGTGTCAGGTGTGAAAATGTCTAAGCATGAGAATTGCAGGGGTGGTGGAATAATGATGCCTTCTTCCGACTGTTTAGCCTTAAAAGCTAGGTAATAATGTGTTTGCTTTTAGCATAAATTGAGGCTTATTACCCGACTGAACGCCGGCATTAGTAGAACTACTTTGGCTTCTGTGGGTTTACTTTTCAACACAAGGGCAAAGGGAGTGGATGAGTCTTCTTGAGAATTCATGGCCACCCCAAGCCCAGCCCAAATATTCAAGTGGGGCAAACCTCACTTCCCAGCATCCTGAGTTCAACCAGTGAAGGCTGGTGGCTCCGATGTCAGTGGGGCTGTGGATCTGCTCTGTGGATCTATCAGAACCAGTCAGAACTCTAAATGAACTGTCTGATGTGCTTAACCTACTTGGTGTGTGTGTGTTGGGTTCAGCACCTTGGATAGCTTCTCTAAACTTCTTCTGACCAGGGCAGAGTCACAGCCCCACTGATACTGGAGCCACCAGCCTACACTGGGTTTCGTGGCAATGTCTGGAATCAGGACCTTTGGGCTCCTCCGCTCCCAGTCTGATAACTGGGCTGGCTTCTATCCCCTGGGCTCCATATCAAGCTGGTCCCTGCCAGAGAATAACAAGCCTGGCTTTCCTCCCCTTCTGTCCCCCTTGCAGGCCTACAGACCATGTGGGCAGGTACAGCCATGGCTGGCTCCAGAGGGTGGCAAATCGGAGCAGATTTCAGAGGCCTGCCACAGGGCACCCAAGGGAGTCTGAGGCCCCATGCTCTGGCTGCAAAGCGCTGTTGCCTTCATGTTCTACTTGTGGACTTCCCCAGAGACATTGAGCTGGCCACTGTACGGAAGAGGGTGCCGGTGCAGATGGACCACCTGGGCCTGATCCAGCAGCCAGACTCTTGTCACGTCCTTGGGATGTCCTTTCCCGTTTGGCGCATGCCGTGTTTGCCTTTGTTTTTGCACACTTCCGATACAGACTGATGGGAGACTTGAAAGCTCAAGCGTAAAATTGAAGTGTGAATTCAAACAATATTGAGTGCGGACCAACCATGCTGTCTTCCTGGACTGACACAGAAGAGGAAGATAAAATCCATCGTAAGAGCGGTGCTGGATCAGACCAAAAGCCTCTCCAGGCCAACCAGATGCCTAAATGGGAAGCGCAGACGCAGGATACAAGCACAATCTTAAGGGATTCAGCTTGTGCTGGATGGGGTTACACTCCCCCTGAAGATGCAGGTCCGCAGCTTGGCTGTTCTTCTGGATTCAGCCCTGAGCCTGGATCCCCAGGTTTCGGCGGTGGCCAGGAGTGCATTTGCACAGTTAAAGCTAGTGCGCCAGCTGCGCCCGTTCCTAGAGATGTCAGACCTGGCCACGGTGACACATGCCTTAGTTACATCCCGATTGGATTACTGTAACGCGCTCTATGTGGGGCTGCCTTTGAAGAGTGTTCGGAAACTCCAGCTGGTTCAAAGAGCTGCAGCCAGATTGTTGACCGGGGCTGGTTACAGGGAGCAGACAACAACTCCCCTGTTCAAACAGCTCCACTGGCTTCCAGTCTGTTTCCGGGCACAATTCAAAGTGCTGGTTATGACCTATAAAGCCCTATATGCCTCGGGTCCAGGTTATTTGAAAGAACGTATTCTCCCTTATGAGCCTGCCCGTGCTTTGAGGTCTTCTGGAGAAGCCCTTCTTCAAGTCCCACCTTCTTCACAGGCGCGCTTGTTGGGAACATGGGAGAGGGCCTTCTCGGTGGCTGCTCCGGTGCTCTGGAACTCTCTTCCCGGGGAAGCTAGGCTGGCTCCCTCCTTGATGGGCTTTCGGAAGCAGGCGAAAACTTTTTTGTTCCATCAGGCCTTTGGAGAATAATCTGGCCCTCCATCTACGTTAATGTCTTATAATTTTGTTGTGTATTTCAAACGTTTATGGTTTTGTTCCCCCCCCCATGTATGTTTTAAACTTTGTAAGGCCACCTTGAGGCCCAGCATTGGGCAAAAGGCGGGATACAAATAAATATAATAATAATAATAATAATAATAATAATAATAATAATAATAATAATCTTATACCTATAGGCTCAGAAGCAGGTACCACTGAGTTCAGTGGAAAGGGGGTTCAGAATTGCAGCCTTGATGTGCAGGTGGTCCAACAGGCTGCATACCCTGTTTCCCCGAAAGTAAGACATCCCCGAAAATAAGACCTACTTCCAGTTTTGCCTCATGTGTAATATAAGGCATCCCCCCGAAAATAACACCTTTTTTTGTTCAACAATAAATGTGTACCGTATTCTTCATGGAAAAATAAGACATCCCCTGAAAATAAGACCTAGCGCATCTTTGGGAGCAAAAATTAATATAAGACACTGTCTTATTTTTGGGTATGTATGTAGGGATTCCGCTTCCCTTCATTTTTCAGCACTAACATTTTATGGCAGAAGGCCCCCTACCAGCACAGCTAAGGGCCAAAAGAGATATTATTTTATTATTTTATTATTTATTTATTTATTGCATTTATACCCTGCCTTTTTTCCTCCAAGGATCCCAAGGCGGCGTACATAATCCTCCTCCTTTCCGTGTTATCCTCACAACAACAACCCTGTGAGGTGGCTTGGGCTGAGAGTCTGCGACTGGCCCAAAGTCACCCAGTGGGTTTCCATGGCCGAGGGGGGACTAGAACCCGGATTTCCCGACTCCCAGTCCGACACCTTAGCCACTACACCACACTGGTGGGGTGGTGGGCAAAGGGGGCAGTTTCCTAAATGGTTTCTCCTTTGTAAACCGCCCAGAGAGCTTCAGCTATGGGGCAGTATATAAATGTAAATAAATAAATAAATAAATAAATAGGGCTAATCACATGCTTTAGCTGATTTTTCCCTCCAGAGTTTCAACGGGTGAGAAAACATCTTAATCCACAACTGCTAAACTCTAATTTCTCAGGGACTGAAGGAACTCTTCTTCTTCTTCTTCTTCTTCTTCTTCTGCTTCTTCTTCTTCTTCTATATAAATTAACTTTCTACGAACACAATTGTGTTTGCCTTCGACAAGGTGGAACTGCATTTAGCAAACAAAGGTTTCTGTAGCTTCCCATCACAGACCTGTGTCAGCCCTTTAATAGAAGGAGCAACGTTGCCATCAGCATAAGACAGAATGGGGCAGCCGAGGGGCAGAGCCTAGCAGCCGAGACGCGGAAATGGACAACTTTCCCCAACCTGGTGCCCTCCTGATGTGTTCGACTGCAACTCCCATCTTTCCCGACCAGCATGACAAATCAGCATGCTGGCTGGGGATGGTGGAAGCTGTTGTCATGAGAAGATAAGAAGAGCCCTGCTTGATCAGACCAAGGGCCATCTAGTCCAGCATTCTGTTCACACAGGGGCCGACCAGCTACCCATGCAACTAGTGCATATTGCACATACTACCCCTTGTACTGGAGGTAGCATAGAGCCACCAGGACCAGGAGCCATTGGTAGGTAGCCTGATCCTCAATGAATTTTGTATAACCCCCTTTAAGAGCCATCCAAATTGGTGGCCATTGCCACATCTTGTGGTAGTGAATTCCATAGTCTAACTACGTGCTGTGTGAAGAAGGACTTCTCTTTATCTGTCCTTGATCATTGACCACTTATTCCTACTCTCTGCTTTCTGGTTCTTTAACCAGTTACTGATCATTCAGAGGACCTCTCCTCTTATTCCATGGCTGCTAAGTTTGCTCAGGAGTCTCTGGAGAGGAACATATCCAAGGCCTTTGGCAGGTCCATGCAAACAATGTTCACAGGATTACCCTTGTCCACATGCCTAGTCTTGGGTGCCACTAGGCAGAAACTGCAGCTTCCTTGATTTTTAGCCCTCCAAACTTCAGTAATATGGTTGCTGGTTGACAACCTAAGATCACCCTGAGCTAGGGATATACAGATTTTGTTAAATCAATTCTGTTTGTGTTTCGCAGCTTGACAGCTGTCTTTTCTTCCAGCATCTGCTCATTGACAGAATTGGAACCTTTTTTTAGGAATGTACTAGAATTTCATTCCTGTTTGCACACTTAGTGCAAGTGCACATTTACACCCCCAGTTAAAAAAAAAAAAGTCATCAAACAACTGGGCAAGTTTAGCCTGGAGAAGAGAAGATTGAGGGGAGACATGAGAGCACTCTTCAAATACTTGAAAGGTTGTCACACAGAGGAGGGCCAGGATCTCTTCTCGATCGTCCCAGAGTGCAGGACACGGAATAAGGGGCTCAAGTTAAAGGAAGTCAGATTCCAGCTGGACATCAGGAAAAAACTTCTTGACTGTTAGAGCAGTACGACAATGGAACCAGTTACCTAGGGAGGTGGTGGGCTCTCCCACACTAGAGGCATTCAAGAGGCAGCTGGACAACCATCTGTCAAGTATGCTGTAGGGTGGATTCCTGCATTGAACAAGGGGTTGGACTCGATGGCCTTTTAGGCCCCTTCCAACTCTACTATTCTATGATTCTATGAATCCATAAAAGCCATGTCACTTGGGAAAAGCCAGTCTTCTGTGGCATCTGCAGGTCAGAATCATAGAAATTCAAACACATTTGAATCTGTTACAGATTTCTAGAACATCCCTAATCTGGTGGAAGGGCCTGGCACTGCCCTGAAATATGAGCCCTCCCCTGTTAAGTGGGCATTTGTGGAAATGTTCCCTTCCACTCCCTAGTGGTACTGTAGATGGAAATGGCAAAGCCAGGCAGAGCCTAAAGTCTCATTGGGATATTTACAATTGTTCATAGAATCATAGAATCATAGAATAGCAGAGTTGGAAGGGGCCTACAAGGCCATCAAGTCCAACCCCCTGCTCAGTGCAGGAATCCACCATACTTGTTGGCAAGTATGGCCAGAAAGCGTCATCACACAGGGGGAAATCACGTTTGCTTACCATCGCTTCACCACCCACGCGTTTGTCCCTCATTACTTCATCTTTTGAAAGAGGAAGGAAACAACGTGCCCGTGGCCCATTTGATCCCGCTGCTTCTCCTGCACACAGCAGGAGATAGCGGCAACTTCCGACTTTAAAAAGAAATCAGACTTGCTGGAGTGTTGTTCTTTTGTGGCGCAAAGAAGGCTAGAAGGGGCAGGAGGCAGACGATGACATGAGAGGGACCCGCAAAAATCCATGAGTGCCACTCGTCTGATGGAGCTCAAAGTGACATCCAGAAATGTTGGTGAGCCTTAGTAGCCAGCCAATATTTGTGCTCACCATGAATACCACCCAAGCCGGGGAGAGTCCCAGCCCTTCTCTTGCCTTGACTTTGCGTGGAGCTTTTCTCATCAAATTCAACGATGCGCTCACCAGCGGCGAATTGGAAAGCACATCTGTGGACCACTGTGTGTGGTGGTGACCCAGCCAAACTAGGGCCAACCCTTTCCCCCAAGGGATGCATTTCTCAGCAGCTTCCCAAAGAGGGAACATGACACACGCGCGCACCCATAACAGCACACATGGGAAGGGAATCAGACCTCACCCTATGAAGAAGGGGACCAAACAGGAAACGCTATTTTCTTTCCCCGCCTTTAGGGACTTTATTTGAATGCATTGTTGGGAAATGTACAGATACATTTACGAAGTGTGTTTGTTTCATCTGGGGGTTTCAAAAGCTCAGCAGGCAACCAGCCCCATTCATCACGGGGCCTGACAGGAAGATATATTTTCATTAGTAGAATCTGTAATGAACATATGGCATTAGGATTTCGATCTTCCCTTCCGCAGATAATTACTGATTTGGGGGGCGGGAGGGGGGGCAGAGAAGGAAGGAAATAGGCACATATGGAGTTTGCTGGGCTCAGTGCCGGCATATAGAATAAATATCTCCAAATTAGCCCTGGAATGCTTTGTGAACACGTCGATTGGAGAGAGACGGGCACAGAAATGCCTTGCGTGAATTCACAGCTCTGTCTTCCTCACCGCCTAAGATCCTAGAACTTCTCTTTGATCACACTGGGTTTTCTTAACGTTTCTAGCTGTAGAACTCTGAATGATTTAAAACACTTTTGAAGTTTGGGAATGTTTCCCATGCATCACCTTTGGGCCTCTTTGGGCTGCTTCTGCGAACATTCGATTATTGTTAATTCAACGAGAAAATGAAAAAGAGGCATTTGTAACAAAAATTAGCATTTTAGGGCATGCAGGTCTTCTGTTCGCATCCTAACCTGCAGTACCTCAGTAACAGTAATTAATTTATTATTATGAAAATTTCTATCCCATCTTTCCAAATCAATGCCCAAGCCATCTGAGAAAAATCATACACAATTACATTAAAAGTAGCATGCACTAGCACAATGTAATTTACATTATTGCAACTGCCAAACAGGATGCTGCCCAGTACAACAGCCCAGTAAGGTAGGCCAGTATTGTCTCCATGTTGCAGATGGAGTGGATGAGACTCAGAGTGGCTTGCCTAAGGCCAGGTCAGTGAATTCACGACAGACAAGACTTGAACTCAACCCTTCCTGGTTCACTGCTTAGCATCTTAGCCGTTAAGTATAGCAGTAAGCCTATATACACCAGTTGCTGGGGAACATGGGTGGGAGGGTGCTGTTGCACCATGTCCTGCTTTGTTGGTCCCTGGCCGAGGGCTGCCTGGCCACTGTGTGAACAGAGCGCTGGACCCTCGGTCTGCTCCAGCAGGGCTCTTCTTATGTTCTTATGTTCTTAATCAGGCATATCCAGGAACTAAGTTGACAGGTAAATCAACCACCTGCTGGATCACTTTTTCAGAGCCCCCGGAAGCCTGAACTTCATTTGCCAATGTTGAGATGGTGACAAAAGGCCCCAAATTCAGAAGGCCCCAAATACTGAAGGCATCAAATTCAGTCTGAACAGTTGGAAGGATCAAGTGTCAAGTGATGGGTAAGTCCTTTCTATGCCTGGGACCCAGGAGAGCTATTGCCAGGCAGAGAACACAATACTGGACTAGATGATGGGCAAAGAGCAAGTGGCCCAGTCTTAGGCTGCTACCATTTCACCAAAGCTGCCAATGTTGGCATTATGAGTCGCTTGAAATTGTTCCTTATGCCCACATCACTTTTAATTTGTCTGGCCACTGTTCAAAACAGGGTGCTGGACAAGGAGGGCTCTGGGTCTAATCCAGTAATGTAATCGTTGCATTATGTTCTTGGGCATTCATGTTGCCCTTCCCATTGTAGGAATGGGAGGACAGACACCAACAGAGAGTCGTTTGCTCCAGTCCTTGCAATGAATCATGGTAGGCTTGGAACTGAGGTCCAAGACGCTACTTCTCTAAATGGTGACACTTCACTGGGGCAGCTTTGGTTTCTTGGGGATGGGAGAACACTGGAGATGTGTGGCATGTTGTACGTTTGCTTTATTGTGTCTCATAAGTGGAGACAAGCAGCGTGCAGAAAAAGGCATCTTGCACGCCATTCATGCTCACTCTCTCGTTCTCTCTCAGTCTCTGTCTCCCAAAGTGACAAAGAGTTCACAGTCCACATGCAGGAATCCACCACTTTAGGGTGGATTCCTGCATCGAGCAAAGGGTTGGACTCGATGGCCTTACTGTTAACTTCCTGACTGTTAGAGCAGTGCGACAATGGAACCAGTTACCTAGGGAGGTTGTGGGCTCTCCCACACTAGAGACCTTCAAGAGGCAGCTGGACAACCCTCTGTCAGGGATGCTTTAGGGTGGATTCCTGCATTGAGCAGGGGGTTGGACTCGATGGCCTTGTAGGCCCCTAACAACTCTGCTATTCTATGATTCTATGACTATTCTATGATTCTGTGATTCTATGTATCTCTTACACCTTCACCGTCTTTTCGGCAGGAGGTATCATGTCACCTTCCTCAACTTTTGATGGGTACCGAATTCAAGAGCCCCCAAAGGATCCTAACTACCCCTTAGCCATCATCGAAGCCAACTGAGCTATTAACCAGCAGGAGAGGAATGAATGCCTGGCCAGCAGCATAACAGCAGATGATTCCAGAGCAGTACGACAATGGAACCAGTGACCTAGGGAGGTGGTGGGCTCTCCCACACTAGAGGCCATTAAGAGGCAGCTGGACAACCGTGTCAGGAATGCTTTAGGGTGGATTCCTGCATTGAGCAGGGGGTTGGACTCGATGGCCTTAGAGGCCCCTTCCAACTCTACTATTCTATGATTCTATGACGCTGATGATGATGATGGTGATGATGATTTCCAACACCTGAAGCCTATGTGAGGGGAAGGAAGGAAGGAAGGAAGGAAGGAAGGAAGGAAGGAAGGGGGGCAGGCAGTAGAAATGTTGATATGGGGAAGTAAGAAAAAGCAGAGGGGAAAAAACCTCAGCAATGGACATGGTTAGCTACATACACACACACACCCTGTTACCCCAAACAACTTCTGAATCGCCCACCCACTCCCAGTATGAATTCAAATGCCTGTCCTTTTATTATTATTTTCAAGTTCAGATATTACAATCCATTGAAGAGAGATTAATTACTTTCTGCAGATGCTTCCCCCCCCCCCATCTCTGGACTCTGCCAACAAGTAGTATAAACATGGAGTCGCTCCAGGAACAAAGATCCATAGATTTTAAAGAAGGAAAAGATCACTGGTGTCAACCCATTTAGCTCCAGGCAATTTAATTTCCTCTAGGAACGATTAGATCAACCCCATTAAATTGCATTTGGCCCCCTTACAAGAGGACTGGAAGTCTTGACTTCGAGGCCAGTCATGGGGGGGGGGGGGGAACACGACGACTCAAAACTCAAGTGACTTCCCCAAGATCACATGGTAGGACGGTTGCGTCCAGTCAAAAAGTTGCGGCTGTAATCCTACTTACGCACTTACTTGCAATTTGTCTCCAGACATCCACGTCTGCTTCCTCCAACTCTCAGAAAAGCCTGTTAAATAATATAATAATACTGAATGTCACACTGCGGAAATAAATACTCCGGCAATTTGTACTCAGCAGCGATTGTCTCGCACACACACAGACTGGATTTCTGCACAGGAAGTCTGCTTCATATATCGGGTAAAGTTCAAAACTTGGCCTTGTGAACTCGTATTCATAGAATCATAGAATCATAGAAGAGCAGAGTTGGAAGGGGCCTACAAGTCCATCAAGTCCAACCCCCTGCTCAGTGCAGGAATCCACCCTAAAGCAGTGGATTATTTGTTGCCTTATTTGTTGCCTTATTTGTTGCATTTATTTATTTATTAGTGTATATACTGGCAATTGCTCTCAGGATGGTTGAAAATAGGGATGTGCTCCGCTTCTAATCGGACCGGCGACGGACCGGCGAATTAGAAGCGGAGCGGGGGGCTTTGCCTGCCCTTAAGGCGGAGGCGAAGAGGATTGGGGGGCCGGCGGAGCGTGGCGAAGAGGATCGAGGTGAAGGCGGATCCTTCGCCTCAATCCGGAGCTCCGCCGGAAAGGTAAGTGGGGTTTACCAGGCCCTGCCACTGTCGCTGTCGCCCATGCGGCGACAGCGGCAGGGCCCGGTATCCCCCCCCCCGGCTCTCCTCTCCCTTACCTGCCTCCGGAATTGAAGACACTGACGGACTGCGGACGGAGGCAGGTAAGGCCCCCCTCTCCCTTGGTCCCTTACCGGGCTCTGCTGCCGTCGCCGCATGGGCAGCGACGGCGGCAGGACCCGGTAACCACACACACCCCGCCCTCCTCTCCCTTACCTACCTCCGTCCGCGGTCCATCGACGGACCGCGGACGGAGGCAGGTAAGGCCCCCCTCCCCCTTGGTCCCTTACCAGGCTCTCCCGCTGTCGCCGCACGGGTGGCGATGGCGGCAGGTCCCGGTAAACCTCCCGCCCTCTTCTCCCGGCCTTACCTGGCGCCACTCCCCTCCACTGCGGAGCTCCGATTCGGAGCCGGAGCTCCGCGGCGAAGAGGAACAGAGTATGGGCGGAGCGGCGCGGAGCGGAGCAGGCCGACCCGAAATTTTCGGATCAGCCCGCGGGGCGGAGTGGGGGGTCCGTGCACACCCCTAGTTTAAAACACACACCGAACAACAACAACAATAATAATAAAACCTAAAGCAAAAACTACAAGAATGAAAATATTAAAAAATTAGAACATGATTTATTGGCCATTTTTCCAAGGCAAAGACAGCATCAAATAAAATCAATAAAACAATATTACTACAGTTGCGTAAAATAACCTGCCAGTAAGACTAAGGTTCATTGGCAAACAGGTGGCAGCAGCACAATCAAAGCCTCAGCAGTCATAATAATGATGGGTCAGAATCCGTGGAAGGGGTTTTGGTGTTGAAATGCTTTGGCCCAGCTGGTAGGCATTTCACGGAGTGAAGCTGCCAGGCAGGCTTGCCTGCGGAAGAGTTTCCAGAGAATGGAGAGTCTTCCCAGCAAGAGATGACATGACTTCATTGTTGAGATGTTGCATATCCGCATGGCTTTTAAAAAACACACGCACAGCGACTGTGTGCATGCTTGTTTGCTGTGATGTTGATCGATCGATCGATCAATTACATTTTCATACCACCCAATAGCCGAAACTCTCTGGGCGGTTCACAAGAATTAAAAATGCAAGACAATAAAATACAATCGATGAAAAGTATAGAAAAGTATTAAAGTTTTAAACTACAATATAAAAATAAAGATAATCAAACTATAGCAAGCAGCAGTGCAAAAAAATTTAAATGCAATGCCACATTAACAGAAATTGAAAAACTAAAATGCCTGCAGGAATAAAAAGATGTTCTGGTGCCAAAATGAGCACAACGTAGGCACCAGGCGAACCTTTCTGGGGAGCTCGTTCCACAACCGGGGTGCTTAGTAGCGCCCCACCTCACTTCCTTTGATGGGGGCTCCCAGAGAAGGGCCGCTGAAGCTGATCTTAGGGTCCGGACAGGTGTATATAAAACACCTTTGGAAGGGTTAGGGTACCATGATGTGCCCCCAGCACCAAGCAACTGTCATTGAATGGAATGCTGCTGTCTGTGAATGTTAAGGCTGCATATAGCCATCACGAGTAGTGGATGGCTCTAGAGCTCTACTCCTCCCTGAATTTGTCTAATCCCATTTTGAAGCCATCGCAGTTGATGGCCTCATCTTGTGGCATCAAATGTTCATTTATTCATTCATTACATATCTGTAACACCCAATAGCCAAAGCTAAGCTGATGGCTGAGTTGATCTTGTGGCATCAAATCATAGAATCATAGAATCATAGAATAGCAGAGTTGGAAGGGGCCTACAAGGCCATGGAGTCCAACCCCCTGCTCAGTGCAGGAATCCACCCTAAAGCATCCCTGACAGATGATTGTCCAGCTGCCTCTTGAAGGCCTCTAGTGTGGGAGAGCCCAGCACCTCCCTAGGTAACTGGTTCCATTGTCGTACTGCTCTAACAGTCAGGAAGTTTTTCCTGATGTCCAGCCGGAATCTGGCTTCCTTTAACTTGAGCCCGTTATTCCGTGTCCTGCACTCTGGGGGGATTGAGAAGAGATCCTGGCCCTCTTCTGTGTGACAACCTTTTAAGTATTTGAAGAGTGCTCTCATGTCTCCCCTCAATCTTCTCTTCTCCAGCCTAAACATGCCCAGTTCTTTCAGTCTCTCTTCATAGGGCTTTGTTTCCAGACCCCTGATCATCCTGGTTGCCCTCCTCTGAACACGCTCCAGCTTGTCTGCGTCCTTCTTGAATTGTGGAGCCCAGAACTGGACGCAATACTCTAGATGAGGCCTAACCAGGGCCAAATAGAGAGGAACCAGTACTTCACGTAATTTGGAAGCTATACTTCTATTAATGCAGCCCAAAATAGCATTTGCCTTTCTTGCAGCCATATCGCACGATTGGCTCATATTCAGCTTGCGATCTACATTTGCTCATTCATTCATTATAGTTCTATACCATCCAATTGTATACTTATTGCATTTTTAATATTTTAAATTGTGCACTGCCCAGAAAGCTCCAGTTATCAAGCAGTATAAAAAAGTAATAAAATAAATAAATAAATAAATAAATAAATAAATAAATAGCCAAAGCTCTCTGGGAATTTTACAATGATTTAAACCCGAAAAATACAATATAATCGCATAGTATAAAAACCACTTACATACAAAAATGTAAAACAATTTTGAACTATCAACCATTAATCCCTGAACCCATGAAATGCTTTATCATATGCTGTCAAATGCATGGGTGTAGAGGAAAGTCTTAGCCTGGCACTGGGAAGATGACAATGTTGGCACCAGGCGGGCCTCACTCAAGAGAGTATCCCATAAGGGAGGCACCACCGAGAAGGCCCTCTCCCTTGTTGTTATCCTCCAAACCTTCCACGTGGAGGAGGGCCTCAGAAGATGATCACGGCGTACAGATAAGTTCATTGTTAATAAATTATGCATTGTGTGAAGAAGGACTTTCTTCTACCTGTCCTGAATCACCTGCCAAACCTTGTCATTTGGGGGCGGGGGGCACGTTCATATGCAAATATTCAACCAGGCATTGTTGTCATCCAAGAGCTGTGCTCCAGTGGCCGAATCTAAATTTCGGGGCAGTACAGAAGGTCATCTTGTCACTGAGTCCTAAAACTCCACTATAAATCTTATTCCACCAAGGAAAAATGGCTAAACCCAAGGTTTGAAATGCAGTATTGACATGAGCATCTATCAGATTGCATCCAGCTCTGGGGCTGACTTTTGACATGGCAAACTGCCAAGTTTTACCAAGCCAGGCCTTTGGCGCATTTAGCCAACGCCAGCATGGCACTCAACCATGGAGAAGATGGGAGTTCTGGTCCATGCATCTGGAGAGCACTGGTTTGGGGAAGACTGGCAGCAGCAATTCAGAGGTACACACAAGAGTCTTTCCAGAGATTCTGGGGATGCAGCCAGGCCCTTTTGCATACAAAGAGTTCTGCTCTATTCTAGCACTGAGCAAACAGCCTGGTTAACCAGGGTTTGAGACTGCACCCGTGTGGGGAAAACGTCAGCGGGGACACGGAGCACAGGCTCAAGATCATAACTGAGATGAATTAAATGGTTTATTGATATGCCATGCTCAAGGCAGCAATGGCAGAGAAATAATTTTCTACGCCCAAATGACTACACAAGAACATAAGGGAAAACCCATCCAAGCAATACAATGGGATAATCAACAGCATAACGAAGCAGAGCAGAAATGAGGTAGGAATAGTGACAATGTGAATAAAGAAATCATTGGAACAATGGCGTAAGGACACAAAAACCCAGCAACCAACAGAAGCGATGAGAATGGAATCAGAACACGTATTGTCAAGCTATACGTCTCCCTGCGCAAATGTCCTGCTGCGATTAGCGCAAGTGCGAATTTATGCAAATTCACCCCGAAAGTGAACAACCAGTCGATCTGCAAGTCCACAGAAGCCTCGCGGAATCTGCAGGTTGGATTTATAAAAATCCAAACTCATTCGAATCCATCGCACCTTTCTGCAACCTCCTTAGTTTCAGGTATTTACTTTAGGTAATGGCAGTATTGGCTATTACACATGGGGGGGGGGAACCAAAATAGAAAAGAGACCACAAAGGTTTTTTTTTTTAAAAAAAAAATCTGAATCAAAGGCACTCCTCACCCTGGAAGGATGATTTGGGAGCCTTGGAGGAGAGGGTGGGTGTGCTGCCAGCGAAATATTTGCCTACTGGCAAATCCAGTGAGCTGAAACCGGGATGTGAAGCTTTTGCCTTCAGTCATGCTGAAATCAAAAGACCCAAAGACACTCTCTGGACTGTGTGTGTGTGATTTGGGGCCTTTCGCTGCTGACTGCTTCCTTGGGTTCTTAGTTTTGTTTTTTGCTTTCATTTTTGTTTTAAGTTTCCTCTTTGTAATAACAAATCTCTGGCGAATTCAACATTTCTGTGGCTGGATGAACTAGAAAGGAATGGTTGGGGATCTGTTTTTAATTATAAGTGGCTTTTGTGGTTACATGGTGGAGGGAGGTTGTGATAGCCTTCAGAGACAGAAGGGAAGACAGTGTAGGGATCTTCTGAGAACAAGAACTCGCACCCACACACTTTGGATGTGAAAAAATAACCCATGTTGTGTACACATGTTCCCAAAACCTGAGAAGTTAAACACCCAGAGTCACATGTTAAGCAATCATCCTTGGAGTACAAATAAATGGCATTAGAAAGCCTCATCATCCCTGGTTGCGCTCTCTCTCTCTCTCTCTCTCTCTCTCTCTCACGCTCACACTCACACACACACACACACACACACACCCCTTCAGAATGTTTCCAGATATTCCCCCACTACCAAGAAATGCCTTTCAATTCTCTTAAATTGCTCTTGCACTGTGCAGTAATTTTATTGGGAACATTAAAAACCCGACCCTACTATTCAGGAGACTGTGATTATTTTATTATTCTTTCCTCACACAAAAAAATCGCTTCAGGGCGTTGTAACCTCTTGCCTGCTTAAAAGAGGCTTCCAAAAATGAACAGCCTAGTTTTCTTTCCAAATGTGCTCTGTTGTTACCAATTCATTCAAAACTCTGCAACGGCCCCTTCACGTCCTTGTTGCCTTTTTCTTTGACTGCTCTACCATAAAAAGGTGGTGGGGTAGTAGTGGTTGTATCATTATCATTAACTCTCTTTTCTCACTCGTGGTGTTTTTTCTAGATGGACGT
This sequence comes from Elgaria multicarinata webbii, assembly GCF_023053635.1. Lineage (NCBI taxonomy): Eukaryota > Metazoa > Chordata > Lepidosauria > Squamata > Anguidae > Elgaria > Elgaria multicarinata. Next base: position 119,186,722 of record NC_086176.1, on the reverse strand, counting down.
GAGCCAAAAGTGCGATATGGCTGCAAGAAAGGCAAATGCTATTTTGGGCTGCATTAATAGAAGTATAGCTTCCAAATCACGGGAGGTACTGGTTCCTCTCTATTCAGCCCTAGTTAGGCCTCATCTCGAGTATTGCGTCCAGTTCTGGGCTCCACAATTCAAGAAGGACGCAGACAAGCTGGAGCGTGTTCAGAGGAGGGCAACCAGGATGATCAGGGGTCTGGAAACAAAGCCCTATGAAGAGAGACTGAAAGAACTGGGCATGTTTAGCCTGGAGAAGAGAAGATTGAGGGGAGACATGAGAGCACTCTTCAAATCCTTAAAAAGTTTTCACACAGAGGAGGGCCAGGATCTTTTCTCAATCCTCCCAGAGTGCAGGACATGGAATAACGGGCTCAAGTTAAAGGAAGCCAGATTCTGGCTGGACATCAGGAAAAACTTCCTGACTGTTAGAGCAGTACGACAATGGAATCAGTTACCAAGGGAGGAGGTGGGCTCTCCCACACTAGAGGCCTTCATGAGGCAACTGGACAACCATCTGTCAGGGATGCTTTAAAAGGTGGATTCCTGCATTGAACAGGGGGTTGGACTCGATGGCCTTATAGGCCACTTCCAACTCTGCTATTCTATGATTATGTGACATCAGGAAAAACGTCCTGACTGCTAGAGAAGTACGACAATGGAACCAATTGCCTAGGGAGGTTGTGGGCTCTCCCACACTAGAGGCATTCAAGAGGAAGCTGGACAGCCATCTTTCAGGGATGCTTTAGGGTGGATTCCTGCATTGAGCAGGGGGTTGGACTCGATGGCCTTTTAGGCCCCTTCCAACTCTACTATTCTATGATTCTATGATGGGCTTTGCCAAGTCATGCTGTCTTTTACTGATTCAAGCATTTCCTTACTAATGAGCATGTTTGAAGTATGACTCCTTTCTAGATGTTGGTACAGATGTATTTTGGTAGGCCCAGTTTCGGAAGGTTTTCTGTAAAAAAAATTTGATGTGACTAACAGAATAATTGTAACCTTTTCCCGTTGCTGTAGTTCTTTAACTTCCATGGCCAGTGGTGTATATCATCATCATCATCATCATCATCATCTTCCCATAACCTTCCTCAAACATTCAGCTTCTGGAGTCATAATCAAACCCCTTCATCTGGATTCACTTGGTCCCAGCACAGGCTTGGCATGGAGGCTATAGAATGTGAAATATATATTATTCCTGTGCCTTTAACACACAAATGTACTTTGGGGGCTTTCCCCCCTTTCTAATTCTGTTAAACTTCTTGAATTATCCAGAATCATTTCAGGCTAACATGCCAAATTTTGGCCAGCCATGTCACACCTCCTCAGCAAATTTGGCATCTTAGAGACTCACTGGCTAATAGAGGTATGAGTTTTCATACATCTCTACACATATGAAGGTAACTGGAAAAGCCTCTGAACATGTGGGTTAAAGTCCGCTGGAGAACCAGCTGCCATGACACAGGCTCTGAACACCAGACCTCACGTCTGCCACCACTTATTATGGGGCGACACAGGCTCTGAACCCCAGACCCGGCCGAGGCTACTCCCTGCTCAAGCCAAGCACCACCGCTTGATACGCCTGAGGCAAGGGATAAAGCCCACCTTCCTCCAAACTATGTGGAGAAAGGGGTTTAAAATGGAGAATGGATTTTAATACATATAATAATGCGCTGTGAGTTATAAATGCTTAGGTGAATGATTGTCAGAGTGGGTGTTAAATGTGTAAACTTAAGATGATAAATGCCAAACAGACACGTGGGATTTTTGTGGTAGTTTAAAAACAAAACAATCAAAATTTATTTTTAAAAGTTCATAAGCTTTGTTTCAAATAACAACATTTAAAAACCTTTTTGAAACCTTTCATACAATCCGGTCACTCTCACATTCGCGCTTTCCTTTTTCTCACACAATCACTCTTGAACTTTCTTTATTCTCAGTATTGATTAATATACTTTCACTACGTGCACAGCACACTCTAAAGACACCACTCACTACACTGACCCTCAAATTTCCCAGAACTTAAGTACCATAAATACAGAGAGCACTACAGACTCTAAGAGTCCCTAACAAGTCTCCCTGAAAAGGTTCTCTCCAAAAGAACCTCTGAAAAGAACAAGAACAAGAACTCTCAATCCCCTCCGTCCTTCCCTTATATATCACTCCTCCCCCCTCCCAAGACATTCTAACTCCGCCCACTCAGGCCAACATTCTAAAAACCACAGACTTACAAACTGTAGACATATATTTGGAATTGACTTGTGGGGTGTAACGCCACACCAGCCCATGTTAAAAAGGCAAGAATGAAAGACCGTTGTACTGATTTGCTGTAAGACCATCAAAATGGATATTTTGCATTAGAGGGTTGTGTGGGTGAATGAGCAATGACCATAGAGCTGACTTTTGTAAGTTTCCTAAAGGGATTTTAATCATGGTTAAAGGGGGGGTTTCTCTCTTTCTTTCTCTCTTTCTTTCACTTTGAATGGTGTATCCAAGCTAATCTTTAAAGGCAGTGTACTGTGGCTCAGATGGGAAACCAGCCCAAGAATGAATTTCCATCGTGCTGTAGCCATTTCAAGAAGTCCGACCCCTACCCACACCCCTTCCTGTCCATTCATTGGGTATGTCATCTCTCCAGAATGTGGGAGGCCTCTCCTGGGACTGGGAGGGACAGATGTTGATTTCAGCACCATGGAAAGCAACCGCCCTTCGTGCCTACAAGTGCCGGGCATAACCACTGATACATGTGCGGATATGCAGACGTCTTTCCACCGGCTTTTTCATTCCTTTGGAAGAGATGAGCTGGGTCACACATGGCATCACTGCTTATTCTACGCAGAGGTGCAATCAGAGGTGTTTTAATATAAAAGAGGCCCGAGTCAGGGACTGGTTAAAGATTGGGAAAGGAGTACGGCAGGGCTGTATACTCTCACCTTACCTATTCAACTTGTATGAAGAACACATCATGCGACGTGCTGGGCTTGACGAATCCAAGGCTGGAGTTAAAATCGCAGGAAAAAACATTAACAATCTCAGATAGGCAGATGACACCACTTTGATGGCTGAAAGCGAGGAGGAGCTGAGGAGCCTTATGACAAAGGTGAAAGAAGAAAGTGCAAAAGCCGGGTTGCAGTTAAACCTCAAAAAAACCAAGATTATGGCAACCAGCTTGATTGATAACTGGCAAATAGAGGGAGAAAACGTGGAGGCAGTGACAGACTTTGTGTTTCTGGGCGCAAAGATTACTGCAGATGCTGACTGCAGCCAGGAAATCAGAAGACGTTGACTTCTTGGGAGGAGAGCAATGACAAATCTTGATAAAATAGTTAAGAGCAGAGACACCACACTGACAACAAAGGTCCGCATAGTTAAAGCAATGGTATTCCCCGTAGTAACCTATGGCTGCGAGAGCTGGACCATAAGGAAAGCTGAGCGAAGGGAGATGCTTTTGAACTGTGGTGTTGGAGGAAAATTCTGAGAGTGCCTTGGACTGCAAGAAGATCAAACCAGTCCAGACTCCAGGAAATAAAGCCAGACTGCTCACTTGAGGGAATGGTATTAAAGGCAAAACTGAAGTACTTTGGCCACATAATGAGAAGACAGGATACCCTGGAGAAGAGGCTGATGCTAGGGAAAGTGGAAGGCAAAAGGAAGAGGGGCCGACCAAGGGCAAGATGGAGGGATGATATTCTGGAGGTGACAGACTTGACCTCGGGGGAGGTGGGGGTGGCAACGGCCGACAGAAAGCTCTGGCGTGGGCTGGTCCATGAAGTCACGAAGAGTCGGAAGCGACTGAACAAATAAACAACAAACACAACACTTGCTAGCTACATTCACCCCTGCTCATGTTGGCATTTTTAAAAACTGAAACAAATAAAATGGCTACCAACCCACCCACTCCCCAAGCCCACCTGGATAGGGGATGCTGGGAGTTGTAGTCCATCTCATCTGGAAGGCTTCTGGTTGAAGAAAGCCACCCAAGAGAGCTTCTGTTGATGCTACTTAATACTCAGCAAGATAGATCAATGGTCAGATTAACTTCAAGGCATCTTCTGCACGTAGAGGCAATCAAAAGAGCAAAGCAATTGGTGGAGGCTGCTTTGGGCAGGGTGCATTTTTCAAGCACTCGGGGCTATCAGTGACTACTTGTCCTGATGGCTACGTGCTCCTTCCAGTACCAGAGGCAATAAGCCTGTATACACCAGTTGCTAGGGAACTTGAGTGGGAGAGGGCTGTTGCACCCGTGTCCTACTTGTGGGTTCTTGGTCAACACCTGGTGGCCACTGTGTGAACAGAACGCTGGAGACTACATGCACCTTTGGTCTGATCCAGCAGGGCTCTTGTTACATTCTTGTGATCATGGCTGAGAGCAAAACCATGCCATCTCTGTTCTCCCAGCTGGAGCAAGACAAAGCAAAGCAACTGATTTTTGATATCCTGCAAGACTATGTATTGATCTGGATTTATACCCATTCTTGTTTCAGAAGATTCATGGTGAGTCCCCAAACTGTAGAAGCCAAAACCATAGAGCCAAACTCAAAACCATGACAATGGCCTCATCTACACCAAGCAGGATATAGCACCATGAAAGCGGTATATGGTATGTATGGCCACAGCTAGACCTAAGGTTTATCCTGGGATGCTTCAGGGTTCGCCCCTGCCTGAGCACTGGATCCCCTGTGTGTCACCTAGGTGTAAAGGTTTGACCCCTGGACGATCCAGGGATAAACCTTAGGTCTAGCTATAGCCTTATGTGTCCATGGGCCCCAACAGTTGTCAGGAACTTCAATACCACTATAAAGCAGTAGTGTGGCTCCTGCCTTTTAGAGCTTCATCTCAAGTACCTGTGCATAGGGAGCAGAGCTCCTCAGGAATGACAAATTTTTCACTTCTCATTCCCTGTTTGCAGAAAGCTCTCCCATGGGAGGCTCACCAGGCACCAACACTGTTGTCTTTCAGGCGACTGTGCAAAGACCTTTCTGTTTTCACAGGCTTTTAATTTTTAATCAGTGGTGGAACCACTTTCATTGTTAGGAGTTGTTCAAAGGTTCTATTGTTGACATACAAAACCCTAAATGAATGCTTCATCCCACGTACCTGCTTCCCTCGGATTATCCCCGTAGCACTAAGCTTTCGCTGTTTGCTACTGGGAGGCAGAGATCCTTTGCATACCAGGAAGTGAGTTTAAGGGGGGAAATGTAAAAAATCATTAAAAATCAACAGATGACCCAATTCAATTCAAATTTGGTATGCTTAAAGCTCTCCCTAATATCTATTACTGTGCCAATTTTGGTGTCTTTACCTTTAAAGCTTACGCAGATGTAAGCATTTCTTTAAAATCCTGCTCCTGCACCCCAGCGGCGGCTCGAAAGATACGCTCAAAATGTAGGGGCTAAATACGGCGAATCTTTTGGCTTTATAGCACAATTAAGGCAGGATGCCTGGGAGTACTTCACAATCAAAGCAGATTATAAGGTGGAAAACTTCTGAGTCCTTTGCATGCAATTTGCAGTGATTGCACAGTATAACGCTGGTGTGATAAAGCTCTTATATACCGCTTTCATACCACTTTCATAGTGGAATATCCTGCCTGGTGTAGATTAGGCCAATATCCACATCAAAATGCCTGAAACCCCACAGAACCTCAAAATACCAGTTTAAGCCCCACACCCAGCACCAGTCTAATCCAAACAGAGGGAATTCCATGGCTGACAGACTGAGATTGCCTCTCTCTTGGTGGTAAAGCAGCAGTTTCTGCAGCTGAAACTCTCCCCACAGCCTGAGTTTGATCCCAGCAGAAGCTGGTTTCAGGCAGCCAGCTTGGGTCGACTCAGCCTTCCATCCTCCCAAGGTCGGTAAAATGAGTACCCAGTTAGCTGGGGGAAAGGTAATAACGGCCGGGGAAGGCAACGGCAAACCACCCCGCTATAAGGCCTGCCAAGAAAATGTCAGCGAAAGCTGGCGTCCCTCCAAGAGTCAGTAATGACTCAGTGCTTCCTCGAGAGGTTCCTTTCCTTCCTGGCATTGTAGAGAAAGACAAAAAACACTGCAATGCCTTTGGGTGGGTATTTTAGGACTAACAGAAACACCACAAAGGAAAGAGCAAAGCTATGACTTCACCAGAAGCAAAGAGAGAGAGAGGAAACGATGTAGGGGTGTGTGTGATGCGATGCTCTTTTAATTGCAGTGGACCCTAACGAAGACGGCCTTCTTTCTGAAGGATGCAGCTGATGCGATTGATGAAACCCTGAGGTAGATCACATAAATGAAATGGGGACAAGAGGGCGCTTCTGCCTCCAAACTGGAAATTGCTATATTGTTTGACTGTGCCGCAAGAGAGTAGTTGTTTGGGGCAGAAGAATATATTGGATTGATGTTGGCTGCTGTCAGCAGTAGTCTTGCTCATAAAATCCTTTATAGGGCACCCGAAGCACCTGCCTTTAGTATATATGACTAAAGAGACATGCTGTAATGGCAGAAGGAAGTAAAAGGTCTCTTCTGAAAGGCCGATCCTAAATTCTTATTTTGTAGTTATTGTTGTAAGTTGCTTTGAGGACTAATCCGGTCAAAACGAACCGCCCAGAGAGCTTCGGCTATTGGGCAGTATAAAATTGCAATATATAAATAAATAAAATGTAGACTTTAAAGTTAATGAATTCATTAATTCATAGTTCTGGAGCTTCCTTGAGCTCCTTAAAGGAGAGGTAGGATACAAAGGTGACCAATGTCACTAAACCAACCACCTCCTCAGGATCCTTGATGGCCAACACAAGACCTAGGAAGGTCCTGGAAAGCAGCAGGCAGTGGCTTTCTTGTACAGATACACAACCAGAGTCTCAAAACCCAGAGTCTGCAAGACTCTTTCAGCACATACATCCAAGGCTCGATGAATGATGCATGAGTGAAGTTTGAGCAGCACAGACGAGTGTCTAACCCACTTCCTCTTGAGCACCTGAGTGTGAAATGTATTACATCCATCAAACCCAGCCTGGTCTCTTCTGTGCCCGTGCTCGTAGCAGGAGTGGGGAAGGGGCTTTGCATACAGGCCAAAGGTCCACTGATTTATCTTTCGCAGCAGGCCCTGCTGTTCTTTGATCCTTCGCCGACTTGCTCCCTGCAGCTTGATGGATCATGACCAAGCAAAGAAAGGTTAACTCTCTGCAACCGGCTGCCTGGCAAACACACAGCCGGTGTGATGTGTCTCGCTCTACAAATCAGGAAGCGCTGAGCCAAGGAAAGTTTGCGCAGTCCAGAGGCTCAACACCCAGCCTTCCTTCCTGGGTCTCTTCTACATCCCATGCATATTTCATGCCGCAGAGGGCAGGTGGTCTCCGAAACATGCATCACCCATGGGCAGCCGTTGAGCTACATCTTTCTCTCTGCGAGGACTTGGGAATCATCAGTTGATGTGGCCTTGATGGGTAGCGCACACAGACACGCTCTCTCTGGGCATGGCTGGACCAGGGGGGTGGAGCGGGTATGATGATCGCGAGATCCTCCCCCTTAGTCTACGTGCAGTGCACAATGTCCCAGGAGGAAGAGGACGTCGCGCCCGCCATTTTGTTTTTGCTTTTTAATTGGAAATGAGCGCAGGCGCACTCCAGCGCAAAAAGTATGGTGTTTTTTTAAAAAAATCTCCCACTCCCCCCACCCCACCCTTGATGGGCATGGACATTGCGAGGAGCCGGTACGAAAATAGGATGCCTGGCCACACCTCCTGGGGTCTCAGGATGATCCCAAGACCCCAGGATATCACCCTGTCTAGCCAGGCCCCTCTCCTCTCTCTCTTTCTCTCTCTCTCTCTCCCAGTTCTGGATTAGGGTTGTCAACTCCACACTCTTTAATCACTGCAACCTCAAAGAAATGAATGTCAGTTGGCAGACTCTGAATGTGACTGTGGAGACTATTAACCCAGAAGCTAGGTCTCAGTTGCCTGGAGTCAGGGGGCTCCTCTAAACCACATATCCAGGGAAGTGCAGGAGGGGAGAGCTTCAGATATTGAGTGGTATAGAAATGAAATTAAAATAAAATAAAATAATAGAATCATAGAATCATTGAAGAGCAGAGTTGGAAGGGGCCTACAAGGCCATCGAGTCCAACCCCCTGCTCAATGCAGGAATCCACCCTAAAGCATCCCTGACAGATGGCTGTCCAGCTGCCTCTTGAAGGCCTTGAGTGTGGGAGAGCCCACAACCTCCCTAGGCAATTGGTTCCATTGTCGTACTGCTCTAACTGTCAGGAAGTTCAGGCAGAGAATTCAGCTTCCTGAGAATTTCAGCTTTCTGTTAAAAGGGTGGGGGCGGGGAATAATTTTCTCTCTCTCACGGTTGTGATGTTATGGCTGAAATCTCACACATCCAGTAGATCCCTAAATAAGACCTCCAGGGACCTAGGAGGGCTTCATTATTCTGCTTGGCTTCTCCCCCCTACCATAGCTACATCTGGAGAGGTCAGAGAGATCCACAATGGATTCAAATGAGATCCGATTTCTGTGAATCCAATCCATGGCTTCCATAGCAGACCGTCTTTTTCTTTTTTAACTTTCCAGAATTGTACACAAATTTAGTCAAACAAAAACGCAAACTATTTCTCAAAACCCAAACGAAAATACACATTTCTCTCTGTAGGTTAAAGCATGCTCACTGGAGGGAGGGGGGCATTGGGCGGGGGATTTGCACAAGCAAACACTTTCTAATGTGAATGCAAATTTGGGAAATTGGAAGAAATCCGATTCCATCAATGAGCAGACAATGGAAGATTCCTGACAATCTGCAAAACATGGGTGGGATGTATTTACCTATCCAGCATACATGTTGAAAAATAATCAGCATCGCAGAAGAACATTAAGCACACTAAGAATTGATATCCAAATTGGTGCCATCTAGTGGGGCAGGACATCACACACACACACACACACACACACACACACACCAGAGTGGGGCCCTCCTTCATGCCATTGATTTGCAATATGCCAAAGGTTCAATCCCAGGCATCTCCAGCTGTAGGATGAGGAAGTAACCAGCCTTATCTTCAGGCTGGCTTTGAGGGCAACTCAAGAGATCCTTCATATTTCTGCCTCATACAGGCAGTCCTCCAAGCTACACCCGTTTCTTGTTCTACTCCCCTCTCATAAGTGGGACCTTGCACACAAGTAAGCCCTTGGTTCTGAAGCGGTCCCTGCTCTGGTCAAGGGATGTGGCTTGGGCCGGAGGCCTGGAGCTTCCTGGTGTCCTCCTCCTCTCCTGGGTCATCCATGCTGGAGTCATCTGAGAAGGATTAAAATGAGTTTGGGTTTCTACACGTTCAACCTACGGATTCCGTGGCAATTCAGCCTCCCTGGGTGGTGCAGACTCCGTGGACCTTCAGACCAGTTTTTACCTCCTGAAATGCACTCACCTTGATTCACTAGAAATTACAAACAGTTTATGCTGATACCCACTCCACAGAAACATATATGTAACTATTATTTTAATACGCAAATATATACGACATTTAAAACAAACACCCACCCACACATTTACTCTAGGGCTGTGCTCCGCTCCGATTCGGGTCGCGAATCCGGAGCGGAGCGACCTGATCCGCCTCTGCCAAAGGCGGATCCAAAGCGGGTCGGGGGAGCTATGGATCGAGGCGAAGCGGTTCGCCTCCATCCAGAGCTCCGAACGCAGGTAAGTGGGGGGGAAGGGGGCTTACCTGGCTCCGACGCTGCCACTGCAGTCCATGCGGTGATGGCGGCAGAGCCAGATAAGGGGGAGGGGGTTATTCGGCCCCCATTTTGTCCCCCCTTCCCCACTTACCTGCCTCCGCTGTCCGCCATGGAGGCATGTAAGTATGGAAGAGGGGGCAAAATCTCAATCCGCCCTTCCGGATCTCGCTCTGCGGAGTGGAGCGGGGGAGGGTCAGATCGACCCAAAGCGGTTCGGGCCCGATCTGAAAGTTCCAGAGCAGGCCACAAGGCGGTTCAGGGGGTCCGTGCACAGCTCTAATTTACTCCATCTCTCTGCAGCCTCTGTGTAGGCATCTTCTTTGAGTGTTCTGCCAAATATTGCGAACTAGCGGAAATTACGGAAATTGTGACAAAACATATTATGGGATTTTTAAAATATGTTTCCACATCTTTTTCCCAAAAACTTGAATCCATCTGAGAACAGACAGGGATAATGAACAACGCTAGACAGTCAAGTGAAACATACACAGACCGGGTTCGACAAGCTGGACATCAGGAAAAACTTCCTGACCATTAGAGCAGTACGACAATGGAACCAGTGACCTAGGGAGGTGGTGGGCTCTCCCACACTAGAGGCCTTCAAGAGGCAGCTGGACAAGCATCTGCCGGGGATGCTTTAGGGTGGATTCCTGCATTGAGCAGGGGGTTGGACTAGATGGCCTTGCAGGCCCCTTCCAACTCTGCTATTCTGTGATTCTATGATTCTATGAAACTCTCCTCTCTGGCTCCATTGCCAGAAAGACCAGACTTACAGGTTACTGCCTCCCAGGTTGGGCTCCAATTTCGATTCACCCACCCATGGGACCCTGTTCCCTCAGCATGGACCATATTTCTGTGCCTCGTGGCTTCAGTTTAATCCCCGCTGTGTGCACATGTGGGTGAATTCTGTGATTCTTGGCAATGAAATAGAATTACGCAGGTGCAGAATTTGAATTTACTTCCATTTAAAGTTATAAAGTATGACGTACACCCCGGGTCCCTCCTCATCCCCAGGTTCACTCTATGGTCTTGGGTCTGCCTAGCGGACTCAGTTCCTTATCTGTAAAGTGGGAATAACACCATCAACATCACTGAGTTATTAGTGCTCAGGCCAGGGCAGTAAAGACTGTCAGGCTGCATCCGATGAATATTTAGACAGAAGGAAGTTTACAATTCTCTAAGCATGCATAAGATTGTACCCTACATTTATTTTGCAAATTAAATGGCAAGCCGCACTTGAGTCCTGTATAAATTATTTGTGAGCCTTCTGTTTACACCATAATGTCCTATAACTGATCCCACCCACCCCCTCTTAAGGAAAAGAAAACCTGCCCCTGATTTTACTGGTATCAGAGCCTTTGAGCATGTGTGGAGTCCCTGTCTTAAACTCCAAATAGCAATAACAACCATCTCCCACACATCAGGGATTCCAGATCAGACCCCGTGACTTGTAGGCAGGCTTCAATCCCAGCACGTGTTGTTTTCAAAGGAAAGCATTGTTGAAAAGAACTTAAACAAGCAATTCAGTCAACCCATTCCGTTGTTTGAGGAGGGGGGGTTGTTTACCCCCAAGCGATCCGGCTTCATGTTCCACGCCTCAGTTTCCTGATTGGCAATTCAGAGCTAATGATATTTATACGGACAGTGAAGCAAAACCAAACACTTCTGAGCAACCTTAGCTAAGTGTCTCCCCCATGGGTTAGCAGCTGTCTGATATTCATGCGCTCGGTAATTAGCGGCTGCCAAATTGCTCTCCAAAGCCAACGGCGGGCCCTGCCGGGGTGCGGAGAGCGGCTATTAAGCGCCGTGCCGCCCCCTCTTCCTTCAACTTGTTGTGCCAAGCACTGGGCACCCCAGGGTCGAGCGAGAAGGTCTGGTTCCCTCCTACCCATCCACCCCGGTGCCGCCCTCCAGCAATTTCCCCTTCCCCTGAGCTGTGCCTTCGCCCATTCAGGGAACTAATTCTACCAATTACACCACATCCACACACAGTCTTTGTTGGAGAAGGGTTGTTGCCATTTCCACTGTGCAATTTGGGCCTCAGAGAGACAGGTAGCATTTATCTGGGCCACCGCTCCTGATGGGCACCTGACAGCTCGCACAAAGGAGAGGCGTCTGACAGCCAGGCTCACCATGGCAACCGAAAAAGCTTGCCCGCCCGTCGCGGTTTTCAGATGCTCACTGGAGCGATCTGGGTGGGCCCTCCGAGAGGCAGCTGTGGCCACCATCTTTTTTTACTCTCTCTGCTCATCTACGCCTCTCCCCAAAAGAGAGCCTTCTCTTCCTCCACCCCACCATGGAAGAGCACTGAGCATGCTTTGCCCACGTGAGCATGTAGGCATCCTATTATTCCGTGACCATTGGCAGTGTCTGTTGAGGTTCTTGGACTGCCTACGGACAACCCCTTGTGTTCCCAAAGAAAAGAGCCTTGGATCAGTGGCTGGTGAATTAAGGGGATGGGTAGGCAGCCTCAGGCCTCGTGTGGCGCAGAGTGGTAAGCGGCAGTTACTGCAGCCGAAACTCTCCCCACAGCCTGAGTTCGATCCCAGCGGAAGCTGGTTCTCAGGCAGCCGGCTCAGGTCGACTCAGCCTTCCATCCTTCCGAGGTTGGTAAAATGAGTACCCAGCTAGCTGGGGGAAAGGAAACCGCGACTGGGGAAGGCAATGGCAAACCACCCCGCCACAAAGTCTGCCAAGAAAATGTCAGCGAAAGCAGGCGTCCCTCTAGGAGTCCGCAATGACTCAAGTGCTTGCACGAGAGGTTCCTTTCCTTTCCTTAGGCAGCTGAACACTCTCATGTAGGCACTCCTGGACAGCGTTAAACCCTTACTAAAGAGCCAAGAGCACTTCAGAGGAGACCAGCTGCATTGAACCTTGTTCAGCTCAAGAGCTGAACTGCATTTCCAAGAAGCTCTCAGGGGGGTGGGGGTGGGATATTCCAGTGGTGAGCATGGCCAATGGCAAAAGAGAAGGAGCAAAATATCCCTCTCTCATAATACTAGAACCCAATGGGGCCATATCCCATGAAGCTGATTGGTGGGAGATTCAGGACAGATCAAAGGAAGGGCTTGTTCACATCGTGCATAGTTAAACTATGGAACTTACTGCCACAAGATGTAGTGCTGGCCACCAATTTGGATGGCTTTAAAAGGGGGTTTGGATAAATTCCTGGAGAAGGAGAAGGCTATCAATGGCTACTAGTCCTGATGGTTGTGTGTTACCTCCAGTATTCGAGGCAGTAAGCCTGTGTGCTCCAGTTGCTGGGGAACATGGGTGGGAGGGTGCTGTGGCACCACGTCCTGCTTGTGGGACCCTGGCCGTCAGTGGTGGGCCCTTGTGTGGCCAGAGTGCTGGACTAGATGGACCCTCGGTCTGATCCAGCCTCAGGGCTCTTCTGATGTTATGCCATGACGTATTTTAGCTTAAAGCGCTTGCTGCCGGTAGATCAGCCTTAGGGGAGGCATTTCAACATTTGAAGTTGAAATGCACAAAAGCTGAGAAAGCACCAAACGTTCAGCAGTACAGGGAAAGGGATAAAGCCAGGAAAGGGGATGGATGACTGGGAAATCCCAGAGGGCCAGATTTGACCCCTGGGTCTGAGGCTCTGTATTCTCAGGACAGACAGGCCTTCCCTGACATGGGGCTCTCCAGACAGCAACTCATATAGAATCATAGAATCATAGAATAGCAGAGTTGGAAGGGGCCTACAAGGCCATCGAGTCCAACCCCCTGCTCAATGCAGGAATCCACCCTAAAGCATCCCTGACAGATGCTTGTCCAGCTGCCTCTTGAAGGCCTCTAGGGTGGGAGAGCCCACAACCTTCCTAGGTCACTGGTTCCACCGTCGCACTGCTGTAACAGTCAGGAAGTTTTTCCTGATGTCCAGCCAGAATCTGGCTTCCTGTAACTTCAGCCCGTTATTCCGTGTCCTGCACTCTGGGAGGATCGAGAAGAGATCCTGGCCCTCCTCTGTGTGACAACCTTTGAAGTATTTGAAGAGTGCTCTCATGTCTCCCCTCCATCTTCACTTCTCCAGGCTAAACATGTCCAGTTTTTACAGTCTCTCTTCATAGGGCTTTGTTTCCAGACCCCTGATCATCCTGGTTGCCCTCCTCTGAACACGCTCCAGCTTGTCTGCGTCCTTCTTGAATTGTGGAGCCCAGAACTGGATGCAATACTCTAGATGAGGCCTAACCAGGACCGAATACAGAGGAACCAGTACCTCACGTGATTTGGAAGCTATACTTCTATTAATGCAGCCCAAAATAGCATTTGCCTTTCTTGCAGCCATATCACACTGTTGGCTCATATTCAGCTTGCAGTCTACAACAATTCCAAGATCCTTCTCATTTGTAGTATTGCTGAGCCAAGTATCCCCCATCTTGTAACTGTGCCTTTGGTTTCTATTTCCTAAATGTAGAACTTGGCATTTATCCCTATTAAATTTCATTCTGTTGTTTTCAGCCCTGCACTCCAGCCTATCAAGATCACTTTGAAGTTTGTTTCTGTCTTCCAGGGTATTAGCTATCCCACCCAATTTGGTGTCATCTGCAAATTTGATCAGCGTTCCCTGCGCCTCCTCGTCCAAATCATTAATAAAAATGTTGAAGAGCACTGGGCCCAGGACTGAGCCCTGCGGTACCCCACTCGTTGCCTCTCCCCAGTTTGAGAAGGTTCCACTGATAAGTACTCTTTGAGTCCGATTCTGTAGCCAACTGTGAATCCACCTAATAGTTGTTCCATCTAGCCCACTTTTAGCTAGTTTGTTAATCAGAATGTCATGTGGTACTTTGTCAAAAGCTTTGCTGAAATCAAGATATATGACGTCCACAGCGTTCCCATGGTCCACAAGGGAGGTTACCTTATCAAAAAATGAGATCAAATTATTCTGACAGGATTTGTTCCTGACAAATCCATGTTGGCTTCTAGTAATCACTGCATTGATTTCAAGGTGTTTACAGATTGACTTCTTTATAATCTGCTCCAGAATTTTCCCAGGGATGGATGTCAGACTGACTGGTCTGTAGTTCCCAGGTTCCTCCTTTTTCCCCTTTTTGAAGATAGGGACAACGTTAGCCCTCCTCCAGTCGTCCAGCACCTCACCCGTCTTCCATGATTTTGCAAAGACAATAGACAAAGGTTCTGAGAGTTCTTCCGCTAGCTCCTTCATTACTTTATTGTTATGGTTTTGAAGACTTTTTTGGAAGTTTACTATGGGCCTTGCTAGACGAGGTCTTAGTGCACTGTGAGGCCCGGTTTCCCTGCTGTGCATCCAGATGACACACAGGGGAATCCGGGGTCAGGCCGCGCTGAAGCCTGCCTTAAGCTGGCATAAGCGAAGTTGCTTATGGTGTGGCTTTTCCGCAGCCAAGGCCCAAGGCCGGGGCTGCGAAACGTCTAGCAGGGTCCGTGGCTTTTTGCGGCAACTCGCTACTCACGAGTAGCCGGGAAAAGCCACGGACTGGGCACAGCACTCATATGAGCACTGTGCACATCGGGCCGGGCGGGGATCCCAGGGGGGGAGAGAGGGGCAGGGGGAAGGCTTGACCCGCCAGGAGAGAGCGGGGGAAAGCCGGACATCGGGGATGGCATAGGGTGGGGGAAAGCTGGAGAGCCAGGGATGGCACGGGATGGGGGCGAGGGATGGAAAATTTTTTTAAAAAAAAACCCACTTACCTTGTCCGGAGTCTTCGGGGCGCACGTGGCCCCTTTAACACACACACAAAAATGGCCGATGCTGCAGGGCTTCCAGAGTCCCTGCGCGTCGTGCGTGTAGGAGGCAGGGCGGCGCGCGCTAAAGTTAGCGCACTGTCGCCCCGCCTCCCTGCCGGCTTATCCGGCATAGTCTAGCAAGGCCCTATGTTTTTATTTGTTTGTGGGGGGGGTTATGTTTTCAAACAGCTTGACCACTTTTTCCCCAAAAATCAGCGCAGAAATGTTTTAAATAAATTAGAAATTAATATGGCCTGCCTCAGTAATACAGAACATTTTTCTAGTGTGTGTTTTATGCACTCAGAATCAATTGACATATATGGGCTTGTATCCAGACTCAGAGCTTCATCACACCAGCATCATACTGTGCAATCACTGTGAATTGCATGCAAAGGACTCCGAAGTTTCCCAGCCTATAATCTGCTTTTATTGTGAAGTACTCCCAGGCATCCTGCTTTAATTGTGCTTCTTAACCAAAAGAAGTGCAATATTTTGCTACTAGTTTTCGAGCGTTTCATTTGTTGTTTTCAGAGTGACCACTGGGGCACAGGAGCAGGATTTGAAGAAAAATTAATCAAATGCTTACATCTGCGTAAGCTTTAAAGATAAAGACATCAAAATTGGCACAGTAATAGATATTAAGGAGAGCTGTAAGCATACCAAATTTGAATCGGATTGGGTCATCCATTGATTTTTTAATGATTTTTGTTTTACATTTCCCCCCTTAAACCCATTTCCTGGTATTCAAAGGATCTAGTCGCCCGGTAGCAATAACAACAATGGCGACAGCTTAGCGCTGTAGGGGATAATTCAAGGGAAACAGGTACATGGGGTGAAGCTTTCAGTCATTCTTAGAAGAGACCCATTGAAATTGATGAAACTTAATTGAAGCATGGATAGCAATAGGGCTGTGCATGGACCCCCCGATCCTCTTCTCTTCCAGATTCGCAAATTGCAGATCGGGCCCACTCCGCCCCGCCTCAATCCGCCTAGGGTCTGCTCCGCTCCGCTGCGGAGCTCCAGCTCTGAATAGGAGCTCTGCAGCAGCGGGTGGTGGCGCCAGGTAAGTCCCCCTCCCTCCTCCCCCTTACCTGTGTCCATCCCAGCCAGTCGCCAGCTTCACTAGAGCCCGTGGCTCAACCAGGACCTGTAGGCCTCGGTTGCGGCCTGGTCTTCCTGTTTGATTCCTTGGGCTCAGTTGAAGCAGCTGCGGGACCGCAGACGGACACAGGTAAGACCCCCCCTCCCCCTTGCCCCCTTACCTGGCTCTGCTGCCATTGCCGCATGGGCGGCGGCGGCAGGGCCAGGTAAAAAAAACCTACCTCCTCCCCCTTACCTGTGTCCGTTGCAGCCCATCGCCAGCTTCACTAGAGCCCACGGCTCAACCCTGAACTGTAGGCCCCGCATGCGGACTACACTTCCGGGTTGAGCCATGGGCTCTAGTGAAGCCAGTGATGGGCTGCAACGGACCAGGTAAGACCCCCTCCCCCCTGTCCCCTTACCTGGCTCTGCCACCATCGCCGCATGGGCAGCGGAGGCAGCGGCAGGGCCAAATAAGCCCCCCTTACCTTTTTTGTGGAGCTCTGAATTGAGGCGAAGGATCTGCCTTCACCTTGATCCGCGACACTCCGCTGCTCCCCCGATCCTCTTCACCTCTGCCTTCAGGGGAGGCGAAGCACCCCGATCCGCTTCTGCTTCTCCGGTCCGAGGAGAAGCGGAGCACAGCCCTAGCTAGCAAGTCCTGCTGGTTTGAATGGATCTACTCTACGTAGAACATGGGCTGGATCCAGATGACTCTTCGTAGTCATCTGGATACAGACCATGATCTCGGTATTCATTATCAAGACTTTGGTTTTGCGTATTAGCGACAACCTCCTTCCTTTCTTTGACGGAAACCCAGAGTGTCGGCAGACGAACGAGTCTGCAAGGAAACCCATCACGTTGGCGGGGGCAACAGAGAATGTCCTGTTTCGGAATGCTCCCCAGCCTCAAGGAAGCACCAGAAGCCCCCCTGCAGGTGTCTGGCTCTTTGCGATCCGTTGCAGCGGCAGCAACGCCGCGCGCAAGAGACGCGAACCCTCGCTGATTGTTTTGACAGCTGGTTTGCATGAATTATTTATTGCCGCGGCGCCGTGGCGAATCCCCCGGGTGGAAAAGGGATGATCAAAAGAGCAGGGCGAATACTGATGCGAGGTTAAAATCAAAACCTGCCTCTGCCCAGGTGTTGCAAAGACCAGAGCAATGGAGACCCGCTGGGCCCATGGCTTCGTGTACATGACCTTTTAGAAAACCATTATTATCAGGCCAGATGCAACCGAAATTTGCCAAAATAGAACTGAGGGCAAATATTGGAGTTCTCAAAAAGTCAGACTCTTACTCCATAAGTCCCTGACAGCCATATCCAACTTTTCCCTGTTTCTATCTGCTCTTTTGCATATTTATCCTGGAAGAAAGTAAGAAATCACTGTTGATTTGACACTTATCACAAGAGTAATGTATTCGTACAACAGCGTCATTCATGCAGTTTTCTTTTTAAACCAGGAGACTTCTTCCTAGCATCTCATCAAATCCCTCATGATACATTCAAGTTTATGCATTTTCAGATCTTTGCAGAGCTCCTGCCTTTTATCTTCCATTTTGGTTTACTCTGTTTTGAAATTAAGGTTTTTAGATTCTGTTTTACTATGCCAATGTATCTTGTGGTTTGAAGTTTTGTTTGGTGAACTGCCCAGAGAGCTTTGGCTAATGGCCAAGATAGAAATGTAGTAAATCAATAAACCAAAAAATAAACCAATACTTCATGCTAAAACCCATTTATATTTTGAACCACTCCATCATGAACAGCACACCGTGTAACAAATCGTGGTGCATTAAATGGGCAACACATTTGCAAGAAATGGCCATGAACAGATCTGCCAAATTCTAACGAGGATTAGAAAATCCAAGGAGGGTGGGGACAGAGAATCTTTCTCTGGTTCTTGTTCAATGAAACTTGCATGGATTTCTTGAAGGTGTAGGATTCACGTCAGCAACTGTTCTAATAATGTGCAATATCAGTTTTACAACCAGGTATTCATAGAATCATAGAATCATAGAATAGTAGAGTTGGAAGGGGCCTCTAAGGCCATCAAGTCCAAGTCCTTGCTCAATGTAGGGCAGGATCTACACTCCTGCTTTAAAATGGTTTATAACAGTAGTGACAACTGTTTAGGACCAGGACACACTACATGTACAGTTTTCAAACCATTATCCTGCAAGGTGTAGATCTGGCCCAGGAATCTACCTTAAAGCATCCCTGACAGATGGTTGTCCAACTGCCTCTTGAATGCCTCTAGTGTGGGAGAGCCTCCCTAGGTAACTGATTCCATTGTTGTACTGCTCTAGCAATCAGGAAGTTTTTCCTGATGTCCAGCTGGAATCCGGCTTCCTTTAACTTGAGCCCGTTATTCCGTGTCCTGCACTCTGGGAGGATCGAGAAGAGATCCTGGCCCTCCTCTGTGTGACAACCTTTCAAGTATTTGAAGAGTGTTCTCATGTCTCCCCTCCATCTTCTCTTCTCCAGGCTAAACCTGCCCAGTTCTTTCAGTCTCTCCTCATGGGCCGTTGTTTCCAGACCCCTGATCATCCTGGCTGCCCTCCTCTGAACCTTCTTGAAGTGTGGCACCCAGAACTTCATAATTACAGTCAATGGTGCAGTGGTGAATTGAAGTGCAGGAACTCATCATGGCAGTTCCTGCAGCCACATGCCCAAGGAGAGTCCAAAAATGCAGGCAGCTGTGTTGATCCACATCAACAAACCAGTTCTAGCAGTTTTCATCTCCACCAACAGCAGGCGTTTTGTAAAGCAAAGCGGCCTTCACTGCGCATTCAAGACCAAGCCACCCCAAAATACTTGGCATTACAACAAGGACAGCTCACAATTCTACAAAGTTGCTGGGAAAATCCACCCGCCGCTCCCTCAGCTACTGTGAATATTGCAGCTAAGCTCACGCAGGGAAGGGCAGCCTGACTTGTGACGTCAGTGTCCCCGCTAATCAAAAAGTGCCAATGCTGCATCCCCGTGAGTCCTGGGTCCGCTACACCAGTAGATACAGTCCATGTAACCTCTGCAGGGCTGGACCCTCTCCCCAATCATTGTAGAACTTAGAGTCACACCTTTCAATGCTTATCATAGCAAAAGGGGTGAAGATATCTCCATGGCCAGGAGCATCCATCTGGTCACTGTTGGAAAAAGATGCTGTGTGAGATGGACTAATGGTGTCTCTTCTGTTCTTACAAGTGGCCCATTATACATAACCTAATGTGCCATGCTTTGAGAGACGGTGTGGTGTAGTGGCTAAGGTGTTGGACTGGGAGTCGGGAGATCTGGGTTCTAGTCCCCGCTCGGCCATGGTTATTTGAAGGAACGCCTCCTCCCATATGTACCTGCCTGGAACTTAAGATTTATTTATTTATTTATTTATTTATTTATTTATTTAGAATATTTATATACTGCTCCTCATTGAAAAAATTTCGGAGTGGTGTACAAGGTAAAATGAAAATAAAAACAGAATAAAACAGTTAAAACAAAATTTAAAAAGAAGCAAAACAACAACAACACAGAAATCAAAGGCTGCATGTTTTTATTTATTTATTTATTTATTTATTTATTACATTTCTATACCGCCCAATAGCCGGAGCTCTCTGGGCGGTTCACAAAAATTAAAACCATTCAAAGTATAAAACAACAGTATAAAACCATACTATAAAATACAATATAAAAGCTCAACCAGATAAAAACAGCAGCAATGCAAAATTACAAATTTGTTAAAATTAAGATCATCTACACGGGCCCTTCTCCATGAGCCCCTGCCAAAGGAAGTGAGGCAGGTGGCTACTAGGAGGAGGGCTTTCTCCACTGTGGCACCCCAGTTGTGGAATGAGCTCCCCAGAGAGGTCCGTCTGGTGCCTACACTGCACTCCTTTCGTCGCCAGCTGAAGACCTTTTTATTCTCTCAGTATTTTAACACTTAATTTTAACTTAAATTTAAATTTTACTGTTTTAACTCTGTATTTTAATTTTATATCAATTCTGCTGCGTGGTTTTTATCCTGGTTGTGCTTTTTATACTGTATTTTGTATTTGTGCTTTTAACCTGTTGGTTGTTTTATTATGGTTTTAATTTTTGTGAACCGCCCAGAGAGCTTCGGCTATTGGAGAGCGCGGCCCTGAACAGAAGCTTCAAGAAAAGAGGTGTTTTTTCACGCCAGCTGCTGCTCTGCAAATGCCCGTCTTTGATCTAGATAATGCGGCACTTTGGGGGCCCGAAAGTTCTTCCAAATCAAAGGCAAGGGAAGGTGAGAGTCATGCAAGGAAATGGCACAATAAACTTCTCGCTGGAGGCAATACTAAAAACGCAGCTTGGCAGGGGCTGGCAAAGCCGGGTTGATTTCTCTCTCCTTTATTAGAGTACTCTGGATATAGGATAACCAACCTGATCTGTAGTTATTGTTTCCTTGTGCCCCTGCAAGTTTTGAGATGCGCATTGCCGGCATCCTCTGCTTCTCCCTCTCCTTAAAAAAAACCAAAAAACCAAGAACTAGTAGCCATAACAGATGTTATTGCTGTTCTGTCCAGCAATTATTACCGAAAGGTTACCTTTTCTTCCAGGCAAAGTTTGTAGCTGCTACAATCAGGAAGAGTTTATTCCCCTGCCTATTTATTGACCTTTCTCACCTTTTCTTCCATGACGCTCAGCGTGGTTTACATCGGGGGTCCCAGGGGGTCTCTCAGCCAGGAAATAGTGATGGACAAGGTTCTCCTTTTCCTCCTCCAGCTGGTGGACCTGGTGGAGTCGTTCTGAGCAATTTTTTTTAATGAGTGCTCCAAGAACGCTCCACTTTTTTCCACCTGAAACCCCTCTCTAGGTTTGTATATGCATTATTTATCCGCACAGCTCTGTTTGTTAGTTTAGGGGATTTATCATTTACGAGTTGTCAGGGTGGCTCACGAAGAATTAATATCACAGTAAAGAATTGCATTTTCAGTCTGCACGCACCATGCAGCAAACAAGGGCAGCTTCATCTAGAGCAGGAGTGCCGAACCAAAGGCCTGGGGGCCATATCCGCCCTCTGGGGGGCCCCAACTCAGCCCTCCAGTGGCCCCCAGATGGCCCCACCCCCTTCTCCAGGCCCCCACCCCATTTCCCCAAAGCACCAATCCTTTGGGGGTTTCCCAGCTTTTACACTGGTTTTTTCCCCATTGTCAAAGGTCGAAACGTCTCCCAAGGCTTCCTTACTGGCAATATGAGCTCTAGAGCTTTTATAGAGGAGGCGTCTACGGTGCGCTCACCATTTCTCACTTACAGTAGTTTATGGGTGCTTTGGGTGATGTTAGTACCCTCCTGTCTCTCTCCCGGGCTTTCCAACTATTTTTCCCAGGAGGTTATTTTTGGGAAGGGGAAAATGCACTATTTTAAAAAAAAAAATGCGAACCAAAGCTGCCACCATTCAGCAGTGTAGTTGTGTCATTTCACTTTGTTCTACTATGTCACAGCGCCTCCTAAAGAGGCCTCCAAGTAATAACGCAGAAAACCAAAAGGTGATGCCATTTGTTCTCCTTGCACACAGTGAGTAACCTTGCACACACCCCTGACCCATTTGACAGGAAAAACATTAATACGTGTTATAAGGGGGAATCATTTAGGTGACAGGGACAGAATAGCTATATGTGGAGGAACTTTTGCATTGAGGAAGTTGTTGGGGGGGAGAATTCTGGGCACCACACTTCAAGAAGGATGCGGACAAGCTGGAGCGTGTTCTGAGGAGGGCAACCAGGATGATCAGAGGTCTGGAAACAGACGCCATATGAGGAGAGACTGAAAGAACTGGGCATGTTGAGCCTGGAGAAGAGAAGACGGAGGGGAGACATGAGAGCACTCTTCAAGGACTTGAAAGGTTGTCACACAGAGGAGCGCCAGGCTCTCTTATCGATCCTCCCAGAGTGCAGGACACAGAATAATGGGCTCGAAGCCAGATTCCGGCTGGACATCAGGAAAAATGTCCTGACTGTTAGAGCAGTATGACAGTGGAACCCGTGACCTAGGGAGGTTATGGGCTCTCCCACCGTAGAGGCCTTCAAGAAGCAGATGGACAACCATCTGTCAGGGATGCTTAAGGTGGGTTCCTGCATTGAGCAGGGGGTTGGACTCGATGGCCTTAGAGGCCCCTTCCAACTCTACTCTTCTATGATTCAGTGATTCAATATCTCTTGTATCCTACCAGGGTCCACCTACCAGTGTAAAGGTTATGTAGCAGACTGTACTGAAAGACAGGAAAGGTAAAGACAGGTGTATAGGAAATATCCAATCTTAATTCTTCAAAGAATACAGAAGCTGAAGTAGCGGGTTAAAAAGCCTAACCTAGAAAATCTAACATGCTGACATTTCTTTGATATTTGCCACACACCATTTTTCCTTTGACCCCATCCAGCACTAAAATGCAGCCCCACCTCATAGTTTCTCTGAAATTGAATTCATTAGGGCTGTGCACGGACACACACACCCCAAACCGCTTCGTGGCCCAATCCAGAACTTCCGGATTGGGCCCGAACCGCTTCGGGCCGATGCGTGCGTCACCTGCTCCACTCTGCGGAGCAGGATCCGGAGGGGCAGATTGGGATTTTGCCTCCCCCTTCCCTACTTACTTGCCTCCATGGCGGATGGCGGAGTCAGGTAAGTGGGGAAGGGGGGACAAAATGGGGGCTGATAAGCCCAACTCCCCCCACCCCCTTACCTGTGTCCATCGCGGTCCATCACAGGCTTCAATTGAGGCCCCGGCTTGAAGCTGGAAGAGGAGGCCGCGGGCTCTTCCGGCTTGAAGCCGGGGCCTCAATTGAAGCCCGCGATGGACCGTGACGGACACAGGTAAGCCCCCCTCCCTCCTGCCCCTTACCCGGCTCCATCGCTGTCCCCAAATGGACCATGGTGGTGGCGACAGAGCCAGGTGAGTCCCCCTCCCCCCATTTACCTGCATCCGGTGCTCCGGATCGAGGAGAACCGCTTTGCCTCGATCTGCAGCCCCCCTGACCCGATTCGTCTCCACCTTTGTCAGAGGTGAATCAGGCCGCTCCGCTATCTCTTCTCCAAACCAAAGCAAAGCGAAGCACAGCCCTAGAATTCAGCCCCTAGGCTGAAAGGAGCTCCATGCCCTGATCTGGGCATGTATGTACAAAGCAGGTGGCTCCAGCACCTCGTCTACAGAAAGCAGAAATGCTTGTTTACCAGTCCAACCTTTTGAAGAATCAGGGGAGGCCCATTGTTCACGTAGCAGCCAAGGACATGATGAGCTGGCCAAATTGGTTTTATGAAGCAGATTACGGTAGTTAGAAACCTCATTCCCACCACTACCAGGCACTGACCAGCACCTCTCCCCACGGCCCCAACTCGAAGGAAATCCGTTCAGATTTCCCCCACCACAACCAAAAGCAAACAAACCTAGTATGCCCACACAGGAAACCTGGTACCAAAACATCTGGAGGGCTCCAGGTTGTCCCTAAATTTGGCACGTGCTGAAAGAATCTTTTGTTTTAACGTGATAGCAGACTAATGCAATAAAGAGAGACAACTGATTACCACCAAATGTGGGCTCCAGTTTTGTTTTAAATGCTGCCGAAATCAGCAAGATGAGAAGGAATTCCAAAATGGCTAACATATGCAAACTGCAAAGGTTTTGAATCCCCAAAAGATGACAGTAATGCAACGTGGCAGCAGCCCTATTAAGAAGTCAGCGTTTCAAGACTTGTCCACCTTCTCTCAGGCTCTGGTGAAATTCAGTCTTGGATGTTCAGAGCATGTTCAGAGGAGGGCAGCCAGGATGATCAGGGGTCTGGAAACAAAGCCCTATGAAGAGAGACTGAAAGAACTGGGCATGTTTAGCCTGGAGAAGAGGAGATGGAGGGGAGACATGAGAGCACTCTTCAAATACTTGAAGGGTTGTCCCACAGAGGAGGGCCAGGATCTCTTCTCAATCCTCCCAGAGTGCAGGACACGGAATAACGGGCTCAAGTTAAAGGAAGCCAGATTCCAGCTGGACATCAGGAAAAACTTCCTGACTGTTAGAGCAGTACGATAATGGAATCAGTTACCTGGTGAGGTTGTGGGCTCTCTCACACTAGAGGCCTTCAAGAGGCAGCTGGATAACCATTTGTCAGGGATGCTTTAGGGTGGATTCCTGCATTGAGCAGGGGGTTGGACTCGATGGCCTTGTAGGTCCCTTCCAACTCTGCTATTCTATGATTCTATGCCGGGAGATGCTTATACTCAGTCAGAACGTGGGTACAGCTAGTCCAATAATATTTTAACGTGGTTTTCCAAGATGTCTGCCCTTCGCAGCCCTGATGGTTGGAATCCTTTGAGTGGAGTGTTGCCTTTAGCTGAATCTGTCACTTAGGAGGAGTAGCCATCGCTCAGTGGTACAGCAGGGGATGCCTTGCATGCTGAAAGTCCTGGGTTTGATGCCGGCACCACAGGCAAGAGCTATAGCCCTTCTCTCTACCACAGACACTACTAAGAAGTTGCCAAGTCCTGTGGGTTGCTGCCTGCATGTATACTCTTCCTATGTCTGTAATGAATGATATAGGTCCTGTTCAGAGTCAGAGAACACACTAGTTAGGAATGGTTCACATGACATGCTAAGTCATGGTTCACCCAACCGCTAAGCCATGATGTTTCGTTCAAAATGCTTAACTACTGTGGCTTAGCGTGTCATCTTAACAGGTTCGTACCTGTTTATTTAATGTTGGCTCTTATCTCGTCATTATTTTCCCTGCTTTAGAGAGCCCACTTTTAGATCTATTGCTTTTCCCCACTTGGGCATCTCAATTCTTCCTGTGACTCTTGGCTAAAGACTCTTCCTGCACACATAACCATCACACATGTCACATGGTAAGAGCCCTGGGATCTTTAATCCAGGCAGGATCTACTAAAGTCACTTTGTACCTGCCCGGACCTTAAGATCATCCACAGGGGCCCTTCTCTGTGAGCCCCTGCCAAAGGAAGTGAGGCAGGTGGCTACCAGGAGGACGGCCTTCTCTGCTGTGGCACTCCGGCTGTGGAATGAGCTCGCCAGAGAGGTCCACCTGGCACCTACACTGTACTCCTTTCATCGCCAGCTGAAGACCTTTTTATTCTCTCAGGCCACAGCTAGACCTAAGGTTTATCCTGGGATCATCCAGGGTTCACCCCTGCCTGAGCACTGGATCCCCTGTGTGTCACCTAGATGAACAGGTTTGACCCCTGGACGATCCAAGGATAAACCATAGGTCTAGCTATGGCCTCAGTATTTTAACTAATTTTAACTTAAATTTAAATTTTACTGTTCTTACTCTGTATTTTAATCTTATATCAATTTTTGCTGCGTGGTTTTATCCTGGTTGTGCTTTTTATACTGTATTTTGTGTTTGTGTTTTTAACCTGTTGGTTGTTTTATTATGGTTTTAATTTTTGTGAACCGCCCAGAGAGCTTCGGCTATTGGGCGGTATAAAAATGTAATAAATAAATAAATAAAATCTGTATGCAAAACCTCGTGGTAGCACGGAGCAGCATAGGCCAAGAAAGATTGTTGGTGCTGTCTGGGGATGCTGGGAATGGTAGTCCAACACAGCTGGAGGGCACCAGGTTGGGGAAGGCTGCTGTAGCCACTGCACTATGCTGCCTTTTCCTCCACCTGCGTTGCAATATACAATTTTACGCGCCACTGCATGTATTCCAGCAGGCTGCTGCAATCTAAAGGAAGCCACTAAAACCTGCTCATAAACCATCCCCAAACTTCCCTGATATAACTAACCCTACATTAAGGGGGAAGCTGGGCTTTTTTTTACAGCTGCTCTTTGATTTTGAAATCTACAATGAAATGGATATAAGATACAGCGATATATCTTAGCTATGAGACATTTAAACAGAGCCGGCATAAACTTTAGAGCCTCCCTCTTCCCTTATCAGCCCCCACCCCCCCTCCCGGCTCTCCCTCTCCTTCTCTCCTTAAAAAGTTATTGCTTCTTTCTCCCTCCTACCCCCTTAAAACAGGGGGATGACTGCCCCCTGCCTAACAAAGCCTGCTCTATAAATCCAACGGAACAAAGTGGTTTTAAAAACGGCAGGGTTACAGGTAGAGAACAAAGGGTGCTTCTGACAGCAGAGTCGGAGCTTTTATCCCCCAGGAAAATTATTAGCGAGAGTGGAGAATGACATCACTCGCTTCCAGATGTGAATTCGTATTTGGATCACAGAATCATTAGAAGCTAGAAGGAAGGCAGAAGATCGTCTGCCGGGATCAAGAGGGAGCCAGACGCCTCCAAGGCTGAACCGTCTGCTGGGGCTTAGGGAGGTCCATTTGGCCAACGTGGTCCATGCCACCACCTTTGCACCGTCCAGACTGGTGCGCTCTTGGGCACTCTCTCCGGGGGCTGCCTTTGACGCTAACCCCAAATACGGCAGCCAGGTGGTTCACGCCTTAGTAAGAGATGCATTCAAAGAGCTGTCTTAACTCACTGTTCGTTTCCGGGAACAACTCAAAGTGCTGCTTTTGAACACTCTAAGAGGTTCATCAGACGAACATTTTATCACACGCTCGCTACTGCCCACTTACAGAGGTGTGCGCGTCCTTTAGATGATGACGTCTGCCTCCCACGTGCCTCCTGCTCCTTCTGCTTGTTTTTCCATCACAAAATAGACCGCTTTTAATCCGACTTTCTTTCTTTAAAAAAAACCCCGGAATGTGCCGCTGTTTCCTGCTCTGTGCAGGAAAAGCAGTGTGATTAAAACGGCCCCTGAATGGGCCACATGGTCTTTGTTTACTTCCTCTTTCCCCTCAGGCCAGAAGAGGAAATAATGAGGGACAAACGTGTGGGTGGAGAAGTGACGGAAAGGAAACACGAATTTCCCCCATGTGACCAGGACATCTGAAAAAATACCTCCAACCAACATCTTCCTTCCCTTAGGGTTGCCATGTGCCCTACTTTACAGTTCTTTCTTTGGAGAGCTGCCAAGTCCAAAGCTTGTTTAAAGATATTTATTTATTACATTTTGATACTGCCCAATAACCTAAGCTAAAGAATCCTAAGAAGGCAGGGAGTTGAGGGCCTTGAAGTTTGCCCATCAAGAATTAGCACCTGGACAACATGGAGGAGACGGAGATCAATAGCTCCTAGTTCTGATGGCTATATGGTACCTCCAGTATTAGAGATGGTAAGCCTATGTACACCAGCTGCTGGGGAAGATGGGTGGGAGAGTGCTCTTGCACTCATGCCCTGCTCGTGGGTTTCTTGTAGGCAACTAGTTGGCCACTGTGTGATCAGAATGCTGGACTAGATGGACCTTTGGGCTGATCCAGCAGGGATCTTCTGATGTTCTTAACAGCACCTGGACAGAAGCAGACACACGGATCACCTGGTCACAGTCTTCCACACTATGGTCCCGTATTATAGCCCCATAATATCAGGACTCAGGGCCATCCCATGAAGTTGATTGGTGGGAGATTCCGGACAAATAAAAGGAAGGACTTCTTCATACAACACATAGTCAAACTATGGAATTCACTGCCACAAGATGTAGTTATGGCCTCCAATTTGGATGGCTTTAAAAGGGGGTTGGACAAATTCCTAGAGGAGAAGGCTATCCATGGCTACTAGCCCTGATGGTTGTGTGCTGCCTCCAGTATCAGATGCAGTAAGCCTATATACACCAGTTGTTGGGGAACATGGGCAGGAGGGTTTTTCCTGTACACATGAGCATTATTTACATGTATGGACAAGGCCACCTCGAACAGAGAAATATCTGAGACTACTCCTAACGAAGTTCCTTAACTTTCATCTCTTCCCCTCTCCCTGACGCAAATCCATTAGTCTTTCCTGAACATTTACATGTGAGGAAACATTCTGTATAACTCCAAAACGTGCTTTCCACCATCTCCCTGTCTTGATCCCTATTTCTTTGTTTTGTTCATGGCTACGGCAGGCTGTCTGATGTCCCCTGGTTGGTGTTCTTCCAACCATTCCCTGCGAATGTTCACAAACCCAGCAGGAAGTACATCCCTTTGCTGAATTTCTAATTTGTCATTTCCCCTAATGTCTTGACTTAATCTGCCTTTCTGTACCATAAATCCATTGTTTCTTATCTTCTCTGGGTCCCTTCCCTTCTGTCCAAATATTTGCAAGCTGTTTCTAAGCCAGCTGAGTGATTTATACCTTCAGCTTATTTGCTACAAGCTAAACATGTCTACACACTCCAGCCTGCCCTCGCACTACTTCATTGTTAGGGTTGTTGTTATTTCTACACCATAAAACCACAAACCATGAATAAAACCATTAAGCAATAACACACTAAAAAAAATCATTTTAAAGGTTAGGTTAAAGAGATGCATTGTAACCCCTGTTCCGAAAGCCAGTGGGTGGCAACCGTGATTCTGGCAGGGGCCCAGGGCCAGCTCCAGGTTTTGGGGGTTCCCTGGGCAACACTTCTTCAGTGAGTCTACCTTCTCACCACCATTGTCACCAGCCGATCTTACTCCTCCTCCTTTCTCATCATGGCTACCACTTGCTTGTTTGACAGACAGAGACAGGAAGCAAGGAGGCCATGACACCTCCAGCACCAAATTCTCACCACCACCGTTGTCTGGACCAGAGCAAGAGGCAGGTGAACAAGCAGGCTGCCATGGTGAAGAGGTGGAGCCACACCAAGGGACTCCTGCCAGTGGGCCCCTACTGGATCGTGGGCCCTTGGCAGGTACCCAACCACACCATATCCTTGATCCCGGCCTTCCATGGAGAAAACCCTGTCCTGCATACCCAACCGACAGGCCTCTGAGGGCACCAGTGACCTCAGGAGAGCCTCTCTTGAAGTTCTTAATAACCAAACAGGTCCGCAATGAGATTTATTTCATCCTTCCACCACCTTCCATATACAAAGCGCAAAATCAGATATGGGCTAGCTTCGTTCTAAGCAGCTGGTGTCATAAGAGGCAGGGACACTGTTTTAGCCTTCAGCACTTCAGAATACTTTGCATTACAACAGGGAACAGTACACAAAGCTGTAATTTGGTTCTTTTTCTTTCTTTTAGGGTTTACCACGCGGGAATCCTTCCAGACAGAAATCCTGTAAATAAAATAAAATAAAATAAATGTGGCGCCCTGCTTCATTTCCCCCGTATAAGTGAATGGCGCTTTTCAGTGCCCTCGGACGGGAGCCATTCACTCCTCTGCAGTGAATTGTGACGGGCAGGTGCTCATCATGACAGTCCCCACAAAGAAAGGCTAAAAATGCCAGCAGCTGTGGTGTTTGTTCTACATCAACACACCTGTTCTAGCAGTTTCCTCCTCCAACACAAACAGGTCTTTTGTAAAGCCAATCTGAGACCAAAACACTTTGCATTAAAAACAAGGAACATGAGATTGTGTCTGGAAAAGTTCATTTCCTCACCACCACCACCACCACCACCACCACGGCTACTCTGAGGATTGCAGCTAAGCTTGGAGGAATTCTTGGGAGTGGGGCTGACAGATGAGGTCAGCATCCCTGCTGAACAAAAAATCCCTGTGAGTCCACTGCTCCAATGGGGAGCTGTGAGGTGCTGCAAGTGACCATGGTTTGGCCCAGGACACAAAATGATGCCTGGTGTGGAGGATGTGGATCGGGAGAGATTTTTCTCCCTCTCCCATCATACTAGAACCCACTGCCGTTTTTAAACCCATGAAGCTGATCAGTGGGAGATTCAGGTCAGACCAAAGGAAGTCCTTCTTCACACAGCGCCTAGTTAAACTATGGAACACACTCCCACAAGATGTAGTGATGGCCACCCATTTGGATGGCTTTAAAAGAGGGTTGGATCAATTCCTGGAGGCGAAGGCTATCTAGGGCTACTAGCCCTGGTGGCTAAGTGCTACTTCCAGTTTTCGAGGCAGTAAGCCTGTGTGCACCACTTGCTGGGGAACATGGTTCGTAGGGTGTTGTTGCATCGTGTCCTATTTGTGGTTCCCTGGTCAACAGCTGGTTGACCACTGTGTGAAGAGAGTGCTAGGCCAGATGGACCAGCCTCAGGGCACTTCTTCTGTTCTTCTGTTCTAACATGCTGACAGTCACATAACCCAGGAATCTTTGCAAGATACAAACTTTCCCTCTCTGCATAACCCACCCTAGTTCATGTCTGGCACTGTGCTAGCAGACAATACGGCCAACATCTCCACATACTATTGAGAGCTCTAAACCAAGATGGCTGCCTGCTCAACAAGTGAGAACTGATTGGATGCTTCTATCAGAGAGAGAGGGGGGGAAGGAAGAGAGAAGTAACTTTGCTCTAAATGTGGCTTTAAATTCTTCCATTTACTGAGCAGCACAGACAGAAGAGATGAAAATGGGAAGAAATGGCGGGGACCCTTTGCCACCCAGTCACAAATGCCTTTTCATCTCCTTCGCCTCCTGGTGTGTTAATAGCTTTCTGTTTTCATGCGCAGAGAGTGCGTGTTTGCTGACCCAGCAACGCAATCTACTGCTGAAGCACCGCGGCCCTCTTCGAGGAGGGTTATTAGCGCGATGTGGCAAAAGCAAACATGCTGATGGGATTTTAATGTGTTCCTAATGGGTCAGCGCCACGACTGGCAGCCGCCAGGAGAAATCATTCCTCCCAGGCCCGGCCCGGCTCCCCTCCTCCTGTCATTTCTTCTTTCCAACTGGAGAGTTCAGCACACCCATTTTGCATAAACAGGGCCTGGATCGATCCTCCAGCTCCATACGTTGCAGAGTGCGGCGCTCTGGCGAGCGTGTAATTCCTGACGTAGGGATTTGTAATGCCGCGGGGAAGGGAAGACCACGTTTGCCCATAGATTCCTGAGCCCTTCCCCTGTGCCTTGAGTGGCTACATCTCCACACCAGGAAGTTTCCCTCTACATTTGTGTGTGTTGGAAACGGCATAGGAGTAAGGCCAGATGGCAACCCTACATTTTGGGTTTGCTTGCATCATAGAATAGTAGAGTTGGAAGGGGCCTACAAGGCCATCGAGTCTAACCCCCTGATCACTACAGGAATCCACCTCAAAGCATCCCTGACAGATGGTTGTCCAGATGCCTCTTGGAGGCCCCTAGTGTGGGAGAGCCCACAACATCCCTAGCTCATTGGTCCCATTGTCATACTGCTCTAACAGTCAGGAAGTTTTTCCTGATGTCCAGCCAGAATCTGGCTTCCTGTCACTTGAGCCCATTATTCTGTGTCCTACACTCTGGGAGGATCGAGAAGAGATCCTGGCCGTCCTCTGTGTGACAATCTTTCAGGTATTTGAAGAGTGCTCTCATGTCTCCCCTCAGTCTTCTCTTCCCCAGGCTAAACATGCCCAATTCTTTCATTCTCTCCTCATAGGGTGTCTGAGTGTTTCCAGACCCCTGATCATCCTCGTTGCCCTCCTCTAAACCCTTCCAGCACCCCTCTTGAAGAGTGGCACCCAGAACTGGACACAGTACTCAAGATGAGGCCTAACCAGTGCTGAATATAGAGGGGAACCAGTACGTTTCACAATTCGAAAGCTAGATTTCCATTAACACAGCCCAAAATAGTATTTGCTTTTTTTGCAGCCACATCACAGCATTGGCTTGGAGGAAAGGAAATCAACCTCCAGTGTGCTAGACACTTGGGTGGACAAAGTGGGGGAGAACTGAAGGCCCCGTGGGGAATGTTACCATCCTGCCGTGATGTCTAAGGCTGATCAGCCAAGCGTGGTCCTGGTCTGTTCATGACAACCATTCCTAAACTGCTGGCCACTGGATGTGTTGCACTACAATTCCCATCATCTCCAGTCCAATGGCTCTGCTGGCTGAGGATGATGGAAGTGTAGTCCAACACATCCAAAGGGTGCCAAGGGTAGGGAAGGTTGATCAGCTGGACATCAGGAAAACCTCCTGACTGTTAGAGCAGTACGACAATGGAATCAGTGACCTAGGGAGGTTGTGGGCTCTCCCACACTAGAGGCCTTCAAGAGGCAGCTGGACAACCGTCTGTCAGGGATGCTTTAGGGTGGATTCCTGCATTGAGCAGGGGGTTGGACCCGATGGCCTTGTAGGCCCCTTCCAACTCTGCTATTCTATGTTTCTATGATTCTATCAGGAAAAACTTCCTGACTGTTAGAGTAGTACGACAGTGGAACCAGTTACCAAGGAAGGTTGTGGGCTCTCCCACAATAGAGGCCTTCAAGAGGCAGCTGGACAACCGTCTGTCAGGGATGCTTTAGGGTGGATTCCTGCATTGATCAGGGGTTTGCACCCGATGGCCTTGTAGGCCCCTTCCAACTCTGCTATTCTATGATTCTATGATTCTATGATTTATGCTATCCCCTGTCAAAGAAAATTGGCTTCTTAGCGAGATTCAGAAATAGCTTCGTTTATTTCATGTTTCAATGCCTAGCAATTCTGATACCCTAACGAATAAATCCCTTTTCATCAAATATTGTATGTAATGTGTCTATGAATTCACACCCTTCTACCCTTTATTGCATTTGCTAAGCTGACACCCTTCAGATGGGTTGGAGTGCAACTCCCAGAATCCCATGCTGGCAGGGAATTCTGGGAGTTGCAGTCCAGCCAGGTTGGGGAGGCTGCTCTAGCCTTGCTGGGTTGGAGGCAAGCAACCCCATTTTTGGATTTTTTAATAATTTTTTTTAGCAATTCTAGGTGGGAACATGTGAAGGGGTAGGTCTATGAGGAGTCTGATGGTAGAACCCATGCTTTGGATGCAGCAGGATCCGGGTGCAATCCTGTCCATAATTAATAGGATCTCAGATTGCAAGGCCGGGAAAGGAAAGACCCTTGCCTAAGACCACGGGGCGCCACTGCTAGTCAGAAGAGACCATCTTCGGCTACATGGACCAAGGGCCGTTCTCAATGCAAGGCAGATTCTGACGTCCGTAATTGATGGGATCAGTGCATCTCCCACAGTACCTTTATCTGTAAGCAGATCCCTTGTAGCTAAGAGAACGAATAAATGTGTGGCTGAGGATCATGTACACTTTTCACACAGCCATTGAGTCTCTTCTTCTCTTTCCCAGTGGTGAAAGAGCCACTCAGTAGCTTCCACGCAGCTGGGAGAGCGTTTAACATTCACCTGAGTCTCTACGCGACCAAGAGGCAAGGCATGTCTGGATTATTTATTTATTTATTTATTTATTTATTTATTTATTTATTTATTTTATTTAAGGCATTTTTATTCTGCTCTTCAGCTAAAAGAAAGCAGCTCCCAGAGTGGCTTACAATCAATCCGTAAATAAGACCTTCTCTGCCAGCAGGCCTACCATCTGAAAAAGAAGAAGGGATGAGGAGAGAAGTAAAATGGTAGTAAAACATAAGCTAAATGACTGGCAGTCTGTTTTCCCTTTAATGGTACCCTAGAATCCATCCTGTGGAGCAAGCTTCCATACCCTGTCCAATGGCAGGGCCAGGGAATGTAGACAAGGGATGACACAGACAGTCACGAACTCCAGCTTGGCTCAGCTTTTCCTTGTAGTTGCATCATGATCTCATTGGCCTACTCTCCGCCGGGATACCTCTGATTGGTTGAGTCTTACAAGACTTTTATTTATTTATTTATTGCATTTTTATACCGCCCAATAGCTGAAGCTCTCTGGGCGGTTCACAAAAATTAAAACCATCATAAAACAACCAACAGGTTAAAAGCACAAATGCAAAATACAGTATAAAAAGCACAACCAGGATAAAACCACGCAGCAAAATTGATATAAGATTAAAATACAGAGTTAGAACAGTAAAATTTAAATTTAAGTTAAAATTAAGTGTTAAAACACTGAGAGAATAAAAAGGTCTTCAGCTGGCGACGAAAGGAGTACAGTGTAGGCGCCAGGCGGACCTCTCTGGGGAGCTCATTCCACAACCGGGGTGCCACAGCGGAAGAAGCCCTCCTCCTAGTAGCCACCTGCCTCACTTCCTTTGGCAGGGGCTCACGGAGAAGGGCCCCTGTAGATGATCTTAAGGTCCGGGCAGGTACATATGGGAGGAGGCGTTCCTTCAGATAGCCTGGCCCCAAGCCGTTTAGGGCTTTAAATGTTAATACCAGCACTTTGAATTGGGCTCGGACCTGGACTGGCAGCCCATGAAACTGGAAAAGTACTGGCATGATGTGGTCTCGCCAGCCAGTCCTGTTAGTAAATGGGATGCCCTGTTTTGTACCAGTTGAAGTTTCCGGACCGTTTTCAAAGGCAGCCCCACGTATAACACATTGCAGTAATCCAAACGAGAGGTTATCAGAGCATGGATAACTGTAGCTAGGCTATCTCCGTCCAGATAAGGGCGTAGTTGGTATAAGCTGATAAAAGACTTCCAGCTCAGCTACACACACACACACCATCCCAGTCCATTAATAATAACCATAGACAGGAAGTGGGGGGTGGGAAGCATGTCTCTTGTGCTCCTGGCATTTAGCTTCACGGTGGCACAACGTGGTGGCGCCCTGCAAGATTGCAAGCCTAAAGCTACAATCTCTTGTGCACCAACCATGGGAACAAGTCCCACTGAACTTAGTGGAGTTTCCTGGCCATGTTTCATAAAAGTGGCAATTTACTCAACTGTTTAGCTCTCACTAAACGGTCAGCCACGCCTTGAGTAGCCAAGACCGTCCAAGTCTTGGATGCCTTGCAGTAGTCGTAGTGGATATAACCCAGGCAGTACATTGGCGTGGCTGCCTGGGCACAGAAAGGAAAGGAACCTCTCGTGCAAGCACTGAGTCATTACTGACTCTTGGAGGGACGCCAGCTTTCGCTGACGTTTTCTTGGCAGGCCTTATAGCGGGGTGGTTTGCCATTGCCTTCCCCAGCCAGTATTACCTTTCCCCCAGCTAACACAAGCCAGGGGGTAAAACAGGCCCCAGGTGCCCATCAGAAGACTACACGCGTCCCTTCCACGCATCCTTCTGGACCATTATTTGGGCTCCTTCTCAGCTCCTCACCCGCAGCCCTCCAGTCGGATGCTGTGCCTATTCAGCAGTTACTATAAATTGCTTTCCCAATTGCACTGAGTTGTACCTGCTGCAATATTAAAAGGTTATGGAGGTTTTATGGAGGCACTCCGACAGCGCCTATGAATTTCAATGCATTTACTTTGCAGCCGAGAGCCGCTGCTCTCTCCCAAAGCTCGCCAAGGCCGCTCACTCCTGACATTTCTCTAATTGTCCCATGAATTCCCACAAAAGCAGCCCCCGGCCACCCGGCCACATGGAGGGCAGCAGCCGCAAACAGAAGAGTCAGAACTCCAGAGGCGGCCGGCTGAGAACCAGCGGGCAGCGCGTTGGACTAGGACTCAGGAGACCCAGGTTCTAGTCCCCAGGAGAGCTCAGTGGGTGACTTTGGACCAGGCACTGGCTCCCTGTCTAGCCTACCTCACAAGGTTGTCGTGAGGAGGAAATGGAGAAGAGGAGGTTCACGCACGCTGCCTTAGGCTCCTTGGAGGAAAGGTGGCTTATACCTTAAATAAATAAAGCATTTCAATGCAGTTTGGTCCAGGCTGATCGTCCCTTTTGTATTTCATTCCATTTATTACATTTCTATACCACCCAACAGTCGAAGCACTTTGGGTAGTTTACAAAGATTAAAAAACCTTAAAAAGACATGATGCAAAGTGTAAAAACCATTTGCATGCAAACATATAAGCAGATAGCACCTGTACATCTAAAACAATGATCAACAATCAACAGTGAGAAAAATCCAGGATTTCATTAGAACCTCATCAAAACTTTCCCTGGCTGGTGGTTTTGCTTGAGCGAGGCTCTTGTTCCTTTGGGCCATGGAGGGGGGGCAGAGTGGCTCTTCCATGCCCCCCCCCTTAATTCTGCAGTCCCAGCAGGGCAACTGCCAGTTGGAACTGGCTGCTCTTTCTGGCAGGGCGGGGGAAGCGAGCATCCACAAACACCGATGGCATAATAAATGTGTTCGTCTTTATGGTGCCACAAGACTCTTTACGGTTTTTACCAGGGACCCAGAGAGCCTTTCAAGTGGCGCGGCCGAGGATTGACACCGGGACCTTCTCCGTGTGCACAGGCTCTCAGCGCACAGGCACAAGCCGGTCGGCTGGCGTGATCTCCTTCTGCCTCGTCTCGACCCCTTTTTGGAAGGTCATATGGGAAGGGACAGAGATCCTCGTTTCTCTCGCTGGACGCATGCCCTGCAGAAGCGCCTGTTCTGCTGACGCGGGCCCTGGCAGGCCGGGGCTGGCCACCGGCCAAGCAGCCTAGCTTTTGACAAGGATTTCCTGTGCTGGAACTCTCAGGGACTCTCCCTGCCAAAGGTGCTGAACAGAGGGGGACGCAAGGAAAGGCGTGTGGAGGCCCAGTAAAACTTCCTTCTGCTCATTCAGCACTTTGGACTGCAAGGGAAGCACTTCTTGAAACCTGCCAGTGCTAAAACTGCTTCCTTTGAGGACAGGAAAGTAGGCGCGGTTGATGCTAGTGGAAGGTGGGCTTGCTGGACCGTGGCCAAAGAGTGCTGGGCAGCAGCTCATCACCCTGGTGAGAAGTGACAAGTAGGTTGCCCCAGGCTTCTGTCCTTGGCCCAAATGAATTCGCCAAAGTGGTAGAGGAGACACTCATCAGGTGTGCAGATGACACCGGACTGGATGGGGAAGCTAATCCCTCAGAAGGCAGAAACAGGATTTGAAATGACCTCAAAAGGATGTAGAACCAGGCCAAAATTAACCCAATGAATTCACTCAGGTCAACCCAACTCAGGTCAATGCAAAGATCTGTTTTGGGGTAATAAGACTGAGTGGCGCTAATACAGGATGAAATTACATCTGGCAGTGGCTTGACGGCAATACATGTGAAAAGGTTCTAGGGGTTTTACTAGACCACAAACTAAACACGACTCAGCAGTGTGATGCAACAGCTAAAAAGGGACTAATACATTCATTCATTCATTCATTCATTTATTGCCATTTTTTAAACCCACTCTTCAGCCAAAGAAGGCTCCCAGAGCAGCTTATAAAAATTAATAATGAGTCAGTGGGGGAATCTATGGCAGTCATTTCAAGAAGGACGCAGACAAGCTGGAGCGTGTTCAGAGGAGGGCAGCCGGGATGATCAGGGGTCTGGAAACAAAGCCCTATGAGGAGAGACTGAAACAACTGGGGGCATGTTGAGCCTGGAGAAGAGAAGATGGAGGGGAGACATGAGAGCACTCTTCAAATACTTGAAAGGTTGTCCCACAGAGGAGGGCCAGGATCTCTTCTCGATCCTCCCAGAGTGCAGGACACGGAGTACAGGGATGCTTTAGGGTGGATTCCTGCATGGAGCAGGGGGTTGGACTCGATGGCCTTGTAGGCCCCTTCCAACTCTGCTATTCTATGATTCTATGTTTCTATGAATAACGGGCTCAAAGTGACAGGAAGCCAGATTCCGGCTGGACATCAGGAGAAACCTCCTCACTGTTAGAGCAGTACGACAATGGAACCAGTTACCTAGGGAGGTTGTGGGCTCTCCCACACTAGAGGCCTTCAAGAGGCAGCTGGACAACCATCTGTCAGGGATGCTTTAAGGTGGATTCCTGCATTGAGCGGGGGGTTGGACTTGATGGCCTTGTAGGCCTCTTCCAACTCCACTATTCTACGATTCTATGATTTATTGCAGGATTGTATCACAGTCATCACTTACGGGGCACATGACGTTCACCTCCTCCTGCGGCAATCTCGGCTCCACCTCTTAGTTATCCCGGAATATCACTGACCTGCTTTTGCCACGGTTTTTCCTGCTCTCTCGCTTCCATTCTGACGAACATTTGCGGTGTGACCCCTCCCCGTTTTGTGAGGTTGTTGTGGTTCACCACGAGTTCCGGGCTCAGCGAACAGCCGATCAGCTGTGAGGGGCACGTGCATGGGTATCGGAGGTGTGTGGGGGTGGACCTGTGTGCCATTGCCACCTGTTTGGGATGGGTATCATTGTGTCTTACCATGAAGTGTTTGTGTTTTTAATACAAACTTATCTCTACACAGGAGTGCATATTCAACGGAGTTCCTATCCCCCACCCCATGTGTTGCTGCGTGTCTGCACTTGTGCACATCCCTCACGAGTCATTAAAAAAAATCTTTGCCCCGCAGCCACATCACCTGCCCAGCCACATCACCTGCCCTCTTCTACCGATCCACATGCACAAGAGGTATAACGGGGCACATGGGCTCCTGCAACGGCGCTCCTGAAATTGCGGTACACATCAGCGCCATGTGCCCTGTGAGTGCTGATTGCAGAAGCGGGGACATTTGGAAGTGACATGTCTAGCCCTACTGCCCCTGTTTTGTGAGAAGATGTTTCAGGTAATCAATCAGAATCAGATTCAGAACTAGAAGACGCAGCACCAGACACCAGCCAGCCTGTACCAGTGTGGAAGGAAGCTCTCACGGGCGATTCCCCGGCTGGGGGTCCGCCCTCTCCAGAGCTTATCTCCTCAAGGCCAAATCCTATACACTCAGTGGGAAGTGAGCTTTCTTCCAGAGGTGAGCGTCCCAACAAGCTAGTGGATGCTAGGGTCCACCAGAAGCTCAAATGCACAGGGCGGAAGGAAGGTGTGAGAAAGTCAGTTCGATTACGACAGAACCTGCCTCCGCACCAGGCTCTCTAAAGTTACAGGGCGTTTGGGAAGTGGCTTCCTATTCTTCTTGAGCTGACAATTGTCTTGCTTAGTTTGCATAGTTTTGCCTAGGGTGACATTTCCAAGAGGTTAGACTCTCTTCAGGTAGAAGAGACGTTTGTTGCTTAATAAAAGCTTTGTATATTACTTAGCAAGCCTCATCATTTGCCTCCTATCGAAAGCAGGAGTTTTCTGAGGAACACCACAGGAAGTATGACTGCAGGTGTAGTTTAACCTAGTGCCTGCCCTCAGGTTTACAGTCTGAAAAACACAACACGAAAGGAAATGAGATTGGGAAGGAGGAGGAAAAAAGCAAAATGCAGGCACCAGTTCTCAGGCCATAGCTAGACAGGGCGATATCCCGGGGCGATCCCTGGGATCATCCCTGTGTGTCCACATGATGCACAGGGGATCCCAGGAGCAAGGAGGGATGATCCCTCCCTTGACCCGGGATCTTGCCCTACCCTTTGAGCCTGCTTTTTCCACGGCCTCGGGCTGATCCCAAGACCGCAGAATGTGTGTGCGGGCGTCGCAGTTTGTCCCAGCTCCTTACAGTTACTCGTGAGGAGCCAGGACCTGCGCACAGGGCGCAGAGCTCCTCAGGAATGACAAAATAATAATAATAATAATAATAATAATAACAACAACAACAACAACAACAAAATAATTTATTTCTTACTATCCTCTCCACTTGGATCGAGGCAGGGAACAACAATAAATACAAAAACATTAAAAACTGATTAAAACATAGCATTCATGATTAAAACATCCTTAAAACATCCTAAAAACATTCTAAAATTCCACTGGATAGGCCTGCCAGAATAGATCAGTCTTTATTGCTTTTTTAAATTCTAAAAGACTGTCAAGTTGCCGAATCTCCTCCATCAGGCCATTCCACTTGTCATTCCCTGTTTGCAGGATGCTCCTCCCATGGGAGGCTCACCAGGCACCAACACTGTTGTCTTTCGGGCGACTGCGCAAAGACCTTTCTGTTTTCACAGGCTTCTAATTTTTAATCAGTACTGGAACCACTTTCATTGTTGGGAGTTGTTCAAAGCTTCTATTGTTGACATATAAAACCCTAAATAAGTCAGGACCAGGATTCCCCTAGATGTTCCCAGGTAACCTCGAAGACCTTCAGAGGAAGCCTTGTGGGCCATTCCACAGCCAACAGAATGTCACCAGGGAACATCTCGAAAGTGGGACTTCGCTGCAGTGCCGCTCACCCCCGGGAGCACCCTCCCCTGTAAGGTGCAGGAAGGAGAAAATGTGCCGGGTTTTAAACACCTCCTGAAAACGTACTTGTTTATGCGTTCCCTGGATCATAACCGATCGACATTTTGTTGCTCTGTTTTATAGCCTCTTTTTATTGTTTCTTTTCTATTTTACTTTTGTTATTGTCTTCAGCGAAGACTCGGGAGAGAGCAAAGGAAGTAATTCCCCCCACAGCACAGAGTTAAACCATGGAATTTGCTGCCACAATTTGGATTGTTTTAAACAATTTGGATGGGTTTAAAAGGGGGTTGGGCCAATTCCTGGAGGAGAAGGCTGTCAGTGGCTCCTGGCCCTGGTGGCTATGTGCTACTTCCAGCACCAGAGGCAATAGGCCTTATGGTCCTCAGTTGCTGGGAATATGGACAAGAAGCTGCTGTTCCACCCATGTCCTGCTTGTGGGCCAGTGGTTGGCCACTGAGTGAACAGAATACTGAACTAAATGGGCCCTTGGTCTGATTCAGAGCTTTATCACACCAGCGTTATACTGTGCAATCACTGCGAATTGCATGCAAAGGACTCAGAAGTTTTCCACCTTATAATCTGCTTTGATTGTGAAGTACTCCCAGGCATCCTGCTTTAATTGTGCCATAAAGCAAAAAGGTTTGCCCTATTTAGCCCCTACTTTTTGAGCGTATCTTTCGAGCCGCCGCTGGGGCGCAGGAGCAGGATTTTAAAGAAATGCTTACATCTGCGTAAGCTTTAAAGATAAAGACACCAAAACTGGCACAGTAATAGATATTAGGGAGAGCTTTAAGCATACCAAATTTGATTGAATTGGGTCATCCGTTGATTTTTTTAATGATTTTTTTTTACATTTCCCCCCTTAAACCCACTTCCTGGTATGCAAAGGATCGCTGTCGTGTCGCCCGGTAGCAAAAACAACCACAACTGCGAAAGCTTAGCGCTACGGGGATAATCCGATGAAGATCCCAGTCTCAGGGCTCCTATTATGCTCTTATGTATGTTGAAACTTTTTAATATTATATTGTACTTTTAACTGTGATTTTTAAAAAAATAAAATAAAAAATGGCATGTAAATCTCTTAGATATTTTCTTATCTTACAAGTACTACAACTAAGATTTTTTTTGTTTTTTATCCTACTATTTATTTATTGCATTTGTAATTTAATGTGTTGTATTGCTGCTTTCTCGTTGATTTCTGCAAGCTGCCCCGGAAAAGTTTTTCCTTGAAGATCCTTGCTGTCTTCTGCCTTACATGAGGCCTCCATCTCTTTCCTATTCTGGAATCTCTGTTTTTTTCCTTGTCCCTGCCAAATTTTGCCCTTCCCTGCTGCCAGATGCTGGCAGCCTGCTACCCACTTGGTTGAGGGGCTGTGATGCTCTTTTGCTGCCTCTCCAAAGTTGTTCTGCTGATGCCATCTGGATGCAGAGACCAGAAAGCCTCCCTCCATCTCTTTAGAGAATAAACCCGCAACAGATGGGCAGGGTCCCTCCTCAACTAGTGATTGATGCTTGCCAGCAAGTTTAGAAATTTGGGTGGGAGGAACAATGGCTATAGAAGCAGCACCGCATTTTCCTTCTCATCAGCTAAGGCTGCAATCCTATGCACGCTTACTTGAGAGGAGGCTCCATTAAATCCAGCAGGACTTTTCTGAGAAACCATGCAGAGGGTCAGGCTGATGCATGTAGCGGATCATAGAATCATAGAATAGCAGAGTTGGAAGGGGCCTACAAGGCCATCGAGTCCAACCCCCCGCTCAATGCAGGAATCCACCCTAAAGCATCCCTGACAGATGGATCGTTATTATGAGACAGAGAAGAAACTGAGAAAAGGGAAAATAAATCAATAAAAGGTTTAACGAGTGAAATATATAGAATATTAGTGGGAAAGGAGTTGACGGAAAGCGTAGGCAAGGTGGTTTGGGAAACTGATTTGAAGGAACAAATAGGGCAACAGAGTTGGGAAGGGATATGGAAACAAAGAGTGTTGAGAAATATGTCTGTGAGGATAAAAGAAAATTATTATAAGATTGTATGGAGGTGGTACCTAACCCCGGTAAGATTAAATAAAATAAATAAGATTAATTCAGCAAGCTGCTGGAGAGGTTGTCAAAAGAAAGGAACGTATTTACATATGTGGTGGGAATGCGAATTTGTACAAAAATTATGGAAAATGGTGTTCAATGAGATCAAAGAAATTTTAGGAATGGAGATAGAAGAGACACCTATAGTGGCATTGTTATCATTATATGGAGAACTGAATTGTAATAAAGAGACAAAAGAATTGATAACGAACTTGTTAACAGCAGCAAGATTAATGATATCTAGGAACTGGAAGGTTCAATGGGATTATCATATAGAAGACTGGTATAAAGAAATATGGGCTATTGCTATTAATGATAAATTAACATGTAATATAAAAATTAGAAGAGGAATGACCAAAACAAATGATTTTGAGGGAACATGGAAACAGTTTCTAGAATTTGTTTTATCAAGGGGGAGAGGGAAAACACCTCCAGAGGAAGCAATGAGATTCTGGAAACATGAATAAGACCCCGTGGGTGGGGGGAGCACTTTTATGTTAAGTATGATTATGTTAATAGAATTAAGTTAGAATATATGTTATCAAATGTTTATTTTATATTGTTGCGTATTATGTAGTATTGTTTTATTTGTATTGATGTATTGATTTGTATTGATGTTTAATGAAAAGTTTTTTTAAAAAAAGTTATGAGACAGAGAACACAATGAAGATAAGAAACTGGCTAAGTAAACATGCCATTCTGTACATGTCTATTCAGAAGTAAGTCCAATTGCATCTTCTCCACTTCTAAGAAAGTGGAGTTAAGGGCAGGGGGGGGAGTTTTTACACAAAATTTGTCGAGGTTTTGCCTTTCGGCCCAAAGAGTGAACAAGAGATAAGACGTAGAGCTTCATCCCACGTACCTGCTTCCCTCAGATTATCCCCGTAGCGCTAAGCTTTCGCCGTTGTTGTTGTTTTTGCGACCGGGCGACAGCGATCCTTTGCATACCCGGAAGTGAGTTTAAGGGGGGGAAATGTAAAAAAAGTC
The DNA here is from genome assembly GCF_023053635.1 of Elgaria multicarinata webbii. Taxonomy (NCBI): domain Eukaryota; kingdom Metazoa; phylum Chordata; class Lepidosauria; order Squamata; family Anguidae; genus Elgaria; species Elgaria multicarinata. The sequence goes on along the minus strand of NC_086176.1, from coordinate 119,143,342 downwards.
ATTAAAAAATCAATGGATGACCCAATTCAATCAAATTTGGTATGCTTAAAGCTCTCCCTAATATCTATTACTGTGCCAGTTTTGGTGTCTTTATCTTTAAAGCTTATGCAGATGTAAGCATTTCTTTAAAATCCTGCTCCTGCTCCCCAGCGGCGGCTCAGAAGATAAGCTCAAAAGGTAGGGGCTAAATACGGCAAATCTTTTGGCTTTATAGCACAATTAAGGCCGGATGCCTGGGAGTACTTCACAATCAAAGCAGATTATAAGGTGGAAAACTTCTGAGTCCTTTGCATGCAATTCGCATTGATTGCACAGTATAACGCTGGTGTGATAAAGCTCTTAGGTGATACTTTCCCTAGAATTACCTTATCCATGTTGTTTCCTTTTCCATTTTATTAAACAGAGCAAATGGGTCATAAAAAGACTGCAGCATAAAAAGCAGCAATCTCAGAGAGTGAATATTTTTTAAATGTCTGTGGCGGGACAAACCACCATACCTCATGGAAACAGCTTACTCAATCAGCAAGCTCATTACCTCGCTGTTATTTCCAGGTTCATGTGAAATTAATGCTGACAATTTATTTAGTTACTTATTGTATACTTATTGTATACTCGTTTTTATCTCAATTTTAGAATTTCTGTAAACCGCCCAGAGAGCCCTGGCTATGGGAGCGGTATATAAGTGCAATAAATAAATAAATAAATAAATGTTTAGATTTATTAGATACCTTTTAAAACAGATTATCTAGGCACCATCAAGTAAATAGGGTGCATGCCTTTGTGTGTGTGTGTGTGTGTGTGTGTGTGTGTGTGTGTGTGTGTGTGTGTGTGTGCTCACATGTTTATATGAGTATGTGTGAGTGTGTTAATAAGCACAAGTTGGTAGGTTCACTAATTTGTCTTGTTTCTGAGCCTTAAGCTATGGTCAGCAACTAGTTTACTTGTGAATTGCTTTAAGTAGTTGAGCGGTTAATGGGTCCATTCTCCAGATAGACTTGCTAACCTTTTGACCAGTCCCTGGTCCTTCAGCCTTTGATAGAAACTTAGTATGCAGACCTTAACAGGTGATCATTAGAGTGACCACCGAAGTCATAGAATCGTAGAATAGCAGAGTTGGAAGGGGCCTACAAGGCCATCGAGTCCAACCCCCTGCTCAATGCAGGAATCCACCCTAAAGCATCCCTGACAGATGGCTGTCCAGCTGCCTCTTGAATGCCTCTAGGGTGGGAGAGCCGACCACCTCACCAGGCAACTTGATTCCATTGTCGTACTGCTCTAACAGTCAGGAAGTTTTTCCTGATGTCCAGCTGGAATCTGGCTTCCTTTAACTTGAGCCTGTTATTCCATGTCCTGCACTCTCCACTTGGTCATGTATCACCAAGAAAGAGGACTAAAGTGGACACAGATTCCTATAACAATTGCATAAGCTATTTTTTTTTAATAGAGCAATGCACATTTAGAAATAACCAATACAGCTGCAATAGACATACAATAGCTCTCACCATAGTGGGGGAAACGGTGGCCAGGTGATCCTTGTCTCGGCACATTCAGCTGTAGTTCAGGTGCTCACTGCAGATTGGACACACTTAGCACGTGCAGAACTGCTGGATTGATTGGACTGGACACCTTCAAATAGAGGCCTGTCCTCTGTAAGATAGGACACCTGGCCATCATAAGCACTGATAAAGCCATGCCCTGAAAGGCTGCACTTGCTGGCTTCTGTGGATCACGATGCCATTAAAGGCAGGACTTCAGGCAGGTGGGTTTATGTCTCTCTATTGAGTGAGGGAGATCTGGAAAGGAGGCAAGAAATTGGGTCAGAGAGGCACACACACACACACAGACAGAGAGAGAGAGAGAGAGAGAGAGAGAGAGAGAGAGAGAGAGAGAGAATAGCTGGATGTATATATCTCTTTGCCAATGATTCATATGATATGTGACCCTCCTGACTCGGCTGTCTTGAGTCTGACCTAAAGCCAGAAGTTTCCAGTTTAGCTTGTCAGAAGCGCTTACTGGAGATGATGGAAGTTGGAATTTGTGTCAATACATAAGGTCTTCTGTCAACTACAATAAAAATGGCTTTGTGTTGGAGACCCAATTTTGCTAAAATAAATCATGGTATGGCTTCCAGGAACTCTCGTGTCCTGGCTATAGGATGGTGAAAGTACAGGTTGAAACGCAGGGACGTTTCCTGAAAAGCCCCTAAACAGGGGGGCCAGTATGGTACCGTACATAGAACGGATTCACAACTGGTTCTCCTACCAAGCTGTTTTCCTTTCATGAGGCACGGGGGGGGGGATTTGGACTATGGGCACCAGCACAGTGTGTGGGGAGGGAGGGGGAGGAACCCTCTCCCTATACATCACAGCCCCAACCTAATCCACCCCACCCCACTCCACCATTGCTCTTAGCCACAGAGGGAGGGGGGAGAGCAGGCACCCATGGATTGCAGCTACCTTTTACTGTCTTCCTTGGCAATGAATAGCCTCACCCCCCCAAAAAACCCAGCCTCTGACTCTTTGCTCACTTGATCTTGATGTGTGTGTGTCCTTCTTTCGTAAGGGTGGAATCTGGGGAGGGGGGCAGGGAGGCTATGAGCTAGAGGACCCTAGACCAAGGATGTGCCTCTTTCAGACACATTTTACCCAAGGGCTTGCTGCTCTCCTTCCTACGGAGGCAGTCTGAGGGGTACGAATGTTGCCCACATTTCTTTGCTGCTGCTGCTGCTGCTGCTGCGCAATTTGACACACAGAAATCAGTCTAGCAAAGGCTTTCCTGGCATGGAGGTAAGCGATGCTTAAACCTGCTTGCTTCTTGGGTGTCAGGATTCTGTTAAAGGTACAGGTGTGTGTGTGGGAGTTGGCAACGCACCTGAGGAAGGGGCCTCGCTGTTTCCACTATCCACAGGTACCCCCAAGTTCTCAGGGCCCTTTTCTTTTTTCGAATAAGCAGAGCAGGCTATGCAGAACAGTCACCACAACTTTGCCTGCATGTCATTTCCCTAAACTATGTTGCTGTTAGCAACAAGAGTAAGCTGTCAAACAGCTGGGCTTGCTGTGTTTGTTTGCTTGCTTACAATTGGTGCAACTAATGAAACTATCAAAATAGTAAAAGTATTAAAGAGCCGGCAGTAAAGTTCATACCCAGAGCAACAGATTATTTATTTATTTATTACATTTTTATACCGCCCAACAACCGAAGCTCTCTGGGCGGTTCACAAAAATTAAAACCATAATAAAAAAACCAACAGGTTAAAAGCACAAATTAAACCGCCCAGAGAGCTTCGGCTATTGGGTGGTATAAAAATGTAATAAATAAAATAAAATAAAATAAAATAAATGCCTGTTGAGAAAAGAAAGTCTTAACCCAGCATCCAAATGTATGCAAGTGAAGAGGACTTTCCGCAAGCAGGGGGCCACCGCAGAGAAGGCTCTTTCCCAGTGAAACCAGCATGGGCTGGTTCATGGGCCAAGCACTTTGCAAGGTATCTCAGCTTCTTTGCAAATCAACTGCCATGGCTAGAATCTCCCTATGTGACCTAAGAAAATCTCGACATTTCTGTGAATGCCAGGAAGAGGGGCAATAGGGGCTATTCTCCTAGAAAATGGCCTGAAAGTGCTGGTTAAGCACAGACATGAAACTGGAGAGTCACCATGATAGGGAATGAGGAGGACATGATAAATGCCTCAGGTAGAAGAGCCCTGTGGCTCTAACTGGTTTTCAGGCAGGAGTCCTTTGAGCCCTACCTGGCTACGCCAGGAAAAGATTCTGGGACCTTCTGCATGCAATGCAACTGCTTCTTCCCTCTGGTATATTGAAGTCTGAAACATCTGGAGGGCCCTAGGGTGGGAAAGGCTGGGCAGGGCTTGGCACCGATGGTAGTTAAGGGACTAAGGTGTAGGATTACCTGCACATACACCCTCTCTTTTGTGTGGTTCTCTGTTGTACTGTCAAAACAGGTTTAATGTTAATGGCAACAAGGCAGAGGGCCTTTTTAGTGGTGGCCCCCCCATTATGGAATGCTCTCCCCGACGAGGCTCACCAGGTGCCAACATTGTTATCTTTTCGGCGCCAGGTTAAGACCTTTCTCTTCTCCCAGGCATTTAACAGCATTTAACAACATATGCTGAGTCTGTTTGTTTTTAACGGATCCCAGCATAGCTGTTTTTATGCTTTTTATGTTTTTAAACTTTGTATATTTGTTTTAATGTTTACTGTTTTAAACTTTTGTAAACCGGCCAGAGAGCTTCGGCTATGGGGCAGTATATAAATGCAATAAATAAATAAATATATTATTACGTACATTGATTATTAATGTATAATCAATGTACATGGTGGACATTTGCAAGCCAGTGTAGAGGTTGGTTTGTGGAGGCAGAGCCAAAACTTTGAGGGGGGTGGGGGGCTATGAACTCTATTCCAGGCCATCCTGCCATACTTTCAAATAACTGCACTTGAACTTTTGTGGAGGTAGTAGGAGCCTGCCTTCTCCACCTTTACACACCAAATTCAAGTGTTTCTTTCCTTTTAATAAATGCTGGGACTTAAAGTTTGCATGCCTTTTTAAAAGCACAGAAGGGAACAATTTCATCACAGGTTTTGAATCCCTTTTTTAAGAACCTGCTTTTCATGGCTGATGGCAATTGGAAGGAGCAGGCAAAATGAGGAACAACAGACAATTTGCCACCAGTAGTATCTGTCATTCCAAGGAGGGGGGGCCCTTTTGTGCAGACCAAAGCAAGTTCTCACTAGCCAGGTTGGGGGTGGGGGGTTGGCTGAGCTAGTAATGCACTCCAGTACAATCTGATTGCAATTTTTTCATTTTTTAAAAAAAAATCCATCTGGGGACGAATTTAGTGCCACAAGTATAGAACGATCTGAGCACGGCTCTGCCTTGGATCACATAAAGTGAGATATTAATTCATTTGCATTAAACTATTTCATTCCTGCTAGAGAGAGAGAGAGAGACTCTGTAAGAACCATTTGCCGACACTGTGAATCCTATCTCGCATGGATATAGAGAAATACATCAGGCAAGTTGCAGGGGTGCTGAATGGGTCAATCCATTCAATTCCGCACATGTGCAATATTGTAAGGAAACGTATCGGCTGAGACTATAGCGTACCACGAGCCACTCAGAAACACAATTGTCACGGCAGGGCAGGGGGTGGGGGAATTGTAGTTGCACCCACTTGAGCAATATTCCTTATCCACGAGAACAGCCCTATACTTTCTCCATCTCCCCATTTTTCTTTTTCAGGTTTTTCCATCTTCTAATAAACTTCATTCCTTCCCCCCCCCCAAATATTATACTTTGCAGCACTCTCAGAAAGACGATGACACTGCACTGAAATGTTGCAGAGCCGCACAGGACCGTTCTAGCTGATAATGTATCAATAGGCAGAGCACACAATAAGAGATGGCCTTGGCCAAAGTTGTTTTTGTTTTTTAAATGCAGCTAGTTGAACAGTTAAGAGCAGAGACACCACACTGACAACAAAGGTCCACATAGTTAAAGCAATGGTATTCCCCGTAGTAACCTATGGCTGCGAGAGCTGGACCATAAGGAAGGCTGAGCGAAGGAAGAGAGATGCTTTTGAACTGTGGTGTTGGAGGACAATTCTGAGAGTGCCTTGGACTGCAAGGAGATCAAACCAGGCCAGACTCCAGGAAATAAAGCCAGACTGCTCACTTGAGGGAATGGTATTAAAGGCAAAACTGAAGTACTTTGGCCACCTAATGAGAAGACAGGAGACCCTGGAGAAGATGCTGATGCTAGGGAAAGTGGAAGGCAAAAGGAAGAGGGGCCGACCAAGGGCAAGATGGAGGGATGATATTCTGGAGGGGACGGACTTGACCTTGGAGGAGCTAGGGGGGGCGACGGCTGACAGAAAGCTCTGGCGTGGGCTGGTCCATGAAGTCACGAAGAGTCGGAAGCGACTGAACGAATAAACAACAACAACAGTTGAATAATGGAACTTGCTGCCCCAAGATGGAGACTAACTTGCATGGCTTTAAAAGGGGGTGTTATGGAAAAATAACTGATTTCCCACTACTCCCTTCGCCCATCTCTTCTCTCCCGTCCTTCTTCTAAGATCCCTCATTTCCTTTTCCCAAAATGCCACCCTTGGGTGATTTCTAAGTGATTTAGATGAGTAGAATAGACCCCCCCCCCTACTCCCAAGTAGGAGAGAAAAGTCCCATTTACCTATTTGGGCAAGGTCGCTTGCTCAGGGGTAAGGACAAGCCCCAGCCGCTGGTTAAATCACCAGGCGCTTGGCACACCCACACACCTCTTGTTTCTCCTTCCCCACAGCTCAGTGGGAAACCAGGGAGAGAAATAAGAGGTGGGCAGCTCGCCCATCGAGAGGAATGTCAGGCGCCAAGGGAGGGTGAAGCAGGAAGGTTTCTGCCATGTAGGCAAGGTGGGACAGGAATGTCCCAGGGGACATTGCGAGGGGGGGACCAGGGTGGGAGTGGTGGACGGGGATTAGTTAAAGACAATGGAATACCTGACGGGAAGGTCCCAGGATTCATTACCAAGAGAATCATGTGATAATGGAGTTTGCAAAGTCAATAGGGCAGCCTTCCTCAACCTGGGGCGCTCCAGATGTGTTGGACTACAACTTCCAGAATGCCCCAGCCAGCTGGCTGGGGCATTCTGGGAGATGCAGTCCAACACATCTGGAGCGCCCCAGGTTGAGGAAGGCTGCAATAGGGTCTCTCACCCATCTGGGCATGTCAAGAAAACAGCGAGGAGGATCAGCTGTGACGATCTGAGCAAGCAACCAATTATTTGCATACAATGTTCCCCCTGCCCTGTATAAAATGAAACGTAAACTTCTGTTCCGGGCCTTTTCCCTTACATTGACAAGGGAGAGGGACCTTTGTACAAAGAGATTTTTGGTACCTGAGGTGGAAATAAACTTTCCTTTTGAAACTGCATCCGGATGCCTTTTTATTTGATTTAATTGGGTTGTAATCCACAATTTTTCCAACAGGGACAAGACAAATTCAGGAGGAGAAGGCTATCGATGGCTATTAGTCACCATGGCGATATATTATCCTCTAGGATCAGAGTCAGTCTTGTATTGATTGGTTGGTTTTAATGTATATATTGTGCCTTCATCCCAAAGAGGATTTGAGGGCAGTGTACATAACAATTAAGTGAGACAAGCATGTTCATTAAAACACCTGGAGAGAAAGATTGAAAGATTCCCCCTTCGCCATTTGCTGGGATGCTGCAGCCACAACACCACCAACCCACGCACATTCATTATACCCCAGTGAATGTCCAGAAAGGGCTGAACTCTTTTCTCTTGTTCTTACTTCTTCTCCAATTATCTACACCCCCATTTAGTGGTAAAACTATATTAGTACATACAGATGGAACCACCGCGCTACAGTTTATTTAACCTCGACTCTGGGTCACTGACAATGTAAGAGATAGAAGAGAATGATAGCGAGAGGAAGCCCTCTGGCTTGCCCTAAAGCTCTTGCTGCTTTTAATTGGTGAGAAAGTTTCTACATTATCTAAAGATGCCTGGTTTGAAGGAGCCAATTTTCCGCTGTAGGAATTGTTTCAGCTTTCCAAAATCCAGCACTCACCTATTTGGCTCCTAATAAGTAAAACCTTGGCTGTTTAGAGTTCTTTTTAAGAAATTTATGCTTCCCAACATGTCTGAAGAGCCTCGTGTGGCACAGAGCGGTAAAGCAGCAGTTTCTGCAGCTGAAACTCTCCCCATGGCCTGAGTTCGATCCCAGCGGAAGCTGGTTTCAGGCAGCCGGCTCGAGTCGATTCAGCCTTCCATCCTCCCGAGGTCGGTAAAATGAGTACGCAGTTAGCTGGGGGAAAGGTAATAACGGCCAGGGAAGGCAACGGCAAACCACCCCACTATAAGGCCTGCCAAGAAAACATCAGCAAAAGCTGGCGTCCCTCCAAGAGTCAGTAATGACTAAGTGCTTGCACAAGAGGTTCCTTTCCTTTCCTGACATGTCTGAAGAAGCACAGCTTGAAGAGAGCTGGGGACTAAAGCCTATCGCAGTGGGATGTCTGTGCTACATCCCGGTAACCTGTCAAGCAGGGGCATTCCCACTGCATGTGTCTATAAGTACTTCTCTCCCCAAATCTTACCAACAAAACTAAAGGGCTGCAGATGAAATTTTCAATGGGGTTTTCATACCATCTGAAATGAGCTTCGCCAATACGTACTGCCAATGCTGGGCCACCTTCAGACCAGATGCTTTCCCCTTTCCGATGGGGAATTCCCACAAGAGCTTCTACTTTCTAAGCAAGATCTACGCTTACCAGCTCTTTGCAGGTGAGTTTACATAGCAGCTGAAACAACCAGGAAATCAAGACCTTCATAGAATCAAAGAAAGTAGAGTTGGAAGGGGCCTATAAGGCCATAGAGTCCAACGCCCCTGCTCAATGCAGGAATCCACACTAAAGCATCCCTGACAGGTGGTTGTCCAGCTGCCTCTTGAATGCCTCTAGTGTGGGAGAGCCCACAACCTCCTTAGGAAACTGATTCCATTGTCGTACTGCTCTAACAGTCAGGAAGTTTTTCCTGATGTCCAGACGAAATCTGGCTTCCTGTAACTTGAGACCATTATTCCATGTCCTGCACTCTGGGAGGATCGAGAAGAGATCCTGGCCCTCCTCTGTGTGGCAACCTTTTAAGTATTTGAACAGTGCTCTCATGTCTCCCCTCCATCTTCTCTTCTCCAGGCTAAACCTGCCCAGTCTTTTCAGTCTCTCTTCATCATAGGGCTTTGTTTCCAGACCCCTGATCATTCTGGTTGCCCTCCTCTGAACACGTTCCAGCTTGTTTGCATCCTTCTTGAAGTGTGGTGCCCAGAACTTAAGAGCTTATAAACTTGGGCCCCTGGTCTGCCAGAGAGAGAGGAGAAGGATCTGGCTTGGGGGGGGGGGGCAACAGGAGTACACTCCCCAACAAAAAACGGAATGGTCCGATATAGTGCAAGGACAGCAGTACACAGGATGGAGGAGTAGCTTTATTGTGCACAGAGGGGGGAAATCGGACTTTCCCTGTTCCAAAATAAGATGAAAACCAGAGGGGAAGAGGCGAGATGAGCGCAGGACTGGGGCGACGTCATGTGAGGACCGCGCTCCAAAAACACATACCAGGCATGGCGAGAGTGTGATAAATCGCTGGTGTGATGGAGCTCAGAAACTCATGCTGCTACTTGCCGTAAAAAACATTCTACGTTTCATTGGGAAAGTTCCCTTTCAGTGGTTCCATTTTTCTGGTTTGGACTCAGTCTAATGACAAAAAAGGCCTCAACTGGGCAACATTGTCTACAGGCAAACATCCTCATTTCTACTCCTTTGCCTAGGAGGCCCTCCTTTCGTGGCCTTCTCAGACCTTCCATCTGGGCAGAATCAGTGTGTGTGGCCGTGGGAGGGGTGGAGCAAGCTCCACTCCTGATTTACACCCATTCCTTCTTCCCAAGCTGAACACCCCAGAAAGTCTGATGCTGTTCCAGTTTTTTATTTGCCCCAATGAAGCCATTTCTCCAGCCTTGCAATCTCTGTTCCGAGTCTGATAATGGGATTACTTGAAGTAAAATATTGATTTTAGGTAGAAGATTCATTTTAGTGTTTGCAGTCCTGTCAAGGAAGCATCAATGGTCCCACCTCTTTTCTCTCTCCTTTCATTATTAGAAAACAATTGACTATATATTATTCTCCTCAATCTCCCTCCGATTTGAAAGAATTATGATCCTCAGATAGTTCCCAAAATTGGCGATCTATTGCTAAGGAAATTTGTGCATGAAAGGCATCTAGGCCATTTTGGGCAGAAACTCTTTCACGGCTTTAGATTCATCATCATTAAATTTAAAACCTGAGCTGTTTCTATATTCTTGGAGTTCTGCTGCGTCTCTGCAAGAGAGGTCTCTGCAGGACACTCATCCATAAAGCCGTGTCGTCTGCAAATTGCATAACTTTGTCCATTGATTTTTCACGGTGAGACCCACGATTTAGGATACTTTTTTCTAATTGTTCTCACAAAGCACTCAACAGAAATCACAAAGAGAAGTGAGGGGGACAGGGGACACCTCCCCGTCATCCCTTCCTGCAGCAGAAATGCATCCAACACTACCACACCATTTAGCGTAAACGGAACAGAAAGTTTGCCCAAAATCCATCCTTACAACAGCAAGTCTTGAGAAGAGTTTAGGCAAACAAGTGCTTTTTTCAGCTTTCAGGGCCACAATTGCCAGGATTGCTTAGGGTCTGGACAATAATAATGCAGAGGTGGGCACAAAGTAGACCTCCAGAAAATTCGGACTTCAATTTCCAGCACTCCTGACCATTGGCCATGCTGGCGGGCTTTTGGGTGTTGAAGTCCAAAACATCTGAAGATCTGCCTTCTGCCCTCCCCTGCAATAAAATCCTTAATGTTGAGCAGTCCTGTCAGAGGGCTGAATACAGACTTGTCAGCACCATGGAAGTTCTATGACCCTGTTCAGACGACATGCTAAGCCATGATGGTTAAGCATTTTGAGCTAAACATTATGGCTTAGTGGGTCTTGTGAAGCATTCTTAACCATGGCAGCTATATAACCACATGCTCACTAACTCTTTGATCCAAAAGGGTTAGCGGCCTAACCATGGCATAGCGTGTTGTCTGAACAGGCCCTATAATTGTCATTTGAAAAGGAGGACCGGGCTCCTGTATCTTTGACAGTTGCATAGAAAAGGGAATTTCAGCAGATGTCATTTGTATGCATGTCTAGTACAGCTGCAGGAGCTGTACTAGAGGGATCAGATTTAAAAGAGGGCAGGGCACCTGCAGCTTTAACTGTTGTGATGAAGAGGGAATTTCACCAGCACTCTTCAAATACTTAAAAGGTTGCCACACAGAGGAGGGCCAGGATCTCTTCTCGATCCTCCCAGAGTGCAGGACATGGAATAACGGGCTCAAGATAAAGGAAGCCAGATTCCAGCTGGACATCAGGAAAAACTTCCTGACTGTTAGAGCAGTACGACAATGGAATCAGTTACCTAGGGAGATGGTGGGCTCTCCCACACTAGAGGCCTTCAAGAGGCAGCTGGACAACCATCTGTCAGGGATGCTTTAGGGTGGATTCCTGCATCGAGCAGGGGGTTGGACTCGATGGCCTTGTAGGCCCCCTCCAACTCTGCTATTCTATGATTCTATGATATATACAAATGACACCTGCTGAAATTCCCTTTTCAAAACAACTGTTAAAGATACAGTAGCCCGGTCCTCCTTTTCATATGGTCACCCTATATTAAAATACTTAGCGAACAGCGCCATGAAGATCTTTGTATGTTGGTTGAGCACGGAGATAGGGCTGTAGGGTTCTCTCTTCCATTGGAACTTGACTGGGCTTCCACACAGACCAGACCAATTGGGCCAGGCCATTTCTCTGGCCCTCCTTTCTGCTCACCCACATACACACAGGTGCCATTGTAACCCATTTAGTGCAAGTGTCACTTAAAGGCTAACTTGATTTTGTTGTATTTGTTTGTAGTGTTTTTACTTGTCGTTTTTTGTTTGTTTGTTTGTTTGTTTGTTTGTTTGTTTCAGAGCAGAGGCGCTGAACCTCTTTCAGCTCAAGGGCCGTATTCCATTTTGGAGAGGCTCCACCGGGGGGGGGGGTGTCTCCAGTTGTGGGTGGAGCTGACGGCAAAAGGGGTGGCACCAAAATACCAACACAGGGGGTCGGACTCGATGGCCTTGTAGGCCCCTTCAAACTCTGCTATTCTATGATTCTATGAAACCACACACCCCAGCGTATTGTAGTTTGAGGCTCTTCCTGACAGTAGCTCAACCTGAGGAGAGGCATCCCGACCTTTTTAGAATGAAGAAAAGCTTCACAAAAGCAGGGAAACCACAGAACTCTTGGTGGTCTGGGGAAAGGGAGGGATTGCGGGGAGGAGGCATGGCCCTCTGGGGAACCTCAGAGGGCTGGATGGTGGGGGGGGGGGGGCTTGGCAAGCCAGATTTGGCCTGTGGACCAGAGCTTCTGCACCAGTTTCAGAGTTTGGTGCCATGTGCTGAAACTGCTTCCGTCTTAGCAGCTGCAGGCAGGGCCGGTCCCAGACTATTTTGCGCCCTAGGCAGGTCAGTTGCTTTCACCAACCCACAGCCACACCCATCCCAGTGTACCTGGGCGTGGGGCGCCATCTCGTCTGCCCAGCTGAAGTGAAGCCAGGACACTGGGGGGGGGGGGCGGCTTCGGAACAGCACGCCCAGCCAGAAGTCGCTCTGGGAGTGTGACTTCCGGGCGCGCGCGCCCACCCCCCACCCCAGCGTTCTGGCTTCGCTTCAGCTGGGCACCCACCCAGCCAAAGCGAAGCCAGGATGCTGGGGTGGTGGGGATGTGGCTTCACTTTGGCTGGGTGGGCGCCCAGCCGAAGTGAAGCCAGGACACTGGGGGGGGGGGGCAGGCGGCTTCGGAACGGCGCGCCTGGCCGGAAGCCGCTCTGGGAGAGCGACTTCCGGGCGGGCCATTCCTAAGCCGCCCGCCCGCCCCAGGGTCCTGGCTTCGCGAAGCCAGGACCCTGGGGCGGGCGGGTGGCTTCAGAATGGCGTGCCCGAGAACCGCCCTCTCTGATCCGCTGTGGGAGAGCAGCTTCCAGGTGCGGCGTTCAGCGCCCATCTTACCTTGGCACTCTATGCGGCCACCTGAGTGGCCTCTATGGTAGCACCAGCCTTGGCTGCAGGAGGCAAAAGGCCCTCCAGCGGCCACTCAGCTGGCAACAGGAGAAAGAGCTGCAGAGAAGGGAGGTGGTTCATGGCCTGGAGCTTGCTGAAGACGTTGGTGTAAGGCAACGCACCAGAGTTGCCCATCACCAGCCAGAGGAACTGCACACGGTGCTAAGGGGGAAGAAGAAGGCCTGTGAAGAGGCTGAGGCAACCCCTTCCCCCACATGCGGCCCTCCCATTATCCCCAGCCAGCATCGGGGTCACCAGGTGGGAGAGATGTACAAAAATATGCCTTGGTGGTGTGGAGAACGTGGATAGCGAGACATTTTTCTCCCTCTCCCCTAATACGAGAACCCAACGGTGTCATCCCGTGAAGCTGAGTGGTGGGAGATTCAGGACAGCTAAAAGGAAGTCCCTCTTCACACAGCGCCTAGTTAAACTATGGAATTCGCTACCACAAGACGTGGTGATGGCCACCCATGTAGAGGGCTTGTTATAGTGGATTCCATAGTTTGACTATGCGCTGTACAAAAAAAATCCTTTTTATCTGGCCTATATCTCCCACCACTCAGCATCATTGGATGACCCCTGGTTTCTCTCTCCTTTTCTAATTTCTTTCTATCTCTCTGCTTAACGTTACACAGATCTATCCATTCCCGACTTTTTTTTCCCCTAAGCTAAAAAGCCTCAAACATTGTAAGTCAGATTCAGCCAATTTGACTCTGGATTGTTGTTCCGATTCAGTCCAGCTCCATCACCGCGTTGCTAGCTTTTTGCCCCTTCGTTGAGTCGGTTACGGACTCGAGGAGACCTGTGTTCAACTACCTTCCGGCAGCATCCGCCATCTGCATAATCCTTGTCCTAAATCACAGCCCAACAACCATGGTGCTCGTTAGCTGCTGTTTAATTAAGCAATATGGATCCTGCCTCGATATTTACAATTCCACTCGCTCTGATTGATTGGGGAAAGTGTCTCATTTTTAAATACGGCGGCCGTAAAGTTTAATACCGCTTGACTTATTGCAAGTTTCATTTACCGCTCCAGATGCCAAAACTGCCCAGCCCAAAGCAAAGCGCTGCTGGCCTATTAAATCAATGCTAACTGCGCGTGCAGAAATAGATGATGGGCTTCATTACAATCGGTTTGCTGGTAATTATCGCGATTCGGATTTACACACTCGTGCAAATCCAGCGTTGCTCTCCTGGACTCTAGGAAAGAGGCAGGGACATATATGAAGAGAACACTTCGTGCAGATCACTACAAACTTCATACATCCCTCCAAAGGGTGGTAGGTAGGGATGTGATAGCACTCTTCAAATATTTATTTAGTTATTTATAACATTTATATCCCGCCCTATATCATTAAGAGCTCAGAGCAGTTTACAGACAAAAACATACAGTATAAAACAATAAATATGCACAGTTAAAAACAAATTAAACCATGATCCACGTTAAAACAATATATAATTTAAAAGCAATAAATGCAGTTAAAACAGTTAAAACAATGCGCCAGTGAGTTTAACCATCAAAGGATTTGATGATACTTGAAAGGTTGTCACACAGAGGAGGGCCGGGATCTCTTCTCGATCCTCCCAGAGAGCAGGACACAGAATAACGGGCTCAAGTTAAAGGAAGCCAGATTCCGGCTGGACATCAGGAAAAACTTCCTGACTGTTAGAGCAGTATGACCATGGAACCAGTTACCTAGGGAGGTTGTGGGCTCTCCCACACTAGAGGCCTTCAAGAGGCAGCTGGACAACCATCTTGTTGGGTTATTGTGCCAGAACTTTTCTCTCTCTGGAACTCTGTTTGTGCTCAGAAACAAACACACATCACACAGGTCTTACACAGCAGAGCTGGTTTATTTCCTTCAGGCTTCTGTGCAGTTCAATTCAGATCAGTTCAGATCAGCACACTGAGGCATGCACAGAGAGCAGTGATCATAGAGCAGTGATCAGTAAGCAGTGATCAGAGAGCAGTGATCAGTAAGCAGTGATCAGTTCCATTTTACAAAGTGAGAAACTATATACACATCTTACACAATTCTTATCTACATTACATACAGCTGTGATGAGGCTAACTTAGAATCTTGGCAAGGTTCCCAGAACAGCCTCTATCTCAAGGTAATTGCCCACAGATAGAATTTCTCTGTTTAACCCTGAGATAGCCATACACACACAATTTTAATGACTAAGCAAGTATTTCTTTTCATATACTTAACAGTCCTCCTCTTGCGCATGTTGTTTAAATTGTGTTACAATCTGAGACCCAGCTTTAAAAGCATCTCTTTGTGTTTTACCATTGATACTGGTTTTGTGAATAAATCAGCCAACATCATTTCAGATGGACAATATTCAAGCTTAATCCAGCCCTTCTGAATTATATCTTTCACATGAGAATAACGAACATCCAAATGTTTAGTTCTTGGTTTACACTTTTCAGATGTAGCCATACTAATACATGCCTGATTATCCTCAAATATGGTTACTGGTGTCTCAATTTCCAACCTTAGATCAGCAAATAATTGTTTATACCACTCAATCTCATTACAAGCCAGAGATAAGCTGATATATTCTGCTTCTGCACTAGAGGTTGCTACACAATTTTGTTTTCTTGTATACCAATCAATCAAGGATTGATTGTAAAAGAATGCTGCTCCACTGGTAGACTTTCTATCAATTGCGTTAGCCCAGTCAGCATCTGCATAAACACAGAAATTTCCATCTTTGTGTGTAGATATTTCCAATTTGTAATTGATTGTACCTTTTAAATATCTCAATACACGTTTTACAGCTGTCCAATCAGTTACAGAAGGTTTTGTCATTTTTCTGCTTAAAAGATTTACAGCAAATGTAATATCTGGTCTACTTAGGTTTGCTAGATAAAGTAAACTTCCAATCACACTCTGATATTTCTGTATGTCTTCCATTTCAGTACTGTCTGTCTGATTTTGAAAATCAGTGACCATAGGAGTGGCAACAATTTTACAATTCTCCATGCTGTGTTCTTCCAGCAATTTTTTAATTTTGCCACTTTGTTCAATCAGAAATGACCCTGTGTTAGAATCTTTTGAAATTTGCATTCCCAAATAACTTTTCACTGAACCAAGGTCTTTTAACTCAAAATGTCTTTGCAGCTGGTTTACAAATGTGTTTTTCTGTTCTTCTTCATTAAAAACCAGTAACAAATCATCTACATAAATCAGCAAATACACTACATTTGAACCATCCTGTTTTGTGTACAAACAATGATCAGCTTTGCTTTGTTTAAAACCCATTTTGATCAATACATTGTCCAGTTTCTTATTCCAACACCTTGCTGCTTGCCTCAAACCATATATGGATTTTTTCAATTTACAAACTAACCCTGGATTTTTAACAAAACCTTTTGGTTGAGTCATGTAAATTTCCTCTGTTAAATCTCCATATAAGAAAGCTGTTTTGATGTCAAAATGAAATACATTCAATTGTTTTTCTGCTGCAATTTTTAACAAAAGTTTTACACTTGAGTATTTTGTTGTAGGTGCATAAACTTCTTCAAAATCTATTAGATATTTTTGAGCAAATCCTCTTGCTACCAATCTTGCTCTGTAACGTTCCACCTGTCCTTTCTCATTTTGTTTTACTTTGAATACCCATTTACAGGTAATGGCTTTACGACCTTCAGGTAAAGGTACTAGCTCCCACGTTTCATTTTTTTCCATTGCTCTGATTTCCTCTGACATTGCTTCATGCCAGCCCTGAGCTTCTGTAGGTTCCATTTCCTGAATTTCCTCAAATGAAGTAGGTTCATAGGCTATTAGTAAAGCTCTATGAGAAACCTGTTTGCTTTGGTATTCATCTGAGTAACGAATTGGAGCTTTGCGTTCCCTTTCTGATCGTCTTGGCATAGTTACAGGCATAGTTTCCTCCTCTACAGTTTCTTCCCCCTCCCTCTCTTGTTGAGATTGTTCAGGAATTTCTTCTGTTTCTACAGCTTTCTGTTCTACAGGCAAACTTACATACTGTTTTGTTTCCTGCATTTGTTCATGAAAAACTACGTCTCTGCTTACAATTACACTTTTGTGATATGGAGACCACAAACGGTAGCCTTTTGTTTGTGTATCATATCCCAACAGTTTACATTCCAAACCTCTTTGAGCTAGCTTTCCTGGTCTGTTTTCTTTCTGAACATGAGCAAAACATTTACTTCCAAAAACTCTTATATGTGACACTCTAGGTTTTCTTTTGTAAAACATTTCATATGGAGTTTTTTCATGTACAGAGTGGTAAAGCCTGTTTAACAAATAATTTGAGGTGGACAAAGCTTCTGCCCAGAACAGGTTAGACAATCCTGACTCTTTCAATAGAGCTCTTAACATGTTCTGCAAGGTTCTGTTTTTCCTTTCTGCAACTCCATTTTGAAATGGTGAATATGGAGCAGTAAGGTCATGTTGTATACCCTCATCACTGAGGAATTTTTTAAATTGGTTGCTGAGAAATTCACCTCCCCGGTCCGTTCTTAGATTAGCTATAGGTTCTTTAAATCTATTTTTACTCCACTTAACAAAGGCTTTAAACTTTCCAAAAGTTTCACTCTTCTGTTTTAACACATACACAAATCCAAATCTACTGTAATCATCAACAATAGACAAGAAAAATCTGTTTCCTCCTTGACTTGTCTCAAAAGGACCTGCAAGATCTGCGTGAATTAATTCAAAAATTCTTTTTGTTGTTCTCTCACTATGTTTTGGAATGTTTGACTTATGACACTTGGTTTCACTGCATACATTACATTCTACATAGTTAGAACATGGTTTGATTTTCACCCCTTCACACAATTCTGGAATCTTAGAAATTGTTTTATAGTTAGCATGACCAAACCTTTTATGAGTTAAATGGATACACTCTTGGTGTGGTTTGCAATTGGCTATTGTTTTTGTTGTGACTTTGTTGGCTACAACTTCATTTTCTGTACAAGTATTAATCACATACAAAGATTCTTTCATTATTCCCTGCACACACACCTTGTTTCCATGTTTTATAGTACAATTTTCTTCAGTAAAACAAACCTCATACCCCATTTCTGTTAACTGAAACACACTTAGAAGGTTTGTTTCTAATTCTGGTACATATAAAACACTTTGTAGTTCAACTCCCAGACAATCAAAATATACATTACCCACACCACAAATCTGGATTTTTATTCCATTTGCAAGGGTAACACACTTTTGCTCTGAAGTAGAAGTTTCCAAGGTAACAAATGAAAGTTTGTCTTTTGCCATACTTATTGAAGCCCCAGAGTCCAAAAACCAAGGATTCATTGTCTCTTTGACTCTTGCTAGAAGACACTTCTTTTTTGATTCAGCTTCATTCATGTTGTTTTCTTCTCTCCACTTTGCTGTTGACTGCTTTTTCTTCTTGTTGTTGCAATCCCGCCTTAAGTGTCCTGTGGAACCACAGTTAAAGCATTTCCTTGCCTTTAATGCAGCCACCACGTCAGAAGATTTATGGCTTTGTTGAAATTCAGCCACAGGAAGTTTAAGGCTCTGTTGTTTTGAAGCTTGTCTTCTTTCATAGGTTTCCAGTAGTTTTCCAGCTACATACTCGAGGGTTAAATTTTTCTCCTCTTGACTTTCCATCATGGTGACAACCGTGTCGTACGATGAATCAAGACTTGACAAAATCACATAGACTTGGTGTATAGTTGTAAACTCCATCCCTCGTGCCCTGAGTTGATTGAAGATTTCTCTCATGCTTTTCAAATGGTTTGACATAGACTCCCCTGGTTTCAGCTTCATTCCATACAGCTTCCGGGTTAGAATTATTTTACTGCCCGCTGTTTCTCTTTGATATACAGCTTGTAGTGCATTCCAGCACTCTTTTGATGTATTCAAAAACTGAATGAAGGAAATTTGAGAGTCTTCCACAGCTAATGCAATAACTGCCATTGCTTTTGCATCGTCCTTAAACCATTTAGCATTCTGTGGATCTGCTCTATCTGGTGGATCCTCTGTGACTACATACCACAGTTCAGCCTGAATCAGATACATTTGCATTTTGTAAGACCATAATGCATAGTTAGAGTCATTCAGCTTTTCTAACAATTGATGCAAACCAGACATATTAGCTCCTGCCATTCCCTCTGCTTTAGGAATTGGTATCTCACCGTCCTCCTGCTCAGAGTCCTCCTCAGAGTCAGCCGACTGAGATTTTTCCTCACTTTGCAGCACTGGCTTTAGCTTGATGTCTTCCTTCATCAACAGTTTTCTGTTTTAGCAGACTCCTGGTTCTGGTTCTGATACTGCACCGTTCCCACCAAGTTCTGGTTCTTCTGCCTGGGTTAGGCTGGCGTAGGCTTCCTGGACTGGACTGGGCCCATAACCTTTGTTGGGTTATTGTGCCAGAACTTTTCTCTCTCTGGAACTCTGTTTGTGCTCAGAAACAAACACACATCACACAGGTCTTACACAGCAGAGCTGGTTTATTTCCTTCAGGCTTCTGTGCAGTTCAATTCAGATCAGTTCAGATCAGCACACTGAGGCATGCACAGAGAGCAGTGATCATAGAGCAGTGATCAGTAAGCAGTGATCAGAGAGCAGTGATCAGTAAGCAGTGATCAGTTCCATTTTACAAAGTGAGAAACTATATACACATCTTACACAATTCTTATCTACATTACATACAGCTGTGATGAGGCTAACTTAGAATCTTGGCAAGGTTCCCAGAACAGCCTCTATCTCAAGGTAATTGCCCACAGATAGAATTTCTCTGTTTAACCCTGAGATAGCCATACACACACAATTTTAATGACTAAGCAAGTATTTCTTTTCATATACTTAACACATCTGTCAGGGATGCTTTAGGGTGGATTCCTGCATTGAGCAGGCGGTTGGACTCAATGGCCTTGTAGACCCCTTCCAACTTTACTATTCTATGATTCTATGTCCGTTGCTGGGAAATCCAGATCTTTTTTCGTTTGATGGAATTCTGTGACGTGTACGCTTTGTGTCTGGGAGTTGAGCTGCAGGTTGTTCCCCAAACTCCATGACCTTTTTGCCCACACACACACATGGAGGGCTCTTTAATATGCACAATTTTCCAAGCAATTTGCTTAAATTGCAGCCTAATTTGCTCAAATTACATAATTAGTGCAAATCCTGCCATATTTTGCACACATTGCTCAGAAATTTGTGCAAATTGTGTAACACAGACACATACACTACAAAAAAAGCACAAAATTCCCAGAAAATCCACACACTGGCTTGACACCCTGCAAATCAAGTCAGGTGCAACAGTGGGAACCGAAACAAAGTCCGGGGGGTGGGGAGAGGAGAGAGCCTAGGAAATCCCGTTGAACTACACCTCCCCAATGGATTTTTTTCTGACATCCCTAGTCGAAGCAGGTTTTCATTGTGGAGACTATTGGTAGACAATCAGGGTGTTGTTGTTGTTCTTGTTTTAAAGGCTCAGTTCTCTCACCAGGAAAGAAAAGGGACTGATTGACTATACAAAATACCTATCCTAAATACAATACTTTTTGTGATTCCAGAAGATAGATCTTCAGTGCTGACTTTTAACAGGTTGACTCTACCTGCCAACTAGAGACGCTTTTCTTATCTTTGGATTTACTTACAGATTGGACTATAAGGTCAAGGATACCTCTCCTCTGCACACTCCCTTCTTGCCTCTCAGAAGAAGAGTGCAGAGTAAGGAGAAAACTGCCTCCCATCTGGTATCTGTCTTGAGCTAAAAGTATCTGAGGCAGAATACCGACCCACCAAAATAGTTTACGATCTGCAGTGAAGCAAGGATTCCCTAACTCAGGTGGCTTCCACACTAGAGCTGCCTGGCCATTGCTTTCCATAATTAGGTAGAAGTGAAATGGAGCTTTCACACAGCACTTTATGTACTGTAGTCCTGTATTAGCATGGGTCTTGTAACCTTCAGATTGGACTTTTGCAATGCAATGCATGTGGGGCTGCCCTTGAAGACTGTGTAGAAGCAGCAATGGGGGCAGAATGCAGCAGTCCAGGTGCTGATATGTAGCTCTAGTAAGACTCATAGCACTTGAGCCCTAAAGGATCCACATTGGTTGACAATCTTCTTCCATAGAATCATAGAATAGCAGAGTTGGAAGGGTCCTACAAGGCCATCGAGTCCAACCGCCTGCTCAATGCAGGAATCCACCCTAAAGCATTCCTGACAGATGGTTGTCCAGCTGCCTCTTGAAGGCCTCTAGGGTGGGAGAGCCCAGCACCTCCCTAGGTAACTGGTTCCATTGTCATACTGCTCTAACAGTCAGGAAGTTTTTCATGATGTCCAGCTGGAATCTGGCTTCCTTTAACTTGAGCCCATTATTCCGTGTCCTGCACTCTGGGAGGATCGAGAAGAGATCCTGGCCCTCCTCTGTATGACAACCTTTTAAGTATTTGAAGAGTGCTATCATCTCTCCCCTCAATCTTCTCTTCTCCAGGCTAAACATGCCCAGTTCTTTCAGTCTCTCTTCATAGGGCTTTGTTTCCAGACCCCTGATCATCCTGGTTGCCCTCCTCTGAACACGCTCCAGCTTGTCTGCGTCCTTCTTGAATTGTGGAGCCCAGAACTGGACACAATACTCTAGATGAGGCCTAACCACGGCCAAATAAAGAGGAACCAGTACCTCACGTGATTTGGAAGCTATACTTCTATTAAAGCAGCCCTAAATAGCATTTGCCTTTCTTGCAGCTGTATCGCACTATTGGCTCATATTCAGCTTGTGATCTACAACAATTCCAAGATCCTTCTTGTTCGTAGAATTGCTGAGCCAAGGATCCCCCATTTTGTAACTGTGCATTTGGTTTCTATTTCCTAAATGTAGAACTTGGCATTTATCCCTATTAAATTTCATTCTGTTGTTTTCTGCCCAGCACTCCAGCCGTTCAATTCAAAGTGATGATGTTAACACATAAAGCCCTAAACAAGTTGAGTCTCCAATATTGGAAACAGTGCTTCTCCCACCCTATAAATCACCAGCCCAGCTGCGAAGATCAGCAAGGAAGGCTCTGTTATCAATACCGCCTCCACTGGACTTTCACGGAGCAGCAGTGTATGAAAGGGCCTTCTCTGAGCTGGCCTTATGGTTGTGGAATTCCTCTTCCCTCTGACTCGCATCTAGCACCTTCATTGTATGCCTCCATTGTACGACTCCATTGTATGCACCTCTTACCCTGGCCTCTGGAAGAGCATGAAACGTTGCACTTACGACTTGGACAGAGCTTTTGATGGTGATTTTACATGGTTTATATTTACTTAAGCCTGCTTTACTTCCTCGTCTTGATCATAGCTGTCATCTACTCACTCATCCAAGCACATAGATTAGCCTTCCTCAACCTGGGGCGCTCCAGATGTGTTGGACTACAACTCCCAGAATGCCCCGGCTGGGGCATTCTGGGAGGTGCAGTCCAACACATCTGGAGCGCTTCAGGTTGAGGAAGGCTGACACAGATGGAGCCTCTATGCACATACAGCTGTACACACAGAGACCTTCCACATGCCTGGATATCCCGTGCAAATGGGGTACCCAGGCTCATGTAAGACCCACATGCACACACCTTTTGTCCATTCGGTCACATGCACAGACATCAAGACTGGGGATGATGACCATGTGTGGGGCTAGCAGGCACATCCCCCTTGGGTTCCTCAGGTGTATGGAGGGAAATATCTGAAGAGTCTACTGTATATGCATTTCCCCATGATCACACATCCACACCCCCAGTTACATATTCCTGGAGACCCAAAGAAGAGGAGCAAAACCTGACCGTTTCTAGCGTACAGCAGGGAAATCTTTAAGAGACATCCCACCACCTTCCAAAGCAGACTACAAATAACATGTTTTACCAGGCAGGGACAGGTGCCAGAAAACAGGGGCTTCCCTTAGTCAATATGGGGCCGGCCAGAGGGATGTGCCTAAAGTTGCTGAGAATGAAAAAAGGCCTCTAAATTTGGGGCAGTTTTAAAAGGCTCTTTGGATTAAGGAGGGACGGCATAAGTGGGCCGCTCAATTAGAGAGCAAAGACATTTGCAACTACCACATAAAAGGCTTTGTACTAAGAACATCACTGTTAATCTGCTGCTTAATAAAATAAGTTTATCCATAATATATTCTCTCCTTTCTTCAATCCTCCAAGCCTAATTAAATTGAGATGCCACACCAGGAGATGAACTCAATTACTGTCCAGAGGTATGTAAGCTTCAGAGGGTTATTTTTAAAGCTCTCTGATGATCATGTAATTTGTTAAGCAGAAAACAAGGAGATGACGTGCTTCGAAACTACGCGGGGGACTCCCAGAACTGAAGCACCTGAAAGGGGAAGATGGGATGGATGTGGTGGAGCATGTTCAGAGGAGGGCAACCAGGATGATCAGGGGTCTGGAAACAAAGCCCTATGAAGAGAAACTGAAAGAACTGGGCAGGTTTAGCCTGGAGAAGAGAAGATGGAGGGGAGACATGAGAGCACTCTTCAAATACTTAAAAGGTTGTCACACAGAGGAGGGCCAGGATCCCTTCTCAATCCTCCCAGAGTGCAGGACACGGAATAACAGGCTCAAGTTAAAGGAAGCCAGATTCCAGCTGGACATCAGGAAAAACTTCCTGACTGTTAGAGCAGTACGACAATGGAACCAGTTGCCTAGGGAGGTGGTGGGCTCTCCCACACTAGAGGCATTCAGGAGGCAGCTGGACAACCCTCTGTCAGGGATGCTTTAGGGTGGATTCCTGCATTGAGCAGGGGGTTGGACTCGATGGCCTTGGAGGACCCTTCCAACTCTGCTATTCTATGATCCTATGTTTAAAAGAGGCGAAGGGTTGGAGCAGTAGGGCCAAGAGAACAGATTCTTTTCCTTTCTGCTCACCCCACTGGAAACCTGTAAAGCCAGTGTGGTGTAGTGGCTAAAGTGTCAGACTGGGAGTCGGGAGATCCGGGTTCTAGTCCCCCACTCAGCCATGGAAACCCACTGGGTGACATTGAGCCAGTCACAGACTCTCAGCCCAACCCACCTCACAGGGTTATTGTTGTGAGGATAACATGGAGAGGAGGAGGATTATGTACGCCGCCTTGGTTTCCTTGGAGGAAAAAAGGTGGGACATAAATGTAATAAATAAATAAACTTATTTATTTATTTATTTATTTATTCATTACATTTCTATACTGCCCAATAGCCGGAGCTCTATGCCGGCTATTCCCATTGCCAAGGACAGAGGAGATATTGCAATGAGAAATAAAGGCCATTTGCAACCAGCGGGTGGGAGTATGAGAAAGCAAAGCTTCCTGCCAGTGTTGAAGAAAGCAGGCTGAGGCTGAGCTGAGGGGCACAGGAGGAGGCCGCTGTCTCCCCGGTGCCACCGCACTGCTGCCAGCCCAGGCAGCGTGGATCAGGTGGCATGAGCGGAGGAGCCGGTCTTTGCAAATGCTGCTGGTAGGCCAGGCCGGTGCCGTCCAGATAGGGCATCTGTCAGGGAAAGGAGGCGGCATGGCGGCTGGGGGAAGGTGGGCGCCTGCTCTGGTGCAAATTGAGCTGTGTTTGTTTGCTTTGCTTCGGGGGACGGGAACTTACGCGGAGCAGCAGGGCTGCGTGCCTTGACCTCCTGGAGGCAATGCCTAACGCAGCCCAGGAGAGAAGCAGGGATTTGCATGAGCTTCTGTTTCCGCACACTTCCACCGCCAAACGCAAGCGCCGGAGCACACAACAGCCGACACCGCCGGATTTCGACTGATTTCCCAAACTGGCAGCTGAAGCCGCTGAATGTACAGCCAGCTGCCTCTGCCACGGGGACGATGGCTTGGCATGTCATGGCTCGTCCAGTGCCAAAGTGGGAGGCCGCAGCCCTAGAACGGGTGGCGACGGGCAAGGCAATTCCACAGCCGGACCCTTGCTTGCGTCTGTGGGTTTATGGCAGAGCAGCTAGGAGCCTGAGCAAGGACGTTCCTGGTCTGAAACTCTGTCCCTGTTATGACCCCAGAGTCCAGACCCAGAGAGGGGGGAGGAGCAGACAGTAGAATCTTCTGCACCTTCTAATGCAGCCCAGTGCTCTCCAGGTGTGTGTGACTACATCGAATCATAGAATAGCAGTGTGGGAAGGGGCCTACAAGGCCATGGAGTCCAACCCCCTGCTCAGTGCAGGAATCCACCCTAAAGCATCCCTGACAGATGGTTGTCCAGCTGCTTCTTGAAGGCCTCTAGTGTGGGAGAGCCCACAATGCCCCTAGGTAACTGGTTCCATTGTCGTACTGCTCTAACAGTCAGGAAGCTTTTCCTGATGTCCAGCTGGAACTTGAGCCCTGCATTCTGGGAGGATCGAGAAGAGATCTTGTCCCTCCTCTGTGTGACAACATTTGAAGTCTTTGAAGAGTGCTATCATGTCTCCCCTCAATCTTCTCTTCTCCAGGCTAAGCATGCCCAGTTCTTTCAGTCTCTCTTCATAGGGTTTTGTTTCCAGACCCCTGATCATCCTGGTTGCCTTCCTCTGGACACACTCCAGCTTGTCTGCGTCCCCATCATCCCCAGCTACCATGCTGTGGAAGGCTGGATCTCAGGGGCGTTGTAACGCTTTCAGTCCAGGGGGACGAATTCCATTCCAAAGAAGCCCTTGCCGGGCTGCATCCCAGGGGTGGGCGGGGCTAAAGGCAAAGGGGGCGGAGCCAAAATATGGAAAATACCAGCCTATTGGAGTTCAGAGCTCTTCCTGCCAGGAACTAAAGCCTCAGGAAAGGCATTTCAGTCTTTTAAAACAGAGGAGGAATACACCACAAGCTGGGAAACTCCAGAAGAACTGGTTGGGGAATGGGGCATGACCATCCGGGGTGTGCAGCAGGAGGGCCGGAATTGCCCCACAGGCCTGTGGTCCTGCTCCCTTAATCCATCCTGTTTGCAACTAATGCCCCCCTCCCCCACCCCCACCCCCCAGACTGCTGCAAAGATTTGGCTCAACCCAACAGCTCACCATCAAAAGCAAATGCTTTGCATCCACAAGTCTGCTAAAAGCTCCCCAAACTTTGACACTCAGGACGCTGGCAACACTTATAAAGAAACGAGGGTGGAGAAAGAAGCCATTTGCACATCTTTTTTTTTAAAAAAAGCAGGGAGCCAATTGTACCAGCATGCCGTTTGCTCCCTCCGAGGGATACTCCCAGGCTCCAAGAGACCAATTACATGCAATACGATAATGCAATTCTCATTATGGGATGGGGGAAAATTTCCCTGATGACAGCTGGAGAACGGAGATGAAACGCACACTTTCCGTAGGGGCACTGGAGAAGGCTGAGCACATTGCATTATTATTATTTATTTATATATAGCACATGCCCCGGTGGGACCAGATCCCACTTGCGTTTTCTTTAGTGACTGTAGATGCCCCGAGGGTGCAATTCCTTACGCATGTGTAGACAGGAAAAACAAGTCCTGCAACTTTCGGAATTCCCCAGACATGCGTAGGATTGCAACCTAATAAACCAAAACCTCCAGATCACAAGAGCTGATTGTTTTATCCTTCCAAGCTTTTGATGAATGTTGAATAGCTGCTCCACAGGGCAGGTCTTGCAAAGCAATTAGGGATGTGGGGACACCACCCAATCAATAGAGAATACCTCTTGCACAGGCCTCACTTCTGAAATGCCTGGGGCTAGTGCTATTGCACAAATGCGATTTGCACAAGAGAAGTTCCCAGTGGATTGAGCTCTTTAGTGGTTGACTGAACCCAAACAGCCAGTTCACGCAACCTTTTCAGCATGGAATTTGTGGCAAAGCAGGTTCTAGCAAGCTCGAATCCAGGTCTGGTGAAATAGCAAAGAAAAGCACATGATTCCATCTATAAGGATAAGAAACAATGAACAGAGTGGCTACTGATGAATTGCCAAAAAAGAGGAAGTGCATCAAAAGAGGACACGGATTTGCATGTGCTAATTTATAAGTATAGATGCACACTTCGAAACTATGATTTAAATAAAAATTCAAAACATCTCACCATTGCCTAGAAGACTGCACAGGTGACCTGTGTGGTTGATAGGCAACTTCAAAGCCCAACTCTTCCTTCTGGTGGTTCTTTATCTTCCTGACTGTTAGAGCAGTACGACAGTAGAACCAATGACCTAGGGAGGTGGTGGGCTCTCCCACACTAGAGGCCTTCAAGAGGCAGCTGGACAACCATCTGTCGGGGATGCTTTAGGGTGGATTCCTGCCTTGAGCAGGGGGTTGGACTCGATGGCCTTGTAGGCCCCTTCCAACTCTACTATTCTATGATTCTGTGACAGTGGAACCAATGACCTAGGGAGGTTGCGGGCTCTCCCACACTAGAGGCATTCAAGAGGCAGCTGGACAACCATCTGTCAGGGATGCTTTAGGGTGGATTCCTGCATTGAGCAGGGGGTTGGACTCGATGGCCTTGTAGGCCCCTTCCAACTCTACTATTCTATGATTCTATGAAACCAAATTTGGATTGGACAGCCCTTAAAATAGAGGATGCCTTCAGAACGTTGAACAGTTCTCTGGCAGCCCTTTAAACAAGGCATGGACTTAGTATCATCTCTGCTGATTGGAAGTGGTTGCAAGCAATTCATGCTTTTTTGCAGCAGTCTTGGTTGGCTCCTGGAGCCCTTTGTCTGCTCTTCAGAATCACGTCCCCATCTTCGGACTGTGAGCTTTCTGAGCCAGCCAAATTATACCTAAAAAGCTGGGGCCGTGCAGATAGCTGTGCACCCTCGTGTGTTTACTGTGTGGGAGAAAGTGCCTGGGAGAGGACCCACAGGCTTCAGAAGGAGCTGCGGTTGTTTCGTTTCAGAAGACAAACAGAACGAGGAGCCTGCTGGGTCAGATCAGTAAATAGATGGAAATAAATACACAAGCGCAGGATGATTCAAAACACGCACACCATTACGGAGAAGCAGGTGCCCAAAGGTCAGGCTGAAGAACATCACCAAAACCTTTTCCCAAAAAGGCACCAGGGCCTTTAGGCAGAGATCAGAACTTGTCAAAGGAACACCGATTTCCAATCTTAAAGAAGTGTGGGAGTGGAGCGTTAAGCGCGGCAGGGCACAGGAAATGTTGCCTGGGGATTATGGGAGCTGCAGTTCCACACATCTGGAGGGCACCGGGGTTGGAGGCTAAACTAAGCATTCCTTCAGTCATTAACAACTTTTTGTTGTTTATTCGTTCAGTCGCTTCCGACTCTTCGTGACTTCATGGACCAGCCCACACTAGAGCTTTCTGTTGGCCGTCGCCACCCCTAGCTCCCCCAAGGTCAAGTCTGTCACTTCCAGAATACCATCCATCCATCTTGCCCTTGGTCGGCCCCTCCTCCTTTTGCCTTCCACTTTCCCTAGCATCAGCCTCTTCTCCAGGGTAACAACTTACCTGCCCAAAAAGAACTTGCATGAGCTGATGAGCTCTCCCTCACAGAAAAGCCTTTCTCTTTTCTTTTCCCCTTTTTTCCATGTACTTTGAGCAATGAAATGATCTATGCACTGATTTCCATGTACTTGGGACATGTTTCCCACATAAGAGAACGGGAAAGCTTTGCATCTCTTCAAACTCATTTCACTGAACCATGAAAGCTTTCAGGGATTGCAACAGAGCTGCTGCGTTTGCAAGGTTGTACGTTTAAAAATAAATAATCTGAAGCGGGCAAACGAAATAGAGGAGGAAGGGGAAAGGTCTGGGGGCTGTTTTTCTCTCTCTGCAAGTCTCTTCAAATGGGTCTGCCAGGATCCAGAGACGAATATTTTAACCAGCATAGAAATACCTAGAACGCTGTTCTTCTGCACCCTGCCCAATCTAGGCTGCTGTTTGAACCACATCTGGCAGAGGACCTCTCCAAGGTCAAATGAGGAATCCATGCCAGGGCTTCGAACGCAGCCCTCTTTTTCTTTTCCTCCTCGCCCCCTCTGGTGTTTCAAGGCACAAAATGCCGTTCCACACCCTGGGGGTGTTTTCGCACAAGGCATCTGTTTCTGCATGAAGGCAGTAGGTCGGAGCCAGGAGTAGAATCTCAATTCCTTCAGGCAGAGTAAAGATTAATTACAAATGGGCCTTTAAAAATAAATTTGACAATTTAGATGCAGAAGAGGGAGAGGGAGAGAAATGAAGCTGTGACTTCCATTAGGAACAAGATGACTTCTAAATACACTGTGTTAACAGCGTTCAGAAACAGCTGAACGCCGGCACCAGGCCAGCTGCCTTGGGCACGTCAGCAGAGGAGGCTGGAGGACGCCGCTGGAGCTGCGCTGAGGTCAGATAACTGTGGTAATTAATGAGACACAATGGCTTTTGTCAGCGAGGCTGGAGCAGGAACATTTCTCGCACTCCACCGGAAGACGCCTCCTTGGCTTCCAAGCCAAAGTGCTCTTGCACACCTTGAAGAACACACCCATGCAGTTGCTTAGAACTGGTGAGCATTTCTTGCACAGCCGAGAATACCTACCTACCTACCTACCTACCCACACACACACACACACCATTTGCACATGTTGCTGCTTCCAAACTAGCCAGCGCCAGCCCAAGACGTGTTGCTGCCCGAGGCAAAGGATAAAACCACACACACCATACATAGGTCAACCAGTACGATGGTTGAATCTTACTTCAACTCTGGCAATGGGACAACATCCTTCACCATGTCCAAGGAGAGCAAGATAGCTTGGGGAGTGCAGGACAGGTTGTGTAGCTTCCATAGGCCTCCAACACCTCACCTGCTGCTCCCCCGGCACCTACTCTCTAATGCAGCCACCTCATTTCACCCAACAGCAAGGCCGGTCCCAAATTTGGCCCATCAACTTTACTCATTATCAATGCCAAAGTATCTGCTACAACCCGCTTGAGCAAAGCAACCACGGCAAGGTGGGAAGAGCATCAAAGCATCTGTAAAAGGTTCCTTCCACATCTGTAAAAGGTTCCTTCCACTTCCACAGTGACCAAATTCAGTGGGAAAGGGCTGCATACTGTGAACCGTGTGTGTGTGTGTGTGTGTTCGTGTTCCAAGCCAGGTTTTATCATCTGCCAACACTGATTTACATATTGCACCACTGGCCATGCTTAACAACGTCTGCAAGAATTCAAACAGTTAAAGCAGTGGTTTTTAACCCTTTAACTGATGGGGAACCCTTGTAAAGTTCAGACATCCTGTGTAACTTCAACACTTCTTCTTGCACCTCCCCACTGAACAAAGTAAATACTGGTAATGTCATTCAATGCTACTTCTGGATGCTTGGGGGGGGGGGGTGACTGACCAGTTCACAAGGAGATGACCTGCCTAAAGTAAGCAGCTCTAAAATAATTGCAGAACGCCTGGCGGACACTTACAGAAACCTGGCTGAAAACACTTATTTGAATGGGAATGCCACACAGCCAAGTCCCAATAAATAAATAAATATTCCCGCTCAATGGGACTTACTTCTTGAGTAGTCATGTATAGGGTTGCGTTGTAAGACCGAACTACAAATCCAACAGCTCCTGGGTCACATCTGATCTCTGCCACAAACTCACTGGGTGGCCTAAAGCAAGCCATTCCCTTTCAGCCTTATCCTGACATATGAGGTTTCACTATGGGGATAATACCTTCAGAGAGCTGCTTAACACACATGAAGCACTTTGAACACTCGCAAATGCAAAGTATTATATTATTATTACCTCCCTCCTCTACAATTCCAATTATAGATACAAGCGATTTTTTAAGAGTGCGCAAAAAAAAAATTGAACTTAGCAAGTACATTCTTAACATCTTTGCATCAAAAGCAACCTTTGCATAACTTGACATTTGAAATGCTGAATTCAAGTTCTAACTTTTTGCTGAATCTCAAACATTGGGCTCAATCCAGAGCACCCCCTACTGGCCCCTGAACATCGCTTCTTTGCTGCTGCAACCATATCCCTGGGACTCGAGAATGTCTTCGCAAGCGCTGGGCTGAAAGGCGACAAGGATGAAAAGGAGCCACTGGACAAGAGCAGGTCCTGCTGCATCAGGTAGGCAAACCCTTGAGAGCCAAGCAAGGCTGGATGTGCCGACGCAGGACTTCCCCATCACTCACGCCATTTATCTAAAGACCACGACCTAGGCGGTTTGAAAAGGCTGAGCCCCTGCATTATTTTCAAATGGGAGTGACACCCTCTACCACATAATTGTGGGAATTGTAAAGTCAGCCCAATTAAATCTCCAGGGAGCATAGAGCAGCCCGCATTGGCCACTGACGAAGACTTCGTTTTGAAACACGTTTGGCCTCTTTATTCAACGTTGTTTCCGCTAGACTTCTGTTTTTATGCAATATGCTATTGCACTTTTAATGCAACATTATTGTTTATCTTAACTTTATTCTCGTACATTAAATACGATTGCTTTACTATCTATCTATCTATCTATCTATCTATATACATATCCTTAACTTTTTGTTTAGTATTATATGGTTGTTCAATCAATCAATCCTTTATTTACAGTCAATAGACCAGAAAAAGAAAGGTACAGTCATTCCAAGCAAAAGGTCAATAAGATAACCGAAGCATCTAAAACATATCATTAATAATACATTTTAATACATAAAAATCAAGGGTAAAGGGGAGTAAAATCAGAGCAAGAATGGGACATGTGTTAACAGTAGACCTTGAACAGAACATAGGAGGAAAATTCAAGCAATCATATGTGGTCTGGTGAGAATGGCCAGACGCATGGTTGTTTGTTAAGGACTTCACCTTTCCTTGCTCTCAGTCAGGAAACCAGACAGTGAAGCTTTGATTTATTTAAAGTACTTTTATCCTGCTCCTCAGCCAGAAGGCCTGACAGAGTGGCTCACATGCAATCAGTAAAACAACACACGCACCCTGCCTGCAGGCTAACAATCTAAAAAGTCACGACACGCAAGGAAAATAGGATAGGAAAAGAAGAAGAAAAAGTAGTCCCTCAGCAGGGCTGGTGAAATGGCTCCACCAGTCGTCGGATGCTTTGGCCAGCTTCTCTCTGAGCAGCTCTGGCATTCTGGCCAGAGACCGGGAGTGACGCTCGGGGCCAATAGCGTTCAGCCACCATTTTCAAGGTAACACACTAAAGGGGTGAGTCACGACAAAGGTGTTAGACCCAACGTGCCTGACCCCTCTTCAAGACCCCATCAGCAAATGGGGTGATCGCCACTCACTTCTTCCGTTTCCCAGGAAACTACGAAAAGTTAGAAACTTACTTTTTCAAAAGAAGTCAAAAGCCAGGCTCCACTCTACCTCAGTGCCAAGTGCTGTACAAGTGCTGTGCAGTTCCTGAGGTGCACCGAGGTTGTATATTAGCTGATCAAGACAGGGAAAGAGATGCAGGGCTGGCGCATGACAGCACAGCACATGAGAGACAGCAGCATGGCAGGAGATGCACAGTCAGGCTAGGGGAAAAGGGGGGATTGAGGGAGGACGCATAGAGAGAAGCCTCTGACAAACAGGTAAACAGGGGAGAGTTAAGTGTGCGCGCATGTGTACATATATATTATCAGCAGCATCCACCTCAAAAGTACCTTGAGTGGCAGGCACCATCTCAGAGGAGACCTTTTCTGCCCAACAGAATGAAGCACCTCTTCTATGATGCCACCTGGGGCAACAGGCCCATCACCTCACTTTTGTCTGAAACTACACACATTTACAAACGGATAGATCAATTAGTTAAGCTTCCCTCAATTCACTAAGATTCCTTTAACTGGAATGCAAACGTGGGCAAGCAAAGGAGAGCAAGAGAAAGGTAAACTGAAGTGGGAGAGAGTGGTGAAAAGGGAGTGAGAGGGAGCATATCCCGCCACACAAGTGGCTAGCACCTTGGGACAAAGGTCACACACAAGCAAGGCAGGCCGATTTATTCCAGCACTTATTTCTAGTAGAACCAAGACAATGTAAAGCATAAGGACAGGCCAGAGGAGTAGAAGAAATTTTCTTTATTCTATTTTGGTACATTTGGATCGGAAAAAAATATAGAAGAAAACAGCACCTAGAACCAAAACCTTCCACTCAAAAGAGTCTCCACTTAACTTCATTCTGTTTGAGGCTCTGGAAAGGCTCTGGGCCCAAGAAGCACAGAACCCTCAAGTCACCCTTCATAGTTGGCACAGTTGAGGGTCTTCCGCCCCGAACTACCTTCTCCTAGTCACCTGTACCGTCACACTAAGATTTATCTGTCTGTGGTCAGCCCCACACTTTGGGTTGAGGGTAGGGATTGGAGGCACGTAGAGGCATCTAAGAACGATCTTCTTGTTCACAGGAAACAGCTGGCAGAAGTAAAGGGTAGAAAATCAGGGCCTTCTCAGGTCTCCCAGCTGCCTCTAGCAGGGACAACGGGCCACGTCATTTCTTAAAGGGAAAAAGATGATAACTAGCACAGAAAAAGGTAGGTGCAGATACGAGGCTGTCGTCTAGCGGAACTCCTGGGAGCAGCTCAGAAACTCTCAAGTCTCACATTTGCATCTGGCTTCCTCAACATGACCAAGATTGGCATCTTGGGGGTGGGGGCAGGGGCATCGTTTTATAATGATACTAGTCTGATTTATGAGGCCCGGGAGCCTTAACTAGTGCAGGACAGACTAACATTCAGAAGCACGCAGGATGTTCCTTGTTGCAAGTCCTTAGTGAAAACCCTGCACTGTAATCACATTTTTTTTTGGGGGGGGGGGGTTGCTACAGAGAAAGATGTGGGCCACCTATAGCTTGTATATAAAGATTCACCTTAATAACAATGGCTCCCCATGGGTGCGGAGCGCACAGTGAGAAGCAGCGACCTATCAATGGAAGTATTGGAAGCCACTGATGGGGAGGGAGTTTTCCCCAATTATCCACTTCTTGATGCACGGCAGATCGTTTAGCCCTGGTGAGCGTACCAGGAATCAAACGGGTTTTGTTGAAGCCTCGTGACCAGAGTTGAGGTGGCTTCTCCCACAAAAACTCACTAGTCTTACAAGGCCTCAGTTTAGCAGCACAGGAAGGCAGCAGCTCAAACCTGACTGTCCGAGTCAAGCTGTTCTCGTAACGTTCCCTGAGCAGCCCCAAATTACAGAAACCTCTCTCCCCTCCCCTCTCCTCAGGAATGATCCACACAGATCCCCATGATCTCAATCAATGATCATCCACACCCAAGGAGGACCCCTTGAGCTCTGCGCTATGGACTCTCCCTCCGTTCCAGCCGATAGTGTTCCTCAGGCAGGTTCCTCAGGCGCTCTGCAGCCTGTGGGGGAAGAAGAGCAGCAGGTGGATGAGGCCCTGGAAGAAGAGGCCGGGAAAGAGCCCCCAGCCCGCTAGCGCTGAAACAGATTCTACTGCATTCGAACAGACCCGGGCTGTTGTTTAAGTCCCTGAAGATGAGAGGCCAAAGACTTAACTATCCCAGAAATGACCATCTTACTCCTCTCTTCCCTTGTAACTGTCTTTATGGCTTCCCCACATCCCTGCCACCCATTTCTCTAGCACCAACCACCACCACCCCACAGCTCATGAGGAACACAGTCCTTGCTTGTGAGCCTTCGCATGGCCATCCTCAGAACCACCACCACCACGAGGCAAGTGTTTATTGATCACAACTTTGGGGACAGGAGCCAAGGCCAAGAATCCATACGAGGCCACGGTGGAGGCGTAACTTACACACAGCCAGCTCCAATGCTGTAAACAGCGGGGAGACCACGCGGCCTGCCCAGCTCCACCACCCAACGGGCGCAGTTTCCTCTCCTGCCCATTAATAAGCAGGATCCGAGCCCAAGTGGCCAAGCGCTGGCGTCAGTGATGAAGAACCTGCTCCCTCCAGCTCCGATTATCCCCAGTCAGGAGGGCCACTGGTCAGGGATGATGGGAACTGTAGTCCAACAACATCATGAGAGTCACAGATTCCCCAACCCTGACTCACGTCCTCCTGGAGGAGCCCCTGAGGCATCAGAGATGTGCTTTCGTTCCAATCTCGGGGGGGGGGGGGGACGAATCTATGAGCACCCTGCAAAAATTATGACCCTGCCCACAGCTTCCCACCTGCTCCTGGCACCATCTTAACCAGTTCTACTGACCTGCTCTGGTGTCAAGTCCCTCTGGGCCTGAGCCAGCATTTCATAGCCAACCATAAATTTGCGTACTGTGGCGGAACGCAGCAAGGGCGGGTAGTAATGGGCATGCAGCTGCCAATGGCTGCAGTCGGCGTCTAGGTATGACCCTGTTGGGGCCCCTGTCGAGACAGCAGGTAATGAGACAGGGTGCAGTGCAGCAGGTGACCAGAAGCAAGTACGGGGCATGCAAGTGGTTGACTGGACCAGGGCCAAACAGAGAAATTTGCGCCTCATCAGGGAGGCCAGAATGGGAAGGAATTCAGTGCTGCAGCAGGAAAAGGAGAGGGCTGAAGAAGGGGTTGGGCAAGCCGGAACTTTGGTCTAAAGCAAAGGAAGCCCCTGGCAGACAACGAGAGGTTCAAGGAGGCCGGCCTTGGTGTGAGGCAAAGTGGAAGGTGTGCAGCAGAATTCTCCTCAGCCTGCCAGCAGCCTCAGCCTGCTTCCTTTCTCAAAGGTTTTCCTCAGATGATTTCTTTAACACTGACTGGCAGCAAAGGCGCTCCAGGGTTTCAGGCAGGACTCCTGAAGGACGTCAGAAGAGCCCTGAGGCTGGATCGGACCAAGGGTCCATCTAGTCCAGCGTTCTGCTCGCACAGTGGCCCACCAGCTGTCAACTAGGAACCCACAAGCAGGACACAAGTAGAAAGTAACTGGCATACATGGGAATACTGCCTCTGATACTGCAGGTAGCCCATAGCCATCAGGACTAGTAGCTATTGATGGCCCTCTCCTCCTTCCTAGCCCAATATGGAGATGCTGCCAAGGATAGAACCCGGGACCTTCTAGATGCAAACCAGGTGCTGTACTACTGACTTACAGTCCCTCCCATTGTGTCAAGCAAGACTTGAAAATAGATAGATAGATGGATGGATGGATGTAGGGGTATTCAAATCTTTTGACATCTGAAAAGGGGAGAGATTTTTTATTATTATTATTATTATTATTCAAATCTTTTGACATCTGAAAAGGGGAGATAATAATAATAATAATAATAATAATAATAATAATAATAATAATAAATTATCTCCCCTTTTCAGATGTCAAAAGATTTGAATAATAATAATAATAAAAAATCTCTCCCCTTTTCAGATGTCAAAAGATCTGAATAATAATAATAATAATAATAATAATAATAATAATAATAATAATATACCGCCCCATAGCCGTAGCTCTCTGGGCAGTTTATAACGATTAAAACACTGAACATTAAAAACCAATATAACAAAATTTAAAACCATAAAAACAGAAGAGATAATAATATCCATTTAAAACAACTACTCAGGGCCAGTTAAAAATTGAACATATGCTGCTAAATGCCTGGGAGAATGAAGGTGCTTCCTCTCCTCCTAGGTGCCTACCGTGCCATCCCATAGAGTAGGGGAAGGAGATCTGGAAGAGATTGTCATATTTGGTGAGAAGCCTCTTCATAATGGAAGCCAAGCCTGTAACAAAAGAGGCCCAGAAAAGTCAGCCCTGCTTCCCCCCCCCCCCATCAGAGTTCTCCTCATATGCAGAATCTTCCCAGATTGGAGACCCTGGGAGAGGCCTCAAGCCCAAGCCCCTGTCAGCAATGGGAATTCTGCCTTAAGCTTCTCTACCAGAATAAAACCATCTGCACCCATTTCGCCTCGAACCCACCCTTGGATCACATGGCTGGAAGGGAGCTCCTTATCATGGACTCCAGAGGCTGAACCGTGAACCTCATGGGCTAAAGACAGGATCTACCCTAGTGAGCGACCTGGGACTGGGTGCACGCAGGCTCCAACTCCCCCCTCGGGCACAGAAGAAGAGAGTTGCAAAGCGCCAGCCCCTGCGATCGACAGGCAGTGTGAACCCTCTGGATTGGCCAGGCCTGATAGAAGCGCTTGGAGCCTGGCCTTCATGTCCTTGCCTGTCTTCTACACTTCAGACCCCTGCAGAAGCTGGCTGCCTGGGCTTAACAAACATCTGGATTCTGTCACTGCCACTCTCAGCCTCAGCCTGGCCCCAACATTCGTCCAGCCTCACTGTTCAAACCCACCTAAGAAATGCTGCTAAGCAGGGTCCCTCATTGCCAGGGCCTTGTCTACAGGAACGTTTCCCTTACTTTTCTCCCGGAACAGCAGTGCTGAGCTGCAGTGAAGCAGCAGCACAACGCCTCATGGACAGGGAAAAGGCCTTAGTGGCTCGTACGTGGCCCCACAAACCACAAATTATCTTCCTCCAGCCTCAACAAATCCCTCAAAGACCTGAAATTTCCACACAGGCTCAAGCAACTGCTTGCAGCGTCTCTCCCCACCCCTACAGCACACACATATTACACTTAGTTCTTTGTAATAATGCTGGTTCTCCTCTCAGCCAATTGACCTTGATTTCCAGGGGAAAGGGCAGCCCATGGGCACGGCCACCCTCTTTCCCCTCTACTTGGGGGTCCCTGCCTCCCTGTGCCCATGGTTCAAGTGGAGCATCCTGGCACCCGCCACAGGCTCTCCTTCTTCCACCAGCCGCAAGGGGGACAGCGCTGGGCACTTACTGTCTCTTTCACTGTCTCGGAGGTCCTGAAGGCGACAGACGTGCCGTCGAGGAAGCAAGAGGGTCTGGAACGGCCACACAGCCCAATAGGGGACAACCACCAGCCAGTCGGCGTTCTCCGCCACAATCCGCTCCTGCAAGCGATCCCAAGCGGCAGGTCAGCCGCAGACCCACGCACCACCCTCTCCCCACCGGCCAGCGGCCACTACCTTCCTCTCCGCCTCCAGCCGGGCATATTCGAGCAACATGGGAATGCGACGCTCACGATGGTGCTTCTGCTGAGTCTGGTCCTCCAGAGAGGCTTCATTGGGCAGGAAGTTACTGGCCCAGATCTAAGGAAAGGAGAAAAGGTGGCGGGGTGTTCGGGGCTGGTCCAAGCAAAACCTCTGCCTGCTCAAGTCGAAACGCCCCAACTTGACTTGGAAGCAATGCTGCACACAAAAACAAACACAGCCGCTATTTCCAGGCTTGCAGTGCCACCGTGTGGCGATTCTGTGAGCAGATACAGCAAGCAGCACATTGGGTACGAAGAGCAAAGGTCGGAGCCTCTTGAGTTAGACTTAGTAAGTCGCACCATACAAGCCAGGACCGGTGAAAAGAAGGGAAGGGAGGAAGAGAAGTTGAGCTCAGAGAACGCACATCCTGAGAGGACCATTCCCAACCCTCCATGACCCTGGCAGGCCTCCCACCTCCAACTTAAAAGCATTGGCGGGGGTGGAAATCGGGCTTGAAGGATGTGCACCCCAGGGCATGTGTCCACGGCCACCACCAGGAGGGAGGATAAGGGGAAGTAGTCCGAACCAAATCCTTCCCCCTCCAGGTTGAAGAGAAGCCAGGAGCAGGCCAACTGCTTCCCTTCAGCCAGTATTTCTGGCCGAATTTCTTTCCCCGCTAGCCCCGGCATACGGAAGACTCAGGCCTTCACTTCTGCTCTCTCCTGCAGGGTACCCGAGCAGCACAAAGGCAGCACACATGCGCAGCCCTCAGGGCAGTGTGAGTTGTGGAGCAGCTCTCTGACTTTGTAAAAAGACACCGGTGTGTGTCTGTGCATTCAGAGATAAAAGACAGGAGGGCAAGATGTTTCTGCTACATGGAGAAACATCTTCTCAAAGCTGGGCAGGGCCAAGCCAAAACGTTCATAAGCTTCGGTGTTCCTGTCAAAATTCTCATTTTCAACAGTGGAGAATCTTTCATCATAGTATGAAAACTGTACAAAAATAAAAGTATTTCCCCATTTTCATTCACATCCTGGACACTGAGCACTGCTCAGCTGTCCAGAAGCCCCAATGGCCGGACACCTTAAAGCTTCAAGGAGCTGTTCAGTTCCTGAAACGACCCACAAAAACTCAGTTGGGGGTGAAGTTCCATGCCCGACCAGACTGAGCAAGCACTCAAGCAGAGGCCCTTTTTGTATCTGTGTAAGCTCTCTCCTAGACAGAAAG
This sequence comes from Elgaria multicarinata webbii, assembly GCF_023053635.1. Lineage (NCBI taxonomy): Eukaryota > Metazoa > Chordata > Lepidosauria > Squamata > Anguidae > Elgaria > Elgaria multicarinata. The sequence continues at coordinate 119,104,646 of NC_086176.1, read as the reverse complement.
TAGATCTGGATCTACTAGTAGGTCTCTTGTGTCATCTGCAGGAAATTGTTTAACAAGAGCAGCAACAAGAGTAGATTTGCAGGAGATCAACAATAGCAGCAACAACATGCCAGCCTCCCACCCCAAATATACTGCTGAAATTAGGAACACTTGAGATAACCTGGGACACATTTTTGCATAAAACTAGTATAAATGCCATTCAGTTCTGGTACCCAGAACAAATTCCTGGGTGCAGAATCCTTTAATGTCTTTTGTACCAGGCTCTGATTGGAGGATCTGAAGGCTCTAGCAACAAAACAAAACAACAAAAAGGGTACATCCCATAAGCCTAAATTCTGCCCACCCCATCTTAGACCATGCAACTGGTAACAGTCAACCCATGGAACTCCACTGCTTGGGTGCACAAAGAAAGTCTCTTTACCTGGCAGTGAGGGTGGGGATTGGAACAACCCATCATAGCTCCTTTGTTCTCAAAGATCTGTAAAGAGAAACGTATACACCCTTCAGCAATGGCTACACCTTTTCAATGAAAATTAATGAACAGAAGCACTTCTAGAGATCGAGGTGCAGAAAACAAGGGCCAGAGGCACAAGCGAACGCTATTCTATGCCTGTTTTTATTCCAGCAAAGGGGGCCTATGCACCCCCGTTCTCTTCCCAAGTCTCTTCTATAGAGCAAGGCTGCCCGAGAAAGAGTTCAGTGCAAGTTGTTTGCCTCCACCATCACCCCCCCCCCAAAATAAGTAGTATCTGGCAGGAGGCGTGGGAGGACTTCTTGCAGACACTGACCTGCACCCAAGAGTAGGAGGCACCCAGCTCCACAGCGATCTCTGACCATTTGTCAATCACAGTGCGGATCTCGGATAGCGACATGAGGGGTAGAGTCTGGTCAGACCAGGGATGGAAACACATGACTTTGCTGGGAGGGAAGAAAGCAGACCAGGGGTTATAGCATCAAGGGTCTGGAAGGAGACAGAAGGTCACTCAACTCAACCCCATCCCAAATCAGATTCCTCCACTTATCAGCTCCTGTCCCAATCTAGATGAGACTATGCCTTAAGTACGGGACAGCAATGAGTAAATACACCTCCCCCAAGCAGCTGCAGAGCAAACAACTCGAGGTAATTCAACCAAGTGAGCCAAATCACAAGCTACGCTTGGGGGGCACAAAGTAACCCCCAGAGTCATAGAATCATAGAACAGTAGAGTTGGAAGGGGCCTATAAGGTCATCAAGTCCAACCCCCTGCTCAATACAGGAATCCACCCTAAAGCATCCCTGACAGAGGGTTGTCCAGCTGCCTCTTGAATGTCCCTAGTGTGGGAGAGCCCACAACATCCCTAGTTCATTGGTTCCATTGTCGTACTGCTCTAACAGTCAGGAAGTTTTTCCTGATGTCCAGCCGGAATCTGGCTTCCTGTAACTTGAGCCCGTTATTCCATGTCACTGAGCTAGAAGAAGTGGGGGAGGAGGGAAGCCTCTCGAACTAGGTTTCCATCCCTGCCATCTCAAAAGTATCATTCAGTCCCAGCGGGGAGAAGAGCAAGATCGAACATTCTAGGAAACAATTGACCCCCAGATCTCTGTTGTGCATCTCACTCCTTGCAACGTCCCCCTTGCAGTATGGAGCAGCCAAACTCCTAGAGCTAAGGTACAATGAAGAGCACAGGTGAAACCTGGTATCCTTGTGACAGGAAATCAAAGCAACCTCAAATCTCTGCAACCCCTCAAGATATGAGGCACGCTGAACCTCATGAAATATCTGATATTTGATATGCCTGCATCCATATTCTCCCAGAACTTTCTCTCCGTTTGCCCGTGCTCTCTTTGAGCAATCCCCTGGCCAATAAAAGAAGCAGAGAGGAAAAGGCTGATCCCAGAGTGGCAAGCAGGGCATCAGCAGAGATAAGACTAAGAGCCAGACCTACCACATCCCAATTAAATCTCATCATAAACATGCTAAACCTACTCTTTCGGTCTCATAAAAATGGAATTACTACTAATCAAACATGGATATTACTTTCAGTTTTTCATCTCATGGAAATGGCTCAGTCCAGCCTAGCCTACAGCTCTTGTGTCTTGATAATTCCGGACTTTCATTTTCTCTGACTAAAGACACATGTGCAAAGACACATGCTAGATAGGGCTTTTGTTCTGTGTGCTTATGTGGTGGTGGAGTTGGGCCAAGGAAGGCAGAGGTGTTAGCAAACCCAGAAAAACCATATAGCGGGGTGGGTAAAAATTAATGCTTAACACCCACCCACCCCCGCCAAAATAAAAACAATTGGATTTTTTAAAAAATAAATTGCATTTTTTCAGCCCAGTAACTCTCAAACTTCACTTTGATCTATCTGTCAAGGGCATGTCTGATACTTCATTTTGTGTGAGGGATAGGTTGGGCCGAGAAAGAGTGAAGCCAAAAGGAGCAGCACTAGAAATTAAAAGAGAAGACAAAATTGTCCAGTGTTCACCTTCTTGTATTCTCATTCTAAAATTGCAATCCTATAGTAATTTACCTGGGAGTAAGCCCCAATGAACTCAATGGAATTTATGAGGATATATCTATAGGATTGTGCTGTTAACCTCAAACTGTCATGGATGCTGGTCATAAGACCAACCCTATATGGGAATATTTCAAAACTTCCCCCCCCTCCCACAGATAAAAAGGAAAGCATGCAAAATATATACAGTGAGTCAAAGAGATGGCAATAATCTATTTAATTGTAAATTAACATGGCTTAGTGGTCAGATCTGCACCTTTCTTTAAGAATTATATGAAAAACCTTCAATGGAAAACTTGATTTAAATCAATGACGACAATGAATTCATAAGCCGCTTTTGGTTCATTGCAAGAGGAGAAAAGGTGGGTCATACATGTAATAATAATAATAATAATAATAATAATAATAATAATAATAATAATAATAGCAGCTACAGATGTGCCAGTGAAAACAGCACTGCTTTGCTCTCCCCAAACACATTTTTGTTTGAAGAAGCCTTTCCCACTGACTAGCCACTGTTTTTTCTGGCTCCTTTGTTTTTAAATTGAATCATTTTAATTTACTTTTTAAATCTTCTTTCTTTTACTGTTTATAACTACGTCCACTGCTCTGGAAACTGTGTTAGATAATTGAGCAGTATATAAATGTTGTAAATAATAATAATAATAATAATGATGATGATGATGATGATGATGATAAAAAATATACCTGAGAATGGAGAACATTTAAGGCCCAGAGCTCAGTCTGACATAGCTGAGCCATTGAATCTCATGAAGCTCAAGTTTCATAATGGTGCTGAGAATGGATCAGGAAGTGGCCATAACAGCTGATTGGTTCAAGACTGCCACAGAGGCAATCCCATAGATACAAATAACCTGGCTGACAAATAGACCCCAATAATATGAAGGACCGGCAAACAAAGTTGGGAATTCGTGGTGCACAAAGACTGCTCCCCATTGCTTAAAAACAGAGTGAAGTGAGAGAAGTCCAGCTGGACATCAGGAAAAACTTCCTCACTGTTAGAGCAGTATGACAATGGAATCAGTTACCTAGGGAGGTTGTGGGCTCTCCCACACTAGAGGCCTTCAAGAGGCAGCTGGACAACCATCTGTCAGGGATGCTTTAGGGTGGATTCCTGCATTGAGCAGGGGGTTGGACTCCATGGCCTTGTAGACCCCTTCCAACTCTACTATTCTATGATAGCACTCTTCAAATACTTGAAAGTATTGTCACACAGAGGAGGGCCAGGATCTCTTCTCGATCCTCCCAGAGTGCAGGACATGGAATAACGGGCTCAAGTTAAAGGAAGCCAGATTTCGGCTGGACATCAGGAAAAACTTCCTGACTGTTAGAGCAGTACAACAATGGAACCAGTGACCTAGGGAGGTTGTGGGCTCTCCCACACTAGAGGCCTTCAAGAGGCAGCTGGACAACCATCTGTCAGGGATGCTTTAGGGGGGATTCCTGTATTGAGCAGGGGCTTGGACTTGATGGCCTTGTAGGCCCCTTCCAACTCTGCTATTCTATGATTCTATGTAAAGGGCTCCATGAAAAGACACCAAGCAGGAAAGAATAGCACAAGGCGAGTCTAACCCATCCACTTGGCTAAGTAGAAATGTCAGGGAGCGCAAGGCTAGATTTACCACACGCCTCGAGCAGACGCTGTACGGAACAAGGGGTGGTCACCAGCATCTGGGGAAGGAGAGGAAACCCAATGAGAAACAGGTAGGAGGTGATGGGTAAGAAAGGGCAAGAGTTAAAAGGAAGCCCGGCACACTTTGAATCTGCGCAGCAGTGCTGGCATCCCTTAAACCCCCCAAAATCACTTTCTAGACCAGCCACAGGCTCTTCATTAGTTTTGTTACCAGCCCTCAGCCCCACCCATAATGTTTTTGCTGTTGCCAAATCCTAGAGACTTTCATACATTTCAAACACTTGGAGAGACAAGCAAGGTATCTGTACAAATGAACAAGCCTATACCCATTTTTCCAGTTTATTATAAATCAAGGAAGAGAAACCGCAGCTCATCCTGGACAACAACAGGCACAACATAAATGCTGCTCTGCATGAATATCTGCTGCCAGATCAAGAATGGACAGCAGATATCCATTATAGATAGCAGGTCCAGATGGCATTTTCTGCACATACAGCAAACGGGACAAAGCAGATTCTACCATTTTGCAGACAGCACAGCCACCCACAATACAGGAAATGCAGAGACCAAAATGCCCCCACTATTGTTCTGGTCTGTGTTGCAGGAACAGGCAGTAAGCCAGTTGGGATGTACATGCATCTGTACTGCCTTCAAAACAAGTACATTCCAAGACATTTGTATCTGAAGCCCAAGATTTGGGAAAGGCAACGTAACAGACAAGAGCTCCACCAGAAGTAGATTGGCAACATACCGTCACACCAAATCATTTCAGATTTGGGCTCCTTTCCCCCGTAACTTCTCCACTAGACACCTAGGACTGGGCACTTCCATCTGTTCAAACTAAAATTCTCCAACCAAGGCATAAACACCCACCTTGCTTCAGTATTCAGTAGAATTGCCATGTTTGGTTTTTCTACAGGGACTCCTCTGCCTTTTAGTGCTGAAATTCTTTTTACTGTACAGCTAACCTTGCCCCCCACCACCACCACCACCAAAAAAAAACCCCACAAAAACATAGCAACTTTAAACTGCTTCTGAAATCATTCCAGGGGATCACAGCCTGCTTCCTTGTGCAGAAATGGTCAATGCACAATTTTCTACTGGAATGACCAAACTTCATTCCCCAGGTGGTGAATTAAGGTTTTGTCAGGAGGACAAAGTGAATCCTTACCAGGTTCTGGGGCATCTGGCTGCAGTGCAGGGAAGTCATTGTCAAAGACAAATGTGTTCTCATAGTGGGGATTCACCTGCATGGGACGGAACAAGAGAAAAATTGCACACCAGACTGCTGAGCTCCCTCACCTTGATGGAAAAGATCATGGCCCTGGCTCTACTTTCAATATGCTGCAAAGAATTTGTAACATTGCATTTTTAGCCATCAGTGTCTGCTGGGGGCTGCACAAGTGCTCATGCATGCACACACACCCCACCACTATTGGGACATGCAGTTTTCCTACTGCCACAGCTGGTGTAAGGACATTTTTCTATTCATAAGTAAGCAGGACTGAATCACCCAGCAACTTTTTCAAATCGCATGCCAAAGCCCTAACCTCTGTATGTCTTCTCATAAAAAAGCAAGGCAAGCCTCTATGCCTAGGGGCTGGAGCACTTCCCCTGTGAGGGAAGGTTACAACAGCTGGGATTGTTTAGGCTGGAAAAAAGGAAGCTAAGGGGAGACCTAGAGTTATACAAAATTATGCATGGTGCGGAGAATGTGGATAGGGAGACATTTTTCCCCCTCTCACATAATACTAGCACCCAGGGTCATCTCATGAAGCTGATTGGTGGGAGATTCAGGACAAATAAAAGGAAGTCCTTCTTCACACAGCACAGAGCTAAACTATGGAATTCACAACCACAAGATGTAATGATGGCCACCAATTTGGGTGGCTTTAAAAGGAGGTTGGATCAATTCCTGGAGGAGAAGGCTATCAATGGCTACTAGTCCTCATGGCTATGTGGTACCTCCAGTATTACAGGCAGTAAGCCTGTGTGCACCAGTTGCTGCGGAACATGTATAGGAGGGTGCTGTTGCACCATGTCTTGTTTGTGGGTCCCTGGTCAACGGCAGGTTAGCCACTGGTTAGCCACCCTTGGTCTGATGCAGCCTCTGGGCTCTTATGTTCTAAGCCAGACAAGCTTCTGCTGGACTGAATCACACAGCTGCTGGTTGGAGATGAGCGCTTTTATTTGCTGGGAGATGGGAAAGAAGCTGGTAGGCAGATCTGCTGGGCTGCAGGAAGAATGGGTGGGGTGCCTCTGGCTTTGCAAGCCACACCAGGAGTGGGTCAGGGCTGTATGTGGCCTGCAGTTTGGGCACCCCTGCTTTAAGTTCAGGAAAGGAGATAAGCACTCCCAAGGAAGCAGACAGAGAATTCAGAGCAGAGCCTCTCCTATCATCAACTGTAACATCCAATGAGGACTTCAATTTGCTTTTATTTTGATTCTGATATTGTGGACTTGACAGGATATTACATTTCCAGCAAGAACTAAGTAGAAGATGGGCCTCAGAGGATGACTGCAAAGAGCAGAACGATTAGGGAGAGTAGGAAGTGCTGTGCAGTTCAGGAAAAAGACAACACATGCTATCTACTGAAGTCTCTCTGAAGTCTCTTTTGGTGTCTGGACCTCCTACAAACACTCCTGGAATGTTTCTGCAATCGTAAGGCTATGCCAAGCACTAGATTACAGGCACCCTCTGCTTCACAGCGTGCATAGCTCATTCCTTCCCACCTCTGCTGGGAGTGGGGATGGAGGCAAATACTATGCACCAGCTGGTATATTAAGGTCCTTTGATCCTACCCAGCACTCTACAAATAACAAGAAGTCAGCCTCCATGCACCCTCTCCCGGTTCTCTGAAACTGAGCTGCCCGAATTACTGAGTTATACACTCTGCCTTGGAGATTTTGGAAACAACTGCATGGAAGGACAAAAGGAGGAGCTTGTTTATGTTTGATAGCAGAAGCCTACGGCAAAACAACCCATTCTCCAAGGCAAGTTTGCCTTAACTTCCTTTGAATATATCCTGGAGGGCCCTCACGTATAGCGCATTTTGCCAAAAGACAAAAAAAAATTGGGCAAGTTTATGCTAAATAATTAGATACATGCTTATGTCAGTGACAGGCACAATTTTAAGAGCAGGGCTTGAGATTTGGCGATGCAGACTGTGAATGTTCTTGAGGCCAATGGTGGGAAATTGACACACAACTCCTGTCATCTAAGGTGGAGGATGGGGGGGGGGGCGCTTGACTGAAAAGGCCCGTGCGTCGGCCTCCCCCACCACCACCCCTCCGGAGCAACGCAGTACCTCGCCATTCGCTCTCTTCGCTCCAGGGCACAAGGGGTTGGCCAGATCGCAACGTGGGACGTCCTCCTGGGGGGGCTTCTCCACCTGCCCCTGCCACGGCCGCCGCATGCGATGGGCGGAAACCAAGACCCAGTCATCCCGCAGCGGGTTGTAGCGGAGGTGCTGGTGATCTGGGCCAACAGCAAGCGTTTGGGGAGGGGCAGAGAAATTCGGTCAGAGCAAGGAAGTCACAAGGCTGGGAAGGGAGGGGCCACATAAAGCGGGGGGGGCAGCAGCCCCATGGCCAGCCATTTCTCTTCCCAGCAAGCCCCTCTCTCCCAAGCAACAAGCCCCTCCCCTTCATAGTAAGCTCCTCCTCTCTAGCAACAGCAGCTTCCTCAACTCCACTGAAGTCCCCCTAGCAACAGGCCCCTCCTCTCCCAAACTAGCCCCTCCTCCTCCCTAGCAACAGGCCCCACCTCTTCATGGCCAGCTCCTCCTCCCCTAGCAACAGGTGCTTCCTCAACTCGACTGGTCCCCCTAGCAACGGGCCCCTCCTCTCCCAAACTAGCCCCTCCTCCTCCCTAGCAACAGGCCCCACCTCTTCATGGCCAGCTCCTCCTCCCCTAGCAACAGGTGCTTCCTCAACTCGACTGAAGTCCCCCTAGCAACAGGCCCCTCCCCTCCCAAACTAGCCCCTCCTCCTCCCTAGCAACAGACCCCACCCTTTCATGGCCAGCTCGTCCTCCCCTAGCAACTCGACTGGTCCCCCTAGCAACAAGCGCCGCCCCCCTAAGCTCCACCCTCCGTCCCTCGCTAGAGGCCCTCCCCCATGACAACACCTTCCGTAGCAACAGGCCACGCCTTCTCCTCTGTAACTAGGGGCGGGGCTGCACTGCCTGAGCTTAGGCCTCACGGTACCGGTTGGCTGGAACTCCAGTGCCGCCGCGGCCTTTCGCTCCATAGCGCTGCCGCCCGTCCTGCCGCAATCCCCAAACCACTCACGTGACCAGCACAGTGCACGTGACCTTGGCGTCGGCGACCCGTCACTGGCCCAGCGAGCCCTCGGCACCCGACGCCAGCCGGCCTAAAGCGCAGCCATTGGTTGAACCTCTGAGGCGACGCGTCATCGGCCGCATCACGTGATGTCAGGCGAGGGGATGGGGCGGAGTGGCCTTCACGGGCTTTTCCGCCTTGGTTTCTGCTGCACCCCCGGAGCCGATGGGCGGTGACGTAGGAAACGTCTACGGTCATTGGCTGGCTTGGTGTGACGTTTCCGACAGCGGGGCTTGTGACGGGCCGCACCGCGCGGCGAGCCCCATTGGCCGAGGAGAGGGCGGCGTGCGATTGGTCGGTCCCTCTGAGGTGGGGCGCTCCGCCATTGGTCCCCCCCGGAGCGCGCCAAGAGCGGACCGGCGCCGCGATTGGCTGGCGCCATGAAGCGAAGGCGGGCTCCCCTGGCGCGCTGCGGGCGGCGGCGGCGGCGGCGGCGGCTCCGGCCCTCTCTGTCGGTGGCGTCGGGATGCGGTGGCTGCTGGGACCGAGCTGGGCCGGGCGTTGCGCGCGTGTGGGGCTGGCCGTGGCCGCGGCGGCGCTGCTGATCCAGGCGCTGCGCAGCTGGGCCGCCGCCCCGCGCCGCTACGAGTTCGACCCGGAGGAGATCGCGCGCCTCGGCAAGCACCACGCCGGTGCGTCGCTCGTCGTGGGGCCGGGCGGTGGAGCCCCCCTGGGCAGGGGCAGTCTACCTCCGGCCACGCACGGAGCCAAGCTGGGGACAGGCCCCGGGGGGGGGCGGCCTTCCTCCTCCTCCTCCTCCTCCTCCTCACCGCCACGACGCAGTGGTGAAGAGGAGCAGCAGCAGCAGCAGCAGCTCCAGGGAGCCCTGCGGGAGGAGGCCCTGGCTGCCTGGCAGGCTGAGAAAGGGTCCAGACAGGAGGCCGGGGCGGGGGGTGGCAGTTTAATGGCCGACTGAGGCGGTTCCTAGTTCGCAGGTCGGCCACTGCGGGGCGGGCCCTGTGTGAACAGCGCGCCGGACTAGACGGGCCCTCGGGCCTGATCCAGCCTCAGGGCTCTTCTGCTGTTCAGTGGGGTGTTCTGCAGCCTGGTAACTCTTCAGGGTTTATTTGTTCATAGAATCATAGAATAGCAGAGTGGGAAGGGGCCGACAAAGGCCATCGAGTCCAACCCCCTGCTCAAGGCAGGAATCCACCATCCATTCTGACTTTCTTGTTGGTCGTCACGAGCTTTTAAATGGAAAACGTGGTATACAAATGTTTGTCCGATTTGTTTTCTGCTGTTTTTTTTTTCTCCCCCACTTCAGGGATCCCCAAGGCATTGCACTGTCAGGGATGCTTTAGGGTGGATTCCTGCATTGAGCAGGGGGTTGGACTTAATGGCCTTATAGGCCCCTTCCAACTCTGCTATTCTATGAAGACCCAGTCTAACACTCTTAAACAATACACTATATTGGTGCTCATGTTGATAACTAATTCTAAATAGGCAGGTGAACAGAGAAGTTTACTAATGGCCATTTGCAGTGTGGGGCCAGAATGCTTGAGGCAGTTCCTTCTGAATCTCTTCCTCCTTTTCCACTCCAGAAAAGTTAACCACCATCTGCTAGGTTGGTGGCTACAACCATACAGTTTCCCCCCTGGATTTGGTTACCAAGGTCCCTTCTTACTGTGTCAGCCCTCTATTCTTAATCTGATTCTGTTGCAATGTTTTGTTGACATTCCTATGATTTGATTGAACTTTGCTCTGATCCAGGAAGGCTCCTTATCTGTTCTTGGCAGGGCTGTTTATCTGGTGGCCTCTGGCTGTTTATCTGGTGGTTTATAAATGCAGAATATAAAAACTCCCCCCCCCCATTAAAAAACCAAGAATTGCAGCAATGAAACACCTGCAATTGAAGGGGGCTTGTTTACACTCCAGAGATTCCAGCCTCCTCTCTACCATCAGCAGCAGGTGACGTTAGTAGGCAGCAATGTTCATATTTAAGGGGATACTGTTGAGAATGGGGCTTTCCTTGATATTTTTTCCCCACTACCTCCCCTTCTATTTTCCATTGGTTGGTTTGGATATCAGTTGTCCACTCCTTTCACTTGGGAAGTCAGGGGAAAGGGTGGCATAACAATGGCTTCTTCCCAGAAAAGGGAACCAAATCATTTGTCTGTATCAGTAATTGTTTTGAAAGGTTTGGGGGGGGGGGTTTAAATCTCGAGAGTTAACACTTGCTTTAAAACTGCATCGTATACAGCTTTCCCTTGAAATTGAATCTACACAATTGCTTCGTTCATGGAGGGTATATGTATCTGCGTATGTTAGCTGTGTGTATTGAAAGTGCCATATTGCAATTACTGATATTGCATTAGCTGTGATAACAACATCTGTGTACACAGACAGTGTACCTCTGATTACCTGCTGCTAGGAATAATTAGCAGGGAGTGACTATTTCAACCACGCTCTGTATGCTGGCATTTGACTGGCTGCTTTCAGCGACTGTTCATTATGGCCATATCTTCCCCCACAGGTCTGGACCATGAGCAGGCCTTTTCCAAGATCATTGTAGAATTGCGGAAGAAGCACCCAGGGCACATCCTGCCAGATGAGGACTTGCAGTGGATATTTGTCAATGCCGGAGGTTGGATGGGTTCCATGTGCCTGCTCCATGCTTCCTTCTCAGAGTACGTGCTGCTGTTTGGCGCAGCCGTTGACAGCGGGGGACACTCGGGTAAGTTGGACTGAAGTGTACAGGTTGGATCTATTATTATTATTATTTATTTATTTATATAGCACCATCAATGTACATGTTCATATGCATGCATTCATATGCATGCATTCATGTTGCATTCATATGCAACATGTTCATATGCATGCACTGCAATCCTCTGCATGTTTATTGCAGAGGATTGTGGCGCCATCTCATTATACACAATGCTGCTTATTCCTAGGAAAGCGCAAAGGATTGATGTTTATGGAGAAGCTGCTGTCTTGGCATCATCATATCATCTGAAAATTGAGATATCAATGGCCCATATCACGGAATAGTGGGGAGGAGGTATCATGTATGGACAAATGAGCTCCAGAAAAGTTATTTTAAGCCTTGCATGTTCTGGAGAGATAGAGGTAGTGGGACTTATGGGGGTGTTTGAAAGCTCCATTTCCTGGAACTATGTTTCCCCAACTTTCTCTCCCTTTTGCTCAGAGGAATTTGCAAAAATGAGCATGAATCTCCAGTATTCGAGGCAATAAGCCTGTGTGCACCAGTTGCTGAGGAACATGAGTGGGAGGGTGCTGTTGTGCTGTGTCCTTCTTTGCTGGTCCCTGGCCGAGGGCTGGTTGGCCCCTGTGTGAGCAGAGGGCTGGACTAGATGGACCCCTGGTCTGATCCAGCATCAGGGCTCTTCTTATGATTATTCCAGATTTGGTTTTTTTATTGCGTATCAAGGTGGCCTATTTGACTCCCACACTGGAAGATAGGTGGAGATCCATTTGCAATCATCAGTGTGTACATTGAAAACCACCCTTTAACTATTCCTCTCTGAGGCAGCAAATCGCACAAGGTTATTCCAATTGGACAGACAATCAAAGGTGGACAGTACAATTTATTAAGTGTACAACTCCACCTCCCTTCCCCACCCTCTGCCCCATTAGCTACATAATTGCAGGCTAGTTACCAAACTACTGCTGTTAGTTATTTCTGAATAAAGGCTCAACATTGCTGAATGATAGCAGATTGTGGATGCATGCAACTGCAATATAGTTTGTTACTGGAAACTTGCAGCCAAAGATTTAGCTAGGTTGCGTATTCATTTGCATCATTTGTATACTGCCAGTCAACAAGTCCTATAGGTGGTTCATAATAAACATATGTATATATTAGTATCTAAAGCTTTAAAATAGCAGTAGTTGGGCTAAATGGCAGAGGTTGACTTATTGGCAGCCAGTGTTTTTTTTTACAGTTACACACTGTCAGTAAAGGTCTTTCTCCCTCCTTCCCCGTTGCTTCTATGTCATGTCTATTAGATTTTGAGCCCAGGGGCAGGGATTGTCATATCTTTCAATCTCTGTAGAGCACTTAAATCTTAGGCAGTTTAGATTAATGATTATTAATAATATTAATAATTTAACTGGTGAGGTGTTTCTGTCCCTTGATCAAGTCTGCATTCCTATCCCCGCATAAGAACATACGTGCCATGCTGGATCAGACCAAGGGTCCATCTGGTCCAGGACTCTGTTCACACAGTGGCTGACCAGCTGTTGACCAGGGACTAACGCAGGATATGGTGCAACAGCACCCTCCCACCCATGTTCCCCAGCAACTGGTGCACACAGGCTTACTGCCTCGGATACTGGAGGGAGCACACTGTTGGATCCTGGAATGGATCCTGGTTATGTTTCCAGGGATTTACTAATTGCTGAGGAGCTGGAGGAATCAGAAGACTCAGCAGAAAACTTAAAGGTCAACGTTGCACCTGGACATTGATGTCATGATTGAATAATTGGTGACTTGATTGTTTCAATTAAGGGATTGCAAGCAGTTGCGTAACTGTACAGTTAGCCTATAAAAGGATTGTATTCCCATGTACATGTATCAGAGATCATTGTATCACTGTATCACTCCATGTATCAGAGCTGTTTTGACTGACCGTATGTAAGTATTTGTATTTGTGATTGCCATAACTAAATTATATTTTATATGCCAGTAAAGGTTTCTTTAAACCTACTGAAAGTCTCTGTCTTAATCTGTATCTGTGCTGACTGTGCTGGAAACCGCTGCAAAAACTCTGTTATAAGATTATTGGCCAGAAGCCCAGTCTGGCAATAACTAAAATAAGGTTGTAAATATTAGAGCAACATATCCCAATACACACAACCTACTAAAAAGGTTGTCACACAGAGGAGGGCCAGGATCTCTTCTCGATCCTCCCAGAGTGCAGGACACGGAATAACAGGCTCAAGTGAAAGGAAGCCAGATTCCAGCTGGACATCAGGAAAAACTTCCTGACTGTTAGAGCAGTACGACAATGGAACCAGTGATGTAGGGAGGTTGTGGGCTCTCCCACACTAGAGGCCTTCAAGAGGCAGCTGGACAACCCTCTGTCAGGGATGCTTTAGGGTGGATTCCTGCATTGAGCAGGGGGTTGGACTCGATGGCCTTGTAGGCCGCTTCCAACTCTGCTATTCTATGATTCTATGATCTTGAAGCGCAATTGAACCTTGACTACTGATGCACATTGGCGCCCCGCCCTTATGTGTTACTGGTGCCTTGATATGATTTCTTCTTTTGCAGGCAGATACTGGGCTGATATCTATGACACAGTCATTTCAGGGACTGTGCGGCAATGGAAAGAGGGTACAACGAAAAGCGAGCTCTATTACCCAGGTGAGTTGCATATTTCTTGCAGGGTTGGGCCTTTGTGGGAGAAAGGACGAGAGTAAACTGACTGCCATCTGCTGTCTGTGCAGGAGACAGCATTGTCCACTGGTCCGGAGAAGCCGCCGCAGTGCAGTGGAGTGCCGGCACATGGATGGTAGAGTACGGCCGTGGCGTCATCCCCTCCACGCTCCCCTTTACCCTCGCTGATACAGTCTTCAGCACACAGGACTTCCTCACACTCTACTACACTGTGCGCGTTTACGTCAAGGGGCTGCTCTTGGAGGCCAACGCCTACTTCAGCGACACGAGCCAATGACAGCATGGTCCTCCTCGGTTCTGTCCCAACTGTTTCCCTTTGACATGGAAAGAGCTCCTCCCTACCTGCCTTCCCCTGGCTGTGTCTTGTACTAGAGAGCCTGGTGTAACTCATGAGCTCACACAAAATTGGGAGCGTGCTGTGTGTTTCCGCAAGCAAACAGGAATCTTAACAGGGCATTACTATGTAAACCCAGATGGCTATTTCTTAATACCTGAATGTTTCTCTCGTGTATTCCTGTGAATAGATGTCAAATACCTTTTCCATGTTCTTCAAGGTGATTACTGGGTGCCTCCTGGAAATATGGAGACCGAGGGTCTTGGAGCCATTCATAGCTGAGAAGAGAGAATATTCTGTAAACGTGTTGACACGCTCTGGGCATGACGGAGCCTTCTAAGAGCAATCCACCAAGCTCTGTTGATGCACAACTTCTGGGCGATTTTGCCAAGCAGGGCGGTGCTTGATCACTGCAGAAATGAGTGGAGGTTGAGCAGCCTGAGCGCATGGGGGACGGAGCCCACCAAATGATATATTTGCACTACTGTATAACACAGACAAACACTTCTTGCTAAATTCACTCTCTTCCCCACCCTGTTTGAACTCCGTTTAATTCATGAGATTGAACATGGGTTATCCTTCTCTTCTTTGCTTTACTGAGCAATGTCTGTGTCCAGGTGATCAACTCCTACAGGAGCCTGTGAAAGGAAAAAGAAGGCAGATCGGACCCTCCTGGTTGCATCTTGGATTCTGTTGGAGTTCTGTTTCGCAGGAGTAGGTTATTTTGTATTCCATTCCCTGGAAAGAATCTCCTCTCTGTGTGTGTAAAGAACACGCCTGCCCTGCTACCTTTGTGGAAAAGCAAATACGATTTACCAATTGTGCTCTCATTGAGTTAGGAAACGCTATCGCAGTTCAGTCATTAGGACCTCTGCCTGCTGTGGGTGGTAGTTAGCCCTCAGTCTGTGCTCATAACATGAGTTTTCTCCATATGTCTTAATGCCCACAGGGTCAGTGAGTGGAAGGTGGCAAACTTTCCTTCCATCCCCTCCTTCCCCACAATGGACTGCACGTTCTCAAAGGACCTCATCCAGTTTGATCCTGTAACAGGGAGAGCCGCCATCCATCGCCTTAACTTAGAGCCTTACTCTGGTGGCCTCTTCAGCTATGCACGCATATGTATATAGATATATAGATAGATATATACCTCCTAGTGTTGATGTATCTGGCAGGATGCCAGGTGACCATTGTTCCCAGGGATGCTTTTTTGCCTGAGGCCTGTGGTGAGAATGACAGCTGCCCAGTTTGGCTGGAGCTTGCTTGGCCCAGAAACTGCTCTTCTTTTTTTCTTTTACAGTTCCTAATCATCGGGCTGAGCCCAAACGTTGCAATTTCAAACCTGCCTCGAAAATCAGAAAGCAGGGCCCAAACCCAGCGATTTGCAAAACTGTGCTGAAAGGTTCAGAGGGGAATTACTGGTTGATGGCAGCTTTCTTCTCCCGCCAGGTTTTTTTTCGGCTGCTGCTGCTGCTTCTACAACAAAGGCAGAGCTGCTCTTGGTGACCAGCAACTGGCGGCCTCCGTTTTTCTCTCCCAATGCCTCAGCACAGCATTGTTTCTGGGAGAAATATCAAAGGAAGGATAGCTGTGCCACCAGCCATCAGCAAGCTGTCCCAGTCTTTCTCTACAATTTCGGTGTCCCTGTTCAGACATGCGCACCATTTTCATGGCCTGCAACTGGGGGCCATGACATTGATCTATTCTAGCCCAGCCCTAGTTTCCAAGGACCTGAGAGGTCGGGGCTGCTTCCTCTTGACACCTTACACCTGAAGCGACCTGTAGATAACTGGTTCTGCTGAAGAAACCCTCCTTCATCCGAAACTAATCTTACCTGCTGGTGGGAGCACTCCAGAAATAAGCTCTGCCTGTCCACCTCAGCCCTTCTTCTCTGGAACCACCAGAACTCAGACCCAAGCACCCACCCCCACCCCAGCAGTATAAGGCCGTGCAGAGATGAAACAGCCATTGCCTTCCCTTTCCAATCTTTTCCTTTTGGAAGATTCCCCTTCCTTAAATACTGTTGAAACCAGCTGCATGGCTTTTCTCCTTCCCTCTTCCCCTTCATACTTTCTGAGGGTTGCATACAGTTCCCACAAGTGCAGGTGAAAAGGGGTCGCTTGGCTTGCGGTGAGAAGAAATGGGTTGATCTTGGCCTTCGCAATGCAATAATTCTGCTCAGCAAGGAAAAGGGAAGGAGCACAGTTAGAGTGGAGAAAGGGGGGTTCCAGGTAGTAGCTGCCTGCCCTCCTCGGCCTTTCCTCCTTCCCCTCAGCAACACCACAGTTGAACAGACTACGTGGTCCAAGCTGGTCTTATACTTGCCCTTTATTGGGTGTGTGTTTACTGGCAAGTGACCACTGCAATTCAAAATGCCGAACCCATCCCATGGGGAAGAGCCACACAGATGTGCCTGTATGTATTTGATAGAATTTGTCTGAAAGCCCTGGAACAAGGGGGTAGTTTGCCCAATGGTTGCAGTTGATTAGCAACTCTTAGAAACTGGAAAGGTGATTCATTCCCTCTCCTCTTCTTCTGGGACTGAGCGGTTCTTTCTTTGAGCTGAAATGCACTTGACCTGTTTGCAGACTCCTTATTTCTTCACACACACGCTTCTGCTAGCCCCTCTTATTAGGACAGTCCCAAGGGCAAGTATTTGCTACGTGCTGTAGGTAGCCAAGAATTTGCAGTCTTTTCTGTGCAGTAGCCTCGTAAGTAACCCGTCAACCAAACACACGTAGCATGTATCTGGTTTTTGTCTCTCAGTTACTGCAAATGTGTCTCAGTCGACATAAAATCTTGGGTCTTTTGTTTGCCAACCAGTATTTGGGAATAAATCAGTGTGTATGATTCTTATACTTTGACAAAAGGGGAATACAATGGACCATGGTTGAACTTGTCTTTGTGTGTCTGCTTTTCTTGTTTTACAATTGAATACTGTTCCAAATTAGATATTCACTTTATCTTCTATAAACTGCTGTGTTTCTTGCAGAGCAAAGTATGAGCTGGTAAGTGGTTCTGCGGGGCGCGTTCCCAGGCCCTTGGCACACCTTATACTGCACAGCACCAGAACATGTATTTTTTTGCATTTGGGGAATTATTCTTATATTGCATATACTGTCTTAACTTTTATTAACAAGGAATGAAAGAAGAGGGGAGAAATACAGGACAGCAAGGGTGGAATATGTGGGAGAAGGTTCTCGTGGATACTAGGGGACAGCACTCCTTTCATTTTTGAAGTCAGAAGCAGCTTCTTATCTGCAGCAGAAAATGCCAACTTTGCCTCTCTTCAGACACTGAAATACAGATCCTGTTAGCCAGTAGTGCATGTGCCACTGGAGAGTGAAAGACTGAAGAGTACTTCTTGAGACTGAAGAGGATCAGCAAGGCACCCTTTGGGTATCTTAATAGCAGACGTCAACGTTTACACCTTGCCCCAGAGGGTCAAGAGCAAGCTACTTGACTGCTCGCTGGCTTCCCAATTCCTGATTTGCCTTCCAAGTACATCCGCTCGGCCTTTCTAGAGAGGAGCAAGCTGTATAGCTTCAAGGCGTTTATTGGATTCTCTCTCTGAGCAGAGCTGATTGAATCATAGAATATCAGAGTTGGAAGGGGTCTACAAGGTCATTGAGTCCAACCCCCTGCTTAATGCAGGAATCCACCCTAAAGCATCCCTGACAGGGTTGTCCAGCTGCCTCTTGAAGGTCTCTAGGGTGGGAGAGCCCACAACCTCCCTAGGTAACTGATTCCACTGTTGTACTGCTCTAACAGTCAGGAAGTTTTTCCTGATGTCCAGCTGGAATCTGACTTCCTTTAACTTAAGCCCGTTATTCCGTGTCCTGCACTCTGGAAGGATCGAGAAGAGATCCTGGCCCTCCTCTGTGTGCTATCATCTCTCCCCTCAATCTTCTCTTCTCCAGGCTAAACATGCCCAGTTCTTTCAGTCTCTCCTCATAGAGCTTTGTTTCCAGATCCCTGATCATCCTGGTTGCCCTCATCTGAACATGCTCCACCTTGTCTGCGTCCTTGAATTGTGGAGTCCAGAACTGGACACAATACTCTAGATGAGGCCTACCTGGGCCGAATAGAGAGGAACTTAACTAACCAGGGCTTAACTAACCAGGGCCGAATAGAGAGGAACTTAAGAGTATAAACCGTATAACTTCTCATCCGTTACTTGTATGTGATGGAACAGTCCTCTCTTCCCCGTGAATGCTTATGCAGCAAACTGCCAGGCTGTTTTGGTAAGATGCCGTGCCCTGCCGTCTTGCTGTGATAGGGTTCTTCAGCTTCTCTTCTGGACGCTGGCTTCCCGTTTCATGGGTTGCAGCCCTTGTTGGACATAATCAGAGGTGAGAAAAGGCTTCTACGTGTCTCAAAAGGAAAACCCCTCGCTCGTGTTAATGACTGAAGTTGACAAGTTGTTGCTTTTTCTTTTAGTGCAGCATCACATAGGTACTTTTCCAGCTCTGCCAAAAAGAAAAAAAAATAACTCCTGAGGACAAGATGTAGTCAGTTCACCCATAATTCCTGTTGTATGTAGTGCAAAAAAGTCTCTGCTTTGAGAGGAAATGCAGAAGAGGTCCTAAGCTTAGAGCTCTATGACTTCCCCCCCCCCCCCGTGTGGAGGAGCAGAAGAGTTTTCATTAACATACGAAATAACCCTGCATAGGTTGTCTTATGCTAAGCAAACCATGGTTTCTTCTGCCTTGAAGCGTACTGTTGGATCCCCCACCACGTGCCAGTCAGAGGCAAGGGGGGCGAGGTGCACAGAGGAAGGATCTGTGGACCACTTTGGACTGAACACCTGCTGAGTATTAGGAAAATATCTGAGTTTAGATGATGCTACTAAAGATGCTTTTGAACTGTGGTGCTGGAGGAAAATTCTGAGAGTGCCTTGGACCGCAAGAAGATCAAACCAGTCCATACTCCAGGAAATAAAGCCAGACTGCTCACTTGAGGGAAGGGTATTAAAGGCAAAACTGAAGTACTTTGGCCACATCATGAGAAGACAGGACACCCTGGAGAAGAGGCTGATGCTAGGGAAAGTGGAAGGCAAAAGGAAGAGGGGCCGACCAAGGGCAAGATGGAGGGATGATATTCTGGAGGTGACAGACTTGACCTTGGGGGAGCTAGGGGTGGCGATGGCCGACAGAAAGCTCTGGCGTGGGCTGGTCCATGAAGTCACGAAGAGTCTGAAGCGACTGAACGAATAAACAACAAACTAAAACAGTGTGGGGTTAACGCCTTGCTGGTCCTGAGCTCCAGCAGGGGGCAGCAGTGTCTTGCTTTAATGCCAGGTGACCCACGGTGTGGTTCTTCAACTGGATCTGTGAAGATCCTTGTTGGAATTCCTCACTTTTCTTAAACAGGAGTTTATTTGCCCTTTTGCTGTAGGAATTACTTTCTTATTCGTATTCCGTAACAGTCAAGGCCATGTGCAGACGCCCCTTCTGAATTCCGGGGGACAACCTAGGGGGCAGAAATAGAAACAAAGAACCCTGTAGCACCTGACTACCAAAATGATAATGGCATAATAAGCCTTCATGCACTAAAGCAGGCCTTCCCCAAGCTGGGGGCCTCCTGGACTGGAACTGCCATCATTCCCAATCATGCTGGGAACCGCCCAGGGAGCTTCGGCTATGGGGCAGTATAAAATGTAATAAATAAATAAATGCTGGCTCAGTGTGATGGGGCTCGCAGTCCAACACATCTGGAGGCCACCAGTTTGGAGAATGTAGGGCTAGTGTCCAGTGTTATCCTAAATTGACAACTATGGACACACATGGTTTGGGGGAGGTGGAATGGAAAAAGCACAGACTGACAAGTTAAAAGCAGGATTTCCCCACCTGGCCATGATGGAAGCTGTTGTGCAACACATCTGGAAGGAGACTGCATTAAATGTATGTATGTAAAATCTTTTCAGTGACCAATCCCACGACACAATGTTTACAGTAAGACTTTAAACCAGGCCATTAGAGTTTGTGAGTGAATGTCTTTATCGTGTAGCTCTGAGCCATTACAATTTGCTTGTGAGTAATTCACACATTCCATAAAACATCCTGTACATAAACTAAAACAGCCAAAGCCTCATTTTGTCAGCTGAAGCCCACCATAAAAAGTAAAGCAAATGGACAGAAACATCAGATGTGCAAGCTGTACAGTTTTCAAAACACAAGTAGTTCAAAATACAACCCAACTATATTAAAAATGAAGCATGCTGCTACTCAGGTTATAATTATGCTACTATTAACCTGAACCAATTTTGCCCAAGTTTTAGCTGCTGCCTCCACATCTGTAACTGCTGGAGAAATTCTGCCCACTCTACCGTTGAATAGATTTTTAGAGTAATCCTAGCCATGATTACTCCGAAGTAAGTCCTATTGAGACCAGTGGGACTTACTTTCTAGTATTTTAGCGTTGTACCCTTAAGTTTCTCAATAAAGGATACATCCTTGGCTTCTAAATTCCCTCATATAGTAGACTGACTGTACAGTAATGAATAAGAGAGGATTTCTCTTTTGCACTTGTGTCAAACACGCCTGCAGAGTTCAGGGCTTGTGTGATTGTGATGCGCCTCGAGGGCTTCTTCTCTGGTCCCTCTTGCCCTCAAAGAGGTAAACACTGTACTTGAGAAGGGTTATGAGAAAGCAGACAACTAACTTTCTTTAACATGTAGCAAGGTAGTCACACTTAGGTAATAACAGCCGGGGAAGACAACGGCAAACAACCCCGCTATAAGGCCTGCCAAGAAAATGTCAGCGAAAGCTCGCGTCCTTCCAAGAGTCAGTAATGACTCAGTGCTTGCACGAGAGGTTCCTTTCCTTTTTCCTTTTCAAGGTAGTCACACTTATGGAGCGTAGGGTTGAGCATGGCCATGGCAGTACAGACCAATTGAGAGATAATTGACTCACATTGAACTCCCCATCCAGTAACCATTTCCTCTTTTTTACAAATCAAGCTGGGAGTGATGTCCTCATGTAAAAGTTTGTTATAGAGGTTAGACACAGTTTTCAAGTCCCTGGTCCAGGCAAAAGCAGTTTGCCTCATCTGTTGCTTTTATCAGTGGCTCTCGAGCTTTTTGTGAGGATGGGACTGTCATGCTAGCTATTTACTGTTTTACTCTGTACAGCACCATGTACATTGATGGTGCTATATAAATAAATAATAATAATAATAGTTTGAAGCGTATACTAACACAGTTTATTTGTACTCAACCATCAAGGTGTACCAGTGGCAGACATTTCAAAAATGTAAATGAGTATAGAATTCTGTCTTCCTTTAATACTATAGTGGAAAGATGGGATAAAAAAAATTATAATACAAATATATAGTTTGCTATGGATATGGGAAGAAAGCTTCTGCCAAAGATTTACTTTCTGGCCTTGGCCAAGTCACTTCCTTGAAGCCTGAAATCCTCTTCTCTTCATGAGAATTAAAGAGTGACTGTCACGCCGCAGACCTCCCACACCGGGCCTTGTCGCACGCAAACTCTCCTCAAGCCAAGCACCACCACTTGAACAACCTGAGGATAGGGAAAAACACAACCTTTCCCTCCTAGGAGAGGGTAAAGGCTAGAATCTAAAAAGGTTTTATTGTGCATGTAAGAAGCATCTGTCGGGGATGCTGTAGGGTGGATTCCTGCATTGAGCAGGGGGTTGGACTCGATGGCCTTGTAGGCCCCTTCCAACTCTGCTATTCTATGATTATATACAAGGTGTTTATAATAGTAACTGTAGAGCAGGTGATAAAGCCAAGCAGACACGTGGTTTGAGGTAACGAAACAAAATAAAATGTCTATTTTTGTTTAACAGATCTTAGTTACTTTAAATGCAAGTTAACCTGCTTAATCTAGTTTTATTAAAAGCAGTAATCTTAAGTCTCTTAAAAAATCTTATCTCCTTTCACTCTCCACACCACTGACAATCCTAACTGACACTCCCCAATCCCAACCCACTAACCAACAAACCAACACCCGAAGCTCTAGCTGGAGCGTGATCAGAGGAGGACAACCAGGATGATCAGGGGTCTGGAAACAAAGCCCTAAGAAGAGAGACTGAAAGAACTGGGCATGTTTAGCCTGGAGAAGAGAAGATGGAGGGGAGACATGATAGCACTCTTCAAATACTTCAAAGGTTGTCACACAGAGGATGCTTTAGGGTGGATTCCTGCATTGAGCAGGGGGTTGGACTCGATGGCCTTATAGACCCCTTCCAACTCTGCTATTCTATTATTCTATACCTCCAGAAACCAAGGGAATGGCTCCCCTCACTCTCCTTTCCATCCAGACCCAAGGAAACTGTTCTAACGGACTGGATGAGGGCAAACAAATTGAAGCTTAATCCAGACAAGGCAGAGGTGCTCCTGGTCAGGCAGAAGGCAGATCAGGTTGTCACACAGAGGAGGGCCAGGATCTCTTCTCAATCCTCCCAGAGCACTGGACATGGAATAACAGGCTCAAGTTAAAGGAAGCCAGATTCCAGCTGGACATCAGGAAAAACTTCCTGACGGTTAGAGCAGTACGGCAATGGAACCAGTTACCTAGGGAGGTTGTGGGCTCTCCTACACTGGAGGCATTCAAGAGGCAGCTGGACAACCCTCTGTCAGGGATGCTTTAGGGTGGATTCCTGCATTGAGCAGGGGGTTGGAGTCCATGGCCTTATAGGCCCCTTCCAACTCTACTATTCTATGATTCTATGTATCCCCTCACCTCCCTCCTTCTTTCATCTAAGGCAGCACCGCATCCCAAGACCTGTTGGGAGGCATCAGGATGCATTCCCTTCCTCAGACAACGAAATCCCATCTGCCCAGGCCTAGTGGTTGCATACTGTGCTTCCATCCATTCCCCAGTGGCACAAGGACAATGGACAATATGACAATGGAACCAGTTAGCTAGGGAGGTTGTGAGCTCTCCCACACTCGAGGCTTTCAAGAGGCGGCTGGACAACCATCTGTCAGGGATACTTTAGGGTGGATTCCTGCATTGAGCAGTGGGGTGGAATTGATGGCCTTGAAGGCCCCTTCCAACTCTGCTGTTCTATGATTCTAAGGGAGGTGTACATGCACAAGCCTCATTGGGGACAGGCTCAAGCAGTTGTCCTCACCTTGAAAGTTGTATACTAAAAGTAGAGAGTCTTTTCAGTATGAAAGGACCCTCTCTTACCTTGCCTGACCACAGGCCCCTGGATTTGCTACTTTCCATAACACATTTGTCTAGTAGAATCAAGTTTAAGTGCCATAACTCTGTGTACACGCGCACACACACACACTCTACCAGTGAGAGACGCACAGGTGAGGCCGGCCCAGCTTGTATGAATGTTAGATTCTTTCTTCCCTGCCGCTGTTGCCAGCAGCCCCATCTGACAAGAAATAAGACTTTTCTTAAAATGGTACCCCTGATAATACTGAAAGTTATAAAGCCTGAGTTTGGTTGTTGTCAATAATAATCCAGAATAAAAAGCCGGCGAGATCACATTACGCCAGTCCTTTTACAACTTCATTGGCTGCCAGTCCAGGTCTGGGCCCAATTCAAAGTGCTGGTATTGACATTTAAAGCCCTAAACGGTTTGGGGCCAGGTTATTTGAAGGAACGCCTCCTCCCATATGTACCTGCCCGGACCTTAAGATCATCCACAGGGGCCCTTCTCCGTGAGCCCCTGCCAAAGGAAGGGAGGCAGGTGGCTACTAGGAGGAGGGCTTTCTCCGCTGTGGCACCCCGGTTGTGCTCCCCAGAGAGGTTCGCCTGGTGCCTACACTGCACTCCTTTCGTTGCCAGCTGAAGACCTTTTCATTCTCTCAGTATTTTAACACTTAATTTTAAATTAAATTTAAATTTTACTGTTTTAACTCTGTATTTTAATCTTATATCAATTTTGCTGCGTGGTTTTATCCTGGTTGTGCTTTTGATACTTTATTTTGTATTTGCCCTTCTGACTCTGGCGCCAGCCAGTTCCAGCTCGTGCAGGCCTTGCTTCCAAAGTTGCTTGGCAAAGACGCCATGGCCACGCAGAGCCAACGTGAAAAGGGTGACATAGCCCACTCTGAGTCCCCCCCTCTCCCCCACTCCAAGTGTGAGATGTGTGAAGCCCATCTCAAAGCTAAATTCTAAAAAGTTAAAGCAAATCAATGCCGATTTGCATTCCTGTGCACAGGCTTTTGCGCTGCCCGATAGATCGATAGGTTCTTCATTCCTTCAGCAAAGAGTTGCTCAAACATAGTTTAAAACAAAATAGATATAGCGATTGCAAGTAACTGGAAGCTGTGGCTTTTGAAATCTTATCACCTAGCCTGCTGGGAACTTCTCCCAAGGTCCCCCTGCACGGGGCCCAATCTATCCTATTGATCGTAATAGGTGACACTAATTAATAAACGGAGGAGCTAATGAATGCGACAGCATCCACTGGAGCTTCGAACTGGTATCTCATAATTACAAAGTTTCCTTCGTGGAAGGAATCCACTTGGATTAATTAGAAACACTTCCAAGAAAGCTTCTAGAACTTGAGGCCTCGGACACTCTTGTTTCAGGCTCACCTAAAAGGTCATTGGCTTCATTTCAACATTTGGTGATTCTGGAAGACTTAGACATGTGGAGGAAACCTTATCATGTTTTCTGAAACCTGTCAAAATTAGTTCCTTTTCACCTCAGCTGCTCACCCAAACTGCAATTGACATCCTTCTCACTGACTTTCCCCTTCTTCATAAGATTATTTCCCTTGTTGGAAATTTATTATTACATTCATAGTGGTTTGGCATTATATGTCTGAATGCACTGAAGCCTACAGTGTGGTGGAACCTAGGAGGACAGCCTCCACGTGTTAGGACCGAATCGTATTTATTCTGTACCAAACGACACTTGGCATCTAGGGTGACCATATGGAAAAGAGGACAGGGCTCCTGTCTCTTTAACAGTTGTATAGACAAGGGAATTTCAGCAAGTGTCATTTGTATCCAGCACCTGGTGAAATTCCCTCTTCATCAAAACAGTTAAAACTGCAGGACCCCTTCCTACTTTTGTATTTGGTCAAGAGGGCAGGGCTCCTGCAGCTTTAACGGTTGTGATGAGGAGGGAACTTCACCAAGTGCTGCATGCATACAGATGACACCTGCTGAAATTCCCTTTTCTATGCAACTGTTAAAGATACAGGAGCCCTGTCCTCCTTTTCATAGGGTCACCCTAATGAAATAGTAGCCCTTCTTGAAGGCTTTCAGTCTGAAATCGGTGAGTGGAAGGGACAAACCTGTTCCCATTCTGCCTGATAAAGGCCTGTGAAGAGGCTTCAGAAAACCTTGACAGCGTGATGGATAATGCATCTTTCTCAAAGGGAGGTTGCCTACTTCTGGCATAGAGAGTTCTTTTTTAAAAGAATTAGATAAACGCATGAAAATTGCCTACTCCAGGCATAGATGGTTCTTCTTTTTTTTAAGAATTAGATACACACATGAAAGATATGTTGGGTTATTGTGCCAGAACTTTTCTCCTTCTGGAACTCTGTTTATGCTCAGAAACAAACACACATCACGCAGGTCTTACACAGCAGAGCTGGTTTATTTCCTTCAGGCTTCTATGCAGTTCAATTCAGATCAGTTCAGATCAGCACACTGAGGCATACACAGAGAGCAGTGATCATAGAGCAGTGATCAGTAAGCAGTGATCAGTTCCATTTTACACAAGTGAGAAACTATATACAGATCTACACAATTCTTATCTACATTACATACAGCTGTGATGAGGCTAACTTAGAATCTTGGCAAGCTTCCCAGAACAGCCTCTATCTCAAGGTAATTGCCCACAGATATACTTTCTCTGTTTAACCCTGAGATAGCCATACACACACAATTTTAATGACTAAGCAAGTATTTCTTTTCATATACTTAACAAGATAGAACTATTACCGACTATCAGCTGTGATAACTACAAGTCAAAACTCCATGTTCAAATACAGTAATCTTCAAATTACTTTGCTGCTGTCGCCATCTTGTTTTGCTGGCCATTGTGGGCTGCATAGTTGCTGGGGAACATGGGGAGGGTGAGAGTGCTGTTGCACTTTTGCCTTGCTTGTGGATCTCCCATCAACAGCTGGTTGGTTGTGAACCAGCTGGACTAGATGGTCTGATCCGGCATGGCTCTCCTTATGTACTTTTGACACATTGCTAGATCTGTCATGGGACCCAGTCTGAAATGCCTGATATTCGTCATTCATTTTAGATGGGCTTCCACACTGATACCCCAACATCTATTGAAAGGTGAGCCGTGTGAAAGGCCTCCCAAGTGCACTAAAGTTTGGGGCGTTGCAAGAACTCTTGGCTAAAAACTCAACTGTAATTAGTGGAGAAGAAGTTTCATTCCAGTTCGACAGGGGAGGCGAAGAAGTATCAGATGGGGAGCGAGATAAAGGAACATCTCGCTCGCTCCGCCTTTGTTCTGCCCAGTCGATAGTTTTATTGAAAGAGACGCCATCACAAAAAAAGAAAGAAAGGATAAATAAAAGCTTTGTTCAACAAAGAGTGACAATTAAAAATGGCAAGGCTAGCAAAAGCCGCTGTGATATAAGGAGGGAATAACCTTGGGAGAATCAATGGTCACGGCTACTGTGTGCCGTAAAATGCAGCACTGGCAGATCTTGAGGCAAGGGAAGCATGGCGCTAGCCAAGGAGGCTTTTAAGTGACCAAGGGTGCCAGGTGGCTCCATCCAGCCGCCTCAGCTGAGAGGGCAACAGTTCAGCCAACTGGATTTGCCAAGCAAAAAGGGTTGTTCCGTTGTGTCATCTCCTCCAGAAATAGGCCTGCAGGACGCTTGGGGCCAAGTCGTCACATGACCTTGTACTTGTACCCATGGCATGTGGCAGGGTGCTTATTCAGTCTGGTCACTTTGCATCACAGGAGCCACATCTTTAGGTGGAAAAGCGGGAGGACTGGAGTTCAGGGTAGATCCCCTGCTTGGCGGGCAGAACGACCCAGGTTCAATCATAGAATCATAGAATAGCAGAGTTGGAAGGGGCCGACAAGGCCATCGTGTCCAACCCCCTGCTCAATGCAGGAATCCACCCTAAAGCATCCCTGACAGATGGTTGCCCAGCTGCCTCTTGAAGGCCTCTAGTGTGGGAGAGCCCACCACCTCCCTAGGTAACTGATTCCATTGTCGTACTGCTCTAACAGTCAGGAAGTTTTTCCTGATGTCCAGCCAGAATCTGGCTTCCTGTAACTTGAGCCTGTTATTCCATGTCCTGCACTCTGGGAGGATTGAGAAGAGATCCTGGCCCTCCTCTGTGTGACAACCTTTTAAGTCTTTGAAGAGTGCTCTCTTGTCTCCCCTCAATCTTCTCTTCTCCAGGCTAAACATGCCCAGTTCTTTCAGCCTCTCCTCATAGGGCTTTGTTTCCAGACCCCCGATCATCCTGGTTGCCCTCCTCTGAACATGCTCCAGCTTGTCTGCATCCTTCTTGAATTGTGGAGCCCAGAACTGGACGCAATACTCTGGATGAGGCCTAACCAGGGCCGAAAAGAGAGGAACCAGTACCTCACGCAATTTGGAAGCTATACTTCTATTAATGCAGCCCAAAATAGCATTTGCCTTTCTTGCAGCCGTATCGCACTGTTGGCTCATAGTCAGCTTGCGATCTACAACAATTCCAAGTTCCTTCTCGTTTGTAGTATTGCTGAGCCAAGTATCCCCCATCTTGTAACTGTGCCTTTTGTTTCTATTTCCTAAATGTAGAACTTGGCATTTATCCCTATTAAATTTCATTCTGCTGTTTTCAGCCCAGCACTCCAGTCTATCAAGGTCACTTTGAAGTTTGTTTCTGTCTTCCAGGGTATTAGTTATCCCACCCAATTTGGTGTCATCTGCAAATTTGATCAGCGTTCCCTGCACCTCCTCGTCCAAATCATTAATAAAAATGTTGAAGAGCACTGGGCCCAGGACTGAGCCCTGCGGTACCCCACTCGTTGCCTCTCCCCAGTTTGAGAAGGTTCCATTGATAAGTACTCTGAGTCCCCAGTGGCATCTCTACTTAGGGCTGGAAAAACTCCTGCCTGAAACCCTGGAGAGCTGCTGCTGCCAGTCTGTGCAGGCAATACTAAGCCAGAGGTGTCTTTATTTATTTAATGCATTCCTTACACTACAGCCTTCCCAAGGCAGCTTACAATATGTGCTGAACCGGTGCCTGGCTGCGACAATGGACTGGATGAGGGGTAATAAACTGAGACTCAATCCAGACAAGACTGAGATGCTGCTGGTGGGTGGTTCTTCTGGCTGGATCGTGGGTGTTCAACCTATTCTGGATGGGGTTGCAGTCCCCCCTGAAGGAGCAGGTTCATAGCTTGGGGGTTCTCCTAGAACCATCTCTGTCCCTTGAGGCCCAGGTGGCCTCGGTGGCACGGAGTGCCTTCTACCAACTTTGATTGGTGGCCCGCCCTGCTACACCCCTATCTGGACAGGGATAACCTGGCTTCAGTTGTCCATGCTCTGGTAGCCTCCCAAGTTAGATTACTGCAATGCACTCTTTGTGGGGCTGCCTTTGAAGACAGTTCAGAAGCTGCAGCTTGTGCAAAATGCAGCAGGGAAAAGGAAGGAAAGGAACTTCTCGTGCAAGCACGTGAGTCATTACTGACCCCTAGAGGGACGCCTGCTTTCTCTGCCATTTTCTTGGAAGACATTGTAGTGGGGTGGTTTGCCATTGCCTTCCCCAGTCATGGTTACCTTTCCCCCAGCTAGCTGGGTACTCATTTTACCGACTTCGGAAGGATGGAAGGCTGAGTCAACCTGAGCCGGCTGCCTGAGAACCAGCTTCTGCTGTGATCGAACTCAGGCCTTGGGGAGAGTTTCGGCTGCAGTAACTGCCACTTACCACTCTGCACCACATGAGGCTGAGAAGCTGCAGCTTGTGCAAAATGCAGCAGCCTGCTTAATAATGGGAACCAAGAGTTTGGAACATATATTTGCATGGGCTGCCTGTATGTTTCTGAATCCGATTCAAGGTGCTAGTTTTAACCTATAAAGCCTTTCATGGCTCAGGACCTGATGGAACACTTCTCTTGACATGAACCTACCCGTACACTGCGCTCAACATCTGAGGTCCTTCTCAGAGAAGCTCGAAGGATGGCAACAAGGGAGAGGGCCTTCTCAGTGGTGGCTCCCCCAATTTTGGAATGATCTCCCCGACAAGGCCCGCCTGGCGCCAACATTGTTATCTTTTCAGCGCCAGGTCAAGACTTTTTCCCCCCAGGCAGTTAACAACATATACTGAGGGGGGTTTTTTGTTGTAGTTTTTTTAACAGAATAGTTGTTTTACATGGAACCACTGGAGGAGATTTTTGTGTAAAAGGATTTGTGAGCTTAGTTCTGGTACTGATTGCAAATCCCTGGGCTGAGTGTGTGCTCAGAGGCACCCTGGTCCTTAATGTCTGCTCACCAAAGGCACTATTTTGCCCCTGGCTCTGTTTAGTGGACCTCAGAGTTCTAGTAAAAAAGAAGGAAAAGTGTAACTCTTTCAAGCCTGAAGTCTGCCTACTCCTGCTCTTTGCATCATTCGAAAGGCCCCATGGCATACAGTTCATATGCAGGTCCTAAATTTGAGCTGTGGCATCTCTGTCTTAGGCTGTGAAAGACTCCATGTAAAACCACGAAAATCTGCTGTTAGTAGGACTAGGCAGTACCAAATTAGGTGGGCTAACGCTCCATGCGGTCATCAGAGTGAGCAACAGTACCCCTTCATCTTTCTGGGTGTTTGCTAAATATTTATCCTAAAGTGTCCCCCCATAATCTTCTCTCATTGGAACCAGCCACAATCCTTTCAGACGGACTTCGTAAAATTTGCATCTAAGAGCTCTTAAAATGGGAACTTCATTTGTTCCAGATCAACGGCCTTGTTTCCTGCAACTGAATCTTCCTCCCTTGGGCTGTTTGGAAGCCATCTCTGCCAGCAGGTTGTGCCAGCCTGACCCTGCAGTACAGATTTTTATTCCCCCCCTGCGTTTGGTAAATTATGCTGCTGGAACCAGCAAAAGGGAAGCTGACAATGTCAATGAAGTATTGACATGGGGGAAGAAAAGAGCCAGGCCTTAGGGGATTAGCCAGGGGCCAGGGACCTCCACAGCCTCAAGTGGAAGACTTAATGAGCAAAAGGAATCAATGGCACTTAATCTGTGTCTAATCAGGGAGGGCTGTGGCTTGTGTGGGTGTGAGAGGGCCGGAAGGTTACAAGTTTGGTAAATGTGGAGCCTGTGTGCGCACCAACACACATTGGTGCAACCAAAAGGTAGCAGGGAAGACCATAGCGCATAGAGGGCATTTACATTCGAGATGAGCACATGGTTACCCGGGGCCCAGGATAGCCCTACTACTCCCCCAAACCAGAATAGCACAGTCTTCACTTGTGTTTGGTCATTCCAAGATCTAAGCAAACTTCCTGGGCCTCCCTAGCACTTGACCTGTGTGCAATGGACAGTTGGGAACAAACCGACAAGTGGAAACACCTACACAAACGCAAACAGAAATCCCCACAAGTTCCTTTGGGGGTGCCCAAAGCCAAACATACGTCATCGCCTTTTAAAGAAGATAATGAAGGCTCTCAGATCAGTGGAGTGCAATTAAGGTGCTGGTTTTAACCTATAAAGCCCTACATGGCTTGGGACCACAATACCTGATGGAATGCCTCTCCCGACATGAACCTACCCGTACACTGCGCTCGACATCTAAGGTCCTCTTCTGGGTGCCTACTCCAAGGGAAGCTCGGAGGATGGCAACAAGGGAGAGGGCCTTTTCGGTGGTGGCCCCCCAATTATGGAACAATCTTCTCGACAAGGCTTGCCTGGCGCCAACATTGTTATCTTTCAGGCGCCAGGTCAAGACTTTCCTCTTCTCCCAGGCATTTAACAGCATTTAACAACGCTAAGTTTGTTTTCTAACAGCCCCCAGAACTGTTGTTTTTAAATGGATACTGATGTTTTTATACTGTTGTTTTTATGTTTCTGATGGTTTTAAAATTTTGTATACTTTTTTAATGTTTACTGTTTTTAACTTTTGTGAACCGCCCAGAGAGCTTTGGCTGTGGGGCGGTATATAAATGTAATAAATAATATAATATAATATAATATAATATAATATAATATAATATAATATAATCTAGGACGTATTACTATACGACCTGGACGAAGACGGGATATCAGCAGTGGGGCTGGTCTTCTGCCTTTCTAGACATTGACATCCACTTTTCTAGTCGTTTGAAAATGTGTTACCCAAATCTCTTCTGCTATCATTTCAGTCATACCTGGGACCAAGGAATGAAAACATCCCCCTAAACTGGGCGTCTATTTGGATGTCATTTTATGTTTCCCAGCTCACCACCAAAAGGGCCCAGGCAAATAATCATACTTCGCATTTATATAGCACATGCATGATCTCAATAATTCCTTCCAACTGCCCTATAAAGTACGAGGAGGCGCAGGGAACGAGGAGGTGCGGGGAACGCTGATCAAATTTGCAGATGACACCAAATTGGGTGGGATATCTAATACCCTGGAAGACAGAAAGAAACTTCAAAGTGATCTTGATAGGCTGGAGTGCTGGGCTGAAAACAACAGGATGAAATTTAATAGGGATAAATGCCAAGTTCTACATTTAGGAAATAGAAACCAAAGGCACAGTTACAAGATGGAGGATACATGGCTCAGCAATACTACAAATGAGAAGGATCTTGGAATTGTTGTAGATCACAAGCTGAATAGGAGCCAACAGTGCGATATGGCTGCAAGAAAGGCAAATGCTATTTTGGGCTGCATTAATAGAAGTATAGCTTCCAAATCACGTGAGGTACTGGTTCCCCTCTATTCGGCCCTGGTTAGGCCTCATCTAGAGTATTGCGTCCAGTTCTGGGCTCCACAATTCAAGAAGGATGCAGACAAGCTGGAACGTGTTCAGAGGAGGGCAACCAGGATGATCAGGGGTCTGGAAACAAAGCCCTATGAAGAGAGACTGAAAGAACTGGGCAGGTTTAGCCTGGAGAAGAGAAGATTGAGGGGAGACATGAGAGCACTCTTCAAATACTTAAGAGGTTGTTACACAGAGGAGGGCCAGGATCTCTTCTCGATCCTCCCAGAGTGCAGGACACGGAATAACAGGCTCAAGTTAAAGGAAGCCAGATTCCAGCTGGACATCAGGAAAAACTTCCTGACTGTTAGAGCAGTACGACAATGGAATCAGTTACCTAGGGAGGTTGTGGGCTCTCCCACACTAGAGGCCTTCAAAAGGCAGCTGGACAACCATCTGTCAGGGATGCTTTAGAGTGGATTCCTGCATTGAGCAGGGGTTGGACTTGATGGCCTTGTCGGCCCCTTCCAACTCTGCTATTCTATGATTCTATGAGTAGATCAGTATTTATATCCCCATATTTCAGATAGGTGACTTAGGTGAGAGTCTTACCTGGTGCCACCTCATAAGTTTATAGCAGTGGTGAGATTTGAAGCAAAGGCTTCTATTGCAGCATAATAGAAAGGGGATATTACCTATAAGTCCTTCCGAGTCAGGCAGGACAAAGGTGATGCACTCTCTGCATTCCTGGTCCAGGTAAGCAAAATGTCTCAGCCCACAGAGTGAAAGGGAGAAGCTGCTGGGAGTGTTGCACCTGGGACCTTCTGCATGCAGAAGAGAGCTTTGCCTATGGGGCCGTATATAAATGTAATAAATAATAATAACAAATAATAATAAAACAGGGGCTCTCCCACAGAACTATGGCCTCTCCTGAATGTGCAGCTGGTGGATGGCCAGCCCACAGTTTGCACAGAGCAGGCCAGCCTCTGGGAAGAGACACCAGTGGCCACCTCCTCCCAGGGGTGCAGCCTGGGTCAGACTTCAGGGCTGTAGCCCAGGGCTCCTGCAGCTCAGAGCCCCACAAATGACCACCCAGAGAGCCCACGGTGAAGTGGCAGTAGCGAACAGGCCCTGTGTCAGCACATGGTACGACAATGGAATCAGTTGCCTGGTGAGGTTGTGGCCTCTCCCACACTAGAGGCCTTCAAGAGGCAGCTGGACAACCCTCTGTCAGGGATGCTTTAGGGCGGATTCCTGCACTGAGCAGGGGGTTGGACTCGATGGCCTTGTGGGCCCCTTCCAACTCTTCTATTCTGTGATTCTATGATTCTATGGACCAACAGAGGCACGCTGGAGAACACCAGGACTGACTCGTTCATCGCAGCTTCCTTCGTTTCTTTTTCTTTTTAAAAGCATTTCGTAGCCAGGAGGGGGCTGGCTGGACAGGCACATTGATTGGTACAGATGCTCATTTAATTATTCTTACTTTAAAAACACGTTTGCCTTTTCAACAACAAAACTGAACTTCTTCCCAAGTCGATGTGTTTAGGAGCAGACCAGATGAAGGTTGAATCCCTACACCCTGATCTGCCTTCTGCCTGTCCAGGAGCACCTCCATCTTGTCTGGATTGAGCTTCGATTTGTTTGCCCTCATCCAGTCCATTAGAACAGCTTCCTTGGGTCTGGATGGAAAGGAGAATGAGGGGAGCCTTTCCCTTGGTTTCTGGAGCTATAGAATCATAGAATAGCAGAGTTGGAAGGGGCCTACAAGGCCATCGAGTCGAACCCCCTGCTCAAGGAAGGAATCCACCCTACAGCATCCCTGACAGATGCTTGTCCAGCTGCCTCTTGAAGGCCTCTAGTGTGGGAGAGCCCACCACCTCCCTAGGTAACTGGTTCCATTGTCGTACTGCTCTAACAGTCAGGACATTTTTCCTGATGTCCAGCTGGAATCTGGCTTCCTTTAACTTGAGCCCGTTATTCCACGTCCTGCACACTGGGAGGATCACGAAGAGATCCTGGCCCTCCTCCTTGTGACAACATTTTAAGGATTTGAAGAGTGCTATCATGTCTCCCCTCCATCTCCTCTTCTCCAGGCTAAACATGCCCAGTTCTTTCAGTCTCTCTTCATAGGGCTTTGTTTCCAGACCCCTGATCATCCTGGCTGCCCTCCTCTGAACACACACGTTGCCCTTAGTTAGCCAACCAAATGCTTTTGGCCAGCCGTGACCTCCATACTGCTTCCCAGCTGCTCTACAGTGTGTAAGCAAGGGC
The DNA here is from genome assembly GCF_023053635.1 of Elgaria multicarinata webbii. Taxonomy (NCBI): domain Eukaryota; kingdom Metazoa; phylum Chordata; class Lepidosauria; order Squamata; family Anguidae; genus Elgaria; species Elgaria multicarinata. The sequence continues at coordinate 119,070,376 of NC_086176.1, read as the reverse complement.
ATCAGCGCATCCATTTTACAGCTGGAGGACTAAGATTGTTCCAGACCCCTTGCTGAGTCCATCCTGCACTGAAATGTGGACTGCAGCCGCTGCCCGGTGTTCTGTCCACGCAGCCTCTCGCTTAGTAGTTGCTAAAGCAAAGACCCGGCAGTGAAAGGGGTCCGTTTGCCCTCACCAGGGCACAGGGGAGGATTTCGACTAAGCCCCCAAGGACTTTCCCTTGAGCAACTGCAGTCTCCCCCCACCCACCCTCTGCAGCCGCCCGGTGCTCATGTGACTGGCTCCTCCCCGCCCTCCACCGCCTGCCACCCCAGCTCTGTGGTCAATTACAATCTCTGCTGGAGAGCCATGGATCCGCTTTGATTCATGCTCTGGAGATGGCAGGTGGCCCTTCCCATCCCGCCTGCCGCCCCAGGGGGTCCCGCTGCCCCCAGCCCTCTAATGAATGCTCTGGAGGCTGAGTCTCACTTGCACCCATGTGATGCATCCCGGCCCTGCCTGCAGCCCTCCGCACACCGACCCCCCCGCTGGGAGATGATTGGCAGTGAGAGGCCAAGGTGAGACCCCAATTATCCCCTGGATCAATGGCTGCTCCTTGGACCTCCTGCAGGCTGCCGGGCTGCTGGTGTCAGACGCTTCGGCTTGTTAGGCTGCTTAGCTCCCAGGATTCAGAATATTCTCCATACCCCAAAGAAATGGAGGCCAGGCCCAGAGCGCAGGGTGGCCGTAGCTTATTAAGGGGCTATTGATCTGTAGGATTCCAGTTCCTGGATCGCAGAGAGAAAGCCCAAGTACTGCAAAGGAGGCAGAGAGGGTTCGAAGGGCGGGATCCCAACTTATTTGGTCCATCATATATATAACTCTGAGTAAAATAGCAATCCAGCTTCCACCCACACGCACATGAAAGAACAAGCCCCAACCAAATGTTATTTTAATGGCTTTGGAAAATATTTAGAATTTTGAAAAGGGGGGAGCAAGCTATATAGTCTGACCCACTGGTGCTTGAGTCAGTTCTAGATATTTTGTTGCCCCTTGGAATATGCATGCAAGGTTGGAACCTACCCAACCCCACACTGAGAGTTTCTTATTGGGCTGTTCCAAAAATGAAAGAGTGGCACGGCTACCTGAGGGTTGTTGTCTATGGAGAGCGCCAGGTTGGGGAAGGCTGAATTAAGTCAGTGGGTGGGGTTAGCTGCCATTTTCTGGACAGCCAGCAGGCCTGGCCAACCTCAGCTACCGCACGGGGCTGCTGTGAGGATACGGCAAGAGGGAGTGTGTATGTTCATAGAATCATAGAATAGAATCATAGAATAGCAGAGTTGGAAGGGGCCTACAAGGCCATCGAGTCCAACCCCCTGCTCAATGCAGGAATCCACCCTAAAGCATCCCTGACAGATGGTTGTCCAGCTGCCTCTTGAAGGCCTCCAGTGTGGGAGAGCCCACAACCTCACTAGGTCACTGGCTCCATTGTCGTACTGCTCTAACAGTCAGGAAGTTTTTCCTGCTGTCCAGCTGGAATCTGGCTTCCTTTATCTTGAGCCCGTTATTCCGTGTCCTGCACTCTGGGAGGATCGAGAAGAGATCCTGGCCCTCCTCTGTGTGACAACCTTTCAAGTATTTGAAAAGTGCTATCATGTCTCCCCTCAGTCTACTCTCCTCCAGGCTAAACCTGCCCAGTTCTTTCAGTCTCTCCTCATACGGCTTTGCTTCCAGACCCCTGATCATCCTGGTTGCCCTCCTCTGAACACGCTCCAGCTTGTCTGCGTCCTTCTTGAATTGGGGAGCCCAGAACTGGACGCAATACTCTAGCTGAGGCCTAACCAGGGCCTCATAGAGGGGAACCAGGACCTCACGCGATTTGGAAGCTATACTTGCTCTGAGGTGGTTGGAGGGAGGGTTGGATAGAAATAGAAGGAATGATTATGAATTGGGAAGACACTCCTGCACCTAGAACAGGCAGCTGGAGAGGACATGCTGCATTGTGACATCTTTTACAGCATGCAGCTTGAAGCTGCATCACTACAGCAAGAAGCAAGACTCATTCGGTTCTGCCCAATGCTCAAAAGTTAGGACAGCCTTCCCCAACTTGGGGCCTTCCAGATGTGCTAGAACAAAGCTCTATCATCCCCACTGGGTGTGCATAATGGGAGCTGTAGTCCAACACAGCTAGGGTAGGCTGAGTAAGGAAGGCTCCGGCGAATTCCTCCGCTCCTCTTCAGCACTCTGGAGAGCGCCCAGGCAAGAAAGACGGAGAGAAACTGCTGCCTAAATGGATTGGAACAAAGCAGGGGGCCATTTGGGGCCTTTCCACGGTTTCCCTAAGGGGAAGGAGAACGGTCTGGAACTGCCTGCTGGTGGAGAGCGGGTTTGTTGTTTATTCGTTCAGTTGCTTCCGACTCTTCGTGACTTCATGGACCAGCCCACGCCAGAGCTTTCTGTCGGCTGTCGCCACCCCCAGCTCCCCCAAGGTCGAGTCTGTCACCTCCAGAATATCATCCCTCCATCTTGCCCTTGGTCGGCCCCTCTTCCTTTTGCCTTCCACTTTCCCTAGCATCAGCCTCTTCTCCAGGGTCTCCTGTCTTCTCATGATGTGGCCAAAGTACTTCAGTCTTGCCTTTAATACCATTTCCTCAAGTGAGCAGTCTGGCTTTATTTCCTGGAGTATGGACTGGTTTGATCTTCTTGCAGTCCAAGGCACTCTCAGAATTGTCCTCCAACACCACAGTTCAAAAGCATTTCTCTTCCTTCGCTCAGCCTTCCTTATGGTCCAGCTCTCGCAGCCATGGGTTACTACGGGGAATACCATTGCTTTAACTATGTGGACCTTTGTTGTCAGTGTGGTGTCTCTGCTCCTAACTATTTTATCAACCTTTGTCATTGCTCTCCTCCCAAGAAGTCAACGTCTTCTGATTTCCTGGCTGCAGTCAGCGTCGGCAGTAATCTTTGCGCCCAGAAATACATGGTGCTGTGTGAAGAAGTACTTCCTCTCATTTGTCCTGGATCTCCCACCAATCAGCTTCATGGGATGACCCCATTGGGTTCTAGTGTTTTGAGAGAGGAAGAAAAATGTCTCCCTGTCCACATTCTCCATACCAGACATAATTTTGTACACCTCCATCAGGTCTCCCCTTTGCCTCCTTTTTCCCCAGCTAAACAATCCCAGTTGATGTAACCTTCCCTCCTAGGGGAGATGCTCCAGCCCCTTAAATCATTTTAGTTGCTCTTTTCTGCACTTTCCCCAGAATTCAACAGTTGCCAGTACTGCAAACCACTGGGTTTCTTTCCAGCACACTCTACCACTACTACCTTCTTCCTTGCTCATCTCTGGGAAGGACAGCTCCACACAGGGGGGAAGGCTCATCAAACTGAACACCCTCTCCAGCACACGTTTACAGGTGTTGGATCATTGTGGCTCCACACTGCCTAGCAAGAGTGATGGTCCTTACCAAGGAAGCAAAGAGCCTGTCCGGGAGCAGGGAGCAGAGAATCCATCTCCTCTTCTTGGGCGACCTTCTTCTTTGCACATCACAGAAACAAGATTGGACAGGCCAAGGGCAGAAGGAGGCAGCTAAGAGCAGGACTCGAAGCTTTGGAGCGGCCATTGCCATGGCGCCTTTAGAGAAGCTTGTCTCCTAGGGGGAAAAGGCCTAGTCAGTACTGCTGAAGCTAAAGCCTGGATGTGCAGTGTGTGGCACTGATGTGCCCATACGCTTCCTCTCTAGGATTCTCCTCGAACCAACTTGCATGTTCACGGCTTCTGTGTCCTTCTGCCCCTTCTAAATGCCCACCTAGTAAGATGTGAAGGACAGCCAGGGAAAGTTACAGGGGACAGGAAATACCCTTTGCACAGCTTGCCTCAGAAAAGCAGGATGCAAAAGCAGCATTGTCGAAAAGAGCAGAACAGCAGCTAATCCACGATGGTTGTTTTCACCCACGACATCAAGCGCATCTCCGCACGGGCACATGGTGATCTGTCTCAGTACTGTTAATACAGGGTAGGAAGATACAGGGGAGACGCGACAGCCAGCTTCAAATGTTTTAAAGACTGTGTCACATAGATGGTGGAGCCAACCAGTCCTCTGTCGCTGTGCAAGCAATTGGCTCAAATTAATTGGTTCGAATGGCTAGATGGGGTTTTTTTAAAACTAAACATGAGGAAGAATTTTCTGGCATTACAAAACGTTTGACAGTGGCGAGGAGGCTGCTTTAGGAGGCAGTGGAGTCTCCATCCTCAGAGGTTTTGGGGGAGACGCTGGACCTGCCAGGGACACCGTAGCAGCAGATTTCCCGCACTGGTGGGGGCAAGGGGTAGATTCAAAGGGCCTTTGGTTCAATCCAGTCTGGTGGGGGGAATCTAAAAACCCCACAAGCAGGACATGAGTGCCACACCCTCGGACCCATGTTTCTCTTATACTCTGTAAAGCACCCCATAAAATTTGAAGAATAAAATGATAAATGGATTCAGAGGCAGCCCAGCACATTTTCTCATCCTTTGTGGTGGATTCTTTGTGGTGGAATCCTTTAGGGTGGATTCCTGCATTGAGCAGGGGGTTGGACTCGATGGCCTTGTAGGCCCCTTCCAACTCAGCTATTCTATGATTCTATGATACCCAAAAGTGTGGTGTAGTGGCTGAAGTGTTGGACTGGGAGTCAGGAGATCCGGGTTCTAGCCCTCACTCGGCCATGGAAACCCACTGGGTGACTTTGGGCCAGTCACACCCTCTCAGCCCAACCTACCTTGCAGGGTGGTTGTTGTGAGGATAAAACAGAGGAGGAGGATTATGTACACTGCCTTGGGTTCCTTGGAGGAAAGAAGGTGGGATATAAATGCAATAATAAATAAAAAAAATAAAAATTGCTTCACTCCATATTAGGAGCCCTGTTGCATGACCCAACAGTGTGATATGGCTGCAAAAAAGCAAATGCTATTTTGGGCTGCATTAGTATAGCTTCCAAATCGTGTGAGATACTGGTTCTCCTCTATTCAGCCCTGGTTAGGCCTCATCTTGAGTATTGCGTCCAGTTCTGGGCTCCACACTTCAAGAAGGACGCAGACAAGCTGGAGCGTGTTCGGAGGAGGGCAACCAGGATGATCAGGGGTCTGGAAACAAAGCCCTATGAAGAGGGATTGAAAGAACTGGGCATGTTTAGCCTGGAGAAGAGAAGACTGAGGGGAGACATGAGAGCACTCTTCAAATACTTGAAAGGTTGTCACACAGAGGAGGGCCACGATCTCTTCTCAATCCTCCCAGAGTGCAGGACACGGAATAACGGGCTCAAGCTACAGGAAGCCAGGTTCCGGCTGGACATCAGGAAAAACTTCCTGACAGTTAGAGCAGTACGACAATGGAACCAGTTACCTAGGGAGGTTGTGGGCTCTCCCACACTAGAGGCCTTCAAGAGGCAGCTGGACAACCCTCTGTCAGGGATGCTTTAGGGTGGATTCCTGCACTGAGCCTTATAGGCCGATTCCAACTCTACGATTCTACAATTCTATGATCTCAGCAGCTTTGCCAGGGATCCGTTAGGGTTCTCAGATCTTGTGCTGCTTCATCAGGACACGGGAGCATCCTGAGCAGTTGCTTGGGTTGCTAGTGTAGTTGGACCGGCCTGACACCTGCATACACCCCACCCCACCTTCCATACACTGAATTGCTGAGGTGTAAAATGAACATTGCAGGGGGGGAAACACCCACGTCTGTTCCTTCCTGCTCCCCTCCACCCCCTGCCCTGGGGGCCACCTCCTCACAGGTGGATCCATCAGACCCTGACAGGCTGAGCTGGGCAAAATGGTGGCTGCTAATTCGTTTGTGTTTATTCTTGGTGTTAATGAGTCTTCTCCTGCAACCCAATAATAAGTCCATTAGCTGCAAATTGTGGCAAGAAAACACCCTCACACGTTTATCGCCAAGACTACAAATCTCTGTTAGTCCTAATTAAAACAACTGCTCAGCCCTTAATTAAGTCATCTTTTTTCCTTCCTGCTTCTCTCAAACAAAATCATTGAGCAGAAGGCGCAATCAGCAGAGCTTAGCCGGAGTTGGGGCTTGTCCCCAGGGCCTGTTTGTAAGTCAAGACCGGAAGGCCTTGAACATGTGAAGTTTTAATAAAGTTGAGCATACCTCTGCACATATGCAGAGTGCTGTTCTACACCATGGGGAAGTCACACTTGGCATTTGAACTAGGGAGCTATTAGCTCCTAGACACAGACCAAAGTATATAGGGGTGTTTCTTTTTAATTGTTTATTTTTACATTTAAATCCTGCCTTTTTCCCTCTTGCACGGAACCCAAGGTAGATTTCACGGTCCATCTCTTCTCTGTTTTATCCTCATAACAACCTTGTGAGGTAGGTTAGGCTCATTGCCACCCAGTGAGCCTCATATGGTCAAGTAGGAACTAGTGCCAGGGTCTCCTGTCCCACACTGTAACCACTACACCACACTGCCACTCACTTGCATATTATTACAAAATATATGAGTTTACTTTAATACAGAATGGAGAAGTTGGTTAAATTATCTCAATTATTATTTATTTTAAAAGCTTATGAATTGCCAGTCAAACCATAAAGGCTCCCAGGGCAATACTAGAATTTTTGAAACAACCAATTAAAAACAAAACAGAACAATATTTATTTAAAAACAAAAAACACCAGAGAGCCAATTGTAAAATAAATTTTAAAAAACCATCATAAGCTAGGTGAAATATTTTTATATATATATAACTTGCCTCAAATGGTCAATGCCTCTTTGTGGATGGCATGGTTCCTGTTGCTTGAAGGAAGTTATGGCGAGGCCCCTGTTGAAAACCCAGTTAAGATCTTATGTAGGGTGACCCTATGGAAAAGGAGGACAGGGCTCCTGTATCTTTTAACAGTTGAATAGAAAAGAGGGTTTCAGCGGGTGTTGTTTGTATCCATGCAGCACTTGGTGAAATCCCCTCTTCATCACAACAGTTAAAGCTGCAGGAGCCCTGCCCTCTTTTGTGTCTGGGCAGGGCTCCTGCAGCTTTAACTGTTGTGGCAGTGCCCGACTTTTTTTAAGCAGAGTTCCAGGGGTTTGGCCCTGGATGGCTTTGGGATGGCGGCTGCGTCATAGATGACCTGCCGCCACTTTGGATCCACCCAGGGGTAAACCCCTCACCAAGACAGGCCCTTGGTCTTGAAAGGGCAATTGAGACCCATCCGCTTTACCAAAGACCATCTCTTTGTGTGGACCTGAAAAAGGCGGCTGCTTGCTTTGTGTCTTGGACAGAAAATGTTTTCCCCTGGTGCTGGGAAAAGAAAGTCCTGGGCCGTAGCTAGACCTAAGGTTTCTCCCAGGATTGTCCTGGGGTCAAACCTGTTCATCTAAGTGCCACACAGGGCATCCAGCGCTCAGGCAGGGGCGAACCCGGGATGATCCTGGGATAAACCTTAGGTCTAGCTACGGCCCTGGAGAAACGGCAGCTTCTTCTAGATTTATGCTATTTGGGGACAACTTGGGCTCTGCTCTTTGCCTCTCTCGTGCCCTGTGGAGCCCTCCTCCTGCTGCTGCAAAGTAGCAGAGGAGGGCAGGTCCCAACCTCTCCTGTGTGTCGGGATGCCTGTCTGTCTGTCACGTGCCCTTTTGAGTGGCCCTATCTGAAGATGGGTCGCTCCGTTTCTCTCCCCACCCATCCCTAAGAACTCTTGTTGGACGCTGAACAAATAATTAAATCCTGCTCACATATAGTACAATCCTATGTATGTCTACTCAAAAGTAACCCCCACTGGATTCAGTAGGGCTTACTTCCAGGAAAACGTGCATAGAATTAAAATCTTAAGGTGCAATCCTATGCATGTTTAGACATTAAAAAAAAAAAAAGGTCCTGCATTTCCCAGGATGCGTGCTGGAGTTCTTGGATGGCTTTCTGTCTAAATATGCATAGGATTGCAACCTTAATCAGGTACTAATAATAATCAGCAAAAATGTAGCAACATTAAAAGGTTTGCACTGGAGATGTATAAACTGTTTAAGCGTAGGCCTTTTGGTTTATTGCCCTACTTCAAGTGAAGAATTCACCGTTAATTTTGGATTATATAAAAAGTTTTTAGAGCATGTTCAATATTTTGAAGAGAGAGAATAGCAAAGAAACTTGAAGAAAAGCTTTTTTTAAAGTATAGCATAAAATGCTTGCTTTATGTGTTTAGATTTCACGTTTACAATGTTTGAATGTTTACATTTTGCATGTATATACTTTACCCCTCCCGTGGGAAATTTCTTGTGGATGCCCATGGGTGTAGATATGGGCCCTCGATGGGGACACGGCTGTGGAGACGGTCGTGCTGAGCACCTGCAATTCAGAATTAATCAACCACGCCACATTGAATTTTTGTTCAAGGTGTTGAAGCGTGTGGCAGCTTCTCGGATCCAGACCCTATTGGGTGGTACGGACTATTTAGATCCATTTCGGTCTGGTTGTAGACCTAGTTTTGGGACAGAAACAGCCTCCATCGTGCTAGTGGGTAACTCACACTAGGGGATTAGAGGGAGGAGGGTGCAAGACTCTTTGTTTCTCTGGACCACTCAGCAATTTTTGATACCGTCGTCCTTAGCATCTGTCTGGATCATTTGGTCTGAGCTGAGGAGTCACAGTATTATGTGGTTCTGCGCCTTTCTGGAAGCGTGTTCTCAGAAGTTGGTGCTGAGAGATTTCTGTTCCACCCAATCGCCTGTGGGGTGCCACGAGATTCCATCTTGTCTCCCGTGCTTTTTAACATCTACCTGAAACATCTAGGGGAACTCATCTAGGGAGGGTTGGACTGAGGTGTCCTTGTTTGGCTGATTACCTCTGGCTTCCATCTACACACCCCAAGGAGGCCGTGGAACTCCTGAGTCAACATCTGGAGATGGTTTGGGTGTGGATGAAGAGTAACAAGCTGACACTTCATCTGGATAAGATGGAGGTCCAACGGGTAGGGAAACCGACCACCCTGGGTGGAGGTTTACAACTGGTCTTCAATGGGGTCGCTCTCCCTCTGAAGGGCCAAAGGCACCATTTGGGAGTTCTCCGGGCTCTGCACTAACCAGTGGTGTAGTGGTAAACTCTGAAGTGCAGGCAGGCATCATGACAGTCCTCACAGTCACACACCCCAAGGAGAGTCCAAAAATCCAGGCTGCTGCCTTGATCCATATCAACAAACCAGTTCTAGCTGTTTTCATCCCCACCAGGAGCAGGATTTTGGTAAAGCTAATGGGTCTTTACTTCCCATTCGAGACCAGGCCAACCCAAAATATTTTTCATGACAACAGGGAAGCAGATGTTGTTGCTGGGAAAATTCATTTCCTTCCACCTCCTGCAAGGATTACAGCTAAGCTCAGAGGGAACTGGGAAGCCAGAGTGGAGGAGGTAGAGGACGTCCGTGTCCCTGCTAATGAAAAAGTGCTGGCACTGCGTCCCTGTGAGCCCTGGGCCCACACACCACTGGGGCTAACTGGGGCAGCTCAGGTCATGGTGGTGTCAAAGAGTGCTGTTCACCAGCTTGGTCTGGTATGTACACAAGCTGCATTGCTAGCTGGAGAAGACAGATAAGTGACATCCAGGCTGGACTACTGTAACATGCGCTATGTGGTTCTGCCCTTGAAGGCAGTTCAATAACTTCAGCTGGTGCAGAACGCAGCCACCCGAGCACTGGTGGGGGAGATGTGGTAAGACCATAGGACACCTATACTGCACCAGTGACACTGGTTGCCAGTGCATTTCTGAGACCAGTTTGAAATGCTGGTTTTAACCTTCAAAGCCTTAAACAGTTGGGGGCGAGTTTAGTTGAAGACTGGGCCAGCCTGCAGTTAGAGCTCAGCTGCCAATGTTTTCTTTACTTGCCTGCCAGTCAGGGCTATCGGACTGGTGAGCATTAGGGGGGAGGATTTTTTGGTTTTGGCCCCCCACCCTACCCACACAGTTGCAGAACCCATTGTGAACTGGGGTGTGTCCGGCCCCATCATTACAGGCCTTTAAAAGAACCTGCAGACATATCGTTGTTTTCTCTGGCCTTCTCTTAAGAGAGCTTTTTATGGGGCAACTGAACTGAGATGGTTTTTAGCTGCTGTTTAAAGTATTGATCGGTCTTTTGTATTTTACTAAAACAGCAGTTTTTAGCTCGTTTTAGCTCATTTGTAAGTTGACTTTTGTTATGATGATTTGTGTTTACATCGGTTTGGGGTGGCGCTTTCCCCCTTAAAAGTGTCATACAAGTAGCTTAAATATGTTGGGCAGCTCCAAAGCGGCAGCTTAACTAAGTTGCAGGGCAGCAGAAAAGAAGCGGAAGCTAAGAACCCATCTCTAACTCATTCCCTTCTTTTCCTGCCACTGATCTGTCTTGGGGCCAGTTATGCTCAGAGTTGATTGGTGACAGTAGAAGAGTCCAGAGCTCAATTTTTCCATCTACTCAATTAGTTCAGTCCAGGAAAACCCAAATAGGTCCATCCTGTTCTGGCGCACTCCCGTCTCTTTCCCGCTGTTTCTATTTCAGTGCTTGAAACTATCTCATTTTCTTCTCAGAAGAATGTGAAGGGCCCAGGATGTGGGGCATCCCATGCTATCCTCACGACGTTCCTGCAGGATAGGCTGATGGGTGGCAACTGGCCCAGAGTTATGCAGTGACTTTTATAGCTGAACTTGGATTTGAACGCAGGTCTCCCCAGTCCAGGTTCAACACCCTCCACCAGTCTTCCCCAACCAGGGACCTTCTAGATGTGTAGAAATGCTTGGTGACTGGGGATGATGGGAGTTGCAATCCACCCAGTGGAGGCTGGTGACTCTGATGTCAGTGGGGTTGTGAATCTCCTCCAGGTTTAAGAGCTATATCAGACATGGGGCAGGGCTATCTCACTTCCCCACATCACTTCTCAATCCCCGCTTTCGTTGCGTGATACCTCCTCTTTCAAAAGAGCAAGTAAACAGCGTGCCCGTGGCCCATGCAGTGCGCTGTTCCGATCACGCTGCTTCTCCTGAACACAGCAGGCGGTAGCGGCGACTTCCGGCTTTAAAAACAAGTCGGACTTACTGGGGTGGGCTTTTTTGTCATGTGAAGAAGGCTAGAAGGGGCGGGAGGCACGTGGGAGGCAGACGTCATCGTGAGAAAGGGACCCGTAAAAATCCCTGAGTGCCCAGTAACCAGCATGCAATAAAACACTCCTATGATGGAGCTCTAAGGCAGAACAAGGCAGAACTCTAAAAGAGCTAGTTCTGGTTGGTTCTGGCTGAGACCTGGAGCAGATCTGCTGCCCCACTGACATTGGAGGCCCCCACCTCCAGTGAGCTGGCTGAGTTGGCGCTTGTCCAGGAACTATCCAAGGTGCTTCACCTCCACTGCTACACATTATTATTATTATTATTATTATTATTATTATTATTATTATATTTATTTGTATCCCGCCTTTTGCCCAATGCTGGGACTCAAGGCGGCCTTACAAAGTTTAAAATATACATGGGGGAGGGAGGGAAACAAAACCATAAACATTTAAAATACACAGCAAAATTATAAGACATTAACAAAGATGGAGGGCCAGATTATTCTCCAAAGGCCTGCTGGAACAAAAAAGTTTTAGCCTGCATCAAGGAAGGAGCCAGCCTAGCTTCCCTGGGAAGAGAGTTCCAGAGCACCAGAACAGCCACCGAGAAGGCCCTCTCCCATGTTCCCACCAAGCGTGCCTGTGAAGATGGGGGGACTGAAAGAAGGGCCTCTCCAGAAGATCTCAAAGCACGGGCAGGCTCATAAGGGAGAATACGGTCTTTCAGATAACCTGGACCCGAGCCATATAGGGCTTTATAGGTCATAACCAGCACTTTGAATTTTGCCCGGAAACAGATTGGAAGCCAGTGGAGCTGTTTTAACAGGGGAGTTTTACACATCTGGAGGGCACCAGGCTGGGGGAGGCTGCATCACCTGGCTGGTCTCCAGCTGGCTGCCCCCCACTCCAAAAAAAAAAACCCTCAGCAGCAAACTACAGCCAGTCACCTGTGGATTCTGCAGCAGCTACGGAGTGCGCAGTCCTGGGTCTTGCAGCAAATCTGTCCTAAAGCTGCCAGCAGGTTGCAGAAGGGACTTTGCACAGGCACGAATGTTCAAGCCAGAGGCCAGGTTGAGAAGCCAAAGGGTTTCCAAGTTGTTCTAATTGGCTGCTCCACGTTATTTGTCGGAGGCGGCAGGGTAGGCCTTGAGGGGCACCAGCTGGGGGCCCCAACAAGAGCCACCTGGGCGTGCTCCTTCTCTTCCCCAGTGCAACCTGCTTGTTCACCTGGTGGTTCTCCTCCTCTGCCCCAAACTACCAGGAGATTCCTCTCTCCACTTTCCAGGTTCATCTGGTTTCTAATCAGCTGGTAAACAGATTCGGAGAAGGTTTCCGCTCCCTCTGCTCCCCTCCCTCCCCCCACCCTGCCCTCTCCCACAAGTCAATATTACAATTTACTAGCCCAAGCAGTTCCTATTGACTGGGGCCGGACTGTGGTCAATAAATCATGACATCGACAGCCCGTGAGCCAACTGCAAGGGAAGATTATGCGGAGTGAACGGCAGGGCCTTCGCGATGCCCTTTTCGCCTCGGGCAGCAGAGGTGGGGGGGTGCTTCCGCCGTTCCCTTCGGGCGGGGGGGGGCTTTCTGTGGAGTGGAATAACATTAGTTGGCTCCAGGCTAACCTGGGAGAACAAGAATGTTCCGGACCTTTGCCAGGTCGGCTTTGGACAAAGCACGGAGGACTTGCTTGCAGTGCTCTGGTTACGCGAAATGAATGTGGCCAGTTTCATGCTACTGAACGGATCACTTTGCTGCCTTCAGTACTGTGGATAATGAAACATGGGGGCAGGATTGTGGGGTCTGCCAGGTGTCACTGACCTTCTCCCCCCCTCCCGCCCCATCCCAGTTCTCTGTGTACAAGAGGTGGCTGGATAATAATAATAATAATAATAATAATAATAATAATAATAATAATAATAATGATAACAACAACAACAACATTTATACACCGCCCCATAGCCAAAGCTCTCTGGGCGGTTAACAAAGATTAAAAGACTAAACATTAAAAACCAATATACAAAATTTTAAACCATAAGAACAGCTAACTTTTAAAACAACTTTTGAACTCTCAACCAGGCCAAAGTTATTTCGGGAGTCAGATAAAACTCAACATATGCTGTTAAATGCCTGGGAGAAAAGAAAAGTTAATAGAAGCATTAATAGAAGTATGATTCTAAGGTGTTCCTTCAAGGAGCTCAGGCCCAAAGGTGAGACCCGGCACTTTAAACTGGGCTCAGCAAGATGCTGGCCAGCAATGCAGCCCTTGCAGAATCAGTGCCATATGAACAGACCGTTCAGACCGTTCAGATATGTAAGAGGCCGTATTCTGCATCAGCTGAAGCATTTGAACCGTCTTCAAAGGCAGCCCCATATGCAGTGCCTTACAGTAGTCCAGCCTGGATGCCACCAGAGCATGAACAACTGAGGCAAGATTCTCCCTCTCCAATCAGGTGAAGTCACAAGCGCCGGTGGTTCTGCCTTGCGGCTGGCCTTGTTGCCTTCTCCCAGCTTGTCACAGGTAGCACTGTGACCCCCCGAAAAGCAGGCAGAGAAGCAGCTCAGCCCAGGCCTCGTGCATCACCCTGTGTTGCTCGGCTGTTCTGACGCGCACTGGCGCCACCAGTGCTGAACTGCAGCAGCTGCTTGAGAGGGCAGCCAGCTGGAGCAGCCAGTGAGTGGCGGCAAGGCGTTGGAGCGGCATGGGCCAGGTGGCCGGCGATGTGCCGCCTAAGCTAGCCACTTGCCCTCAGGCGTGGTGGGCAATGTTGCGTTGAGATCAGATTCAACGGCCCATTTGAATGACAGGAGGGGCGTCTTGTCTCTCGCCCCAAGCAGCAAAATGCCGTGAGCCAGGCCTGATGGTGTTTCTCACTACAGGAGGGCATAGAAATAGAACGGCCTTTGCAAGATCAGGGCGAGGATCTATGTACCCCAGTCTTCTGCTTCCAGCAGTGGTCAGCCAGAAGCTCCCCTGGGTAACTCGTGCAGTTCCAGTACGGTGGACTGGACCAGACGGAAACATTAATATGTGAACAGAGCCTCAGGCTTTGGAGGAATCTCCAGGGGAAAGGCAGTTCAGGAGCTGAGGGGCAGCCCCCGAGATCGCTGCTCTGCCACACGGACTCCCTTGATGCACAGGGCAAATGGTTTATGCTGCTGCTCCCTGCACAACTTCAGGACGTCCAAGATCATGATCCTTTGAGAGAAGCTGCTGGTGTTTTCAGCCCAGAGGGCCCAAATGGGTCAGGGCTTGGCACAGGCAACTTATTTGAAGCTCAGGAGGCACGAGGGAGACTGGAGCTTGGGTGTCACGCGCTGCCCGTCCCCCTGCACCATCAGGAGGTGGACTGATGCATTCCACACCCACCAAATCTTCCAAACAGCCTTCAAGGGCAGCCCCAAGTAGACGTAGCATCAGGCCTCTTCGGCTTGCGTTTACAAAAGCAGGGATCGACAGAGGGGAGTCCTATTTGCCAAAGGGTGCCTATTTGCCAAAGGGTGGCGATGGGAACCTCTGGTGGGTTCCTATCACAGTACTGGCCAGTTGGGGGGCGGAACAGGAGTGAGTGGGGCTGGCTACCAGGGAGACAGAATGCAGGGGAGGGCGAGTTAGGTCGGCAAAGGTGGGCTGTTGAGGGAGAGCAGAGGAAAGGAACGAAAGGTTCTGGGAATTTGGGAGCGAGAGAGCAGACTTTTATTTGTTCCTGGGCGTTATATATGCCGCTGCCCTTCTGCTGAATCATTTTCATATTGCTTGTTCAAACCAAAGCTTCTGATCTTGTAGAGTGTAAAATAAAACCATTGTGAATCTAGGACTGTTTTCTAGACAGAGGAGCGGGAGTTACAAACCCCCCCCCCACATGCCCCAGGAAACATCATCATATATTATCACCAGTTAACCAAACCCGTTGTTTTGCTGCTACATTGCTTAGGGCCGCGGGACACTTCCTGTCTTGCTGGGAGCATGTTCTGGGCCGCTGGGCACAGCTGACATTTCTGCAGGCCACCCCACTGAGTGCCTGAGCTGCTATAGGGGGGTTCCAGGTAGACATCGTAACTCATCCCTGTTGATGAACTTCCCCTCTGTCTCTACAAATCATAGAATAGCAGAGCTGGAAGGGGCCTACAACTGATGGGGAGCATGGGCGGGAGGGGGCTGTGGCACCACGTCCTGCCTTGTTCATCCCTGGCCGAGGGCTGCCTGGCCACTGTGTGAACAGAGTGCTGGACCAGATGGACCCTGGGTCTGATCCAGCCGGGCTTTTATGTTCTCACTGCAGACAGCGGCGTGCCGTACCGGGGGGGGGGGGGGGCAAGTCTGTAACTGATCTCCTGCTTTATTTGAAATGGAAGTTCTCCTGATGATGGACGATCTCAGCCCAGAGGTGGTGGGAGATTTGGGGTCAGGCTGCCTTGGGATTACTCAACACAGTTGCTCACTCACCCCAAAGGGCCTCAAGGTCATTTTACACCATCACCTTTTTAATACAGAGGGGGAAATCATTCATTCTTCTACTTGCTATGAAGATAAAAGTGGTGATTTCCCCCCATGATATATTGTTGTAACTAGCTACTAGCACTTGAGAGAAGAAAACCCCAGAATGGAAATGAAACAGGCAACAGTATGAATTGTTTGTATTGAACTAATTATTACCATAATTTGCAAATAACACGGTAGACAGTGAGCCATTTGTAGCGAACTTCTTACTTTCTTACAGAGTTGTCATCTCCTCACCCCAGGCTCAGCTCCTGTGCATTTAATGGCAAGACAGAGAGGACTTAAACAAGTGCAACTTCCTTCAGGATGGAAATATAATGATACAGAAAGCAGCACCTGTTGAATTGGTCTGGCTTGCAGCTGCTGAACTTCTACCCAGGGCGCTTTGCCTTCAGAGAGCACGATACCAGTTTTGAAATAGCTGCCTTCGAATCATAGAATAGTAGAGTTGGAAGGGGCCTAAAAGGCCATCAAGTCCAACCCCCTGCTCAATGCAGGAAACCACCCTAAAGCATCCCTGACATAGGGCTGTCCAGCTGCCTCTTGGAGGCCTCTAGTGTGGGAGAGCCCACAACCTCCCTAGGTCACTGGTTCCATTGTCGTACTGCTCTAACAGTCAAGAAGTTTTTCCTGATGTCCAGCCAGAATCTGGCTTCCTGTAACTTGAGCCCATTATTCCATGTCCTGCACTCTGGGAGGATTGACTTCCAGTTCGTTCAATTCAAACTGCTGGTCAGCACCCTGAAAACCCAAATGTTTAGGGTCTAAGAAGTACAACTCCCAGGCGTTTGAAGGGCTGACTTCTCCCATCTTCACCACCACCACCACCACCCACCCCGCCACCTTCAGTGAGACCTGCTGTAGAAGTTATTCTATCAGGTATGGCGGGAGGTTCTTGGAGCAGGGCCTTTTCCAGAGTGGCACCAAGGATTGGAGCTTTTCCCAAGGGAAGGAGGAATCCCCGTGCTGCACCCTCAGTAAGTCTGCCTTCTCGCTACCATTGTCACCTGCTTGTCTTGCTCCCCCTTTGCTAGCCCCCTTGCTTGCTTGACAGAGCGATAGGGTGCAACTTGGCCGTTCACCAGCACCGTTGTGTGGGAAGTAGGGGAGCAAGCAGGTTGCAATGGGGGGGCACAGGAGGAAATCCAGGGGACTCCTGGCAGCAAGCCCTGCTGAGGGGTGGCCGTGGCAGGAGCCCACCCCGCCTCCCCTCGGCGACAGCCCTGTAGGGTCTGCCCCTTCGTTGCTAACCTCCCTTTTTCCAGAGGATTCATCCTGGGGAGGAGAGGCAGTACCTTCCGGGTGTGAATCGCGCCAGGCGCAAGAAGAAGGCCGTAGTCGGTCAGGTGTGCCTGAAAAGCAGCCATCATTTTAATTGTCAAAATGTGCCAACATTCAGAGCAACGGAAGGAAACACGTCTCTCGCGCCTGATTTATCATTTAAAATTACTTCCACTTTTATTTTTATTTATCTCATTGATACTTGCATTCATTCCCCTGAGCACCACAATCCAGATTCCACGCAGAGCACTGGACTGACTCCGAAACATACAAGAAAGATGGAGAGAAACGTCGTAGAGAGGAAAAACCAAGCAGGGGAGAAGAATGAAGCCGGGGCGGGGGGGGGCTGAAGGGGGGGGAGAGCATTGTCTACACAAAGTGGGGGAGATAATCCAGCGCTGCCACCCCAGCACAGCGGAAGAAGAACTGCAGAAAGTCAGAAAGACACAGAGACACAGAAATGCGATCGTCGGCCGCTTCTTCGGGTGCTACTGTTCCTGCAGCGTGAAAACCAAGTGCCCCAACGCGCTCCATCTTTGGTACAAGAGCTTAAAAACGAGAACCCGCAACAGCGCCCGAGCCTTGGTCCTGCCCATGTTAGGGTCTTCCGAAGGTCTTTTCGAAGGTCCTCCTCCGGAGGCAGCCCTGGCAATGTCCGTCTCCGCAGGTGGGCATCCCCACGAGGCCACAGGTGCCGGCCATCCACTGCGCCTGCGGCCGTGCCGCCACCACGGGACGCCACAGGATTGGGCGTGGCACGTGGCTCTGGAGCTCAGGCACGGGAAGAGCGTTTCTTTGGTCAAGCGCATGATTGCTTTCGACGGCCGGGGAAGGAAGATCGAGGCAGGAATGAGGAACCCGCCGTCTGCCGCTGCCTGTGTCTGCCGTCGGCCTGGCAGGAGCCCTGGTCCAAGAACAGCCATGCCGTGAGCAGGATCCAGGTGCTGGTTCCCCTCTCCCTCGTTCCGCTCCCCACAGGTGCTGTTCCCAGAGCCAGCCCCACCCATTGGCACATCTTACAGAACATGAGGTAGATGAAATCGGTCTCTTCTTTGGTACATTTATCGTTTTGCACGAGCACAAAAGAGATCCCCAACCTTCCCCCCGCCCGCCCGCCCGCCTGCCCACCCAAACAAGACTCCAGTGATTCAAAAGGAGACAAAATCCAGTTGCCTCCCTCCATGGCTATCTAACCATGGCCAGAGGCCCACCCACCCACCACCCCTGTCCCGCTCCGCATGGGTGGCGTAATGAAAGTGCGCCAGGATCCCGGATGGGTGCCCCATTTCCCATCAGGCCAGTGAGGTACTGGGCAAGAGGAGGTCTGTGTGTTGAG
Organism: Elgaria multicarinata webbii; assembly: GCF_023053635.1. Lineage (NCBI taxonomy): Eukaryota > Metazoa > Chordata > Lepidosauria > Squamata > Anguidae > Elgaria > Elgaria multicarinata. The sequence goes on along the minus strand of NC_086176.1, from coordinate 119,052,227 downwards.
AGGAGAGGACAGAGGAATGGGCGGGGCGGGGGAAGAATTGAAGTCCTACAGCAAACAGGTAGTGCAGCTCCACAGTGGTGGAGTTGGACAAGGACACCCATTTCTAGGGCCAAGTGCAATCCATCTCCTAAGCCTCACCTCTGCTCAGCCGCCCACCGATTCCCTTCCGGGGCCTCCGCCCAGCTCCAGCCCATCCTAGAAGCCCCACGATGGCCTTGACCTCAAAACCCGTTCCTCACGTCCCCACAGATGCCCCCAATCCGCCCCCACCACCTCTGCACCTGGCCGTCCTCAGGCCTCCCCTTCTTCTTCTACCTTCCTCTTTCCCCCCTCTTGCCTGCATCCCAACCTGCCGTTACCTGTAAAGTCAACGCGCTTTGGGATCCTGCCTCCCGCCCCGCCCCGACGGCAACCGTGAACGCAACGGCTGGGCCCCGGATCATAGGAGGAAAGGGCTGGGTGTGCGAGAGAGAAACTGGGGAAGGTCCGTGTAGCGGGGACGGCGGCGGCGTGTGTGAAGAGCATGCTGTACATCAGGGCCGAGGAGGGCGCGCATCGCCGGGCAGAGGAAAAGAAGAGGAAGGGCACACCCACCCCACCTGCGTGCGGCGGCGTCTTCTCGGGTGCCCAAATGGAGTCCAGAGTCCAACCTCAGCACCGGCCATCGCAAGTGAAGGAGAAGCAGCCGGAAACGTGGCACCGCCCACCCCACGGCTGACTCCACCTCCCCCGTGAGCCCTTCGGGTCCTCGCCAAAGCTTTCCTCGGCAGCCTCCTCTGTCCAAGCGGGATTCTCCCTCCTGTCCTCCTGCCCTGCCCAGAAGTCCCCCACGGATGAGGCTGCAAAACCCCGCTGCCCGGAGCCAAAGGCCCAGACGGCTGGTGCTGGGGCCTGGCGCAGCTGCGCCGCTCCGCTGTCCGAGGACTCTGGCACCAGGTCAATGGGATGGAGGGGGGAGGCTCTTGGGACGTCTCCCCTCATGGCGAGGTGCTGGCCGGAGTGTGACCGCGCGAGGCTGTGGACAGCAGCTGGCTCTGGGACGTCACCGGGCTGATGTGACTATGGGCGCCCCCAGCACCTCCTGTGATGCCGGACCTTCGGGCAAACAGCACACCTGCCGGGGCAAGAGAGAACCCAAAGTTACACCCGGACCATCTGGCTTCTGCATGGTTTCTCACACTCCACCAGGCAACCTGGGGAGGGGATGCTGCTCAACCATTCCCAAACTGGCTCTGAGATGACCAACCTCCCTCCCAGCCAATCCCGGGACAAGTACACACACACACACACACACACACACACACACACACACACACAAACACACGGCCACCTTCTCCTTTCTCCTCCAATCCCAGCTCAGCTCTTGGATGCCTTTTGCAGGACACTTCAAACGTGGCTTTAATGGCCCCCACTCTGCTCTCCTTACTGATCACAAGACCCCCTACCAAGACGCTGTGGATTGAAGGAGAATCACCCCCATATTTGCAATTCTGTGCTTTATGGATTCCAGCTAGGTCAGAGGGATACTCTCAGTTTCCAGTCTTCTCACTTGCAAAGCAAAGCAGTTTTCTTCTTGTTTGCCCTATTCAGGAAAATGCACCCATCAGAGGTGGGAGAACTTATGACAAAGGATTGTCCATGCAGAAAAGCCAGCAATAGAATCATAGAATCATAGGATAGCAGAGTTGGAAGGGGCCTACAAGGCCATCGAGTCCAACCCCCTGCTCAATGCAGGAATCCACCCTAAAGCATCCCTGACAGAGGGTTGTCCAGCTGCCTCTTGAAGGCCTCTAGGGTGGGAGAGCCCACAACCTCCCTAGGGAACTGATTCCATTGTCGTACAGCTCTAACAGTCAGGAAGTTTTTCCTGATGTCCAGCTGGAATCTGGCTTCCTTTAACTTGAGCCCGTTATTCCATGTCCTGAACTCTGGGAGGATCGAGAAGAGATCCTGGCCCTCCTTCACTTCTCCAGGCTAAATAGTTCAGAGGAGGGCAACTAGGATGATCAGGGGTCTGGAAACAAAGCTGTAAGAGATTGAAAGAACTGGGCATGTTTAGCCTGGAGAAGAGAAGATTGAGGGGAGACAGGAGAGCACTCTTCAAATACTTGCACTCTGCATGCACTCTGTCTGCAAGCCTGGAGAAGAGAAGATTGAGGGGAGACATGATAGCACTCTTCAAATACTTAAAAGGTTGTCACACAGAGGAGGGCCAGGATCTCTTCTCGATCCTCCCAGAGTGCAGGACACGGAATAACGGGCTCAAGTTAAAGGAAGCCAAATTCCAGCTGGACATCAGGAAAAACTTCCTGACTGTTAGAGCAGTACGACAATGGAACCAGTGACCTAGGGAGATGGTGGGCTCTCCCACACTAGAGGCCTTCAAGAGGCAGCTGGACAGCCATCTGTCAGCGATGCTTTAGGGTGGATTCCTGCATTGAGCAGGGGGTTGGACTCGATGGCCTTGTAGGCCCCTTCCAACTCTGCTATTCTATGATTCTATGAATCAGAACATTGGTCTATCTAGTCAATGAACTAGGGAGGTTGTGGGCTCTCCCACACTAGAGGCCTTCAAGAGGCAGCTGGACAACCATCTGTCAGGGATTCTTTAGGGTGGATTCCTGCATTGAGTAGGGGGTTGGACTCGATGGCCTTGTAGGCCCCTTCCAACTCTGCTATTCTATGATTCTATGAGGACACCTTTGCAAGGGGATGGCAGAGGAGAGGAGTGATGTTCCAGGTGGGGGTGGGGATAAATGGCATCAGGGAGACCAGAGATTGGGGTTCAGGATTAAGGTGGATACTAATACATGTCTGCAGGCTGTAACTTCATTTGCACAGTGGTACGTTAAAGGCACTCCATACATGGTCAGAGGCTCTGTTCTGATACTGACAGCAGCTCTAGCGATGGAGCCCAATTCAGCTTGGGATAAGGCAGCATTACAGTGTTTTGGATTTCTTAATGTCATAGTAGCACATCTCTTACCTTTGAGACTTTTTTTTAAAAAATGCGTCCCATTTCATGATGAAAAGGCAAGTTTAGCTTGGAAAAAAGGAGGCGAAGGGGAAACATGATAGAGGTGGACCAAATTATGCACAGTATGGAGAATGTGAAGAGGGACATTTCTCTCTCTCTCTCTCTCTCTCCAAATACTAGGACCCCAAGGGGTCAGCCCATGAAACTGGTGGGAGATCCAGGACAAATAAAAGGAAGGACTTCTTCACACAGCACATAGTTAAATTACGGAACTCACGACCACAAGATGTAGTGATGGCCACCCATTTTGGTGGCTTTAAAAGGGGGTTGGATAAATTCCTGAAGGCGAAGGCTATCAATAGCTACTAGCCTTGATGGTTGGGTGCTATCTCAAGTATTTGAGAGAGGAAGCCTGTGTGCTCCAGTTGCTGGGGAACATGGGCGGGAGGGTGCTGTGGCACCATGTCCTGCCTTGTTGGTCCCTGGCCAATGGCTGCCTGGCCCCTGTGTGGACAGAGTGCTGGACTAGATGGACCCTTGGTCTGATCCAGCATCAGGGCACTTTTTATGATCTTGTGTGCAGTGGGTGAGCGTACAAGAGCAATTGCATGTGTTACACACACACACACACACACACACACACACACACACACACCTACCACTACTACTACTACTACTACTTGCATTGCCTGGTTCCCCTAAGGCACCCCTTGCTGACTCCCCCAGTAGCACCCTGCCTGCGAAGGGGGCCAGACTCCTCGGGCACTATGGGACCCACTACTTCATTATGATGGATTTTATAGTAAAGACATCAGATTGCAAGGAAGGATCGGCAGCTGAGGCCGCGGCTATAACTTATTGGATTTCCTGCCTGCAATTACACGGGGCGAGCGACCCTTCTATTTACCTGTGTAGACAACTCCATTTATTTCTATTGACATGTTGATGCTGCTAATGCCGTTGGTGGACAAGTTCAATGCAGCTTCCTGTCTGTCATCTGGAAGGGGAGAAGAAGACGAAGCAGAAAGGCCGAGAGGCGTGTTAGCCAGGCGGGCAGCTGGTGGAGGGAGCTCAGCCCGCGCCGGCCCAGCCCCTCTTCACACAACCGAGTCGCACTTTTGCAGAGTGCGCCGCGAACGGGTGGTCCGAGCTGTTCTTCGCAAGGCCAGTTCTCCGTTTTACCGGGGGGGGGGGGGGGGCGTTCAGTCAAAATGAGAGGCGGGCCCCGACTCCAGCAGTGGCGAAGCGGCTTAGAGACCCTTCTGCGAACCAAGACGCCCCCGGTTCGAATCTCGCCACTGCCGTGAACTTGCCGGGGAGCCCGGCTCTCATCCTCTCATCCTCTGCAACATAGGGAGAACGGGGCCCTACCCTGCAGGGTTTGCTGTAAGAAGGGAATGGCTATGAAGCACTCTCAGCATTGCCTAAAGTGGGATATGAAAACCAAGCAGGGTTAGCTTCCCTCTGGATGCCAATAAATCATTTAGAAACTACTGGAACGGGTTTTGTGAAGATGCTGATATCATGCGTTCTGTGTGGTATAAGCCCTTGCTGAGTGGGGAAGAAAGAAGAAACCAGGGCGGCACATGCACAATTTTAAGAACAGGTGCAGGATCCCCTCCTTCATTGAGCAGGGGGTTGGACTCGATGGCCTTACAGGCCCCTTCCAACTCTGCTATTCCATGATTCTATGATTCTAAATCGGAATAAGCATCACAGGGGTTTCTGCATAGACCCTGGTGGTCACGGCAGGCTTGACAAGGCCAGGCTCTTCCCCAGCCTTCCTTCTGCCTCAGGGAACAAGGCACCGCTGTGGCTGAAGGAGGCGAGGCCCGGGGCTGCCCCTCGCCCTCTTTGCCTGCCGCTCGCCCCAGCTGAGCAGGCGAATGGAAAAACACCACCTTTGCACTGGAGTGATTCAACAGGAATTGAAGGGTGGAGGTCTCTTTCCATTCCATACAGCGGAGCTGCATCACATATGGAATGGCGTGGCACCAGTTGAATTGATCTGGATTAAGGCTCTAGAAAGTGTAGGGTGAGCATATGAAAAGTTGGACAGGGCTCCTGTATCTTTAACAGTTGCATAGAAAAGGGAATTTCAGCAGGTGTCATTTGTATACATGGAGAACCTGGTGAAACTCCTTCTTCATTACAGCAGTTAAAGCTGCAGGAGCTATACTAGTGACCAGATTTAAAAGAGGGCAGCTTTAACTGTTGTGATGAAGAGGGAATTTCACCAGGTTCCCCATATATACAAATGACACCTGCTGAAATTTCCTTTTCAATACAACTGTTAAAGATACAGGAGACCTGTCCTCCTTTTCATATGCTCACCCTAAGAAAGCAGCCTTACACCAGGTTTATCCATCTGTCTCAGTTTTGCCTACTTTAGCCTCCCCCGACCCATGTGAAGCAGGTGCTCTGCTGCTGAGCCCTCGTCCCTCCTTTGAAGGACCACCCCCCACACACTGAGATCTGCTATCCTCCCACACAGAACTACACTTCCCAGAGTTCCTCTGAGCGAGGGAATGACTAGTAAACCAGTTATTTTTGGACATGATTTGAGATCGGAGCACTACACGAAGAGCGCTTCCTTTCCTGCCGTTCCACTACATAACCTCTAAGTGGCGCTGTGGTATAGCAGCATAGTGCATAAATACAAGTGGGAAAAGCATTTTCTTTCACTTTCATAACTAATATCACGTTTTCCCTGCTCTAACAAAACTTGCCCAAAAGAAGCGAAATGGGAAGGTCACGTCATCATCTAAAGAACCCGTAAACAACAGTGAGAAGGGAATGGTGAGCACACAATAAATGCCTTGTGTAGGAAAGTTCTACATGGAAGAAGCGACTCGCCTCCACGGTTGTTGATCTTGATGTTGACCGGGAACTGGGAGGCCATGGCCAGGAGGTTCTGCTGGAGGGCGTGCTGGACCAGGCGCTGCTGCTCCTCAGCCACCAGCGCCATCTTCTTCTCGGGCGGCTCACCGGTTTCCAGCTTCTCCCGCAACTGCTCCAGCGCAGCTGCCTGAGATGCTGCTGCCTGTGCCGCCACCAAGTGATGCCCGGCTAGGCTGACGGGGATGGCGATGCGGCCGGGCACCGCCGACGAAAGGATGCTTTCCTCTGCCAAAAAAAAAAGGGGGGGGGAGGTGTGCTTACTTATTTGAACAAGGAGGAAGGGAAGACGTTGAGGCCTCTGGAGGGATCCAGGTGTGGAGCGAGCACTTTTTCTGTCTCTCTTTATCTCTCTCTCTCTCACACACACACACACACACATATGCACACCAGTATGACCACAGATGTATCTGCACATGTGTCACTCTGTTGAAATGCTCAGCTCTGGGGCTTCCTCCTTCTCCAGGCTGGTGCAGCACCTGGACCGTTTACGCAAGATCTGTGCTGCCTCCTCCATTCGCACTTCATGATTTGTACAAACAGAAAGTACTTCTGTGTAGAAAACTGGATGGGACCCACGGGTGGGCTGTCACGCGTCACCATCGCCGTGGGGTTCATTTCGCTGTGGGAAGCCACCCCTGGGTTGTTGTATCCGATGTTCGTGCTCCTTAGAGTAGACCCACTGAAATGAATGGGACTTCAGCCAGACGAACATTGGATACAACCCTGGGACTGCAGCTTCCCAGCACAGAAATCCCCAGGGAGCCAAAGGCGGGCGGGCTTGAATGACACACAGGTTCCCTGTTTATTTATTCGTTCGTCTACAAAGAAACGGGAAGTGTGTGGCGTGGTCCTGAGTGGGCCGTGAAAACCTCTGCCCTAAAAGATGAGCCACAAGACTTCTTATTATTCTTGCCACAGCGGACTAGCAAGGCAACCCCTCTGGAGGCCTTTGGTGAGAGGCTTGCTTAATTTGGGGCAGGGCTACAGCAAGGTCGCGAAACCCCTTCCAGCCCAAGGGGCTCATGGGAGCTGCTTTCCAGTGGTGGGCGGAGCTAAATGCAAACAGATAGGGCCACAATTCATAGAATCACAGAATAGTAGAGTTGGAAGGGGCCTCTAAGGCCATCAAGTCCAACCCCCTGCTCAATGCAGGAATCCACCTCAAAGCATCCCTGACAGATGGTTGTCCAGCTGCCTCTTGAAGGCCTCTACGGTGGGAGAGCCCACAACCTCCCTAGGTCACTGATTCCATTGTCGTACTGCTCTAACAGTCAGGAAGTTTTTCCTGATGTCCAGCTGGAATCTGGATTCCTTTAACTTGAGCCCATTATTCCGCGTCCTGCACTCTGGGAGGATCAAGAAGAGATCCTGTGCTATCTTCTCTTCTCCAGGCTGAACATGCCCAGTCAGAACTCTATCCAGGCCCCTTGGGGACCTCCTTTAGAGTTCTGATTCTTTCTGAGTAGCTTCACTGCCCCACATCGGAGCTACTAGCCTCAGCTGTGGCGAGAGGTGAGTATTAAAATTTATATAATGATCGGAAAAATAAACCGGCAAAGGGCTTATTTCGGCTGGGGCAGGAGCTCTGTTCTGTGCGTTGCGCCTTTGCGCCTCTCCTTTGGCCTCAAGTCCTAGAATCATAGAACCATAGAATAGCAGAGTTGGAAGGGGCCTCTAAGGCCATCGAGTCCAACCCCCTGCTCAATGCAGGAATCCACCTTAAAGCATCCCTGACAGATGGCTGTCCAGCTGCCTCTTGAAGGCCTCCAGTGTGGGAGAGCCCACAACCTCCCTAGTTCATTGACTAGATAGACCAATGTTTTGATTCATAGTATCATAGAAGAGTAGAGTTGGAAGGAGCCTACAAAGCCATCGAGTCCAACCCCCTGCTCAATCAATGCAGGAATCCACCCTAGAGCATCCCTGACAGGTGGTTCTCCAGCTGCCTCTTGAAGGCCTCCACTGTGGGAGAGCCCACTCTTCCCGTCCCACCCAGCACGTGCGCCCCCACCCCCCTCTGCCCCGCTGGCCAGTGCACTTGCCCGGCCCACCACCTCCCCATCCAGCTAGGCCACTCACCCTTTTTGATGGCGTGCACCTGACTGATCTGGCTGCAGTTGTGCGTGGAGATGGTGAGGGAGGGTATGGGGATCTTGGGGGGAGGCAGGACGCCCACCGGGGTGCCCACCGGGGAGTAGTTGAACAGCGTCGTCCCGAAGGTCTGCCGCCGCCCTTCCCGCCGGTTGCTGTCGATGGCTGCTTGCAGCTCGCCGGGGGAGCTGAGCCCACGCTTGTCGCACTCGTAGGGGTAGAGGTATTTCATGTATCTGCCGCGGGGAGGGAGACAACGGGGCAGAAATTGAGCAAGGGCCACAAACGCCCCTTTTTCCCACTGGCCTTGAATGGCTACATGGCAGGCAGAAATCCAGCAGGTGCAGCTTCCCGCTCGCTGCATCAGGGAATCATAGAATAGCAGAGTCGGAAGGGGCCTCCAAGGCCATCGAGTCCAACCCCCTGCTCAATGCAGGAATCCACCCTAAAGCATCCCTGACAGGTGGTTGTCCAGCTGCCTCTTGAAGGCCTCCAGTGTGGGAGAGCCCACCACCTCCTTAGGTAACTGGTTCCATTGTCATACAGACTGTTAGAGCAGTATCTTGGACTCCCAGGCCAGCTTGGTATAAGGCAGTGTCAATATGTTTGCAGGACGGTGGCGGTGTGGTGCATAGTGGAAATATAGAGATGGGGCTGAAAGAGACGTGAGCTTGTGGGGCGGAAGGAGAGAGAACTTGTATCATAGAATAGCAGAGTTGGAAGGGGCCTCTGAGGCCATCGAGTCCAACCCCCTGCTCAATGCAGGAATCCACCCTAAAGCATCCCTGACAGATGGTTGTCCAGCTGCCTCTTGAAGGCCTCTAGTGTGGGAGAGCCCACAACCACCCTAGGTAACTGGTTCCATTGTCGTACTGCTCTAACAGTCAGGACGTTTTTCCTGATGTCCAGCTGGAATCTGGCTTCCTGTCACTTGAGCCCGTTATTCCGTGTCCTGCACTCTGGAAGGATTGAGAAGAGATCCTGGCCCTCCTCTCTGTGACAACCCTTTAAGTATTTGAAGAGTGCTATCATGTCTCCCCTCAATCTTCTCTTCTCCAGGCTAAACATGCCCAGTTCTTTCAGTCTCTCTTCATAGGGCTTTGTTTCCATATCCCTGATCATCCTGGTTGCCCTCATCTGAACACGCTCCAGCTTGTCTGCGTCCTTCTTGAATTGGGGAGCCCAGAACTGGACGCAATACTCTAGATGAGGCCTAACCAGGGCCGAATAGAGAGGAACCAGTACCTCACGTGATTTGGAAGCTATACTTCTATTAATGCAGCCCCAAATAGCATTTGCCTTTCTTGTAGCCCTATTGCACTGTTGGCTCATATTCAGCTAGTGATCTGCACCTGTAGGACTTCAGCCTGCCGTGCCGCTATTCAAGGCATGGTGACAGTGGTGACGCTGCTCACAAAACAAGAGGCGCTTAAGGCATAGGGTGGCCACAAAGGGCAGTCCTCTATTTTGGAGAGGTGGTAGAGAACAGTCCTCTTTTGAAAGGTGCCCCTTGTTGGAAGGGCTGCCCAGACCAAAGCCTGCTTAAGGGCGGAGGGAGCACCGGGGCCTTGGCGTCGCCCATCCAAAGCAAGCAGCACCTGGACAGCAGACTGAGCAGCCCAGCACCCAGGACACCCGGTCCGTCCTCCCCGCCAGGGTGAGACGTCTTCTATGACTACTTAAACGAAACGTGTTCTTTCTACGTTTGCGCCTCTGCAGAACAATGTTCAGATGCAAAGGTGAGGCAAGTGGGCCTCCTCTCCTTTGGCGCTGACCAAGCGGCCACCCTGTGAGGTGGGGGGGGCAGGCCCCAGCGCCTCCCCTTGGCCCAGCCCAAAGCCCAGAGCCACTCACTGGGTGCGGAGCGTGAAGGCCGCGCTGGTGATGGAGGTGGGCAGGTTGAGGCCTTTGGTGATCTCCCGCCAGATTTTCTTGTTGATGACCTCCACCAGGCCCCCTTTCTCGGTGACCAGCCGGTAGAGGGTGTAGAGGTCCAGCACTTGCTTGGCCATGATGGGGATCCGGTTCACGGGGGTCCCTGGAGGTAGGGAGAGAAAAAGGTGAAGAGCCGGACATCCAAAGAGGAGGAGGAGGAACGGGGAGCCAGCCTTCCTCAAGACGTCCGCTGACCCCCACACACCCTAACCAGGAGATCTTGGTTTCACAACGTTCTTGGTTTCACAACGAACAGACAGACAGTTATTCAGTCCTAGACAGCTCTGGGGAGAGTGAATTGTCCATTAGGTGAATTTATCGTGGTACATTTATATCTTGCCTTTCTCCGAAATATCTGAGGCCGCTGAAAATAGGAATAAAAATACACAAGCGTGAGGATAAAAGAAAATTATTACAAGCTTGTCTGGAGGTGGTACCTAACCCCAGTGAAATTAGATATGATAAATAAGACCAACTCAGCATTATGTTGGAGAGGTTGTCAAGAGAAAGGATCGTATTTACACATGTGTTGGGAATGTGAATTTGTACCAAAATTATGGAAAATGGTGTTTAATGAGATCAAAGAAATTATAGGAATGGAGATAGAAGAGACACCAACTGTGGCATTGTTATCAGTGTATGGAGAACTGAATTTGTAGTAAAGAGACAAAAGAATTGATAACGAATTTGTTAACAGCTGCAAGATTAATGATATCCAGGCACTGGAAGGTTCAAGGGGTTTATCATATAGAACAGCCTTCCTCAACCTGGGGTGCTCCAGATGTGTTGGACTGCATCTCCCAGAATGCCCCAGCCCTGGCTGGGGCATTCTGGGAGTTGTAGTCCAACACATCTGGAGCGCTCCAGGTTGAGGAAGGCTGATATAGAAGATTGGTGTAAAGAAATATGGGATATTGCTATTAACGATAAATTAACATGTAATATGAGAGTTAGAAGAGGAATGATAAAAACGAATGATTTTGAAGAAATATGGAAACAGTTTTTAGATTTTGTATTATTAAAGGGGAGAGGGAAAACACCTCCAGGGGAATTAATGAGATTTTGGAAATCAGAATAAGATCCCGGGGTTGGGGAAGCACATTAATGTTAATCAATGATTATATTAAATGAAATTAAGTTAAAATACATGTTTATTAAATTGTTTAGTATGTATTATTGTGTATTATGGGGTAGTGTTTTATACTACATTGTTTGTATTGTTTGAAAGTTTAGAAAATAAAAATTATGTAAAAAAATAATAATACACAAGTGTCGTTGTTGTTTTTAATCAATAACACAGAAACAATCTTAAAAAGGTTGAGGCATAAAACAACCTAAGGCACAATCCTGTGCAGGTTTAGACAGAAGGAAGTCTGGATCCTTCCAGTCGCTTCGGCTATTGGGCGGTATAAAAATGTAATAAATAAAATAAATAATAAATAAGCATTCCCCAGTACTTTATAAAAGCTCATGGAATTAAAATAGCCTTTGTTGCCTGTTTGAAAGAGAGCAGCAATGGGGCTGTGTGGACCTTGCTCGGGGCACTATTCCAAATCTTCGGGGCCATGACTGAAAAGACCCCGTCTTGAGTACCTGCTCACCTACTGTAATTCTGGGGTGGGGGCAATGCAGGGGCTGAAAAACAATAAATTTGTTGGTCGGGCTTATAAGACAGATGGCAGTTCTAGAATCTATAGGGTGACCCTATGAAAAGGAGGATAGGGCTCCTGTATCTTTAAAGTTGCATAGAAAAGGGAATTTTAGCAGGTGTCATTTGAATGCATGTAGCACCTGGTGAAATTTTGTCTTCATCATAACAGTTAAAGCTGCAGGAGCCCTGCCCTCTTGACCAGACACAAAAGAGAGGAGGGCTCCTGCAGCTTTAACTATTGCGATGAAGAGGGAATTTCACCAGATGTGCAGGTATACAAATGACACCTGCTGAAAATCCCTTTTCTCTACAACTGTTAAAGATCCAGGAGCCCTGTCCTCCTTTTCATAGGTTCACCCTATTCTAGAGATATTTTGATCTCAAGCTATTTAGGCTTTTAGCATCCAAAACCAACACCTTGAATGAAGCCTGGAAATAGTGTAGCTGGGACAAGATTGGTGTAACATGATCTGGCTGACCGGCTCCATTTTAAACTCTGGCAGCCGCATTTTGCAGCAATGTAAAATTCCAGACTGTCTTCAAGGGCAGCCCCACGCAGAGCACATAGAGTCTCAAATGAAATCTGGAGAGCCATGGGCTCAAATTTCCATTCACACCTGTACTCATTTGGTGACTTAGGCCTAATCTACACCCAGCAGGATATTGCACTATGAAAGCGGTCTATAAAAGGCAGCAGCCACACCAAGCAGGATATAGCGGCATGAAAGCGGTAAATAATATGTGTCAGTGGGCTCCAACAGTTGCCAGTGCACTTCAATACTGCTATAAAGCAATAGTCTGGCTCCTGCCTTTTATATACCACTTCCATTCTGCTTTCATAGTGCAATATCCTGCTTGGTGGAGATTAGGCCTTGGAGTAATTCTCTGTCTCCCAGCCTCAGCTCTTAATCTGTAAAATGGGTTAAAAAATAAATAAAAACAGAAGCAATCTTTTTTCCCTCTTTTTCTTTAAAAAAAACCCTTTACAAGTTTAAAAAGCATTAAACATCCTTGCAGAATTGCTGTTGTGTTTATGGCTGAGTGGGGGAGACCTTGTATATGGTGTCAGAGTTAATAATGCCAGAGAGGCACAGCTGAGCCCACCAAGGGGCACTGAGAGGGGGCGTTGGGCTCGATGGCCTTGTAGGCCCCTTCCAAGTCTATGATTCTATCAGGTTTCAAGGCATGCAGGCACAGTGGTGGGATGTCAGCTTTCCTTTTAAAAAGGCAGCATTTTCCTAGCCATTATCTCTGGAACAATCTGCTTGAAAGATCTCTGGGCAACCATCTGTCAGGGATGCTTTAGGGTGGATTCCTGCATTGAGCAGGGGTTGGACTTGATGGCCTTGTAGGCCCCTTCCAACTCTGCTATTCTATGATTCTATGCAAGTGTATGGCCAATGCATGCTGAATTCTCTGGTGCCAAGGATTGGCTGGATAAGAGGTCCAGTGGGGCAGGTTGGGGGGTGGCACTGTTGCCCCACACAGCCCTCTGCCCCTTCCCTGCAACTGGCTAAACCAGAACAAATTATGCTGAACTGTAAAAGCATAAAATAACGAACGATTTTAATAACCATGCCTATATACTTCATCTGTGACTGGCGTGCGCGGGCTGCAGAACGTAGCTTTTCTTGCCATGTTATTTTGGCTCTCACAGCGTACATAAAGCCCTAAATGAAGGTCACGTCACGAATTAAAACTTAGAAAACCCCGGTCCCTTGCGCAATATTTACTTCGTTCTGTGGCAAGGAAGTATTTTATGACGGTAGATGTGTTCCATCCAGTAGAGGGAGACAAAATCAGAGAGAATGATTAGAAGAAGAAGAAGGTGAATCCGGACAGGTCAATTTAGAAATTGCAGCATTTTTCAAAAAGGGGAAGGCTGGTGAACCTTTGGGATAAGCTACCTAGCGAAAGGGCGAGTTCCTCACGATCAGGGGCCCTTCTCAATGAAAAGTTAAGCTGAATATAAATCAGTGAGCCTGAACTAGCAAAACGTAGAATCATATCTGCACACATCACTGGACAAGTCTCAGACCACACGTCCCCCACGCACCAAGGGCCACCAAACCCTTCTTGGGATTTTCCAGACTCCGCTCGGCGGGGCGCTTTGCCAACAGCCCATCTGCACTCATTACTCAGTAATCAGGCCATTTTCTCGCAAAGTTATCTCTGCTTTGCCTGCCACATAACGTCCATGTTCTGTACAGCACCTGGCACACTTCTGATGAGAAATCCAATGCAATGCAACGTTGTTGGCTTGCACCAATGAAGCACATTGCTTGCGGGCACATGTCGGGCCTCTTGATTGACCCAGCTAGTTTGCTTTTTGCCCCATTCCCTTTATCTGAATTTACCCAGATGGGATCAGATGGGAAAACCCAGGCTCTGTTTGGCCTTCCTGCTCAAGAATGTTGGGAGCCTCTTTAAACCAGGTCAGATGCTTTGTCAATGTAGCCCAGGTTTGTCTACTCTGTCTGGTTCACACATCACACTAAACCTTGCTAACCAAGAATGATGTCATAGAATCATAGAACAGCAGAGTTGGAAGGGGCCTACAAGGCCATCGAGTCCAACTCCCTGCTTAATGCAGGAATCCACCCTAAAGCATCCCTGGCAGATGGTTGTCCAGCTGCCTCTTGAAGGCCTCTAGTGTGGGAGAGCCCACAACCTCCCTAGGGAACTGATTCCATTGTCATACTGCTCTAACAGTCAGGAAGTTTTTCCTGATGTCCAGCTGGAATCTGGCTTCCTTTAACTTGAGCCTGTTATTCCGTGTCCTGCACTCTGGGAGGATGGAGAAGAGATCCTGGCCCTCCTCTGTGTGACAACCTTTCAAGTATTTGAAGAGTGCTCTCATGTCTCCCCTCCATCTTCTCTTCTCCAGGCTAAACATGCCCAGTTCTTTCAGTCTCTCTTCATAGGGCTTTGTTTCCAGACCCCTGATCATTCTGGTTGCCCTCCTCTGAACCTCCTCCAACTTGTCTGTGTCCTTCTTGAAGTCTGGAGCCCAGAACTGGACACTCTAGATGAGGCCTAACCAGGGCCTAAAATGCCCTGTGACTGCAGTGGTTCTCTATCATTTTTGGCAGAGAAGGAAAAGCCAGGAAGCCTACTGGAGATACTAGGAATCGAACCTGGGTCTTTCTGCCCACATCACACGTGCTCTACCAGAGCTACAGTCCTTTCCCTAAAAAGACTTCTAGGAGGGTGTTCGTAATTCAGTCTGGGTATCCCAAATCAAAGGAACTGAATTGTACCGTTGACAGGTGAATGCCTGCTGGGTCAATGGGGCAGCTTTTCTTGCCAGCCTCTGAATACAGGCATAGAGCTGGATCGGGGGGGGGGGGGGGGGAACTGCCGTTGGCTGCAGAAGTGCAGGGGGGGGGAGTCGTCTCAGCCCTGCGGTCAGAACGGGGTGCTCCTTCTGCCACGCCGGCGGGCTCTCCCCTCTCCCTCCTGGGCGACTGAGTTAATTACTCACCTGCTCCCTGCTGCCCGGGCCACAAGGTGCATTATCAGCTTATAAAACTGCCGGCTTGTCAGAAAGCTTGTTAATCCCGTTCAGGCTCCCTCTGGAAATGTTTACGATAATCACTTCCGCCGGTGACAGAATGATTTCTATTAAGGGGAGGCAGCAAACACGACCGGCGCCTTGAGGGGGGGGGCCTGATTGGCACGGGGCTGCTGGGCGAGAGGGCGTTTGCCCCCGGAAGGGGCTGCAGGCCACGGATGGAGCCCCACTGGTGCCCAGCCAAGGGGCTGGATTGCGGCTTTCTGGTTGGGAGTAGAAGTCAGAGAAGGGGCTTTGCTCGGGGACAGAGCCCCCACCCAGGGCTTGGTGGACAGGGCGGTTTTTTCCAGCCTGTGTCTTGACTTTGAAGCACCTGCTGATGGGGACGTCCCCCTCCCCAGTCATTCATTGTCCAGGCCTGGGTGGTAAAACGTCTCTGGCTTTGGATTGCGGCAGGCATGCTGCTGCACCAGGAACCGAAGCCACAATGCCGAAGCACCACGCAGCGCATGGCGCATCGGGACAGGATGAGAGCACCAGCTCCAGAGCCATCGCCTTCCACCCAGGGCTCACCGCTCCTTCTCCCTCCCGGCGATTCTTCATCACCATGTGCTGGGGGCTACCAAGAAGGACATCGGAATCAGACCGCGGGTCCATCCAGTCCAGCTGTCAACCAGGGGCCCATAGGCAGGACACGGTGCAACAGCACCCTCCCGCCCATGTTCCCCAGCAACTGGAGCAGACAGGCTTACTACCTCTGATACTGGAGGCAGCACATAGCCATTATGCCACCATGGCTCCATCTAGACCAGCCTTCCTCAACCTGGGGCGCTCCAGATGTGTTGGACGGCATCTCCCAGAATGCCCCAGCCAGCTGGCTGGGGCATTCTGGGAGTTGCCGTCCAACACATCTGGAGCGCCCCAGGTTGAGGAAGGCTGTTCTAGACCGAGAGAGGGGGGACACTGACCCTCACTCAGCCCAAGGGTTGAATTCCGTTCCAGAGAAAATCTCGGGGGCAAATTCCAGTGGCGGCTGGAGCCAAAAGCAAAAGGAACGAGGCCAAACAGTGCAAATGCGCCAGCCTATTTTAGCATTTCAACCGTTTAGAACAGGGAATAAAATGGCACAAATGCCAGGAAAGCACGGAATGACCAGTGCTCCGGAGGGGGGGGGGGGGAAAGGGTGTGGGACCAGGAGAAGGTGGCGTGGCCATGTGGGGAGCCTTCAAGGGCCGGATTGGGACCACAGTCCCGAGCCCCTGATTTAGGCCAGCATTGCCTCCTTGGCCTAGCAACAGCTCTCCAGAGGCTCAAGATCTGTTTGCCATCCAGCATTCCCAAACCCTTTTAACCAGAGACGTCACGAGATGCCCAGGTTTTGGCAGTGGCCAGGAACGTGTTCGCACAGGTGAGGCTGCTGCGCCACCTGGGGCTCTTCCTAGAGATGTTTGATCTGGCCACAGTCACATGTGCCTTATTTACATCCCATCTGGACTACTGCAGCACGTTCTACGTGGGGCTGCCTTTGGAAGCTGTCCAGGAATTTCACCAGGTCCAGAATGCTGCAACCAGGCGGTTGACTGGGGCTGGTTCCAGGCAGCACATGTCTCCCTTGCTACAGTGGCTTCACTGGCAACCAGACTGTTTCCTGGCGGAATTCAAAGTGCTGGAGATGACCTATAAAGCCCTGTACAGCTTGGGGGCAGACTACCTGGAAAACCGCCTCCTCTCGTATGAGCCTACCTGGTCCTTAAGATCTTCTGGAGGCTCCTTTCTTTTGAGACCGCCATGCCCCCTGCCATCCTCAGGCTCTTGAATCTCAAGCCCCCCAAACCCAGACGCTCCCCAAGAGCAGAATCCTGGCCAGGTCGCTGCAGACCAGCCCCCATGGCCGTGCATTTCCCAGCATGCACTCTGTCTGCAAGCCTGGAGAAGAGAAGATTGAGGGGAGACATGAGAGCACTCTTCAAAGACTTAAAAGGTTGTCACCCAGAGGAGGGCCAGGATCTCTTCTCGATCCTCCCAGAGTGCAGGACATGGAATAACGGGCTCAAGTTACAGGAAGCCAGATTCTGGCTGGACATCAGGAAAAACTTCCTGACTGTTAGAGCAGTACGACAATGGGATCAGTTACCTAGGGAGGTTGTGGGCTCTCCCACACTAGAGGCCTTCAAGAGGCAGCTGGACAACCATCTGTCAGGGATGCTTTAGGGTAGATTTCTGCCTTGAGCAGGGGGTTGGACTCGATGGCCTTGTAGGCCCCTTCCAACTCTGCTATTCTATGATTCTATGAACAGCTAAACTGAACTCATTCCCAACACGCCTGCAGCATCAACGGCCCTTCACAGGGTGTCATGGGCTAATTAACAGCCTCTTGGGTCACCAGGAGAATCTGCATAGCCTCAGCATGGATGCGGGGGGGTGTCTCACTGGGTCCACAGACAAGGCTAGCCTGCCCTGCCTCCCTTCCCATGCCACATGGAGCAGGGGAGTTGGCCAAAGCCCTCCTGGCTGGGCTACTGGAACCCCGCCCAATGGGCCATAATCCCTTCTTGGTGGGTGTGCGGAGGGAGCCCTTAGATGACATTAGAGCATGAAAAGCCTTTCCCACGTCCAAATTCTTAAGTTGATGGGGGCGGGGAGGCCTCAGTGCGGCACAGTCTCACCCCCTTTATGGAAGGTTTAGATGATTCCGCAGGAGAGAAAACGCAGGGTCCCACACCAAGATATCCCATTCCCAACCGTTGCAGAAAGAAATCCTGGATTCTGTGACCCAACGTTGTGCCCTCCGGATGGACTACGACTCCCAGTATCCCCCAGCCGGTATGAGCTGTGCAAATTTAGCAAGTGCGTCCCCAAAGGACTGTTTTAGAGCTGGAAAAGGTGCAGAAGAGGGCAAAGCCATCGGGGTTCTAGAGTACCTCCTGTAAAAACTATGACTATCACG
The DNA here is from genome assembly GCF_023053635.1 of Elgaria multicarinata webbii. NCBI lineage: Eukaryota > Metazoa > Chordata > Lepidosauria > Squamata > Anguidae > Elgaria > Elgaria multicarinata. Next base: position 119,034,211 of record NC_086176.1, on the reverse strand, counting down.
TTTGGGGCTTTTAGTTTAGAGAACCGGGGGGGGGGGAGGCTTGGAGTAGGTTGAAATTTAACAGGGTGAAATTTAACAGGGTGAAATTTAATAGGGATAAATGCCAAGTTCTACATTTAGGAAATAGAAACCAAAGGCACAGTTACAAGATGGGGGATACTTGGCTCAGCAACACTACAAACGAGAAGGATCTTGGAATTGTAGATCACAAGCTCAATATGAGCCAACAGTGCGATATGGCTGCAAGAAAGGCAAATGCTATTTTGGGCTGCATTAATAGAAGTAGAGCTTCCAAATCACGTGAGGTACTGGTTCCTCTCTATTTGGCCCTGGTTAGGCCTCATCTAGAGTATTGCATCCAGTTCTGGGCTCCACAATTCAAGAAGGACGCAGACAAGCTGGAGCGTGTTCAGAGGAGGGCGACCAGGATGACCAGGGGTCTGGAAACAAAGCCCTATGAAGAGAGACTGGAAGAGAGACTGGGCAGGTTTAGCCTGGAGAAGAGAAGATGGAGGGGAGACATGAGAGCACTCTTCTAATACTTAAAAGGCTGTCACACAGAGGAGGGCCAGGATCTCTCCTCAATCCTCCCAGAGTGCAGGACACGGAATAACGGGCTCAAGTGACAGGAAGCCAGATTCCGGCTGGGCATCAGGAAAAACTTCCTGACTGTTAGAGCAGTACGACAATGGAACCAGTTACCTAGGGAGGTTGTGGGCTCTCCCACACTAGAGGCCTTCAAGAGGCAGCTGGACAACCACCTGTCAGGGATGCTTTAGGGTGGATTCCTGCATTGAGCAGGGGGTTGGACTCGATGGCCTTGTAGGCCCCTTCCAACTCTGCTATTCTATGATTCTATAGGTTTATCAAATAACACCTGGTGGAGAGACAGTAGAGAAGGCGGTGATTTTCTCCCCTGCTCACCATCCCATGAACCTCAACGCTGGAAGATTCGGCAGAGACAAAAGGAAGGACATCTTCAGACGGCATGTTGTCAAACCGTGAAATTCACTGCCACCAATGGCAGCAACGGCCACCAACTTGGGTGGCTTTAAAAGGGAACGAGACAAATTCATGGGGAAAGATGGTCATTTGAAACCTCCATACCCAGAGGCAGTCTATTGTTGGACCTGAGTTGCCCTTCATGGCCTGCTGATGGATCCCCCACCCACCCCCCACCCTCGCCAGAGGCATCTGCCTGGAATGGGCTACTCAAACCCCACCTGATAGGCCCTAATCCCTTCTTGGCGTGACCATTCCTTGTTCATCTCTGCTGGGCCTCAGTGGCTTGACACGGCTGCTGGGATTTGCTTCACCACTGCAGGAAGCAGAATGCTGGGTGAACTGGGAGCCACCCACCACTGCCCCAGCAGGCCCGTTTTTATGATCTTCAGCTTACTTGGGACAGATTTTCATGTTCTCTGTTTCTGAAGAGCAAAGAACCTCAATTGCTGACTACTGATCATTTCACTCAGCTTCTCAACTTCTCATCTCACATTTCGCCAAGCCCTGCCTACAACTGCACCGCCTTAAGGACTAGTAACTTGATTTTAAAGACAGGGGGTAATCTTCACCGAATGCCCTTTTTGCGCGTTTGCGTAGTGGGATCGCCCCCACATCCTGGATGTGCATAGGGAAGGCCGTTGCTAAGACGAGAATGGTTTCTGCACATGCTCAGAAGCATGGTCTCCATGAGGAAGCCGCAAAAAGCACGAGGGGAAATGGGGCCGCTCGCTCATTCAAGCCGCCATGAGCCAGTGGAATCCATTGCCACAAGATATGGCAATGCTTTCAAGCCAGAAGCAAAACGTGGCTTTGGAAAGGGAGGATGAGACGTCTGCTTTGCTGGTAAGGCCCTGCTCTGCCTGGCGACACATGAGGCAAAGCAGGGGGCAGTGGGGTGACCCATGTGCCCCACATTCCCACCAGCCCCGGAATTGCCCGGCGTGCGTCGGGTTTCCTCGGCAGGCCAGGGAGGCCGCCGCTGCCACTGACAGGCAGAGGGAAGCTCCTCCACGGCGCCCTTCCTTTCTTCTGGGTGGCCGTGAATGGAAGCGGGGAGGGAGCCTGGAAGCTATCGAAAAGCCATCCATTTGCGGCAGGGAGGCCGTCAGCTCAAGCGCGGCTGTCACTCAGCGCCGCTTTCTCGCTCCCCTAATTTATGGCCCTGATATTGGCTGGGCTGCTCCTCATGGGCCTGAGAAATGGCTGGCTTTATTCTTTCGCCAAGAGTTTATTTCACTTGTTTTGTCTCTGTTTTGTAAAGAGACTGTGTGTGTGTGCACGCGCGGAGGGTTTATCTTTTCCTCTGCCTTCTGCCCTGCTGCAAAGCGAGTGCCTCTGCACGTACGCTTCAGCTTCCAGAACTTTCCTCTGTAAGCCAGGAAAAACTTCCTGACTGTTAGAGCAGTACGACAATGGAATCAGTGACCTAGGGAGGTTGTTGGCTCTCCCACACTAGAGGCCTTCAAGAGGCAGCTGGACAACCATCTGTCAGGGATGCTTTAGGGTGGATTCCTGCATTGAGCAGGGGGTTGGACTCGATGGCCTTGTAGGCCCCTTCCAACTCTGCAGTTCTATGATTCTATGATATCTGACCCGGTCACAAGGGTTCGATTCGGGGGGAGGGGGCACCAGCCGAAGCCAGCTCCCACCATCACCACAGCCATTATCTCCACATTATCTCTGCCCCACACCATGGCATCAGAGCCAGTTTGGTGGAGACAGGACATGGGGTATGGTCACAGCGGGTTCTTCGTCCCCAGCATGACCCAGCTGTGCAAATGTTGGTACAACCTCGCACACCGGCAAGCCGAACCCTGAATGGACAAGCAAGCCCACCCGCTCTCAGCCTTGGCCCTCGTGTCGGGGGCAGGGGGAGCCCAATGGTGGCGCGCGTGTCTTTGGCCCAGGTCACAGGTTCAAGCCCTGGCACCTCCAGTTTCAAAAGGAGCAGGTGAGCCATTGTGCGTTGGCCAAGACCAGCCTTCCCCAACTAGGCACCCTGCAACTCCCATCAACCCCTTAAGAACATCAGAAGAGCCCTGAGGCTGGATCAGACCCAGGGTCCATCTAGCCCAGCACTCTGCTCACCCAGTGGCCAGCCGGCTGTCGACCAGGGACCCACAAGCAGGACACCTGTGGAACAGCACCCTCCCACCCATGTTCCCCAGCGACTTGCGTTCATAGGCTTATTGCCTCTGAAACTGGAGCTAGCACATAGCCATCAGGACTAATAGCCATGGATAGCCTTCTCTTCCTGGAATCACTGGGAAATATGGCGATTATATAAAAGAGACTTACTTCCGAGTATTTCCCCAATATCACCAGTGATAATGATGAGGAACTTTCTGGAAAACTTAAAAAAAGAGTTGGGAAAAAGTTTAAAAGAAGGAAAGGTAATGAAGTTAAAAGATTGGTTAGAACGGATGAAAACGAGGGAAGAAAACGAGGGAAGAGAGACTAAAAGAGGGAAATACATCGTGGTTAAACTATATTCAATTAGAACAGTGAAGAAATGGTTAAATGATAATGGAGTGTGTAGAGGAATTACGAAGTTTGAGGAGCTGATTTTAAAAAAAGAAAATGAGAAAAGGGAAAACAAATCAATAAAAGGTTTAACGAGCGAAATATATAGAGTATTAGTGGGAAAGGGAGAGTCGGAAAGCGTAGGCAAGATAGTTTGGGAAACTGACTTGAAGGAACAAATAGGGCAACAGAGTTGGGAAGGGATATGGAAACAACGAGTGTTGAGAAACATGTCTGTGAGGATAAAAGAAAATTATTACAAGCTTGTCTGGAGGTGGTCCCCAACCCCTGTGAAACTAAATAAAATAAATAAGATGAATTCAGCAACTTGTTGGAAAGGTTGTCAAGAGAAAGGAACTTATTTACATATGTGGTGGGAATGTGAATTTGTACAAAAATTATGGGAAATGGTGTTTAAAGAGATAAAAGAAATTGTAGGAATGGAGATTCAAGAGACACCTATTGTAGCATTATTATCAGTTTACGGAGAATTGAATTGTAATCAGGAGACAAAAGAATTGATAACGAACTTGTTAACAGCCGCAAGACTAATGATATCCAGGAACTGGAAGGTTCAAGGGGATTATCATATAGAAGATTGGTATAAAGAAAAATGGGATATCGCTATTAATGATAAATTAACATGTAACATGAAAGTTAGAAAAGGAATGATAAAAGCAAATGATTTTGAAGGAATATGGAAACAGTTCTTGGAATTTGTACTATTAAAGGGGAGAGGGAAAACACCTCCAGAGGAAGTAATGAGATTTTGGAAATATGAATAAGATTCCGTGGTTGGGGGGAGCACACTTTTGTTAATTATGATTATGTTAAATGGAATTAAGTTAGAATATATGTTTATTAAATTGTTTACTTTTTTAAAAAAAGGACTAGTAGCCATTGGTAGCCTTCTCCTCCAATGGCCCTGCTGACTGGGGCAGATGGGAGTTGCAGTCCAGCACATCTGAAGGATGCCAAATTGAGGAAGGCTGCCGTAGACAATATCGGGCTGAGGTGCAAATAGCCCGCCCAGGTAGAAGGCAGGTTCCTAACTTTAAAAAAGGGGGAAGAGGCAGGCGTACACACACACACACACGCACCCCAAAATTAAAGAGGTACATCTGCAGAGGCGCTTCCAGATGGAGGGCTCCCAGCGCTACCAGTGAGAAGCCCTTGCGCAACTCTCTTCTAACCATGCAAAGTCCTTAACGGCTTTTCTGGGTGAAGAACAAAGATGGAAGGAGCAGAAGGAAAACGTGAGAGTGTTACAAATGGAAGAGGACGATGCGGGACGCCCTGTACTCTTCTCCGAAGGAGTCTGTGCGATGGCACAATAAAGGCCTCGTCTGGAAGCAAGCCCCTGAAAACCCAAATGTTTTGAGACGGCGAGGCAAGTTTCGATTTCACCTTGGAAGAATGGAGGGACAAACCAAACGTGGCCTTCAATGCGTCTCTGCATTTAACCTGCAGGTTCTAAAACAGCAAACGGATCACAGAAGAACGACGTGTGTCACGTCTATCTCTGTTAGGCTTCCTTGACGTCTCTGATCGATTTGCACCAGCCCAAAGCCTCTGGGACAGGGCAGGAAACAATCGCAAACTATGAATAAATAGGAATCTCAGCCTGTGACTCAGGGGTGGGCAACTTCGAGCCCTCCAGATGTTTTGGCCTGTACCTGCCACCAGCCCCACCCAGCGTCCCCAAGATATATTATATCCTCATCTTTTCCTTGCTTGCCTTTCAAACTGCTTACTTTTTTCCCCACCAGCAGAGACATATACATATGCCCATGCTCCTTTCCTCGAGAGCAGAAGCACATGGCTCAGTTGCCAAGCAGTTACACAAAAGCTCACTCAGGGCAGAGGGGGAGAAGACAGCTTAGAATCATAGAATAACAGAGTTGGAAGGGGCGTACAAGGCCATCGAGTCCAACCCCCTGCTCAATGCAGGAATCCACCCTAAAGCATCCCTGACAGAGGGTTGTCCAGCTGCCTCCTGAAGGCCTCTAGTGTGGGAGAGGCCACCACCTCACCAGGCAACTGATTCCATTGTCGTACTGCTCTAACAGTCAGGAAGTTTGTCCTGATGTCCAGCTGGAATCTGGCTTCCTTTAACTTGAGCCCATTATTCCGTGTCCTGCACTTTGGGAGGATCGAGAAGAGATCCTGACCCTCCTCTGTGTGACAACCTTTCAAGTATTTGAAGGGTGCTCTCATGTCTCCCCTCAATCTTCTCTTCTCCAGGCTAAACTGTTCTTTCAGTCTCTCTTCATAGGGCTTTGTCTCCAGACCCCTGATCATCCTGGCTGCCCTCCTCTGAACACGCTCCAGCTTGTCTGCGTCCTTCTTGAATTGTGGAGCCCAGAACTGGATGCAATACTCTAGATGAGGCCTAACCGGGGCCGAATAGAGAGGAACCAGGATTTGGAAGCTCTACTTCTATTAATGCAGCCCAAAATGGTGTGTTTCTGGGCAGGGCCAAGCGGTGCATGTGAGCATGTGGGCAGCCCCTTTTCCATCTGGCAGTGAGAGCAGGTGGCAAATACCAGGACAAAATTCTTTTGGGTGGGGAGCATGAAAGGGGATTCCTTTTGCCTGAGCTGGGAGGTTTGTGAGGCTGGAGCACCCATCGACCTGCCCTTCACAGACCAACCTGCGCCCTCCAGACCGCCGTGTGCCACAAGTGGAGATCACATGTGCAGCAAGAGCAGCTAGTCAGTGGCCTGGGAGCCCTGCCTCACAGGAGGGGGCTGGACTACACCGCCGTCACCACTGCTGCCCTTTTCCGGCCCTTGGCTGCACCATCTCAGCCCCTGGGGCTCCGGATGTCCAGACGGCACCAGCCTCTCTGTTCTGCTCTCGTACCGGGGGACAAGGGGGACTCAAATGCTGACGTACAGCCCTGGTCAGTGTCCGGCCGCTCAGTGCCTCCCCTCCCCACCCAGAAGAAGCGGTTGGCCGTCTGCAGGGCGGAGGATCAGGAAGAACAAGTTTCACGGGAAACGCCCGGCTTGGGCAAATATTGTAAAAAGCCAGGAGAAATGAAGCCTGCTGATTTTCAGGCCTCCGCAAAGGGAATAACACATCACCACTAAGCAATGTAGGGGAACCACTACAGAGGCAGGTCTGCCCGGATGGATTATCGCATGTGGAAACTGGAGCAAAGCCAGAGTTCTGAACAACTCACATCTCATTCCAAAATTTAAAAGGCAAGTTTCTAGCCCTCACCGGTCACAAAGAAAAGTTTGCAAACTCATGTGCGTGGCGTCCGGGGAGATCTCGGAGCCAACAGGGAGAAGAGAGCAGAGGGCTTTAAATGGCCACAGTGGTGGGCTTTGTAGTCCCCTCTACCCCAATCTCGGGGGGTGGGGGTGAAGAAATGCAAGTCACAACAGTCCAGCCTCATTGTTCCATCTGGGATGTGACAGAGCACAGGGCTACCTCACAGGGTTGGTGTGTGAGGATGGAGTTGGTTCAAATTTTGAAGAAACTAGGAGCACAGCCAAACCCTGGGCCGGAACTCCTGAGTTTTAGCACAACTGCTACCTCTGCCCTGTTACACAGTCCCTTTAATTGGTCGCGTGCTTCGCAGAAATGTTAATTCAAAAGGAAGCCCTTGTTTGGTCTTTTTTACACTGAGACAGGACAGAAGGAGGGAATTGTGGGCCCTTACTGGTCGTCTGTGGTTCAAATCTCACCACTACCATGAACTCCTCTGGCTGCTTTAGACAAGCCTCTCTCCCCACAGCTCCAATATGGGGATGAGAATAATATTGGCCTACTTTACAGGGCTACTGCAAAAATTATTGAGATAAGGTATATAATATATTTAATGGGCATTTACTGTCACCATCATCAATATACACAGCCTTTTGGACTACAATTCCCAGCAAGGTGAAGAGAGTGAGACTTGCAAAAAGGCTTCATAGTAAGTCCTTGGCCAAAGTGGTATTTGAACCCGGGTCGGACCTTGGCTAGAGATAGAAAGTCCACACGGAAATCTTCTAAGTAGCGTGTTCAGAGGAGAGCAATAAGGATGATCAGGGGTCTGGAAAGAAAGCCCTATGAAGAGAGATGGAAAGAACTGGGCATGTTTAGCCTAGAGAAGAGAAGATTGAGGGGAGACATGAGAGCACTCTTCAAAGACTTCAAAGGTTGTCACACAGAGGAGGGCCAGGATCTCTTCTCGATCCTCCCAGAGTGCAGGACACGGAATAACGGGCTCAAGTTAAAGGAAGCCAGATTCCAGCTGGACATCAGGAAAAACTTCCTGACGGTTAGAGCAGTACGACAATGGAACCAGCGACCTAGGGAGGTGGTGGGCTCTCCCAAACTGGAGGCCTTCAAGAGGCAGCTGGACAACCATCTGTCAGGGATGCTTTAAGGGGGATTCCTGCATTGAGCAGGGGGTTGGTCTCGATGGCCTTAGAGGCCCCTTCCAACTCTACTGTTTTATGATTCTATGATTCTCCACTGACGGAAGCTCTCACAAGGGCTTTGGAGAGGCCCCAGGAGCAGCATTGCATCAGACCCCACCCAGCTGCACTTAACGCACACCCGAAATCAAGTGCTGGAGGCAGCTGCACAAGCAAACCTTGTGTCTGGGGAAACTCCTAAATCTCTACTTGTGGGGCGCCACCAGCTTTCCCAAACCTGGGACCTCTGTATTTGTTGAACCGCAAATCCTAGCTTCCCCCAGCCAGCTATGGGGAAGCCTAGACGACGCTGCCTCTCAACATTGCAACGGTTCCCTCTTTGTCACAGGCAGGCAGGGGCTAAAGGATGCCATCATTCCTGCCTCCGTCCCTTTTGTGAGGCCCTAATGGAGACGCAGATCGCCGCGGGCGATTAGCCCTCGTGGAAGGGACCAGCAGGCAGATTAATGCCAACCAAGAAGCCACGAGACTCGGGTTATTTATCCCTTCCCCAAGATCGATGCTCCGGGCAGAGAGGGGGCTGAGTGTCCCGGCCCTTATCTCCCTGCGGTGGATTTATGGGCATCGACCGGGCCCCTCCCTGGGGAAGCAGCCTCCCCAGCCCCCCACGGGATTCGATCCTTCAGCCCCCGATGGCAGGAGGCTCACAAAGGCCCCTCCGGTACAGATGTACAGCCGGGGAGAATGGCTGTTAATTAGCACCCTTATCTCAGCCAGGAGAGAGCCAGTTAATTAGCTCGGCTAGAATAATGAGGCCCGCACGCAGCAGCGCTTCCATGAATCTTGTGTCAGAGGGAGCGGGCCGGGGCCGGGGGCTTTGTCATCGCCCGCCCGTCTCAAGATGACTGCAGGCCCTCCGTTGCCTGCCGGTGGGGCCAGGCCCTCCCCTCTTCGGGAGACGCAGCCAGTGGGTTAAGCCCAGGGGCGACTGGATCGGCTCTAAGACCAGGAGGGAGGTGTCCGCCCCCCATGGTTATGTCGTCAAGAGAACCTTGGTGCTTTCACTGGCTTGGGGGGGGCAGTTCCCTTCCCTTGGAACATGCAGCTTGGCTCATTTGCTCAACCCATCCGCAGGACCCTCCGCACAGCACACCTGGGGCAGGCGGAAGCGTGGCTTTGCCTAAGGAGAGCTTGGAAGGACAGGGGCAGAGGAGACCCTTGCCCTGGGCAGGAGGACTGGGACAGGAGTTCTGGGGACAGCGAAGGAGAACAGGCACAGCGCCGAAAGAGCCACGGCCCTAGGCCAAGGAAGGGGCTGATTTGGGGGTGGGGTTAGCTCTCAATGCCCCCCCCCCATCACATCTTATGGAAGGAAGTGAACAGGCTGCAATTGCAGGTACAGGGAGGCAAAACCGCTGTACAGGGCGGCCACTAGGGAAGGGAGGGAAACACAAGGACAGCACTGCAGGGGACGGCAGAAGTGGGACCCATCTGGCTTCTGGATCCGTTGAGCACAGTCTGAAGGGCAGGGCCAGCACTGGGTGATGGAGGCCCTGTGGGCAAGAAGCCCTCAAAGGGGGGCCCCCCTCAGGGAGCCTCCCTTCTTTCCACCGCTGTCACTCATGCCTCCTCCTCCTCCTCCTCGTCTTTTCCATCATAGCTCCCTCTTGCTTGCTAGACAAACGGGAAGAAAGAGCGCAGGTAGGTGAGAGCCCTACTGCATCTAACATAAGAACTTCAGAAGAGACCTGAGGCTGGACCAGACCAAGGGTCCATCTAGTCCAGCCCTCTGTTCACACAGGGGCCAACCAGCCATCGGCCAGGGACCAGCAAAGAAGGACACAGTACAACAGCACCCTCCCACCCATGTTCCCCAGCGACTGGTGGGGAACACTGGCTTGAATAGCACTCTTCAAACACTTAAAAGGTATTTGAAGAAATCACTGACATGATAGCACTCTTCAAATACTTGAAAGGTTGTCACACAGAGGAGGGCCAGGATCTCTTCTCGATCCTCCCAGAGTGCAGGACACGGAATAACGGGCTCAAGTTAAAGGAAGCCAGATTCCGGCTGGACATCAGGAAAAACTTCATAGAATCATAGAATAGCAGAGTTGGAAGGGGCCTACAAGACCATTGAGCCCAACCCCCTGCTCAGTGCAGAAATCCACCCTAAAGCATCCCTGACAGATGGTTGTCCAGCTTCTTCTTAAATGCCTCTAGTGTGGGAGAACCCACAACCTCCCTGGGTAACTGATTCCATTGTCGTACTGCTCTAACAGTCAGGAAGTTTTTCCTGATGTCCAGCTGGCATCTGGCTTCCTTTAACTTGAGCCCGTTATTCCACGTCCTGCACTCTGGGAGGATCGAGAAGAGATCCTGGCCCTCCTCTGTGTGACAACCTTTCAAGTATTTGAAGAGTGCTCTCATGTCTCCCCTCAATCTTCTCTTCTCCAGGCTAAACATGCCCAGTTCTTCCAGTCTCTCTTCATAGAGCTTTGTTTCCAGACCCCTGATCATCCTGGCTGCCCTCCTCTGAACTTGCTCCAGCTTGTCTGCGTCCTTCTTGAATTGTGGAGCCCAGAACTGGACGCAATACTCTAGATGAGGCCTAACCAGGGCCGAATAGAGAGGAACCAGTACCTCACGTGATTTGGAAGCTATACTTCTATTAATGCAGCCCAAAATAGTATTTGCCTTTCTTGCAGCCATATCGCACTGTTGGCTCATATTCAGCTTGCGATCTACAACAATTCCAAGGTCCTTCTCGTTTGTCGCATTGCTGAGCCAAGTATCCCCCATCTTGTAACTGTGCCTTTGGTTTCTATTTCCCAAATGTAGAACTTGGCATTTATCCCTATTAAATTTCATCCTGTTGTTTTCAGCCCAGCACTCCAGCCTATCAAGATCCCTTTGAAGTTTGTTTCTGTCTTCCAGGGTATTAGCTACCCCACCCAATTTTGTGTCAAAAAACCCAAAACACCGTGGTTCCGAAGAAAGAGAAATGTTATTCTCTGTGGTGTGTCCCCCCCCCCCCCGGCTGTGGAACCCCTCCCCTCGGAGGCCCAACTGGCGCCAGCACTGGCTTCATTTTGGCGCCAAGCTAAGACATAACTTTTTAACAAAGCCTTGGATGGCTAAATTCACCAAGCCTGTACATAGCTTAAATTGTTTTAATTGGTTTTACTGTACTATTCCGGTTTTCACTTATTAACAGTTTAATTTGTTTCTAGCTGTGTATATTTCACTGTTTTATATTGCTCAAATGATTTTATCTGTACGGCGCCTTGAGATCCTTGCGATACAAGGCAGGATGCAAATGCTTGGAGGCGGTAATGGGCTGGAGGAGGAAAAACAAACTGAAGCTGAATCCAGACAAGACGGAGGTGCTTGCTGTCAAGGGCCACAACCTGGGTCTGGAGGTGTGTCAGCCAGTTCTGGATGAGGTTATACTCCGTCGGAAAGACTGCCTTCGCAGCCCAGGTAGATGCGACGGCCAGGAGTGCCTGCTATCAGCTTCGGCTGATACGCCAGCTGCGCCCCTTCCTAGAGTCGGAAGACCTAAAGACGGTCGTGCACGCACCGGTAACTTCGAGGCTCAGCTTCTGCAAAGCGCTCTACATAGTGCTATCATAGAATCATAGAATAGCAGAGTTGGAAGGGTCCTACATGGCCATCGAGTCCAACCCCCTGCTCAATGCAGGAATCCACCCTAAAGCATCCCCGACAGATGGTTGTCCAGCTGCCTCTTGAAGGTCTCTAGTGTGGGAGAAGAGCCCACAACCTCCCTAGGTAACTGATTCCATTGTCGTGCTGCTCTAACAGTCAGGAAGTTTTTCCTGATGTCCAGGTAGAATCTGGCTTCCTTTAACTTGAGCCCGTTATTCCGTGTCCTGCACTCTGTGGGGATCGAGAAGAGATCCTGGCCCTCCTCTGTGTGACAACCTTTCAAGTCTTTGAAGAGTGCTCTCATGTCTCCCCTCAGTCTTCTCTTCTCCCAGCTAAACATGCCCAGTTCTTTCAGTCTCTCTTCATAGGGCTTTGTTTCCAGACCCCTTGCCACTCTATCTGTGTGCCTAGTCCGGAAACTTCAACTAGTTCAAAATAGGGCAGCTGGGCTGGTCACCTAAGGGTGACCACATCAAACCAGTCTTAAAATCCCTTCACTGGCTGCCAATTAGTTTCCGGGCGAAGTATAAAGTGTTGGTTATCACCTTTAAAGCCCTACATGGTTTGGGTCCAGGCTACCTGCAGGATCGCCTTCTCCCAAACAATCCGCCCCATACACTCAAGTCCTCTGGGAAGAATTTACTCCAGCCAACAAAAACAAGGCTGACAACTGTTACCCAAAGGACCTTTTCTCCTGCCGCTCCCAGTTTGTGGAATGACCTGTCGGGAGAGATTCGTCAACTTAACAGTCTTCCAGAATTTAAGAAAGCCATAAAGACTGATCTCTTCCGGCAGGCCTACCCAGCAGAATTTGAAGATGCCTTTTTTAATGGTGTGCTGCTTTTAATGATGCACTGGTTTTAAATGTTTGAATTAGTTTTATGAGTTTTATGGTGTTTTTATTTGTGTTGTACCCCGCCTCGATCCAGAGGGAGAGGTGAGTAACAAATAAATAAAATAATAATTATTATTATTATTATTATTATTATTATTATTATTTGTAATAATATAAAATAAATATTCTTGCTTTTAACATAATGTCATGAGATTCTCAGGGTCGGATCCTGGTACTGGAACGGAACGGGGTCGGGGGCGATAGAATCTGGCAGAATCCGGAGTCCAAAGTTTCCCCCCAGTCCTTGGAGCCGCCGGTGGGTCCCGCGCGGCCCTTGACGGACAGCGACTCCGCATTGGAAATCGGTGCCGGGTTTTGTTATCACGGCCAGGCGGGATAAATAGGAAGCTCCAGCAATTGAGGTGATTCGATAAATGCTTTAACCTTTGACCTCTCCTTCCCAATCCCCCATCGAGCCAGGGAACAATTTTCAAAAGCCTCCCAAACTGCAGCCCACGCCGTCCGGGGGCCGCCATCAATTAGAGCCCTTTGCCAGCATCGGGATTAATGAACATGCCGCTCGATAGGAAATAAAACCCCAGGCAGAGGTTAATGTTGCACTAATTAACTGGGAGGGGGGAGGCTGGGGGGGCGGGGGGGGGACACACAAGGCAGGAATTGTTTAAAGGAACAAGCTGCAGGAGAAAGATGTCGTCGAAGGACGTGCCTGCGGGGAGCTGCAGATTCACCTCGGGTTGCCTTAAACCTGGCATGGGGGCCTCCAGATGTGTTGCTCTATGCCTCCAATCATGCTAGCTGGGCATGATGGGAAGTGTAGTCCAAGACATCTGGAGGGTGCCCGGTTCTGGGGATACAGATGGGAAGGAACCGCCCAGAGAGCTTCGGCTATTGGGCGGTATAAAAATGCAATAAAAAAAATCATTAAGAAACCGGTCTTAAGTTTTCTCCTGGGTTTTTTTCTGGCATGAGACAAGATGCCACCCAGGTAAAACAACTCTACTCCCCTGATGGGAGTCTTTGCTTTTCTCGCCACGCGGTGAAGGCAGAACAATAATTATTTTGCGGTTTGGCGAGGATTTTTTTTCACGCGTTTCACCAGGTGCCACCTCAATCCCCTGCAGGCAGCAAGATGGCCCTGATCCTCAGCAGCGAAGCGAAGCAGGAGAGCTTCTGCCCTGCCATGGAAGGGGAGATCATAGAATCATAGAATAGTAGAGTTGGAAGGGGCCTATAAGGCCATCGAGTCCAACCCCCTGCTCAAGGCAGGAATCCACCTGATTTCACTCCACCCCCATTTCTGGAACCTGCCGCCTTTCAGGTCCTGATGCCCAGGCTGGAGCTGGGGGGTGGAGGGGGGGGGAACATCTGGAGTCCCCTTTCCCTTCCCTACTCTGTATGCAGAGAATGAGTTTGTTTCTTGGGGGCTGGGGGATCCCCTTCCCTCCCAAGATGATATGGGGAGATGTGATGTTTGGTTTCCTGCATTGGGGCAGGGTGATCAGCTACTCCAGAGTGGGGGGGGGGGTAGATCAAACGCAAGGCCTTTTCTTTCCCCTTCAGCGGCTGAACCAAGACAAACTTGGTTTCACGCCCTTATGTGGGTTCTACAGAGTTCTCCTTCAAACAGGGGTTGTACAGAGTTTCAGAGCTCCCCGAGGGTTCAGTGGGCACCAAAAAAGCCGGCTCCACCCACCCACCCCGAGGCCATCGGAATTCTCCAGGGCTGCTCGGGGTTCCCAGCTTCCAGGCCCTGGGACGCCGAGGTCATCTGTGAAGCGCCAGAGTTACTGCTTCGCCCACACCCACAAGATGGGACTTGAGCTCCCCACACCAACGCCAACGCAGACGCACGACTTTCCACCTACCCTCCAGGAAGACTGAGACAAGACGCCGGTGGCCCCAGATCCCCCGGAGAGAGCAGTCCCACATGGGGAGCGGAGTGCAGCAGTCCTGAGCCCCTCACCAGCAGCACTCAGCACCGTCCTCAGCTCGCCTCTGCTTTCTCCCCGTTTGGGGCTACAGGGAGGATCTGACTCACCTCTCTTCTGCATGAAGCCAAACAAATCGTCCAGGAACTCCTTGCGCTTGGGGTCACTGTCCAGTTCATAGAGCTGCGAGTGGGGAAGAACAAGGCCGGATATTAGCAGAGCTCCAGTAAAACCCTCCCAGGGGCCCATACGTACCCCCCCACCCCCAAGGGTCACCACAGGTCCCAGAAGGTCAACAGCGGTTGAGCTGATGGGGGAACAGTGGACACATCCCTGTATCCTTGGGGGGGAATTGCGGGAGGGGGGGCAGTTGCATCCCCATAGGTCTTCCCCAAAATGGGACTCCAGGACTCCACCCCTTTTATGTACTGTAAAAGGCAGGCTATACCAGGGCTGTGCGTACGTCTCGATTCCAAGAAAGCTCAGGGAAAGCACAGGTTGTGGTTCTGGGTGCAGAACGCAGCCAATTTCCGCGTTCGTTCTTGGGGGCTGTGGAATCAAGGTTCTGCACCCATGTGGCTGGAAGGCGTGCTCGCGCGTGTGTGTCCAAGCGGCAGCCTGCTAAAAGCTCAGAAGCCGAGGTCACCAGTGGCTGGGAAGGAGGGGGCTTCACCACAGGACCCCCACCACTGGTAAAATCAAACGACACCGTGCAACGTAGGAAGCGTTGCAAAATAAAGGATGGGAAATCAGAGAAATCAAGCAGATCCACACAAAATGTACTGAACTCAGAGTTATTAGAACGTAAGCCTATGCGGCAGGGTCTTGCTATTTTACTGTTTTACTCTGTACAGCACCATGTACATTGATAATAATTCGGCTTCTTTCTGCCGTGCAATTATTTGGGAAGAGACTGTTGTCGTTGTGGTTAAATGCATTATGCCACTGCTCTTCCCCAACCTGGCGCCCTTCAGCTGTGTTGGGCTACAACTCCCAGCAACTGGAGAGTACTGGGAATTGTAGCCCAACACATCTGGAGGGCACCAGCTTGGGGAAGGGTGCTGTGTCTTAGAGCCAACACAGCCAGCTTCTTTTCCCAGTTGACTTCTTCTCCGGGGCCATGCGGAATACCTCCATCGGCTTCAAAGGCTCTCCTCACACTGTCCAGGCCAACCTGCCACAAAGTTGGCCCTCATCCAGGAGCGTCAGCCTCCCCGAAATGGGAACATCACACATCAAACCCCTGTCCAAACGCCTGAACACATGCCTGAAAATTCCCTTCTCAGCTGATAATTTTGCAGAAGAACAGATTTAGTTTCTTTAAAAACAGCAACAACGGGGGACACTCTTGTTAACACTTCGAAGGGAAACCGGTCCTGTGCCGGGAAGGAGGCTTCTCCCCATCCTCCGTCCACCCCCCACAAAAATCATCTCCTCCCCCCTCCCCCACGCACTCTTCCCCTTCCCCTTTTTGTCCATGTGTCCAAACAAGAGCCTAATTCATTCCGCCCATCCAACACGACACAGGCGGGAGATCCGAACGGCGCCTCCTCCGTACAACTGGCTCTTCCCAGCCTGGATGAGGCCGGAAAGCAGCTCGCTGCACCCCAAGGGAGCCGTAACTGCCCCTCCTGGCCCTCCGCAGCAGCGACCTTTCACCTTTGCGCGGGTGGAAGAGATAAATATTTGATGTCACTCCGCGATCTCTGTTGAGCCTGGGTTGACACCTGTAGGGATTTCATCCATCTCCTTTTCTCCTCCTCCTCCTCCTCCCTTGCATCAGGGCAATTAGCAAGATGGGGACAGCCCCCTACTGACCTCCAACCTCTATTATCCAGGCTCCAGCAGAGTCAAATGGATGGGGAGGGAGGGTTTGCGTCTCCCCGCCCCTTGGCAACGGAACTCCGGGCAGGGGAGGCTCCTGATTCTGAAACTCAGCAGCCAAGTAAAATGAACGGCAACAGAATCACTCATCTCTGGGCAAGATACTCCTCTTAGAAACACGTCATTCGCAAGGACCAGGCTGGACACACGAAAGGGTCCCAACTGAGCACCGCCAGGCCCAAGCGTCGCTCGTAAAAGTACTGCTGACAGTGTGAACGTTTCGCCGCTTCGAACCCACGAAAAGCGAGCGCAGCAACGTTACGCACTGGCCCGCACATGGGAACATCAGAAAAGCCCTGAGGCTGGATCAGGCCAAGGGTCCTTCTTGCACATTGGCCACCCATGGGAAACCCAGAAGCAGGAGCGCAAGAGCAACCTCCCGCCCATGTTCCCCAGCAACTGGGGCACATGCGCCATGCGCGGAATTCAGCAGCTTTACACAAAAGGCAAGTTTCTAGTTCTCAAGGCTGCAAAAAGAGCCTGGAAAAGGTGTGGGAGCTGGAGATGGTTGGGATGTCCAGTTGGCAGGACTTCATTGCCCCCCGCCCGCCCGGAGAATAAACGGTGCAAGCTAAGCAGATGCATGCAGATCCTCTAAGTGTGCACGTAAAAGGCAAATCCAGCTTTGGTGAGACGCAGAACTTGGAGGGGCACAGCACGGACTCATAGACTCATAGAATAGCAGAGTTGGAAGGGCCCTACAAGGCCATCGAGTCCAACCCCCTGTCCATGCAGGAATCCACCCTAAGGCTCCCCTCCTCCTCCTCCTCCTCCTCCTCCTCTTCTTTTAAAATAGCCAACAGACCTGGCTTCACACGGGTTGGAATAGCCCTTCATCTGACACCGCGAAGGCTTCAAGCCAACCCACATAGCAGTCAGAGTTGGACACATTGTGCTTCTCCGTCTGAGTGAAGGCATGTCCCCTGGCGCCCCTGGGCATGGCCCCTGCCATGGTGCCCCCTGAGGGAGGGGTCCGTCCGTTTCCCTGAGGAGGGTCTGCCGCCCCGCCCCCCCAGCAACAGGGAGGGGGCAGGCATAGAATTCCGCCCCTGGGCCCGAACCGTGTGGGCTGCAAAAGCAAGTGCTGTTTAGGGAGGTCCGTGGTACTGACGGGCAGATCTGGTCCTGGTGAGATGGCTCTTTACAGCTCTGCCCACCAGGCCTCTTTCTTCCAAGGAGATCCATCCTGTGGCTAGTTGGGAGGCCTGGTGCTGGGACACCCAGCCTGGCAGACCCCGCTGGCCTGCCATTTCCACCTGCACTCGCCCCCTTCCACCCACGGGACAAAGTGAGTGGGCCCCTCTTCATGGCGGGCCTGTTCCAGGCATCCCACAAGAACAGCCACCTGCCTTCTCCAGGGACTGCGCCTGCACCATGAGACGGACGCGAGAGCACCAGCCTGGGAGCGCAGCTCCTCCACCTGACTCTCCCCTCTCCGCCCCACTCATCACGGCCCGGACCTCCGTCTCAGCCTTCTCCTCAGTAGCACTGAGAGGCCTCAACCGTGCAGCACCCGACGGACGTCGCCGCCATGCGGCGCAATCCTTGTTAGCCTAAATTGGCCTTCCCCAAACTGGCATTTCCCAGATGTGTCGTACTGCACCTCCCATCATTCCCAGCCAGCATGCCATGGGGATGATGGGAGTTGCAGTCCAACCCATTTGGAGGGCGCCAGGTTGGCAACAGCAGCAACAGAAAGAGCCGGAGTCCGCTGCCGCGTGGAGGTGAACTTTGCGCCGCTCCTCACAAGGGGTAACCCCTTGGCTTGGACAGGGCCGCCGGCTGGACTGCCCACCCCCCGCCCCCGCCCCCCGCCCCCCGCTGCCCCCTGCCTGGCACAGACCCTTTCATTCCCCAGATCTTCAAAACTGCCAGCACATCACATTCCTGAGCGCAAAGGAAGTTGCAAGAGTCTCGGCTGCCGAGTTAACCGGACGCATCTCATTAGCTCAGAATCTGCGGCTGGAGCGGTGACACGGCAGATGCTTGGCACGACCCGTGGGGAACAGGCACCGGGCCAGCTGGAGAAAAGCCAGCCGGGCAGATGGCGGCTTTCGTCCGTGACCCTTTGGTGGCCAGCCAGGTGGCTCGTCTTCGATCCCCTAGCAGCCTTCCCGCCCCTGAACCTACTGCCTTCCAGTTATTCTGGATAACAAGTCCCATGAGCCCCAGCCAGAGGGCTGCTAGCTACAGGCTGCATTCGTTTAATATCTGGTGCATTAAAAACCAAGATGATTTTTCTTTTGGTTGAAGATAAGCTGGAGAAAAATCCCCAATTCTCCTAAGATCTGCTATCAAGATTTCCCCATGAGCGTTGCCGTCATGGGAAACAGCCGCTACATCCGTGCACTGCATGGCGCTTACATGCATGTGCCAAAACCCGGAGAATGGCCACGCTAGCAACTGTGGAATGAACTCCCTAATGTCCACCTGTCTTACTCAGAAGGAGTGTTTCTCCTTGCAAACAGCCGGCAACCGCCTTCCAGGACAACTCCGCTGCCACCAAGCCCTGGTTCCCCGCAATGCTGCTAGCCAGCCGCCCGCTGCCCTGGCCCTTCCTCGGCTGGCAGGTGTGACTGCGCACACTTCTCCTGCCCTGAAGTCTTGGCTCCCTCCCAGGCCAGACGTCTTTGCAGCCTCCCCTGATAATGCAGACTGTTGTCACAGCCAACTCATGGCCGCAGTCCAGATAACCACTGAACTGGCAGCCTTTCCAGCAGGCTGCTGGCTCGGAGCCTGGCCGTGCGGCAGCCCTTCCCTGAAGTCCTTCTGCTGGGACGCTGCGCTGCAATTCACTTCTCCACAGTAGCGGGGCAAGCAAAATGCAAGGAGGAGCTACAGTAGATATGTCTCTGAAGCGTGTTCTGGGCATGCTTCGGGGTTAGAAGAATTGCCCAGAAGAAGCCAAGGGGACAAGAACTCAAGAGGCAGGCAGGCAGGCAGGCAGAGTGGCAGGGACTGCAGGGGTGCCTTGTCATTTCCACTGAGGCTGTGTTCACCAACAGGCACTCCGGCTATGGAAAGATCTTGAAAGACATTGGGGTGGGGGGGGTGGGGGAGAACAGAAATCTCATCTTCTGAGAACTTCCTCCAAGTGCCTCCTCTGAGTGAGGTTTAGAGGATGGCAACAAGGGAGAGGGCCTTCTCAGTGGTGGCTCCCTGACTGAGGACTGCTCTCCCCAGTGAAGTCTGCCTGGCCTTTCCCCAGGACCTCGACAGTGTACCGTAAGTTTTCAGCAGGTCCCAGTATTTGTATTGTTGATGGTTTAAAACTGTTTTAAACTTTATCACAGATTTTATATCATGTTATGCTATTACAAATAGAGGGAGAAAACGTGGAGGCAGTGACAGACTTTGTATTTCTGGGCGCAAAGATTACTGCAGATGCTGACTGCAGCCAGGAAATCAGAAGACGTTTACTTCTTGGGAGGAGAGCAATGACAAATCTCGATAAAATAGTTAAGAGCAGAGACACCACACTGACAACAAAGGTCCGCATAGTTAAAGCGATGGTATTCCCCGTAGTAACCTATGGCTGCGAGAGCTGGACCATAAGGAAGGCTGAGCGAAGGAAGAGAGATGCTTTTGAACTGTGGTGTTGGAGGAAAATTCTGAGAGTGCCGTGGACTGCAAGAAGATCAAACCAGTCCATACTCCAGGAAATAAAGCCAGACTGCTCACTGGAGGGAATGGCATTAAAGGCAAAACTGAAGTACTTTGGCCACATAATGAGAAGACAGGATACCCTGGAGAAGAGGCTGATGCTAGGGAAAGTGGAAGGCAAAAGGAAGAGGGGCCGACCAAGGGCAAGATGGAGGGATGATATTCTGGAGGTGACGGACTCCACCTTAGGGGAGCTGGGGGTGGCGACAGCCGACAGAAAGCTCTGGCGTGGGCTGGTCCATGAAGTCACAAAGAGTCGGAAGCGACTGAACGAATAAACAACAATGCTATTAGGTTGTATTTTTAGGGCTTGGTGTTTTGTAAACTGCCCAGAGCTTCAGCTGTTGTGCAGATCCAGAGCCCGCCCACCAGCCCTGCCCCTGATCTCTCTCAGGTTCAGCTATAGAAGGGATCCAGCTGCAAAGGGGAGCAATTCTTTGCAGTTTACCGCCTACTCTAGGATTACAAGTTCAAAGCTGCAAGAGGGCCCCTGTGCCTGGAAGAGTTGCACAGAAGGAGAACTACTACTAAAGAGCAGTACTAAGATGGAACAACTCTTAGGTGGATCCACAGTTGGCTACAGAATCGGACCCAAAGAGCGCTTCTCAACGGTACCTTCTCAAACTGGGGGGAGATAGCGAGTGGGGTACCACAGGGCTCAGTCCTGGGCCCAGGGCTCTTCAGCACTTTTGTTAATGATTTGGACGAGGAGGTGCAGGGAACGCTTATCAAGTTTGCAGATGACACAAAATTGGGTGGGATAGCTAATACCCTGGAAGACAGAAACAAACTTCAAAGTGACCTTGATAGGCTGGAGTGCTGGGCTGAAAACAACAGGATGAAATTTAATAGGGATAAATGCCAAGTTCTACATTTAGGAAAAAGAAACAAAATGCACAGTTACAAGATGGGGGATACTTGGCTCAGCAATGCGACAAACGAGAAGGACCTTGGAATTGTTGTAGATCGCAAGCTGAATATGAGCCAACAGTGCGATATGGCTGCAAGAAAGGCAAATGCTATTTTGGGCTGCATTAATAGAAGTACAGCTTCCAAATCACGTGAGGTCCTGGTTCCTCTCTTTTTGGCCCTGGTTAGGCCTCATCTAGAGTATTGCGTCCAGTTCTGGGCTCCGCAATTCAAGAAGGACGCAGACAAGCTGGAGCGTGTTCAGAGGAGGGCAACCAGGATGATCAGGGGTCTGGAAATAAAGCCCTATGAAGAGAGACTGAAAGAACTGGGCATGTTGAGCCTGGAGAAGAGAAGATTGAGGGGAGACATGAGAGCACTCTTCAAATACTTGAAAGCTTGTCACACAGAGGAGGGCCAGGATCTCTTCTTGATCCTCCCAGAGTGCAGGACACGGAATAACGGGCTCAAGTTAAAGGAAGCCAGATTCCAGCTGGACATCAGGAAAAACTTCCTGACTGTTAGAGCAGTACGACAATGGAACCAATGACCCAGGGAGGTCATGGCCTCTCCCACCCAATTAAAGATGTATTTATTCAGCAAGCTTAGGGGATATTGCTGAGTGTTTTATCTCTTTTCTGGTGCTATAGTGATGATTGTACTGTATTCTATCGTGCCTTTGTAATTTGAAAGTTTGTAACACACCCTGGGCGGATTAAAAATGTAATAAATAAATAAATAAAATGTAGAGTTATTATTTCAACTCTTTGCGTGTGTTGCATTCTTTTTATGTGGGTTGTTAGCCACCCGGGGCCCCTTGCGAAAAGGGCAAGAGATTATATTTATAAATATAAATTATATATAAATTAAATAAATACAAATCTGCCCGGTACTGCCTCATTGGTCCTTGGAGCAGAGCACCATGTCCTCTGACCAGCAGTGAGGGGTTCTGCAAGGTCCCAGGCAGGGGACTTTCTCATCACCTGTGGCTGAGAGCCGTAACCTGGCTGGGATGGAATTGGGACTTCTGGCATTAATGCTGCTGCTGAGCTTCAGCCTTCCCCTCGCGCCTGATGTGTTTTGCGACCAGCCTCCTTGCCCTCTGCCCTTGAATAGATCCAACACCGAGAGAGGGCCGTGTTGCCAATTATGAGTGATTACATAATCTGGGGCAAGCAGGCAGCACGAAAGCTCGCACAGTGACCCCCGGCGCTGACCTCGTGGACTCCGGACCCGGCAGAGTCCGATGGGAGAAGGAGGCCGAGTTGCCAGATAAAGCAGAACCTGCCACTTCCCTCATGCAGGGCTGATTCCCAGCACTTCGTACGTTCTTAGGCATATGCTGACGGGCAGTTCTAGGCAAGTCGGGGGCCCTGCACAAACGGCACACCCTCTCCCGGCCACAGAAGACCCCGGCCCCCAATTTCCTCTACTGCGGACGCCTTCGTCAGCCCATTCAAGAATTTCAAGACAATGAATCATCAGATCCAATCCACGGGACTGAAATAAACCTGCACTTTTCTAAAACCTCAATACAGATGCCTGTATTTTCTCAGAAACTGAAGGAAATGCAAGATAACGTCATCGTTTCAAAACACCCTCTGGCTTTGATCTTGCACACTGAGATCTTGGGGGGGGGGGATTTCACCCCATGTTTTAAGTAGGTATCCGCCTCAGTCAAGAAGGCTCCAGGCTGAAGCCTCCGGGCTGGCCAGGCATAGTACTAATACTAAGATCCTGTCCTTTGGGCTCTCTGCCTGCTGAAGGGACTCTCTACCTGCTGGACCTCTGCTCCCAACTCCCCTGGGCCTGCTAGTGGACATAATGAAGGTGAATGTGGCCAGGTGCGGTGGGGTGGTTGGGAGATCATTTTTCCAAGTGTGGGGGTGAACATAAGCCCTTGCCCCTATGTGCACAATCCTCTCTATATACACACCTGCCAGCTCTCCAAGCGTCAAGTGAAACGGACCCGAGTCCACAGAAGTTTCCGCCGTAAAGAAACTGTCTTTACGGTGCCACAAGAGACTCTTTCATGCTTTTCCTGCAACAGTCGGACACAGGTAAACGTTTGCAACTTAAACCCTTTGGTTACGCTTTTATCTAACGCAAGGTGATACAGATGAGTCTGGGTGGCAGATCTGTGGACCCTTTCAATCCAGACCCTGAGAAAGGCTGAGCACCTTCAAAGAACTGCAGGTTGTACAGCACGGTGATGTAGAAAGACGCACCAGGTTGTACAAAAGTATACAGGAGGGACTGGACCTTGGGAAGCTCTGGAAGGATCCAAGCTGGGGCCGGGGTGGGCTGTCCACCCAAACTCCAAATCAGAGTATGCCAGAGGCAACTGGATCAAACTGGATACCAGGAGACAGCGGAATCCTGCCTTTCAGCACAATATTTATTAAGCGGCCTGGATACAGATTAACTTCCCAGTTTGGTGTGATATTTATGGCTGCTTTGCAGGGCATTTACAGAACTGGGGACATTTCGCCTAAAGCAGGGGTGGGGAACATGTCACAGCCCTGCAGATGTTGTTGCACTGCAATTCCCATCAGCCCCAGCCAACCAAGCCAATGGTGAGGGATGATGGGGCTTGTAGTCCAAACAACATCTGGAAGGCCACATGTTCCTCATCCCTGGCCTAAAGTAAGGATTAAAGAGGGTGGGAATTTCAAACATGCAGCACAATGTGCACAATTTCAAACATGCAGACCCTAAGAATCTGAAAACGAACCTGGCTGCTGAGCCTGGACTCAATGGACCCGTCACAAGAACCGAAATTCTCTTGCTCTTTCATGCTCAAGAGGCATGTAGCTAGCCCTCATGGATGTGGAGAATGGCTTGTCCTTCCTAGTCAACCTCCTAAGGAAAAAAAATCCCCATTTCCTTTCTTCATCTCCTTTTTTCAGTGTGCTACGATACCATAATGCAGCCTTCCCCAACGTGGTGCCCTCCAGATAGGTGGGACTGCAACTCCCATCACCATTCCCAGCCATGGACCACGCTGTTTGGGAATGATGGGAGTTGTTGTCCAACACACCTGGAAGGCAGGCGGGTGAGGAAGGCTGCTGTAATGGCTAAGCCTATGAGTTATGAACCAAGGAAGTCACCGGTTCTGGATTTCCTCTCTAGCCACTCTCCATCAGCATCAGAAGACTCAGTCTATAGCACGGGGATAACGATATTCACCTACCTTACAGGGTTGTTGTAAGAAGCTGGCTTGGGGGCATGTTAAAGCACAATGTTTGACTCCCTTTACATCTGCTTTAGCAGCATTAGAAGGGGCCGATAAGGCCATCGAGACCAACCCCCCTGCTCCGGGCAGGAATCCACCTGAAAGCCTAAGGTGGGAGGGCCTCTGCTTTGCACTCGGCAGGTCCCAGGTGCGATTCAATCCCTGGCGTACCGTGGCTACCAGCTGGACCGAGGCCACCTCCCTCTGTTCCTAACCATTCGACTGACGCTTTCCTTCTGACCTAAAGAAACGTATCGCTGTTTCAAAATGTCTGCGGCGGGACCCTCTCGAAAAGCGTCTCAGCGCTTTCCCTGCGTGGCCCGGAGGCTCAACCTCACATAACCCCCAGGGAACGCTCCGTGCCCCGGGAGGTCAGAGGTCGGGGCTAGTGCCTTGTAACGGGGGCTGCATCTCCAAGGGAGCACGAGCCGGGAGCCGGGGCTCTGACCCAGGAGAGGACCTATTGATGATGCGATAAGCGTGGCCGTCAAAGGGAGGAGGTGACGGGAAGACAAAGCTACGGCAGGCGATCTGCAGGAGAGGTCGCGGAGGGCTCCGAGTCGCCACCTGCCAACAGCCAGGCCCTCTGACGGCCAGAGCAGGGGGCCATTCGGCAGCCGCTGGGATTCAGGGACGGTCAAGCTGAAGCTGGTCTCCGAAGAGCCTAGCTTCAAGTCCCCACTCCGCCGGCAACATCAGCACAGTCCAACAGATTTCAACACCTGAGCGTGTTCAGAGGAGGGCAACCAGGATGATCAGGGGGCTGGAAACAAAGCCCTATGAAGAGAGACTGAAAGAGCT
Organism: Elgaria multicarinata webbii; assembly: GCF_023053635.1. NCBI lineage: Eukaryota > Metazoa > Chordata > Lepidosauria > Squamata > Anguidae > Elgaria > Elgaria multicarinata. The sequence continues at coordinate 119,009,362 of NC_086176.1, read as the reverse complement.
GGGCAGGTTGAGCCTGGAGAAGAGAAGATGGAGGGGAGACATGAGAGCACTCTTCAAATACTTAAAAGGTTGTCACACAGAGGAGGGCCAGGATCTCTTCTCAATCCTCCCAGAGTGCAGGACACGGAATAACGGGCTCAAGTTAAAGGAAGCCAGATTCCGGCTGGACATCAGGAAAAACTTCCTGACTGTTAGAGCAGTACGACAATGGAATCAGTTGCCTGGTGAGGTTGTGGGCTCTCCCACACTAGAGGCCTTCAAGAGGCAGCAGGACAACCATCTGTCAGGGATGCTTTGGGGTGGATTCCTGCATTGAGCAGGGGGTTGGACTCGATGGCCTTGTAGGCCCCTTCCAACTCTACTATTCTATGATTCTATGATTCTACCTCCGGTAGTATATTGAAATGCTCTCCCCCGCCATGCACTAATGATCATAAGGTGCCATCCACAGGCATGGTCTTCTGTACACTGTCCTGCACTATGGCGCCTTGCACAGCTCCCATTCATTTTCATGAGCCCCGCGCATGAGAGCATGTCCCATGGGTCATCAGAACATCAGAAGAGCCCTGAGGTCGGATCAGACCCAGGGTCCATCTAGTCCAGCGTTCCGTTCACACAGCGGCCAAACAGCTGCCCACAAGAAACCCACAAGCAGGACATGAGGGCAAAAGCACACACACCCCACTCCCATTATCCCCAGCACCTGGTCCTGAAAGCCATACAGCCTCTGACAATGGTAATATATAGCCGCTCCCAGTTTGTGGAATGACTCGCCGGGAGAGATTCGTCAACTTAACTCCCTGAATTTAAGAAAGCCGTAAAGACTGGTCTCTTCCGGCAGGCCTACCCAGCTGAATTTGAAGATGCCTTTTTTAATGGTGTGCTGCTTTTAATGATGCACTGGTTTTAAACGTTTGAATTAGTTGTATGTGTTTTATGTTGTTTTTAATTGTGTTGTACCCCGCCTTGATCCAGAGGGAGAGGCGGGTAACAAATAAATAAAATTTTTATTATTATTATTATTATTATTATTATTATTATTATTATTGCGATCGTAGCTAAAAAAAATGCAAATCAGCAAAACTCAAGCTTATTGGGATTCTCCAATTTTCACCTCAAAGCTCATCCTGACTCATGTCTGGATGATAGAATCATAGAATAGAAGGGGCCTATAAGGCCATCAAGTCCAACCCCCTGCTCAGTGCAGGAATCACGAGCTTTGTTTTTATTCTGTTTGCACAAAATCCCAAGCGCATTTACATGTGCGTTTCTCCAAATGTCTGCATCAATTGTGCGCATTTTTAAATCTATGTGTTTTCCCCCACTGATTAAAGCATTCTTTTGTGCACGTTTCAAATGTACCCTTCGTTGTCGGGGGCATTTTTTATTTTATTTTTTGGTCCGCGAATCACATTGCAAGTTTACAAATGTATGGAGTTCAACTGCTGATTGTGTTCGAATCCACATTTGGATCCGAGTGACATGAAATGAGTAAATTCTGGTCAAAAACAAACAAATGAATTTCTCATACATCCCCAAATTCGTAACTAGTAGACATAAACAGCCTTATCGTCCGGATCTGCCTGATTAATCTATCTCCCGCTACGGCAGCTGAATGTGTGGTTCCATCCTCCTTTGTGGCAGCTCTGCCTCTGACCGCAGCACATTCACCAGGGCAGCAATGCCTAGTGGTCACCAGCTACCTCACGCCAGCTAGCGACACCCTGCGAGCGGCAGAGGCCCTCCCGGTTTTAAAGCTCCGAGGCCCATTTGCCACTAACCAATGCTCCGCTGACCGTGACAAACTGCAGGACGGGAGATCGATGATCCGGCCATAAAAGTCAGGGCGCATGAAGGAAAAATTAGTGCTAATCGAAGGTGCTATAGACACCAATTCCTCCCAGGAAACCTGGGCGAGAATTTAAAGCCGACTGAAAAGAAACAAAACTCAGCAATCCAGAATGGATTTCCAAAAGGCACACAAAGGAATCCAGCCCCACAACAGAAACGAGGACAAAACAGAATCGTTTAAAGAAACAATTGCGCTCGAAGGAGAAGCCGTTAAAAACCGAGGCTTGTGCACAACCAACAAGATGGAGCAGGAGACGCATTGCATCGGAGGAGAAGGTGGAAGAGGACAGATGAGGCAGCTGGGCTGAGAGTGATTTAGGCAAAACTCTCTGGCTTTTAATGGCCAGGCAGAGTCATAAAGCAACTTTTGTGCCTGCAAACAAAGGCTAAGAAACTCCTGAGCCCAGGGATACCTGTGGGCCATGCAGCCCCCACTCTGACGGAGGCAAAGCTCTGTTAGTCAGCCTGCAGGTATCAAGGTGCAAAGTGTTTCAGGGGCCTCACTTCAGGCTTCCACCCCTACCTAAAGCAAAAGAAAAGAGCCAGGGCTTGATCCAAAGGGCGCCCACTGCATTGCCCAGTGATCTCGGAAGGCAGAGCAACCTCTGAGCCCAAAGCTACAAATCCCCGGCTGACAGTCCTCACAGCTGTATAGAATGCTTTTTATAAATAGTTGTTACAATTCCTAACTGCAGATCAGTTTTTACTGTGCGCATGCGTGAGCTACTTAAGTTCACACCTGCACAATGAGTGACAATGCTGATGCTGACTTTTCATTGCAAAAATTCCAGCTCATCTATCCATCTATTTATCCTGGTAAGAAGCCAAAAATTCTGGCACAGAAACACACATGAACTAGAGAGAGAGAGAGACAGAGAGAGAGACAGAAACTGCTTCAGAAGTAAAAGCCAAAAAAAAAAAAAATATTCCACAAAATAAAGGTAGCCATAAGGAAAGCAAGAGTGCCTCTGAGCCCGTGCAAGGCACATTTCAAGTCACCAGAGAGAGATAATGGCTGTGCTCTTAAGAATACTTCCGTGGAAGCAGCTGACCTGCCTTTGCTAACCTGCTCCTTCCCCCAATCTGGGATTAGGAGGGAACGAGTTCCAGCAGGTCGCTTCCGGAAAGGAACATCACAGGCCCAACCCTGCAAGCAACGACGCTCGCCCTCTGCACCCTTGAGCTGAAGCACAATCCTTGCCACCTTCACTCAGAAGTAAGTCTCACTGATTTCACAGAATCATAGAATAGCAGAGTTGGAAGGGGCCTACAAGGCCATCGAGTCCAACCCCCTGCTTAATGCAGGAATCCACCCTAAAGCATCCCCGACAAAGGGTTGTCCAGCTGCCTCTTGAAGGCCTCGAGTGTGGGAGAGCCCACAACCTCCCTTGGTAACTGATTCCATTGTCGTACTGCTCTAACAGTCTGGAAGTTTTTCCTGATGTCCAGCTGGAACCTGGCTTCCTTTAACTTCAGCCCGTTATTCCGTGTCCTGCACTCTGGGAGGATCAAGAAGAGATCCTGGCCCTCATCTGTGTGACAACCTTTTCAGTATTTGGTATTAAGTATTCAGTGGGTCTTCTTCCAGGTAAGTATTCCTACGAGTACAGCCTTACTCTCTCAGGGCAGTGGATTTTGGATTTATGGCTCATTTGAAGGTCTCATTGACCTTGTTCACACATAATGCTACAACAAGCCATGGGGTGGCTTGCTGTAGTGTCTGAACTCATCCCTGCAAACACACCATGGTTTGTTAACCAGCTGTAAACCACAAATAGAATCCATGGTTTGTTGTTGGCTTACAAAGTCTGGCATGTTTAAATCACAGCTTGTCGTGATGTCAGAATGCAGAACCATGGCTTATCTCTGGCTTGTTTGCGCAAAGGTTTGCCTAGAACCAGAGGCGCCCGGCAAGAGCAACCTAAAAATGAAACTGCTTTGAAGGCTAGCAAAATTGGCAGGAGAGAAACAAACCAGAAAAAGGTAAAAAATAACCCCCCGTTTGTTCATCTACAAGACAATCCATGGCTAAAGAACAAAGCCATGGTTACCATAAACTAGGCTTAGCGTTATGTGTGAACACAGCCATTGAGTGAGTGAGGTTACCCTAAATTGAGCCAGGTAATTTCTGTCGAGTCCTGGCAGCCAAAGGGTTAGCGTTCCACAAAGCCCTGACGCACAGATAAATATTCAGCAGGTATATAACTCTGGGCAAGAGCATTTGCAACAACTCACATTTATTTTTATTTCATTTTAAGAATCTGAACCTTGTTTTTCCCCTTAAAAAAAAGGAGTCACTCAAATTTATTAAGAAAACGTTTTTAAAGAACAGACCGGCTCTTGTTAAAACACATGTACAACACACAAAAAGCGGCGGCAAAGCCCAAAACCACACTGCGGTGAACCTCGCAATCCGTCAGTGGAGTGAAGCAACCGCACAGCAGTGCCGCCCGGCTCGGAGAGGTCCGGGGGCGAACGGGCAGGCATCTGGACTTGCTCGTCTCTCCACAGCCTCGGGGGCCGCTCCACCCACCGATGCCGTATAAAGGCAGGAATGTTCAGCCACTCGGAGCCCGGTGGCACAATTACCGCCCGGCCTGCTTTGCCTGCCTGATGTTTGCAGCGCGGAACTTCAACGAAGCAAAAACAGGTGTGACCTCAAAGCTTTGGTATCTATTTTTCCACCATTTATTAACCTCTAACCTTTTATCTGGGGGGCGCCTGGAGATGCATAAACATGTTTCATCAAACCGGGGCCAAAGGTCGCCTTTTAAGCGGAGACAATTGCGGAGCGAAATGACAGAGGGGCGGCGGCAGTGGCGGCACGGAGGGTTTTAGGCCTTCATTAAACGCATTGATCAGCAGGCTCCCAAAGCCTTTGATAATGTCATCCCACCCTTTAATGGGGGAACGTTTGGGGCGGGGCGGGGCGGGGGGGGGGGAGGCGGCACGCAGGGCGGTTTTCTCGCATGTTGCCACAAGCAGATGGGCCCGGGGTGGGTGGGTGGGTGGGGGTGTCGACTTAACCGTTTCATCCCCTCTGCTTCCAAAAGCCTCGAGAAAACGGCGCAGGCTTTCGCCGCGTGGTTCTGATGCCTTGTGCAGGCGCAGAACCTGGCAAAGCTCAGCAGAGGAATTCATGCTACCGCCGCCGTGCGCATGACCTCGTGCAGGCGATGCCAGGTGGCATCTGGAAACTGGCACTGCCTCTTTTCACTGAAAGCCCACTTCTAGTGGTCTCAGCCTTGCCCAACCTAGCTCCCTCCAGATGTGTTGGACTACAACTCCCATCATTCCCAGCTAGGGCCATGCAGCCCAACACATCTGGAGCGTTGCCAGGATTGGGAAGGCTGCGCTAGAGCCACGTTATACACCACTGTTCAGAACCAAGTGGCCAGGTGGCTTCTTTTACATCGGACCATCCTCTCTTTGAAGGGCTGCCCTGTCCAAGTACCGCATGTAGGGGAAAAAAACCATAAGAAGAAAAAGGCAGACGTGTACTCTGGTGCGAAGTAAGGTTTAAAATATTTAATAATGATTTCTTCAATAAAAAATGATATGTAAATTCAAATAAGACAGATTGACGCGTACACTAGCGCGACATTTTGGGCCCTTAGGTCCTTCATCAGTGTATGCGTCAATCCGTACACGCCTCCCTTTTTCTTCTATTGTCATTGGCGCTTTTGTCCCTTTTCCACTCCAACCATCCACAGGGAACACTTGGAAAGAAGGCTGGGCAGGTCACCGCCTTCCACTGTACTTCATTTCTGTTTAAGAGTACAACCCTACGCATGTTCAGACAGAAAAAACAGTCCTATCACTCCCAGCATTTCCTGGGGAACGCTGGGAGTTGTAGGACTTTTTTCTGTTTCATAAGAACATAAGAAGAGCCCTGATGCTGGATCAGACCAAGGGTCCATCTAGTCCAGCACTCTGTTCACATAGGGGCCCACCAGCCATCGGCCAGGGACCAACAAGGCAGGACGTGGTACAACAGCACCCTCCCACCCATGTTCCCCAGCAACTGGCATATACAGGATTACTGCCTCAGATACTGGAGATAGCACACAACCATCAGGGCTAGTAGCCATTGATAGCCTTCTCCAGGAATTGATCCAACCCCCTTTTAAAGCCATCCAAAGTGGTGGCCATCACTACATCCTGTGGTAGTGAATTCCATAATTTAATTATGCGCTGTGTGAAGAAGTCCTTCCTTTTATTTGTCCTGAATCTCCCACCAATCAGCTTCAGGGGATGACCCCATCAGGTTCTGGTATTATGAGAGAGGGAGAAAAATGTCTCCCTGTCCACCTTCTCCGCACCAGGCATAATTCTGTACCCCTCTATCATGTCTCCCCTCAGCCTCCTTTTTTCCAAGCTAAACAATCCCAGCTGTTGCAACCTTGCCTCATAGGGGAGATGCTCCAGCCCCTTAATAATTGTAGTTGCCCTTTTCTGCACTTTTCCCAGCTGCATAATATCCTTTTTTTAAGTGTGATGACCAGAACGGTACACAGTATTCTAAGTGTGGTCACACCATCGATTTGTATAAGGGCAGTAGGATACTGGCCGTTTTATTCCCAACTCCTTTTCTTATAACGCCTAACATGGAGTTTGCCTTCTTTACAGAGGCCACACACTGGGTGGACGTTTTCATCGAGCTTTTCCATCACAATCCCAAGGTCTCCTTCTTGTTTGGTCACCACCAGCTCAGATCCCATCAGGTTATCCTAGAAGTTGGGTTTTTTTGCCCCAACGTGCATCACCTTACACTTGCTTACATTGAACCCACTCTCCCAGCTTGGAGAGATCCAATGCATGTCCAACCTGAGATCCAACCTTCCCACTGCCATTGTCACCAGTTGTTATTGCTCCTCCTCCTCTTTCTCATGATTGCCCCCCACTTGCTTGTTTGACAGGTAGAAAGAGTCATCGGCTCCTCCACCTTCTCAACACGACCCTTGTTTGGGCCAGAGTAAGAAGCAGGGGAAGAACAAACAGGTTGCAATGGTGAAGAGGAGGAACAACTCAAGGGAGGTCTTGTCAGTGGGCTCTAATTCCTGGGAGCCCTTGGCAAGTGCTATCCATCACAGGGCGCACACAGAAACAGGGCAACCTGGTCGTCCGCCGGCATCTCAAGGAGGAGAGGGCAAGGCGGGGAGGGAGAAGCTGGGGTCTGGATGAGAACCTTCCACAGGCCACCAGTTGCCCACCCCTGATCTAGGCAAACACTGCAGTTCTTGTTCAAGTGCTTTAGGGTGGATTCCTGCATTGAACAGGGGGTTGGACTTGATGGCCTTGTAGGCCCCTTCCAACTCTGCTATTCTATGATTCTATGAAGTTCATGAAGGTCGCTTTACTAATTCTCAACAGCTACACAGTTCATGTGTTTGTAATACTACAAACAAGAAAGATCTTGGAATTGTTGTAGATCACAAGCTGAATATGAGCCAACAACGCGATATGGCTGCAAGAAAGGCAAATGCTATTTTGGGCTGCGTTAATAGAAGTATAGCTTCCAAATGGTGTGAGGTCCTGGTTCCTCTCTATTTGGCCCTGGTTAGGCCTCATCTAGAGTACTGCGTCCAGTTCTGGGCTCCACACTCAAAGAAGGATGCAGACAAGCTGGAGCGTGTTCAGAGGAGGGCAACCAGGATGATCAGGGGTCTGGAAAGAAAGCCCTATGAAGAGAGACTGAAAGAACTGGGCATGTTTAGCCTGGAGAATAGAAGATTGAGGGGAGACATGATAGCACTCTTCAGATACTTAAAAGGTTGTCACACAGAGGAGGGCCAGGATCTCTTCTCGATCCTCCCAGAGTGCAGGACACAGAATAACGGGCTCAAGTTACAGGAAGCCAGATTCCGGCTGGACATCAGGAAAAACTTCCTGACTGTTAGAGCAGTATGACAATGGAATCAGTTTCCTAGGGAGGTTGTGGGCTCTCCCACACTGGAAGCCTTCAAGAGGCAGCTAGACAACCCTCTGTCAGGGATGCTTTAGGGTGGATTCCTTCATTGAGCAGGGGGTTGGACTCCATGGCCTTGTAGGCCCCTTCCGACTCTACTATTCTATGATTCTATGTCTAAGGCCCTGCAGTGAAGCCTTGCAAGGCACTAGATGTGAGTTACTTTGCTGCTTAGGTCTAGCAAACTGTTATGACTCAGGTCCTTTGCCATCCAACAAAAATTGAAACGCTGAGAATTTTAAAACGAATTATAACAACACTGCCTCGTACTATTTAGCCAAGGGCAATGGTTAGCACCACTAACCTAAACAGAGAATGGCCGCTATTGGGTGGTATAGAAATGTAATGATAATAATAATAATAATAATAATAATAATAATAATAATAATAATATTCATTTAGGCATCAGTCCCTTTGATTTCAATGGATCTTGCTTCCAGGTAAATGTCATTAGAATGCCTGCCTGGATTCCTCACTTTTATCTTTTCAGAAGTTGCCAGGGATGAATGGAGACATGCATCAGAATATTTGTCGAGACCACACTGCCGCTTTGAGCAGAGCCAGGGAGAGGGATCCCTCGTCCGGCTGAAGGTACCGGAGGAATAAAGCCGAGTGAGGGAGGAGCTGGCCCAGTGGACGTGGGTGGCTCTGATATCAGTGGGGCAATGAATCTGCTCCGGGTTTCAGTCGGAACTCAAAAAGAGCTATCTTCACCTTGGAGAGCTTCTTTAGCGCTCTGACTGAAACCCGGAACGGATTCACCGCCCCACCGACATCAGAGCCACCCCGCCTCCACTGAGCTGGCCGAGTTGGAGCTTGTCCAGGAGACAGGCGCGCAAACGCTGACACAGATTTCCAATGTGAAAAGTTCAAGGCCTGAAGGCCAAGGTCTCAGGGGGGAGATTAGATGGGCTCTATTTACACTGGAGAGGAGACTGATAAGCGTGGATGGAACCGGGTCTATAAAATAATGAGAAAATGCCGATTGCCGAGCTGCTGGCTCCTCCTCTCGCAAGCACCGCACGACCAAGGAGAAGGGACGTTGTCAGCCCACAAGCAGATCTAAGGGAAGGATTTCGAAGCCCGGGCAAAACTGGCCTGGGAGACTCTCTGCCACATGCATGTGGGATAGCAAACGTCTTGCGAAAAACTCCATGCCGGCTCTTGCCGGATCGTATGCAAGAGCCACTGTGGTGCAGTAGTTGAGTTGCACTAGGACAGGAGAGACCCGGGTTCAAATCCGCACTCAGCCATATCACTCACTGGGTGACCTGGGGCCAGTCACTTATTTTCAGCCTCATCTACTGTACCTCACAAGACTCTTGTGAGGATAAAGAAGGAGAGAAGGAGAGGAAAGTATGTATACCTGGGTGAGTTCCCTGCAGAAAGGACAGCATAAGGGCATAAGAACAGCCATGTTGGTCCAGCGCTCTGCTCACACAGTGGCCAGCCAGCTATCAGCCAGGGAACCACAAGCAGGTGCAAGAGCACCCCCCTGCCCATGTTCCCCAGCAACTGGTGTATGTAGGCTCACTGCTTCTGATACTGGAGGTAGCACATAGCCGTCAGGACTAGTAGCCATGGATAACCTTCTCTTCCTGGAATTTGTCTATAGCCCTTTTAAAGTCATCCAAGTTGGTGGCCCCTGTCACCATGTATTAATTTTGTAGATCACAAGCTGAATATGAGCCATCAGTGCGATATGGCTGCAAGAAAGGCCAATGCTATTTTGGGCTGCATTAATAGAAGTATAGATTCCAAATCACGTGAGGTACTGGTTCCTCTCTATTCGGCCCTGGTTAGGCCTCGTCTAGAGTACTGCGTCCAGTTCTGGGCTCCACAATTCAAGAAGGATGCAGGCAAGCTGAAGCGTGTTCAGAGGAGCAACCAGGATGATCAGGGGTCTGGAAACAAAGCCCTATGAAGAGAGACTGAAAGAACTGGGGGCCTGCTTAGCCTGGAGAAGAGAAGATTGAGGGGAGACATGAGAGCACTCTTCAAATACTTAAAAGGTTGTCACACAGAGGAGGGCCAGGATCTCTTCTCGATCCTCCCAGAGTGCAGGTCATGGAATAACGGGCTCAAGTTAAAGGAAGTCAGATTCCAGATGGACAGCAGGAAAAACTTCCTGACTGTTAGAGCAGTATGAGAATGGAATCAGTTACCTAGGGAGGTTGTGGGCTCTCCCACACTAGAGGCCTTCAAGAGGCAGCTGGACAACCATCTGTCACGGATGCTTTAGGGTGGATTCCTGCCTTGAGCAGGGGGTTGGACTCAATGGCCTTGTAGGCCCCTTCCAACTCTGCTATTCTATGATTCTATGAACTTATTAATGTAATAAATAAAATAAATAATAGGTACAGGTGACAATCTCCCAGTTGAGGTCTGGAGTGGCATCAAAGGGCCGAGACCAAATTACACAGCTCTGGTCACCTGCAAACAGCCGGCTCCGGAAGAGCAGGCCCTGAAATCCAGGGACAGCAACTGCTGGATTGCCAGCTGGATAGAATATGGGTCAGGCTGCAACCTGGAGGAGGCGTGAGAAGAGACAGACACAGATTCTCCACTCGTCCTACTTGCCAGCTTCTCCGTGGCCCATCATGAGCACGACTCCAGGTGTGCTGCACAGGTGACGGGGGAGGCAAGCGGAAGAGGTGCAAGACGCGGCGCTGCAGAATCGAAAGCGGCACTAGCTCGCAACCTGGCAGCCCCGAATGTTTTGCGCTGCTCCACCCTGAACTTTGAAAGAATAGAATGCAAGCAAGAGTCAACCCTTGTCCGCAGGTGTCGTTACGAAGACACACCGCCGGTCAACCGTTCAGCTGCAATCTCATTTTGCAGGCAACAAGCCATTTTGTGGGCAAACAACAGACAGATGGCTCCTAGCCCTACTGATCAGAGGGTGTCATGCAGGATTTTTTTTGTGTTTTTTTTTATTTATTTATTTATATAGCACCATCAATGTACATGGTGCTGTACAGAGTAAAACAGTAAATAGCGAGACCCTGCCGCATAGGCTTACATTCTAATAAAGTCATAGTAAAGCAATAAGGAGGGGAAGAGAAAGCAAACAGGCACTGGGTAGGGTAAAACTAACAGTATAAAGTCAGAACAAATTCATGCTTCAAGGTGGATTCCTGCGCTGAACAGGGGGTTGGACTCGATGGCCTTAGAGGCCCCTTCCAAGTCTACTGTTCTATGACCGCCTGCAGCCACCATGAGTTCCACAAGGGAAGAAAGGCAGGATAGAAATGCAATCGGAGAGAAATCATCACGAAGAGAATACCAGCCGCTTGGTTGATCTGCTCTGCTTTCTCCGCCTCCGAGGCCAGGATCTGAGCCTGCTTGTCCCCCTCAGCCACATTGATGGCCGACTCCCGGGTCCCTTCGGACTCCAGCACGGTCGCCCGCTTGCGATGCTCAGCCTCATGCCACCACCGTAAAATTCCACGAACGAGGCAGGGCAGTTGCACAATAAAAGCTGCATCTTAAAGCTTTGGACCAGCCTTTCTCAACCTGGGGCACTCCAGATGTGTTGGACTGCATCTCCCAGAATGCCCCAGCCAGCTGGCTGGGGCATTCTGGGAGTTGTAGTCCAACACATCTGGAGCGCCCCAGGTTGAGAAAGGCTGCTTTGGACTATGGCATAGCCACACTACAAACCTGGTGGTTTTATACCACTTGCCCAACTGGTGTGGTTTGCTAAACTGATATAGTCTGCCCATCAAAGAGCCCTTGCAACCGAAGTCTGGCAAAGTGCCGAGAATTCTGCGTTAGAGATCACCCGCTCCTTCTCCCAGAACTACAATTCCAGGACCCAATGAAGAAGGAATGTTGATTATACTTCTTTATGTCTGTAGTGTAGATCTGCCCTAGGACAGGGCGGGCAGAAAATAGATCTCCAATTGTTTTGGACTTCAACATCCAGCATTTCTGACCATAGGCTATGTTGGCAGGGGCTTCTGGGAGTTGAAGTCCAAAACATCCAGAGGTCCACCCCTGCCCTAGGAAATGGCAAATGCCACTCAAAAGGGATAAATATCCACTGCCCACCCCTGCTGAGAGCCTCCTCTTATGAGAGGTCACTCCACCCTTTGACCCATGACCACGAAATCAAAACTCAGTCTGGGATGAGTTCTGGGGCTGTTACCCCAGAGTAACAGTTTGTATAAACAGGCCCTGAGTATTTTGTCCTTGATCTACAGAAAGTATTAATGTTCCAGCTATCCTAACTGGATCCTGATTAACATTATTGGGGGGCCATGAGACAGTAAAGGTTTTGGGGTTCCTCTTGCAACAATGAGCTAAGAACATCAGAAAAGCCCTGATGTTGGGTCAGACCAAGGGTCCATCTAGTCCAGCAGTCTGTCCACACAGGGACCAGGCAGCCGTTGGACAGGGACCCACAAGCAGGATACATGATAGCACGCTTCAAATACTTAAAATGTTGTCACACAGAGCAGGGCCAGGATCTCTTCTCGATCCTCCCAGAGTGCAGGACACGGAATAATGGGCTCAAGTTAAAGGAAGCCAGATTCCAGCTGGACATCAAGAGAAACTTCCTGACTGTTTGAGCAGTACGACAATGGAATCAGTTACGTAGGGAGGTTGTGGGCTCTTCTCCCACCCTAGAGGCCTTCAAGAGGCAGCTGGACAACCATCTGTCAGGGATGCTTTAGGGTGGATTCCTGCATTAAGCAGGGGGTTGGACTCGATGGCCTTGTGGGCCTCTTCCAACTCTACTATTCTATGATTCTAAGCTTTCATATCTTTGCAGAAGAAAGATGCACAGGGGACCCTCACATACTTAAAGGAGCCTTTTTTTTATTGTGCCTCACGGCCGTTCCCGTTACAACCCCACAAAGTAGCCATTAGGCCCTAGTTGGCAAGTTAAAAGTGCTGGGCTTTTAAAGCTTTTGCTGCTTTTAGGAGCCTGCAAATGAAATTCCCCCAACTGTTATCCAGAGTTTCAGATGGAAGACTTGGTAAGGGATGCCAAAGTCCCCTGCTATTGTGGCACTTTTTGTAAGCAGTCAGAGAGTTGCACTTTGCTCAGGTGGAATGTACAACTTCCCTCACCTCCCTCTCTTTGTCACACACACACACACACACACAGAGCAATTGTGCAATCACACTGTTGCCTTTCCTTGATAGCAACCTCCAAGCAAAAAAGCCCTTTTTTAATCATGTTTGTATTGATATAATTAGTAACTCATTTAACACCATCGATAGAGCTATATTCCTCTATAAACAGAAGAATTAAACTGTCAAGCCCTGGAAATCAATACCCCCGCCGAGAACAGGCCTGGGCTGCTCTCCGTTCAAAAACCAGAAGGCAAGAGGGGTGTGCACGTCCTTGTGCGCACAAGCCGATGTATCGTATCTGCCTCTGCACAAAATTGCAGCATCACGGAACCCTGGAATTGGATGGTCATCTGGTCCGAATGGCCTCCTGCAGCGGAGGGACTTAACCCCACAACCCCCCTCCTGGGCCAATATCATACAGCACCATCCAGACCACGATGGACTACAAATAGAAAGCAGGTGCACTGCCAGAGGCATTTCTCAAAGCAACAGCCGCAGACGGCTCAAGCAAGTGAGCCAAGCCACATGCTGCAGGGCAAATCTATTTTTTTTAAAAAAAAAACCTAAAAAACCATCCCTCTGCCTTGCAAAAAAGCCACACCGACCTGGTGGTCAATTCCTGCCTGATCCCAAATATAAGAATCTCCTGGAAGCCAAGTGCAGGACAAAACCACGTCCCACATCTTCCGAAGTGGGCTACCATCCCAAAGTGGGGTGTGATAGTAGAGGGGAGAATGCGGGGGGGGGGGTGCTAATGAGCATGCTTAAAACTTTTACTGGGCCAAAGCAGGGGTGCAGGACCTCAGGCAAAATCTGGCCTGCCTGGGGTCTCCCCCTCTCCCTAGCCACCGTTTGCTGGTTTCTCGGCTTTTGTGCAGTTTGCCCCCCCCCCCCGGCCCATCGTAAGAGCTTAAAAAGGCTTCGTTATTGGCAGTAAAGGATGCTGGTTGTCTTGGCCCCGCCCCTCCTACCTTCGGCCCCGCCCATTGCTGGAACGGGGTGGGGTGGGAGTGTCCCCACAGCGCAGCCTTCTTCAACCTGGGGTGCTCCAGATGTGTTGGACTGCATCTCCCAGAATGCCCCAGCCAGCAGCTGGGGCATTCTGGGAGTTGTAGTCCAACACATCTGGAGCGCCCCACGTTGAGGAAGGCTGCCACAGCAGAACTCAGTCTTCAGTCCGAAAGGCACTCTGCACCACTGGCCTAGAGGAACCCTCTGAAAGCGAAATAGGTTTAAGGAAACTGGTAAAAACAATATATCAAATTTTGGTATAACTATGCCTGTTAAAATAAAATCATGCCGTATATAGAAAATATTTTAATCTTAAAATAAGATCTGATTGCGTAACTAATATCTCAACTTCATGTAGGCCGGAATATGCAGGATAAGCTTATGCAATCAGATATTATAACTTGGGAGTCAAGCCTCTTGAAGACAGGAGGGAACACCTTTTTTGTAAGATTCTTGAAGACTTATGGAAATCAGCTTTGCGCCCTATAGAAACTCCCCCTCTATCTGGGGCATAAAAAGTTGTTTTAAAATTTGCATAATAAGTTTTTTTAAAATCCGCATATAATTCTCTCCCCGTTGATGAAGAAGACCTTTTATGGTCGAAACACGTTTGGGATTTATATTTGATGTTTGCTGTATGTGGACCGACCTGTTTAAATTTAAAGTGTACATATTTGTTTTAAGATTAAAAATATTTTCTACAAACAACATGATTTTATTTTAACAGGCATAGTTATACCAAAATTTGATATATTGTTTTTACCAGTTTCCTTAAACCTATTTTGCTTTCAGGTTTGTTTTTGGTTTAAGATAACATTCTTTATTAGTCTTCTAGAGGAACCCTCCCCTATTATTTATTTATTTAGAATCATAGAATCATAGAATATCAGAGTCGGAAGAGGCCTACAAGGCCAAGTCCAACCCCCTGCTCAAGGCAGGAATCCACCCTAAAGCATCCCTGACAGATGGTTGTCCAGCTGCCTCTTGAAGGCCTCCAGTGTGGGAGAGCCCACAACCTCCCTAGGAAACTGGTTCCATTGTCGTACTGCTCTAACAGTCAGGAAGTTTTTCCTGATGTCCAGGAATAAATAAAAGTTTATTTAAAACATTTATATCCCACCCTATATCATTAAGATCTCAGAGCAGTGTACAGATAAAAGCCTAAAACAATAAATATGTACAGTTAAAAACAAATTAAAAACTAATTATGTGCATTTGTGCACACCTGCTAGGATTGGAGAACTCCACTGAGAAATCTGGAGATGTGCAAATTGTGAAAGACAACCGAGTTTTGGTTCACAAGTTTCGTAAGTTCGCATTTAAATGTAAACCAAATTTCTCCCCCATCCTTAATGTTGATGATGTTACGCTGCTCCTTTTCTCACTGGCTTCCAATTCATGTCCAGGCCCAATTCGAAGTACCTGTCAGAACACCTGCTTAAGGTCACGGAACGTCTTTTAGTGCCCCATTCCGAGAGTGGCATCAAAGGGAAAGACCTGGCTGGACATTAGGAAAAACTTCCTGACTGTTAGAGCAGTACGACAATGGAATCAGTTCCCTAGGGAGGTTGTGGTCTCTCCCACACTAGAGGCCTTCAAGAAGCAGCTGGACAAGCATCTGTCAGGGATGCTTTAGGGTGGATTCCTGCACTGAGCGGGGGGTTGGACTTGATGACCTTGTAGGCCCCTTCCAACTCTACTCTTCTATGATACTATGTGTCAGAACAATGGTCTATCTAGTCAATGACCTAGGGAGATGGTGGGCTCTCCCACACTAGAGGCCTTCAAGAGGCAGCTGGACAACCATCTGTCAGGGATGCTTTAAGGGGGATTCCTGCATTGAGCAGGGGGTTGGACTTGATGGCCTCAGAGGCCCCTTCCAACTCTACTCTTCTATGATTCTATGACCTTTTCAGTGGTGGCCTCCTGGCTCTCTGGAATGCACTCCCTGGGGAAGCTTGCCTAACACCCGTATTGTTAACTTTCCAGCACCAGGCTAAGACTTTTCTCTCAGGCATTTTAAGCGTTTTTAGTATTTTCAGTAGTTCATCCCTGCGCTGTGGCTTTAACTCTGGTACCTAATGGTGGTTTTAGTTTCTTACTTTTGTACGGTATTCTATGCTGTGTTGCTATATGTCTATTGGTTTCATGCCAAGTTGGATTTTGTTGTTTTATGGTGATTTGGTTGTATTTTTATTATGTTTTAAATTGATGCATACAACACCCAGAAATCTCTTTTACGAGGCATCTAACAAATATAATAAATAAACCAACCAAACAAAAAACCCAACTGTTTGGAACTGGGCACGCACATCCAAAACAGCAGGCGGTCTCATCATATTTTCCACTACTTCATCTACTTCGGCCCTCAAAAGCGCAAATTATTCTCTCCTCTGTGATACCAAATAAAATGACAGATGTGAGCAGAATTATAACACGGCCGAAGTATCCGAAACATACTGAACACAACACCTGCGCTGACCTGCTTCGTTCTTTTACTCTAAAAGCAGAGAATACAGCTCAGTTACCGTCCAACTAACCCTGCATACTTTTGAGGGGGGGGGGGAGTTGCTGATGAAGAAGCGTTCTGTGTAACCCGAAACCTTGCTTCCTGCCCACGGAAAGGACTCCTCTACCTCCTGGCTCTCGTGCGCTGCAGGTCGCCGACCCGTCTTGCCTGGGGGGGGGGGGTCTTCCGGACCTATCCGACTGCCGGCCCCCCGCCCTCCTCTGATAGTCATGGAGATGTTATTACTTCAGGCCTGTGGATAACCAGGGGGGCTTCGCCAGCGGGGCCAAAGGTCACGCTGTTGACGGTGTTTATTAAAGGCCTGGAATTAAGACCTGTTCCGTGGCTTTCTCTCTTCCAATTATTTCTCCGAGAAAAATAATATTGACTTTAGCTCATTTAACATACTGAAAAAGCAGTGAGATTTGAGTTCCTCCCCACAAGGTACCTCACAAGTGGACAGGCTCCCTCATCCACTGCTAGTTGCTGTGGTAAAAAGCCCCCTCTTCAAAGGTATCAACAACCACAATTTTATTAACAATTTGGACGAGGAGGTGCAGGGAACGCTGATCAAATTTGCAGACGATACAAAATTGGGTGGGATAGCTAATACCATGGAAGACAGAAAGAAACTTCAAAGTGATCTTGGTAGGTTGGAGTGCTGGGCTGAAAACAACAGGATGAAATTTAATAGGGATAAATGCCAAGTTCTACATTTAGGGAATAGAAACCAAATGCACAGTTACAAGATGGGGGAGACCTGGCTCAGCAATACTACAAACGAGAAGGACCTTGGAATTGTTGTAGATCGCAAGCTGAATATGAGCCAACAGTGCGATACGGCTGCAAGAAAGGCAAATGCTATTTTGGGCTGCATTAATAGAAGTATAGCTTCCAAATCACGGGAGGTACTGGTTCCTCTCTATTCAGCCCTGGTTAGGCCTCATCTAGAGTATTGCGTCCAGTTCTGGGCTCCACAATACAAGAAGGACGCAGACAAGCTGGAGCGTGTTCAGAGGAGGGCAACCAGGATGATCAGGGGTCTGGAAACAAAGCCCTATGAAGAGAGACTGAAAGAACTGGGCATGTTTAGCCTGGAGAAGAGAAGATTGAGGGGAGACATGAGAGCACTCTTCAAATACTTCAAAGGTTGTCACACAGAGGAGGGCCAGGATCTCTTCTCGGTCCTCCCAGAGTGCAGGACACGGAATAACGGGCTCAAGTGACAGGAAGCCAGATTCCAGCTTGTCATCAGGAAAAACTTCCTGACTGTTAGAGCAGTACGACAATGGAACCAGTTACCTAGGGAGGTTGTGGGCTCTCCCGTACTAGAGGCCTTCAAGAGGCAGCTGGGCAACCATCTGTCAGGGATGCTTTAGGGTGGATTCCTGCATTGAGCAGGGGGTTGGACTCGATGGCGTTGTAGGCCCCTTCCAACTCTGCTATTCTATGATTCTATGATTCTAAGAACATTACCTTTTGCCCGCTTTCATGCAAAAGTTGTTGAGAACTCCACTGTCCAAAGCTTGAGCTTCCCTCCCAGCACTCAAGATGTGGCTGACACAGAAAGGGTTTCTATTCGATTAAACGCCCTCTAAATGGGAAATATATTCAATGACGTTAACACTTCCAAATGTCTTTGGTTGGGCCTATGCTACTAGACCTCATGGAAGCTTGCTCAATTGGCAGGCTCAATACCATGGCTGAACTCCGAACCGGAGAGATGCCACAGCTCGGTCAGAGCATGGGTCCTGGAAGCCATCGCCCAGATGTGGGGAGGCCGGCGGGCTGCCCTGGGGGATGAAGGGCACGCAAGAGCAGGCACAGTCCCGGGGAGAGCCTCAGCACTCAAATCAGATGGAGCCTTACCAGGAGCCAGCAGAAGACAGCGGCAATGAGCAGGGGGTTGGACTGGATGGCCTTGTAGGCCCTTCCAACTTCACTATTCTATGGTTCTATGCATGCTGGCTGAGAGTGGCTGGGAAGTGCAGAACAACACATCTGGCATGAGCACCAGGTTGGGGAAGGCTGGTTTATGTTGTAATATAATAATAATAATAATAATAATAATAATAATAATAATAATAATAATAATTTTGTTACCCGCCTCTCCCTCCAGATCAAAATTCAGCTCCAGGCTAAATGAGAGTTGGGCAGTCACATAATCATAGATGATGATGATGATTTATTACATTTATATACTGCCCTATAGTCGAAGCTCTCTGGGCGGTTTAGAACAGTTAAAGTTGGAAGGGGTCTCTAAGGCCATCGAGTCCAACCCCCTGCTCAATGCAGAAATCCACCCTAAAGTATCCCTGACAAATGGTTGTCCAGCTGCCTCTTGAAGGCCTCTAGTGTGGGAGAGCCCACAACCTCCCTAAGTAACTGGCTCCATTGTCGTACTGCTCTAACAGTCAGGAAGTTTTTCCTGATGTCCAGCCAGAATCTGGCTTCCTGTAACCGTTATTCCGTGTCTTGCACTCTGGGAGGATCGAGAAGAGATCCTGGCCCTCCTCTGTGTGACAACCTTTCAAGTATTTGAAGAGTGCTCTCATGTCTCCCCTCAATCTTCTCTTCTCCAGGCTAAACATGCCCAGTTCTTTCAGTCCATACCCCTGATCATCCTCATAGGGGAAACGTTTCAATTTTTGTTTGGGAAAGAGAAGGAAAGTATACCTACCGTTGTCTCTGGTCCTGGCTCAAATTAAGTCCTTGAGAAGAGAAGATTGAGGGGAGACATGATTGCACTCTTCAAATACTTAAAAGGTTGTCACACAGAGGAGGGCCAGGATCTCTTCTCGATCCTCCCAGAGTGCAGGACACGGAATAATGGGCTCAAGTTAAAGGAAGCCAGATTCCGGCTGAACATTAGGAAAAAAATCCTGACTGTTAGAGCAGTACGACAATGGAACCAGTTACCTAGGGAGTCCGTGGGCCTACAAGAGGCAGCTGGACAACCATCTGTCAGGGATGCTTTTAGGTGGATTCATGCATTGAGCGGGGGGTTGGACTTGATGGCCTTATTTGGGCCTCACCATTCTTGTTTTCTCCTCTCGCCCTGCCCTTGGTCCATCAGTCCACCTACCGCGCTCCCATACAATTCAATTGAGAATGTAATCTCCTGGGAGCAGAATTGCCCCCCGTTTGCCCCTAAAGTGCCACCTCTGCAAAATGTCTCAGAGGTTAAGGGTCTCCCGGCTTGCACCTTCAACATGGCTGTGAGTTTGATCTCTGGAGGGTCCCTCTCCCTCCCGCGAAGGCCGGGGCCTGGTTAATCCACAGCCAGCCAGGCAGCCGTGCCGCATGACCTTGCACAGCGGCTCTGCGCTCAAAGCCAAGTGCCAAAATTCAAATCTCCCCCAATTAACGTTTAATGGCCACAGGGCCGGGCCAAACAGAGCCGTTAATAAGTTAATGTTTATGAAGCAGCTTAATTTTTATTAACTCTCATGGAATTAAGGTGGGGGGGGAGCTCTTCGGAGCAGCTTGGTCCAACTGCATAGCCCACCCAAGTCACTGTGGGGGGTGTAATATTTCATGGGGGGCAATGAAGAGGTGGGTCACAGCAGGACCCTCTAGGTCACACCTCTAGGGTCACACAGGGCGACCCTTTGGGGAGAGGTGCAAAATGTTTGGAGGCAGCCACATTTCCGATCTCTTGCACCCATGGGTGAAGAGCACCCCAAAGCAGACCACCTGAAGCGAGACTCTAGGGGCTGTCCCTTCAAACCCTACACAAAATCACACACACACACTGCAGGTCTGTGTGGACTGGGCAAACGCAGGGCGTATTTCCTCGGGGGCCAACAGCCACATTAACAGGTGGTCGCATGCCATGTTGGTCCAACGGCCCCTTCTCCTTACGAAGGCTGCTTGCAGCCAGGTGGCCACGAGGGCTCAAAATCGCCGCTCTTGGGCTGCAAACTACAAACGGAGTCGCAGCTGACGTTCGCACTTTTGTATATGTTTATCCTGCACAAAGGGACATGACGCAGGAATCCAGGAAGCTGGTTTTATACTGAGTCAGAACCTCTGTTCATCTACCCCAGCATTGCCAACACAGACTGGCAGCAGCGGCTCTCCAGGGTTCCAGGCAGGATTCACAGAATCATAGAATAGTCGAGTTGGAAGAGGCCTATGAGGCCATCGAGTCCAATGATTCCTTCCTCGCCCTACCTGGAAATGCCAGAGATTGAAACTGGGACCTTCTGCATGCAACACAGGGCCCCCACCCTGTGTGGCCACATCCCTCCCTAGGTGCTGAGGGTGGGGAAAGGGAGGGTCCAGTACACCTGAGCAGCCCTTCACAGCTCAGCACACGTTCACGGTAACCCATGCGGTAGCCGCCTTTCCATTTCTCACTTATTTAGGGAGCAATCCCATGGGCCCTAGACACAGTTTGAGGGGTCACAAATTACTGGGGATTCCCCACCCCCTTCAAGTTCAAAGACAGCTCTCCGACCTAGGAAGGCGACATTAGAGTTAGAGGCCAGGATACAAGCTGTCCTGAGACTTCTTCAGCCTCCTTCTCTCCCCCTCCAAATCATCAACGCAAGACGGGCAGAGAAGTCCGTCTCTACCGCAAAAGGCAGGGCAGGAGGACCAGAAAGCGAAGGACCTGTTTCCTCTGCATCTCCCGCCCTGCATTGGATTATCAGAAACCTCCAAGTTTGGGGGCTTCCAATCAGCGAGGCGCATTCAATAGGATCGCACCCTAAATGCACTTATAATCCACTTGCATCCAAACAGACACCTCCAAGCAGTTCGCAATACAAGATCAAAATACAAAACATACTCACTTAAAGCATTTAATACTGGGAAATACAAAATGTCCTAAGTTAAAACATTTGAAATTCAGAAAACTAACCATTAACAAACTGGGCTGCACAATCTGTCAGGGGAGGCAGAGTGAAAAGTTAGATTTTTCACATGCACCTGAAGCACGCAAAAGGTGGTGTCTCCCAAATGGAGTGTGTTCAGAGGAGGGCAACCAGGATGATCAGGGGTCTGGAAACAAAGCCCTATGAAGAGAGACTGAAAGAACTGGGCATGTTTAGCCTGGAGAAGAGAAGAGGGAGGTGAGACATGAGAGCACTCTTCAAAGACTTAAAAGGTTGTCACACAGAGGAGGGCCAGGATCTCTTCTCGATCCTCCCAGAGTGCAGGACACGGAATAACGGGCTCAAGGTAAAGGAAGCCAGATTCCAGCTGGACATCAGGAAAAACTTCCTGACTGTTAGAGCAGTATGACAATGGAACCAGTGACCTAGGGAGGTTGTGGGCTCTCCCACACAAGAGGCCTTCAAGAGGCAGCTGGAGAACCATCTGTCAGGGATGCTTTAGGGTGGATTCCTGCATGGAGCAGGGGGTTGGACTCGATGGCCTTAGAGGCCCCTTCCAACTCTACTATTCTATGATTCTAGCAGCATTCTGCAAAGTAGGTGCCACCACAAAGGAGGCCCACTTTGAGGTTGCCACCAGATGACAGTCCACAGGTCGCAGCACAACGATCAAGGCTTCTCCACTGATCTTAAGTGTCCGCACAGGTCTGAATCAGAGAAGGCGACCAGCCTTTTAACAGCCTTTTTATTTAGTGTTTTTTTCCAAGTTTATCTTTTAAGTAGCACTAAAGCACTGCTCCAGATACATTTTTTTAAAAATATGGCTAAAATACAATTTCAATGAAAGAGTGTTATATTGCTAAGCTCTGTAATACCATAATGCTAATTTTTTAAAAAAGATTTATATATATATATATATATATATATATATATATATATATATACACACACACACACACACACATACATAAAAACTTTCCGGTCACTGCAATTAAGTCCATTGCTGAAAAAGCAGTTTACAGAGACTTCTTATTAATCTTTTTCTAACTAACATTATTGCATTATAGCACTATAACAATCTTTCATTTAAGTGGCATTCCACTATTATTTCAATTAAAAATATATATCTGGGAAAGCATTTTAGTACTAATTAAAAGATTGTAGTTTAAAAAAACACACAGGGTGATTAAAAAAAAAAGGGCCAACCTGTAATAGTGAACGTGTGCTGAGCTGTGATAGGTTTACCTGCCTGACACATCACGGCTCACCTTGAAACTCCACCCTTTCAAAAAGATAGAAGATTAGTGCTATAAGCATCTACACTTGTTGATTTTGCACTGCTCTTCCGTTCTTTGGGGGAAACTAGGACTTTCGGCAGTCTGAAAAAAGGACAGAAAAACCACAGGAAAAAATACAGCACGACAATGATTGGATGACGACATCATGTGAGTTCCCTGTAAAAAGCGAGGGAGTGAATCATGGCAGTTCCATGCTAAATGCCCAGTGCGGAAGCACCCAAAGGTTCCTGGCTTTTACCACCACTATTGCTATGACAGGAACATAGGAAGCTGCTTTAGACTGAGTCGGGGGTCTGGAAACAAAGCCCCATGAGGAGGGACTGAAAGAACTGGGCATGTTTAGCCTGGAGAAGAGAAGATTGAGGGGAGACATGAGAGCAGTCTTCAAATACTTGAAAGGTTGTCACACACAGGAGGGCCAGGATCTCTTCTCCATCATCCCAGAGTGCAGGACATGGAATAATGGGCCCAAGTTTCCGGCTGGACATCAGTAAAAACTTCCTGACTGTTAGAGCAGGACAACAATGGAACCTATTGCCTAAGGAGTTCTTCCACACTAGAGGCATTCAAGAGATGCTTAGTCCATCCGAGCCCAGTAATGTCAACACTGACTGGCAACATCAGCTTTCCAGGGTTTCAGGTAGGATTCCTCCCTAACCCTACCTGGAGAAGCCAGGGATTGAACTGGAGACTTTCTATATGCCATGCAAGGGCTCTGTTCCTCAGTTACAGGGCCATCCACTATGTCCATAGCTAGACCTAAGGTTTATCTCTGGATCGTCCAAGAGTCAAACCTGTTCATCTAGGTGACACACAGAGGATCCAGTGCTCAGGCAGGGGCGAACCCTGCATGATCCCAGGATAAACCTTAGGTCTAGCTGTGGCCTAAGACTCCATGGTGCAGAGGTTCTAGAACTCCGTGGAGCAGAAAGCAGCTTCAGGCAAGAGTTTCAGGTGACGAAGATTATTTACATTTTTATCCCCCGTTTATCCAAGAAGCTCATGCATTTTAGTCTCACAGCAACCCTGTGATGTAGGTCAGGCCAAGAGTGGTCCTAGGATGCCCAGTGATCCTTGTGGCTGACTGGAGATTTGAACCCAGGTTCTCCTGGTCCTAATCCAAGTTTCTAAACCAGTTTCCCCAACCTGGTGCCCTCCAGATGTGTTGGACTGATTGGGGATGATGGGAGTTGCAGTCCAACACATCTAGAGGACCCCATGCTGCGGAAGGCCGTTCTAACCACATACTAACATTAAATTCAAAAGGTGAGAAACCCCCACTACTTAGTTACCGAATCAACCCAGCTTTAGGCTGATGGCTTGCAACCCACCCACCCCAGTCGGCCTTGCTCCTGCAATGCACTTCACCACAACTCTCCTCCAGCCGTCCGTCCCCCCAAGCTGTGCCCTTTTTGCGTTTTCCCAAAGCGAAGGTGACCTCTTCCCCCCTTCCAGCACCCCCCTCCTGCGCTTAAACAGAACCTTTAATCCGTGCTTAATATTTAACATCATTTTACAGAGCAGCATGTTTAATAAGCACTGATAATGCAACCAATCAGGCGGGTCATTAAACCCACAGAGAGGTGGGGGGAACCGGGGGCTCCGTTTGCAAACATTAACCCAGCTTTGGGAAAGACGGGGAGGGGGGTGTTATAGTCTGACCTTGGAATCAACCCACCGGCTTTTGCCTCTCCTCCTCTTCCCCCCCCCCCACCACACTCTCCCGTTGCCCCCACCACTGCAGAGGAGGGGCTCAATCAGCAAGATCAAACAGACACAAGTTAATTTATTTTGTGGCTCTTTTCTGCCCTTCCCACCATGCTTGGTCAGGACCGTTGGCCCTCCAAAAAAGTTGGAGCGACAGTGAACATGGAGGGATTCGAACTGAGGTTTTAAAAACCTGGTTAGGCCCTGGTTAGGCCTCATCTAGAGTGTTGCATCCAGTTCTGGGCTCCACAATTCAAGAAGGACGCAGACAAGCTGGAGCGTGTTCAGAGGAGGGCAACCAGGATGATCAGGGGTCTGAAAACAAAGCCCTGTGAAGAGAGACTGAAAGAACTGGGCATGTTTAGCCTGGAGAAGAGAAGATTGAGGGGAGACATGACAGCACTCTTCAAATCCTTAAAAGGTTGTCCCACAGAGGAGGGCCAGGATCTCTTCTCGATCCTCCCAGAGTGCAGGACACGGAATAACGGGCTCAAGTTAAAGGAAGCCAGATTCCAGCTGGACATCAGGAAAAACTTCCTGACTATTAGAGCAGTATGACAATGGAACCAGTCACCTAGGGAGATTGTGGGCTCTCCCACACTAGGGACATTCAAGAGGCAGCTGGACAACCCTCTGTCAGGGATGCTTTAGGGTGGAATCCTGCATTGAGCAGGGGGTTGGACTTGATGGCCTTGTAGGCCCCTTCCAACTCTGCTGTTCTATGATTCTATGAAAAGACTGCCCGACCGAGGCCTTTTTCCACAGCATGCTCTGCCCCCGTGGGGACGGCGGAGCACAGCACCGATTGGCTAATGCTCGCAACGTCACACATCTCTCCCCACAACCCTCCCCAGAACACTTTTGCTGCTCTTTTCAAATGGGCATTCCTATTTTATTTTTTCAAGTGATGAAGCATGAATGTTTAAATGAATAAACATTCACAATCCACTAAAAAAAAAAAAAGGAAAAGGTGGTCTACTTGGAAGTGGGGGTTTTGGGGGGGAGGGGGGCAGGAAGAAAATCAGCTAACCAACATTTGAGAAGTACATCTGTCAAAGACATTATGAAGTTACGGGGAGTTGGGCTCACCCCACGGAAGAGAAAACAAAGTGTCAAGGTGCATTTAAAAGGTAGGTCTGTGTGCACCTGAAGCTATACTGCCTTTGGTCCGGGAGGTTTAGCTGCCTGTCAACTTGAGGGTGTCAAAGAAGGAGCAAAATGTCAGTCTCACTTCATAATTTAACAAACACATATTTTGTCCCCACTTAGACATTTGGGGGGGGGGGGTCCCCCATGTAATAAGAAACTCAGCTGATCCCCCAAGGAAGATGCTGCAACACACTGACCACAAGCGTCAGAAGGTAAAAGAAGCTTGTTGTCCAGAAGCAGAGAGGACAAAGTAGGAAGCAGGAGTCTGTCTAACGGGCCCTTTAGAATCATAGAATCATAGAATAGCAGAGTTGGAAGGGGCCCACAAGGCCATCGAGTCCAAACCCCTGCTCAGTGCAGGAATCCACCCTAAAGCATCCCTGACAGAGGGTTGTCCAGCTTAGATCATGTTTATCCCATTGTTCCTCTGGGAGATGTGCGTAGTCCACCACTACCACCCTCACAACAACCCTGTGAGGTAGGTTAGGTTGAGAGATAGTCTTCATAGTTGAGGAAGGGGTTTAGAAACCACGTCCCCCAGTCCACGTCCAATACTCCATCCATGGAACCACTTCACACACACGCAATATATATATATATATATATATATATATATATATATATATATATATACACACACACACACACACACACACACACACACACACAAACACAAGAAATACAGGCTGCGTCTGCATGGTTTTGAACTCGGGGCATTTCACACCCGCCACTCCAGCAGAGGAACCCGGACATGCTGGGGAGTTTATTTATATTTATTTATTTATCACATTTATATACTGCCTCACAGCCGAAGCTCTCTGGGCGGTTTACAACAGTTAACAATGGTAAACATTAAAAAGTATACAAAATTTAAAAACCATCAAAAACATAAAAACAACAGTATAAAAACAACAGTATCCACTGAAAAACAACAGTTCTGGGGTCCATTAAAAACAAACTTAACATTGTTAAATGCTGTTAAAATGCCTGGGAGAAGAGAAAAGTCTTGACCTGGCACCGAAAAGATAACAATGTTGGCACCAGGCGAGCCTCATCGGGGAGACCATTCCACAGTCGGGGGACCACCACCGAGGAGGCCCTCTCCCTTGTTGCCATCCTCCGAACTTATCTCGCCCTCCGCCTCCCCACTTCGCAGAGGGGGACATGGCAGCGCTGACCCCGCCTAGGATTAAGCCTGGTGGAATTCCCTCTTCATCCCAACAGTTAAAGCTGCAGGAGCCCTGCCCTCTTTTGTATCTGGTCATGCTAGGCAGGATTCCTGCAGCTTTAACTGTTGTGATGAAGAGGGAATTCCACCAGGTGCTGTATCCTGAAATTCCCTTTTCAATACAACTGTTAGATACAGGAGCCCGGTCCTCTTTCCCATAGGGTCACCCTAAGGAGGGAAAGTCAGGACAGGTGCACAATGCTTTTTGATCGCTAGTGACAGGAGCCCTCCATCCACATCAAAGCACCCTCCATTCTGTTAGGGGGCAGCCCTCAAAAGCACTCAAAAGTGGCAGAATCTTTTCTTTTTTTTAAGGAAAAGATGTTGAGCTAAAACCAGAGCAGAGGCCTGCAAAAGTTTAACCCAATTATTTTGAGACCAGGACGTGGAACGCGCTGGGAGGGGGGGGGGAGAAACAAGGCAAGTCTGATGAGTCTCGTTTTCCCTCAACTGGCTTCTCTCTAGCTCTCCATCCAAGGAGGAATCCCCAGCATCGGGGGGTCTTGTTCTGGGCGGTCGCCTCCCCCTGCCCCTGCCCCACACAAGAGCCTGGCTCCTGTTATTAGCTCAGGCCCAAAGTCGACAGGAAGTCAATGAAGGGATTTGTTCAAGTTAACCTCCATGACCTGCTCTCTCTCTCCGCCTGGCATTATGGGCCGAGATCGGCCAGGCCTCCGTCTCCTCGGGCTTTTTTTTCTATGTTCCTTCTTGCGACTGCAAAAGTGGCAGAGAAAAATCTTATCATAAAGCAACATGGGTACTCACTGCCAAGGTTTGAAGAACAGACAGCTAATGGCTGCAGCAAGGGGGCATGCACCCTATGCACCAGTATTGCATGGCTGAGAAGGGCCAAAGGCCGTACGAAAGAGAGACTGCAGATCACGCGGTATACCCACACCCAACTTATGCCCCTGGTTAAATAGGTTTGGCAGGTTTCTGAAACACTGGAAAAACCCACCAAACCTATTTGAGATGAAAGTGAGACAAAAGAAGTGTGCGGGTGTGTACATGCCACTCAGGAAGCAATGACTCTTTCAAGCCACGTTCACATCTCTTAAAGACAATCATCACTCTCCAGCATTAGACTGGCCCCTATGGAATTCTGACAAAGTTTCCTTAAATTACCATTTGTTGAACCAAAGGTATGCAGGATGATTTTCAGTCCCCACAGCTGCAGGGTGTGAAGGTGTGAATCTCAAATGCTGGGAAAGAGGATCCACAGAACATGCAAAAGTAGAATATTTAAGCACAGCCCTCTCTGCTTTCAAAAACCCCTGTCAGGAGCCCATCCCGATCCGATAACGTTTGACTGACTACTCTCCGCACATCAAGTCCCAAACACAAGGGTGAGAAGGGAGGGGCTTCTCACCACCCATGTCACCAGGTTGCACAATTACACAGTGGTGCAAGACAAACCGTGTGTTCACTTCCGCCACCCAACAGGTCAGACAAGGATTTGTGTCACAGAATCTGCGCACCTTTTTACGGGTGTGCCTACAGAGCATCTGAACGTCTGCTTAGGGAGCTCATGTGCCACTTCCTATCTCAAAGAATCACTCGTACTTAGAATCACAGAATCATAGAATAGCAGAGTTGGAAGGGACCTACAAGGCCATTGAGTCCAACCCCTGCTCAATGCAGGAATCCACCCTAAAGCATCCCTGGCAGGTGGTTGTCCAGCTGCCTCTTGAAGGCCTCTAGTGTGGGAGAGGCCACAACCGCCCTAGGTAACTGATTCCACTGTCGTACTGCTCTAACAGTCAGGAAGTTTTTCCTGATGTCCAGCTGGAACCTGGCTTCCTTTAACTTGAGCCCGTTATTTCGTGTCCTGCACTCTGGGAAGATCGAGAGGAGCTCCTGGCCCTCCTCTGTGTGTCAATCTTTTAAGTATTTGAAGAGTGCTGTCATGTCTCCCCTCAATCTTCTCTCCTCCAGGCTAAACATGCCCAGGTCTTTCAGTCTTTCTTCATAGGGCTTCACCCAGGAAGGTGCTGTACCACCATGTCCTGCCTTGTTGGTCCCTGGCCGAGGGCTGGTTGGCCACTGTTTGAGCAGAGTGCTGGACTAGATGGACCCTTGGTCTGATCCAGCCTCAGGGCTCTTCTTATGTTCTTATCATAGAATAGCAGAGTTGGAAGGGGCCTACAAGGCCATCGAGTCCAACCCCCTGCTCAATGCAGGAATCCAGCCAACACCCCTCTTTGGTGTTCATTTTTTTCTGGTGCTTCTGAATGCACAAATGGATTCCTCCTCTGTCTTACTATTATTCCTCCCCTGCCCCCAGTCTTTTGCATCTGTGCGCAAATTAGCCTATATGCAGCCTGTCCATGTCAATGTCCTTGTATGTTACCCACTCCACTTGGGTGCTCCCATTGGTAGCTGAAACATACAAGGAAATTGACAAGCCATGACTACATGTATTGGACAGCTGAATCTATGCTCTTGCGCACTTCCAAAAAAAGGGTTTTTTTTTTTTTTAAAAAAAAAACCATTCGTGCAAATTTCAGGTTCCCACCCAGCAAAAAATCCAATTTGCACAAATTGCCACCATTAAATAATCGAATTTGTGTATTGGATTGAATAGTTACAGAGCGAGTCAATGCCAGCTGGGGGAAACAGAACGAAAACTGCCAGGATTGAACCAGAAAAACCCATCAAGTTTTCATCCCTCAAATGGAATTTTCATACATAGCTACTCTGAGCACATGCCCAGGCCAGGAATTTGTTTTCACACCAGAACCCAGTTCACAATCCTTTTATCCAATTCCCCTCCATCTCCAAGCTTTCTACATTTTAGCAGGGAGAGGTTTTATTTTGGTTGTTGTCGCTGTTAAACATTTAGGGGGCAGAAACCCCTACTTAATCACATAGCACATAATTAAACTATGGAATTCACTGCCACAAGATGTAGTGATGGCCACCAATTTGGATTGTACAAATTCCTGGAGAAGGCTATCCATGGCTACTAGTCCTGAGGGCTACGTGCAACCTCCAGTATCAGAGAGGCAATAGGCCTATGTACCCCAGTTGCTGGGGAACATGGGTGGGTGAGCGCTGTTGCACCATGTCCTCTGCTTGTGGGTTTCCTACTGGGGCAGCTGGTCAGCTACTACAGCCTGATCCAGCATGGCTCTTACGTTCTCAATCCTTGCTGATCTACTGCAAACCATTCCTAGATCTATCAGTAGATCTCTGCCTACTTTATCTTCTCCACACATACCCCACAACCCCACCCCATTCTACAAAGCCAAATAAGTGTTTCAAAAGCAGTAACATCTACAATCTCTTCAAAGGTGGAACGTACCAGATGGTGCCAGCCAGAGTTTCCCAACTGTACAATGGGAATAACAGCGGCCACACTTAAAAGTTGTGGTGAGGAGGAAGACCTGCACATGTTAAAAATGTGGAATAAAGTGATGAGCAGCTGGGCATCTCCCTGGGATCTTCTATACCCTCGGTGTACAAAACGTTCCCATTTTAAAAAGGCAGAAATATTACACCCCCAGTGAGAATGGCCTCCTTGAGCGTCCCTTTCCGTGACCCTCAGCGTTTCTATTCCTACTGAACCAAAACAAATCCTGACAGCATTTCCTAATTCCCATCCCATGCCAGGCCCCCGTTGATGGATTCAAAACAACGCCTCCGCTTCCTATCTCCTGTCTCTGTCTCATCAGCCAAACTACAAAAGAGGAGGCCTCAGATCGGAACAGCTCTCTTCCATCAGCATCTCCGGATCACAGAGCTCCGTGCTCCGTCTCCTCCCCACAGGAGGACCAATGAATCAATGTCAATTTGGAGCACCAACGTCCTTTATTACAAATGAAAGGCGGACTGAGCAGCACCCAGCAGCTGGCTCTGACCAACAGGAAAGAAATTGCCTAGTGACCACATGAATTATAGCCTAGAGCGGAAGTGGGGGACAGCCGTTCAGAGAGGAGCAGGGAGAGAGGCATGAATGCCAAGGGAAATAGCATGGACTCGTGAGATCTGGGTTCTAGTCCCCACTTGGCTATGAAACTCACTGGGTGATTCTCGGGCTAACCTACCTCACAGGGTGGTTGTTGTGAGGATAAAACAGAGAGGAGGACTGCCTTGGGCTCCTTGGAAGAAAGGCAGGGCATAAATGCAATAATAAAATAAAAATAAAAATAAATAAAGGGAGCTTTTTGCGTGGGGGTCTTCCCAACCAACCTCTATCTCTGAACAGACCCCCATGTCATCAGCATTTGAGGCAAAAGACCTTCTACTTGGCTCGATTTCATCCTAGGCTAAACAGGTTCTGCCTGCAAGAAACAGGCCTTTAATAACGAACTTCAACATTCCTGGTTGGATGTAGAAGGGGGGTGGTTTTATCCCCAACTTGCTCATTTCAGTCCAAAGTCATCTGATTCTTTGCCTACGCTCTGCATTTTGTATCGAGTGACCGGATGAGATATTTGTTTTTAAGTGCCTTTGTCCCTGGGTCCTGCAAAGCTTTTATTGCAGAGACAGAAAATGCTCCCCACCCCACCCCACCGTGGCCCTATGCATTATCCTTTTTAACATTTCCTGGGACAATGCACTGCAGAAGCAACAGAACATCACACACACAAAAGCAAGCAAAAATTATGTGTATCGGAGTCCGCGCAGGAGTCCAGATCAGGTGCATCATTATAATTAACATGAGTGAATTGCACTTATAGTAACATGGCAACCCTTCTCCTACCAAGAGGCCTGATGGGAGTGTGCTTCTGGTTCCGTGTGGGCCTCCACCACGTCCAAAGAAGATCTTTATCATCACAATCTCCACCACTATTCTTAGCCTCTTCCCTGGCAAAGTTCCATGGGCAACACCGCTCCCAGTCTTGCAAAGACTTGCTAACCCATGATGGGTGGGTGGCCAGCTACGCTGGGTAGGTGGTTATACAAACAACCAACCGTTTTCCAACCAGATGATCAGGCAGACAAGCTACACATAGTATTTTATTTCGCACACACCCCTCGCCCATCCTGCTCTTGTAGTCCTCCCGCTCAGCTGGGCAGGTATCCCAGCTTCCTTTGTGGCAGGAGTACAGATCACTCAAGAGGAGCAGTGTTTTCGGCCATTCTTGCCGAGTAGCTCTGTAGGCGTTCTCCATAACACATACTGAAACTCAATCCAGACAAGACTGAGATGCTGCTGGTGGGTGGTTCCTCTGATCGGATGGGGGGCGTTCAACTGGTTCTGGATGGGGTTGCACTCCCCCTGAAGGAGCAGGTTCGTAGCTTGGGGGTTCTCCTAGAACCATCTTTGTCACTTGAGGTTCAGGTGGCCTCGGTGGCACGGAGTGCTTTCTACCAACTTCGGTTGGTGGCCCAGCTACGCCCCTATCTGGACAGGGATAACCTAGCTTCAGTTGTCCATACTTTGGTAACTTCCAAATTAGATTACTGCAATGCCCTCTACATGGGGCAGCCTTTGAAGATGGTCCGGAAACTGCAGCTTGTGCAAAATGCGGCGGCCAGATTGATAGCTGGAACAGGGAGATTTGAGCATATAACATCAATTCTGGCCCGCTTGCATTGGCTGCCTATATGTTTCCGAGCCCAATTCAAGGTGCTGGTTTTAACCTATAAAGCCCTACATGGCTTGGGACCACAATACCTGATGGAACGCCTCTCCCGACATGAACCTACCCGTACACTGCACTCAACATCTAAAGTCCTCCTCCGAGTGCCTACTCCGAGGGAAGCTCGGAGGATGGCAACAAGGGAGAGGGCCTTCTCGGTGGTGGCCCCCCGACTGTGGAATGATCTCCCCGATGAGGCTCGCCTGGCACCAACGTTGTTATCTTTTCAGCGCCAGGTCAAGACTTTTCTCTTCTCCCAGGCATTTTAACAGCACTTAACAACGTTAAGTTTGTTTTTATTGGACCCCAGAATTGTTGTTTTTAAATGGATACTGTTGTTTTATACTGTTTTTATATTTTTTAAATTTTTGTATACTTTTAATGTTTACTATTTTTAATTGTTGTAAACAGCCCAGAGAACTTCGGCTGTGGGGCGGTATATAAATGTAATAAAATAAATAAAAAATAAATAAAATAAATAAATACTGTGCAGCAGACCACACCCTAACCCACCATAGGTAAAATAACCTTCATTGCAAAATAACCCTTATTGCAGTCAGAGGAGGGCCAGGATCTCTTCTCGATCCTCCCAGAGTGCAGGACACGGAATAATGGGACCAAGTGACAGGAAGCCAGATTCCGGCTGGACATCAGGAAAAACTTCCTGACTGTTAGAGCAGTACGACAATGGAACCAGTGACCTAGGGAGGTTGTGGGCTCTCCCACACGAGAGGCCTTCAAGTGGCAGCTCAGCAACCATCTGTCAGGGATGCATTAGGGTGGATTCCTGCACTGAGCAGGGCGTTGGACTCGATGGCCTTCGAGGCCCCTTCCAACTCTATGATTCTATGATTCTCCACTGATGGAAGCTCTCACAATGGCTCTGGAGAGACCCCGGGAGCAGCATTGCATCAGACCCCACCCAGCCACACTTAACGTACAAGTGCTGGAGGCAGCTGCACAAGCAAACCTTGTGTCTGGGGAAACTCCCAAATCTCCACTTGTGGAGTGCCACCAGCTTTCCCCAACCTGGGGACCTCCGTATTTGTTGAGCCGCAATTCCTAGCATCCCCCAGCCAGCTATGGGGAAGCCTAGACGACGCTGCCTCTCAACATTGCAACAGTTCCCTCTTTGTCACAGGCAGGCAGGGGCTAAAGGATGCCATCATTCCTGCCTCCGTCCCTTTTGTGAGGCCCTAATGGAGACGCAGATCGCCGCGGGCGATTAGCCTTCGTGCAAGGGACCAGCTGTGGTGGACCGCAACACCCCGAATTCCCAAAAAGCATGGCCTATGACACAACTGGGAAGTGTGAGGTTGGGGAAGGTGGGCTTAGACAAATGCATACCCCTGAATCCAGGCCCTGGGAGGGGTTCAACAGCCGGGGGAGGCTGGTACCGTCACCTGCTGCTTGTGAGATTGAGTGCCAGCGACATCCGATTCAACCCTCTGGGGAAAAGGGCGGTGGGCTCAAAGGACCCTCAGTCTGATCCAGCCGGGCTCTTCTCACGTTCTTTCCTCATTGCTGAGGAATACCAGATTCCTCTGCCCCACTGCTTGAAACCCACTGCTCCAGAACCCCGGGCTTTTCCCATCAGGATGCATTCCACTACTGAGTTGGGACCGTAGGTTCAGTTGAGGTGCAAAGCTGTCTTCCGTCCGCAGCGGAGGATGCTTGGTGACCTCTTCAGTGTGCACCGATTACCTAACAGCCTCCACGGGGAGCCGCTCAGCTTCTCCCCCAAGCCCTAACCCAGAAGGAAGGCAAGTCACGCAGGGAAACGGAGAGGTCAGAGAGGGCCATCACAGGCAGGCAGGCTCAAGAGGCTTTGAGCTCCTAGAGCCTCCAGCCGGCCCGTCTCCCCCGGCAGGACACCAGATACCTCCCGCCGCCTAGCCAAGCGGCACCAAAGACCTCTGCATCAGCCCCAACAAGGGTTCGGGGTCAATGCGCTGTAATACAGAGAGGGGGCGGTTTTCGCACTGACTGCCACTGGACCCTGCCTCCTATTTGGGGGCCCGGTCGACCGGTTCGGAGAGACCCATTTGGATCCCGCACTCTTTGGCACCCCCCACAAGCTGGGCTTAGTGATTGGCTGCCGTGATCGGTGGACCACAGCTGTCTCCGCAGGAGACCTCTTGCTCAAAGCAGGCAGCATTTAAACCTAGCGGGAGAAAAGGCCTGCTAACAGTTTAATCTCTTCCGCAGGGGGACGAGGAATGGATAAATCCTTGTTTTATCCGCACAGGCAGAGCAGATGGGTCCTGTCAGCTTTCCGCCGACTCCCGGCCACCTGCCAGCACAGGAGGAGCCTCGTGCGGCGAAGACAGAAACATTCCACTCCCTGAGCTCAACGCAGCTGAGGACCGTATCCCCTCTGCCTTCCGATTGCCTGGCAAAATGCGTAGAATTGACTCAGAATCCCCAGTTAACCCTGCCATCCGCATGTCACGACAGGGCTCCACCCTCAGCTTGGAGACTTGCCAGGGCATGTTTTGGAAGAGTTTCCCTTTGGGCTGACTTTGAGGATTAAGCTGGGAGGGGGTCAGACCTTCAAGCCCTGGCCATGTTGCTATCGGCGGTTGAGATAAGATTGTCATGGGATAATTGATAGAACTCTTCCTCAGTGGAGCCTCGTGTGGTGCAGAGCGGTAAAGCAGCAGTTTCTGCAGCTGAAACTCTCCCCATGGCCTGAGTTCGATCCCAGCGGAAGCTGGTTTCAGGCAGCCGGCTCGGGTCGACTCAGCCTTCCATCCTCCCGAGGTCGGTAAAATGAGTACCCAGTTAGCTGGGGGAAAGGTAATAACGGCCGGGGAAGGCAACGGCAAACCACCCCGCTATAAGGACTGCCAAGAAAACATCAGCAAAAGCTGGCTTCCCTCCAAGAGTC
This sequence comes from Elgaria multicarinata webbii, assembly GCF_023053635.1. Taxonomy (NCBI): domain Eukaryota; kingdom Metazoa; phylum Chordata; class Lepidosauria; order Squamata; family Anguidae; genus Elgaria; species Elgaria multicarinata. The sequence goes on along the minus strand of NC_086176.1, from coordinate 118,974,237 downwards.
AGTAATGACTCAATGCTTGCACGAGAGATTCCTTTCCTTCCTTCCTCAGTGGCTGCTTTCCTCTTGCCATTTAGGCCCCTGCTCAAGACATTCCTGAAGCACCCCGGACAACCCTGTCCCTTCCCTGCCATTGGCCTGAGTCCTCACCCCCATCCCACTAGGTCTGCTGTGTCTCCTGCCCATTCTGCTCCCAGCCACCTATCCCCAGACTTGTCCAGCGTAGGACAGAAGCCATGTGGGTAAGGCATCCACCACTCTTAGGGAAAGGGCAGCAGCGCAGAGGTCCAAGGCGTGGCTTGCAAAGGTCCGGGCTCATGATTTCACAGAATCATAGAATAGTAAAGTTGGAAGGGGCCTATAAGGCCATTGAGTCTAACCCCCTGCTCAATGCAGGAATCCACCCTAAACCATCCCTGACAGATGGCTGTCCAGCTGCCTCTTGAAGGCCTCGAGTGTGGGAGAGCCCACAACCTCCCTACGTAACTGATTCCATTGTCATACTGCTCTAACAGTCAGGAAGTTTTTCCTGATGTCCAGCTGGAATCTGGCTTCCTGTCACTTCAGCACATTATTCCGTGTCCTGCACTCTGGGAGGATCAAGAAGAGATCCTGGCCCTCCTCTGTGTGACAACCTTTGAAGTCTTTGAAGAGTGCTCTCATGTCTCCCCTCAATCTTCTCTTCTCCAGGCTAAACATGCCCAGTTCTTTCAGTCTCTCTTCACAGGGCTTTGTTTCCAGACCCCTGATCATCCTGGTTGCCCTCCTCTGAAGACGCTCCAGCTTGTCTGCGTCCTTCTTGAATTGGGGAGCCCAGAACTGGACGCAATACTCTAGCTGAGGCCTAACCAGGGCCGAATAGAGAGGAACCAGTACTTCACGTGATTTGGAAGCTATATTTCTATTAATGCAGCCCAGAATAGCATTTGTTAAATCTGTTAAAGCTGCAGGAGCCCTGCCCTCTTGACCAGATACAAAAGGGGGCAGGGCTCCTGCAGCTTTAACTGTTGTGACAAAGAGGGAATTTCACCAGGTTCTGCATACAAATGACACCTATTAAAGATACAGGAGCCCTGTCCTCCTTTCCATATGGTCACCCTACATTAAGGAAGTAAGAACTAAGCCTAAGTGGCAACAGGGAAGAAAGGATGATTTGAACGAGCAGGAAACCTTTGGATCGCTGAGGGTGGCAAAGTGAAGGTCACAGTCAGGGGTGTAGTGGAATATAAAACCAGAGAGATGGGAGCCAGGGGGCACACAGAGGGCTTTGAAGACTAGGGGCCATGATACTTGAAAGAACAGCTCCTGCTGCAACTCCCTACCTGGACCATAAGGTCATCATCTGAGGTCCTTGTCCAGCGCCCCCACCAAATGAGGAGGGGTGGGTGACTACAAAAGAGAAAGCCTTTTCGGTGGTGTCACCCTGCCTGTTGATTGCCCTCCCCAGAGAGGTTCGCCTGGTGCCTACATTTTGATGCCAGCAGGGAAAGTCCTTTCTATTTTCCCAGGCAATTCACGAACAGGTTTTATTGCTTTTAGATCACATGTGTAGAACCTTTGAGCTGGGGTCCTTATCCAGCCCCCTGGGGTTCCCCAGATGGCTACTCTGCCTTCCTTTGCCCCCACGTTCATTCCACCAAGCACCAATCATTTGCTGGTTTCCCATCTTTTGTGCATCCCCCCTCCCCCATTCCAGAAAGCTGAAATGCCTCTCCCAAGGTGACTGGCAGGAAGAGCGTTAAGCAGAAATGTGCCAGCACTTTGGCCCTGCCCATTTTGCCTTTGACATACCCATGTTGCCTTCAGCCCCGCCCACCATTGGGACACCACCCCTGAGAGCTTCTCTCAAATGGAACTTGGGCTGGCCAGCCGGCCGGCCGGCTGAATAAGATTCAAGACCCCTCTTTTAGCACACCGCCCAGAGAACCTGAGTTATTAGGCAGCTTAAAAGTGCAAACAAAGAAATAAGTAAGGGCAAATAAATAAACAAAGAAATAAGTAAGGATAAAGAGTGTATCCTGTTTCCGGAGTCAAACAGGTTGCTGGTGTATACGGATTTAAGGAGGGGCGTCCCATGTGCAGAGGTGAATGATTTTGGTGGAGAAGGGCTCTTCTAAGGACTGCTGAAAGTTGGAGAAGCCCTCCTCCACATCCCACCAACATGAGACAGACGCTATCGTGGGACATGGGAGAGGGCTTTCTCCGTGGTGGCCCCCCGGCTGTGGAATGCCCTCCCCTTTTTAGGCCTGATTGGCGCCACCGCTGATTTTATTCCGGCCCCAAGTTAAGACATGGCTTTTTAACAAAGCCTTTGGTGGCTAATATTCACCAAGCCTATACATAGTTTTAATTGGTTTTACTGTTTTTAAATTCTGCACTGGTTTTAGCTTATTAATGGTTTAATTTGTTTTTAGCTTTATTGTTTTATATGGGTTGTATGATTTTATCTGTACGCCGCCCTGAGGTCCTTGTGATACAGGGCGGGATACAAACGTCTTAGTAAATAAATAAATAAAATAAGTTCTGAAGACTTTCGAAAACACGCTCTTAAGTATTATGACGATCTGGGCCGTGCCTCGCGCACGGCTTGCCCTAAATAAACAACCCGTAGTCCAAAATCAACAAGCAACGCAGGAGGCCTGGCAGAAGCTCACCTTGTGATGCTGCCTCCCCTCTGTCTCTCGCTGGGCATGGCTGGCGTCGCGCCCACATCGATTACACATTTGCCACCAGCTCCCCGCCAAGGCGCAGCTGGAGTAGGAAACACGGGGACTCCGGGCGCCGTGCCCAGAAGCCGCTCCGTGCCCTCGTGCCCTCAAGGAACAACTCTGCTCCCGGACGGTGCGGTTTGCCCACATGCCTCCCCGTGCCAGCGCTGCTGAACGCAGCCAAGTCTGTTTCATCTCGCTCTGCAGGGCCTGCCAGAAGAGGCAAGCTTTCGTTCTCTTCAGGGCGAGTCCGAGGCGCAAAGAAGCAGCTCAGACAAGCGGTCATGGAGATGACAGCCTGGGCAGACACTTTGGTCCGTGGAACTCCTGTCTTGCCAGGCAAGCGGCAGAAGAACAGCGCAGACAAAGTCTGCCAAGTGGCAGGTTTAAACAACAAGAACATAAGAACGTAAGAAGAGCCCTGAGGCTAGTTCAGACCAAAGGTCCGTCTAGTCCAGCACTCTGTTCCCCCAGGGGCCAAGCAGCCATCAGCCAGGGACCAACAAGGCAGGACATGGTATAACGTCACCCTCCCACCCATGTTCCCCAGCAACTGATGCATATAGGCTTGGTGTATAGAAAGCAACTTCATACATCATAAGAACGTAAGAAGAGCCCTGATGCTGGATCAGACCGGGGGTCCATCTAGTCCATCACTCTGGTCACACAGTGGCCAACCAGCCATCAGCCAGGGATGGACAAGCAGGACATGGTGCAACAGCACCCTCCTGCCCATGTTCCCCAGCAACTGGGGCACACAGGCTTCCTGCCTCGAATACTGGAGGTAGCACACAACCATCAGGGCTACTAGGCATTGATAGCCTTCGCCTCCAGGAATTTATCAACCCCCTCTTAAAGCCATCCAAATTGGTGGCCATCACTAAATATAATAATAATAATAATAATAATAATAATAATAATAATAATAATAATAATAATTAAAAAAAATTATTTCTTACCTGCCTCTCCATTTTGATCAAGGCAGTAAATATAAAATACATAAAACTGAATTAAAACATAATATACATTGTTAAAACATCCTTAAAACATCCTACATCTTGTGGTAGTGAGTTCCATAATTTAACCATGCACTGTGTAAAGAAGTCATTTCTTTTATTTGTCCTGGATCTCCCACCAATCAGCTTCATGGAATGACCCTGGGTTCTAGTATTTTGAGAGAGAGAGAGAAATGTCTACCTCTCCACCTTCTCCACACCTTGCACAGTTTTGCACACCTCTATCATGTCTCCCATAAGCCTCCTTTTTCCCAAGCTAAACAATCCCAGTTGATGTAACCTTCCCTCCTAGGGGAGATGCTCCAACCCCTGGATCATTTTAGTTGCCCTTTTCTGCACTTTTTCCAGCTCTATGGACCACAGAGATACAGAAAGAGAGATACAGAAAGAGAGAGAGAGAGATCATGGATGAAAGCAAATGCAGGCAGAATCTGGAAAGGAAAAAACGGACAGAATAGCTTCATCCTGAAATCATAGAATCACAGAATAGTAGAGTTGGAAGGGGCCTACAAGGCCATCAAGTCCAACCCCCTGCTCAATGCAGGAATCCACCCTAAAGCATCCCTGACAGATGGTTGTCCAGCTGCCTCTTGAAGGCCTCTAGTGTGGGAGAGCCCACAACCTCCCTAGGTCACTGATTCCATTGTCGTACTGCTCTAACAGTCAGGAAGTTTTTCCTGATGTCCAGCTGGAATCTGGCTTCCTTTAACTTGAGCCCGTTGTTCCGTGTCCTGCACTCTGGGAGGATCGAGAAGAGATCCTGGCCCTCCTCTGTGTGACAACCTTTTAAGTATTTGAAGAGTGCTCTCATGTCTCCCCTCAATCTCCTCTTCTCCAGGCTAAACATGCCCAGTTCTTTCAGTCTCTCTTCATAGGGCTTTGTTTCCAGACCCCTGATCATCCTGGTTGCCCTCCTCTGAACACGCTCCAGCTTGTCTGCGTCCTTCTTGAATTGGGGAGCCCAGAACTGGACACAATACTCTAGATGAGGCCAAACCAGTGCCGAATAGAAGGGAACCAGTACCTCATGCAATTTGGAAGCTATACTTCTATTAATGCAGCCCAAAATAGCATTTGCCTTTCTTGCAGCCATATCACGCAGTTGGCTCATATTCAGCTTGCCATCTACAACAATTCCAAGATCCTTCTCGATTGTCGTATTGCTGAGCCGAGTATCCCCCATCTTGTAACTGTGTATTTGGTTTCTATTTCCTAAATGTAGAACTTAGCATTTATCCCTATTAAATTTCATTCTGTTGTTTTCAGCCCAGCACTCCAGCCTATCAAGATCACTTTGAAGTTTGTTTCTGTCTTCCAGGGTATTAGCTACCCCACCCAATTTGGTGTCATCTGCAAATTTGATCAGCGTTCCCTGCACCTCCTCGTCCAAATCATTAATAAAAATGTTGAAGAGCACTGGGCCCAGGACAGAGCCCTGCAGCACCCCACTCGTTGCCTCTCCCCAGTTTGTTCAGACCAAACAGAGATGCCAGCAGTGCCAACGCTTCACATAGGCAGGGTCTTAACAGCAAAGAGAAGCTAACTGTGAGACCCCTGCCAGATCAGACCAAAGTGTGTCCAGGGGGGAGGTAGGGGCATGGAAGTGACCATCTTCCTCTGCAGCTTGACACACACACTCAGCAGCTAAAACAATGCCTCTCAGTAGCCTCCAACAAAAAGCCCCAGCTAGGTGCCACAGCCAGGACATGCAATGGCTTGTTCCTAAATACCGGGCCATGCTGAGCCCTGAAAATGACACCATTAAACCCACCACCAACCCGCTTGGGGTGCTTCCAGACGGAGGGCTCCTAGCACTACCAATCAGAAGGCACCGTGCAGCAATTCCATCTTGCTTTCCTTAATTGTATAGCGGGGGGAGAGACGGAAGAGGAGGTGGGAAAACCTCTCATTCCAATTCTGCAAATGAGGCCGCGCAACAGTGCCATAAAAGCACTCCTACTCACGATGCGTCGGAGGTGGCTGCTATTATTCTCCGGTCGGGTGGCCACATTTCCCTCCCCCTCAGCACCACAACTGGATCTTCTCCTGTGTTTTGAACAGCAGAAAGACCAGGTCCAGATCTACACCGAGCAGGTCGTGACACTTTGAAAACGGCGTCTGGAGTGCGTCCTGGGCCCCAACTGTTGTCGCTACTGTTATGAACCATTTTAAAGCAGTAGCACAGATCCAGCCACAGATAAATCTGCCAGTGTTGTTTCCGCTCCCTGCAATTTTAATCATTATCTCTGAAAATTGGGGTGGGTGGGCACAACGTCCACCTGCTTATTTTAGGAATGAAAGAGCTGCCATTAAACACCCAGGGCTCTGAGCAGGGAGTGGGGTGAGGAGCTAACAAGCTACTTGACACTAGGGCTGTGCACTAGGGCCAATTGGCTTCGGCTTCGGACCGCCTCGGCCTTCACCCGCACCGCCTCGGATCCGCTTCGGAAGGGTCCGAACCACCCCGATCCGCTTCGGATTCGGAGTTCGGATCCGAAGCGGTGCACAGCCCTACTTGGCACACTGTACATGATCAGGAACATTCTCTTCTTCATTACTTAGCGTTGAGGATGCGGATTGGTAATCAAAACCCTCTGAATGGGCCAGTGTATATACATGTAACATTTCCGTGAATGACTAAATGCAAATGTGTAACAGCCAGCAGGAGGTGGGGGGGGGTTTTTTTCCAGGTGGTCAGTCTTGCAAAGCCTCCTTAGCCAGCTCAACAAGCTTGGGCCGTCCAGGAGGGAAAGAGTTAAAGCACTTCCTTTCCTCACCTATGGCTGAATGTGAAGCCCAGAGTGTTTACAGAGCAAACAAAGTAGTTAGAGGAGGGGGCCATGGAGACCCCCCCTCTCACACACACACATACACACACCAATCTGCACAGTTGTGTCCTAGAGGAGACCTCTGCCCAAAGCTACCTGTCAGCAAACACCCAGGCCAGATCTACACTACTGCTTTAAAGCACTTTATAACAGTTATAAAGCGCTTTAACTGCTTTAAAGCACTATAAAACTGTTATAAAGAGCTTTAAAGCAATAGTGTAGATCCGGCCCCAAACTCTGCTTGGGGTTCTCCAGATTCAGCCTGTTCTTTTGCCATTTTCGAGGCCGAGAGCAGATTCTACTTTTTCCTTACTTGGGCTAAATACCACCAAGACACGTGAAACAAACAGTCACACAGACATGCAAAGAAATGGTCAAACTGCAGGATATAAAATACGATCGCAAACAGTACACAGATCAAGAGGGAGGGCAAAGCAAGCCAGAATGCGGGGGGGGGGGAATTCTCGGGCTGTGCTGTTTTGCCACTACCTTGGAAGAGTACGGTGTGCAAAACTGAAATCAGGCTCCCATCAAATGCAGGAGCAGAAAGGACTGCAAACTGGAGGGTAACGTTGGGAGTCCAAAGGCTTCGGTCAGAGTATGATGGGAGAGGTTGAGATGGCGGCTGATTTATATGCACGTAGACATAAACTGCGCTCGGGAGAAGTGTGGAAGCGGAGGCGTAACTCGCGCTAAGAAATTCCGAAGCCACGGCAGGAGAATGGATCGCCAGACGGGAAGAGAGGAGGAATCGTGCAGCCGGATAGGAGAGCTATTAAATGGCTATTTTTCCTCACCTACTAGTCGTGATGGCTATCCATTACCTCCAGTATCAGAGGCAGTATCCCTCTGCAAGACAGCTGCTGGGGAACATGGGCATGGGGGTGCTGTTGCGCTCTTGTTGTGCTTGTGGGCTTCTCATTGGAGCATCTGCTTGGCCACTGTGGGAACAGAGTGCTGGGCTAGAGTGGCTTTTGGTCTCATCCAGCACAGCTCATATGATAAGGAGCTGTGAGGTGTCTCGTCCCATTGGCTGCTGCTTCTTACAGACCTCCGGTAAAAGTTCGTTCGCACACACACACACACACACTTCCTATCACAGTGTCTCAGGTTAACTGAGAGCACCTTCTGGAACCAGCAATCTCTGCCCCAACCAAGGCAAACTCCCACCCCCACGCATACCTGCGTTGTGTGGCCCAGAACATCTTGCAAATGTTGCAGAGGTTTGTGGGGTGAAAATGTTGGGGGTGAAAACTCTCGGATTCTGCACAGAGTTGCATCTCAGCACGCTTGCAGACACCTCAAGGAACCAGTGGTTGCACCAGGACGCCAAGCATTTCATTTACTTCAGGCTGTAGACTCCTGGGGGGCAGGGGACCTTTTTTTTGTGCTCATACGACTCTGCAAATCGTAATTATAAACCGCGGCTGACGTGCCTTCAGCGAGAATTTCAGGGGTGCCTCAAGGGTCAACTGATAAATTTCCCCAGCTGGTCTCATCCTGTCCATCTGCAGCCCGTGTCAACATTCCTGGCTGCTTCCGGGCCCATAAAGTTGTGGAACGCTAAACGTGAGACATTCTGGCAGCTGACTCATGGGGCTGCAGTTATGGCCGCCACACTGCGTTAACCAAAAAATTGGGGTGGGGGGGGACTCTGCCACAGAATTACTAAACTGTGCCATGTGTGCCCCCCCCCCCCAAAAAACCCAGCAGCAACAGCCTGCTCCCCCTATTCTGCAGTAGAATTATTATTGTTATTATTATTATTATTATTATTTATTTATATAGCACCATCGATGTACATGGTGCTGTACAGAGTAAAACAGTAAATAGCAAGACCCTGCCGCATAGGCTTACAATCTAATAAAGTTGTAGTAAACAATAAAGAGGGAAGGAGAATGCAAACAGGCACAGGGAAGTGTAAACAGGCACCGGGTAGGGTGAAGCTAACAGTATGGAGTTAGAACAAACTCAATATTTAAAAGCTATAGGGAAAAGAAAAGTTTTTAGCTGAGTTTTAAAAGCTGTGATTGAGTTGGTAGTTCTCAAGTGTTCTGGAAGAGCGTTCCAGGCGTAAGGGGCAGCAGAAGAAAAAGGACGAAGCCGAGTAAGGGAAGTGGAGGTCCTTGGGCAGGCAAGAAGCATGGCATCAGAGGAGCGGAGAGCACGAGCGGGGCAATAGTGTGAGATGAGAGAGGAGAGCTAGGCAGGAGCTAGGCAGTGAAGAGCTTTGAAGGTCAGCAGGAGAAGTTTATATTGGATTCTGGAGTGAATTGGGAGCCAATGAAGAGATTTCAGAAGCGGAGTGACATGGTGCCAAAGACCAAATGAAGCCTGACTTTCACTGGACTCCTCTACAACCTTCAGAGAGAGCTGACCACCAATGTACAGCACCATGTACATTGATGGTGCTATATAAATAAATAAATAAATAAATAAATAATAATAATAATAACCAGAACCATTACCCTTCACCAGGATGCTAACAAGGTTGACTCTGCCCTTCAGACCCTCAACAGGCACTCGGGGGGTGGGGTGAAGTGACCTCCTGCTCCCCAATCAGCAACACTTGCCAGGGGGAGGAAACACCCCTCCCCAGAGCCTCTTGAAGAAGGAATGCGCGCTGCCCGCCAGAGCCATAAATCCAGCGGCCAAACCATCACCCTCCTGACAACAAGCTTCTAGGGTTTCCTTCCTGTGTGATCACGGCATCTGTTACCTCTGTCGTCCCCCCCTCATCAAATACTGGCTGGTCCAGCCACACCTCCCAACGGCTTTCAAAGTTACGTTTAGGAGCTGTCTCAGGGCATGTTTGACCGGGTGCACCTGGTCCTTCCCTTTCAGGGCTTTAAACACACCAGAGTTCTAGCACGTTGGTGTGTTGGAGGCGGGAGAAGGGTGTTGGGCTCAGATCAGAAACTCAGCATCACACACGCACACACACCTATGCCCCCACACTCTGCCATAAACCCCACAGGCTGCCCTGGGCGAAAATCTGACACTTGTCTCAATCCGGACTAAGGACCCATTGAAAAGCAAGGTGGCTGCACGGGAGACACGATTGTATTCATTCACTCATTCATTATTTTTAGTCGACCTTTAAGGGTAGAAAGGTTAGATGCAATGCGCTCAGACAAGTGATGGCAGTGTGTGCACCAGAGCCATAGATTGGTGGCGTGCTAATGCTGCATGCTCCAGGAGCATCAACCCACGGCTTGCAGTGAGCCCCACATTGGTAGGTTTCATATGCGCGTGCAAGGGGTGTGCCGGGTGTGCTCAAGCACACCCTAATGTCTCAAGCAATAAGCACCGAAATGAGGGGGCCTTTGAGCAGGGACCCAGACGCAGCAGGAACAGGAGCGAAAAGGAATCGCTCAGCTGGGAGCCTCTTTGCAAGGAGCACTGCTTCAAGAAGGCCAGGAGGAAGGCCCGAAGGCCGATAGCGCCTCGTAAACCCCTCCTCTGGTCGGTGTCACCACAATGCCCCCAAAATGCAAGGACTTGAGCAGAGTCCCCTCATTTCCCCCCCCCCCCCCACACACACACACACACAACAGCCCTCCCGCGGTCAGGGCATCAGTGTCTGCAGTGCTTATTTATTTATTTATTTATTTATTACATTTCTATACTGCCCAATAGCCGGAGCTCTCTGGGCGGTTCACAAAAATTAAAAACATTCAAAGTATAAAACAACAGTATAAACCCATACTATAAAATACAATATAAAAGCTTAATAAATAAATGAATAAAAATAATGTCTTTTATGTTTGAGAATTCAATAAATGTTCACCTTTAAAAACACACACACCCCACAACCTGGGTGCACACCCAAATGAAATGCGCTGCGCCCGCGTATGGTAGGTTTCTTCCACATCCCTGGCTGGGTTGTTGTAAAACCCAGAGGAGGGCAGCTAGGATGAACAGGGGTCTGGAAACAAAGCCCTATGAAGAGAGACTGAAAGAACTGGGCATGTTTAGCCTGGAGAAGAGAAGATGGAGGGGAGACATGAGAGCACTCTTCAAATACTTAAACGGTTGTCACACAGAGGAGGGCCAGGATCTCTTCTCGATCCTCCCAGAGTACAGGACACGGAATAACGGGCTCAAGTTAAAGGAAGCCAGATTCCAGCTGGACATCAGGAAAAACTTCCTGACTGTTAGAGCAGTACGACAATAGAATCAGTTACCTAGGGAGGTTGTGGGCTCTCCCACACTCAAGGCCTTCAAGAGGCAGCTGGACAACCATCTTTCAGGGATGCTTTAGGGTGGATTCCTGCCTTGAGCAGGGGGTTGGACTTGATGGCCTTGTAGGCCCCTTCCAACTCTGCTATTCTATGATTCTATGATTCTATAAAACAAGATCAGTCCTAGCTGAGAGTCTTTTCAGTCACGCCTCGCTGGGTTGTTGTAAGGCGAAGAAAAGGCCTCGCTCTGAGCTCCTTCGAGGAGGGGAGAAAAACACTCATAACCAACTTGCACTTTGGGCAATAAATAAATACATAAATATTCTGCCAGAAGACTCCAGGACCCTTTTCTTACAAAGATGTCATGATTCACTCTGTTCATGTGGTCAAACAGGGCAGAAAAGTATACTTGGGGGTGGGGGGAGAGAAAATCTGAGCCCCCACCCCACCCCACTGGCATCTGTGGGTTCATCAATTCTTCTCCGCAGAGACGCCGCACAAGTCCAAGTACGTGAGCAACCGGACTCCGTGGGGATTGGAAGTATTGCTCAGCTATGATTTGGAAATAATAACTTCAACACACATTTGCTCGTTTCCTTCCCAGGAACTGCTTCCGTGGAGGATTCAAGCTCACAAATTGAGATCTGCCGCTTTTTGCCGTTCCGTTCCATACTTCCAAAACGCCTCCGTACCCAGCGTTTCAGGGTAGTTCTTGGATCCGGACGTCAGTTGAAACGGCCGGAGTGTTATTAACTGAGCCGACACAATTACCGGGCCAAAAGCGCAGTTCTACGCATGTGTACTCAGAGGGGCGTTCTCACGGAGTCCAACGGCTCTTACTCCCAAGGAAGCCTGCACGGGATGGCGGGGGAAGAGGACGCTGTGTGGGCACCTACAACAAGCCCAAGGCATGTGGCCTCGGAGGAGCACAAATCCACACCCTTTGTATCCAGAGAGCTACCAAGAGGAAGTGAAGAGGCAGGGAAGTCTTCTGCTTTTATGCCCCCCCCAATATCTCTCCCTCCCCAAATCCTCCATCTTGAGGACAGCCAAGAGCCCACTCCCCACCCCCACCCACCCCTTCCTCAGCACACGCCTGATTGTCAGTAGGAGAGTGCCCTTTCGTTATTAAGCCCATTACTGGATTAGTCCGGTCTCAGCCCAAGGGAGGGGAGGGTCAGGAATCTCCCCTCCCCCCTAATTCTTGTGACACATTCAATTAAACAGGAGCAGCTGGCCAAAGATGCTGCGAACGGAGCACGGCAGCTCACAAGCTTCCTCCCCAGCCTGATTCACACCCAAACCGCCTGCCTTGTGGGACAGGGAAAAGTGGGATCCTTGTGATATATGGCGGGACACAAATGTCTTCATAAATTAATAATAAATATAACTGAGGGGGGCACTAGGGGAGGGTTAGGAGGTAGACAAGCTGCATCACAAGCCTGGCTAACCCAACTCCTTGCATGTCACTAGTCAGTCTCTCCCTCTCTCTCTCAGTTTTGCCATCCATACAATGGGGAGAATGCAATTGTCTTGGCAGAACGACAGTGTGGAGAAGCCTATGGCCCGGTTCTCACCAACAGCAGGAGCCCAAGGCAGTTTACAGGGTCCTCCTCCTCTCCATTTTATCCTCCCAACCCTTTGGGGCAGGTTAGACTAAGAGGCAGTGGTTGGGTTCACACAACACACTAACACCCACCCCACTAGTGTGGGTTGTTGCAGAACTATGGGTTATCACGTTGTCTAAATGCAGCATGTTTTCCGGAGTGTTGCTCATTGACCGTGCAGTGTGGCTCGTTAACCACCCTGAACAACCCAGCAACAAACCATGGGTTCTCAAGGTGGCTGTTCGAGGAAAAATAAACCACACTGCATGGTTAACAAAATGAGCTGAGTTCAGACAAAACGATGACCCACCCTGCGGAAAACACACTGCATTCACACAGCGCACTAACCCGTGGTGGCTTAGCGTATTGTGTGAACTCAGCCAGTGACTGGCTCAAAATCTACCAGGGAGCTTCATGGCCACGTAGGGACTGGAACCCAGATCTCTCGGGTCCCAGTCCAACACTCTAACCACTACACTACACTGGCTCTCATAGAGTCATAGAGCCATAGAATAGCAGAGTTGGAAGGGGCCTACAAGGCCATTGAGTCCAACCCCCTGCTCAATACAGGAATCCACCCTAAAGCATCCCTGACAGAGGGTTGTCCAGCTGCCTCTTGAAGGCCTCTAGTGTGGGAGAGCCCACAACCTCCCTAGGTCATTGGTTCCATTGTCGTACTGCTCTAACAGTCAGGGAGTTTTTCCTGATGTCCAGCTGGAATCTGGCTTCCTTTAACTTGAGCCCGTTATTCCGTGTCCTGCACTCTGGGAGGATCGAGAAGAGATCCTGGCCCTCCTCTGGGTGACAACCTTTTAAGTATTTGAAGAGTGCAATCATGTCTCCCCTCCATCTTCTCTTCTCCAAGCTAAACATGCCCAGTTCTTTCAGTCTCTCTTCATAGGGCTTTGTTTTCAGACCCCTGATCATCCTGGTTGCCCTCCTCTGAACCCGGTCCAGCTTGTCTGCGTCCTTCTTGAATTGTGGAGCCCAGAACTGGACACAATACTCTAGATGAGGCCTAACCGGGGCCAAATATAGAGGAACCAGGACCTCACGCGATTTGGAAGCTATACTTCTATTAACGCAGCCCAAAATAGCATTTGCCTTTCTTGCAGCCATATCGCACTAAACACGCATCCCCCAAAACCCGCAGATATGTTTAACTGCAAAACAAGCACGACTCCATCACCTTGGGGGCAGTTGAGGATTTTCAGCCAGCATCCTGTCTTTGCTCTCCTTCGGAGGAGGCCTCTGTGTGGTCACCAAGGAGACGGCAAAGCTCATGCACACACACACTTGCACCTGTGGCATCTCCACCACAATTTCCACTGACATCTCCCCGGGGAAATCTGCACCGGATTCTGGAACTCTGTGCCCGTTATGAACCAAGCAAAGAACTAATTTCAATGTGTGGGGTTTTTTTTCCTTCGAGAGGACGGAGTATCGGGGAAATTGCTTCTTGTACCTCCCCTACAAATCGCTCGGCCTTTGCCTCCCCCCACCCCACCCCCATGCCTCCCCAGGACATTTCTTCGGCCAGGCAGCCTCCCCCACCCCCCGCAAAGGCCCCTCTTTCTTTTTCACACCCTTGATTGGTTTTTGCACTTCCTTCCCTGAATCTGCCACTTCCCCTCCCCCAGCCCTGTTTCAAGGGATGGATTTATTGCGGTTTGGGAGGATGCAGCTACGGAAAGGAGCGCAGGACGCTGGACGGGTCTCCCACCCCAGCCAGCCCAAGGGCGGGGTGGGAAGAGAGCGCCCAGTGGGCCACACTGCAAGGAGCACAGGGGTGGTTTTAGGTGCTTTGTGAGGAAAATGACGAGGAAAATGATTGCAGCAATTGATTAATTGATTGATTGACTGATGTGCCTATTTATGTGCCTCTTTTCGAACTCATGTGAGGCCCCAAAGCAGCTCGCAAGCATCATAAAACAGGACCAATCCAAAAATAAAATCAATCCGAAAACAAACAAACCAAAACACGGAATACAACACTCGCTCGCGGAGTCTCTGGGGATCAGGCTTCATCCAAAGCACAGTTCTGGCCACCTTCCTCAAAGGCGAGAGGCAACAGGCTAATCAACTCTCCCAAGGGAACCTCGGTGCCACCACCAAGAAGTCTATGTCCCACCCACCAAACACACCTCAAGAAGGTGGTGGGAAACAAGCAAAGCCTGCCCAGGAGATCTTAATGCCGCCTTCCCCAACACGGTACCCTCTATATCTACTGGACTACAACTCCCATAATGCCCCAACCAGTCAATGTAAGAGTCATAAGAGAGCACGGTTACTAACACGGACTGGCCGGCGAGACCACATCACGCCAGTCCTTTTCCAGCTTCATGGGCTGCCAGTCCAGGTCTGGGCCCGATTCAAAGTGCTGGTATTAACCCTAAACGGCTTGGGGCCAGGCTATCTGAAGGAACGCCTCCTCCCATATGTACCTGCCCGGACCCTAAAGTCATCCTCAGGGGTCCTTCTCCGCGAGCCCCTGCCAAAGGAAGTGAGGCAGGTGGCTACCAGGAGGAGCGGGGCCTTCTCTGCTGTGGCACCCCGGCTGTGGAATGAATGGTTTTAATTTTTGTGAACCGCCCAGAGAGCTCCGGCTATTGGGTGGTATAGAATTGTAATAAATAAATAAATAAGAACATAAGAAGAGCCAAGCTGGATCAGACCAAGGGACCTTCTAGCCCAGCATTCTGTTCCACCCCGTCAAATGCGGCTTGACTTGCTTCCTTGAGGCATCCAGTGTTTCTAGAAGTACCTCTTCTGGTCCCTCCCCATTTCACAGTTCTATGGAAGCTCAGCACTGCAAGGACGTGCCAGGGCTAATCCAGTGATGGGGGCCGGGTGAGAATTAGTGGGAAAAGGGGACCAAAGACAGGAACGAGGAGCAGGGAATGGAGTCTTTCTCCTGGCATGGGAGCTCTTCTTCCCAAAGCACCTTCTCCCGGGACATTTTCCTCTTGCCAGGTCAGGGGGCACTTCTGTTCGGAGAGACCCACCGAGATAACGCAGCCAGGGAGAGGCAATTTTGGAGAGGAAAGGCGTGCTGTAGCCCAGTCCTTTCCAAACCACCTGCTCCAAGTCACACACACACACACACTTTGCCTGACCTGCCTCAGAGTTGCCCACCCTTGGAGGAGGGTGCCCGTCACACCTCTGTATGAGCCGCCACCACAAGCAGGAGGCTCATTCAGGATAGCAAATCATGCAGAGACACCGGGCCGGGCGCGGGGTGGGGGGCTTGTCTGAGGGCGGATGCTTCTGACCCTTTCACACGCCTGTATCAAAGAAACTTCCATGCAAAGAGGGAGCAGGAACGATTTATGCTCCTGCTCCAAAAACACTGGGGCTGGAAGTCATCCAGCAAGGCAGGCTGGCAGGAGGTTCAAGACTGATTTACAGCTACGTACAACCCAAAATTCACTCAGGGGATTCTCCGCCACCACTCGCTTGGGTGGCTATCAAAAAGGAACAGAGACTCCAGCAATAGAATTTGCCCCCTGCTCAGGATTCCTGCCACTCTGTTCTGTTTTACCTCCCCCTCCCCATTTTCCCACCCCACCCCTTCTGTCAGTCAGGATCTCTTGCTGACTGACTCATCCAGAGCAGACTCAGTCCTCACTGGGCTCATCAGGGAACAAAGACACCAGAAGAGCCCTGAGGCTGGATCGGACCGAGGGTCCATCTAGTCCAGCACTCTGGTCACACAGGGGCCCACCAGCCCTCGGCCAGGGATGAACAAGCAGGACACGGTGCCACAGCACCCTCCCACCCATGTTCCCCAGCAACTGGTGCACCCAGGCTTACTGCCTCAAATACTGGCACACAACCATCAGGGCTAATAGCCGTTGATAGCCTTCGCCTCCAGGAATTTATCCAACCAGTTTCCTGATGTGTTTTTTTAAAACAGTTTTTGTATTTCTGCAAACCTCACGTTCCCCTCAAGGCTGCTGCTGCCACCCTCTTGAACATGGGCCATGCCATTTTGGCTACCTCAGGACCGCCACACGGAGAACCGAGAGCACTGTCTGCACATGCAGTTGGGAGCTGCAACAGAATGTTGCAGTGTGGAGTGCTCTTGTTCACTGTTCCAGCCAGCCAGCCATGACCTCCTCCACGATATTCTATTCCATTCTCCCTCCCATCTGGGGGTGTGGGTTTTTTTAGTCTTCCCCCCACCACAGTCAGCCAGCACCCTATGGCCACAGGGCATCCTCTGTCCTGACTGTGCTCCCCTCTGTAGAGTGTGGTGGTTGTTTTTCAAACTATTTTTCCTACTCTGCAAAGCTTGAGGTCCTCTCCCACTCTTTTGGCTAAGGAACGGCACTCACCCCTGAACATCGGAATCAGAGGGGATGATGACTGGAGAACTCCACAGAGTTCCGCTCTATCCATGACCATTCATTGATATGGTCATGGATCAACGTTAAAGGAAGCCAGATTTCAGCTGGACATCAGGAAAAACGTCCTGACTGTTAGAGCAGTGAGACAATGGAATCAGTTACCTAGGGAGGTGGTGGGTTCTCCCACACTAGAGGCCTTCAAGAGGCAGCTGGACAACCGTCTGTCAGGGATGCTTTAGGGTGGATTCCTGCATTGAGCAGGGGGTTGGACTTGATGGCCTTGTAGGCCCCTTCCAACTCTGCTATTCTATGATTCTATGACCCTGTTCAGATGACACACTAAAGCCACGGTAGTGAAGCATTTTGAGCTAAACATTATGGCTTACCGTGTCGTGTGAACCATGACTTAGCGTGACATGTGAACCATTCCTAACCACGGTTTAAACACACTCACTAACCACTTGCTGCCAAAGGGTTAGCGACCTAACCATGGCTTAGCGTGTCACCTGAACAGGCCCACTGTGACCCCTAAACTAGCCAACCTACAACCAAATGCTGCAGGCAGACAACAGGGGAACAGCTCCCGCTTAACTGCACTCCCATTTTATGAGCGTGGACCTTCGTTGTAAGTTTGTCAAACAAACTTGGGTTTTACCGCTGCGTTTTATTTCAATCGTTTTCACGACCGTGGTACCCCGCCCTGCGATTTCATGACAAAGGCTGGCACCTAAACATTTCACATGAGTAATAGTAAGGATCGCTAAAGGACGCCCGCTGCTCACGCCGATTTCAACTCACTCTCTCCCCTCCCCCAGCCAGGGCTGTGGCCGAAGCAGCATTCCTGAAATTGCACCGGCCAAAGCTCCAGGAACAGGATTGGCAGGGGAGGGGGAACGGGCCGGCGAGAGAAGTTGCCAAGCCGGCCACAAGAAGCTGACCGGCCCAGTGGATGGGAGCCCTGACCTCCTCGCACGGTTTTGATCTCAGAGGGAGGGGGCGGAGCGCGGGCTCAACGGGGAGCATTTCTGCTTAAAGAGATTTCTGGTTGGGTGTTGAGCGCTGAGCGGGGAGAAACGCCCGCCGGAGGCTTTTCATCGGAGACCTTCTGCACAGGAGAAGCAGGGAGCTGCCTCCTACGGGGTCAGACCCACCTTGGCCCATCTAGCGCAGGACTGTGGACTCTGACTGGCAGCAGCAGCTCTCCAAGGTCCAGGCAGGAGTTTTTCCAGCCCTGCCTGGAGAAGTTGCCGGGGATCGAACCCGCTTGCAAAGCAAGGTCTCCAGAAGGGCGTCGAGGCATGCGTTGGGCTCTTGGGGCATTTGCAGTAGCAGCTCCTGTTCCTACCCCTTCCTCTCCCTCCGCCCCCAGCAAGACAGAATCCAAGGTTTGGGAGGAGATCAAGAGGTTATCTGCAAAGCAGTGTTCTCCCACTGACGGCCCACACACCGACAAAAGCCAAATCGTTCAGAAGGCAGCAGCCATGAACACAGTCCGTAGCTGAGGAGGGGGTTGCGGAACAAAAAGTCGCAAGGCAGGGAAATAGAAGGGATGTGCGAAATCGGCAGAACTCGAACACAACGAAGTGGTCCAAATCGAATCCCGAAGCGAATTCCAACTTGAGCCTATATCAGATTGCAAACTTTGGGTTTCTTTCGCATGAAAATCCGTGGGTATTTTAATTCATGGTTTTTTTCCAAATGTACACATCAATTGTGCACAGCTTTGAAATGGAAGCATTCTTCTTCCAATGACTGTAGTGCATTCATGTGCATATTTGAAAAAGTACAAGTTTTTTTCATGCTAACTTTTCAAATGTCCACATTCTGGAGGACACAATTTTTTGGAGTCCGTGAGTCTCATCGCAAGCTCAGAAATGTACAGACTTTGACTGCAGATTCAAAGTCTGTGTCTGTGATCGATCCAGAAGATACAAACTGGGTAGTTTTTGATCAAAAACGACCTGAAATAAATTTCCCAAACATCCCTACAAGCAACTGAGCCAGATTGGGAGCAGGGACGATGGCAGAGCAGAGAGATCAAAGTCTCTAGCCAGGTGGAAATTCCTCTTCGGAGTGAACATATGAAATGCAAAAATAATGATCCTAAATACGACTTGGGAGATGTCTCCTGCCCTCACGCCTTGCTTCTGGGCAACCCATTGGGGTATCTGGTTGGCCACTGTGCAAACAGGATGCTGGACGAGGTCTGCTGGTCCTCATGTAGCCTTTGGTCCGATCCAGCACGGCTCTTCTTATGTTCTTACGATCAAATGCAAAAAAGACCCACAAGACTGTCCAACCCTGATGACAAGTCAAGTGCTATTTTCTCCTGAAAAAGCAGGTGTTTGGTTCCGTACATCAAGCCGGTCAAATTACTTTCAGCCTAAGGCCCAAACTCAATTTCAGAGGAGCGCTGGGGATGGGGGGACATTCCAGAGGTGGGCGGGGCCAAAGGCAAAGTGGGTGGGATCAATGCTTTAGGGTGGATTCCTGCACTGAGCAGGGGGTTGGACTCGATGGCCTTGTAGGCCCCTTCCAACTCTGCTATTCTACGATTCTATGAAAGTACCAAGGACACCACCCTATTTTAGCTTAAAGCTCTTCCTGCCAGCCTGAGGAGAGGCATTTCAGCCTTTCACAAAGAGGGAGGAAAGTGCAGAAAAGCCAGGAAACTCCCCAACGATTAGTGGGCAATGGGAAGGAGCGTAGCCAGCCATGGAACCCCAGAGGACCACAGTGGGAACCTACATGGGTCTCCTGCCATACATAAATGTTCCTTTGCAGCCAGGATTTCAATGCTGGGGAACCCAAGGGAGAAGCTGCTGTTGACCTCATGCCCTGCCTATAATATCTTTTTTTAGGTGTGGTGACCAGGACTATACACAGTATTCTAAGAGTGGTCGCACCATAGATTTGTATAAAGGCAGTAGGATACTGGCCGTTTTATTCTCAATTCTTTTTATTATAATGCCTAACATGGAGTTTGCCTTCTTTACAGCGGCCGCACACTGGGTGGACATTTTCATCGAGCTGACCACCACAATCCCAAGATCTCTTTCTTGTTCCATCACCGCCAGCTCAGATCTCATCAGGTTATACTTGATGTTGGTTTTTTTTGCCCCAACATGCCTCACCTTACACTTGCTTACATTGAACCGCATCTGCCATTTGGATGCCCACTCTCCCAGCTTGGAGAGATCCCTTTGGAGCTCTTTGTGAACCGCCCAGAGAGCTTTTTGTGAACCGCCCAGAGAGCTTCGGCTATTGGGCGGTATAGAAATGCGGTATAGAAATAAATTCACAATCCCTTTGTGTTTTAACGACTTGGTGTCGTCGGCAAAACTTGGCCACTTCACTGTTCATTCCTAATTCCAGAACATTTATGAATAAGTTGAAAAGAATGGGTCCCAATACTGATCCCTGTGGGACCCCTCTATTTACTCCCCTCCATTGGGAGAATTGACCATTTATTCCTACTCTCTGTTTTCTGTTCTCGAACCAGTTACTGATCCATCAGAGGACCTCTCCTCTTATTCCATGACTGCTAAGTTCGCTCAGGAGTCTTTAGTGAGGAGCTCTGTCAAAAGCCTTTTGGAAATCCAAGTGAGCAATGTCTACTTCCCCATTTTATCATAACAACTTGTGAGGTAGGTTACGCTGAGAGACAGGGAGAGGCCCAAAGTCGCCTACTGAACTTCATGGCCAAGCGGGGACTAGAACACGGATCTCCGGAATCCCGGCTCAACACTCTATCCACTATGCCACATTCGCTCTCATAAATATGCAATCCCCCATATCAGTGAGTTTTCATGGCCAAGTGGCGACTAAAAATCCAGATCTTCCGAGTCCCAGTCCAATGCTCTAATCACTACACCAGCCTGGCTGCCCAGAGTATCTCCAAGGGAATCATAGAATCATAAAATAGCAGAGTTGGAAGGGGCCTATAAAGCCATCAAGTCCAACGCCCTGCTCAAGGCAGGAATCCACCCTAAAGCATCCCTGACAGATGGTTGTCCAGCTGCCTCTTGAAGGCCTCCAGTGTGGGAGAGCCCACAACCTCACCAGGCAACTGATGTGGGTCTTGACAGAATAAAGTCTGTCAAGACTGTGCAAAGACTGTGAAACAGCAGAAGACGGGAGAAAGGGGTTAATGGACTGTGGGGTGGGAAAAGGCTTAAGGAGAAACAAAGAGCAAAAGAGATGTATCTTTTTGCCGCAATGGCATTCCACCCTTCTTCCAAAGAGCTCAGAGTACTGGGGGGTATTTTATATTCATATCACCCCTGCTAATGCATGTTAGGGAGAGAGACAAGAGACTTTCCCAAGAGCCCGCACGGAGTTCCATGGGCTGAGCAAAGATTCAAATGCCCACTTCCCACATTGAGCTGTTTGCTTCACCAGCTATTCTTATGTTTATTTTTGGAGACTAATACATTTGTGTTAAGTAGGGTGACCCTATGAAAAGGAGGACAGGGCTCCTGTATCTTGAACAGTTGTATTGGAAAGGGAATTTCAGCAGGTGTCATTGGTATATATAGAGAACCTGGTGAAATTTCTTCTTCATCACAACAGTTAAAGCTGCAGTAGCCCTGCCCTCTTTTAAATCTGGTCCCTCTAGTATAGTTCCTGCAGCTTTAACTGTTGTGATGAAGAGGGAATTTCACCAGGTGCTGCATGCATACAAATGACACCTGCTGGAATTCCCTCTTCTATGCAACTGTTAAAGATACAGGAGCCCTGTCCTCCTTTCCATATGGCCACCCTATGTTCAGCAACTTCAGAACTGTTTGTATAAAAAACTCGCAGTATGAAAAATAGAAGAACAACAACGGAGAATCCAGTACAAAGCTGGATATAGCAAAGTCGCTAAAATCTAGACCCTCCTCCTCAGCTCCACACCTGGAATATGGCGATAATAATACTGACCTACCTTACAGGGTTGTTGTAAGGCTTACAATAAGATTCGATGTGTTCTAAAATGCCTTATAAATGCTAAGGATTACTCCTGCCCGTATTTTCTCTAGTGTGGCAACTCTCCCATTTTTCTACAAAAGACCGTTTCGCAGCACACACACGCATCTCACTACGTGGTTGTAGCGCAAGAGTTTTCACGGTTCGAAAAGAAATGCAGGGATTGGTGAATTGTCAGGGCAGCGAAGAAAAGAGTGTGGAGCAGAATGAAGCATGAAGAGAAGGTCTCTGCTTAGCCTGACTGTCCTTCTGGGATCTGTGCGATGCACGGGGGGAGGGGGGGGCAGAATGCAAAGACCACACACGGTGCAACAGCAGGAGCAAAGCGCAGGACACAGCCACACCCCTCCTCCTAGTCCAGGCATGCAGTCCTGTGAAAGGAGAGTCTTGATGGGGAGGGGTGGACCAGAGCAATGGGGGGACACGCCAGCTGCACCCCTTCCTAGAGTCAGAACACCTAAAGACGGTTGTGCACGCGCTGGTAACGTCAAGGCTCGACTTCTGCAATGCGCTCTACATAGGGCTACCTTTGTGCCTAGTTCGGAAACTTCAACTAGTTCAAAATAGGGCAGCCAGGCTGGTCACCGGCCCACCTAGGCGTGACCGTATCACACCAGCTTTAAAATCTCTTCACTGGCTGCCAATTAGTTTCCGAGCAAAGTATAAAGTGTTAATTATCACCTTTAAAGCCCTATGTGGTTTGGGTCCAGGCTACCTGCACGATCGCCTTCTCCCATACACTCTGCCCCACACACTCAGGTCCTCTGGGAAAAATCCACTTCAGTCAGCAAAAACTAGATTAACAATTGTTACCCAGAGGACCTTCTCTTCTGCTGCTCCCAGACTGTGGAATGGCCTGCCGGAGGAGACTCGTCAACTTAACAGTCTACTAGCATTCAAGAAAGCTATAAAGACTGATCTCTTCTGGCAGGCCTATCCAGTGGAATTTTAAGATGTTTTTAAGATGTTTTTAGGATGTTTTTTAGGATGTTTTTAACAATGTATATTATGTTTTAATTCAGTTTTATGTATTTCATCATTTATTGTTGTTCCCCGCCTTGATCAGAATGGAGAGGCAGGTAAGAAATAAATGTATTTATTATTATTATTATTATTAGAGCCAACTCTTTTCAGTGGAGACTGGTGGCTCTGATATCAGTGGGTCAGTGAATCCACTCCAGGTTTCAGTCAGAACTCTAAAGGAGTTACCTTGGGGAGCTACGTTGGAGAGCTCCTTCAGCGTTCTGATTAAAAGCCAGAACGGATTCGCCGACCCACTGACATCGGAGCCACCAGCCTCTACTAACACGTAGTTCATAAAATAAACTCGTTGGATTTCCTATCTTAGCATGACAAACAGCACTGCGGCTGCTGCCTTATGTGAGCTGATGTACGCCAAGAATGTCTGGTCTTATCAAGACCAGTGATGTGGGGCCGAAAAATTCCCAGTGCTTTATTTCTCCCTGGAAGTGTTTCCATTTCCAGTAATTCTGAAATAATGCCAACTGTAGATTCAATATCAGGCAAATCTGGCAGTGTCAAAGTTGTAGGTGGGAGGTTGCCATCGGCATATCATGCATAGTTCCTTAGCTTGCTAAAATTTGTTAGTGTGTCAACAGTTTTCATAAACCTTCGTGCGTGTTTTGTTAATTGAAACATTATAAGAGAAGTAAACGCTATTGCCTTTAAAGTTACAAGTATTCCATTTTTAAAAAATGAAAATTCTACGTAACGTTATACTTAAATGACTTTAAGTGAGTTTTAACTCTCTCTTTAAAGGTTTCAGTAGAAATACTTGTGGTATGTGGGGACAAAAATAATAATAACACGGGGTCCTTTTTATGCTTTATTTCTTAAATGAATTTAATGTGAACATGGTAAAGTAGGTCACTCTCTATGGCAGAAGTGCACAACTCTGGCCCCCTGGGGTTTCCCAGATGGACCTTCCTCAGCCCCACCCCGTTTCCTCTGACCACCACTCATTGGGTGGTTTCCAAAGCTTTTGCATATTCTGCTCCGCCCTCCCACCCATTCTAAATGCTTCACCTAACACTTAGGGCTCCATCACACGTAATTTCTCCCCCTGCTTTGTCTCCGTGTTTTTTACCTCCAATGCTCTTTTGATCGTTTGGTCTTCGAGGCAGTAGCTAAATCCTGTCGTTTCTTCCTGTATAATATTGCCAGGATTCGACCATTTTTGTCTGTCTCTTCTGCCAAGACTCTCGTTCATGCACTGGTTATCTCTCGGTTGGACTACTGCAACCTTCTTCTCTCTGGCCTTCCTTCGTCTCACATCAGTCCGCTGGTCTCTGTCCACCACTCTGCCGCTAAGATCATCTTCTTGGCCCGCCGCTCTGACCATGTCACTCCACTTCTGAAATCTCTTCATTGGCTTCCAATTCACTCCAGAATCCAATATAAACTTCTCCTGTTGACCTTCAAAGCTTTTCACGGTCTAGCTCCTGCCTATCTCTCCTCTCTCATCTCACACTATCGCCCCGCTCGTGCTCTCCGCTCCTCTGATGCCATGCTTCTCGCCTGCCCAAGGACCTCCACTTCCCTTACTCGGCTTCGTCCTTTTTCTTCTGCTGCCCCTTACGCCTGGAACGCTCTTCCAGAACACTTGAGAACTACAAACTCAATCACTGCTTTTAAAACTCAGCTAAAAACTTTTCTTTTCCCTATAGCTTTTAAATATTGAGTTTGTTCTGACTCTATACTGTTAGCTTCACCCTACCCGGTGCCTGTTTACACTTCCCTGTGCCTGTTTGCATTCTCTTTCCCTCCTTATTGTTTACTGCAACTTTATTAGATTGTAAGCCTATGCGGCAGGGTCTTGCTATTTACTGTGTATAATCTGTACAGCACCATGTACATTGATGGTGCTATATAAATAAATAAATAAATAATAATAATAATAATGGTTGCTGCTTCTCCCCCCTTTCAGATGAGTCCTGTCAGATTAGTACTTCAACCAGACTGCCTTTCTGGCCAGCAAAAATGGACTGACCCTTTAGTCTGGCTCTTTGGAGGCATTGAGCGAGTACAACCCTGTCTCTGCAGAGATTCGGGCGTTAAATTATTTTTAAAAAATGCTTTCAAGCCTGGGATGCAAGGTTTGGGTTTTATATTGAGGCTTGGGGCCGGCTGATGGGAGAAATCGATTTTCCCTGCCAGGACCTGATGCAATCCATTCAAGCCAACAGCAAGGCTCCCGTCACAGCACACACCGCCAACAAAGCAAAATGCACTTAGGGAAAATAATCCTGACTTTCAGCGTTCTAAGAAAAGACGGAAAAGGCTAGGGAAGAGGCGGGGTGTCAGCAGGACAGGCACGGCGTCATGTGAATACCGTGCTGCAGAACCGCACACCAGGCTCGGCGAGAGCGCCCTAAATCGCTGGTGTGCTGGAGCTCTTAGTTACTAGGCATAAGAGCTTTAAGCTAACATATGCTGGCATTTTTGCTCCACCCACCACTGGAATGTGGCCCGATAGTGCTTCTCTGAAATTGACTTTGGCTGTTTCTACACCAGCCCAAAAATGTGGGCTGGTCACAGCCGAGTCTTCCATTTTCCTCCGCTGCCCCTTTCGCCTGGAACGCACTTCCAGAACATTTGCGAACTACAAGTTCAATCGCAGTTTTTAAAGCTCAGCTAAAAACTTTTCTTTTTTCTAAAGCTTTTAAAACTTGATTTTGATTTGACTTTTATACTGTTAGTTTTATTCTCCCCTGTGCCTGTTTGGTGCATTCTCTTCCCCTTCTTATTGTTTTATGATGATTCTATTAGAATGTAAGCCTAAGCGGCAGGGTCTTGCTATTTTATTGTTTTACTCTGTACAGCACCATGTACACTGATGGTGCTAAATAAATAAATAAATAAATAATGACACACAGGGACTCCCAGGGGCAAGCAGTGATTATTTATCCCTGGGAAAACCCAAATCTTCCCACGGTCTCGGGATCTTGTCCGAATCTTTCCGCAGGAGGTGTGTGGG
Source organism: Elgaria multicarinata webbii (assembly GCF_023053635.1). Taxonomy (NCBI): domain Eukaryota; kingdom Metazoa; phylum Chordata; class Lepidosauria; order Squamata; family Anguidae; genus Elgaria; species Elgaria multicarinata. The sequence goes on along the minus strand of NC_086176.1, from coordinate 118,948,580 downwards.
CGCCCGTCCTGACTTCGTACTGCTTCCTCACGAGTAAATGGGAGGACGCTGCAATGGGCACTGGACATGGAGCTCTTCAGGTGCTCCATGCCCATTGCGGGTGGAGGGGGGAGCGGTTTTAGTCGGAGCGCAGGTGCGCTCATCTTCTGCTTAAAAAAAAACCACTGGCGGTTGCAACATCCCTCCTTCCTCCTGGGATGTCGCGCCCCCGCTTGGACTCAGGGGAGGATCTCGCGATCAGAGTATCGCAAAATCCTCCCTTTTTCCTCCCTCTACACCCGTATGTCGCCCTTTGTCTCTCAGGCTGAAGGAGGTTCAACACTTTTTTGCTCTGTAGCATCAGAAAAATTTTGGATGCAGAAGAATGTGGAAACATAAGAGGAGCCCTGAGGCTGCATCAGACCCATCTAGTCCAGCATTCTGTTCACACAGCGGCCAACCAGCTGCCCACAGGAAATCCACAAGCAGGACATAACTGCAGCAGCAAACTGAGCGTTTTCTGATGCGTCGGAATATTTCCGGGGAAAAAACAATTCACCCAGAGCATAACAAGGAGGAGCATCTCAATTCACCAACTCGCCAGGAACCACAAATGACCCAGATCTAGGTTCTAACAAAAAGGGGTCACCCATTAAGGGAGTCACAATGTGAAAGCTTGACCCAACTGTACCGACTCCAACCAAGTGTTGCACCAGCAGTGGCTACGGCTGCACTGAAAACAACACGCCTGTGAGCAACGTCTTCCACACCTATCTCACCATCTGCACGTAAGCAAGATATGCAGCTCACTGGACTCATGTTTCACATGTCTTCTGGTGTCACAGAATCAAAGAATCATGGAATAGTAGAGTTGGAAGGGGCCTACAAGGCCATTGAGTTCAACCCCCTGCTCAATGCAGGAATCCACCCTAAAGCATCCCTGACAGATGGTTGTCCAGCTGCCTCTTGAAGGCCTCCAGTGTGGGAGAGCCCACAACCTCCCTAGCTAACTGATTCCATTGTCGTACTGCTCTAACAGTCAGGAAGTCTTTCCTGATGTCCAGCTGGAATCTGGCTTCCTTTAACTTGAGCCCGTTATTCCGTTATTCTCGATCTGGGAGGATCGAGAAGAGATCCTGGCCCTCCTCTGTGTGACAACCTTTCAAGTATTTGAAGAGTGCTATCATGTCTCCCCTCCATCTTCTCTTCTCCAGGCTAAACTTCCCCAGTTCTTTCAGTCTCTCTTCATAGGGCTTTGTTTCCAGAACCCTGATCATCCTGGTTGCCCTCCTCTGAACACGCTCCAGCTTGTCTGCGTCCTTCTTGAATTGTGGAGCCCAGAACTGGACGCAATACTCTAGACGAGGCCTAACCAGGGCTGAATAGAGAGGAACCAGTACCTCACGTGATTTGGAAGCTATACTTCTATTAATGCAGCCCAAAATAGCATTGGCCTTTCTTGCAGCCATATCGCATTGTTGGCTCATATTCAGCTTGTGATCTACAACAATCCCAAGATCCGTCTCATTTGTAGTATTGCTGAGCCAAGTATCCCCCATCTTGTAACTGTGCCTTTGGTTTCTATTTCCTAAATGTAGAACTTGGCATTTATCCCTATTAAATTCCATTCTGTTGTTTTCAGCCCAGCACTCCATCCTATTAAGATCACTTTGAAGTTTGTTTCTGTCTTCCAGGGTATTAGCTATCCCACCCAGTTTTGTGTCATCTGCAAATTTGATCAGCGTTCCCTGCTTATCAAAAGCGTCCTTTTACCCACAGAGTTTAGTCATTTGTTATAATATTTCTGTTTTGTCTTGCTATTGTTTTAATATTGGCATGCAAGTTGCTTTAGAGGAAAGATGGAGTATACTTTTTAAAAAAATGAATCAATATTCCAGGACTCAAAGTTCCCCGACCTGGTGCCTTCCAGGTCTGTGTTGAACTACGTTGTCCTTCAGCCCCAACAAGAACAGCCAATGGCCAACTCCATTCTGACTTGATAAATATAAGCTTTCACCCACAAATAGCCAAAGGCCAACAGCAGTAGGAGCGGACAGAGGAAACCCAGGAATTCTACCTTCTTGCATGCTTTATGCATGATCGGTATTTGCTGAAGTAATCTAGTTCTCATTTGGCCAGCTATCAAGCCTGAAATCTCAGCAAATGAACAAATTCTTGCACAACGCCCAAACAGGACAGGTAGAGATGCAACCCTCCGACAATCCAGATGATCCAGTAGTTTGGGTAATGATATTTGGACATAAAACAACCATTCGGAGGCGCACCCAAAGGAAGTGTGTGCATAGGTCATGTCTCTTCAGACTTCTGAGCCAGAGGTTTTCACTCTACTCAAACATCAGTGATGCCAGTAATAAATTGTAGGGCATACTGCAATCTAAGGCTCAGGAGGGCTTAGCCCCCAAACTGGTAGTGTTCTGGTAATGCAGGGGAGCGCAACTCCGGGATTCTTTTCAGAGTAGGAGAAGCAATCTCTGAGCACCAGGATAACTGAACCAGGGAAATTTAAGGGCTCTCTTTGCTCTGGCAAGTGAAAGAGATAATAATGAGATTTTCAGAGTCACTCTAGTTTGTGACACATTAACATGCATAAAGGAAGTCAGAGAAAGAGCAATATAGTCAAGTAGAGGTTGGCTACTTCTTTCCTTTTGTTTGATGGAGTTCCTACTTCACAGTAACACTTCTTTTCCAGATTGTTTGCACTTCTAATTAAAAGCCAAATGCTGCGTTTCAGCTGGCTTCAGATCTTTTGTTAATGCTCAAGGCTTTTTACAAGTTGAACCGATGCAGTCAGACCACATTTTCAATGGAGCTTCCTCCCAGGTAACTGCACAGGATTGCCGCCATGCTGATGCTAATAAATTGCGCATTATGCTACATATTGTTGCTGTTTGGTGTGAGTAGACGAAAACAGCTCTTTTGGCTGATTTCAGGTCAAAACTGTGCGCGCTTCTAAGCACAGTACATTCAGCAATTCTGCGAGAATGTTACACAAAAGTAAGGGGATTTTATATTGAGTGCAGAAGTCAGCATTTGGAAAAGCTCAGCTTTCACCCTGATAAAAACAAGTTCCTAGCCCTCTTGGCTGAAAAGGAAGGCTCGAAAAATGGTCCATGCAGCATCAAGTAAAATATGAGTGCAATGCAAGAGAGGAGGAGAGCCTAAGAAAGATTTATGGGAGTCCAAAGAGAGGAAAGTATAAGGCCTTGCAGAACTCTTTGCATGATGGCGGTGGAACAGAGCAGGTTTATGCAAACAGGAAAAATACATCCTGCTTAGTCTGCATAATGTAAACAGGCTGCAGAAATTAGTGCAAGAATCTTTTGCAGCTTGGAGTTTTGTTTTCGTTTGTTTTCAAGCATACAGTGTACCGTTTTACGCCTGAGCCTACATACGCCTCTGGCATTGCAGTGTTTATAAACAGGACCCCCCGCGCCTGCAAAAATTGCACGTGCAATCAGTGCGTGCAAAAGAGAGCAGGATTGTGCCTGCTGGCTTTGCCCACAAGCTCTGGCCTGTTGATCTCATGCACAAAGGCAATGCACCACACTGATCATAGAATCATAGAATAGTAGAGTTGGAAGGCGCCTATAAGGCCATCGAGTCCAACCCCCTGCTCAGTGCAGGAATCCACCCTAAAGCATCCCTGACAGAGGGTTGTCCAGCTGCCTCTTGAAGGCCTCGAGTGTGGGAGAGCCCACCACCTCCCTAGGCAACTGGTTCCATTGTCGTACTGCTCTAACAGTCAGGAAGTTTTTCCTGATGTCCAGCCGGAATCTGGCTTCCTTTAACTTGAGCCCGTTATTCCGTGTCCTGCACTCTGGGAGGATCGAGAAGAGATCCTGGCCCTCCTCTGTGTGACAACCTTTCAAGGATTTGAAGAGTGCTATCATGTCTCCCCTCAATCTTCTCTTCTCCAGATCAACCGGCAGAGGCAAAGGACAGGACCAGCAGGCACCATCCTGCGCTATGCACAGGTGTTGCAGGTACATATGCCTTGTGGAAAAGACATGAACCCTGCCATTCCATGGAACTAGGAACAGCTTGGGAAGATTTTGACTTGGAGCAAGGAGAAATGTTTCAGGATCAGGGCAGTAGACGAGCTTCTTACCTCTCTGCCTTTTCCTAAGCATGGGGCCACAGGGGGGTGGGGGAATATCCATACAGCCCTGATCTCTTGGGAGTGAATGAACCAGAGGCATCCAAGCACAGCCCCAAATCTAGATTCCAAGTGTTCCGGCCACCATCAGGCACTTCCTGACAAGAGCAGATCTGGATAATTCGGGGGGGGGGGGGGAGAGAGAGTTGATTTATGTACAGGGGTCAAGGGGTTAAAGGTCAGGGAGAGAAAGAGGGAGGGGGACCAAATAGAAAAGCCACTTCACTCCTTATTAAATATTTACCAACTGAGGAGGGCTGGTCCCAAGCGGAGGCTGGAAAGAGGGGAGGGGCGAGGCTGGGGTCCGTTGCATTGAAGCCCGCCACCCGGCAGGCCAGAGGTGACGCAAGCACGGAGGATCTACTAAACCAGACCCGTTGGGTGTATTAAGGGTTCCACCTAACTAAGAAACGCGTGCGCACACACACTGCTGGCGTGCTGATGTTTTCATTGGGTCTTTTTTGTTTGTTTTCAGGCCAATTGAACCCGTTTGCTTTGCTTTGCATCCTGCCTTTCTATCAAGAAAACGGCGCTCAAGGCGGCCAACGGCCTTAGGAATTTTTTAAAAAGTCAAAAGTCAAATGAAAACTTGGTTAAAACAGTGGTAAAACCAACACATTCAAAACACAGCACACCTGGGCCTAATCTACACCAAGCAGGGTAGATTAGGCCCAATCTCAATGATTTAGTTTCTTCTACCCCCTTGTCCTCTGTTCATCCTATGTGTCAGGATTCTCTATTACTCTAATAATGTATTAGTTTTAAATGTTTTAATTAGTTATATTATTTTATGGTGTTTGTATTTGTGTTGCACCCCGCCTCGATCCAGAGGGAGATGATGATGATGATGATGATGATGATGATGATGATGATGATTATTGCACTATGAAAGTGGTATATAAAAGGCAGGAGCCACACTACTGCTTTATAGGGCACTGACAACTGTTGGGAAGGGTGACCCTATGAAAAGGAGGACTGGGCTCCTGTATCTTGAACAGTTGCATAGAAAAGGGAATTTCAGCAGGTGTCATTTGTATATATGGAAAACCTGGTGAAATTCCCTCTTCATCACAGCAGTTAAAGCTGCAGGAGCTATACTAGAGTGACCAGATTTAAAAGAGGGCAGGGCACCTGCAGCTTTAACTGCTGTGATGAAGAGGAAATTTCACCAGGTTCTCCATATATACAAATGACACCTGCTGAAATTCCCTTTTCAATACAACTGTTAAAGATACAGGAGCCCTGTCCTCCTTTTCATATGGTCACGTAAGTAACTATATTTACAAAATCATGTCACTAGCAGTTAACATCTGAAATAGACATTAAACTTGCAAATAAACTAGTAACCACCATAGAGTATACAAATATAAACAGAGAAATTTTATAAAAACACAACGATAAAAACAGGTCAAACGCGTTTTGACAGAAGTGTCTTCTTCAGTGACCCCTAAATAAACCAAGCTTCTGTATATGTATTAGACCGGGCGGACTCAAATTAAGAGGCCCCAAAATTAGATAGCCTTTGTCACTCCCGTGGAGCTAATTACATCAGGCTCAGTTTTGCTGTTGCTGGCTACAATTCACTCCTTCTACAAGCTTGTTTCGGTTAAGGTTTATACCTTTTGTCGTATATAGCCCATGGACACAGACCATAGACAGCTTTCATGGTGCTATATCCTTCTCGGTGTAGATTAGGCCAGAGTAATGACAGAATACAGACAGCAGCCAACCCAGCAGGCCTGTTTGCATGCCCAACGCTTGCTGGGATAAAAAGGCCATTGCCCGCCGGTGGGAAGGCCGTGGTGGCGGTGCCAACCTGGCCTCCCTCGGCAGGGAATTCCATAGCCCGGGAGCTACGGGCGAAGAGACCGTTTCGGAGCTTCCCTCCCCTTGACCCAAACCACTGGACTACGCCCCCACTCCTGTTCCACCCCCAAATCCTGGAACGTTTGGCCCCATTGGTTTTCAACCTTGGCTCCATCTTCCCAATGGTGTAATGGCCAATGGCTACTCCGAAGACTGCCGCTACACTCAGAGGGAACAGGGGAGTCTAAGTCAGGTGGCAGGTGAGGACAGCTTCCCTGCTCATCCAAAAGGGCCAGGGCTGGGCCCCCGGGGGGGGCAGCTCCCCCACCACACCCACCGCATCACTCCCATCACCATTTGTCACACCAGCCTATCGTCCACAGGGCAAATTACAGATGTGTTTGAACTGAGGGAGCCAGAAGATTTGGCAGCACAGAAGCAGCAAGCAAACCAGATTCCTGCAGGCCTACCCAGTCAAGTTTTTAAATGTTTGACTGCCAGTTTAATAATGTATTAGTTTTATGTATTTTTGTATTCAGCGTTGTTCCCCACCTCGATCCAGAGGGAGAGGCGGGTAAGAAATAAATAAATAAATAAATAAATAAATTATTATTATTATTATTATTATTATTATTATTATTATTAAACCAGGAGATCCAGGGATCAAACTACACGTTATTCACAATTGCGAGTATGAAAACCCCAACAGCCTGCTTTTCCAGTTACTTCGAACTGCCCCTGTATTTCCTCTCATTCCCTGAATATTAGAACCCTTAGAATTTCAACACACTACTAACAGCAGCCCGTTGTGAAATCCAGCGCTCGAGTAAGAGAGCCCTGAGGCAGCTAAACGGGCAACAACAGTATTAAACACAAATTCAAGGCACATCACAGGGGGCGGGGGGAGCAGGTATGAACAGTCAAAGAGGACAACACTAGGGTGACCCTATGAAAAGGAGGACTGGGCTCCTGTATCTTTAACAGTTGCATAGAAAATTTCAGCAGGTGTCATTTTTGTATATATGGGGAACCTGGTGAAATTCCCTCTTCATCACAAGAGTTAAAGTGCAGGAGCTATACTAAAGTGACCAGATTTAAAAGAGGGCAGGGCACCTACAGCTTTAACTGTTGTGATGAAGAGGGAATTTCACCAGGTGCTGCATGCATGCAAATGACACCTGCTGAAATTCCCTTTTCTATGCAACTGTTAAAGATACAGGAGCCCTGTCCTCCTTTGCATAGGGTCGCCCTAGACAACACTCTAGACCAGTCTTCCAGCATAGGGGCCTGGGAGATTCTAGAAGTTGTAGTCCAGCACATCTGGAGAGCTCCAGGATGGGCAAGGTGCTGGCTGTGTATGCTGGGAATTGTAGTCTAAGACACCTGGAGGGGGAAGGTGGGCTCAGACCTTCAGCGTGAGCAAAAGGCCGCCTGCTGAGTCCACTTCACGGACATCTGCTTGGATGCCACACCAAAAGTGGAAACTAAACCACTCCAGGACCCCGAGAGCAACAAATGAAGCCACAGAATTAAAGCCACAAGCTATCTTTCATCCATTTTCCAGCTCTGCCTGGAACCCCGTGGGTCCCTTACACAACAGGGCAATGATTCCAAAACCTTCCGACAGAGATGCCCATAGCTGCTAATCACCATGGCTATAGATTACCTCCAGTTGCTGGGGAACATGGGCAGGAGGGTGCCGTTGCACTTGTGAGTTTCCCATTGGGGCATCTGGTCAGCCACTGTGCAAACAGAATGTGGGGCTACAGAGGCTTTTGGCCTGATCCAGAATGGCTCTTCTGATGTTCACATCACGCTGGGCCCAGGACCTCAAACAGCCAAGCCCCTCGGGATTTTCAGGCAGCAGCCGCTCAAGCGATCCGCTTTGGAACAAGGAAACTCTCTAGCAGTGATGGGGAGGGAGAAATCTTGATCTTCCCCACAGATGTTGTGTCGAAGGCAACACAACACAACTTGAGCAATGGCGGACTAGGCGTCCATGAGCAACTGCAAAGTCCTAACATTGTGTTTTCCAGGATCCCGGGGGTGCAGGGGTTGAGGCACTTGCAGGGGAGAGTTGGCGGGAGCAACAGGAGCTTAACCCCTTCTGTGCCGGCTTCTTCTCCCCTGCAAATGCCCCCCAGACTGTTTGCCACCCAGCCATACTCACTTCCAGTTCACACTGGAGGCTAGGGTGACCCTATGAAAAGGAGGACAGGGCTCCTGTATCTTTAACAGTTGTATTGAAAAGGAAATTTCAGCAGGAGTCATTTGTATATATGGGGAACCTGGTGAAATTCCCTCTTCATCACAAGAGTTAAAGTGCAGGAGCTATACTAGAGTGACCAGATTTAAAAGAGGGCAGGGCACCTGCAGTTTTAACTGTTGTGATGAAGAGGGAACTTCACCAGGTTCTCCATATATACAAATGACCCCTGCTGAAATTCCCTTTTCTATGCAACTGTTAAAGATACAGGAGCCCTGTCCTCCTTTTCATAGGGCCAGCCTACTGGAGGCCCAATGTGGTATAGTGGTTAGAGTGTTGGACTGAGTGTCAGGAGACCCAGATTCTAGTCCCCACTCAGCCATGATGCTCACTGGTTGACTATCAGCTAGTCACTTACTCTCAGCCTAGGCTACCTCACAGGTTTGTTGTGAGGATGCGGCTGTCCTGCCTTGTGCCGTGCTTACTCCCAAGTAAGCGCGCCACCAGAAATGGGCACAGAGCTGCGCTGTGTGGCTCCGTGCCCATCAGGGGAGGGAGTGGCAGCAATTTCACCACCCCTGGGATGGCAGGGAGGGGGCTTGTGGGGCAGTTCCGTTGTTGCTGTTGTTTAAACTCACATTTTCACTGGAGCGGGGCCTCGCTCTTGTGCGACCGGCCCCAGTCAGTGGGGGGGGGGGAAGAGCACCTGTGACATCCCTGCTTCCTCCCAGGACGTTACCACCATGTGCGCACGCTGGGAGAGGCTCTTGCAATCAAGGTATCGCGAGAGCCTCCCTGCTACCTCCTGGAACACCGGGAGGTGTAGAAAGTGCCACACTTCAAACAAGCTGAAGTTATTCAAGGAGATAGGCAACCTGGTGCCCTCTAGGTATTTCGGACTACAATCCCCACAATCCTTGAGCATTTGCCATGCTAGCTAAGGCTGATGGGAGATGTAGTCCAAAACATCTGGAGAGCACCAGGTTGCCTGCCAAATACTGTGGTGGAGACAGGTCTGGTAGTCTGTTCCTGACATGGCCTTCAGCCACTGTCTGTCTGTCTGTCCGTCCGTCTGTGGGGGATGGGGCCGCGCCTGCCTGGTAGCCCCAGTCCCTTATCAGCCCTTTCCATCTCCTTATCGCCCCCAAGCATGTCAAACAGCTCAGCTTCTCTCCCCTTTGAATAAACAAGACAGAGATCCACCATGTCCATTTCCTAATTCCGAAGGGCATATTTCCTACCAGGAATTTTAGGCGAAGGCAAAAGGAGCGTCTGGGAATCGTCACCTTTTTGCACTGGGGAACACCCATCCTGACATGAGCGAGGCGGGCCCTGCAACCTTCGTTTCTGATCTGCTGTGACCGCCTGAAGCCCACCAGGAACTACCATAAGCACAGCAGGATCAAGGTCTTGACTGTAACGGGGTTACACACCTGAGTAAAGCTTTGCTCACAGTTCTTTTGCTATAAGACGTCTTAGGGACAGACGGGTTGTTAGTCTAAGGCCCTTTCTACACCGTTGTTTTTTTGGAGGGATCATCCCACGATCATCCCTGTGTGTCCAAATGACGCACAGGAGATCCTGGGATCAGGGAGGGATGATATTTATTTATTTATTACATTTCTATACCGCCCAATAGCCGGAGCTCTCTGGGCGGTTCACAAAAATTAAAAACATTCAAAGCATAAAACAACAGTATAAAACCATACTATAAAATACAATATAAAAGCTCAACCAGATGAAAACAGCAGCAATGCAAAATTACAAATTTAAACACCAAGTTAAAATTTATTTACAAATTGTTAAAATGCTGGGAGAATAAAAAGGTCTTCACCCAGCATCTAAAGGCATATAATGTAGGTGCCAAGCGAACCTCCTTAGGGAGCTCATTCCACAGCCAGGGTCCCACAGCAGAGAAGGCCCTGCTCCTCCTGGTAGCCACCTGCCTCACTTCCTTTGATCCTTCCATTTTCCCAGGATAACTGAGACCTCAGTTATCCCAGTTTTACATGTGGTCCTGGGACGATCCCAAGGACCGCGGGCGGTGTGGGGGCGCCCGTCCTGGCTTCTTCCCTCTTCCTCATGAGTAGCAGGGGTCATCTTCCCCTTCTTATTGTTTTATTATGATTCTATTAGAACGTAAGCCTATGCGGCAGGGTTTTGCTGTTTTATTGTTTTACTCTGTACAGCACCATGTACACTGATGGTGCTATATAAATAAATAAATAAGTAATAATAATAATTATTAGAGGGAAGGAGCCAGGACGGGGGGAGTCCAGGGCCTTCGGGAGTGCGGTGGGGAGCAGGGTCAAGGCGTTCCCCCGCCCTTACCTGTTAATTTTCGCTGGAGCGTGACTGCACTCAAGCTCTGGCCCTTTAAAAAAAAATGGCGGCCACAACAGGCGTGATGCCCATGACGTTGTGCGGCCCATTTAGACTGTGGGTGATGATCCCAGAAGAAGGTAAGTCCAGGATCACCCCTTCTCCCTCTCTACACCCATAGCTGTAGAAAGTGCCTAAGTTAAGTCCCATTCATTTCAATGGATCTACTCTAAGAAGGACTAACAATGGATACAACCCACAGGAAAGTGCCTTATATGCTGAGCCAGACCTTTGGTCCGTCTAGCCTAGCAGTATTGACACTGACTGGCAGCAATGGCTCTCCAGGGTTTCAGATAAGTGTCTTTCGTGACACCACCTTGAAGATGCCAGGGATCAATCCTGGGACTTTTTGCATGCAAAGCAGGTGCTTTAGCACCCTTCCTTATGGAAGTGCCAACATTATTTCACTAAGGCTTAATAGAATCACAGAATAGCAGAGTTGGAAGGGGCCTACAAGGCCATCAAGTCCAACCCCCTGCTCAATGCAGGAATCCATCCTAAAGCATCCCTGACAGATGGTTGTCCAGCTGCCTCTTGAAGGCCTCTAGTGTGGGAGAGCCCACCACCTCCCTAGGTAACTGATTCCATTGTCGCACTGCTCTAACAGTCAGGAAGTTTTTCCTGATGTCCAGCTGGAATCTGGCTTCCTTTATCGTGAGCCCGTTATTCCATGTCCTGCTCGGAATAACGGGCTCAAGTTATTTGTGAGCCAGAGATGGTCTTTATGACCATCCCTAGTCCAAAACTAGGGCCATGCATTATGCTTCCTGTGGCCATATAGACACACACACACACACACACACACACACACAGTTGAAGTGTGATTGCTGAATCAAGAAGAGGTCCCCTAACCCATCTTCATGCAAGAACAGCAGCAGGTTGGACCATCATCGGTTGGCTGGAGGTCGGATCTGACCAATACTGACATGCTAGCCTTAAAAAGAAGGACACACCAACATGACAAACAGGCCGTATTCATCTTCTCAGCAAAGTTCAAGCAGGCACACAAATCTACTCTGCAACAATCACCAGAATTTTGCAATTCTCTAGAGTTTCCTGCTAAATTATTTCATTCAAGATGGAAGGAATGCATTTGGACATCTTAGAAAGGAAAGCGCCGCGTGAAATGGGATTTATTTCTTTGCACTTAAAGCAGTTCTATGTCGGACATAGCACGGAATCAACATTCACATGCACCGCACACGCCCTGGGAGGCTGCAGCCACGTGTGGCTTACCAGTATATCTACCCTGCATGTGCAATAAAGAACACATGATGACCTGCCTACCATTTCCACAATTTTTTCGACGTGGAATTCCTTTTGCATGTAGAAAACTCACTGCATTTGTGAACTGGCCTAAATTAGTTTCTTTTCCGGCATCTTTATAGATCACAGCCTACTTCATCAGATTCATGATGAACCCTAACCCTAACCCTGGAGAGCCGCTGCTGCCAGCCAGTGTGGACAACAGTGGGCTACATGGACCAAGGGTCTGACTCGGTATAAGGCATCTTCCTAACAAAAGATACCAAGGAGACACAGGCCATAGCTAGACCTAAGGTTTATCCCTGGATCGTTCAGGGGTCAAACCTGTTCATCTAGGTGACACACAGGGGATCCAGTGCTCAGGCAGGGGCGAACCCTGGATGATCCCACGATAAACCTTAGGTCTAGCTGTGGCCCCAGACACGCACATCCTGATGACTGAAGCACCCCTGCTGATTCCTCATAACATGTCTAGGATCAGAGTGCCAACCTAGCCGAAAGACAAAACGTTTTGCAAACAGTTCTAGGGCAACGGAATCATTTCACACAGGACTCCGAGTGCAGAATCATCATCATTTGACAGAACCACAGAGATCACGGGAATAATGTTGTGCCAAGTGGGGAAGGAAGACGTTTATGCCCCCCCTACTCTGCCGCCGCCCCCACCCCCACCCCCGATCAGAAATCAAGTGGTTAAAGCACCTTCTTCCCTCAAGTCACGCATTCTCAGTGAGAAGGACACGGGCTCTTTCTTCTCCATCCCACCATCTCAACTGGGTCAAGAAGAGGGCAGGCAGATTCTGGGCGTGAATCTGTGAACTATTTAGGGTGAGAACGGTTTTCACATCTTACGATCTCCCCAAACAAAATTCTATTTTAATTCAGGAAGAGGCGAGCAAGACGTCTTCGTATGGTTATTATCCCCCCTTCTCCTTCTGGCACCGCCTACAAGGGACCGCAGAGGCGTCTTCCTTCCCAACGGAAAAGAGACCCAAGCGGCAGTCTGGAAGCGAGGCAGCGGCAGGCTCATAAAATGCAGGTTTGTCCCAAGCACGTATAAAGTGTGCAGAAGGGGAGGGGGTCCGATTTAAGGAGCAAACAGGTGTAACGACGGAGGAGGGGGGCGCTGAATGCCCTCTGCCCTCCAACATCATTTTGCTCTCAACCCAGCTCCTATAGTGAAGGAAAGCACCAAGCAGAAAGTCTGCCAGGAAGTGGGCAGCCGGAGGGCTCCACCCACCTCACCTGGGCATCCTTTTTGCTCTTGAAATCAGACCTCCTTTCCTTAGTATCTAGCCACACAACCTTTGGGCCTCTTCCCTTCTTCACAACTCCAAAGCAGGATTCAAGGTAACAAGGTGCTAGCCCTCATTGTTCCCTTCCAACTCCATGTTTCTCCATCAGAGGCAGAGGTTGGCAAAAAAGACAAGCCCCAGGGTCACATGCTAGGACAGCCCCATCCTCGCCACACTTACTTGGCTGTGAAGACCCATTTCGTTCAAAGGGATTTACTCCCAGGTAAGAGTTTCTAGGATCACAGCAGTAAGTTGAAATAGCCTAGTTCAGTTCCCAATTGGGGGTCCGTGTAAGCCACCCAGGGGGTCCGTGGCACCATTCACATATTAGCTCTGCAAGGTCCACATTTCAATAAAAGAAAATACGCTCAACATTGATCCAGATTTGAGATTAAAAGTAGGAAATATTGAACCGGATGTGGAAGGGATTGTTTGGGACAAAAAGAGGCACGATTTCTCCCATCACATTCAGGTTTAGTAGCTGCTAGACAAGTCATAAGTTATTCAATTGTAAACTAGACTTTAGTAAAATTAAATTCGTCTTTATATTCCTAACTAAATCATTGTCATTTTTGCATGGTAATATCACAAATATCACAAATTTTATGATTTTTTTTGGTATACCTAAAATCCTTTGCTTATTAGGGGCTACCCCTTATTTTCTCCAAAAAAAATTGCTTCGCACAGGTAACTACCATAGAGATAACAACATTTTCAAAAGTAGGGGGTCCGTGGCTTGGCATTTGAAAAACAAGGGGTCCGCAGCACTTAGCTAATTGGGAACCACTGGCCTAGTTTGTTGAGAAGAGCATTTTTAAAGGGAAATTCTGGGAATTGCAAAGGACAAGGAGCAAACGGATGTAGATCTTAGACAATAAATCACCTTAAGCTGGGAGTATCTTGCCAAGAGATTGAGTTGTGGGACATAAGCTGGACATTCTGAGGGCCAAAGTAGACTAGATAGTGGACTCAACCCAAATTATTGGGGGGGGGGGAATTGAAAATTAATGTAAATCACGGCCACGGGGGCGTGGGGAGACATTTCCCCTGACCTTAACAACTCTCCCCAGACATTCCACACACACCCGGAAGCATTGCCTAGTCTCACAGCCCCACCAGCAGAAAAAAACATCTAGGAAGAGATGGTTGGGGAGGGGCTGCAGAAAGTGCCGTGGGGAGGGGGTTCAGCATCCCCTTCCTCCACCCCACACAGACTTTATAGGGATTCTGCAACAATTCTGACACAATCATATGGCCCCTTGGCTCTTGTTCAGCTTTCCCCAACCAGGTGCCCTCCAGATGATGGGAGTTGTAGCCCAATTTATGGGGATGATGGGAATTGCAGTCCAACACACCTGGAAGGCGCCAGGTTGGAGAAGGCTGAACTAGTTTGTGGGTTGCCACAGTGTGTGCATATATAGTTTCTCTCACTCAAGATATTCAGAGAAAGATCACTGTAGGAGTAGAAGTCGTTCTGTATCAAGGTAGCAGATGCTGATTCTCTATTTGGGAACACTGGTAAGTTTAAGGAGGCAAAAGGACGCCTCAAAATCCCGTACATCCACTCAGGATAACTGGAAGATACTCAGGAGTGAAAATTGGGAAGGGAACTTGTTGGTGGAATATGCATGTCTCTGGTGGACAGTGGGGGCTATTTGGCGAGAAGACACAGAGGCCGGAAGGGTGATGGAATTAATAGGAGCCAAGACCATGAACATTTCGAAGCAGCTATCGCAACACTTGCAAATGGATTTGGGAGCAGAGATCCAGGGTATATTTTGAGCGACTCCAGGATGTACTCTGCTGGACTCCTTACTAAGGAGATTGAGATATAAGGGGATATGTTGGAATCCCAAAAATGATATTATTGGCTCTTTAAAATGTGATATAACTGGCATCTGAAGAATGGAAATATTTCTCCAGCCCTAAATATCTAAATAATTGGAGGTGAGATCAGGATATGGCGGCACTTCGTCCAAGAAAAACCTGCCTGCTTGATCATCTGATAATACTAAATATTATGGGTGGAGCAGATGGAGGAGACGTTGCTTCTGCTAGATACCTGATACCTCTTTTTATTAGACTGCCACATAGAAAGACGAGGGAAGTTGAGAATCAGGGAGAAAACTCAGTAGCACTGAACGAGAAGGTTGTTCCAGTTTGGGACTAATTTACACACATTACTCTGGTGCTAATATAGGAAAGGGAATTTTGGAGGGACTGGAGAAAAAAAAATTATGTGAATGGAGAAGGATTTAGGATGTTAGGGTATCCCTCTGGCAGGTCGCTCCAAAAAAGGTTATTTGTAAGCCAACTTTTTGCTACCTAAACTACATTGAGAACTTTTTGCGTTGAAAAGTAGCATATAACTATTCCAAATAAATAAGTTGGCAAAGGGCATGTAATGTTGGGCAATTAATGGGACTTGGGGGGGGGAGGGCATGATATATTGGGGAGGGGAGACAAAGAATGCAAGAAGGTACATATTTGGAAACGATGGTGGGAAGAATTTTGTAATAAGCAAAAAAGAAGTGCTGCCCAGGCATCCCAGGTGCCCGGCTGCAGCAGGTATGGGGAGACTTGGGTTAGGGTTTGGGTAAACGAAATGCTTGGGGTTGTGGGCAGGTTAATTGGGGCACACGGAGGACCGACGTGGGGCCAATGCGATTTACGACTGGGGGGGGGGGGGATTATGAGCCTCCTACAATATGGGGGGCGGGCGGGGCGTGGACGCTTCGGCGCACACGGCAGAAGGAAGGATCGGGGGTGTTCTTGGAAACGAGAAGGGTCGGGGGGGGACGGTAACCCTGAGATTCCGGGCGCCGCTTGGGAACCCAAAGGGGGAGTCTGGCGAAGAGTGGGGGGTGCGGCGGGCCCCCTCCTCCCTACCTGCTTGAACTGCTCCTCGTAGGTCCACTCGTGGGGCTGTTGCGGGGCGGGGGGCGGCGGCGGCGAGGCCAGGGCGGCGGGGCGCAGCGGCGGCGGCGGGTGGTGGGGCGCAGCGGCGGCGGCGCCTTCCTCCGCTCGCTCCGGCTCGTCCCCCTCGCCTTCCTCCTCCTCCTCCTCCTCCTCCTCCTCCCCCTCCTCGTCCTCCTCCTCGTCGTCGTCGTCCTCTTCCTGGGCGCCGCCGCCCTCCTCTTCCTCGGGGCGCAAGGCGGCGCGGCGCCGGGCGTCGGCGGCGTCGGGCAGGGGGCGCGCAGGGGGCGGCGGCGGCGGCGGCGGCGGCGGGGCGCGGGCCGAGGGCAGCCCGCCCGCCGGGAAGAGGCGCAGCGCCAGCGGGGGCGCCGTCGGGCCGGCAGGCGGGGGGGGCGCGCGTCTCCAGCGCCGGGCGCAGCGGCGGCGGCCCGCTTCCTCCGGGAACGGCGGCGGCGGCGGCGAGGCCGGGCGGGGCGGCCTGCGCCCGGCGCAGCTTCTCCTCGAGGCGCGCCGCCTGCGCCCGCTGCAGGTTCTCCATCACCGCCTCCAGCCGGAGCCCTCCGGAGGCGCCCGCGCCGCGCCCGGGGGAGCACGACGCCGACGAGCAGAAGGCGCTGGCAGCCTGCGGGGGGGAGGGGGGGAGAGAAAACAGAGGGGGGTCAGGGGAACGCAAGAGAGCCCCGGCGGGGGGGGGAGAGAAGAGGCGCCTGGGGGGGAGGGGGAAGGGGAGAAAGGAGGGAAGAGAAAAGGGGAGGAAGGAAAGGACGGGGGGGAGCGAGGGGAGGAAAGTGGAACCACCGAAGCGGGGGGGGGGGGGAGAAGGCGAGGGGAACGAGCCCGAGGGGGGGCCAGGAAGGAAGCCAGAGAACGCCCTCCCCCCCACCCCAATGTCGAGCGCGTAAAAAGTTTGCTGGGAAAGCAGCATCCCTGGAAGGAAGCGAAACGAGAACGCCCCGTGTGCCCCCCCCCTCCGCGGAGTCCCCGGCATGGCTCCTTCGACGTCCGGGAGCCGGATTGGGGAGCGGGGGGGGGGGGGACGTCGAGTAGTTCAGAAGTTGCCCCGCGCGCTCTCCTTCCCCAATAAACTCTCTCTCGCCCCCCCCCCCCGTCCACTCCATGCAACCCTTTGCAAACGGCATTCTTTGCAAACAGCCCCCGTCCCGGGAAACGCTCCGCCTCCCCCCCCCCCCGGAGAAGGGCGACCCCGGGCGCGGCGCGGGCTTACCAGGGCGGCCTTGGGGGCGAGGCGCGTGTGCTCGCCCATGCTCGGCCTCTCGCTCCGCACCTGGCCGCGCCGGGCAAAAAAATAAAGCCCAGCCGGCGCGCGCGCGGGGCTGCGGGGGGGTGGGGGGTGGGATGGGCAGGGAGGCGCAGATCGCCGCGTCGTCTGAATGTAATTTTAATCACGGTCTGCTACGCGGTGGGCAGGTCTGGCGAGGGCGGCGCGGGCTCCTCGCCCCCCCTCCTCTCCACCTCCCCCCCCCCGCCGCAGGGCATGTGTCAGATCGGCCCCCCAATATGCCTCCCTTTTTTGATCCTGCGGCTTTGTGGGCGAGATCAGAGGTCGGGGGGTCCTTATTCGCTCTTCTTCCTCCTCCCCTCCCTTCACTCCCCCACACACCCCGTTTCCCCCCTGCAACAAGTGGCAGGCGAAGCAGGGCTGACCCCTTCCTCCTCCTCCTCCTCCTCCCTCCCCCGAGATCGAGATCGCGTCCCCATTTGCTAACAACACGTCAAGGGAGTGATAAATCGACCGGGGGGGGGGGGCGGACTGACAGCCGCAGGGGGAAATTGCTCCGGCGCTCGCAGGCCCCCGGCGGGGAGAGGAGGGCCCGGCCCAGCCGAGGGAGAGACCGGCAGTGCCGCTGCCTCCCTACCTGGGCAGGCGCCCCATTGCGAGCGGCGCGATTGCCTTCCGAGGAGGAGGACCCCCGCGCCACAGAGCCCCTCTTCTGGCCTGCGCCGTGGGGCAGCCGGCTTGCTGGAGCCAAAGCTCGGCTGCCGCTTCCCGCAGTTCTCCAACTCTAGAGAGTGGACACCGGCCTTGCTGAGCCTCAGTGGCAGAGACGCGCCAAAGCCCAGGCACAAGGACGTCAGAAGAGCCCTGCTGGGTCAGGCCGAGGCGGGTCCATCCAGTCCAGCACTCTGTCCACACAGGGGCCAACCAGCCCTCGGCCAGGGACCGTGCAACAGCACCCTCCCACCCATGTTCCCCAGCAACTAGTGTATACAGGAGGTAGTACTTAGCCATCAGGACTAGCAGCCATTGTTAGCCTTCTCCTCCAATTTATCCAACCCCCTTTTAAAGCCATCCAAATTGGTAGCCATCACCACATCTTGTGGTAGTGAATTAGCGATCAGTTTCCCATGGGGTGGGATGTAATGGGAGCTCTGAAAGGTGATTGATTTATTATTTATTTATTTAAGCATTTTTATCCTGCCGTTCAGCCAAAAAAGGCTCTCATGGTGGCTTACAAAAGTATTTCTTGACAGTCCCTGCCCACAGGTTTACAGTCTAAAAGACATGACACAAAAGGAAAGGGGATTGGGAGGGAGGAGGAGGGGGGGGGGAAGAAAAGCAAATTCAGGCACTACATTCTTAGTTGCAGAGTTCAGCAGTGAGAGCTGGCAGTTGGCAGCAGGAGGGAGGCGGCCCTCAGCTGGAGCTGGACCCAGGCACGATGGAGGGGTGCCTGGCTGCTGCTTCCTCCCTCACTGGTGGCCTCTGCAGAGACAGTTGGTAGCAGGAAGGAGGGGGCTCTCAGCTGGAGCTGGACCCAGGCACGATGGAGGGGTGCCTGGCTGCTGCTTCCTCCCTCACTGGTGGCCTCTGCAGAGACAGTTGGTAGCAGGAAGGAGGGGGCTCTCAGCTGGAGCTGGACCCAGGCACGATGGAGGGGTGCCTGGCTGCTGCTTCCTCCCCCGCTGATGGCCTCTGCAGAGACAGTTGGTAGCAGGAGGGAGGGGACTCTCAGCTGGAGCTGGACCCAGGCACGATGGAGGGGTGCCTGGCTGCTGCTTCCTCCCTCACTGGTGGCCTCTGCAGAGACAGTTGGTAGCAGGAAGGAGGGGGCTCTCAGCTGGAGCTGGACCCAGGCAAGGTGGAGAGATGCCTGGCTGCTGCTTCCTCCCCCGCTGATGGCCTCTGCAGAGACAGTTGGTAGCAGGAGGGAGGGGACTCTCAGCTGGAGCTGGACCCAGGCACGATGGAGGGGTGCCTGGCTGCTGCTTCCTCCCACACTGGTGATGCAGGGCATGAATTCTAGCAATGAGGGTTCAAGGTACACTGTCCCTGACCATGGAGGCTCTACTTACCCATCTTTTATTAGCCAGTGGTAGACATGGCTCCTTTCCGCCTCCTTGAATTTCTCTAATCCCCTCTCCACCCGCCACCCCCAGTCATCTAAGCCATTGGGCATCACCGTGTCTTGTGGCGTGGATTCCTGAAGGTGCATTGTATGAAGAAGGACTCTCTTCAGTCAGTCCTGAATCTCCCACCATTCAGCTTCATGGGATGATCTCACTGGGTTCTAGGGTGACGAGAGAGGGGGGGAACCCCTCTCTATCCACTTCCTGCACCCCATGCATTGTTTTACACCTCCTGACAGGCACCCCGTTCATCACTTCCCCCCCCCCAAATGATGTCGCCTTTCCGTGTACAGGAGATGCTCCAGCCACCAGATCATCACGATGGTTAGTTACCCACAAGATTACGGTGCCAGGCCCTGAGGCACTGATTTAACACTCCCCACCACCACACCGGCCATAGTACAGCCGTTGGAGTCAAACAGCACAATCTGATGTATGTTTTATTTTAAATTGTTGGTTGCTGTATTATGCTCTTCATGGTTTTAATTTTTGTGAACCGCCCAGAGAGCTTCAGCTATTGGGCGGTATAGAAATGAAAATGAAATAAATACACAGCTTGGGGCCACAATACCTGATGGAACGCCTCTCCCAACGTGAATATACCCGGTCGCTACATTCAACATCTAAGGTCCTCCTCCGGGTGCCGACTCCAAGAGAGGCTTGAATGAGGGACAGGGCCTTTTCGGTGGTGGCTCCCAGACTGTGGAATGATCTCCCTGACGAGGCTCGCCTGGCACCAACGCTGCTATCTTTCCAGCGCCAGGATAAGACTTTCCTCTTTGTCCAGGCGTGTGGCGGCACATCTTAATCACCCACATATTTAGTTTTTTAACGGTTTTTAATGCCTTATGTATGTTCTGTGTTTTAGACTTTTAAATTTTATATACTTGTTTTTATCTTAATTTTAGAACTTCTGTAAACCGCCCAGAGAGCCCCAGCTATGGGAGCAGTATATAAGTTGAATAAATAAATAAAAATATTCAAGAAATAAGCTCCACTGTGACTAATAGGGCTTACTCTCCAGAAAGTGCGCTTAGAATCCTACAAGTACTTAATAATACAAGTGGGGGGGAGGGTCCCATAGAAATCTTGCTTCTACGGAAACTTGACAGAAAATAGCACCTCTTTTAATCACCTCCCAGACTTAATGTTTTACAAAACGTTTCCTTTTTTGGCAGTGGCTCAAATGTACATGGGTCAGGGAGACTTGGGCCACAGCTAGACCTACAGTTTATCCTGGGATCATCCAGGGTCCGCCCCTGCCTGAGCACTGGATCCCCTGTGTGTCACCTAGATGAACAGGTTTGACCCCTGGACAATCCAGGGATAAACCTTAGGTCTAGCTATGGCCTCAGATTCAAATTCTCCCTCAGCTATGAAGCTCACTGTGGGCTCATCTACACCAAGCAGGATATTCCACTATGAAAGTGGTATGAAAGCAGTATATAAAAGCTAGGAGCCACACTACTGCTTTATAGCAGTATTGAAGTGCACTGACAACTGCTGGGGCCCATTGACACATCTACCCCAAGCAGGATATAACACTATGAAAGTGGTATGAAAGCAGTATATAGTATGTGTCAATGGGCCCCAGCAGTTGTCAGTGCACTTCAATACCACTATAAAGCAGTAGTGTGGCTCCTGCATTTTATATACCGCTTTCATACCACTTTCATAGTGGATTATCTGCTTGGTGTAGATGAGCCCTGGGTTACCTTGGGCCACTCACTCTCCATGTAGTCCACTGATCACCTTGAATGAGGAAGGATAGGATGGACAGATGGGTCTGATGAAATGGCTACATTCGTGTTACCGCTGGTCTGCAGCCTTCCGTGAGACGACGGGAGAGTTCAGTGGATGTTGATAAGGGAAGTTTGCCTTTTAAAATTTACATCATGTATTTATTTAACTAAAGTATCTCTTAACCACCCTTCATCTGAACAATTCCTAGGCAGTGTGCAAAAAATACGTATGTGAATACGTATCCACCCAACTATATGCATACAATATAATAAAAAAAATAACAAGCCTAATAAAATATAACACCCAATAAAGCAAAATAAAAACAAGCTAAAGCAGCCCTTCTCAGCCAGGCGCCCTCCAGGGGGGTTGGACTACAACTCCCATCAGCTCTCCTCATTGGTCATGTTGGCTGGGGCTGATGGGAGCTGAAGTTGAAAACGTCTTGAAGGCACCACTTTGGAGACAGAGGAGGGAGGCTACAGCATAAAAACAAACAAAGAAATTTCCTCTAAAATGTCTGAGCAATTGGAGAGTGACACCCCATCTCTGGAATGCTGTCTCCAAAGAAGTTCACAGAATAAAGCCATATATATATCAAACTCTGAAACAATTTAAAGCAACAAAAACATGCGGTAGGAGCAGCTGCAAAATCTGATAAATTCAGCTCAAAGGTTGGTGGAATAGGAATGTTTTCACATGTTTCCAAATGGAAGCCAGAGACGGGGAGAAATGAACCTGCTGAATTTGTTTATTTAGAATGCTTCTTGCTGTCTTTCAGGACAGAAGCTCTCACAAGGCGGCTTAGAGCAATAAAATGCATACAATAAAAAACAGTTAAAATATTAAAATCAATAAAAACACAAACATAATAAAATAGCAATAAAAACAATAAAAGCCAACAATAAAACCAGGAAGCAAGAATGGTAACAATACCACAAGTAAAATAATATGTTTTCAAGGCCTTCTTAAAAGCCTGCGATGACAGAGTATAGCAGACCTCCAATGGGAGCTTGTTCCAAAGGTGTAGCATCAGTTAAAGAATTCTAATTTTTCCAGGCCACCACAGAAAAGGCCCTGCTCCTTATAATAACAATCGGACATCTATAACAGACAAAATGTAGAAGAGGGCCTCATTGGTGGATCTCAAAATTAGGGGCAGGGATCACACAGGTGAAAGTGCTTCCAGAGTTTGGATTTGTTTGTTTTTTAAGTACTGTGAGCCTCTGCAGTAGCAATGCATTTTCCTGGGCAGTCATTTTAGATTTCATCCTGTGCCGTCATCATTCTTTTTAATGCTACCAATTGCTCACACCACTAATAATGTTTAAATGTGTGCATTTCTGCACATATATGAAGTGATAACAAAGGGTTCAAACCAATGTCATACCAACAGGCTTCCCCTTGCTCTCCTCCTTACTGCAGCCCCCATGTGCCCCGTAAATCTACTCCAGAGAGCATCCCACCTCTCTGGAGCAGATTTGGGAGGCACACAAGGGAACCCATTCTCCCAGTGTTTTTCCCTGCAGCAGGGAGGAGACATCTGTTCTCCAATGGTTTCTGTTCCACTGGTGGACAGGTAGCAATGAACAGAAAACAAGCATGCCAGCATATTTATATTTTTGTACCTGTATCCCCTGTCCCCCACCCACCTTCTACTAAGGAAAAGACAATGGCATTTTAGCCTTATAATAACCCTGTGGTTTGGCTGAGGGGTACCGACTTTGTTATAGCCAACTCATCGCCTTCATAGTTTAGGAGAGATCAAACCTGGATTTCCCATACCCAAGCCACACAGCCTAACCACTACGCCATGGGATTTGTAGTCTTAAGGCTGCATAAATATGAGTTCAGTGGAACTTAGTCATATGTTAGTGAGGCTATCTTGCCAGAGTGATTTTTTCTAACGTGACGCTGCATTGTGGGTTTTGTAGCCTGTGGAATGGCAAGCAAGCATGCCCACATGTGCATCTTTTGCTTGAGAATGCGCACACCTGTTCTCTTGGGGGTGTTTGGTGCACAGGTCAAAATATCATGAGAATGCAGCTGGTTTAGCTTCAAAGTGTGAAGACACACCAGAAGCTGTCTTACATTTATTTATTTATTTATTTATTTATTTATTTATTTATTTTATTACATTTATATACCGCCCCACAGCCGAAGCTCTCTGGGCGGTTTACAACAATTAAAATGGTAAACATTAAAAGTCTACAAAATTTAAAAACCATCAAAAACATAAAAAACAGTATAAAAACAACAGTATCCATTTTTTAAAAAAAAATTCATTAACAAACTTAATGTTGTTAAATGCTGTTAAAATGCCTGGGAGAAGAGAAAAGTCTTGACCTGGCGCCAAAAAGATAATGCTGGTGCCGGGTGAGCCTCATCAGGAAGATTATTCCATAGTCGGGGGGCCACCACCAAAAAGGCCCTCTCCCTTGTTGCTCCAAGCTTCCCTCGGAGAAGGCACTCGGAGGAGGACCTTAGATGTTGAGCGCAGTGTACGGGTAGGTTCATGTCGGGAAAGGCGTTCCATCAGGTATTGCGGTCCCAAGCCATGTAGGGCTTCATAGGTTAAAACCAGCACCTTGAATAGGGCTCGGAAACATATAGGCAAACGAGCCAGAATCGGTGTTATATGCTCAAACCTCCCTGTTCCAGCTATCAATTTGGCCGCTGCATTTTGCACAAGCTGCAGCTTCCGGACCATCTTCAAAGGCTGCCCCATGTAGAGGGCATTGCAGTAATCTAATTTGGAAGTTACCAAAGTATGGACAACTGAAGCTAGGTTATCCCTGACAGATATTGCTGTCAATCTCTCCAGCCTACTGCTGCCTGATCTCCAGGGTGTCTGGCAGACTAATACTGGAAAACCTAGAGATCCCATGGATTGAACCTGTGACTTTCTGCAACCACATCCTGGGCCCTGGGCAGTGTTATAGTCTCACCCTACATAATGCCCATCAAACTATCACCATAAATGGCTAGCTCAATCCTATGCAGAGTCAGATGTGCCTAGTTATTTGTGTGTGTTTTTTTATTTTATTTGTTTAATAGATTTGTCCCCCGCTTACCATATTTAAAAATACCTCAAAGGCTTGTGCTCAGGATGAATGTGTGGCCAGTTTTGGTATGGTGGCCATGGCAGAAGGTTCAGAGCAGGAACGACAACTGCTGGAACCACAATAATGCGTCCAAATTGTGTTTTCTGTAAATTTCATCAGCAGATCCAATGCACCTTTCCGTAGCTTGTTGCTTTGAGACAATCTCCCGAGCTAGTATACAATGATACCTCTATCAATACAGAGTTTACTGACTATCCATTTCATGGCACAATAATTTCAGCTGCCCTAAGTTGATGCATCCCAGGAAACAGTCTGTTTAGAACCTACATCCAGAATCAGAAAGGTAACGGTGAAGCCTTCAAACTGGACAGCAAGAGTTTCCAGGAAGGAAGGTGGGAACAAAGGATGAACCCAGCCACCCTAAAAGCATCTTCTGCAGATAATTCTCCCTTCTGACACTTTGTAGGAAAATGCTGGGCTTCCTCTTATCCACTGGCACATAATCTATAAGGTAATCTATATTTATAGAGTGTTGGTTGGCCAAGTATCTCAGCAACTGGAGTCTATTATTTACCTTGCACTGACATAGACATTCGTTGTGAGCAAATAATATTCTGAAGAGGGTCTGGAAGGAGCAGTCTGGAAGGTTTTTGATGCTGTCACAGTTTATCACTGGGAATCTACAAGCTGTCCAGCAACAGGATCTGTGGGATCTGGATGAGTAAAACCCCACATTTGACCTACTTAGCTGAGACGCTGCTTGGACATTAAAAGATACTTAGCAATTCTTATAGCAGTTTATAGAGTGTTCAGAGCACTTCATACACATTAGTTCAGCAATCCCTACAACAACCTGATAGAGTAGGTCATTATGAACACCCCAATATGGCAGATGGTTGGGGGACTGAGGTTGACAGAACAGCAACCCATCTCAGGGCACCTTTGGGGTGCTTCTGGAGCAGGCTTTTAATGTGCAATTGCCATTTCCTGCTTTATGCAATTTTACAAGAGGTCCAGATGAGATCAAAAGCTAATTGCAACCCTCTTGTGTTTTCCCAACACTCCTTCTGTCGTTTTTCTTACCACAGAAAATCTGCTAGGGAGGGAAAGAGCAGAACAGCAGTGCAATCTCTTTGCAGGTATGGATAGGAAAACATGCAGCAGAGGCATAGTGGGATGGGTTGTCCCTGGAGAAGGCAGGTGACATGCTGGGGCCACCCCTCCTATCTCCATCGCTTCCCCGTAGTTTCCAGTTTCGGAGATGTTTCATGCCCTGCACTGCAAGCCCTCCCCCCTGATCTACCCACTGTCAGCCTTAATTAATTGCTTCCTGGAATTAGGTCTCCTCAACCCACATACTTCAATTAGCTGTTTAATTAGTAGATTACATTGAAAACCACAGCACTTCTGTGTACAGATGTGTACATTATGGCTGTAATCGTGTAAGGTTGCAGACCTCTTTTGTCGTTGTTGTTTATTCGTTCAGTCGTTTCCGACTCTTCGTGACTTCATGGACCAGCCCACGCCAGAGCTTTCTGTTGGCCGTCGCCACCCCTAGCTCCCCCGAGGTCGAGTCCATCACCTCCAGAATATCATCCCTCCATCTTGCCCTTGGTCGGCCCCTCTTCCTTTTGCCTTCCACTTTCCCTAGCATCAGCCTCTTCTCCAGGGTATCCTGTCTTCTTGTTATGTGGCCAAAGTACTTCAGTTTTGCCTTTAATACCATTCCCTCAAGTGAGCAGTCTGGCTTTATTTCCTGGAGTCTGGACTGGTTTGATCTTCTTGCAGTCCAAGGCACTCTCAGAATTTTCCTCCAACACCACATTCAAAAGCATCTATCTTCCTTCGCTCAGCCTTCCTTATGGTCCAGCTCTCGCAGCCATAGGTTACTACGGGGAAAACCATTGCTTTAACTATGCAGACCTTTGTTGTCAGTGTGGTGTCTCTGCTCTTAACTATTTTATCAAGATTTGACATTGCTCTCCTCCCAAGAAGTAAAAGTCTTCTGATTTCCTGGCTGCAGTCAGCGTCTGCAGGAATCTTTGCGCCCTGAAATACAAAGTCTGTCACTGCCTCCACGTTTTCTCCCTCTATTTGCCAGTTATCAATCAAGCTGGTTGCCATAATCTTGGTGGGGTTTTTTTTGAGGTTTAACTGCAACCCGGCTTTTGCACTTTCTTCTTTCACCTTTGTCATAAGGCTCCTCAGCTCCTCCTCGCTTTCGGCCATCAAAGTGGTGTCATCTGCATATCTGAGATTGTTAATGTTTCTTCCTGCGATTTTAACTCCAGCCTTGGATTCTTCAAGCCCAGCACGTCGCATGATGTGTTCTGCATACAAGTTGAATAGGTAAGGTGAGAGTATACAACCCTGCTGTACTCCTTTCCCAATCTTAAACCAGTCCGTTGTTCCGTGGTCTGTTCTTACCGTTGCTACTTGTTCATTATACAGATTCCTCAGGAGGCAGACAAGATGACTTGGTATCCCCATTCCACCAAGAACTTGCTACAGTTTGTTATGATCCACACAGTCAAAGGCTTTAGAATAGTCAATAAAACAGAAATAGATGTTTTTCTGGAACTCCCTGGCTTTCTCCATTATCCAGCGGATATTGGCAATTTGGTCTCTAGTTCCTCTGCCTTTTCTAAACCCAGCTTGTACATCTGGCAATTCTCGCTCCATGAATTGCTGGAGTCTACCTTGCAGAATCTTGAGCATTACCCTGCTGGCATGTGAAATAAGTGCCACTGTCCGATAGTTTGAACATTCTTTAGTGTTTCCCTTTTTTGGTATGGGGATATAAGTTGATTTTTTCCAGTCTGATGGGCATTCTTGTGTTTTCCAAATTTGCTGGCATATGGCATGCATCACCTTGACAGCATCATCTTGCAATATTTTAAACAGTTCAGCTGGGATACCGTCGTCTCCTGCTGCCTTGTTATTGGCAATGCTTCTTAAGGCCCATTCAACCTCACTCTTCAGGATGTCTGGCTCTAACTCACTGACCACACCGTCTGAGCTATCCCCGATATTATTATCCTTCCTATACAGATCTTCTGTATATTCTTGCCACCTTTTCTTGATCTCTTCTGCTTCTGTTAGCTCCTTGCCATCTTTGTTTTTGATCATACCCATTTTTGCCTGGAATTTACCTCCGATGTTTCTAATTTTCTGGAAGAAGTCTCTTGTCCTTCCTATTCTATTGTCTACTTCCACTTCCGCACATTGCTTGTTTAAAAATAATTCCTTATCTCTTCTGGCTAACCTCTGGAATTTTGCATTTAATTCGGCATATCTCCCCCTATCACTGTTGCCTTTTGCTTTCCTTCTTTCTTGGGCTACTTCCAGTGTCTCAGCAGACAGCCATCTTGCCTTCTTGGTTTTCTTTTTCTTTGGGACGTTTTTTGTTGCCACCTCTTGGACAATGTTGCGAACTTCTGTCCATAGTTCTTCCGGGACCCTGTCTACTAAATCTAGTCCCTTAAATCTATTCTTCACTTCCACTGCAAATTCATTAGGAATATTAGTGAGCTCATATCTAACTGATCTGTGGGTCTTCCCTATTCTCTTTAGTTCTAAATTTTGCAATAAGAAGTTCATGATCTGAACTACAGTCAGCTCCAGGTCTTGTTTTTACTGTCTCCCTGGGGAAGGTAATGGCAACCCACCCCAATATTCTTGCCATGAAAATTAAATGGATCAGTACAACCAGAGATATGTTGATGTACCATCGGAAGATGGGACCCCCAGGTTGGAAGATGGTCAAAATGCTACTGGGGAGGAACAGAGGATAAGTTCAACTAGCCCCAGATGTGATGACGCAGCTAGCTCAAAGCCGAAAGGACAGCTAGCGGCCGACGGTGCTGGTGGTGAACGACGAATCCGATGTTCTAAAGATCAACACACCATAGGAACCTGGAATGTACGATCTATGAGCCAGGGCAAATTGTATGTGGTTATTGGTGAGATGTCAAGATTAAATATAGATATATTGGGTGTCAGTGAACTGAAATGGACTGGAATGAGCCACTTCACATCAGATCACCACCAGATCTACTACTGTGGACAAGAGGATCACAGAAGAAATGGAGTAGCCTTCATAATTAATAATAAAGTGGCTAAAGCAGTGCTTGGATACAATCCAAAAAATGATAGAATGATCTCAATTCGAATTCAGGGTAAGCCATTTAACATCACAGTGATCCAGATATATGCCCCAACCACAGATGCTGAAGAAGCAGAAGTAGATCAGTTCTATGAGGATCTGCAGCACCTACTGATAACACACCAAAAAGAGATGTTATTTTCATTACAGGAGACTGGAACGCTAAGGTGGGCAGTCAAATGACATCTGGAATTACAGGTAAGCATGGTCTAGGAGAACAAAATGAAGCGGGACACAGGCTGATAGAATTCTGCCAGGACAACTCACTGTGCATAACAAACACTCTCTTCCAACAACCGAAAAGACAGCTTTATACATGGACTTCACCAGATGGCCGACACCGAAATCAAATTGACTACATCCTTTGCAGACCTCTAGACTTATGATATTACAGGCGTTATCTCCTCCTCCTCCTCCTCCTCCTCCTCCTCATCATCATCATCATCATTGTTATTATTATAGCAAGTGTGCTGTGGAAGAATAACACAGCCAACGTGGCGTGGTGGTAGAGTGCTGGATTGGGAGTTGAGAGATCTGGGTTTTAGTCCCTCTTTGGCCATGGAAGCTCACTGGGTGATTTTGGGCCGGTCACAGACTCTCAGCCCAACCTACCTCACAGGGATGTTGTTGTGAGGATAAAAATGGAGAGGAGGTGGAGGATTATGTACACGGCCTTGTGTTCCTTGGAGGAAAAAGGTGGGGCATAAACATAATAAATAGATAAATAAATAAACTAACAACCAGGGGAAATAAAGCAGACAAAGTTTTGTAGTCTTGGTTTTGAAACTGACTAGATTAGCTGTGAAACTGACTAGATCAGGGGTGCTACCAGACTACACTTTTATATTGCAATTGCCCTGTCTCAATCACATATGGTGCTGGGGGTGGGTGGGGGGCAGGGTATTTCCAAATGTGGTCATCTTCCACTTGTAACCCCCCTGCATTTTCCCACTGCTCCTTCCATCATTTTACTTTCCAAAGACCTCTGTTAAGGAGGGAACAACGAAATAGCTGCCCCATGCCTTTTGATTAGTAGTGCTAGGAGCCCTCCTGCTGGAAGCCCCCCCCCCCCCCGCATTCCAGATTGACTAGATCCAATTGTGAAATTAACTACTTTAGAGACCAGGCATTCTCAGGCAATCTCGATGGGACTTAGAATCATAGAATCATAGAATCATAGAATAGCAGAGTTAGAAGGGGCCAACAAGGCCATCGAGTCCAACCCCCTGCTCAATGCAGGAATCCACCCTAAAGCATCCCTGACAGATGGTTGTCCAGCTGCCTCTTGAATGCCTTACAGCCAGAAACATAGCCATGTTGGCTTGGAAGTAAACTTGACTCCGATCTTCTTGCCCAGTGCTGCAGGCACTCCTTTAAAAAGCAAAGCATGCACATTTTTAATGCAACTGTGCTGCTTCAAAAATTGTAAAAATATATATGAAATAAAATACATGGGCATACAGAACAGAGTCATAAAATGATACAGAAAGAAGCACCCACTTCCAAACGTCTGGGGAAGAGGGGTGTGTGGTGACTATTTGGGCCTGGGGAAAGGACAACACTGTCCACATGGCTGTGCCATGCCCACAGTGTGGGTGGAATGTAGCAAGTTGCACTCACCAAAAGAAGCGTTGGACACCTGAAGTGCAGAGGGTCCATTGTGATTCCCCGTGAAGCTTACAGTTGCACCAGAAGTCCTGCATCTGGAAGAACCATTGAACCCAAACTACCATATCCACAAGATGCATCCTCAATCTCTGTGCTGGCTCACTGTTGTTCAAGTGAGTCTCAGAACCATGTTAAAGGCATGCTAGAGTTCCATTTCCTAGGCCTCACTCACTCACTCCTTGGGTTCCAATCTTATGTACTGGGCAAGTCCCACTTAACGGGATGTATTTTTGAACCACAAAACAATGCTGCAGTTTCTGATTTATTAGCATGTTATCAAAGAAAGGTGGAAACTACAACTGAGGCCGTAAGCTAGACCTAAGGTTTATCCCAGGATCATCCCGGGTTCGTCCCTGCCTGAGTGCTGGATGCCCTGTGTGGCACTTAGATGAACAGGTTTGACCCCAGGACAATCCTGGGAGAAACCTTAGGTCTAGCGACGGCCTGAATTGAATTTGCTCCTCCAAATTCTCTTCTGCGGTTTTTAATGTTGAATATTCAAGATATTCAATGAGAGCTCCGTTAGTTGGTACATATTCATTGAATGTCTGAAGTGGTCATCCGATGACTCCCCCCTCCAACAGTTGACATCTCACAAGATTTGATAGATGACCTACAATTTGCATTTCAGAGTTGGCATCAAGTATTTATTATTTCATTTCTATACCGCCCAATAGCCGAAGCTCTCTGGGCAGTTCACAGAAATTAAAACCATGAAGAGCATAATAAAACAACCAACAATTTAAAAACACAAAATACAAAATACAATATAATACACAGAGGAGAGCCAGGATCTCTTCTCTATCCTCCCAGAGTGCAGGACACGGAATAATGGGCTCAAGTTACAGGAAGCCAGATTCCAGCTGGACAGCAGGAAAAACTTCCTGACTGTTAGAGCAGTGCGACAATGGAACCAGTTACCTAGGGAGGTGGTGGGCTCTCCCACAGTAGAGGCCTTCAAGAGGCAGCTGGACAGCCATCCTTCAGGGATGCTTTAAGGCAGATTCCTGCACTGAGCAGGGGGTTGGACTTGATGGCCTTGTAGGCCCCTTCCAACTCTACTATTCCATGATTCTTTGATTCTAATATTTAGCACTGGGTAGGATTTGACAGTTAACATGCAGCGGTATTTGACAGTTGAGAGAAACCCAGGACCTCCAAGATGCCGTTCAAATGTAAGCATCCCCAAATGCCTCTTCTGTCCTTTTCCTCCTGCTGCCCTTTCCGCAGCTGACATTGTGCAGCCGATCTGTTATGGGCTTGGTTGTGAAATGAGAGCTTGCCTCGAACGCAAAGACGGGTGACTAATAAAGTCCATTAACATCCCAGCATTCCTGTGTTTATGTTGAAGATAAGCAATAGGGAAAGAGGTGGGAGCTGCAGAGCAGGTGGTCTCTCCCTGGAAGTATTGGCAGCTACGTAGATGCTGCACCTCAGTACAGCCCTGAATGGGGTCCCTCATCCCCAGCCCAGCACCCCTTGAAATCCCCCCTCCACATGGCAGGTCCCATAGGAGGTCAAACGGGGCAGCAAATTCTAAATGAAATTGTGGAGACAAGAAAAGTAAGTACAGACGAAAGCCGATGATGTCATTCTCAAGCTTCAGGTACCAGCCAACAATGACTTCCTCGTGTTTGCTCAAAATCGTTTATTTTAATTTATTTATTTATTGCATTTCTATACCGCCCAATAGCCAAAGCTCTCTTCTGATGAAGAGAGTCCTCTTGTGATGAAGAGTCCTATGTTATCCTAAAGCTTGCCTGCCATTACACAACCTATTTATCTCCCCTGTTGTGACATGTGTCAGCGTTTTCTATTTATGATATTTTATTGATTAATTCTTGGAAGCCGCTTGGAGAACTTTGGCTGGACAGCAGCTTGCACCAACCATAAATTAAAATAAAGTAAAAACCTGGTTCAATCAAAGATATAGCTATTCAATATCATCTTTTACATGGAATCTTTTTTGTTTCTTCAAATTCTAAGCACCCCCCAAACTCACTTCAACCTCCTAATTTGTTTAAGGGGTGAACCTCCGGATTCATACCTTCAGAAGTGAATAACCTCATTTCTGTATTGCTCACTTCGTTCTGCCTTTTCATTGACAGATCAAGGCTGCAATCCTATGCGCACTTACCTAGGAGTATGCTCCATTGAACTGAGTGGGATTTACTCCTGACTAAACATGCACACAATTGCACTGTGCATCAGTCTTGTAAAGATAACCACAAAAGTTGCTAGCCTGCAAACCACGTTCCCTAGACTGCTGTGGGGCCAGCAGACGTGGGATACAAACCTGCATTTCTCTGCCGGGCACAGCAAAGGGGGCTTCCCTTCCCTGGCAGCCTGTTTGGCTGGTCTGCTGGGTGCAGCAAAGGGATGTGGCATTGCACCCTTCTTCCAGCACTCAGCATAGTTGCCTGCGTGCCAGTCCTGGTCTCCTGTGGCGATTAGGCAAAGGCTTACATAGAATCATAGAGTAGCAGAGTTTGAAGAGGCCTACAAGGCCATCGAGTCCAACCCCCTGCTCAGTGCAGGAATCCACCCTAAAGCATCCCTGGCAGATGGTTGTCCAGCTGCCTCTTGAAGGCCTCAAGTGTGGGAGAGACAACAACCTCCCTAGGTAACTGATTCCATTGTTGTACTGCTCTAACAGTCAGGAAGTTTTTCCTGATGTCCAGCCGGAATCTGGCTTCCTGTAGCTTGAGCCCATTATTCCATGTCCTGCACTCTGGGAGGATCGAGAAGAGATCCTGTCCCTCCTCTGTGTGACAACCTTTTAAGTATTGGAAGAGTGCTATCATGTCTCCCCTCCATCTTCTCTTCTCCAGGCTAAACATGCCCATTTCTTTCAGTCTCTCTTCATAGGGCTTTGTTTCCAGACCCCTGATCATCCTGGTTGCCCTCCTCTGAACACGCTCCAGCTTGTCTGCGTCCTTCTTGAATTGTGGAAACAAGAACTGGACACAATACTCTAGATGAGGCCTAACCAGGGCCAAATAGAAAGGAACCAGGACCTCATGTGATTTGGAAGCTATACTTCTGTTAATGCAGCCCAAAATAGCATTTGCCTTTCTTGCAGCCATATCGCACGGTTGGCTCATATTCAGCTTGTGATCTACAACAATTCCAAAATCCTTCTAGTTTGTAGTATTGCTGAGCCAAGTATCCCCCATCTTGTAACTGTGCATTTGGTTTCTATTTCCTAGATGTAGAACTTGGCATTTATCCCTATTAAATTTCATTCTGTTGTTTTCATTCCAACACTCCAGCCTATCAAGATCACTTTGAAGTTTGTTTCTGTCTTCCAAGGTATTAGCTATCCCACCCAATTTGGTGTCATCTGCAAGATTGTTCTATAGCATAGGGTGACCCTATGAAGAGGAGGACAGGGCTCCTGTATCTTTAACAGGTGTGTTGAAAAGGAAATTTCAGCAGGTGTCATTGGTATATATGGAGAACCTGGTGAAATTTCTTCTTCATCACACCAGTTAAAGCTGCAGGCGCCCTGCCCTCTTTTAAATCTGGTCACTCTAGTATAGCTCCTGCAGCTTTAACTGTTGTGATGAAGAGGGAATTTCACCAGGTTCTCCATATATACAAATGACACCTGCTGAAATTCCCTTTTCTCTGCAACTGTTAAAGATACAGGAGCCCTGTCCTCCTTCTCATAGGGCCACCCTATTATAGCAGAGGTGCAGATCCTCTTTCAGCCCCCGGGCCAAACTCCATTTCGGAGATGCTTTTGCGGGGGTGGGGGTGGGCTCCAGGGGTGGGTGGAGCCAACCGGCAAAAGGGGCGGATCTAAAAATACCCTGCATATTTTAGCTTAAAGCTTTTACTGCCAGTAACTAATTAGGAGCGGCATTTCAACCTTTCAGAAGGGGGGGGGGGACTGCGCAAAAGCCCCAGCTCTCAAACCCACCAAATAATCAGTGGGACCAGGGGAAGGAGCGTGGCTCTTCAGGGAACAGTGGAATGCCGGCTTTGCCCCCTGGTCCTGAGGTCCTGCTTCACTGCTGTACAGCATTGCTTTTGCTCTCTGCTTGGGCCATCCTGCAAATCAGAGAAGCGGTGGGTGTATCTCATGTCCCCTTGCCTTTTGCTTTTTAAAAGGGTCCTCTGTTGATAGGTACTCTTCAAATACTTTTAAGTACTCTTCAAATACTTCAAAGGTTGTCCCACAGAGGAGGAACAGGATCTCTTCTCGATCCTCCCAGAGTGCAGGACACGGAATAACGGGCTCAAGTTAAAGGAAGCCAGATTCCAGCTGGACATCAGGAAAAACTTCCTGACTGTTCGAGCAGTATGACAATGGAGTCAGTTACTTAGGGAGGTTGTGGGCTCTCCCACACTGGAGGCATTAAAGAGGCAGCTGGACAACCATCTGTCGGGGATGCTTTAGGGTGGATTCCTGCATTGAGCAGGGGGTTGGACTCGATGGCCTTGGAGGCCCCTTCCAACTCTGCTATTCTATGATTCTATGTTCCCCAGCAACTGGTATACTATGATATTCTTTTCTCAATTACATCAATGGTACAGATGTGGCATCCAACTCTGGTTTAACAAATCTTCCTCTGACCACAGTAAATTGAAGGAAACAAGCTCGGTTCGGCATCTACAGAAATCGTGTTTGTGTATTTATTAGAAACGCTGTCTGACTTGTATGTTTTTATATATATTTTTAACTTTTTTAAAACTGCTTTGTTAAATAGAGTTTAATAAATAAATATTAAAAAAAAAAGATATTCTATGATTCTATGATAACTATTTTTGCCTGCAGGGAGAAGCTGCCGCACTTACTCCCCAAGAACTGCCTGTACCGCCTCTTTCATGTTTCAAACATCCCAGTGGGGAACAGTGACGTACTGCTTGGATTTGTGCTCCAAACTGACATTGTGTGGTTGAACAACTAAACTCAGCGCCGGTTCAAAACATCAAAATGCCACTCAGAAATTGCAACATTTTTTTTTTAAATACATGCTATTTCTGTGGCCCTTGAAAGGCAAAAGATGGAGAGGGCTTCATTTTGGTCCCCTCCTCCTTCCCAGCCCTTGAAAGAAAGGGCAGGTGTTCAACTTAAGCTATTCAACATGACCAGGCCTGCTCGGAAAGACCATTAGGACATGCCAGGGATAGATGATGTGGGATTAGAAGGGCTAGTTTAGAGCAATCCAAGAGGTAAATATTATTATCTTGTCATGTGAGTTCTGGGGGAAATCAGGGACGTTTGCATTGCAGCAATGATCGTGCCTGTTGCTGAGCAGTGGCTGGTTCTGGTCACGACTCCTCAAAAAGGCTGCGGTATTGCTGGGGAAATGGTCAAAGGGCTGGAACAACGCCCCTATAAGGAAAAGTAACAACCTATTGGGGCTTTTTAGCTTAGAAGGCAAGGAGAATAGGGGGAGAGGTGAGAGAAGCGTATAAAACAATGCATGGTGCGATGAAGGCTTTCTCGCTTTCTTGTAATACTGGAACCCAACGTAGTCAGCCAATGACGCCAAATGGTGGAAGATTCAGGACAGGTAAAAGGGAAGTCTCTGTTCACGAAGCACATAGTTAAACTGTGGAATGGGCTAATGCAACGCGTTGTGGTGGCAACCAAACTGGATGACTTAAAAGGGGATGAAAGGAATCCGTGGAGGAGAAGGTGATCCATGGCTACTAGCCCTGATCGCTACATGCTATGGGCAGTATCAGAGGCAGGATGCCTGTCTATGGCAGTGGCTGAGGAACACACAGGGCCGGTGCTACCATAGAGGCCACTCAGGCGGCTGCCTAGAGCGCCAAGCTAAGAGGGGCGCCGGGCGCAGCGTAGCACTCACGCGCGTTGGCTGTGAACCGGCCTGGCCTGAGGTTTCAGCTGGGCCTGGGCGGGCAAGATGGCTCCCCGCGACTGCCCAGCCGAAGTGAAGCCAGGGACGCTGGGATGGGGGTGGGGCGGCTCCATGTTCGGACTTCCAGAACGCGCCCAGAAGAGAGAGAGAGAGAGAGAGAGAGAGAATGTACGGGTGAATGGGGTGCATGGGGTCTTTGAGCGAATGCATGTGTTCATGAGTGTGTGTTTTTGGAGCGAGTGATGCTGAGTGTGTGTGTGTGCACAAGTGCATGAGTTGGGGGGATGATTTGGAGGTGATATTCCTATTAAATTATGCATTTTACACCCATAAACATCCCTTTCCAATTTTTTTGCTATAATTGGCATGATGTATTTCTTGCACTTTAAAATAAATTTAGCAGTTTCAAGTTCTGCACTTCTTATTTTTTCCAGGAAACATATGTTCTTAAAAATCAAAGTTGGCATTTTTTTGGGTGGGTGGGTGAAAGTAGCTCGCCTTGCCTAGGGCGCAAAATAGTCTGGCACCAGCCCTGGGAACACAAGCAACTGATGTACATAGGCAAACTGGAGCAGTTATAGAAAACAACCCTGGGCATGGGGGAGAAGAGGTAACAAGCCCAATTCAACGTTATGGTTATCGCCTTTAAATTCCTAAGAGCGCAATCCTATACATGTTTAAACAGAAAAGAAAGTTCTACAACTCTCAGCATTCCCCAGCCAGCCAGGCTGGCTACTAGCTAGGGAAATTCTGAGAGGAGTGGGACTTTTTTCTGTCTAAACATGTATAGGATTGCCCCCTAAATGGCTTGAGACCCAAGTACCTCAAGGGCTGCCCCCCTCCCTTACTATCCTACCTGTGCACTAAGATCTTCAGAGGACGCCCTTCTGCGAATATCATCACTGGTATTATACTGTTAGTTTTACTCTACCCT
Source organism: Elgaria multicarinata webbii (assembly GCF_023053635.1). Lineage (NCBI taxonomy): Eukaryota > Metazoa > Chordata > Lepidosauria > Squamata > Anguidae > Elgaria > Elgaria multicarinata. The sequence goes on along the minus strand of NC_086176.1, from coordinate 118,911,775 downwards.
GTGCCTGTTTGGTGCATTCTCTTCCCCTTCTTATTGTTTTATTATGATTCTATTAGAACGTAAGCTTATGCGGCAGGGTTCTGCTATTTTATTGTTTTACTCTGTACAGCACCATGTACACTGATGGTGCTAAACAAATAAATAAATAAATAATAACTGGGAGACAATAGCAAGAACACAACAAAACACACACACACACACCTCAAATCATATCCATTCAGAATAACTATTCACAACACTATTCATTTAAAAGAGCAAGAGAGAGAGAGAGAGAATTTGACACTTCTGGTTCAAATATATTAGTTAATATAAGCAAAATTTACGACTGTAAAATACACATTCAAATACAGCAAGAGCAAGAAGAACTTCAGATCATTGCGTTATAGCTGCTGGGCGTTCTAGGTCAGAGTATGTTTCTTAGCATGTGTTACAACTCCACTTTTTCCGTCCATCTGATAATCCCCACATCACAGGAATATAATTTAAAAGTGCACGAGCATGCACAATCATCACAGATTTATCAAGAAGAAAATGCAGGGGCTAAACAAAGCCATGAGCAGACATAAGAACATGAGAACATAAGTCAAACCCTGCTAGATCAGATGAACGGACCATCTACTCCAGCATTCTGTTCCCACAGTGGCCAACCACTGGCTGCTGGAAGCCCACAAGCAGGACATGGGTCCATCAGCACCCCTGCACATGTTGTGGGCTCTCCCACACTGGAGGCCTTCAAGAGGCAGCTGGACAACCACCTGTCAGGGATGCTCTAGGGTGGATTCCTGCATTGAGCAGGGGGTTGGACTCGATGGCCTTGTAGGCTCCTTCCAACTCTACTCTTCTATGATACTATGAATCAGAACATTGGTCTATCTAGTCAATGACCTAGGGAGGTTGTGGGCTCTCCCACACTGGAGGCCTTCAAGAGGCAGCTGGACAACCATCTCTCAGGGATGCTTTAGGGTGGATTCCTGCATTGAGCAGGGGGTTGGACTCGATGGCCTTGTAGGCTCCTTCCAACTCTACTCTTCTATGATACTATGAATCAGAACATTGGTCTATCTAGTCAATGACCTAGGGAGGTTGTGGGCTCTCCCACACTGGAGGCCTTCAAGAGGCAGCTGGACAACCATCTCTCAGGGATGCTTTAGGGTGGATTCCTGCATTGAGCAGGGGGTTGGACTCGATGGCCTTGTAGGCTCCTTCCAACTCTACTCTTCTATGATACTATGAATCAGAACATTGGTCTATCTAGTCAATGACCTAGGGAGGTTGTGGGCTCTCCCACACTGGAGGCCTTCAAGAGGCAGCAGGACAACCTTCTGTCAGGGATGCTTTAGGGTGGATTCCTGCATTGAGCAGGGGGTTGGACTCGATGGCCTTGTAGGGCCCTTCCAACTCTGCCATTCTATGATTCTATGTTCCCCAGCAACTGGTGTACATGCCCACATCATATGCCTCAGTGAGACATTGAGCTTCATCCCACGTACCTGTTTCCCTTGAATTATCCCCTACAGTGCTAAGCTGTTGCCATTGTTACTGTTGTTGCTACTGGGCAGCAGGATCCTTTGCATACCAGGAAATGGGTTTAAGGAGGGAAATGTAAAAAAAAAATCATAAAAAAATCAACGGATGACCCAATTCAATTCAAATTTCGTATGCTTAAAGCTCTCCTTAATATCTATTACTGTGCCAATTTTGATGTCTTTATCTTTAAAGCTTACGCAGACGTAAGCATTTGTTTAATTCTTCTCCTGGTTGCGCTTTTTATACTGTATTTCGTAATTGTGTTTTTAACCTGTTGGATGTTTTTTGTGGTTTTAATTTTTGTGAACCGTCCAGAGAGCTTCGGCTATTGGGCGGTATAAAAATGTAATAAATAAATAAATAAATAAATAATTTTCTTCAAATCCTGCTCCTGCGCCCCAGTGGCCACTCGGAAAACAACAAATGATACGCTCGAAAACTAGTAGCAAAATATTGCACTTCTTTTGGTTAAGAAGCGCAATTAAAGCAGGATGCCTGGGAGTACTTCACAATAAAAGCAGATCATAGGCTGGAAAACTTCGGAGTCCTTTGCACGCAATTCACAGTGATTGCACAGTATAACGCTGGTGTGATAAAGTGAATTGTCAGCATCTGGCAGAACCTGGAAGCTTCCTCTTAACCAGCCTCTATCCAATGTACATGAAACATCAAATTTTGTTGAGTCAGAAACAGTACATGCCAGAAGTGAGCTTTGGCTATTAGGCAGCATAGAAAGGTAAGAAATAAATTATTTTACTGTTTTAATATTTTAGAATTGTTGAGCTTAAATGCAATTTATTTCTGAACTGAATTGAATGTTGCATTTTTTTTCATTTTTTTTTGGCTTGCTGTTGAAGAGTTGTGTAATTGAATGGTTTTCATATTGGACTTCTTTGTTTTAATGTTGTGTACACTGCCATGGGACCCCCTTACGGGTGTAGGGTGGTTTATAAATCTTAGAAATAAATATAATAATTCTAACTGAAAATGCAACAACAAAAAAGACTAAACAGCATTACATCTAAACAACATGTGCTGAGTTTTTTTCTGAACTGACCCCAGAATATTTGTTTTAAATGGATATTGTCTGTTTTTATGCTTTTTATGGTTTTAAAATTTTTTATATTGGTTTTTAATGTTCACTGTTTTTAATCTTTGTAAACTGCCCAGAGAGCTTCGGCTATGGAACGGTGTATAAATGTAATAAATAATAATCACCATCATAATAATAAACCACATTAATTAAAGGTCCAATGTTGACTTTCGCCACATTTCTCCTGTTGGTCTGGGCCCAATTCAAAGTGCTGGTATTAACATTTAAAGCCCTAAACGGTTTAGGGCCAGATTATTTGAAGGAACGCCTCCTCCCATATGTGCCTGCCTGGACCTTAAGATCAGGGTCTTTTTCCGTGAGCCCCTGCCAAAGGAAGTGAGGCAGGTGGCTACTAGGAGGAGGGCCTTCTCCGCTGTGGCACCCTGGCTGTGGAATGAGCTCCCTAAGGAGGTTCGCCTGGCACCTACACTGTACTCCTTTCATCACCAGCCAGAGCCAGTGCCAGACTATTTTGCGCCCTAGGCAAGGTGAACTACTTTCACCACCACCACCACCCAAAAAAAAATGCCAAATTTGATTTTTAAGAACATATGTTTCCTGGAAAAAATAAGAAGCACAAAACTTGAAACTGCTAAATTTATTTTAAAGTGCAAGAAACACCTCATGCCAATTATAGCAAACAAATTGGAAAGGGACGTCTAAAATGCATTATTTAATAGGAATATCACCTCCAAATCATCCTCCCCCAACTCACATGCGTGCGCACACACACACTCAGCATAACTCACTCTAAACAAACACACGCATGAACACATGCATTCACTCAAAGACCCCATGCACCCCATTCACGTTTCGGAAGTCCAAACGTGGAGTTGCCCACTCCCCACCACAGCGTCCCTGGCTTTGCTTCGGCTGGATGGGCGCGAGGCACCATCTCACCTGCCCAGGCCCAGCTGAATCCTCGGGCCGGCTCACAGCCAACGCACGTGAGTGCTGCACTGCGCCCGGCACCCCTCTTAGCTTGGCGCTCTAGGCGGCCGCCTGAGTGGCCTCTATGGTAGCACCTGCCCTGTCACCAGCTGAAGACCTTTTTATTCTCAGTATTTAAACACTTAATTTTAACTTAAATTTAAAATTTACTGTTCTAACTCGGTATTTTAATCTTATATCAATTTTTGCTGTGTGGTTTTTATCCTGGTTGTGCTTTTTATACTGTATTTTGCATTTGTGTTTTTAGGCTGGTTTTATTATGGTTTTAATTTTTGTGAAACGCCCAGAGAGCTTCGGCTATTGGGCGCTATAAAAATGGAATAAATAAAGAAATAATAAATAAAATAATAAAAAAATAAAGTGCTACACAGACTGGGGTGTGTTGCAACCCAGGATCCCTTCCCTCTGCAGGAGAATTCACCCAAAATGGGGCTCCGTCATCTCCAGATGACAGGGGCTTGCCTGTGGGAAAGATCGGCTTCGTCCCTTCTCTTCTGCTGCCCCTTATGCTTTTCACTGTCTAGCTCCTTCCTATCTCTCCTCTCTCATCTCACACTATTGCTCCGCTCGTGCTCTTCGCTCCTCTGATGCCATGTTTCTCGCCTGCCCAAGGGTCTCTACTTCCCTTGCTCGTCTTCGTCCATTTTCTTCTGCTGCCCCTTACGCCTGGAATGCTCTCCCAGAACATTTGAGATCTACAACTTCAATCACAGCTTTTAAAGCTCAGCTAAAAACTTTTCTTTTTCCTAAAGCTTTTAAAACTTGATGTTGCTCAGACTTTAGACTGTTAGTTACACTGTTATACTGTTAGCTTTACCCTACCCAGTGCCTGTTTCCATTCTCTTCCCCTCTTTATTGCTTTACTATGATTTTATTAGAATGTAAGCCTATGCGGCAGGGTCTTGCTATTTACTGTTTTACTCTGTACAGCACCATGTGCATTGATGGTGCTATATAAATTAATAATAATAATAATAATAATAATAATAATAATAATAATAATAATAATAATAAAAGAAGTCCTGGCAAGGGCCCAATTCAGTCAGTCAGTCTGGGTTTCAATCAGAACTTTAAATGAGCTCTCCAGAGTGCTGACCCGTAGCCCCACCTGGTTTCAGCCCCTTGGAGAGCACGTTCAAGAACCAGAACCAGTTCAGTCAGAACCAGCCAGTTCGCAGCCCGACATCAGAACCACCAGCTGGTTTTATCCCTGGCCCAGTCAGTCACCTGTGTGGCAAAGTCCCAGCAGCAACGGAGGGGAAATGTGACATCAAGCGGGAGAAAGGGAGAACTGCAACTCGAAGTGGATTAATTTGCAAAAGTAGAAGAACAGGCAGTTACACCTTGGGAATATATTTTCCTGGGAGGAAGCCCAGCTTAACTCAGTGGGACAAGTGGTGGCAGGTTTCGAAATCCACGTGCTCATCATGCCAGCACCCAAGGAGAGTCCATCGTTCAGGCAGCTTTTGTTCCTTCATCCCAGTGACTGTAAGGGTTGCAGGTAAGCACAGGGGTGTCTGAGGAGGTGGCAGATGCTGTCACGGTCTGGGCTAGTCAAAAAGTCATAGAACCACAGAATAGTAGAGTTGGAAGGGGCCTCTAAGGCCATCGAGTCCAACCCCCTGCTCAATGCAGGAATCCACCCTAAAGCATCCCTGGCAGATGGTTGTCCAGCTGCCTCCTGAATGCCTTTAGTGTGGGAGAGCCCACAACCTCCCTAGGTAACTGGCTCCATTGTCGTACTGCTCTAACAGTCAGGAAGTTTTTCCTGACATCCAGCCGGAATCCGGCTTCCTTTAACTTGAGCCCGTTATTCTGTGTCCTGCACTCTGGGAGGATCGAGAAGAGATCCTGGCCCTCCTCTGTGAGACAACCTGTCAAGTCCTTGAAGAGTCCTGGTGCTTCAGCCCTGCAAGTCACAGCCACTAGGGACAACTGAGTCAGTGTGCACAGAGGGACTGGCCTGCACCTTTGCAACCCCTACACATATAGATGCATGCAGGCTCCAACTCAACTGCCCGTTATCGCAGCAAATGGGTGTTTCCTAACCACGTGTCCGGTGGTTCCTGAGAATGCAAGGAGGGCTTTTTGCAAAGAACAATCCCAGGAAGGGAGGGGCAGAGCGACCCTTTTCCCATGCCTGCCCCTTTTTTCCTGCAAAGTCCTCCTGACCCCTGCCACCTATTGTTTATCCCCACTCCTGAGCTTCTTATTTATTTATTTATTTATTTATTTATTTATTTATTTACAGTGGTTTTTATCCCTCTCTTCAACCAAAAAAAGCTCCCAGGATGGCTTACAAAGATTAATGATAAGACCGTCCTTACCCCGAGGCTTGCATTCCAAAAGTCATGACACAAAAGGAAAAGGGATTGGGAGGGAGGAGGGGGGAAACAAAATGCAGTCACTGGTTCTTAGTTCTTATAGGTGTTCTTTCTGGCAAGGAAGCTCTCTGCAGCCGTTCCATCTCTGGCGCAAGGATAGGGCCAGGTTGGTCTCCCCCTTGCCGTGACATTCTTCTTGAGAGGCAGTATCATGATCAATCGGAAGCCTCCGCCTCCTCCTCCTCCTCCTCCTCCTCCTCCTTCTTCCCAAGACAATGTGTTTAGCATCAGGGCAGCAAAAGCAAATTCCATTTTCTTCCTGGAGTCATGATGATGTCATGATTTAAGGGAGTTTAAAATGTGAAACTACACATACTTAGTATATATTGTCTTTTTTTTAATCTGGGTTGGCAGACCCCTTAAGAACATCAGAAGAGCCCTGAGGCTGGATCAGACCAAAGGTCCATCTAGTCCAGCACTCTGTTCACACAGGGGCCAACCAGCCCTCAGCCAGGGACCAACAAGCAGGACATGGTGCAACAGCACCCTCCCGTCCATGTCCCCCAGCAACTAGTGTGCACAGGCTTACTGCCTCTGATACTGGAGGTTGCACTTAGCCATCAGGACTAGTCGCCATGGATAGCCTTCTCCTTCACCAGGAATATATCCAACCCCCTTTTAAAGCCACCCAAATGGGTGGCCATCACTCCATCTTGTGGTAGTGAATTCTGTAGTTTAACAGACCATAAGAAGAGCCCTGCTGGATGAGACCAAGGGTCCATCTAGTCCAGCACTCTGTTCACACAGGGGCCAACCAGCCATCGGCCAGAGACCAAGAAGGCAGAACATGGTGCAACAGCACCTTCTGACCCATGTTCCCCAGCAACTGGTGCACACAGGCTTATTGCCTCGTATTCTGGAGGTAGCACATGACCATTAGGGCTAGTAGCCATTGATAGCTTTCGCCTCCACGAATTTATCCAACCCCCTTTTAAAGCCACCAAAATGGGTGGCCATCACTATATCTTGTGGTAGTGAGTTCCATAATTTAACTCTGTGCTGTGTGAAGAAGTCCTTCCTTTTATTTGTCCTCCCACCAATCAGCTTCATGGGATGACCCCGTTGGGTTCTAGTATTTTGAGAGAGGGAGAAAAATGTCTCCCTCTCCTCATTCTCCGCACCAGACATAATTTTGTATTGATTTTGTACAAACTGTCTTGTATGTTTTTTGCTCTACCATCTTAGGAATGTAGGAGCAGATGTAAAGCATGGTGGAGCGTGGAAGAAGAGAAGTGTTATTTGCAACAGCCTAGGCTGACTATAAGCCCCACCGCACACCCCTAAGGGTGCTTACCTTATTTATTATTTTACATTTCTATACCACCCAATACGTGGAGCTCTCTGGGCAGTTCACAAAAATTAAAAACATTCAAAGTATAAAACAACAGTATAAAACCATAATATAAAATACAATGTAAAAGCTCAACATGATAAAAACAGCAGCAATGCAAAATTACAAATTTAAAACACCAAGTTAAAATTTATTTATAGACTGTTAAAATGCTGGGAGAATAAAAAGGACTTCACCTGGTGTCTAAAGGCATATAATGTAGGTGCCAAGCGAACCTCCTTAGGGAGCTCATTCCACAGCCGGGGTGCCACAGCAGAGAAGGCCCTTCTCCTCCTGGTAGCCACCTGCCTCACTTCCTTTGGCAGGGGCTCGTGGAGAAAGACCCGTGAGGATGACCTTAGGGTCCGGGCAGGTACACATGGGAGGAGGCGTTCCTTCAAATAGCCTGGCCCCAAGCTGTTTAGGGCTTTAAATGTTAATACCAGCACTTTGAATTGGGCCGGACCTGGACTGGCAGCCAATGAATCTGGAATAGGACTGGCATGATGTGGTCTCGTCGGCCAGTCCCTGTTAGTAACCGTGCTGCCCTGTTTTGTACCTTTGTTGTTATAATTTGATTTTTTTTAAGTATTATATTGTATATATATATTTTTACTGTGATTTTTAATCTTTTGGATGTAAACTTCTTAAGGATTTCAGATTAAGCAGCGTGCAGCTAAGAACAGTAAAAAACTGCAAGAGTTTGTCGGTCCTTTCTAATGGGGAAAAATAAATAAAAACAAACTCATGATTGTAATATTCTCTGTGTGTGTTTCTTTTCTTTTCTGAAAAAGGGAGAAAAGTTTAATGATGATGTCTTTTCTTCCATCCCTACACCTAACTTTCTTCTCCATTTCCACAAATAAATCAACTCCACAGATTTCACATTTTGGTTCATGACTTTATGGATTTTTAATACACTTTTAATGATTTTTTAAATAATTTGTCATCAACACAGAGTGCTTTGATTTGTATTTTTAAAAAGGAAAAGGAAAGGAAAAGAAGAGGTCCACAATATGTGCCATGTTTCCACTTGCCGTCATAAAGAGGAGCAAAAGAGACGTCCGTCGATATTCCAGGCCAGCGCTATGTGCTGATGGATGCTGTAGGTAAATCGCTAGACAGCTCCTGCAGACAGACGGATAGCTGCAGTAGATATCCAGATAACTGTAGACTAAAGGGATACAGGAGATATATAGACACTTCACGGAGAATCCGGCGAGAGCTCTGAGAGACAGATAGCCCTGTAAGCAAATCAATGGCTACTGTACACAGAAGGACAGCAAGACAAAGCAAGGGGCGGCGAGAATATGTTTTGGGGCACAAGCCAGGCACATTTGTTCACGTCACTGGCAGGGGAAGCAGCGGAGAAGTAGGAGGTGGCCATACTTTTTGTTCCCATGCCTAATTCTGCCTTGTGCCGGTTATGTAACTGCTACAATACTTCTGTCTGGATGGTGCTGAATCTTTGTAAAACTCGGGTTCTACTCATTAGTTCTACTTTTGAAAGGATTGGAATAATGGCAGTTCTAGTCCTTTACTCAGGAAAGATAGGAAGGAACTGGGCTTTAGGGTGGATTCCTGCATTGAGCAGGGGGTTGGACTCGATGGCCTTATAGGCCCCTTCCAACTCTACTGTTCTATGATTCTATGGGCTGCCCCTACTGTGAGGACGAGTGAGGCAGGCCACCTCAGGCAGCAGAATTTTGGTGTCCTGAAAAGGCAGCACACTCTCAGTTAATCATTCATTCACATTGGGCTGGATCTAGATTTAAGAGCGAACGCATTGAAATCAATGGACTTGACTAACTTAAGCCCAATTGATTTTAATAGGTCTATTCTAAGCATGTGAGGAAAAGCCAAAGGCAAGGGGTGGAAACAGAGATATGGTGCAAGTTATTTATTGGTAAATTGCCGACACGTTTCGGACAAAGTCCTTCTTCAAGGCAATCTAAAAGAAATAATATAGTATTTACAAAAGTAAGCAATTGTGAAATCATATATGCCTCAAACAAAATATTGCAAAATCTTTGGAATACATTGTAACAAGACATCAAGATGTACAACAATTCATATAAAAATAATTTTAAAATATTTTAAAAATAGTAAAGGTACTTGCTGGATTTTCTGCCTCCAGTGCCAAACCCAAGTTCTATGTGCCTTGACCTGGGGGCGAGAAGCATTTGCTATGCCGCCTGAAGCAGCTAAATACCTTGAGCCAGCTCTGTGAAAGAAGGAAGGAAGGAAAGACCTAGTACTGTCTGCATTGCCCAGTAAATCAGAGAGACAAGTAACAAGGGCAGAAATAGCTGAAGGAGTAGAGACCCTCCAACTTCACCAAACAAGAAAGAGATCTTGGGGTTGTGGTGGAAAAGCTCGATGAAAACGTTCGCCCAGTGTGCAGCCGCTGTAACGAAGGCAAACTCCATGTTAGGCATGATAAGAAAAGGAATTGAGAATAAAACGGCCAGTATCCTACTGCCCTTATACAAATCGATGGTGTGACCACACTTAGAATACTGTGTACCGTTCTGGTCATCACACTTAAAAAAAGGATATTATGGAGCTGGGAAAAGTGCAGAAAAGGGCAACCAAAATATTATTAAGGGGCTGGAGCATCTCCCCTATGAGGGAAGGTTACAACACCTGGGATTGTTTCCCTTGGAAAAAAAGGAGGCTGAGGGGAGACATGATAGAGGTGTACAAAATGATGCCTGGTGTGGAGAATGTGGCTAGGGAGAGATTTTTCTCCCTCTCTCAAAATACTAGAACACAATGGGGTCATCCCATGAAGCTGATTGATGGGAGATCCAGGACAAATAAGAGGAAGGACTTCTTCACACAGCGCAGAGTTAAAATTATGGAACTCACTACCACAGGATGTAGTGATGGCCACCCATTTGGATGGCTTTAAAAAGGGGTCGGAGAAATTCCTGGAGGAGAAAGCTATCAATGGCTACCAGCCCTGATGGTTTTGTGCTATCTTCAGTATTCGAGGCAGTAAGCCTGTGTGCACCATTGCTGGGGAACATGGGTGGGAGGGTGCTGTTGCATCATGTCCTGCTTGTTCATCCTTGGATGACGGCTGGTTGTCCACTGTGTGAACAGAGTGCTGGACTAGATGGGCCATTGGTCTGATCCAGCCTCAAGGCTCTTCTTATATTCTTATATTCATATTCAGTCAGAGAGAAGATCCCTTATACTGGGTCAGACTATGGACCGACACTGGGTCTCAGATCAGAGGTTTTCCCAGCTCTTCTGGGAGATGTTTAGGGGTTGGACCTGGGACCGCCTGCCTGCCAAGCAGGTGCTCTAGCTATGGACCTTTCCTCGTCAATATTTATTTGGTTGGAACTGTACCCTAAGGTCTCATGGTATGTAAACGATTATTAGAATCATAGAATCATAGAATAGCAGAGTTGGAGGGTGCCCACAAGGCCATCGAGTCCAACCCCCTGCTCAATGCAGGAATCCACCTTAAAGCATCCCTGACAGATGGTTGTCCAGCTGCCTCTTGAAGGCCTCTAGTGTGGGAGAGCCCACAACCTCCCTAGGTAACTGGTTCCATTGTCGTACTGCTCTAACAGTCAGGAAGTTTTTCCTGATGTCCAGCCGGAATCTGGCTTCCTTTAACTTGAGCCCGTTATGCCGTGTCCTGCACTCTGGGAGGATCGAGAAGAGATCCTGTCCCTCCTCTGTGTGACAACCTTTTAAGTATTTGAAGAGTGCTGTCATGTCTCCTACTAGCCCTGATGGTTGTGTGCTACCTCCAGCATTCGAGGCAGTAAGCTTGTGTGCACCAGTTGCTGGGGAACATGGGTGGGAGGGTGCTGTTGCACCGTGTCCTACTTTTTCCCTGGTCAACAGCTGATTGGCCACTGAGTGAACAGAGTGCTGGACTAGATGGAACTTTGGTCTCATCCAGCAGGGCTCTTCTTCTGTTCGTCTGATCTGCTTTGATGTTCCCTAGAGGGCACTGGGGGGGGGGGGGGATCTACACTACTGCTTTAAAGCGCTTTGAAAACGTTTTGAAACCTATATATGCAGTGTGTCCTGGGCCCCAACAGTTGTCAAAACTGTTATAAAGCGCTTTAAAGCAGTAGTGTAGATCCCCCCCAGGATGAGGCTTTTATTGTGCAATTGCCTAGTCTCAAATGTGGATTTTTTGAGGGTGGGGGAAGAGATCAAATTAGGGGTATGTAAAGTGGGTCTTCTCTGCCTCGAAATTCAAGCCTGAGCTCCGTTGAGGTGATTCTCTGCCCTGATTTTGGAGTGGCTCCCCTTACACCAGTTTTAAAATCTCTTCACTGGCTGCCAATTATTTATTTATTTATTTATTTATTACATTTCTATACCGCCCAATAGCTGGAGCTCTCTGGGCGGTTCACAAAAATTAAAACCATTCAAAGTATAAAACAACAGTATAATTAGTTTCCGGGCGAAGTATAAAGTGTTGGTTATCACCTTTAAAGCCCTACATGCTTTGGGTCCAGGCTACCTGCATGATCGCCTTCTCCTGTACAATCTGCCCCGCACACTCAGGTGCTCTGGGAAAAACTTACTTCAGCTAGCCAAAACTAGATTAACAACTGTTACCCAGAGGACTTTCTCTTCTGCTGCTCCCAGACTGTGGAATGGCCTGCCGGAGGAGTCTCGTCAACTTTACAGTCTAATAGCATTCAAGAAAGCTATAAAGACTGATCTCTTCCAGTAGGCCTATCCAGTGGAATTTTAGGATGTTTTAAAATGTTTTTAGGATGTTTTTAACAATGTATATTATGTTTTAATTGAGTATTATGTATTTTATCGTATTGTTGTTCCCACCTCGATCAAAATGGAGAGGCAGGTAAGAAATAAAATTATTATTATTATTATTATTTATTTATTTATATAGCACCATCAATGTACATGGTGCTGTACAGATTACACAGTAAATAGCAAGACCCTGCCGCATAGCCTTACAATCTAATAATAATACAATCTTACAAGTCTAAAGGCCATTATTCCGTTCTTATTCTCCTTGATCTAACTGCAGCCTTTGACACGGTTGATCATGATCTTCTCTTAGATTCCCTTCATGACCTTGGATTTTGTGGCTCTGTCTATAACTGGTTTGCCTCCTATCTAGCGGGTTCGCTCTTTCAGCGTGTTGGCTAATGGCAGCTCGTCTTCCTCCCTTCCCCTTTCAGTAGGGGTTCCGCAAGGCTCGGTGCTTGGCCCGTTGTTGTTTTCCTTATACATGTTGCCCTTGGGCAAGCTTATTCAATCTCATGGCCTCCAATATCATCTGTACGCCGATGATACACAACTATATCTGTCATCTCCGGAACTTTCTACTGATGTTCACGATCGTATCTCGGCATGTCTTTCAGATATCTCAGCTTGGCTGCTTCATCGTCGCTTGAAGCTTAACATGGCAAAGACTGAATTGCTTGTTTTTCCTCCTAAACCTTCTCCTCATCTCTCATTCTCTCTTACTGTCAATGATGTTACGCTTACTCCGGTCAAGGAAGCTCGTAGCCTTGGCTTTATCTTCGACTCCTCGCTCTCCTTTATTCCTCATATTGAGGCAGTAGCTAAATCTTGTCGATTTTTCCTGTATAATATTGCCAGGATTCGATCATTTTTGTCTGTCTCTTCTGCCAAGACGCTTGTTCATGCACTGGTTATTTCACGGTTGGACTACTGCAACCTTCTTCTCTCTGGCCTTCCTTCTTCTCACATCAGTCCGTTGGTTTCTGTTCACCGCTCTGCCGCAAAGATCATCTTCTTGGCTCGCCGCTCCAACCATGTTACTCCGCTTCTGAAATCTCTTCATTGGCTTCCAATTCACTTCAGAATCCAATATAAACTTCTCCTGTTAACCTTCAAAGCTTTTCACGGTCTAGCTCCTTCCTATCTCTCCTCTCTCATCTCACACTATTGCCCCACTCGTGCTCTTCGCTCCTCTGATGCCATGTTTCTCGCCTGCCCAAGGGCCTCTACTTCCCTTACTCGGCTTCGTCCATTTTCGTCTGCTGCCCTTACGCCTGGATCTTCGGTTATCCCTCACAGCAATAGAACTGGATATAAAAAACCTTGTTTCTGGTCATCAAGCACAAGAGTCACATTGATCGAGAAATACTTAAAGTATAAATTTTTACATAATTGTATTTTGTATAAATTATAAATAAAACATGTTCTATTTACAAACAAAGCATTTAAATAGCTACCTATTTAAATAGGACAGGGGGGCCACAGGAAGGAAACAAGTTCAGAAGGGGGCCACAGGAAGGAAAAAGGTTGAGAAACACTGCTCTAGTTGACAAGGGGATGGCTGTGGACATAATCTACCTCGATTTCAGCAAAGCTCTTGACAAAGTTCAGCAGGGAGTCAGCATTATTGGCTCTACATCAGGTTGGAGAGCAGATACCAGAGTCTTGGCAGAAGAGACAGACAAAAATGGTCAAATCCTGGCAATATTATACAGGAAGAAACGACAGGATTTAGCTACTGCCTCGATATGAGGAATAAAGGAGAGCGAGGAATCAAATATAAAGCCAAGACTACGAGCTTCCTTGACCGGAGTAAGCGTGACATCGTTGACAGTAAGAGAGAATGAGAGGTGAGGAGAAGGTTTAGGAGGAAAAACAAGCAGTTCAGTTTTTGCCATATTAAGTTTCAAACGACGATGAAGCAGCCATGCTGAGATATCTGAAAGACATGCCGAGATATGATCGTGAACATCAGGAGAAAGTTCCGGAGATGAGAGATATAATTGTGTATCATCGGCATACAGGTGATATTGGAGGCCATGAGACTGTTATTATTATTATGCCCCATCAGATTACCCATAGGAGAACCGCCCCTTTTCAGAGAACCACTCTTATCAATGGTAATTAATCAAATGCTTACAGATCCCTCATTTTTAAAGATAGAGATAAAACTTGGCACAGTGATAGCTCTTAGGGGAGCTTTAGCCCTGTCAAGTTTGAATCAGATTGTTCCATGCTTTGATTTTTTAGGAATTTTTAAAATGGAAATTAACAGAAATGCTTACATCTGCGTAATCCACTGTTACATGAAATAATGAGAAATGGGGAAGGGGCATTTCCAGGGAAGAATCAGTGGACAGGAAGCAGAGGTACTTAATGCCCCGGCACTTCTTGGACCAGGTGATGCAAAACTTTGGGGTGGCAGCTCCCTTTCAGCAAAAAGTTGCATTCGAAGGTTCCTGATTGCCTGAACAACTTTTAGCAGCCTTGGACAGAACTGCTTGATCTTTGAGAGCTTAATCCCCCTCTGCCTTCCTGAGTGTTTGCCACTTGCTGACATTCCTGCTTTGTCTTTGCTGGGCCTGACTGCAAAAGGGTGGGCGCTCGCTCATGGGCTCCTGAGGGCTAGGAAACGGACCTAACGGGAATCCAGCCGAGAGGCCGCGTAATCTCGAGGCTCCCAGGAGTCACCCTTCTTGCTCCCTTCTCGGAACGGCAGGGAAGGTCACCGTGAAGGGACGGCTCTGCCCCTTCACTGCTCGGCGTGCAGGGTGGGCCCCAAACGCACGGAGGCTCCCTGCAATCGGGTTATTGACACGCAATCTGCGGAAAACACTATCGAGATGGTTCACACTAATGTTATTTAGCTGCAATACTTCCGTAATAAAAGGAATCAATGGAGGAGAGAAAAGACCTGTCTGGGGGTTTGATTTTCTCATTTTAATGGCATACTTATTTACTCCCGCCAGTCCTCTGATCGGATTTTCATTACACCGCCTTGCGCTGTAAGTGGACCGGTATTGATAGGAGCTGCTGACTTCAGCTGACTTCCTGAGGGCACAAATTAAAAATTACTCATATTCAGTGACGGCGTAGTGTGCTGAACGACTGGACATGTAATAGGCATGCACAGTCGTTTGGGAGCTAGCAAAGTTTTTAACCGACGCGGTCAGGGGTGTGTTCACTGACGCCACACCAGAATACACATTTTCTCTGACTCTCTGTATCAGACAGAAGAAAGAGGAAGGAACTAGATAACTCGGGTTTTATCCCTAATTACCTAGCGAGGTTGTGGGCTCTCCAACACTAGAGGCATTCAAGAGGCAGCCGGACAGCCATCTGTCAGGGATGCTTTAGGGTGGATTCCTGCATTGAGCAGGGGGTTGGACTTGATGGCCTTGTAGGCCCCTTCCAACTCTGCTATTCTATGGTTCTATGAAGCTGACTTATACCGAGACAGACCACCTACCTCAGTATTGTCTCTCTACACTGACTGGCAGCAGGTAATAAACTGATGGCATCCAACTCACTCACTCTTTCTTGCTCCTTTATAGAATCATAGAATAGTAGAGTTGGAAGGGGCCTATAAGGCCATTGAGTCCAACTCCCCTTTCAATGCAGGAATCCAACTCAAAGCATCCCTGGCAGATGGTTGTCCAGCTGCCTCTTGAAGGCCTCTAGTGTGGGAGAGCCCACCACCTCTCTAGGTCATTGGTTCCATTGTCGTACTGCTCTAACAGCCAGGAAGTTTTTCCTGATGTCCAGCCAGAATCTGGCTTCCTGTAACTTGAGCCCATTATGCCGTGTCCTGCATTTTGGGATGATCGAGTAGAGATCCTGGCTACCAGGAGGAGGGCCTTCTCTGTTGTGGCACCCCGGCTGTGGAATGAGCTCCCTAGAGATGTTAGCCCAGCGCTTACGTTATACTCTTTCAGACACCAGGTGAAGACCTTTTTTTCTCAGCATTTTAACAGTCTATCAATGTAATTTTGACTTTACTGTTTTAAATTTGTATTTTAAATCTGTATTAATTTCTGCATTGCAGCTCGGTTGTGCTTATATATTGCATTTTATACTATGCTTTTATACTAGTTGTTTTATATATTGAATGGTTTTTATGGTTTTAATTTTTGTAAACCACCCAGAGAGCTTTGGCTATTGGGCAGTATAAAAATGCAATAAATAAATAAATAATAAGTCTTTGAAGAGTGCTCTCATGTCTCCCCTCCATCTTCTCTTCTCCAGGCTAAACATGCCCAGTTCTTTCAGTCTCTCCTCACAGGGCTTTGTTTCCAGACCCCTGATCATCCTGGTTGCCCTCCTCTGAACATGCTCCAGCTTGTCTGCATCCTTCTTGAAGTGTGGAGCCCAGAACTGGATGCAATATTCAAGGTGAGGCCTAACCATTGCCAAATAGAGGGGAACCAGTACCTCTCGTGATTTGGAAGCTGAACTTCTATTAGTGCATCTCAAAATAGCATTTGCTTTTTTTGCAGCCACATCACACTGTTGGCTCATATTCAGCTTGTGATCTTTTCCAGCTTCTCCCAGGGAGGCTGTTTTGGTTCTGAGCCAGGGCCTGCACTCAGTAATTGACAGGATCTGTGGGAACATTGCTTAATCCAGACAAGATAGAGGTGCTCCTGGTCAGTAGAAATGCTGACATGGGCAAAGAAGTCCAGTCTCTCTGCCTTCCATTCAGAACCCTCAAAGAGCTTATAATGAGCAAGGGCTCACGGGTCTTTGCCTTGGATCTTGCAAAGTGCCTTTGAGACATGTACAGAGTGCCCTTTGCCTCTCAGCACTGCATCATCACAGCCAGCTTCCACACATCTGCGACTAGGCAACAGGGCGGCTAGCTCCATGGCGCAGGGGTTCCAGGCCAGCTTGAAGCCCAAACGCCTACCTTGTGAGAAAGTAACAACTGGCTGTTTTTAGTCAATATCGTCATTTCCTTCCCAACACAAAGTCAAGCTCAAATGCTTTGCAAACAAATAAAGACTGCAAATTTGTATTGATTTTTAAAGTACTTATTAAAGATACTGTATTGTACTACTGTAGATATTGTAATGTCTAGAGGAAGCACGTTACAGGTTATTTTCCTCACCTTTTATTATTTTCCCATAGAGACCATTTCAGCCTTGCAGAGGTGTGTGTGTGTGTGTGTGTGGTCAAAAATAGGTCATCATGTGAGACAAATCTTGTCTCTTTCTTTGACAGGGTAACTGCTCTAGTTCAGTGTTTCTCAACTGGCAGCCATATGGCCCCTCGCCCCCCCCCCCCGGATATTCCAAGGGGGCCACAGGTGAAAATTGCATAAACGGGGGGGGGGCACAGCACGAGACTAGGGGGCCACAGAGGTTTCAAAACTTGGTTTCAAAAAAACTAGCAGGGCGCTTGCATGAATCTCTACAGATGGTAATAAAAGCAGTAAATTACATTAAATCAAATGCACTTCAAGACCGCCTGTTTTGACAGCTTTGCGAGGACAATAACGAAGACTTCACACGCTTATTATTGCATACAGAAGTCTGCTGGCTGTCCAAAAGTAACTGCCTTTGTCATTTTGTTGCTTTGTGGGACTCAGTTGTGACATTTTTCAGAAGCAAGGAAATGGAAGAAAAGATAACCTCCGCTAAATGTGATATATTTTACCTGTGTGATATCTTGAAAAGCTCAATTTGTTAAACAAACAACTACAGGGCAGGAATTGTGACCTTTTTTCAAGCAAGGAGATTATTACAGGGTTTCTTGGAAAAGTCAAGCTGTATGCCACCAATATTGGACGTCGAGAATTCGCCCAGTTTTCATCTTTGGCAGTAGTTAATGATGAATTGAAAGATGATGAAATAATTGTGTATGTGGATCATTTGAAGCAGCTTTATAATGATATGGAAGTTCGTTTCCGTGGTCTGCTGGACATGGATATTCCGGCCTGGGTAGTTGATCCATTTGCTGTGAATGCTGCTGACGTTAATGTAGCTCATAGAGCTACAGAGCAACATAGCAGCCAAATTAACTTTCAGTCAAGAAAAACACCATTTTTGGATAAAGAGTACAATATCTAAAAAGTTTCCACAGCTTTGGGATAAATCAAAATTGTTTTTCATGGCATTTCCTACTTCATATTTAGTAGAATCAGGTTTCAGTCGTGTGAATTATTTACTCAGCCTAACGCGGAATCGCCTTAATATCATGGACAGAGGTGATCTTCGGTTATCCCTCACAGCAATAGAACTGGATATAAAAAGCTTGTTTCTGGTCATCAAGCACAAGAGTCACATTGATCGAGAAATACTTAAAAGTATAAATTTTTACGTAATTGTATTTTGTATAAATTATAAATAAAACATGTTCTATTTACAAACAAAGCATTTAAATAGCTACCTATTTAAATAGGACAGGGGGGCCACAGGAAGGAAACAAGTTCAGAAGGGGGCCACAGGAAGGAAAAAGGTTGAGAAACACTGCTCTAGTTGACAAGGGGATGGCTGTGGACATAATCTACCTCGATTTCAGCAAAGCTCTTGACAAAGTTCAGCAGGGAGTCAGCATTAATGGCTCTACATCAGGTTGGAGAGCAGATACCAGCAGGGTACCACCACAGAGTTCTGCCTTGGGGGCAGGATTGTTCAATATTTGTATTAATGATTTGGATGATGAGATTGATGGTATTATCAGATTTGTAGATGACACAAAACTAGGAGGTCTGGCCAACACCCAAGATGTCAGAATGAGACTGCAATGTAATTTGGACAGGTTGGAAAACTGGCCTGAGAGGAACAAGATGTCCTTTAACAGGGAGAAATGTAAGGTATTACACTCAGGGGGGGAAATGTAGAGTACACATTCAAGATGGGGGTTCATGGTCTGGGAGCACATCGGAGAAGGATTTGGGTGTGGCCGTTGATAGCAAGCTGAACATGAGTCAGCATTCCTATGCATGCTGCTGCTCCCATAGTCTAACTATGTTCAATAAGACTATTCCTAGGTTAGCGCAGCCTGAGCTACAAATCAGGAAGTCCTCGGTTCAAACCTCTGTCAAATTCACTAGGTGGCCCCAGGCAACTCTCTGACCTTGTTCAGAAGACACACTAAGGCCACAGCTAGACCTAAGGTTTATCCTGGGATCATCCCGGGTCCGCCCCTGCCTGACCACTGGATCCCCTGTGTGTCACCTAGGGCGTTGCTAGACCTACCGGGTGTTCCGTCGTTGAGGAGCGGTGAAAGCGGCTTTTCCCGTTCAGCCGTGACGCCTCATGCTCCACACCTGCCTTCGATTTGTGGCGGAAGTTTGCGCCGGTTGTGCTGCTGCCGCCGCGAGAACGGTTGCGCAGCCACACCGGCCTGATTGCCGCGGCTTTTTTTTTCGCTCGCTGCACGGTTTGCGCACGTCCGAAAGACCGCAAACTTGCGCAGCCGTCAGCGATGCCGCCGCCGGCCCTGGCGGCGGCAGCGGCGGCAGTGCCAGTGCCAGCTGAAGTGCTGCTGGTGCTGTTGAGGGTCAACATTGATGCGCTCACTTCCTGATGGGGGTTGTGGCGGGTGTCATATGACCCGAGGTCAATCGTCTGCATGGCCACTCTGTGCCTACATCTCCCATCATGCCTCTGAGGTGTCGGCGGCGATGACCGCCTCTGTGCCCTGTGCCCCATCCCAAGGAGCCAACCCACATCTGGCCGTAGCCATGGCAGCAGCCCACAAACAGCTCTGCCCTCTGCCAGCCTGGTACCCACACTAACAGGCAGCGTACAGCACCGCCATTATGCGGCCACGGTAGCTGCCCACCGCAAGGAGTCACCAGCCACTTTTCCGGTCCTCCGGTCCTGCGCAAACTGTCACTGGGGAAATAAAAAAAAAAAGCCGCTCCGCCGCGCTGCCCCAGCTGGCGGACTGCGCGCAAATGGCGGAGGCGGCTTGACCGAAGCCGCTGACCACTCCCCCTTAGCACGCCTTTTCCTGACCAGTGCCGACCGCAGTGACCTCACATCCTCCCACACGTACTCCGAATTACCGCGGGACAGCAGGAAAAGGCGCCCTAAAACTCACTTTTTTAAAGTCGGGAGAAAGAGGCTTCACCGCGGGATAACGGCGGATCCTCGTGAACGTCATCTGGAAGCCTCGACGTGACTGCGGAAGGTAACGCGCGCTAGAGCCTCGTCTAGTAACGCCCCTAGATGAACAGGTGTGACCCCTGGACGATCCAGGGATAAACCTTAGGTCTAGATATGGCCTATGCCATAGTGGCTAAGCATTTTGAGCTAAACTATGGCCACATTCAGAAGATACCTTAAACCATGGCTTTAACCATGGTGACTAAGGCAAAAAGCCTTATTCACAGTGGTTAAGAACGTGGTTTAAGGTGTCTTCTGAACATGGCCCAGCTTTCTGTCTTAACCACTGTGGTTAAAGCTGTGGTTTAAGGTGCCTTCTGAACGGGTCCATTATGGCTTACCATATCGTGTGAACCATGGCTTAGTGTGATGTGTGGACCATTCCTAACCATGGTGGCTACATAACCACGGTTTAAACACACTAACCATTCGCCACAAAAGGGTTAGTGGCCTAACCATGGCTTAACGTGTTGTCTGAACAGGCCCAATCTCTCTCTCTCAGCCTCATCCTGCCCTCCCCCACATCCTGTAATATGGGAAATGAGATACTGACCTACTCTACAGGGCTATTTTAAGGATAATTCAGATTCTGTCTTTGAATGCCCTAAAACACTGCATAAATGCTAAGAATAATTGCTATTAAAATGCTGAATAAGCCTTGTCCCTTCATGGCACAGTCAGCATCAGGACAACCTCCCTCATCACCTCTATAACATTAAGGCTGCAGTCCTATAGCCACTTGCCAGGGAAATGGAAGCCATCCTCAATGGGGCTACTCCTGAGTAAACATATAGTACGACCCCCGTGTCTCGATGAGGCTTCCTTTGCAGACGGGATCCAGCCTCCCCGCGCTGGCCTCCTTCGAGAGCCTGCCTGAGGAAGGGTTCCGTGGAACCCGAAAGCGCACACGCCTTCCCCCCACCAACCCAACGCGGGCTCCCCTCCGCCCCACAAATCCCACCCCGGCACCTCCGAGGCCTTGCATCAGGCAACCAGGCCGCACGGTCCCCATAGCAACCCTGGGTTCCCCATAGCAACGCCGAAGCCCAAGAAAGGCGTTTCCCGTTTTTAAGAGGAGGGACGTCCGGTCTTTCTGGCTCCCTTCCAAGCTCCTACCATAGAGATGCAAACGTCTAGAGCGGCGCACGTCTCCATGGAGACAGGGCCACACGGCACCGGCATTTCCGGTCTACGACCGAACAGGGCTTCCGGGCCTCACTTCCAGATTCAAAATGTAGAGAGGCTTTAACCATAGAGATACTAAATGTATAGAGCATTTGCCTCTGTGTTCCTCCACCCCCCCTCCTCTCTCGTCCGGCTATTTCCGGCCAAGCCGCTTCCGATTGGCTCCCCTCCTGGCGGGCTTCCGGTGCCTCGGGAGTGGCCAAGATGGCGTCGGCGGCGTCGGAGGTGCAGCTGCTGCAAGGCCGGCTCGACGCCTTGGAGGAGCGCGTCTTCGGGGCGCCCGCGGGGGCCGAAGTGGCCGGTGGGCCCCGGAAGGTAACGGCTGCCCGGGCCCTGTCATTATTCAAGCGTCCCTAAAGCCCCGCGGCCCTCCGGATGTTGTTGGACTACACCACCCATCATCCCTGCCCCATGGCCATGGTGGCTGTGGCTGATGGGAGCCCAACAAGATCTGGGGGCTGCAGTGGACGCTGGGGTTGTTTAGCTTTGAAAAAGGGAGGGAGGGAGGGAGGGAGGGGCGCAGAATTACGCCTGGTGAGGAGGAAGCGGTTGAGGCGGCGTTTACACACACACACACACACACACACACACACACACACACACCATCCTGTTAGCAGAACCACCTCCATTTTTAACGGGAAACTGTAAAATCTCCATTGCACACCAAGCAAAATGTCATAATGCCCTGTATGAGAATGTCTCCTTGTGTGCGTCCTTGCATCCTTGATTACTAATATAAACAAGAGTCCTGGCTCCAGCTGTCTGTGTCGAAGTTAACTCTCTGTAACTTACTGTCAGGCCAAAGGTATTGTTTACAGGACTGTTTAGCATAATTAGCTATGCCTCAGTGTTATGTTCTGATTGGTTAATGCTGCTACTGGGCCCTGCCCCTTGAAAGCTTTAATACTGTACCAAATTCCCTATGTCTTTTGTCTGATTGCTCCTTTTGAAGAGACCAGGCCTTGATTACTAATCAATAAAGCGCTTTTGAACCCTCTGTCGCTGGAATGGTGGAGTCGTGCTTAAGGGCTGTTTGGATCTCGTCCTTGGGCGAAAAGAACATTGATCTAACAATCCTAACACTAGATCCCAACGGGGTCGTCATCCCATGAAGCTGATTGGTGGGAGAAATGGGACAGATAAAAAGGAAGCACTCCTTTTTCATACAGTGCAGCGTTAAACTATGGAACTCACTGCCACAGGATGATATACCAACTGCGCCCTTCTCTGGACGGAGATAGCCTAGCTACAGTTATCCATGCTCAACCTCTCCTCTGGATTACTCAATACGTGGGGCTGCCTTTGAAAAGGGTCTGGAAACTTCAACTGGTACAAAACAGGGCAGCACGGTTACTAACAGGGACTGGCGGACGAGACCACATCACGCCAGTCCTTTTCCAGCTTCATGGGCTGCCAGTCCAGGTCTGGGCCCGATTCAAAGTGCTGGTATTAACATTTAAAGCCCTAAACGGCTTGGGACCAGGTTATTTGAAGGAACGCCTCCTCCCATATGTACCTGCCCGGACCCTAAGGTCATCCTCAGGGGTTCTTCTCCGTAAGCTCCTGCCAAAGGAAGTGAGGCAGGTGGCTACCAGGAGCAGGGCCTTCTCTGCTGTGGCACCCCGGCTGTGGAATGAGCTCCCTAAGGAGGTTCGCCTGGCACCTACACTATATTCTTTCAGACGCCAAGTGACGACCTTTTTATTCTCTCAGCATTTTAGCAGTCTATACATTTAATTTTAACTTGGCTGTTTTAAATTTGTAATTTTGCATTGCTGCTGTTTTTATCTGGTTGAGCTTTTATATTGTATTTTATATTATGGGTTTATACTGTTGTTTTATACTTTGAATGGTTTTAATTTTTGTGAACCGCCCAGAGAGCTCCGGCTATTGGGCGGTATAGAAATGTAATAAATAAATAGTGATGGCCACCAGTGTGGGTATTATTATTATTATTATTATTATTATTATTATTATTATTTATATAGTACCATCAGTGTACATGGTGATGTACGGAGTAAAAACAATAAAATAGCAAAACCCTGCCGCATAGGCTTACGTTCTAATAGAATCATAATAGAACAATAAGAAGGGGGAAGAGAATGCACCAAACAGGCACAGGGTAGAGTAAAACTAACAGTATAAAAGTCAGATCAAAATCAAGTTTTAAAAGCTTTAGAAAAAAGAAAAGTGTTTAGCTCAGCTTTAAAAACTGCAATTAGACTTGTAGTTCGCAAATGTTCCGGAACAGCGTTCCAGGTGTAAGGGGCAGCGGAGGAAAATGGACGAAGCCGAGCAAGGGAAGTAGAGACCCTTGGGCAGGTGAGAAACGTGGCATCTGAGGAGCGAAGAGCACGAGCGGGGCAATAGTGTGAGATGAGAGAGGAAAGGTAGGAAGGAGCTAGACTGTGAAAAGCTTTGTAGGTCAACAGGAGAAGTTTATATTGGAGTCTGAGGTGAATTGGAAGCCAACGAAGAGATGGGCGGATTCATGGAGGAGAAAGCCATCGGCAGCTACTATTTATTTTTGATTTATTTGTAACATTTATGCGCCGCTGAATATCATCATCATCATATATTTGTTACCCGCCTCTCTCTCTGTATTGGGGCGGGGTACAACACAAATGTAGACACCATACAATACATGTAATTGATTAAAATATTTAAAACTAATATATTATTTATTTATTTAAAATATTTCTATCCCGCCCTATATCACTAAGATCTCAGGGCGCCGTACAGATAAAAACATACAGTATAAAACAATAAATATACACAGTTAAAAACAAATTAAACCATGACCCAAGTTAAAACAATATATAATTTAAAAGCAATAGATGCAGTTAAAACAATGTGCCAGTGAATTTAACCATCAAAGGCTTTGTTTAAAAGCCATGTTTTTACTTGGCGTCGAAATGCAATCAATGCTGGCGCCAATCGGGCCTCCAAGGGGAGGGCATTCTGTTGGGTTATTGTGCCAGAACTTTTCTCTCTCTGGAACTCTGTTTGTGCTCAGAAACAAACACACATCACGCAGGTCTTACACAGCAGAGCTGGTTTATTTCCTTCAGGCTTCTGTGCAGTTCAATTCAGATCAGTTCAGATCAGCACACTGAGGCATACACAGAGAGCAGTGATCATAGAGCAGTGATCAGTAAGCAGTGATCATAGAGCAGTGATCAGTAAGCAGTGATCGGTTCCATTTTACACAAGTGAGAAACTATATACATATCTTACACAATTCTTATCTACATTACATACAGCTGTGATGAGGCTAACTTAGAATCTTGGCAAGGTTCCCAGAACAGCCTCTATCTCAAGGTAATTACCCACAGATAGTCTTTCTCTGTTTAACCCTGAGATAGCCATACACACACAATTTTAATGACTAAGCAAGTATTTCTTTTCATATACTTAACAGTCCTCCTCTTGCGCATGTTGTTTAAATTGCGTTACAATCTGAGACCCAGCTTTAA
Source organism: Elgaria multicarinata webbii (assembly GCF_023053635.1). Classification (NCBI taxonomy): domain Eukaryota; kingdom Metazoa; phylum Chordata; class Lepidosauria; order Squamata; family Anguidae; genus Elgaria; species Elgaria multicarinata. The sequence continues at coordinate 118,886,960 of NC_086176.1, read as the reverse complement.
AGCATCTCTTTTTGTTTTACCATTGAACGTTCCACCTGTCCTTTCTCATTTTGTTTTACTTTGAATACTCATTTACTGGTAATGGCTTTACGACCTTCAGGTAAAGGTACTAGCTCCCACGTTTCATTTTTTTCCATTGCTCTGATTTCCTCTGACATTGCTTCGTGCCAGCCCTGAGCTTCTGTAGGTTCCATTTCCTGAATTTCCTCAAATGAAGTAGGTTCATAGGCTATTAGTAAAGCTCTATGAGAAACCTGTTTGCTTTGGTATTCATCTGAATAACGAATTGGAGCTTTTCGTTCCCTTTCTGGTCGCTTTGGCATAGTTACAGGCACAGTTTCCTCCTTTACAGTTTCTTCCCCCTCCCTCTCTTGCTGAGATTGTTCAGGAATTTCTTCTGTTTCTACAGCTTTCTGTTCTACAGGCAAACTTACATACTGTTTTGTTTCCTGCATTTGTTCATGAAAAACTACATCTCTGCTTACAATTACACTTTTGTGATATGGAGACCACAAACGATAGCCTTTTGTTTGTGTATCATATCCCAACAGTTTACATTCTAAACTTCTTTGAGCTAGCTTTCCTGGTCTGTTTTCTTTCTGAATATGAGCAAAACATTTACTTCCAAAAACCCTTATATGTGACACTCTAGGTTTTCTTTTGTAAAACATTTCATATGGGGTTTTTTCATGTACAGAGTGGTAAAGCCTGTTTAACAAATAATTTGAGGTGGACAAAGCTTCTGCCCAGAACAGATTAGACAATCCTGACTCTTTCAATAGAGCTCTTAACATGTTCTGCAAGGTTCTGTTTTTCCTTTCTGCAACTCCATTTTGAAATGGTGAATATGGAGCAGTAAGGTCATGTTGTATACCCTCATCACTGAGGAATTTTTTAAATTGGTTGCTAAGAAATTCACCTCCCCGGTCCGTTCTTAGATTAGCTATAGGTTCTTTAAATCTATTTTTACTCCACTTAACAAACGCTTTGAACTTTCCAAAAGTTTCACTCTTCTGTTTTAACACATACACAAATCCAAATCTACTGTAATCATCAACAATAGACAAGAAAAATCTGTTTCCTCCTTGACTTGTCTCAAAAGGACCTGCAAGATCTGCATGAATTAATTCAAAAATTCTTTTTGTTGTTCTCTCACTATGTTTTGGAATGTTTGACTTATGACACTTGGTTTCACTGCATACATTACATTCTAGATAGTTAGAACATGGTTTGATTTTCACCCCTTCACACAATTCTGGAATCTTAGAAATTGTTTTATAGTTAGCATGACCAAACCTTTTATGAGTTAAATGGATACACTCTTGGTGTGGTTTGCAATTGGCTATTGTTTTTGTTGTGACTTTGCTGGCTACAACTTCATTTTCTGTACAAATATTAATCACATACAAAGAATCTTTCATTATTCCCTGCACACACACCTTGTTTCCCTGTTTTATAGTACAATTTTCTTCAGTAAAACAAACCTCATACCCCATTTCTGTTAACTGAAACACACTTAGAAGGTTTGTTTCCAATTCTGGTACATATAAAACACTTTGTAGTTCAACTCCCAGACAATCAAAATATACATTACCCACACCACAAATCTGGATTTTTGTTCCATTTGCAAGGGTAACACACTTTTGCTCTGAAGTAGAAGTTTCCAAGGTTACAAATGAAAGTTTGTCTTTTGCCATACTTATTAAAGCCCCAGAGTCCAAAAACCAAGGATTCATTGTCTCTTTGACTCTTGCTAGAAGACACTTCTTTTTTGATTCAGCTTCATTCATGTTGTTTTCTTCTCTCCACTTTGCTGTCAACAGCTTTTTCTTCTTGTTGTTGCAATCCCGCCTTAAGTGTTCTGTGGAACCACAATTAAAGCATTTCCTTGCCTTTAATGCAGCCACCACATCAGAAGATTTATGGCTTTGTTGAAATTCAGCCACAGGATGTTTAAAACTCTGTTGTTTTGAAGCTTGTCTTCTTTCATAGGTTTCCAGTAGTTTTCCAGCTACATACTCGAGGGTTAAATTTTTCTCCTCTTTCCATCATGGTGACAACCGCGTCGTACGATAAATCAAGACTTGACAAAATCACATAGACTTGGTGTATAGTTGTAAACTCCATCCCTCGTGCCCTGAGTTGATTGAAGAGTTCTCTCATGCTTTTCAAATGGTTTGACATAGACTCCCCTGGTTTCAGCTTCATTCCATACAGCTTCCGGGTTAGAATTATTTTACTGCCCGCTGTTTCTCTTTGATATACAGCTTGTAGCGCATTCCAGCACTCTTTTGATGTATTCAAAAACTGAATGAAGGAAATTTGAGAGTCTTCCACAGCTAATGCAATAACTGCCATTGCTTTTGCATCGTCCTTAAACCATTTAGCATTCTGTGGATCTGCTCTATCTGGTGGATCCTCTGTGACTACATACCACAGTTCAGCCTGAATCAGATACATTTGCATTTTGTAAGACCATAATGCATAGTTAGAGTCATTCAGCTTTTCTAACAATTGATGCAAACCAGACATATTAGCTCCTGCCATTCCCTCTGCTTTAGGAATTGGTATCTCACCGTCCTCCTGCTCAGAGTCCTCCTCAGAGTCAGCCGACTGAGATTTTTCCTCACTTTGCAGCACTGGCTTTAGCTTGATGTCTTCCTTCATCAACAGTTTTCTGTTTTAGCAGACTCCTGGTTCTGGTTCTGATACTGCACCGTTCCCACCAAGTTCTGGTTCTTCTGCCTGGGTTAGGCTGGCGTAGGCTTCCTGGACTGGACTGGGCTGGGCCCATAACCTTTGTTGGGTTATTGTGCCAGAACTTTTCTCTCTCTGGAACTCTGTTTGTGCTCAGAAACAAACACACATCACGCAGGTCTTACACAGCAGAGCTGGTTTATTTCCTTCAGGCTTCTGTGCAGTTCAATTCAGATCAGTTCAGATCAGCACACTGAGGCATACACAGAGAGCAGTGATCATAGAGCAGTGATCAGTAAGCAGTGATCATAGAGCAGTGATCAGTAAGCAGTGATCGGTTCCATTTTACACAAGTGAGAAACTATATACATATCTTACACAATTCTTATCTACATTACATACAGCTGTGATGAGGCTAACTTAGAATCTTGGCAAGGTTCCCAGAACAGCCTCTATCTCAAGGTAATTACCCACAGATAGTCTTTCTCTGTTTAACCCTGAGATAGCCATACACACACAATTTTAATGACTAAGCAAGTATTTCTTTTCATATACTTAACACATTCCACAGTCGGGGTGCCACCACAGAGAAAGCCCTCTCCCTTGTCCCATCATAATGTATATGTTATTAAAAGCAGCACATTATTAAAAGGCATCTTAAAATTCAACTGGAGGCCTGCCGGAAGAGATCTGTCTTTATGGCTTTCTTAAATTCCAGAAGACTGTTAAATTGACAAATCTCCCGGAGGGTCATTCCATAATCTGGGAGTGGCAGAAGAAAAGGTCCTTTGGGTAATAGTTGTCAGCCTTGTTTTTGTTGGCTGGAGTAAATTCTTCCCAGAGGACCTGAGTGCGCGGGGCGGATTGTACGGGAGAAGGCGATCCCGCAGGTAGCCTGGACCCAAACCATGTAGGGCTTTAAAGGTGATAACCAACACTTTATACTTCACCTGGAAACTAATTGGCAGCCAGTGAAGGGATTTTAAAACTGATGTAATATAATAGAATCTCTCAGCCGTTCACACCATTAAAACAGCATTAAAATACTTCCAACTACGATGGAGGAGCAATAAAATGGAGTGGCTTAAATATTTTATATTACTTACAGCCCAGGAAAAGCATAATGGCTATATGCTACTAGTCCTGATGGCTGTATGCTTACTTCCAGTATCAGAGGTTGTATGCCTGTTGCTGGGGAACATGGGTGGGGGGCTGCTATTGCACCCATGTCCCGTTTGTTGGTTTCCCATGGGCAGCTGGCTGGCCACTGTGTGAACAGAGTGCTGGACTAGAATCATAGAATAGCAGAGTTGGAAGGGGCCTATAAGGCCATCGAGTCCAACCCCCTGCTCAATGCAGGAATCCACCCTAAAGCATCCCTGACAGATGGTTGTCCAGCTGCCTCTTGAAGGCCTCTAGTGTGGGAGAGCCCACAACCTCCCTAGGTAACCTAGGTAAGATGGACCCTTGGTCTCATCCAGCAGGGCTGTTCTTATGTAGATCCTGTATAGGAGGCACCAGGGCTGATGACCCTCAGAAAGAGAATAAAAAAAACCCCGTGATTCAAGAACTGGAGGGAAGAAAGGACACGTAGGCCTAATCAGTAGGTCGCCGCCTTGGTGTCTATATCTGTCACATTTATGGATATTAGGCTGTGCCTTATTCAGCCAAAACTTTTGCTTTTGTCTTTGGCTATTCGGTATAAACATGCAATAAATAAATAAATATCGGACACCACAACATCTCTTTAATAAAGGATTGTATAATTCAGCAAATTGCCTGCACTGCAACACAACTAATGCTTCTTTTAAACACGTTTTTGGCAATGTCCAGTAGTTGCTGCTTTTTATGGGGAGGTTATTATACAGGAAAAAAATATACTGGAACAGTCTTTATTATTCACTAATGTACATGCTCTGTTAAATTATCTACCTGCTTCATGGAAATTAACAAATGGTCAGCATAAATAGATTCTCGGCACCATTTTGAGAGCTAAAAGACTAATATTACAACATTGGGAGGATAAACACTCACTTCCTATAATGCCGTGGTTTGAGGACCTGGCAACACTTTCAATATTTGAAAAAGTGGCTTATAGACATTTACCTTCAAATAGATACATTTGGATATTTGGTCCACTTCTGTTGCAGCCTAGTGTATAATTGTTAGAAAGAAATTTGTATTATGCAGTTCATACAAATCCATGTACGCCTATTTTAAACATGAAAAAAATATTTGGGGTGCCTACTGCCACCACATTGGGGACCTGTGCTGGGGTCCCTTGCTGTATATAATTGATCTTCTTGGTCGTTAACAGGATGTTTTCCTTTCTAGATTGCAGATGGCTTGGTCAAAGTCCAGGTGGCTTTGGGGAATATTGCAAGCAAAAGAGAGAGGGTTAAAATTCTTTTCAAAAAAAGTAAGTACTTATACATTTTTTTTTAAAAAAAATAGTTTTGAACATAAGAGGTATGCTGGATCAGACCAAGGGTCCAGCATTCTGTTCACACTGAGGCCGACCATCTGCCCATGGGAAACTCACAAGCAAGACACAAGTGAAACAACACCCTCCAGCCCATGTTCCCCAGTTTGAAGTACGCTCAAGAACAAATGAAATGAAAGGATTTATGATTGCTGGGTATTTCAGAAGTCTGAAGAGGCTGTTTTAGAAGGGCACTGTGGTCACGGGTGGGAGAAAGATGGAGAGAGAAGTAGTTTCTTGAACATAATGTGTTTTCTTTCCCCCCGAATGTTGCTGTGAGTGGCAGGAATCTTCTTTTGCCTTGGAATGAGGCTGTGGATGTATTCAGTGGCAATAAAATAATTAAAAGGGGTTAACGAAGAGTCCTGGAAACTGTTTTCACTCTCATATATAAGACATGGCGGGGAGAGACAGTAAAGAATATTTATTTCGTGCATTTCTAGACTGCCGACATTTTAAGATCATCTAGTGAAACCCTTTAGGTACACCCACCTGTTGAGGTAAGGTGGGTGATGACTGAGTATTGCACCGCCTTAGTAAGGCATCTTGCCAGGCTTTAAATAGCATGAATCATAGAATAGCAGAGTTGGAAGGGGCCTACAAGGCCATCGAGTCCAACCCCCTGCTCAATGCAGGAATCCTCCTTAAAGCATCCCTGTCCAGCTGCCTCTTAAAGGCCGCTAGTGTGGGAGAACCCACAACCTCCCTAGGTAACTGGTTCCATTGTCATACTGCTCTAACAGTCAGGAAGTTTTTCCTGATGAAGGGAGGAATATAAATGTTCCAAATAAATAGATAGACGCATGGCATCTGTAATTTTTTCTCTGCACATAGTAAAAATGTTCCTATTGCCCATGGTTTGTTGTTGGATTGACTGTAGTTGTTTAACCCATAAACAGCCCAGAGTTTCTGAGTTCATATGTCACAAAACAATCCAGCAACACAGTGTTCCTGGATTATTAATTGAAAGTGGAAACGGATACTATGCGGCTCATGTGCTGCGCTTGTCCCCGTAGTTCCTGGGTTAAACAACCCAGGAATTACCACCATGACATATGAACCGGGTTGTAGTCTGCTTAAAGCCATCTAGTGATTTTGAGGCTGAAGCTGAATGAATCTTGACTTTCATAGCTCACATTCCTGTCCGTCATTCATTCCTAGAAAATGTATTGAGAGTTATGGGAGCTCATAATGGGCTGTTTGCTGCCAGTTATTCTGCCTAAATTAATATTTTCCTGTTGTTACAATGTTCCAACGTTCCAATTCTCTCATTATTTTCAATTTCTGATCCAAGTTGAAGATATCATAAAATATTTGGATCCTCAGTATATTGATCGAATGGCCATTCCTGATGCCATGAAGCTGCAGTTTATCTTGGCAGGTAATTCATGAAATGCTTTTGTTTTTTAAACTTAGATGTTTGTTCTTAAAGAACATTATATTGCTGTGGGGGAGGGGGGTCAGCTTTATTTTTTATTGCGGTGCATAATTAAAAAGAACACTTGTGGTCTGAATGCCATAGTTCTAGTTATTTTTTTCCTGTGTTCTTCAGAGTCAAATCTTACACTTACCTGGGAGTAAGCCCCGTTGAACTCGGTGGGACTTCTGAGTAGATGCGCATAGGATTGCACGGTTCAGCATTCTTGTATTTTGTTATCACCTGATGGTTCATCTGCGATGGTGGTCATAGGATGTGTGATCTATTGCCATTTAATGACAAAGGTCTGATGTTTGTCGTTGTGTCCTTCTCCACCAGAAGAGCAGTCGATCATGGCTCAGGCAGCACTTCTGGAGCAGGTGAACAGCCTGCAGCCATTCCTGGATAGTGCACATGTGAAAGGTGAGTCTGTCTCTGTCCTTTGCCCCAGGTACCAGGTTCTCTGCTTGTACCAGGAGCTAACCTGTGGGGAAGAAGAAGGACCAAGGGGACAGGAGCAGGCAGAAGTAACATCGGGGCCTGCTCCTGCTGGACTCTTCCCCCCCCCCACAGGGCAAACTGCCATCTTGGCCCTGTGGGGAAGAAGAAGGACCAAGGGGACAGGAGCAGGCAGAAGTAACATCGGGGCCTGCTCCTGCTGGACTCTCTCTCTCTCTCTCTCTCTCTCTCTCTCTCTCTCTCTTTCTTTCTTTCTCTCTCCTCCCTCCCTCCCTCCTTGATTCCTTTTCCTAGTGTGTCATGTCTTTATTAGATTGTAAGCCTGAGGGCAGGGACTGTCTTTTTTGCTAAGTGTAAGCCGCTCCGAGAGCCTTTTTTGGCTGAGGAGCGGGGTATAAGTATGATAAATAAAATAAAATAAATAAGGTCCATATCTGTTGCACAGTTCCCCAAGTATTGCAGTTGTTTTGATTCTGATTCATATTAGGTTACATTTTTACATACTTGCCTAAGTATTAACATTTTCATAATAAAAGAATGCCGTTTTCTTATTTTGTAAGGTTGTTACCTGTACTGGGCTCAGGCTATTTATCTTTTTAGAAGAATGTAGGCCTAGCCCAGTGAAGTCCCTGGTTGTGCTTTTTATATTGTTTTTTGTATTTGTGTTTTTAGACTGTTGGTTGTTTTATTATGGTTTTAATTTTTGTGAACCGCCCAGAGAGCTTCAGCTATTAGGTGGTATAAAAATGTAATCAATAAATAAGCCTTTGCTATTTGCCACCTTCCCTCCTATGACTAATCTTCTAATTGTCTAATAAATCTAAGGTGGAAGCATGTTTAAAAGATGGCATAACTGATGTTCATGGACACCACTCCTGAGAATCAAGTGCCTGACTGTCGTTCTGCTGTCTCTTGCAGCTGCTCCTGACCATGCTGCTAAACTGCAGAGGCTTTCGCAGATCCACATTCAGCAGCAGGTAGGCTGGATGCTTGAGGACAGCAGAGAATCTACGCTGAGTTTAGGTTTTCTCCTCCGCTCTTATGTCAGTTGAAAAGCTTGGCAGCTGCAGGCACAACTTTGCTCTGGTTTAGAGTCTGCCGTCCCAAAGAGGGAAGCAAAGCCCTGGGCGCCATTCCTTACATTGGGCTGGGTTTGTGTCAAAGATAAATTGAGTATGGTTCGGTGGGATTGATATGGCAGTTCATGATCCTCTTGGCAGCACAATCCACAAACAAAGCCAACTGAATTTTCTGGAGAAATGTCTGTGCCTGCTTGCCTCTGGGTTTTTCTCCCTTCCCTTTTCTGAGGTTTGCAACAGTTCGTTTCTTTAGAGTATTTTCATACGCCATCTTTCAATAAAACATTCTCAAAGTGTTTAGTTTTACATAATAATAATAAGTAACGTCTAAAATTTCCACTCACGTTTCATGTATGCTATTTGGCCATCACACACAACCACAGTTTAGCCTGATGGAAGTGAGCCACGATGAGCCTCAGGCTCACGCACTTTGCTGCTTCCTCTGTTTCCAAGCGCTGCTGGAGAGAAGGGAAGGAAAGGAGCCTCTCGTGGAAGCACTGAGTCATTACTGACTCTTGGAGGGACGCCAGCTTTCGCTGACGTTTTCTTGGCAGGCCTTATAGCGGGGTAGTTTGCCGTTGCCTTCCCCAGCCATTATGACCTTTCCCCCAGCTAACTGGGTACTCATTTTACCGACCTCAGGAGGATGGAAGGCTGAGTCGAACTAAGCCGGCTGCCTGAAACCAGCTTCCGCTGGGATCAAACTCAGGCTGTGGGGAGAGTTTCAGCTGCAGAAACTGCTGCTTTACCGCTCTGCACCACATGAGGCTGGAAAGAAGAATTTGAAAACATTTCGCTTCCATTCTTCATCAGCCATGGTGTGTTGTGAACAGGCCAATGTCAAATCATGTTTGAACCACATTAACCAGTTTTTCAGTTCAGACCCGACAAGGTGTGATTAAACAAAATCAGAAGGGAAAAATCCCCAATTCCTAGTGTTCAAACTAGAGATGCGAAGGCCCAGAAAAAAATTGAGGACCATTTTTTCTGAGGACCATTTTTGAGGGGTTTTTTTTAAAAAAAAATTGAACAGCTTTGAATTATGAAATACTTCAGTTTAGAATTCAAGACAAAGTATTTATACACTGTTACCCAGCTTTTATTTTCCCCCAAATGATTTCAAAAAACTATACAGTAACAGTTTTATAGAAAGACTAGAGATGTAAAATGTCCGGAAACAATGAAGCCATGGGGGGGAATGTTTTTTATTCCTCTCTGTAAGATTCCCAGCCTAGTTATTTCTTTCATTCCTTATTAAAATTACTGATCTAAAGTATATTTTACTGATAGACATTTATGCTCAGTTTCTCAACATGTGAGTAGAGTCACCATTGTGCATTCCTGCCAGGAAACTTGCATACTTGATAATTTGGGTTTTGTTCCTCCATTTCTGATGCTGTTGCCGTCATTTAATGTAGTTCTAAGCTGTTCAGACAATAAGTACAAATTTACTAACTGAGTTTACTTTTAAGAGTTTTAAAATATAATGATATTTTTATGAGCAAACTTGGTTATACATAAAATCACTTTAGGAACAGAAAGTCTGCTTTATGTTCTTAAACTAGCCTGCCTTGCCTTGGTGCTCTCTGGATGTTTTAGACTACAGTGCCCAGCATTCTTGACCATGCCCAAGGCTGATGGGAGCTGAAATCTAAAATATCTGGAGGGCACTGAAATAATAATAATAATATATTTATTTATTTGTTAACCGCCTCTCCCTCTTGATCGAGGCGGGGTACAACACAAATAAAACCACCATAAAATACATACAACTAATTCAAACGTTTAAAACCAGTGCATCATTAAAAGCAGCACACCATTAAAAAATGCATCTTCAAATTCAGCTGGGTAGGCCTGCCGGAAGAGGTCAGTCTTTATGGCTTTCTTAAATTCTGGAAGACTGGTAAGTTGATGAATCTCTCCCGGCAAGCCGTTCCACAAACTGGGAGCGGCAGAAGAAAAGGTCCTTTGGGTAATAGTTGTCAGCCTTGTTTTTGTTGGCTGGAGTAAATTCTTCCCAGAGGACCTGAGTGTGCAGGGCGGATTGTATGGGAGAAGGAGACCCGGCAGGTAGCCTGGACCCAAACCACGTAGGGCTTTAAAGGTGATAACCAACACTTTATACTTCGCCCAGAAACTAATTGCCAGCCAGTGAAGAGATTTTAAGACTGGTGTAATGTGGTCACCCCTTGGTGTACCGGTGACCAACCTGGCTGCCATATTTTGAACTAGTTGAAGTTTCTGGACAAGGCACAAAGGTAGCCCTATGTAGAGCGCATTGCAGAAGTCAAGCCTCGAAGTTACCGGTGCGTGCACAACCGTCTTTAGCTTTCCAACTCTAGGAAGGGGCGCAGCTGGCGTATCAGCCGAAGCTGATAGTAGGCACTCCTGGCCGTCACATCTATCTGGACTGTCATTTGGAGCGACGGATCCAGACGCACCCCCAAGCTGCGAACACAGTCTTTCAGGGGGAGTGTAGCCCCATCCAGAACTGGTTGACACACCTCCAAACCCAGGTTATGGCCTTTGACAGCAAGCACCTCCATCTTGTCTGGATTCAGCTTCAGTTTGTTTTTCCTCATCCAGATATCTAAAATATCTGGGGGGCACAAGCTGGGGAAGACTGTCTTAAAGCAACAGAGTGACTATAGATCTGTAAAGAGCGCTAAAAAATAAGTGTTGCTTATTTTTCATTTTTTCCCAAATTTCTTTTTTTGGGGGGTGGGGGGTCCTGTTTTTTTTCTATGGCCAAAAAAATTCTGAAAATTGTACATCTCTTGTTCATACTAGAGAAGGTGTGGAGGAGGAATGCACAAGCCCAAGGTTCACTGTGGCTTGTTCTCACCACACTAAACTATGGTTTAGTATGATGTCTAAACTTGGCCTTTGAGTCTTATAGGCGTCATTAGGAAGATGGCACCCATGACTCCTGGCTGAGGAAGACTGCTGTGAAGGAAAAAGTCCTCTCCCCAGATGTCTTCTTGCTGCTGTTGTCTGGGACAGGGATGGGTAGCTTCCAGTCCGCAGAGGTCCTCCACCCAACCTGTGGAGTCTTTTGGCCTTCCTTGAGAGGGCAGGGCTCAGCCAAGATCCTTTCGTTGTGTTGAGAGAGGCATGGAATGTCTCTTGGTGGCTCTGGCACCCCCATTTACATCGTCCAGCCTACAAAGGCTCCAGTGGGGGGACTGAATTGCCCCCCCCCCACCTTAAAATAGTCCCCCAACGTGGCTTAGCAAGACCCACAGAGGACTATCCCAGCTCTTGGAAGTGCACTACTGAGCACTAGGTCTCAGTAATACTGGGGTCCAAAAGGAACACAGCTTCTCATCTGGCCTGATCCCCCCGCATGTCCTGTACTCTGCCCACTCTGCAGACTAGGCATAGGACTCTGCTCTTTTCAGATTAACTTTCCGGTAACGCTGTGATGTGTTGGGGTGCAACAGAGCAGCAACACCGCCAACGAAAGACCCACATCCCTAACTCCGTTGATCCTTGCACGTGCGAGATCAAACCGTGGGTCAAGAAATGTTGCGGTGCAAAGGAGAACGTTGCACAAAACTCTGCAACATAGCAACCCTTCTGTGGGCAGCAGTACTTTCAAAGTTCTGGTTGAGCACTAAAACACCAATTCGGCAAGGTGGGGAAATTGTCAGGCGAAGACGTTTGACAGGACTCTTCTGATGTTGCAGGACCAGTGTGAAGCAGTGACTGAGAATGTCCGGTTGCTCCTAGAAGATTACAACAAAATGGTATCCTTTTTGCCGTAGCTTCGTCTGTGGGGCGGTATATAAATGTAAATAATAATAGTAATTTCCATTGGCTGGAGTGCGCCAGCCCCCAGGGGTGGGTCGCTTTCCCTTCCCGCCGAGTGGGTGAAACCTGCCCCTCTTTTGCCACTGCTGCTGGAATCTTTGGGGGGCTCTGCGCTCTCTTCTGGTTTTGCTCTTGTGTTTCTCGAGCTCTCCCGTTTCTCCTTTCCTTAACTGAGTCCTCCAGACACTTCTCCTTTCTAAACAGTTTGTCCAGTGGGATGAAATGCTGACCCAACTGGAAGCAGCAAAGCAAGCGAAGCCTGTGCCAGAGTGAGGGCAGGGCTGGAGCTAGGCATCCTGGGACCGGTGGCCATCTTGTGTCCTTGTCTGACGTTTCCTATTAAGGTAGCAGCAGCCTTTCCGGACTGAACTTGTCGATGAGAGTTGCTGGGACTTGGTAGCAGCCCTGGGCTTCGACTGGCGGTGATACCATGGATGTCATCCTCCTCCAAGCGGCATCTTGTCCTTCCCAGACCTTACAGTGTGGCTAAATATCTATACATTTTTTTTCTTCCCTGGCTTAACAGTTCCACTTTTAATTTATTTTGAATCCCCATTCAACCCGTGAGAGCGCATGGCCTGTCCGACTAGTTACTGTGGACCACAATAAAATCCTAATGACCCCCCAGTGGTGCTGTGGCTGATGTCTGTTCCTTACGGGGGTCTGCCTTTGTATCTCATTCGTTACTCGTAAGAATTGACATCCCCTGTTCTGAAGGCGCAGGGCAGGTGGTAATAATATTAAAGCATACACTTACAATATAAGTTAAAACAATAAAGACATCATTACGTTTGATCTCCACCCTACAACACTTCATCCTTATCTGTGGAAATAATATTGTCCACGGCTTCCAAAAAATGATCATTTGGAAATCTGCTAATTCTCAGGAGGGAGAATTTCACCAATAAGAGGTATTTATTTATGTGAATATACCCGGTCACTACATTCAACATCTAAGGTCCTCCTCCGGGTGCCTACTCCGAGAGAGGCTCAGAGTGTGGCAACGAGGTACAAGGACTTTTCGGTGGTGGCCCCCAGACTATGGAACCATCTCCCTGACAAGGCTCGCCTGGCACCAATGCTGCTATCTTTCCAGCGCCAGGTTAAGACTTTCCTCTTTGCCCAGGCATATGGCGGCACATCTTAATTACCCACATGTTTATTATTATTATTATTTATTTATATAGCACCATCAATGTACATGGTGCTGTACAGAGTAAAACAGTAAATAGCAAGACCCTGCCGCATAGGCTTACATTCTAATAAAATCATAATAAAACAATAAGAAGGGGAAGAGAATGCAAACAGGCACAGGGTAGGGTAAACAGGCACTGGGTAGGGTAAAACTAACAGTATAAAGTCAGAACAAAATCAAGTTTTAAAAGCTTTAGGAAAAAGAAAAGTTTTTAGCTGAGCTTTAAAAGCTGCGATTGAAGTTGTAGATCTCAAATGTTCTGGGAGAGCGTTCCAGGCATAAGGGGCAGCAGAAGAAAATGGACGAAGCTGGGCAAGGGAAGTGGAGACCCTTAGGCAGGCGAGAAACATGGCATCAGAGGAGCGAAGAGCACGAGCAGAGCGAGATGAGAGAGGAGAGATAGGAAGGAGCTAGACAGTGAAAAGCTTTGTAGGTCAACAGGAGAAGTTTATATTGGATTCTGAAGTGAATTGGAAGCCAATGAAGAGATTTCAGCAGTGGAGTAACATGGTCAGATCGGCGAGCCAAGAAGATGATCTTAGCAGCAGAGTGGTGAACAGAAACCAACGGACTGATGTGAGAAGAAGGAAGGCCAGTGAGAAGAAGGTTGCAGTAGTCCAACCAAGAAATAACCAATGCATGAACAAGCGTCTTGGCAGAGGAGACAGACAAAAATGATCGAATCCTGGCAATATTATACAGGAAAAAACGACAGGATTTAGCTACTGCCTCAATATGAGGAATAAAGGAGAGCGAGGAATCAAATATAAAGCCAAGACTACGAGCTTCCTTGACTGGAGAGTTTAGTTTTTTAACGGTTAGTTTTTTAACGGTTTTTAATGCCATTCTAAGACATTCAGATTATTACAACAACAGTTTATTGCAGTCAATAGACCATTCCAACAAAAATTACATACAAAAGGACTGAGCATACAGTTAGCTATTAAAAAGACAAGTAATCACAGAGGATCTAATAGAAATGGCCAAGTTCAATAATTTGGCCATTTGCTCGGTGATTGATTTGTCTGAGTTCCAAAGTAGAAGGGACATTAAGAATTCAGTTGGGTGACCAGGAAAAGATTGTAAAATGGGGTTCAGAAGATCATTCCTAGCCCCTTGGTAAAATCTACAGAACAGTAACACGTGTGATACAGTTTCCACCTCAGTATTGTTTCAGGGACAGCATCTGTTGAGCAGTGAGATTTTGTTGTATCTGCCATCTAAAAGTTTAGAGGGAAGGATGTTAAGTCTGGCTAGTGAGAATGCTGTCCTGTATTTGGGGATTGTTAACCAGTGCAGGTAAGGCATCCCATCTTTGCAAAAGGAGACTGGTAGTCCTAGGGACTGCAGGCAGCATGGACCCCAAGCAGCACTCTGGAGGACTTGCATGTCTATATCAAACAGCCTCTGTTTCACTAGTGATTTGGCACTAGCTAAATCCCTTGATAGTAACATAGGAGATGAAAGCCCTACTGAGTTGATTTTGCTTGTCATGGCCTTTGACCAGGGAGATTCAAAATGGTCTGACAGTATCTTGGATACCAGGGAATTTGTTGGACACCCCCCCCCCCCTGATTATCCTGATTAACTCCATTTTAAATCTAGGTTGCAACACAACAAAATGTGGGGAAATCAAAGAGGGGTGAAGGCAAGGCACCGTGCCTCCTCCTTGCAACCTGTGGCTTGATGGAGTCAGTGGGATCCATTTGCCCTTGAGGTACCTTGTGTGATCCACCTGCTCCGTTGGTGCAGTTTGCAAAGGCTGCTCTGCTGTTTGGAATGAGTGCCCCGGAAGGGCCTTCTAGTTGTGCAGACAGAAGGCCTTTGGGTACATCTCACTTCTGAGACGCTGAAACATTTTTATTCAGCCAAGCTTTTACCGTGTCACGTTTACACTTTGTCTCTAGTCTGGCTTCACTTGGATATTTTATTTGATAGACTGCTTTTAAATGTAACTTAAACCTGAGGCCTATGGTTTGGGTCAACCCACCAACGGAAGCACAGTGATGTTCATATTCTGCTGCTTAAAATAAAACCCCATCCTGCGGTTTTGCCATGGGAATGGCTCCTTCACAGCGGGTGTAGAAGTTTGTAATCTTACGATAAGGAGAGAAGCAGGCAAGCATTGTTGCTGAGCTGGGAGGCCACGGAGGGAGGACGTTGGAAAGGGATTTTGCTTTTGCTTCTGCCTGTGAGACTTTCCAGAGCTCTGCCATGGCTTTGGCAAGGAAACGATGGTAAACCACACCAACCCTCTACTTCTTCACCGCTGGCATTGTACGTGGTAAATCACCCGGGGGGGTGGGGGCTTCCTTTGCCCTTCCTCAATAAAAGGGGGGATTTCAGTACCTCAGGAGATGGACTGATGTTCTTATTATTGATGGTATTATTGCATAGAAAAGAAACAGAGGTGCCTGCCTCAGTTGATGTATTTAGATGCTGTTAAGGGCTCCTGCAGCTTTAACTGTTGGGATGAAGAGGGAATTTCACCAGGTGCTGCATGCGTTCCGAAGACACCTGCTGAAATTTATTTATTACTTATTTATTCATTTAGAATATTTATATACCGCTCCCCATTGAAAAATTTCGGAGCGGTGTACAAGGTAAAATGAAAATAAAAACCGAATAAAACAGTTAAAACAAAATTTAAAAAGAAGCAAAAAACAGAAATCTAGAAAATTCCCTTTTCCGTGCAACTACTAAAGATACAGGAGCCCTGTCCTCTTTTCCATATAATCACCCTGATGCTGGGGATCCTTGTGCATTGTAAAAAAAAAACCTCCAAAAACCCAGTTTCGGTTAGCCCTTGGCTTCGCCACTGGTGACCCTCCTCCTGCTCCTCCAGTCTTATTGGCCACCAGCCAACGCTGCAAAAAAAGAGATGAAATGCATTACCCCAAAACAGTGGACACCAATTTGCATATGCTGCTTTGTATACCTGGGTGAAAATTTAGAAGTAATTACTGAAATTACGATCCATCTCAGCACTGCTTGGAGAACTACGACCAGGTAACTGGTGTGCTTTGCTCAGCCTGCCATCTAGGATGAGATATACAAGCAGGATACAACACTTTGAAAACAGTTTGGAAACGGTATATGGAGTATGTCCTGGGCAGGATCTACTCTACTGCTTTAGAATCACAGAATCAGAATAGTAGAGTTGGAAGGGGCCTCTAAGGCCATCCCCTGCTCAGTGCAGGAATCTGTCTTAAAGCATCCCTGACAGATGGTTGTCCAGCTGCCTCTTGAAGGCTTCTAGGGTGGGACAGCCCACCACCTCCTTAGGTAACTGGTTCCATTGTTGTACTGCTCTAACAGTCAGGAAGTTTTTTTTTCCTGATGTCGAGCCGGAATCGGGCTTCCTGTAACTTAAGAGGGTTTATAATGGTACTGACAACGCACTCCATATGCCGTTTTCAAACCGTTTTCAAAGTGTCTTTGGTGTAGATCTGGCCCTGGACCCCCCCAACAGATGTCAATACTGTTCTAAACCGTTATAAAGCAGTTGTGTAGATCCTGCTCAGGGCAGCTTCAAGGCCTTTTAGCTGTTCCTTCTGCGGGTTCTTTTATCTTTCTACATGGCATGGACTGGAAAGCTCTGGTTGGAATGTTGGAATGTTACAAGGATGCCAGAAATCTGACAAGGGACGGAGTGATGTACGGTTTCCTCCGCTCTGGCCTGCTCTGCAGGACGCTGGCCTTCGGCATTTACCCTGTGGGCTTTTAGCAAAAGCAAGTCCAGGGCCCTCTTGTTTCTGGGATCTTTTGCAGAGGAAGCTCCCCTGCGTTGAGATCTGTCTCTGAGTGAACACCCACTGGATCGCGCTGTAGGTTTATACGTGTTCTGTATTTGTCGCCTTTCGGAAGGGCTTTGATAGTCATTTCGTGCGTCGTTCAGTGTTCGCTTCTGGTGAGAGAACTGCTGGTGGCGTCCTGCAGCTGTTTTCATGAGAGGCGTGTTGTTTCAGCGGGTTGATTATTAGCCTGTGAAGTTAACTGTAGTGAGGATTCACTTGAAGAGGGAGGCGGGCTTGGCTTGGCTTGCAGTGAGATAGCGGCCCCCGCGCCTCTCTCTTCCTGCCGCAGGCACTTCTCACGCGAAATGGCAGATTCAGGGGAATCCATTCAAGATGCTTTGCTTTTTGCCCTGGAGGACCTCCGTGGGGAGAATTTCAAGAGGTTCAAGTACAAGCTGTGCTTCCTCCATATGGAAGGGAGGGAGACCATCGCCCAGGAGAAGCTGGCGAACGCTGACCGGGTGGACACCGTGCAGCTGCTGCTTAAGGCCTACGGCGAGGAGGGGGCTCAGGAAGTGGCCGTCCAGGTCCTCAATTCCATCAACGTGCGGAATTCTGCTACCAGACTCCAGAATTGGAAATATAACGGTAATCTGTGCTCTTTTGTTTGTAAAGTTGCCAGGGGGCGCGGACGGGCGGACACTGTAGTTCAGTGGCGGAGTATCTGCCCTTGCATGCAGAAGGTCCTGGGTTCGATCCTCAGCATCTCCAGGGAGGGCAGGAAGCACTCCTTCCCGAAACCTTGGAGAGCCGCTTCTGCCAGTCAGCGTCGACAATACTGGGCTTGATGGACCAAGGGTCTGACTCAGTATAAGGCCACTTCCTATGTTCCTATGTCTTGAGTTTTCCTGTGCCCCTAATGGTTGCAAGGCAGTCAGAAATTCATAGAATAATAGAATAACAGAGTTGGAAGGGGCCTACTAGGCCATCTAGTCCAACCCCCTGCTCAATGCAGGAATCCACCCTAAAGCATCCCTGACAGATGCTTGTCCAGCTGCCTCTTGAAGGCCTCTAGTGTGGGAGAGCCCACAACCTCCCTAGGTAACTGATTCCATTGTCGTATTGCTCTAACAGTCAGGAAGTTTTTCCTGATGTCCAGCTGGACTCTGACTTCCTGTAACTTGAGCCCCTTATTCTGTGTCCTGCACTCTGGGAGGATTGGGAAGAGATCCTGGTCCTCCTCTGTATGACAACCTTTTAAGGATTTGAAGAGTGCTCTCATGTCTCTCCTCAATCTTCTCTTCTCCAGGCTAAACATGCCCAGTTCTTTCAGTCTCTCTTCATAGGACTTTGTTTCCAGACCCCTGATCATCCTGGTTGCCCTCCTCTGAACATGCTCCAGCTTGTCTGCGTCCTCCTTGAATTGTGGAGCCCAGAACTGGACGCAATACTCTAGATGAGGCCTAACCAGGGCCGAATAGAGAGGAACCAGTACCTCATGTGATTTGGAAGCTATACTTCTATTAATGCAGCCCAAAATAGCATTTGCCCTTCTTGCAGCCCTATCGCAGTGTTGGCTCATATTCAGCTTGTGATCTACAACAATTCCAAGATCCTTCTCGTTTGTAGTATTGCTGAGCCAAGTATCCCCCATCTTGTAATTGTGTTGCCTTCAACAGATGTTGCCTTCCCATCCCTGCATAGAAAGCCTCATCTCTCATTTTTCTGGCTGTCATGCCAGAAGAAGCAAAAGAGCTGGATGCCAGGGGACATTCTCTGACTTCGCTGGCCACCTTTACTTGTTCTATCGTTGGCTTGCCTCCCTCGTCTTCCTCTTGCTTCGTTCTACTAGCTCTGCCCCGTTACTGACACATGTCAGTGCAAGCATGTTGACCGGCCCTTGTGCCTACATCAACCCTTTCCCTTCCTCCCGATATCCCCCATATTGCAAATAAATAAATAAAACAGGCCAAAATAATAATAATATCCCCACGTGTTTTACAAGCAAATGCATTAATGAGGACATGTTTGTCAACATACCAGCCTAGCCTAGTGTATTTCTCTCAAATAATACTGGCTTGGGGGATACTGGAAGTTGTAGTCTAACAGATCTGTTGGCACCAGCCGGGGGAAGGCTGGTCTGTTCATTGTCACGGCAGCCTTCGTACCTTTGGAACACGGCACAATGACGCAGGGCTAAAGAGAAACTATGAAGGCCGCAGAGGCAGAGTGGTTTATTGCATTACCTAGTACCACACCTTTCAGATCTAAGGGACCAAACTATTATTATTATTATTATTATTATTATTATTATTATTATTATTATTGCACCATCAATGTACATGGTGCTGTACATAGTAAAAGAATAAAACAGCAACACCCGGCCACATAGGCTTACATTCTAATAAAATTTTATTTATTTATTTATTTATTTATTTGTTACATTTTTATACCGCCCAATAGCCGAAGCTCTCTGGGAGGTTTACAAAAATTAGAACCATAATAAAACAACAGTTTAAAAACACAAATACAAAATACAGTATAAAAAGCACAACCAGGATAAAACCAAGCAGCAAAATTGATATAAGTTTAAAATACAGAGTCAGAACAGTAAAATTTAAATTTAAGTTAAAATTAAGTGTTAAAATACTGAGTGAATAAAAAGGTCTTCAGCTGGTGACGAAAGGAGTACAGTGTAGGCGCCAGGCGGACCTCTCTGGGGAGCTCATTCCACAACCGGGGTGCCACAGCGGAAGAAGCCCTCCTCCTAGTAGCCACCTGCCTCACTTCCTTTGGCAGGGGCTCACGGAGAAGGGCCCCTGTAGATGATCTTAAGGTCCGGGCAGGTACATATGGGAGGAGGCGTTCCTTCAAATAACCTGGCCCCAAACCGTTTAGGGCTTTGAGTGTCAATACCAGCACTTTGAATTGGGCCCGGAGCTGGACTGGCAACCAATGAAGTTGTAAAAGGACTGGCGTAATGTGATCTCACCGGCCGGTCCCTGTTAGTAAACGGGCTGCCCTGTTTTGTACCAGCTGAAATTTCCAGACCGTTTTCAAAGGCAGCCCCATGTATCACGCATTGCAGTAATCCAAATGAGATGCTGCAGTAATAAAACAATAAGAGAGGTAAGAGAACGCACCAAATAGGTACAGGGGACAATAAAACTAACGGTGTGAAAGTAAGAACAAAGTCAAGTTCTAAAAGTTGTAGAAAAAAAAGTTTTCAACTGAGCTTTAAAAACAGTCATTGAACTCGTGTTCCGCAAATGCTCTGGAAGAGAATTTCAGGCATAAAGGGCAGCGAGAGAAAATGGACGAAGCCGTGCAAGAGAAGTAGAGGCCCTTGGGTGGGTAAGAAACATGGCATTCAATGAGCAAAATGATCCAGGGGCTGGAACATCTCCCCTATGATGGGATGTTACATCAACTGGGATTGTTTAGCTTGGAAAAAAGGAGGCTGAGGAGAGACATGATGGAGGTGTACAAAATATTGCATGGTATAGAGAATGTGGGTAGAGAGACATTTTTCTCCCTCTCTCAAAATACTAGAATCCATGAAGCTGATTTGTGGGAGATCCAGGAGAAATAAAAGGATGTACTTCTTCACACAGCGCATAGTTAAATTATGGAACTCACCACCACAAGATGTAGTGATGGCCACCCGTTTGGATGGCTTTAAAAGGGGCTTGGATCAATTCCCGGAGGCGAAGGCTATCAATGGCTACTAGCCCTGATGGTTGTGTGCTATCTCCAGTATTCGAGGCAGTAAGCCTGGGTGCACCAGTTGCTGGGGAACATGGGTGGGAGGGTGCTGTTGCACCATGTCCTGCTTGTTTATCCCTGTGCCACCATATGCCTGGGCGAAGAGGAAAGTCTTAACCTGGTGCCAGAAAGATATATGTTACAACCATAATATGTCACATATTATTTAAGAGCCTCGTCAGGGAGATTGTTCCATAGTCTGGGGGCCACCACCGAAAAGGCCCTGTCCCTCGTTGCCACACTCCGAGCCTCTCTCGGAGTAGGCACCCGGAGGAGGACCTTAGATGTTGAACGTAGTGACCGGGTATATTCACGTCGGGAGAGGCGTTCCGTCCGGTATTGTGGTCCCAAGCCGTGTAAGGCTTTATAGGTCAAAACCAGCACTTTGAATTGGGCTCGGAAACATACAGGCAGCCAGTGCAAGCGGACCAGAGCAGGTGTTATGTGGTCAAACCTTCTGGTTCCCGAAATCAATCTGGCTGCTGCATTTTGCATGAGCTGCAGCTTCCGAACCGTCTTCAAAGGCAGCCCTACGTAGAGCGCATTGCAGTAATCTAACTTGGAGGTTACCAGAGCACGGACAACTGAAGCCAGGTTATCCCTGTCCAGATAGGGGCATAGCTGGGCCACCAACCGGAGTTTGTAGAAGGCACTCGTGCCACTGAGGTCACCTGAGCCTCAAGTGACAATGATGGATCTAAAAGAACCCCCAAGCTACGAACCTCTTCCTTCAGGGTGAGTACAATCCCATCCAGAACCGGTTATTATGGGTGTACATAATGTTACAACCCTCCCTAAAGCTGCTGCTGTTTCCCTCCTCTCTCTTTCCAATCTGTGAATGTATGGCAAGATTTTCAAAACAGAAGCTGCTGTTTGTGCTGGTAAGGAAGCCTCCATTGGCACCTTTTCCCTTTAAATCCCCCTTTTAGGATGCGGTCCTAGGCACCCTTCTGAGTTCCCTAGGATTGCCTTCTTAGGGTGCATTCCTAAACATTCTTATCACAGAGGCTATCATGTAGAGTAAGTTCCATAAAACACAGATACCTAATTCTGAGTAAACATGCTTAGGATGGTTCCTCACAAGTGGCTGTTTTTAAATAAAAAAGAAGTCCCCCAATGATGTCAGTGGGGCAGTAAATCCGCTCCAGGATCCTCTTAGCGAGCGATTTCTTGCACGCTCGTGGTGGGCACTCATGGAAGGTTTTGGGTCGATTTCATGACGTCGTGAACAACCAGGACATCTCCTGTGGAATCCTCTGGAAATCCCGGGATGAAAAGAAACACTTGAAAAGTGGTAATACCTGAGAAACAGCAGGAACTTTCACCACTAGATGGCACTGTCTTAATGCAACTGAATGAAGGGGCAGTATTCAATTCAAAACCCTTGTCTCCCCTCTCCTCTTGTGTAATGCAGCCCCAAACAATCACACCAAAGAACAAGGAAGCACAAAACCCCAGGTAAACAATACAATTTCCCTTAATGTATAGATACTCCAAATCTCTGTCTCTTTCAGAGCAACACTAGGAGACACGTCCCTAAACGCATCCTGGCCCTGGCGTGCACTCTACCATGGACAACCTGGATCTTAAACCAGCTTGTGTGCTTTGAGCATCCTCCACCCAAACACTTTCACCTTTTCCAGTTTGGACTCAGAACCATCTCAGCCTCCCGTTTTCTGAATGAACTGCCCAGCTTGGACTTTCTCTGTGACGTCTTAACCACCACTCACCTACCTCTGTCACTTTTCTGCCAGCATTTTTAATCTGTATCTTGAAGGCGGCACCCATAATAAACCTACAGATACAATCTCCTCTGCTGCGTTCGGCTCAGCTGACCTGCCTGAGTTCCCTAGACCTGTTTGCTAATAGAAATGAACTGTGTATATACAGTGCCGTTTCTTTAAACGTGTGTTTATGACCTTTCACCACTCCTTTCAGGAGGAGGAGCGGGCATTGGGAGTTGTACGTGTCTACAGCAAGCGAGAATTGCAATTGCTTACTCCTTTATTGCCTTACATTGTTATTAGAATGCCTTTGGAGGGAGTAAAGGGTACCTGAAACAATGTTTTGCAAACTGCCTTTAAAAGCATTTCATAGAATCATAGAATAGCAGAGTTGGAAGGGGCCTACAAGGCCATCGAGTCCAACCCCCTGCTCAATGCAGGAATCCACCCTAAAGCATCGCTGACAGAGGGTTGTCCAGCTGCCTCTTGAAAGCCTCTAGTGTGGGAGAGCCCACAACCTCCCTAGGTAACTGGTTCCATTGTCGTACTGCTCTAACAGTCAAGAAGTTTTTCCTGATGTCCAGCCGGAATCTGGCTTCCTTTAACTTGAGCCTGTTATTCCGTGTCCTGCACTCTGGGAGGATCGAGAAGAGATCCTGGCCCTCCTCTGTGTGACAACCTTTCAAGTATTTGAAGAGTGCTCTCATGTCTCCCCTCCATCTTCTCTTCTCCAGGCTAAACATGCCCAGTCCTTTCAGTCTCTCTTCAAAGGGCTTTGTTTCCAGACCCCCCTGTTCATCCTGGTTGCCCTCCTCTGAACACGCTCCATGACTCCCAATCATTCTGGGTTCCCCACAACCATGCTTTGACAGGGTTTGTGCAAAGTGTACTGCTTTGGGAACAAAAGGATGATTCTGCCATCTTTCAGTACCTTCCTTCCAAGCCTTTGATTCTTTGAATCTACTGGGAACTTTGAGAGGTTCCTTTAAGAAATGAGCTGGACTGAAGAAATCCGGAATAGACTAGGAGTGAAGGGAAGTACTTGGAACTAGGTGAAAGATTAAACAAGATAGAGATATATTGTATTAACACACTTTCTCTTGTAAAGCCACCACACCGAAACAAACAGGATTTTCAATTCTACTTCTATGCTTTGTGGCTGAATCTGGGCTCACGTGACACCAAGTGTTGCTTTAACCTCCGTGTGATTTTAAAAATTGCTCTGGAAACAGCCCCACCCACCCCCGCTTCCTTTACAGGTATTGTGGGTTATGGCAAAAGTTAGTGTTCAAAACGTAGTGTGCGTGTTTAATAGAGCCCTAAATAAAGACAAAGCCCTCTGAGGAGAGATTGAAAGAACTGGGCATGTTTAGCCTGGAGAAGAGAAGATTGAGGGGAGACATGAGAGCACTCTTCAAAGATTTGAAAGGTTGTCACACAGAGGAAGGCCAGGATCTCTTCTCGATCCTCCTGGAGTGCAGGACACGGAATAACGGGCTCAAGTTAAAGGAAGCCAGATTCCAGCTGGACATCAGGAAAAACGTCCTGACTGTTAGAGCAGTACGACAATGAAACCAGTTACCTAGGGAGGTCATAGGTTCTCCTACACTAGTAGGCCTTCAAGAGGCAGCTGGACAACCATCTGTCAGGGATACTTTAAGGTGGATTGCTGCGTTGAATGGGGCAGGGGGTTGGACTCAATGGCCTTAGAGGCCCCTTCCAACTCTACTCTTCTATGATTCTAAGAGCCAACCCTTCCAGGATAAAGTAGCTTGGAATCGCTAACTTCTGTTGCCGCTTTGATCTTGCACCTGTCAATAGCATCCTTGTGTGCAGACAGTGGCATGCGTGGAAAGATTCACCTGAGTCCCGCAGATCCAACAAATGTTTTAAGTTCAAGATTCTAGTACAGGCTTGCAAGTGTGCAGAACTTGTGATCCAAAGCATGGTAATTTGTAGTCCCAAACTTCTGGAGGGCACCAGATTGGAGATGCTTGACATAGACAATGCTGGGGTGGAGAGGCCCAGTATAAAGCAGCTGCATTGGTTGATGTGGGTGGTGGGTGGCATGCGCCTTGCAGATGGGTTGCATGTTTTGCAAGCCTCATTATTATTTATTATTTATTTATATAGCACCATCAATGTACATGGTGCTGTACAGAACACCATCCGTGCTCCATATATGTGCAGGCAGCAGCGTTCAGTTTCATAATAATAATAATAATAATAATAATAATAATAATAATAATAATAATAATAATAATTTATTTTTTACCCGCCTCTCCATCCTGATCGATGCAGGGAACAACAGTAAGTATAAAATACATTTAAAAAAACTGATTAAAAACATAGTATACATTGTTAAAACTTCCTAAAAAAACACATACTAAAGGCATCCTAAAATTCCACTGGATAGGCCTACTGGAAACTTACACCATTTCTGAGGTAACTAGATTTAATTAGACTCTTTTAAATAGAAATGCCGAGGGTTAGGTATGGTCCCTCCTGACGGTGCTCTTTTTACGTGTTTATATAGACTGGAAGAAAAAATATAAACGATACATCCAGGACACGTTCTGGAATATCCCTGAATTGGGCTCTGATCCTGCCCTGATGGTGAGTCTCCACCAAAGATACACCGAGTTGCTTCTCAGCAGGAAACTGTGTCCTCAGGAGAGAACCCACGAGCTCGTGGCCGTGGAAAGAAGGCACCGGAAGGAGGAGACTCATCCAGGAGACTGCCTAGAAGTTGGCGTGGAGAATCTCTTTGATCCTGATGCTGAGGGGAAAAGCTCCAGAACCGTTGTGCTACTTGGACCTGCTGGGGTGGGGAAGACCACGGCCATGAGGAAGTTGATGCTGGACTGGGCATCTGGAAAATTCTGGCCGGCGAAGTTTGAATATGTTTTTTACATTTCTTGTAGAGTGGTGAACTACAGCAGCAAGCCCATGAGTGTGGACGACCTGATACTCAACTGCTGCCCTCCAGGAACTCCCCTGACAGAGGACATCTTCTTGAACCAAGACAGCGTCCTCTTTCTGGTGGATGGTTTTGGCGAACTGGAGCACGGTGGTCTTCCGAGTGACGTGCCAAGCAGTGACCCACATAAAAAGCAGGCTGCCGCAAGCCTGGTGATGGGTCTGCTTCGGAAAAACCTCCTTGCCAGGTGCCACCTCATTGTGGCTACAAGGCCTTTGGCTCTGGGGCCACTCCTGCAGTGCCTGAGGTTGCCTCAGTTTGTGGAGGTCCTGGGATTTCGCCCAGCTCAGAGGAAGGAGTATTTCCACCACTTCTTTGAGGACAAGGAAGAAGCCACTCAAGCCTTTGAACTTGTCAGAAGCAATGCAACTGTTTTCAGTATGTGCTTCCTCCCCGTTGTGTGTTGGGTTATCTGCACCATCTTCAGGCAGAAACCCCAAAGGGAGTGCCTTAAAGATATCCCAGAGACTGCAACGGTCACAGAAATTCACATGCGGCTCCTCCTTAGTTTCTTGGAGTGTCACTCCAGGTGGAGTGATCTGGAAGGACTTTGCTCCTTAGCCAAGGATGGGATGCTCCAGAAGACAATGGCCTTTGACAAAGAAGTGCTGAAAGACCATGGTTTGGGCTGTTCAGGCTTGGAAAACCTTTCTTCAAGTAAGAACGTTCTCCATCCAGATACCCACATAACAACCACGTACAGGTTCATCCACTTAAGTTTCCAGGAGTTCTTTGCTGCCTTGTTCTACCTTCTGGACACAGATACGGACACAGAAAGGTCTTTCAAAGACCTGGCCGAGGTACTTGGAAATAAGAAAGAATACAGCGGCACCTACTTCATGTTCGTGCATTTCCTCTTTGGCCTCTCCAATACGAAGAGGTTGAGCGTTCTGCAAGAAACGTGGGGCCTAAAACTGTCCCGAACAAGGCTCTGTCAAGAGTTGTTGAGGTGGGTGAAGGAGGAAGCCAAGTGCCATTCCTTCAGGAAAGGGGAGCAACTGCTGGAATTGTGTCATTGCCTCTACGAGATGGAGGACCCTGCATTTGCAAAGAGCGTCATGGCACATGTCCGCAACCTGGACCTCCAAGACCAGCTCTTTACCAAGCTAGATTTTGCAGCGCTCTCATTTTGCCTATCATCAGCTGACACTCTCTGCTCACTACAACTCTCTGGTTATGAGCTGGGGCCTACAGGGGTTACCCAGCTCTTTCCAGGACTTCTGAAGTCTTCAGAGATTCAGTAAGTACATCTTAAAGTCCCTGAAAGGATCTTTGTAGCATTGCTGCTGCTAAGGTGCACTATCTGTGTTTACCTTTCAGCTTTGCCTTCTCCTTGTCACCCGCTAACATTTTCCCTTCCTTACCAAGCAGCAGGCCAACTGTTTCTTTTCTCTAACTTCAAACATACTTGAAAAGGTTATTTTTGTTGCTCTTAGCATCTTTCGCCAGCCTCAGCTCATTCTGAGCTTCAACTTTCCTGACACTGCTCCTACCAGTCTGGCCTACTTGGGTGTATCTGTCATCCAATTTCTTCTACGTGTCCTTTTTTCCCTTTTCAGCTCCTCACTAAACTTTTTGTGCAACCATGTTGACTTTTCTAGATATCTCCCATTTTTCGTTCTCACTGGAGTTGTTTACGATTGTGCCAGTAGTAAAAACAATGAGCCATTTTTACCAAAGCTGCATATACCTATGGGTGAACATAAGAAGAGCCCTGAGGCTGGATCAGACCAAGGGTCCATCTAGTCCAGAACTCTGTTCACACAGTGGCCAAGCGGCCATCCGCCAGGGATGAACAAGCAGGACATGGTGCAACAGCACCGTCCCGCCCATATTCCCCAGTAACTGGCGCACACAGGCTTATTGCTTCGAATACTGGAGATAGCACACAATTTATTATTATTTAAAGTTTATTTAAAACACTTATATCCCACCCTATATCATTAAGATCTCAGAGCAGCGTACAACACAACCATCAGGGCTAGTAGCCATTGATAGCCTTTGCCTCCAGGAATTTATCCAACCCCCTTTTAAAGTCATCTAAATGGGTGGCCAGCACTACATCTTGTGGTAGTGTGTTCCACAATTTAACTATGCTCTGTGTGAAGAAGTATTTCCTCTTATTTGTCCCACCAACCAGCTTCATGGAATGACCCTGGGTTTTAGTATTTTGAGAGACGGAGAAAAATGTCTTCCTATGCACATTCTCCATACTAGGCATACTTTTGTACACCTCTATCATGTCTCCCCTAAGCCTCCTTTTTTCCAAGCTAAACAGTCCCAGTTGATGTAAGCTTCCTTCATAGGGGAGATGCTCCAGCCCCTGAATCATTTCAGTTGCCCTTTTCTGCACTTTTTCCAGCTCTATAATTTCCTTTTTTAGGTGTGGTGACCAGAACTGTACACAGTATTTTAAGTGTGGTCGCACCATAAATTTGTAAAAGGGCAGTATGATACTGGCCATTTTATTCCCAACTCCTTTTCTTATAATGCCTAACATGGAGTTTGCCTTCTTTACAGTGGCCGCACACTGGGTGGACATTTTCATCGAACTGTCCACCACAATCCCAAAATCTCATTCTTGTTCGATCACCGCCAGCTCAGATCCCATTAGGATATACTTGAAGTTGGGTTTTTTTGCCCCAACGTGCATCACCTTACACTTGCTTACATTGAACCACATCTGCCATTTGGATGCAGGAAGATGTCAGGAAGTACATGGATGGACGCAGAATACCACTTTGGCATAATCCTTGTGCTATATACCATTTCCCCCCCAGGCTGAACCATTGCGGGCTCACAGCTGCCGCATGCAAAGATTTCGCTGCCATTGTGAGCAATCAGAGTCTGACCAGTTTGGACCTGGGTGAAAATCCACTGGAAGATTTTGGCGTAAGCCTCTTATGTGCTGGTCTTATTGATCCACGCTGTAAGCTACTGAGTCTCCGGTAAGTGCTTCACTCTTCCCCATCCCCCAAAATGAACTTGGTATTCAAAATCTAGAGTGGCTTCAGATTCTGAAATTAGATATGGAGTTGTTAGTGGTCTGCTGTGGAGAGATGCCTGGCTGCTGCTTCCTCCCTCACTGGTGGCCTCTGCAGAGACAGTTGGTAGCAGGAGGGAGGGGGCTCTCAGCTGGAGCTGGACCCAGGCACGGTGGAGAGATGCCTGGCTGCTGCTTCCTCCCTCATGGTGGCCTCTGCAGAGACAGTTGGTAGCAGGAGAGAGGGGGCTCTCAGCTGGAGCTGGACCCAGGCACGGTGGAGAGATGCCTGGCTGCTGCTTCCTCCCTCACTGGTGGCCTCTGCAGAATATAGTGTAGGTGCCAGGCGAACCTCCTTAGGGAGCTCATTCCACAGCCGGGGTGCCACAGCAGAGAAGGCCCTCCTCCTGGTAGTCACCTGCCTCACTTCCTTTGGCAGGGGCTCACGGAGAAGGACCCCTGAGGATGACCTTAGGGTCCAGGCAGGTACATATGGGAGGAGGCGTTCCTTCAGATAGCCTGGCCCCAAGCCGTTTAGGGCTTTGAATGTCAATACCAGCACTTTGAATCTGGCCCAGACCTGGACTGGCAGCCAATGAAGCTGGAAAAGGACTGGCGTGATGTGATCTCGCCAGCCAGTCCCTGTTAGTAAGCGTGCTGCCCTGTTTTGTACCAGCTAAAGTTTCCAGACCGTATTCAAAGGCAGCCCCACGTATAACGCGTTGCAGTAATCCAAACGAGAGGTTATCCGAGCATGGATAACTGTAGCTACGCTATCTCCATCCAGATAAGGGCGTAGTTGGTATATCAGCCTAAGCTGATAAAAGGTGCTCCTTGCCACTGAGTTCACCTGTGCCTCAAGAAAAAAGCTCTTCTTGAGCATAATAAAGTTCTGTAGAATCCAAAGCCAAACAATGTTGTAACAGCTGTTATTAAAAAAAAGTATTTTTAAAACATTAGATAAATGCATGGAAGACGGATCTAGCCACAGATGCAGTAGTATTTATTACGTGCTCAAGGTACGTCACATGTATTGTTCCAATAATCCTTACAACCATCTCCAGAAGGTTAGGTTGGTATTATTATCTCCATAGATCATAGAATCATAGAATAGCAGAGCTGGAAAGGGCCTACAAGGCCATCGAGTCCAACCCCCTGCTCAATGCAGGAATCCACCCTAAAGCATCCCTGACAGATGCTTGTCCAGCTGCCTCTTGAAGGCCTCGGGTGTGGGAGAGCCCACAACCTCCCTAGGTAGATGGGGAATGGGGAACGGAGAGAGAGAGAGAGAGAGAGAGAAACTT
This sequence comes from Elgaria multicarinata webbii, assembly GCF_023053635.1. Classification (NCBI taxonomy): domain Eukaryota; kingdom Metazoa; phylum Chordata; class Lepidosauria; order Squamata; family Anguidae; genus Elgaria; species Elgaria multicarinata. Next base: position 118,857,325 of record NC_086176.1, on the reverse strand, counting down.
GCCCAAGGACACCACTGTGTTTCCAAACCTATATAACCAAAAATGCAACATCCACTCTCAGAGACAAGAAGCTTCTCACGACCAAATGCTGTAGAAGTTCACAAGGAGCCACATAGTGAGATAAAGCCCCATCTCCTTTTAATGTGGATCTCGCCATCATGTGGCTGTTTGCAAACTTCTCTGGGGCAGGTAGCTGGCCATTTATTTATTTATTAAAACATTTGCAACCCGCCCTATATCACAAAGACATGGAGATCAATATCTGCTCTAATTCCTCCATATGCCTTTAGGGGGGAGTGTCCCCCACCCTCACCCTTCTCCTCAAGTTCATTCTCTGAGCACTTTGGTAATAAAAAAGGAAGAGCGTTTCCCAACCGCAAGCAGTGAAATATCAGCCCGAGAGCAGTTTCTTTCAGAAAGTTGCAGCATCTCTCCTGAGCTCCTCTTCGTCTCCCACAGGCTGCATCGCTGCAATCTCACAGCCGCTGCATGTGAGCCCCTTTCGCAGTTCCTGGCATCTAATCAGTGCCTCACCGAACTGGACCTGAGCGAGAACCCCCTGGGCGATGCGGGAGCCAGGAAGTTGTGCGCGGGGCTGAGCCACCCACAATCTAGGCTGCAAAGACTCACGTGAGTGCCTTCATCCTCTCTTGTTCCTGGTGCTACCGAAGGACAAAGGAGGCTCCTGGCCTGCTGGGTGGAACTGGACATTGGCAGCAGGAGGAAGCCAGCAATAGAAGAGGACTCAGCAATACAGAGGAGATTGAGGGGAGACATGAGAGCCCTCTTCAAATACTTAAAAGGTTGTCGCACAGAGGAGGGCCAGGATCTCTTCTCGATCCTCCCAGAGTGCAGGACACAGAATAACGGGCTCAAGTTAAAGGAAGCCAGATTCCAGCTGGACATCAGGAAAAACTTCCTGACTGTTAGAGCAGTAGGACAATGGAATCAGTTCCCTAGGGAGGTGGTGGGCTCTCCCACACTAGAGGCCTTCAAGAGGCAGCTGGACAACCCTCTGTCAGGGATGCTTTAGGGTGAATTCCTGTATTGAGCAGGGGGTTGGACTCGATGGCCTTGTAGGCCCCTTCCAACTCTACTATTCTATGATTCTATGTTGGCTCTCAAAGTCTCCCCAGAAGGTCGAAGTTCTGCTTTGCCAGTACTGCTGGCAAAGGACCTGGTGCCACCCAGCGGCTGGCTCGTATCAAAGCAACAGCCATGGGTCAGAGGGTTCAAGCTTTTTCAAGGGGTTGCCAGCTTTTGTTCACTGGCCTTGCTCTTGTGCTTTTAACAGCAGCCTGACACTGAGACTTCACAGGGGAATCTTTTCCTGGCATGAAATTAGAGATGGGCAAAGCCTCCCATGCTTAATTTGTGCAGGTCATATTATTTAAAATATTTATATCCTGCCCTATATCACTAAGATCTCAGGGTGGCGTACAGATAAAAACATACAGTATAAAACATACTTCAGGATGCCTCTCCTGTTCTCGCCACGTGACCACCGTTTTAAGCCTACAATCCGTACCATCATCATCCTTAGTGTGCAATATCCTTCACGTACATTATCTCGGTAATCCTTACAACCACCTTGTAAGCAAAGTCCGTATTATTATTCCCAGATTGCAAATAGGAATCATTGCGGCTTCCCAAAAGCCATTCTGTGAGTTTGCAGCACAGGTGAGATTAGATGCCCAGAATTCCTGGTTTACAGTTCACACTCTTAACCAACACAACATATTCCCAGTAGAGATGTGAAGGACTGTAAAAGAAAAAGAAAAGAAACACACACACACACACCCAAAAAACAGAATAATTTGGGCGGGGGGGGGGACACACACAGAGCTGTTTTTCTTTCCTTTTTCGGGGATCATTTTGTTTTTTTCCTGAAAAATTGAACACCATTGGATTATGAAAGATATTTATTTTTAGAATTTAAGACAAGGTGTTTATTGCTACCAAGCCTTCACTCCCCCAAAAACTATTTCTAAAAAATATGAAATAAGGCTTTTATAGAAAGACTACAGATGTAAACTGCCTCGAAATAAGCCAGGTGGCAAATGTTTTTTAATCTTTGCTGTAAGATTCTCTGCATAGTAATTTCTTCCATTTCTTATTAAAAATTATTGATCCAATGTATCCTTCACTGATAGATATTTTGGGATGCTCTAAGGTATGCTCAGTTTCTTAACATGGGAGGAGAGTGTACATATCATCATATGGAAGGAAATGTATGTCCTTGACAGTTTGGGTTTGTTCTATAGCAGCCTTCCTCAACCTAGGGCGCTCCAGATGTGTTGGACTACAACTCCCAGAATTCCCCAGGCTGGGGCATTCTAGGAGTTGCAGTCCAACACATCTGGAGCGCCCCAGGTTGAGGAAGGCTGTTCTACAGAGTCCTGTGTTTCTGGACTTGTCTTCCTCTGTCTCTAGTTCTGGGTTTTTCTGCTTCTAGGATGATTCAGACGTTTCAGGGACTACTTATTTATTTATTTATTACATTTTTATACCGCCCAATAGCCGAAGCTCTCTGGGCGGTTCACTAAAGTTTCCTCTAGTCAGACATCAACTAGGAATCTAAAATATGTTATGTTTAACTTGGTTTGCTCATAAAATTAATCATGTTCGATATATTAAATTTTAAAAGTACAAATTTACTGAGTTCACTTAAAGTTTTCAAATATCATTAGTATTTTTTAGGAAAGCATGTTATACATTAAATTTGTAATTTTGCGTTGCTGCTGTTTTTATCTGGTTGAGCTTTTATATTGTGTTTTATAGTATGGTTTTATACTGTTGTTTTATACTTTGAATGGTTTTAATTTTTGTGAACTGCCCAGAGAGCTCCGGCTATTGGGCGGTATAGAAATGTAATAAATAAATAAATAAATAACATTAGGATCATAAAGGCTCAGTTCAGACAACACGTTTCTCAACGGTGTTTTTAGAACTTCATGGTGGAGTTTTTACACCGTTGAGAAATGTGTTGTCTGGCAAGAAAACTCCACCCCATGATGGAGTTTTTTGGGGGGGAAATACTCCGCGCTGAATATCCACGATGTGCAGAGGAGAGTTCCTGCACAACCATTGTGTGGCGTGGTGTGTGGAGAGCTCCGTGGAGTTTTCCATTGCGTTGAGTTGACTTTTCCCACTGGCTGCAGAGTTCCCTGGGAAGAGTAGCGAAAGGAGTGAGTTCCGCTCTAGGAGAGCCGCCGGGATTGTTTCTTTGCAGCAATGACTGATGGGATACCATTGGGAGGACTGGGGGAGGAGAGAGGGCGGAGGAACTGTCAATCAAACGTCGCTATGGATTTACTCAACTCCACAGTAGCCCACAGTCACACAACGGTGGAGTTAGAACATTTATTTATTTATTTTATTTATTTATTTATTTATTACATTTTTATACCGCCCAATAGCCAAAGCTCTCTGGGCGGTTCACAAAAATAAATAAATAAATAAATAAATAAATAGAACATGTTATGTGGGGAGTACCTCCTAAACACACAACCATTAGTTTTCACACTGCGTTGACTAATGTCTTGTCTGAACTGAGCCACAGGCTGCTTTACATTCCTAAAGCAACGTTCCTCAACCTGGTGCCCTCCAGATGTTTTGGACTGCAGTGGCCAACATTCCTGACCAGTGGCCATCATGCCGGAGGCTAATAGGAGCTGAACTCCAAAATATACGAAGAGCGTCAGGTTGGGGAAGGCTGTCACAAAGCAACAAAGTGACTTTAGAACTGCAAAGAGTGCTTTAAAAATTAGTATTGCTTATTGTTCATTTCCCCCCAAAATTTCCATTTCCCCCCCCCCAAAAAAACGCTTTTCCTCCCTTTGCTTCAAAATGTCTGGAAATTCTACATCTCTAATTACCAGCGGTAGTCGATGCACCTATTGAAGAAGGCTTTTGTTATTAACGAAAATGAATATTTTTGAAAGTGAAATCCCAATTACATGAGTTGGTTTTTCAGGCGCTGCAACTCACCTCATCTATCTTTGCAGGTTGCACGACTGTGATCTCACTGGCAGCGCCTGCAAGGATCTTGCCTCTGTCGTAAAAACCCACAAGACCCTGACGGAGCTGGGCCTGGGAGCTAACAGCCTTGGAAATCAAGGCGTCAGGCAACTCTGCGCAGTGCTGAGGAACTGCAAACTTCAGAGACTGGCGTAAGTGTCAAGTTCTCCCCCAGTTTTCAGTCTCCGTCATTTATAATTAACAATAATCCTTTATTTATTATTTATTTATTACATTTCTATACCGCCCAATAGCCGGAGCTCTCTGGGCAGTTCACAAAAATTCAAACCATTCAAAGTATAAAACCATAATATAAAATACAATATAAAAGCTCAACCAGATAAAAACAGCAGCAATGCAAAATTACAAATGTAAAACACCAAGTTAAAATGTATTTATAGACTGTTAAAATGTTGGGAGAATGAAAAGGTCTTCACCTGGCGTCTAAAAGCTTATAATGTACAGGTGCCAAGTTAACCTCCTTAGGGAGCTCGTTCCACAGCCGGGGTGCCACAGCAGAGAAGGCCCTTCTCCTAGTAGCCACCTGCCTCACTTCCTTTGGCATTTGATTTGTACCCCACCTTTTTATCAAGAAAAATGGCACTTAAGGCGGCTGTAGAAGGCTTTATGGGTCATAGCCAGAATTGGGCTTGGAAACAGACCGGTAGCCAGTGAAGCTGCTGTAAAATGAGAGCCACGTGCTCCCTCCCTGTATCTGGCCCCGGCCAACGGCATGACCAGCTGAAGTTTCTGAACAGTTTTCAAATGTAGCCCCAAATGGGATGTGTCTGTGGCCAGATCAAGCGTCTCTAAGAACGGGCGCCGCTGGCCTCAGCTATGCAAACACGCTCCTGTCCACCACTGGACCTGGGCATCATCTAGGTTCAAAACCACGTCCAGGAGTACAGCCCAGCTGTAAGCCTGAGGCTTCAAGGTGGGGGGGAACCCCATCCAGCACAGGTTCAATCCCTATTCCCTGATCTGCATTTTGCTTATCTGCTCCTGCAGCTCTTCAGAGATCCTTTTTGAAATGGAGGCACCAGAGAGTTGTACGCAGGGTGCCAAATGCAGCCGCATCCTACCAACCTCTATTACTAGCCCTGAACAACTTGGGACCAGGGGGTTGTCTATACCAGGGGACAGGCCCGGGGTAGCTCCGCAGCGGTGCTAGGCCATTGCAGAGCCAGCACAAGGCTTTCCCCTGAAGCTCCAAATTATTATTATTATTATTATTATTATTATTATTATTATTATTATTATTTATTTATATAGCACCATCAATGTACATGGTGCTGTACAGAGTAAAACAGTAAATAGCAAGACTCTGCCGCATAGGCTTACAATCTAATAAAATCATAGTAAAACAATAAGGAGGGGAAGAGAATGCCAACAGGTACAGGAAATTAAAAAAAAGCCAGGGATTTGCCCTGACTTTTTTCTGTGTATTGTATTCCTTTATTTACAGTCAACAGACCAATATAAAACAAGAAGATACACCATTATATAAAACAATACAGAGTAGGGATAAAAAGAAGGAGTGTTACAAAATCACTAAAGATACTAGATGGTTATTTGTTGGTTTCTGAAAAGGGAACAGAATTGGGTTATTGGGGCCTAGCATAGTGAAAAAGGGAGGGATATATAGATAATAAAATTGCTAATCTGTGGATTTAAACGCAATCAACATCCATAAGCGATCTGGTGCGGATGGCCAAATTCAGGAATTTGGCCACCTGCTCAGTGGTAGATTTACTGGAGCCCTGAAGTAGACTAATCAGGAGTGACTCAGGGGATCGTCCAGGGAGACGTTGCATAATAGGACATAATAGGTCTTTTCTTGCCTGTTGGTAAAAATTGCAATGGAAGAGCACATGCAAAATGGATTCCACCTCGATGTTATTACATGGGCAGTATCTGTTTTTGGATGGAATTTTCTTATATCTGCCCTCCAGCAACTTGGAGGGGAGGACGTTAAATCTTGCTAGGGTGAATGCTTTCCTGTATTTGGGAATGGTTAACCAACCCAGGTATGGCATTCCGTCTTTGCAAGAAGGGACTGGGAGACCCAATGATTGGGGGGAACATGGTCCCCAGGCAGTTCCCCGGAGCTCTTGGTGGTCTATATCCAGTAGTCTCTGTTTGGTGATCTGTTTAGCGCTGTCCAAGTCCAGAGATAGCAGGAAAAAAGGGGATAGCCCTATTGAGGTTACTTTTTGCACCACTGCCCTAGACCAGTGAGATTCGGAGGGTTCTAACAGGACTTTGGTAACCAAGGAGTTGGGGGTGAGCATTAGGTGACAGCGGAGCCAGTAGTGTATGGTGAATATCCAAGCTTGGCATTTAAGTGTACTTAGTCCAGCCTCCAAGTTGAGGGCAGCACCAGAAACACATCTAGGGACTTCAAATATAAGCCTGAGGTAGAGATGTTGCACTCCTTCAAGAGAACTTTTGAAGTGTGGGAACCATATTGGAGCTCCAAATAGAGTCTGAGACACTATTTTAGCTTTGTAAACCTGGATGGCTGCCGGTAGATATTTCCCACCTTTCGCATAGAAGAATCGGGATAACGCACCAATAGTTTGTTCAGCTTTACTCTTGGTGTGTTTGCCATGTGCCCTCCAGTTTTGAGCTTCATGAAACCATATGCCCAGGTATTTATATGCGTCAATTTGGTTGATTCTGTTTCCCCCCATGGACCAGGGGAATCTTACCTTCCTCCTGGCAAAAACTACCACTTTGGTTTTTGAATAGTTAATTGTCAGCAGGTTTTTCTCGCAGTATTTGGCAAAACCATTTAGTAGTCTCTTGAGGCCCAGTCGAGTCTGGGAGATCAAAACGGCATCGTCAGCATAGAGAAGAACAAAAACTTTTGTTGAACCAATCTTGGGTGCATGCGATGGTAATGAAGCCAACCAGACAGGGAGGTCTGCCAGATAAAGGTTGAACAAGATGGGGGCGAGAACACATCCTTGTCTGACACCAAGTGAGGTGACAATCTCATTTGTGAGATGTCCTTCTCTACTGCAACGAACCTGGGCAGATGTTTTATGATGCAGAGATTGAATCAGGAACAGAAGCCTGCTTTCGATAGAAAGCTGTTCCAGTTTGCTCCAAAGATGGGCTCGGCATATTGAATCGAAGGCAGATTTGAGATCAATAAAAGCGGTGAATAATTTGCCTCCACTGGGTGTAGAATATTTATGAACCAGGTAAGCCAGTACCAGGCAATGGTCAAGAGTAGAGCAGCCTGCTTTAAAGCCAATCTGTTCTTCTCCCAATATATTGTTATCAAGGATCCATGTTTTTAGTTTCAAGGCCAAGAAACTGGCATAGACCTTACCAACTACAGATAAGAGGCTAATGGGTCGATAGTTGGATGGGTCATTTTTGGGTCCTTTTTTATATATTGGAATGACAATGGCTTTTAGCCAGGTTGCGGGAATTAACCCAGTTTTATTTATTAAGGAGAAAAGAGGTGCTAGCAGGGCAGTCCACCAGCTGATGTTGCTTTTCAGCATCTCTGAAGGGATGCCATCTGGTCCAGGAGCCTTACCTGACTTTAACTGTAGTATTAAGTCCTCTACAGTGCTGATATTGACATTGGGCCAGTTAGGGGAGTCAGGTGGCAGTCTCGGATCAGAATTTGATATGTGGCTGTCATTAAAGGCGATATGGAGATGATTCTCCCAGATTTCAGCCGGTATATGGCATTCCATGCTGCCATTGCTGTTTCCTAGGGCACCTGATACTATCTGCCAAAAGGTTTTACAATTGTTGGAAATGGAAGCCCCTATCAGTAGTTGCCAGGTTTCCCTGTCTGCCTCTCTTTTTTTGTGTTGCAGGAGCTTCTTGTATTTTTTCTTTAACTCATAGTATGTGCGTGGTAGTTGGCGTTCATTGTTCTCACGGTAGGAGCGGTAGGTGAGCTGAATTTTTCTTTTAAGGTTTACACAGTCCCAATCAAACCATTTATTAGTACGAGCTCTCTTGCATTTGGGGTTGCTGAGGTTGTTTAGGAGGGAGGAGTACAAGTCCTGCATTAGCTCCTCGTAGGCTAAGATTCCCAACTCAGGGGGCGCGTCTACTAAAATCTGTGCGATAGTGTTCCTATAGCTGGGAGAGAGGACTAGCCGATCAAAAGCCTGTGCCGTTTTGTCTGTCCATTTGAGCTTTTTAGCACACACAGCAAAGGGTGGGCTGGAGAGTGGAAAATGTTTCGCTTCCATCCTAATAGGCCCTGGAATATGGAGAGAAAGCTCTAGGGGCAGATGGTCACTGTCAAAACGTTCCGCAACTCGGAGGTTACACCCCAGGGTTTTCAGGTCCTTATGGACTAAAATGTAGTCGACCACACTGGCCCCCCTGGAGGAGATGAATGTGAATTCACCCCAGTTATCATCTGTGCAGCAGCCGTTCAAGATAAGCAGGGCGTTTTTTGAGACAAATTGGAGCAAACATTGCCCAGCAGGGTTTACAAATGAGTCCTTAGAATGACGTACATTGGCTCTAAGTTGCTCCTTGCTTGCAATCAAGCTATCACCGCGGTTGGCAGGGTCCACTAGGTAAGTTCCTGTTCTTGCATTTAAATCTCCTGCAATGATGGGGTAGGCGTGCGGATATTTGGCTATCGTTTCCAGATAGAAGCAATCGGCTTTAAGCCAGGAAGCCATTGCCTCCTCCTTGCAAGTTGCTGGAGCAAAATAGACATTAAATAAAAGTAGGGTCAAATTAAAGGCCCTCAGTTCCAGGATCAGGGCCAGCACAGAGGAGTCACAGCTAGGCAGCTCTGTTGTTTTGGCATCGAGGGAGGATGAAATCAGGAGACTCAGCCCCTTGCTTGCTCTACCCTTGCCTTTATTGGGAAGTGCAGGAAGACAAAAGGATACAAATCCATTCACATGTATGTGCTCGCAACACCAAGTCTCTTGTAGCAGGACAATATCAAAGTCTGTCAGATAGTCGAGAAAACTTTGGTTCCCACTTTTAGAGTTCCACCCAGCGATATTCCAGGAGAGGAGTTTTAGGGGAGGAGTTATTTTCCCCTTTCCTTGTCAATCTTGCTCGGTGATTGTGTCCAGGATTCCTTCCAGGTTTTCCAGGATACAGCCGTTGGAAAAGTTTACTTGGGGGCTGGGTAGATCCCTGGTTAGCTTGCATGATTTGATAGGATCTGAGGAAACACCTTCATGGGGTTCTGGCTGTTTCGAGTTAGACCAAGATAAGTGATTTGAACTTAAGATTTTACTTTTAGGGTCGTTTTTAGTACACCTGTGTGGATCAGCTAAGGGCTCCCTATTGCCCACACTGCCAAGTGCTGTGTTTTGGTGTAGATTGCAGGATTTTGATATCACAATCTTGGGGCTCAAAGCCACGCCTCCCTTGGAATATGGTTGCTGCAGATCGCATGTTCGATGCGCACCCTCATACGTATCACAGTGATCCTCTGCTGGAATTGCTTCCACGACAGAATAGCGGTCAGGGGATTTTGGGCTGATTGTCGTTAGGCACTTTGTATTGTGTTGGTTATTGTGCATAAGGAGCTTTCTAAGGTTGGAAAGTCTCAGTAAAATCTTATGTTGTTCTTGCACCGGTAGGGCGTCATAGCTGTCAATTAGCTGAATTTCTTCGGGTGAGAGGTCCTTGTTGACAGAGTTGGTACTGTCTGGTGTAATTTTCTTAAAGCAGTCGATTTTGTTATTGTCATTTGAGAAGCCTACACTATGGTTAATTTCGGATGATTGGTAGAGAGTAGGGGGATAATCATCAGACATATTTAGATCAATCAGTTCCCCTACCGGTGGAGCATTGTTAGCAAGTCTGGGGAAGCAATGGGTTCTTAAAGAGAAAACTGGGGATACATCCTCAAAATGCCTGCTCACCCTCATGCCAATCCTTTGGAATGTTTCTTTAGCCTTGTAGATTCTGGAAGCTATATTGGGTGACACAAATGTTACAATGGCTCGAGCTGAGTGGTAGTTATAAAAGATATATTCTACTTTAAGGACCGAGTCTGAGTTAAGCTGTAGTGAGGTGCAAGCTGTTATAACCTGTATAAGGTGTATTATACGCTCCGATTGTGCTAAGCACAATGGGCTTCGGGTAATTGGAAAAAACTAGATTCTGTTTCAGAAGCTGAAGCTGCCATGGTTTGTTAGCTAAGTTATAGTTCGAGTTTGGATTGAACTCCAATACCGCTGAGGTAATAGGTATTACCTTTTTTGGGAGATGTGAGATTGACCAGGGGTCCTGGGTCACATCTTTGATGGAAACAGGGGTTTGAAGGCAAAGAGCATTTGGTTTCTGTTCCAGGCAGGCCCTATTAGCAGAGTCCTTATTTGCTTTTTTAATTTTTTTGCATGATCTCGAGGGGCTTCCCTGTGGGTTCCTGTCCCTTCCATTCTCGTTTTCTTCCAATAGCTTAAATAATCTATCAAATTGCATTTTGGGTATGCTTCTCGAACTAGGAAGGGTTTTTATATTTTTTGATTTCTTTGTGTTACAAATTGGGACCTTTGAAGTTTTGAGTTTACGTTTGCCGCTGAGCTTGACTGTTTTGTTATTATCTTTACTTTCATCAACATCAGCTTCATCATCACTCTTCATATCGTGAGTGTTTTTATTAACCTCCCTATTTGGATGATCTTTGGCAGAGAGCCCGCTGACATATATGACGTTGGAGGTTGGTGTCGATTTTTTTCCAGAAGTCCTTATTTCAGTTTCACTTGACTTGCCCTGGATTCCTTCTTTAGATCTGCCAAGCGCAAAGACTGTTAAAGTAGTCAGAAGCTCCTTGCATTCTGATAGAAACTTCTTTATCAAAGATATATCGTCAGCCCAATTCAGAAACAGTTTCTTGGTCAGCTCATGTTGGCTGTTAAGCATATTGACTACTGCGTGGAGGTCTTTGTTTTCAGAAGAGATAGAGTGAGTGTTTCGATATGAAGATGAAGAATCGAGTTTCTTGTCCGAGAATGCATCCCGGCCGATTGGTATGACAGGACTTGTAGAACTGCCTTGAGGAGTTTCAGATGCGTGAGACGTAGGTCTAGTCTCTGCAAGGGGAGCCCCCACAGATGCAAGTTCTGCGGCTAAACTGCATCTACGTTCCTCTGGGTTTTCCCACTCCATAACCCTCATTATACTCTGAGGACCCAGGGACCAGTCTAAGACCTCCAAATCAGGAGTCTTTGTCTCAGGCGTTGGATTGGGATTTTCCTCAGAGTTGGTGGCAAAGAAGTTAGTAATTTTTAATTGTTTATGGGCTTTAGTATAGGAGATCACATCATCAGTCACTGGGACCAGACCTAGTTGTTTATATCCATCCCTGGTGAGGACCATTGTGCTCCTTATCGTGTTGCACACAGTCAGGGAGCTGGAAAGAGCCCAGTGAGGCACAAGGAGTGATATCCAGTAACTGGTGGTCAATGTATTTTCGGCGATTCCTTTTTGTTACGCCTGAATGGCGGTAGCTCTAAGGGCAGCAGGAAGAAACAGTCCAAGTTGCAGATAAGCTGGTTTACTAACAGATAAAGCAGTCTCCCTGTAAGCAGGTGAGGGCAGTTCACTAACTTTAAGAGTTAGTGATTAGATGATGATTAACAACTTTAATGCTTCGGAACCTCCCAATACTTAGTTCCTAATTGGACTTGACGTCCTGCCATTAAACACACCTGGGGGAATCAGCATCTAGAGAGTGGGATCACTTACGACAAGGATTTATGTATAGCGTAGTTACTGGTAATCAAATATTTTGTTTTGTTTGTTTGTTTTGCTTCTGCCTTTTTATCCGTTTCCTTCCTTCTTCTTTGTTTCTTAATTTCTTAATTCTTTGGTTCTTTGATGACTTACTTCTTTTAATTCCAAGTTCCTGTCTCTCTTATTTCATGTTTAATTCTTTGATTCTTGTTTGGTTCTTCTACCTCCTCGATGCAGCCTGAGAGGTTTGGTATGCGGGGGAGCTTCTCTAGAGATATCCAAGGGAGTCAAAACAGCCAGGGAACCCTCTATTTGCCGCTCCTTACTTGTTAGAGAACAGCCCAGCTTCAGCCCAGCTTCAGGTACAGAAGATTAAAATTCCACGGCTCCACAGCAGCAAGTAAAACATTAAAAAAGTTAAAAAGTTAAAAACAACAACTCTGCTATATAGAAACAGAGGAGGTCAAAATACCGCACAGCCTTCCTCCTTCTGAGAGGCTGCCAGTTTTTTTTTTTTTTTTTTTGCTTTGGTTTTAAAATACAAGATAAAATGTTCAAGGCTTGTAAGAAAAAAGAGAGCTAAAATCGGTCGAGTTAAAAAAAAGAATACTAAAATAATTGTTGGTAGTTCCGAGAGCTCGGAGCAAGGTGTCCTCCCTCCTCAGACCGGAACCGAGATGAATATTGACTTTTTTCTGTGGAGCAAGCTATGACGGGGCATCTCTGTCTGTTGCCTTGCTCTGGACTTGCAGCGGAGGCGTCTCCCTGCCAATGGCGATCCCAGATTGGTTGCCATTGGCCAGACAGGGAGGAGGGGGCAGGCCAGTGAGCTGAATGCCCCCTGGAACGCCTCCATGCTTCTCTGGCATGGGCAGAAGGACGCCCACGCTGCAGAAGTGTGTAAAGGTTAAAAAAAGTTTTTTAAAAAAGGGGGGGGGGGGCGCAGATTCACTACGGTGCCCATGCAGTGACACGCAGTTGCATGGCGGTGCACAGGCACAGTGGTGGCAGCTCCTTCAGAGGCAAACCCTGCGTTTGCTCCTTAGCGTGGTGACAACCCACAGGAGTGCAAGCACAGGGTTTTGAGGGCTTGTAGCACCAGTGCACCATTGTCAAAATGGCCCCCAGTATACCTAGTAGAATCATAGAATCATAGAATAGCAGAGTTGGAAGGGGCCTACAAGGCCATCGAGTCCAACCCCCTGCTCAATGCAGGGATCCACCCTAAAGCATCCCTGACAGAGGGTTGTCCAGCTTCCTCCTGAAGGCCTCTAGTGTGGGAGAGCCCACAACCTCCCTAGGGAACTGACCACCTTCCCCTATATACACCCAGAAAACAGTTACAATCTTCAGAGGTCTGCTGGCCATTCCGAAACGAACGGAATGTCGCCATGAAGAACCTTGGTGGTGAGCCTTCTCTGTGGCGGCACCCTCCCTCTGGAAAACGCTCCCTTGGGCGGTTCAAGAGGCGGAAAATGTGATCGCTTTTAAACGCTTCCTAAAAACGCACCTCTTCCCACAGGCTTTCCCTGGACTGTAATTTATCTGATTTTATATTGCACTCTTAGCTTTTAACATTTTAAATTTATTATATTTTTATTGTTTTAATTGTGCACTGCCTGGAGAGCCTCGGCTATCGAGCAGTATGGAATAAATAAATATTGATCAGATTCCCAGATCTGTGAGGAACTGCTAGGGAATTCAGTGTGGAGGAGTTCCAGTTCTGGATTGCACTGTGTCAAGGAGAGGCATGGTGGCGAAGCCTGTGAAGAGCCTCAGGCCTGAGGGAGCGGTTCTCTTCTCTGCTGTCGCTGGCATCTCTCTTTCTCCAGCGAGTCGCATCAGAGAAGCAACCGGCTGCATGTTGGTAGCTGTGGGCCTCTTTCCCTAGAAGAAAGTGAATGATGACCCCTAGTAGCTCCTGGCAGAGCTCTGATAAGCAGAGATTTGCACGCAGTTTGTGTTCATAGAATCATAGAATAGCAGAGTTGGAAGGGGCCTACAAGGCCATCGAGTCCAACCCCCTGCGCAGTGCAGGAATCCACCCTAAAGCATCCCTGACAGATGGTTGTCCAGCTGCCTTTTGAAGGCCTCTAGTGTGGGAGTGCCCACAACCTCCCTAGGTCACTGATTCCATTGTCGTACTGCTCTAACAGTCAGGAAGCTTTTCCTGATGTCCAGCTGGAATCTGGCTTCCTGTAACTTGAGCCCATTATTCCATGTCCTGCACTCTGGAAGGATCGAGAAGAGATCCTGGCCCTCCTCTGTGTGTCAACCTTTTAAGTATTTGAAGAGTGCTATCATGTCTCCCCTCCATCTTCTCTTCTCCAGTGTTCCACTTTGGCATTCCAGGGTTGAAACCTGAAATCTCCTTTCTGATTCTGGCATTCTTCTTCTTCTTCTTCTTCTTCTTCTTTCCAGGCTTTCAATGAAATCCCTAAATCAAATCACAAGGGATAAGCTGCGGGCAGCCACACCCCCTCTGATGGATCTGGTCTCCTATTATCCACCTGACTGTGCAGTCTGGCCAGCTGGGCTGAAAACAACAGAATGAAATTTAATAGGGATAAATACCAAGTTCTACACCTAAGAAAAACAAAACAAATGGACAGTTACAAGATGGAGGATACTTGGTTCAGCAATACTTCAAGCGAGAAGGATCTTGGAATTTTTGTAGATCACAAGCTGAATATGAGCCAACCGTGCGATATGGCTGCAAGAAAGGCAAATGCTATTTTGGGCTGCATTAATAGAAGTATAGCTTCCAAATCAGGTGAGGTCCTGGTTCCTCTCTATTCGGCCCTTTTTAGGCCTCATCTAGAGTATTGCGTCCAGTTTTGGGCTCCACAATTCAAGAAGGACGGAGACAAGCTGGAGCGTGTTCAGAGAAGGGCAACCAGGATGATCAGGGGTCTGGAAACAAAGCCCTATGAAGAGAGATTGGATATTTTTAGTATGTTTTTAGGATGCTTTTAGGATGCTTTTAAACAGTGTATACCATGTTTTTAATCAGTATTTTATATATTTCATGCTTCTTCTTGTTCCCCACTTCGATCCAATTGGAGAGGCGGGTAAGAAATAAATAAATTATTATTGTTGTTATTGTCATGATGATGATGATGATGATGATGATGATGATGATGTTTAGCCTGGAGAAGAGAAGATTGAGGGGAGACAAGATAGCACTCTTCAAATCCTTGAAAGGTTGTCTCACAGAGGAGGGCCAGGATCTCTTCTCGATCCACCCAGAGTGCAGGACACGGAATAACGGGCTCAAGTTAAAGGAAGCCAGATTCCGGCTGGACATCAGGAAAAACTTCCTGACTGTTAGAGCAGTACGACAATGGAATCAGTTACCTAGGGAGGTTGTGGGCTCTCCCACACTAGAGGCCTTCAAGAGGCAGCTGGACAACCATCTGTCAGGGATGCTGTAAGGTGGATTCCTGCATTGAGCAGGGGGTTGGACTCGATAGCTTTATAGGCCCCTTCCTACTCTACTATTCTATGATTCAACGATTCTATTATTCTAAGTATTTTTTATCCTGCTGCTCAATCTAAAAGGCTCTCAGGGTGGCTTACAGTCAATCAGCTTACAGCCTGCAAGCTTACAACCTAAAAAGACACAAAGTAAAGGTTGATGGGAAAGGGGGAAAACGCAGTAATCTTTTAGCAGGACTGATGCAATGGTACTGCTTCTCCTCTCGTTCTGTAGAGGCTGCTGGAATGACCACTGGTGATGACAGTTAAATTAATCTACAAGAGAACCAGTTTGCCCCACACTGCACCGTCACACTTACTTCAATAATAATAATAATAATATATAATGAATTACTTGCGCACACAAAAAAGTAATTACATATTGCAGGATCCAACTGTGTCATTCCACAAACAAAAACGACGTTGCACTAGAATTCAACTAAAGTTACATGTACTACGCTTGCACAACCAGTTCTGCAAGTGGTTGTGCGTGCATAATGCACAACAGAAAGATTTGGTGGGACTCCACTAGTGGCGTGAGTTTGAAGAGCGACACCACTCTTCAAGTACTTGAAAGGTTGTCACCCAAAGGAAGGCCAGGATCTCTTCTGGATCATCCCAGAGTGCAGGGCACGGAATAACGGGATCAAGTTACAGGAAGCCAGATTCCGGCTGGAATCTTCCTGACTGTTAGAGCAGTACAACAACTGATCCAATGACCAAGGGAGGTTGTGGGCTCTCCCACACCACAGGCCTCCAAGAGGCAGCTGGACAACCATCTGTCAGGGATGCTTTAGGGTGGATTCCTGCATTGAGCAGGGGGTTGGACTCAATGGCCTTATAGGCCCCTTCCAACTCTACTATTCCATGATTCTATGGCCACTGGATGCTGCCCATAATGGTATAAATGAGAGCTTTGGCTATTGGGTGGTATAAAAATATAATAAATAAATAAATAAAATAAACTGACATATACAAATAATCTATGTAAATCCTACTAGATATGCTCAAATCCTTGAATGTCATAGTTGGCCCCCAAAGCTATCTACTGAAGCCAGAGGTTCTAACCCTATAAATAAACTGTGACGTCTGTGTTTTCATACAAGGAGCTTTATACTTTTTATACAAGCAAATGTACTGAGTAGGAAAACTACTAAGAGCATCAAAGTCTAACCTTTCAAAATTCCTCTTGAGAAGAACACGCCTCATATTAAAGGTATTACTTTCAGGGTTAACGCTATGTAATGCATAAAGTCTAGCTTTAATCTCATTCCTTCAGATCAAATGCAAATGCATGTTGAAAGATAGGATTTGCAATTACACTCTTAAAATGACAAGATAGAGCTAAGCTTTGATCCTTAATGCGGACATAAAGCTATACAACAGAAAATGCAAGAGGACATTAACACTTCGTCTCTTACACGGCAATGAAATTTCACACGTAAACTCCACCTATACAAGCACACTGACTTAAGAGAGCAGAATTTCTCAGCTTCTTTAAAAAGTCAAACACGTTAATGTTCAACCCTGGCCAAAAACCAAAATGAGAAACAGTACTGTCAAGGTGTATGCGTTGCATCTGACGAAGTGGCCTGCCTGTTAGCTACCGAGCTGCATACAAGATCATGTTGGACTTGATGGCCGTGTAGGCCCCTTCCAACTCTGCTATTCTATGATTCTATGTTCTTATCCTACAAAGCCCTAACAACTTGTGACCAGCACACTTAGCAGACCGCCTTCCCTTATATGTACCCGGACAACAGTTACGATCCTCAGAGGAGTTCCTGCTGGCCATTCCGAAACGAACAGAATGCCGGCATGAAGAACCTCGGCGGTGGGCCTTCTCTGTGGTGGCACCCACCCTCTGGAAAACCCTCCCTTTGAGTGGTTTGGGAGGCGGAAAATGTAACATCTTTTAAATGCCTCCTGAGCACATACTTTTTCACACTGGCTTACCCTGGATTTTAATTTAGCTGGTTTTATATTGCATTTCTAAAACCTTTAACCTTTTAAATTTACCTATGCTTGTTGTATTTTATGGCTTTAATCGTGCAATGCCCAGAGAGCCTCGGTTACGGGGCAGTATAAAAATGTAATAAATAAATAGGGTTATGAAAGCTTACAGCAGGATAAATCCCAACAGAAGCCCTACTTTGAATAGATTTACTGAAATGAACACAACTCAAGTTAGTCATGACTGAATTGTCCCATTCATTTCAATGGGTCTACTCTAAGTAGGACTGATGTTCGATTTTACGCAGTGTAAAGTAGGGTTGTCATGCATAAAACTTAAGAGCATATCAATATAAGAAGAGCCCTGAGGCTGGATCAGACCAAGGGTCCATCTAGTTCAGCTCTCTGTTCACACAGGGGCCAGGCAGCCATTGGCCAGGGACCAACAAAGCAGGACATGGCGCAACAGCACCTCCCACCCATGTTCCCCAGCAACTGGTGCATATAGACTTCGTGTATAGAAGGCAGCTTCATACATCATAAGAACATAAGAACGTAAGAAGAGCCCTGAGGCTGGATCAGACCGAGGGTCCATCTAGTTCAGCTCTCTGTTCACATGGTGGCCAGGCAGCCATCAGCCAGGGACCAACAAGGCAGGACATGGTGCAACAGCACCCTCCCACCCATGTTCCCCAGCAACTGGTGCACACAGGCTTTCTGCCCATGATACTGAATGGTGAAATGTCCTGAAGCCCCTGACTATCCCAACATTTCTACTGAAATCAAGCTACCCTTAAAAAGAAAAGAAAAAGAGCAAAACGCAAGCGCCCTTCCCTCTGGCTGGGTTCCAGGGCGCTCTTTCTTCCCCTGCAAATGTTCTTTTCCCCACGTGCAAATTCCAGAACTTCTTCAGCCTGTATGTGGCCGGGATGTTGTTTTGCTCCACCGTGCATCACTTTACACCAGCTCATATTTTGCTGTTCATTCTCCTCATAGGGAGAGAGAGATCCAATGGGCATGGTGGTGGCTGATAGGTATTGCAGTCCAGGCTGGCTGGGTAGGGGATGATGGGAATGGGGGGGAGAAGCTGCACTAAAGCCTCCTGCTTTTCCCTGGCTGTTGCTATTATTATTATTATTGGGCAAAAGGCGGGATACAAATAAATCTTATAATTCTATTTATTTATTTATTGCACTTATATACCGCTCCCATAGCCAGGGCTCTCTGGGCGGCTTACAAAAATTCTAAAATTAAGATAAAAACGAGTATACAAAATTTAAAATTCTAAAACACAGAACATTAATTAATGCTCTAATTTTTATTATTATTATTTATTATTATTATTATTATTATTATTATTATTTTGCACGCGATGCCCGCTTGCAGCACTTGAGAGCCAACTGCCAATCAAAAGGCGGCGCTGACAGGCTCCAACTCTCCCTCCCCCCGCCGCCGCCGCCCCGCAGCTTGCTGAGCACGGCGCCCCCTGGAGGCTGCAGGCCGATATTGACGCCGGCAGTTACAGCCGCTGCTTCGGCCAATCGCTAGGCTGGGCGGAGCTTCCCTTCTGTGGGTACGGCCGCTTCCACACCTTTGCGCACGCGCGCGCTCTTTTGCCTCCCCACCCCGCCCCTCTCTCCGGCGCGTCGCGAGGGGGACGCCGTGCGCATGCGCGACCGGCGGCGGTCCTGAGGTGAGCGTGAGCGGCGCCATCTTGGTTTGGGTCCCGCTGGCCAGAGAGGGGGTCGCCGAGGTAGGTGAGTAAAAGAGGGGAGGGGGCTCCATGCAGGGACCCTTCCGCTTCCCCCACAGCGGGGAGTGGGGGGAGGGGATGCCCCCCCTATTCCCATAGGGCTTCTCCTTTCCGAAGGGAGTAAGTGCTCGCTCGCGGGGATGGGGGCCCCCCAATTCCCATAGCCAGGCGGGAGCATTAAAGGGGTTGCAGCCCCCCCCCGAGAACCTTCCTTCTGCCACGAAGGCCTCCTTACGTCAACAAAGAGCAAGGGGCCTCTGAGCATGTGCAGAATGCTTCCCCCATCCCCCCCCCGTGAGAAACTACTCTGCACGTGCCCAGAGACACTTTCTTTCCTTGGCTAACCATAATGCCTCCTCCCCCCCCCCCGGTTTGCCTTTTTTCAGGTTCTTCCTTAACCCCTTAAATCCTCATAAACTTGTGTGTCTGATTGTGACCCTCACCAAAACTGTAAGCTCCTTGGAGGCAGAGCCTGCCTCCCCTTCTTCATATTATTATGTTTCAGTCTTTTGTAAAAAAAAACACCACCCAAAACCCAGGGAGTTTCAGCAATGGGAAAATATAGGATGATGATGATGATACTAATTTAAGTGGAACCTTAGGGAATTAACTGCTTTTACTGTTTTTAAATTATATAATGTTTTAACTTGGTTCATGGTTTAATTTGTTTTTAACTGTGCATATTTATTGTTTTATGTTGTTGTTTATTCGTTCAGTCGCTTCCGACCCTTCGTGACTTCATGGACCAGCCCATATGTTTTATACTGTATGCTTTTATTTATTTATTATTTATTTATTTATTACATTTATATACTGCCCCACAGCCGAAGCTCTCTGGGCAGTTTACAACAATTAAAAATAGTAAACATTAAAAGTATACAAAAATTAAAAAAACATAAAAACAGTATAAAAACAACAAAATCCATTTAAAAACAACAATTCTGGGGTCCATTAAAAACAAACTTAACGTTGTAAAATGCTGTTAAAATGCCTGGGAGAAGAGAAAAGTCTTGACCTGGCGCTGAAAAGATAACAACGTTGGCGCCAGGCGAGCCTCATCTGGAAGATCATTCCAGTGTCGGGCGGGGGGGGGGGGCAACCACTGAGAAGGCCCTCTCCCTTGTTGCCATCCTCCGAGCTTTTGAAAAACCCTATGAAAAGGATGTCCTCCTGTATCTTTAACAGCTGCATAGAAAAGGGAATTTCAGCAGGTGTCATTTGTATATATGGAGAACCTGGTGAAATTCCGCCTTCATCACAGCAGTTAAAGGTGCAGGAGCTATACTAGAGTGACCAAATTTAAAAGAGGGCAGCTTTAACTGTTGTGATGAAGAGGGAATTTCACCAGGTTTCCCATATATATACAAATGACACCTGCTGAAATTCCCTTTTCAATACAACTGTTAAAGATACAGGAGCCCTGTCCTCCTTTTCATAGGGTCACCCTACTTTTATCTGTATGCCGCTCTGAGATCTTAATGAGATGGGACGGGATATAAATGTTTTAAATAAATAATAAATTATTAGGGCCCTGTTCCGAAGACACCGTAAAACAAGTCTTTAACCAAAAAGCCTTATTCACCGTGGTTAAAGCCATGATTTAAGGTGTTTTCTGAACGGGGCCCTATGAAACTCTCCAGTGGTGGAATAAAATAAGGATTGAGGTTCAGAATTGGCATTCAGAGCAGGTAGTTTTAGTGTCGGAGTCCAGCCATGTTGCGGGGAAAGAGTTGGGAGCCTGGGGAGGAGTAATCTGGGGCAAAACGCCTCCTGCAGCCCTTCCCCAAATCCTGTCAGTAGATAACATGGTGCGTTTAAGTACACCGCATATAAATACGAACAAAAAGTCCTTTATCATAATAATTAATGAAGCAGCAGATATGTAGACAGGTAGTCCAGTCAAATGACTTCATCTTTGTTTTCATTTTAAGTGAACTTATAAATTTTGAGTAAATATACATAGGATTGGGCCGTAACACGAGTCCAGCATTTCTAGAAGCAAGAGCTGGTAGTTAACTGGGTGAAATGTAAGCGATAAAAACTGATTTGTCCATGCTGAGTGATTGGTGGAGTTGAAACAGAATACTTTTTGTTATAGAATCAAGAATAGTAACTGTGCATTTGCTTTCTTTTCCCTAGGTGTAGAACTTGGCATTTATCCCTATTAAATTTCATTGTGTTGATTTCAGCCCAGTGCTTTAGCCTATGAAGATCACATTGAACTTTGTTTTTGTCTTTCAAGGTATTGGCCATCCCACCCAATTTTGTGTCATCGCAGATTTGATAGGCATTCCCTCCACCTCCTCATCCAAGTCATTAATAAGTAGTTAAATATCCATAATTTGGCAACTGAATGGATTGCCAAGCTCAGGTTTTTGGAGGGCATAAAATAGGAATACAGAAGCATCCATATGGCGTCTGGAGAATAACCAGTGAGATGTAATATGGCACCTCCTGGATTCTAGCAGCTGTGATGATGTACTATGTACTAGTTTCCGGGTCAAGTAGGAAGTCCACAGTAATAAATATATTAGTTATTGTGTAATTATAATCCTTAATCTCAGAAATCTTACATTTCTCCCATGTTTCTTCCTTTCACATAAAAAACAACCTTTTAAACAGTGTTTCATACTCATTATTAAGTTTTAAATATAGTTTTCTAGCATGTTTTAATGAAATTTCCTTTTAAACTAGGTTATTTTTTAAAGTTACTTTAGTTGGTTTCTTCCGTCAAAAAAACTGATTTTAATTTTTAAAAGACATCCATGTTTATTGATTGAATTCTCTGTCTTACCCACACACTCAATCTTAAACGCATTTCTTGTGAGAGCCTATATTCTATGATGTGGGTAGAAGAATTTTCCATGGAAATTCTTTTCCGTGGAAAAAAATCTGTTTCATAAATTTATTAGTTGTTATAGTGGTTTTAAATGTATGTGTATTTTGCTAGTTTTTGTGGGTTTTAATCTTTGTATATTGTTTTTAAGGGTTTTATCTTATGTGAACCGCCCAGAGAGCTTCGGCTATGGAGCGGTATACAAATGCAATAAATAAATAAATAAACAAACAAACAAACAAATAAATACAACGATTAATGGATGCCATTGTAAATACAATATTAGGCAAACTTAGCTGCTCCAAAGTTGTAGTTAATGTTAATCCTTGCATACATGTATGTAATCGAAATTCTCTCCCCTGCCCTCTACAGCAGTGTGAATCATGGAGAACTATCACAAGTCCAAGACTGTGGAGAAGCCAGCTCCTCTTCCATTCTCCAATTTGCCCTCTGATATAATTGAAATGAAAGTGAAGGATGGCAGCAAAATCCGGAATTTGATGGGCTATGCCATTGGCAAGATGGAGTCGGACACAATGAGGCAAGTCCTCTTCAGCGGTGCTGGCAAAGCCATCAGCAAGACTATCACCTGCGTGGAGATAATGAAGCGGAGGCTCAGAAATCTTCACCAGATCACCAAAGTGTTCTTCAGGCAAACAGAGGAGATCTGGGAACCCATCGTACCAGAGGCTGGCCTGGATCCTTTGACTGTAAAGCGCAATATCCCTGCTATTTGTGTCTTGCTGAGCAAAGATCCATTAGACACTCATGAGCCAGGCTATCAAGCTCCCGGATCCTTTGATGCCTTCTGGTTGGAAACACTGAAATCTGAGTCCCAGGGCCAAGCTAAGCGGAAGCCAGGTGGAGGAAGAGGGGCCGGCCGTACTGGAAAACACCCTCGCTCTGTCGGCCGGGAGGACTCCTACCCAAAGCCCTGATAAAGCCGAACTTCGGAAGGCAAATAGTTTTCTGTAGAACCAAGGAAAGCCACTTGGTTTTCAGGTTAAAATCGGAAGCGTTGGAAACAGCGTTGGAAATGGTACCCCACCACTGGTGAATCATTTCATTGTGACTAGAAAACATTATTAGGCTCCTTGTAACATGGAGCCTCAAGACTTTTAATATTTCTTGCTTTAAAACAAGGGACATTAACCTTCCTGAGCATTCAAGAGAAGGATCGTATTTTGATTCAGCGTCAAAATGCAAGGTGATTTTGTTTTCCCTGTGTGATTGTGCCAAGGGACTGTTTGATATGTTCTTCATGAGGAAAAAGACAAATTGTCTCAGAAGCTACTTGTAACACTTAAGAGCTGTAGATGGTAGGTTCTGAAATCATATTTTTGTTAATAAAGCCAGGAGCAATGTGTATTTTTCAGTAAGTGGCTTTGTACTTTTGTCTTCAAGGCAGTCTTGCCAATAAAGCATCAAAACTTTAATAGGCCCACACACCCAATGTTTGTCTACACAGCCTTTGAACGCAATAAGCCCCACTCTAACAGGCTTGGGAAACTGAGTTCCTGCACTGAGAGATGAGCAGTGTCTCATCTCTAGTTGAGGTAACCATCTGGTCCCACTTGGAAAAGTGCATGAAGAGGCCAGTGATCAATATTGCCTGCAATCATCCACTAAACACACACACACACACACACACACACACACACACACTTTTCTCGCCGCTTTCTCACCTGGCGCTTGATTATTCATCCAACAGAATAATCAAAACCTGAATTGGGAGTAAGAGCCCTTGGTTAATGGGGGCTCTTGGGCTGCCTCTGTTGACCATCTTAAACAACTTGACTACGGCAAGGTGAACGGAGTTAGAATCTCTCAGGCTTGTTTGTTGGCAAGGACTAAAGAGTTCAAAATGCCCTGAGATTTTGTCTCTTGGAGAAGCAGTTGGGGTTTTTTAACGATAACTTGGGGATTCTTGAGTGCCTCAGTCCCATGAGGCTGCAGCTGCCTGAACAACGTTACCCCTGAGAATATTTCTTTGGCTGTGCCAAATATCCTGTTCAGCCTCATTCTTTTCATTCTGATTTCAGTTTCTTTGAAATACTTTCTTCCAGACTGTGACTAAAGGTTGTTGCCTGTCTGTCAGGTCTCTTCTGCAACGTCATTTCTCTGCCTTTGAAGTGACTTCACTTAAATCTTTTATGCTGTATGTTGTGTGAAATTTGAGGTGGGCCACGCTTGCCAGTTCTCTTAAAATATTCACACAGTCCTCTTCAAGCAAAAGGAATCCTGGCTTTTATCATGCGAGGCTGCTGCCGCTGCCAGGAGCTGTTCTATGGGGAGGGGAATTATTTGCGTGAGAGGGCGCTAGTCCACATGATCATACCGCCTGTTGTGGGGGCAGGGTTGCGGTGTGTGCCGGTGGCCTTTTTGAATATTCAGGCTACAGCTGCAAGCGTGTCATGTCCCCCAAACCTGAGTGGCAGTGGTGGTGCGAGGGTTAATCAACCCCCACATAACCCGTGGCCTGTTCTAGGGTTATGTGAAGGTTGTTTAACCCTTGCACACACCCACTGCCCAGTTTCAGGCAACACAACAAGCTGTGGCTTGAATATTTTTTTAAAAAAAATGCCCGGCCTGTGCTCCAGCCCACCATGGCTTAAACAAACTATGTCAATGTCTTGTTGGGAATCATTTCCCTTTAGACTCTAAAACAGGGCTGAACAGACCATTGCTTGCAGCCTCTGGTCAACGCTAGGCAATTTTTGTAGGACTATCCAGGAGCATGTTCAGCAGAGGTGTGAGTCCGTTGGCGCAAGAGCTGCTGAGATTGAGAGAGATTGAACCCCTGCTTGCTTGGTATGTGCTGTGTTCTAGTCGCCTGTCGCTCTGCTTTCCAAGTCGGAGAAGGATGGGCAAAGTCACTGGGCTGCACTTTCCAAGCGCTTCCTGTGCTCTTATTATAGGTCCTTGTGCTTGCTCGCTCTGTTGCTCCCGAACTGTTCTCTGCTGCTAGTGATTTGCCAAGAAGGAGGAATCCATGCCTCTGCCATATTCTTCAGATACCACTATGGCATGGGAAGTTTCCCCTTGGTGATTCGGGAGCAATTGGGGCAACCTGAAGCAAGCACTAGAACACAAGCCAAGGGATAGCGAATACCCTGGAAGACAGAAAGAAACTTCAAAGTGATCTTGGTAGGCTGGAGTGCTGGGCTGAAAACAACAGGATGAAATTTAATAGGGGTAAATGCCAAGTTCTACATTTAGGAAATAGAAACCAAAGGCACAGTTAAAAGATGGGGGATACTTGGCTCAGCAATACTACAAACGAGAAGGATCTTGGAATTGTTGTAGATCACAAGCTGAATATGAGCCAACAGTGCGATATGG
The DNA here is from genome assembly GCF_023053635.1 of Elgaria multicarinata webbii. Lineage (NCBI taxonomy): Eukaryota > Metazoa > Chordata > Lepidosauria > Squamata > Anguidae > Elgaria > Elgaria multicarinata. Next base: position 118,832,249 of record NC_086176.1, on the reverse strand, counting down.
CTGCAAGAAAGGCAAATGCTATTTTGGGCTGCATTAATAGAAGTATAGCTTCCAAATCACGTGAGGTACTGGTTCCTCTTTATTTGGCCCTGGTTAGGCCTCATCTAGAGTATTGCGTCCAGTTCTGGGCTCCACAATTCAAGAAGGACGCAGACAAGCTGGAGCGTGTTCAGAGGAGGGCAACCAGGATGATCAGGGGTCTGGAAACAAAGCCCTATGAGGAGAGACTGAAAGAACTGGGCATGTTGAGCCTGGAGAAGAGGAGATTGAGGGGAGACATGAGAGCACTCTTCAAATACTTAAAAGGTTGTCACACAGAGGAGGGCCAGGATCTCTTCTCGATCCTCCCAGAGTGCAGGACACGGAATAACGGGCTCAAGTTAAAGGAAGCCGGATTCCGGCTGGACATCAGGAAAAACTTCCTGACTGTTAGAGCAGTGCGACAATGGAATCAGTTACCTAGGGAGGTTACGGGCTCTCCCACACTAGAGGCCTTCAAGAGGCAGCTGGACAACCATCTGTCAGGGATGCTTTAGGGTGGATTCCTGCCTTGAGCAGGGGGTTGGACTCGATGGCCTTGTAGGCCCCTTCCAACTCTGCTATTCTATGATTCTATGATTCACTGTTCGATTTATGGGCACCGTAAATACGATGCAGTGAGACTCCTCAGAAGCTGCAGCGCTGTACCCAGCTTCCAAACAGCAGCTTTTCAGCGTAGAGGCTCAGAAATGAAACCACCCATCAGAAAAAGCCCCTGTTCTGAACGTCACATCTGCCATTAGGTAGCCTTCAGTCAGAATGATTTTCCCCTAATTCCAGGCATTGTGGGGAGGGGCAGGGAGTGAGAGTGGCGTCCCTGATTTCCAGGGTTATTATAAGAATTGCAATGCAGTAAGTAAAGCACTCTGAACACTCCAAAAAGTAAAATTATAGCATATTCACATGGGTGGTTTCTGCAAAAGTAGGTCGGTTTTTTGCTCATCTTTTGGAGTTCTTGGAGACTGTCAGTGGTAATCTAGTAGACATAGTTTACTTGGACTTTCAGAAGGCTTGAAAAAGTCTGTCACCAAAGGCTTCCCACGTCTGCTAAGTTCACTTAGCAGTAAATAAACCCGCTTATGTTTCCATAACAGATTAAAGAACAGGGAACAGAGAGTTGGAATAAATGGATTGTTCTCACAATAGAGAGATGTGAACAGTAGGGTCTCCCAAAGGTCTTTGTTGGGACTGGTGCTTTTTCATAGAATAATAGAATTGTGGAGTTGGAAGGGACCTCAAGGATCACTAGTCCAAGCCTCTGCAATGTGCAGGAAAACCAATTCAACAATCCATGAGAGGTGGCCGTCCAGCCTCTTCTTAAAAACCTCCAGAGACAGAGAACCCACAACCTCCATAGGTAGCCTGTCCCACTATTGTACAGATCTTACCGAAGGGAAGTTTTTCCTTATATTTAATTGAAATCTAGGTAGTTGAAACTTATACCCATTATTTCGGGTCCCAATTTCTGTGACCATGGAAAATAGTTCTTGGACATCTTCCCTGTGGCACCCTTTTATGTACCTGAACACTGCTAGCATGTCTCCCCTCAGTCTTCTTGTCTCCAGACTGAACATCCCAAATTCATTCTTCAGGCTGTCCTCAAGTCTCTGCATCATCTTTGTTGTCCTCCTCTGAACCTGTCCTAACCTGTCAATGTCACTCTGGAATTGTGGTGCCCAGAATCGTACACAATACTCCAGATGTGGTCTCACTAGTGCCGAGGAAAGAGGAAGAAGGACTTCACGCGTCTTTGATACAATGCTACTTCTAATGCAGCCCAGAACTGTATTAGTCCTTCTAGCTAACTCACACTGCTGACTCATGTTCAGCTTGCTATTGACGGCCACACCGAAATCCTCCACCGATGTAGTATTTCCAAGCCACGAAGCCCCCATCTTGTATGCGTGCCCTACATTTTTCCTTCCTAAAAAAGTAGGCTTTTTCCCTCTTTAGAACTGTCGTTCCTTTTAATAACGAACTCAGGTGGTGAGTGCCAACAGAATTGCGTCCAAGATGGGGGCCCGTGTATTCTTGCATAAAATGCAGGTACAGCATAGATTTAAAGAGAGTTTGTTCAATCCATTTTTTATTTTATTTTTTGAGTTTTATAACACCTGCAGGACAGACAACAAGCACATGTGTTCCCAGCAATGGTGGAAGGTTGTTCATACATTTGTTCATAAATGATCTGAATTAGGGGTGAGGTGGCCAAGTTTGTGGATGGCAACCAAATTATTTAAGGTGGTAAGAAAGAAAAGGAGTTAAGAGTTCACCAAAGGAGTTGCCCTAACTTAGGTGAATGGTCATTAAAATGGCGAAAGCAATTCTATTATTTGCACATTGGGGCAAAAAAATTGGAAACTTCACATATACACGGATAGGATCTGAGCTGGTGGTGAGGAACGAGAAAAGGGCTCTTGACTCACGCTGAAGACGTGCTTGTGTGAGGTCACTCTGGAAAAGGTGAATGCCTTTTTAGGGATCATTTGAAAAAGGATTGAAAATAAAGCTGTGAATATCCTAATGCCTTTATTTCAAATCCATGTAGCCACCACAGTTAGCATACTATGTGTAATTCTGTTCACTGCATCTCACTTTTAAGTTTAGAAAAAAATATCTGATGGAGCGAGGACGAGATCGAGGTATATTAAAATTGCTCCTGATGTGAAGAAAGTGGATGGAGAAAGTTTTTTTTTTCTCCTCTCATAATGTTAGAACCCAAAGTGAATGATCATCCCATGAAGCAGGTTGGTGGGAGATTCAGGACAGAAAAAAGGAAGGACTTTTTCAGAAAGTGCATTGTTAAACTATGAAATTCGCTACCACGGGGTTTAGCGATGGCCACCAACCTGGATAGTTTTAAAAGCAGGATAGACAAATCTTTGTGTTACTCGCTGCTCCACTAGACGGCGCTCTGCACTCTTTATCCGCTAATGGATGAACTTGAAAGCAAACCTTGATTAATTTCTGCTCTAGTTACCCTGCAAAATGCCACTGCTGATTTATGGCTTTAATAAAGCAATTGTTTGACAACATATAAGCATCCCTCATCCTTGAGCCTTGGGAGGGGGGGGCAGAGGAAGCCAATGATAGTATTTTCCTCTAGCCTCAAAGGCCCCTAAGGTATGTGATCCTACCATAAATCACAGCTCGAGTACCAAGTAGAACAGCCTGGATGTGCAGAGTCACTAACTGGCTGTAGAGTGAGGAAGGGGTCATTTGCCACTGAACGAATCGCAGCTGTTAAAATGGGGCAGTGGGTAAACTCAGTCCAGATCAATCCAGACAGCCAAGGCTTACAGTTCCTGGCTTTTGAGAGTTGCTAGATCACCTGAGACATAAACACTAAGACTTCAAAGGTTCAGGGTAGGATCATAGAATCATAGAATAGCAGAGTTGGAAGGGGCCTACAAGGCCATGGAGTCCAACCCCCTGCTCAATGCAGGAATCCACCCTAAAGCATCCCTGACAGATGCTTGTCCAGCTGCCTCTTGAATGCCTTGAGTGTGGGAGAGCCCACAACCTCCCCAGGCAACTGATTCTATTGTACTGCTCTAACAAGAAGTTTTTCCTGATGTCCAGCTGGAATCTGGCTTCCTTTAACTTGAGCCCGTTATTCCGTGTCTTGCACTCTGGGAGGATCGAGAAGAGATCCTGGCCCTTCTCTGGAGACTGATCATTGTAAATGAAATGAATTAAAGGTTTTAGTGACTCATCAGTGTCATGGAAGCTCTATGCAGGAACAGTAAAGACTTGGGCCCAAATGACTACACAAGGACATCAAGGAAAAAGCCAGCAGTTAAACTTAATAGGCAAGACAAGTCAATGTGACTGCAAAAATAATAATACTCAAGACGGTGCAATGCGAATAGGAGAACAGCAATTTAAAGAATCATTCACCCACAGGAACTACTAACAAAGCAATTCAAATAAGAATATATTATCAAGCCTTACATTACGTCCTCCAGCCCATATAAATTAAAAGTATTGTAAGCTTTCTAGCTGTGTTGCATTTTAGCATTAAGTTCAAGAGAAGTCATAGGCTCAGTTCAGACAAAACGTTAGCCAATGCAGTGTGAAAACTGCACTCAATGGCTGAGTTTTTAGGGAGTGTTCCCCACACAACATGTTCTAACTCCACTGTTGTGTGACTGTGGGCTACCATAGCGTTGAGTAAAATCCATAGCAATGTTTGATTGACAGTTCCTCCGCCCACTCCTCCTGATGGTATCCCATCAGCCATTGCTGCAAAAAAACCAATCCCGGTGGCTCTCCTAGAGCGGCACTCGCTCCTTTCGCCATTCTTGCCAGGGAACTCTGTAGCCAGTGGGAAAAGTCAACTCAACGCAACAGAGAACTCCACGGAGCCCTCCGCACAACATGCAACACGGCGCTTGTGCAGGAACTCTCCTCTGCACAGAGTGGATGTTTTGCGTTGAGTGTTTTCCAAAACAAAAACCAAAAAAAACCTCCTCTGTTGTGTGGAGTTTTCCTGCCAGACAACACATTTCTCAACAGTGGTGTAAAAATTCCACCGTGGAGTTCTCAAAAACACCGTTGAGAAACATGTTGTTTGAACTGAGCCATAGCTAGCAATCCATTCTGTAGCATAGGCACAAGGGCAAGCCCAAGACATTTTGCTCCCTCAGCAAAAACAGGACAGGCCCCTACCCTTCCCATTCCAGATATGAAAACTGACTAGACCGGCAGCTGAATCTTACTTCCACACTGGTGATGCAACAGCATTTTTTGTTTATTTATTTATTACATTTTATACTGCCCAACAGCTGAAGCTTTCTGGCCAGTGCACAATTAGAAACCATAAAAGATAACAAGTATAGATAAATTGAAAACATTAAAAGTTAAAAAGGCAATATAAAAACCAGCTAAGTTAAAAACCATGCCAAACTTGTGTGAAATGGTATGTTTTCAGGGCGTTTAAGAGATGTTACGTTTTCCAGAGGGTGGAAAACCACAGCATCCTCCACTGTAGCTCAAGGCAGGCCATCTGGCGCACCTGTATGCTCTCTGCCTCTCAGCATGCGCTGCCTGAGGAGGCCTCTTCTCTCTGCCTCGGCGTCAGGCTGGCTGTGGCGCCAACTGAACAAAGAAAATCAGGGGCAACCAGAAGGAAAAGGAAGTAAATGACACCAAGTTCCACTAGAACTGAAAATGAAGAAAGTTGCAAGAACCAGAACTGAAAAAGCATCATCTATGGCCAGGGATGTGGTTTCTCCACCTGCTGTGCCACCTAACAGGCTTCTTGGCCTCTTGTCGGACACAATGATTCCCTCATCCTTCTGGGAGCCAAAGATCTGAGGCTGCTGCTGATCACTTCAGCTCAGGAAGAGTTACTTGCAGCTTTCACAGAGCTGGGCTTTTCCATCCATTTTCGTGGCTGCTTGGGCATTTGCTGAATTCTGTGGGTGACTCTACTTCCTCCAGAGCAATGAGGACTTTGGGGCCCAGGATAGGCGTGCTGACGTGAGGTCAGTGATGATGCCATCAACCCCCGGTGAACCTGCCAAGCCTAGAAAAGATCAGGGAGGAAGTTGAGGTGGAAACCATAATGGGCCAGGTGTGGAATTCACATATGGATATAGAGGTGTTTCAAGCTCTCTGGGCTTATAGAGAGCTCTAGTAAATTCTGTCCAAAGGTGAGAAAATATTCAGGGTAGATCTTAGGAAATGTCACCAGACTGGGGGGTATTTCTGGAATCATGCAGCATCTATTATAAGAATATTTGATGCAAAGTTGTCACATTCTTCACTACTTCTTCTAGCTTTGCAGTAAGACTATAAGAGCTGGAAAGAGTGCAGGATAATTAAAATGATTAAGGGGCTGGAGTATCTCCCCTATGAGGGAAGGTGACAACAGCTGGGATTGTTTAGCTTGGAAAAAAGGAGGCTAAAGGGAGATATGATAGAGGTGTACAAAATGATGCCTAGTGTGGAGAATGCTACCTCTCTCAAAATACTAGAACCCAATGGGATCATCCCATCTAGCTGATTGGTGGGAGATCCAGGACAAATAAAAGGAAGTACTTCTTCACACAGCGCAGAGTTAAATTATGGAACTCACTACCACAAGATGTAGTGATGGCCACCCATTTTGGTGGCTTTAAAAGGGGGTTGGATAAATTCGTGGAGGCAAAGGCTATCCATGGCTACTAGCCCAGATGGTCATGTGCTATCTCCAGTATTCGAGGTAGTAAGCCTGTGTGCACCAGTTGCTGGGGAACATGGGTGGGAGGGTACTGTTGCACCATGTTCTGCCTTGTCGGTCCCTGGCCGACGGCTGCTTGGCCCCTGTGTGAACAGAGTGCTGGCCTAGATGGACCCTTGGTCTGATCCAGCATCAGGGCTCTTCTTATGGTCTGATGAGTGCTGAGGCATTTCTCAACCAAAATAAGCCAAATTAGTTATTTACTCTTTTGTTTGCAAAGCAGCCCTGTAATCCCTTTAGGGGGAAAATCAATCCGTTACTGATTTATTCATTTATTTATCTGTGGATTTATAATCCGTTTTTCAACTGGCATGAGTTCTCAAAGTGGAGAACAGCATAGACTAATTCTCTCCCACAAGCCTCTAAGTCAGCAGTATAATCACAGCTGAAGGGAAAACAAACCCAACAAGATTTTTTAAAAAAGTTATATTTGCTGCCCTTCATCTGATGCTACCATAAACCTTTTTACAAAAGGTTATAAAAATCCTAATATAGTAGAGAACAAAATGAAAACATCAAATACATCGATAAAAGGAAGGAAACATATTTTTAAAAAAGCTCAGATAAACCAGCTTAATAAATCCGTTTCAAATGTCTGGGCAAACAAAATAGAGGCGGCAAAAAGAATACAATCTGATGCCAATTTCAGCTCTGTGGGGAGAGCGTTACACAACCGGTGCCACCGCAGAGAAAGATGATAAAGCCTGCTTTGAAATGAGAGCCTTAACAGCTATCTTAATTAGGCCAAACTCTTGGATTTGGAAAATCTCAAGGAGTAAGGAGTTCTGCAATTGCAACAGAATATGCTCTATTAATGTTGAAGGGAGCCAGGGTGGGCCGCGAAGGATGCAGGGCCCTTCAGTATGCCTCTGCCTAGTTGTGGCTAGTTCTTCACAGACAGATGATCTGCCTCTTTCATCCCTTAAGAATGTCAGAAGAGCCCTGATACGGTCCACCTAGTCCAGCACTCTGTTCACACAGGGGCAAGCCAGCTGTCGACCAGGGACCAACAAGGCAGGGCATGTTTTGTAATGAGGTGCCTGGGTGAGAGCCACAGGGAAGAAGGGGAGCCGAGGAAGCACGAGAGCTTTTCCGGCAGGGAGGAGAGAGAAAGAGAGGACGCGTTCCTCCCTCTCTTCCTCCTCAATTGCACTTGTTAGGGAAATTGACCTCTTAGTGACTGAAGATGGTACTACAATCTTCAAACACACGGACACGTTTACATTAGTTAAAATTAATTAATCTGTTCTAAAAACAAAATAACCACAAGTTGCACCCTGAAGTCCCGCCAGTACGCACGCCAACTTTCAGGTGTGTACGTTGGACAGTATTGGTGCAGCCCCGGTTTAGGGCTCATCTTGAATATTGCGTCCAGTTCTGGGCACCGCACTTCGAGAAGGATGCAGACAAGAGGAGTGTGTTCAGAGGAGGGCAACAAGGATGATCTGGGGTCTGGAAACAAAGCCCTATGAGGAGAGACTGAAACAACTGGGCACGTTCAGCCTGGAGAAGAAAAGACTGAGGGGAGACATGATCATAGAATCATAGAATAGCAGAGTTGGAAAGGGCCTACAAAGCCATAGAGTCCAACCCCCTGCTCAATGCAGGAATCCACCCTAAAGCATCCCTGACAGATGGTCGTCCAGCTGCCTTTTGAAGGCCTCTAGTGTGGGAGAGCCCACACTATGATAGCACTCTTCAAATACTTGAAAGGTTGTCACACAGAGGAGGGCCAAGATCTCTTCTCGATCATCCCAGAGTGCAGGGCACGGAACAACAGGCTCAAGTTACAGGAAGCCAGATTCCGGCTGGACATCAGGAAAAACATCCTGACTGTTAGAGAAGTATGACAATGAAACCAATTGCCTAGGGAGGTCATAGTTCTCCCACACTAGAGGCCTTCAAGAGGCAGCTGGACAACCATCTGTGAGGGATGCTGTAGGGTGGATTCCTGCACTGAGCAGGGGTTGGACTCGATGGCCTTGTAGGCCCCTTCCAACTCTGCTATTCTATGATTCTATGAAAACAACACACACACACACACACACACACACACACACACACACACAATGTTGTAAGCCAAACAAACAAAAAAACCTCTGGAAAACAATCACAGTGAGCTACCAAAGTGGTGGTGGTGGGCGGTTGCAGGTAAAAGCCTTTTAACCACGTGGAAATGTTCGGTGGCCTGAGATTTTGCAGACACAATGGTAGCAAAGGCATCAGATTCTTTTGCTGTCATCACTGCCGCTGAATGAGTTTTCGGTCCATCCCTGAGACACATCCAATCAGGATTGTCCATGCACTCGATTTGATCAATGTGGAAAGTTTTTAAAGTAAAAACCAGAAGCTTGGGATTGCAACAGACCTCTTTGGGCTGTTTTCAGTCCCTCCTCGCTTCATAAGTGAGGCAACTGAATGCAAGATTTCAGTGGGGAATCTGGAGACCTACAACGAGCCGGTTCCATGCTTGGTTAGCAAAGTATCGTCACATTCAGATCCACTTTTCTGGGCTGATTTTCTATTCCCGCAGCCTCTGCGAATTTTGTTTCCATGTGCAGGTCTCTTGCACTGTTCTCTATGAAGAGGTCTAGAACGTGGCTTCCACATGGCAGCAGAAATCATCTGCCAAAGCCACTAATGGAAACCGACGGAGAAAACCAGGGAAATCGCATTAGCTGTTTTCCACTTGCTGCTTCGGATGAAAGAGGCTCGCAAGGAATCTGGGAACCTTGTTCTGGCGTGCACGTGAAGTTTCCAAATTCTAACTAGAGCCCAGCCGCCCAAGACCCAGCTGCTTATTTCAAATCAGCTCATCTGTTTTTCAGCCTTGCTCACCTCGGGCTGTGTATTTATTCGTTGCTTATTTTATTTTAGGAATGTATCAACTGTACTTTCATCCCAAAATTGATTTCAGGGCAGTATATAAAAACATTTCAAATCAATACCAGGTTAAAATAGCGTAAAACATTAAATAATGATACAATAAAAACGGAGAGGAATGAAATGGTGAAAATGTAATAATTTAAAATGGCCATGCAAATTGTAAACCGCTCAGAGAGCTTCGGCTGTGGGGCGGTATATAAATGTAATAAATAAATAAAATAAAATAAAAAGGATTTCTTCACCTAGCACTGGAAGGAGTCACTTCCAGCCAGATTTCTCTTGGGAGACCATTCCAAAGTTGGAGTGCCACCACAAACACACACCCCTTTTGTACATGGCTAAGGTGGGTGACCCTATGAAAAGGAGGACAGGGCTCCTGTATCTTTACCAGTTGCATAGAAAAGGGAATTCCAACAGGTGTCATTTGTATGCATGCAGCACTTTGTGAAATTCCCTCTTCATCATGACAGTTAAAGCTGCAGGAGCCTTGCCCTCTTGATCAGATGCAAAGTAGGGCAGGGGTCCTGCAGCTTTAACTGTTGTGATGAAGAGGGAAATTCACCAGGTCCTGCATGCGTACAAATGACACCTGTTGGAATTCCCTTTTTATTTATGCATTTATTTATTTATTACATGTCTATACCGCCCAATATCCGGAGCTCTCTGGGCGGTTCACAAAAAATGCAGCTGGTTTCTATGCAACTGGTAAAGATACAGGAGCCTGGTCCTCCTTTTCATATGGTCACCCTACCTAAGGCATGTGGTGAAGAAGGTCCTCTCCTGATGGCTGCTTCAGTTCATGGACCAACTGAGATGGGAGGAGGTGCTCCTTCAGATATTTGGGCACCTATATATGCCTCCATGCTCATCCCACCCCCTCCTAGGAGTCCTTCCCCTCTTGGAAATTTCCCTCTGCACCCCTATCCCTCGCATTCCTCTAGGAATGGACATCAGGAAAAGCTTCCTGACTGTTAGAGCAGTACGACAATGGAACTAGTGACCTAGGGAGGTGGTGGGCTCTCCCACACTAGAGGCCTTCAAGAGGCAGCTGGACAACCCTCTGTCAGGGATGCTTTAGGGTGGATTCCTGCATTGAGCAGGGGGTTGGACTCGATGGCCTTGTAGGCCCCTTCCAACTCTGCTGTTCTGTGATTCTAGGTCACCTTTGCCTGTGGTTTTCTCCAACTCGCTCGCCTCCCTTTCCTCACCCCCTCAGCGCCTTTTGCCTGTTCCGCCTGCAATCGCTCTTAGGACAACAATAAATGCCTAAGCATGAAAATACGATCCCAGCAAAACCAACCAACTCTCATTCTGTGAATTGTTTGCATCTGTGTCCCACAGGCCTCAGTTTATTTCTTTGTTTATGGCGATTATTCATATTCTCCCTCTCAGCATAGAAATCCTTCCAGTGTGGCTTCTGAGTCACATCCAAATACATTTTAAATCAACAATATCAATATATAAGACTCCCCCCAGGATCCCCCCTGTGGGGCAGTTGGTGGCCGCTGGCCCAGAGCAGAGGGGGTTGAGGGAACATTCCAGCTGGAGCAGGCCCTGAGGCCGCCTTCCCCTGCTGCCCTCACTTTCCCGAGTCCCTTCACCTGGGCTGCTTCCAGGTGGAGAACTCCTGGCCCTACTGAGCAAAAACCATGGAGCGGCTATTCTGGTCCTTCTTTCTACAACGGATTTTTTTTTCTTCTGGTATGAAAAAGGACGCAGACAAGCTGGAGCGTGTTCAGAGGAGGGCAGCCAGGATGATCAGGGGCCTGGAAACAAAGCCCTATGAAGAGAGACTGGAAGAACTGGGCATGTTTAGCCTGGAGAAGAGAAGATGGAGGGGAGACATGAAAGCACTCTTCAAATACTTAAAAGGTTGACACACAGAGGAGGGCCAGGATCTCTTCTCGATCCTCCCAGAGTGCAGGATGCAGAATAACGGGCTCAAGTTAAAGGAAGCCAGATTCCAGCTGGACATCAGGAAAAACTTCCTGACTGTTAGAGCAGTACAACAATGGAATCAGTGACCTAAGGAGGTTGTGGGCTCTCCCACACTAGAGGCCTTCAAGAGGCAGCTGGACAACCATCTGTCAGGGATGCTCTAGGGTGGATTCCTGCATTGAGCAGGGGGTTGGACTCGATGGCCTTGTAGGCCCCTTCCAACTCTGCTATTCTATGATTCTATGACTGAAGAAGCAGTGTGAAAATACAGGGGAGGGAGCAGCGTTGTTACAAATTGAAGGTGACATCTGGACTGCAATTCTCCCCCCCCCCTTCAATTAAGTTTGCTAAATAAGGTGGGGCCATTGCACAATAGAAGCCTCATTTAGAAGCACCCAGGGTTCAGCTCTTTGCTTTGCGTTTGTGCACACCACGGCTTGGGTGGCACAGGCGGATCTGGGCGGCACTGAGCCGCTAGCCAGTTAGAGGGACTCCAGCAACAAGCTTGCGTGTTTTCCTCCGCGTGCCTACAGAGTTGCAACACCTGCACGGTCCTGAAAATGGGCACAACGGCTGTTAAGCAAGAGCAGCAGGCATGTGATTGTGTCTGTGTGTGTCTGTGTGTTGTCTCTGGCTCTCCGTCACCACCGGCCTGCCTCACCTGAATTGCACTGCGATTTGTCTTCCTTGGCGACGAGCCTGACCCCGTATTAATCAAATGGATCTGCCGGGCGTAATGGAGCTGTGATGAGAGGCGATAGTGTTGCCTTTGGAGCCGCGATGAAGGACGGGCCTCTGTTCCCCAGGGAGCCGCTGCTGGGCGCTTGCATCAGCGAGATGATCAAGGCGTTTGCTCTTCGCGCGTTTTAGAGGTGTCTCAAAGCTTTGCGGAGCCTTGATTAAAGGAGATTTGTGGTGCAGACGGAAGAATTCCTTTCCCACCTGGCCCCCACTCCTCTAACACAGACAGACACAGGGCTCTTGGCTTTTTCCTGGGCTGCACGCGTTGTGGGTTTGCTTGTTTGTTGGAGAGAGGAAGCCAGCCTCTGTAGCTGGGGTGGACACCCTATTTCATAGAATCATAGAATAGCAGAGTTGGAAGGGGCCTACAAGGCCATCGAGTCCAACCCCCTGCTCAATGCAGGAATCCACCCTAAAGCATCCCTGACAGATGGTTTTTCCAAACAATGTTCTGGTGGCTGAGAGTGAGTAGGGTGACCATATGGAAAGGAGGACAGGACCCTGTATCTTTAGTTGCATAAAGGGAATTTCAGCAGGTGTCAACTGCATGCATGCAGCACCTGGTGACATGCCCTCTTCATCACAACAGTTAAAGCTGCAGGAGCCCTGCCCTCTTTTGTATCTCGTCAAGAGGGCAGGGCTCCTGCAGCTTCAACTGTTTGATGAAGAGGGGATTTCTGCAGCATGCATACCAGTGATACCTGCTGAAATTCCTTTTTCTATGCAGCTGTTAAAGATGCAGGAGCCCTGTCCTCCTTTCCATAGGGTCACCCTAGGAGTGATCAACTTCAGAGTAAACGTGGCCCTATCTAGTAGTAATTGTGAGAGGAGTAACATAGAAAGACTGGGATCTGAAGGGGCCAGAGATTCCAGGCCTGACATGTTACTTCTCTCTTTTGAGTGCATTGCAACTTGCAAGCGTAGAGTCCAGTGCCAGCTCACAGTTTTTGAGGGCCTTTGGGCAAGTCTCCCTCCGTGAGTCCCACCGCCATGGTCACCAACTGCTCTTGGTGCTGCTGCTCCTCTTCCTCCTCACCATCATCATCATCATCATCATCATGGCTACCACTCGCCTGCTTGACATGCAGAGTTCCAGAGCGCAAGGAGGGCACGGCGCCTCCTCCTGACCACCACCCTTGTCTGGGCCGGAGTGTGAGGCAAGCGAACAAGCGAACTGCAATGGTGATGAGGAGAATCAAGGCCAGGGCACTCTTCTCTGTGGGGCCCTGCTGCGGTCTGGGCCCTCAGCACATGCCCCAGCGTGCCTGCCCTTTACACCATCCCTGGTCTAGTCTGTACGCCTCAAAATCACTTTTGGTAAGGCTGGCAAAGCTGTCTCTGGCTCAAGAAATGCTATCCCTTGGTTTATTTTAGGTCTGTCACTCAACTAAAGAAAGATTTCTTGATTAATTGTATGCATTTTAGTCCATTAATTAATTGATTAAATCTGCATTCATTTACATATGTATAAGAACCATCGTTTTGCAGAAAAGGCAGATTTTGTTTCTAGAAGGATGCGCTCCTGTGTTGCAGCATAACCACAGACGACAATAATTAAACCCCCTGCATGTTGTCCCCTACCGGATGTGTGTGTGTGTGTGTGGGGGGGTGTCTTTTATGATCACCTTGACCATCTGGAGTTTTTTAGAAATACTTGTACTAAAACAGTTTTCAAATCTGTTGACCGATTAATCAAAATTAGCCAATCAAAATGTTTTAGGATTAACCTAATTCAGCCTTCCCCAACCTGGTGCCCTCCAGGTATGCTGGACTACAATGCCCAGCATGCACTAGCCAGCCTATCTGATTAATCAGCAAAACCCTGCAGCCCAATGTCCTTTGACCGGCATCTACCGCACCCTCCTCACTTCCTTAGGCAACTCACAAACACATGCACAGAGAAACCAGGAGCATCAAAACAGACTCCCAGTCAAACTGGACAGCTCTCATTCTTAGGGTCACCTGGAGCTGTTTGTTCTACTGGTGCCTTGTTGTGGCAGTCCTCCTTGATGGTTCCTGTTCTTTCCTTGAGACACACCATGGTCTGGACAGCCTAGGCTGATCTGTGGGGAGCTAGTGAGTGGCCCTGCCTCTGGATAAGTGATCAAAGCTCTCTTCCACCCCTGCCAGAGTGGAAATTGCTGCTGAGTTCATATTTCAGACCAAAGTGCAAGGTCTGAAATAGTTCCTATTTCAGTGCAAGGTCTTGGCAAGAGGAAACCGCAGGTTGATCAGGCCGACACAGAGATCAGCTGGTCAGAGTTTTCCACACTATGGGGAAATGTCCTGTTTTTTCTCTTTCAGCTATAATAATGTTGTCTAAATTTGCATCTATATGTATAAATTAATATACACAAATTGAATAGCTGTTGTCTTTTGTCCTCTTTTGGGGGCGGTTCCACCTGGGCAGGAGAGATGGAATGCACAATTCCATGCCATGGTTTTTCCTCCCATCCGGAAATGCCCCCACCAAGGAATGTGCCCATCATTACCATTCCCAGTGAATTTTGCCCATTTTGTGAATACTTGTCTAGCGTTCCTCCTCTCCCATCTCTTGCGGCATCTTTGCCTATTTCAGCCATGTATGGTCTACTAAGTTCCGTGTTTTACCTGGAAACTGCTCCTTTGCACTTTTCACCAATCTGTCTTCACTACAGCTGACACAAGTTTTGGAAACACACACAAACACACACACACCCCAATAACTTTCAACTTGTCCTACAGCGGTTAATTAGATTCATCTGATGGAGCACAAGCAGCATAGCTTCCAGTTCCATTTGAAAGACCCACCAATTTATTGTGGTCTGAACCTGTGTGAGCAAAACCCAACCTCACTGGTTGCATGAGGACTTCTTTGTGCATTGGACAAAGTCAGCTCTTGCCTGTGAAAGTTCATGCCACAACAAAAGTGTGTGAATCTGGTTAAGGCCCGGTCCGAATCATGCTCCAGAATGAGGTGATCATGGATTAGACGGCTCAGTTCAGACAACACGTTAGTCAATGCAGTACGAAATCTCCACTCTCTGGTTGAGTTTTTAGGGTGTTCTCCCTACACAACATGTACTAACTCCACCGTTGTGTGACTGTGGGCTCCTGTGGAGTTGAGTGAAATCCATTGTGACATTTGATTGATAGTTCTTCCACCCCCTCTCCTCCCCTAGTCCTCGTGATGGTATCCCATCAGCCATTGCTGCAAAAACAAACCCCACAACCAATCCCAGCAGCTTTCCTAGAGTGGCACTCACTCCTTTCGCTGCTCTTGCCAGGGAGCTCTGTATCAGGTATAGGTACAAGGTCAGCCTTGTACCTAGTAGGTAGATGTATTATTTATTTATTTATTTATTTATTTATTTATTTATTTATTTATAACATTCGTATCCCGCCCTATATCATTAAGATCTCAGGGCGGCGTACAGATAAAAGCATACAGTATAAAACAATAAATAGACACAGCTAAAAACAAATTAAACCATGAACCAAGTTAAAACAATATAAAAGCAGTAAAAACAATTAAATGTATTAGGAAATAGTTTGAGAATGTCAGATGTCTCTGCAGGCTTATCTCTGTAAGACGTTCCCACGGGATCTAACTGGCTTGCTCCCTGTTGCAGCCTTGAAGCTGCTGGGGACTTGAGAGTATTTGGAAAGGAGGGGGGTCCTCTCAGAAGTGGGTTGTACCGTACAAGGCCGGCCTCGTACCTAGTAGGTAGATTTCTTAGGAGTCCCTACCTACTAGGTACAAGCATGCCAATCTGTAGCCAGTGGGAAAAGTCAACTCAATGCAATGGAAAACTCCACAGAGCCCTCCACACAACATGCAACACAACAGTTGTGCAGAAACTCTCCCCTGCACAGAATGGATATTCTGCGTGGAGTGTTTTTTTTCTTTAAAAAAAAACCCTCCACCATTGAGTGGAATTTTCCCACCAGACAGCACATTCTCAACAGTGGTGTAAAACCTGCACTGTGGAGTTTTAAAACCACCATTGAGAAACATGTGGTCTAAACTGAGCTGAAGAGTCTGTACCAAATGTACCATTTTGGAGAGCTGACGAGGTGTCACATCCCTGGGGTGTTGTTGTTTTTAATGCCCTGAAGGCAGAAAACCAGCACAGCAGGGAGTAGGTAAGCCTAGAACATTTGTCTCTGATTCATAGAATGGCAGAGTTGGAAGGGGCCTACAAGGCCATCGAGTCCAACCCCCTGCTCAATGCAGGAACCCACCCTAAAGCATCCCTGACAGATGGTTGTCCAGCTAGATGATGTGCTAGATTATTTTCCTTGCAGGGAGTTTTCTACATGGGTATCTCCTACCCCAACCCACAGTTTGATGTGACAATGGGTCTTCCCAACAACAGCAATAATGGGGTTCTACCACCTCATTTCGCTGCAGACCAGCCCTGAGTGTTTGTTTGAAACCATGTCAATTCCAGCCTTCATCACAGAGAAGTGGGCAATATAAATGTTACTTACATAGTGTCCAAAATAGCCATTTGTAATCCAGGCTCTGTGGTTGATCATCTTGAAGGCGGCGGCGGCCTTCTCCTCCCCACCTCCACCTGAGAGGAAGTGCAGGCTGCGTTCCCTTGCCCTGGGAAGCAAGAACTCCTGGGTACCTTCGTCTCTGCTCCTCACAGGAAATGGTCCCTCCTCTTCACTAGCTACTAAAGGAGAGATGCAGCAATAAGCAGAGAGAAAGGCACCTAGTAGTTCCTGCTTGCCTAGGGTGACCATATGGAAAGGGCAGGGCTCCTGTATCTTTAACAGTCGTATAGAAAAAGGAAGTTGAGCAGGTGTCATTTGTATGCATGCAGAACCTGGTGGAATTCCCTCTTCATCATAACAGTTAAAGCTGCAGGAGCTATACTAGAGGGACCTGATACAAAAGAGAGCAGGGCTCCTGCAGCTTTAACTGTAGGCCCCTTCCAACTCTGCTATTCTATGATTCTATTTCAACCTGTAGAATTCTTATTTACTAAGTAGTTCAGGGAGCGTAGCTCAGTGGGTAGAGCCCCGGCTTTGCATGCGAGAGGTCCGAAGTTCGATCCCCGGCATCTCCAGGTAGGGCAGGAAAAACACCTGCCTGAATTCTAGGAGAGCCGCTGCTGCTGCCAGCCAGTGTTGACCATACTGGACTAGATGGACACACGGTCTGCTTCAGCATAAGGCAGCGTCCTGGGCTCTTGCAGCCGCACCCCAAGCAGGACAGCTTCGATAGGCCTCACTCTTAATTTTCCAAATACAAAGATAAACAAACAAGCACATGAAAAAGTTAAATCAGATTGAAGTCCCGTTGTTGACCAAGGGTAGCATGTTAAACATTCGCGCCCCTCCCTGACTTCACAAGCAAAAATATGGGTGAGACCTGTGGGTTCTTCGGAACAGCAAATTATATTTAGTTTCATTTCATTTCATTTATTTATTTATTTATTACATTTTTATACCGCCCAATAGCCGAAGCTCTCTGGGTGGTTCACAAAAATTAAAACCATAATAAAACAACCATTTCCATCATCTGAGGAAAGGCTTTGATAGATGTTGCTGCATATGTCCCTGATTGGTATATACAATAATAATAATAATAATAATAATAATAATAATAATAATAATAATAATAATAATTTATTTCTTACCAGCCTCTCCATTCTGATTGAGGTGGGGAACAACAATAAATGATAAAATACATAAAACTGAATTAAAACGTAATATACATTGTTAAAAACATCCTAAAAACATTCTAAAATCATCTAAAAATTCCCCTGGATAGGCCTGCCGGAAGAGATCAGTCTTTATAGCTTTCTTGAATGCTAGTAGACTCTTAAGTTGATGAATCTCCTCCGGCAGGCCATTCCACAGTCTGAGATAATGCCGTATTGTGAGAATTGCCTTGGCTGCCTGTACATTTCTGAGCCCAATTCAAGGTGCTGGTTTTAACCTATAAAGCCTTACACAGCTCGGAACAACAATACCTGACGGAATGTCTCTCCCAACATAGAATCATAGAATAGCAGAGTTGGAAGGGACCTACAAGGCCATCAAGTCCAACCCCTTGTTCAATGCAGGAATCCACCCTAAAGCATCCCTGACAGGTGGTTGTCCAGCTGCCTCCTGAATGCCTCTAGTGTAGGAGAGCCTACAACCTCCCTAGGTCACTGATTCCATTGTCATACTGCTCTAACAGTCAGGAAATTTTTCCTGATGTCCAGCTGATGTCCTTGCTATTCTGCTGTCTCTGGGCAACTCTGATAAAAGTATTCAGGTGTGGGCACAGTTGCTGCTTTGTTGGAGATGAGATTAGATATTCCTTTCAAGACCCTTCTGGTGTTCCCATGTTGTGCCCTTATTAATTTAACCCCCCATCCCATTTCTAAAGCCCCTTGATGAATAAAGATGAAAGCGCAATGTGTTGTTTCATGACGGCAATCTCCATGCTCTGTTATCAAAAGCTTTTAAGGAAAGATCAAGGCCTCTCAGAAACCTCCTGTTGAAGTTATAAGCACTTTGCTGCCTTACATCTCACTTGAGCTTAAAATGCAGGACGCCTCTTGCGGTTTTCCCTGGTGGGAAGGCGAGATGGGAGATTTCAGGACCCTGGACACCGAAGAGCAAGCCAAGAGGACCGCAGCCAGAAGGAGAGCCAGGCTGTTCAACGTGCGGATGGCACGGAGGTTTCAGACGCTGCTGTTACCGAGCGCAACCGTGGACATTCTGGAGTGACCAGAGTGGGAGACAACTAGGAGCACATGATGCTGAAGTTAGGGAATTTTCATTGACCCTGTAGTTTTCCAGACAAATTGGTTTGAGGTGTGTGTGTGTGTGCGTGTACTTAAGTGACTGGTTTTTATTTTATTCTTGTTCCTTTTAATGAACCCCCCCAGCCTGAACTTCAGAGGCAGGGCAGGATTTAAGGTGAAATAGGTAAGTATAAAAGAACCTTTTGCAAAACAAATAACTGCAGTCTTTTGTAGCAGGCATGACAGTGCGCTAGAAGCGGATTGGCTTCAAGGATCAGGGCCACGCTGGGTTTCGTGAAGGCCCAGCCCTCTTTCATGGCGACCAGCTTCCCAGAGACCAATCCACCCCAGTGCCAGTCTTTATTTGCCAGTGGAATCCTCCCAGACGCAAGAACCGTTACAGTCCATTTCAAAGCAACGCTGCCACCAGTCATGCAATTCTGGTTCCACCCAGCAGATGGCAGAGGTGGTGCAACATCATCTGGTTGTGTGAATACTAATACTTCTTGGAGGGTAAGTCTAGTGGTCTGTCTAGTACCCTATTCCTTCGATTCCAAGACACACTTTTTTCCCCATATAAACATCTCTTTCACTTGGCACCTACATTATATGCTTTTAGACGCCAAGTGAAGCCCTTTTTATTCTCCCAGCATTTTAACAGTCTATAAATAAATTTTAACTTGGGTGTTTTAAATTTGTAATTTTGCATTGCTGCTGTTTTTATCTGGTTGAGCTTTTATATTGTATTTTATATTTGGTTTTATACTGTTGTTTTATACTTTGAATGTTTTTAATTTTTGTGAACCACCCAGAGAGCTCTGGCTATTGGGCGGGATAGAAATGTAATAAATAAAAAAACGGGGTGCGTCTTAGAATTGTGGGTGTGTCTTAGGGTTGTTGTTTTTTCTGTTGTTGGTACTGAAATTAGTGTGCGTCTTACAATCGAAGAAACAGTAGTAGCCATTACTAGTGTAAGCAAACTGCTACGTGCAGCAGCTATACACCTCCAAATACTGGAGACAGTGAACAGGGAAATGCTGTTACCTTTTGCCAGCTGTCTCCAAACCAGTGCTCACCAGATGTGTTAGACTACAATTCCCATAGTTCCCAGCTGGCCCAGGTTGCCGTATACACCTGGCTTTTGGAATCTGAATCAGATGCAGGCCACAGAGCCAGCAGCAGGTCCTGATATGTTACCTGTAAAGAGATTTTTGCCTCTCCAGTATCTCCTGCTCTTTGGGGGACTTTTCTGGGGGAAAGGAGTGTGTTTTCACACATGACGCTACAACCACATTTCAGCCTCTCTCACGCTGTTTTTAAGCATGTGTGAACGCAGCTGACACAGGAGAGAGCATCAAAGAAAAGGCTTTTTAAAGCTGAACATACATCCTGGCCAAAGCAAGTAGGAAAAAATTAAGGAGTGCAATTATGAACATCTGTAGGAAATGCAAAATGCTTGGAGCAGGTGCTGGCAGGAGCCGCCTTACAGTGTGGCAATGTATGTTTTTCATTTCCAGGGATGGACTTGGAAGGAGGTTTCTATCAAGACTCACAGGGCCTGGTCTCCCGCTTCCCTTCCTCTGTTGGACTCTCAGACAAATGCCAGTGTTTCATGTTGCTCCCGCACCCACCTTGGCATCCAGAGCAATGCTGAATCCCATCTCTTCTTGCAATGCAAACATTCCTTCATTCCCTGTTACCCTGCCCCCCCCGCTTACTCCTGCTGCACCCCCCCACCTGTTGTCTTTTCCTCGGGTAAAATTTATACTGTAAGCTCCTTGCAGCAGAAGCCTGCTGTTTGCTTCTGATACTTTTGGGCTGCATTAATAGAAGTGTAGCTTCCAAATTGCGTGATGTACTGTTTCCTCTCTATTCAGCCCTGGTTAGGCCTCATCTAGAGTATTGCGTCCAGTTCTGGGCTCCACAATTCAAGAAGGACGCAGACAAGCTGGAGCGTGTTCAGAGGAGGGCAACCAGGATGATCAGGGGGTCTGGAAACAAAGCCCTAGGAAGAGAGACTGAAAGAACTGGGCATGTTTAGCCTGGAGAAGAGAAGATGGAGGGGAGACATGAGAGCACTCTTCAAATACTTAAAAGGTTGTCACACAGAGGAGGGCCAGGATCTCTTCTCGATCCTCCCAGAGTGCAGGACACGGAATAAGGGGCTCAAGTTAAAGGAAGCCAGATTCCAGCTGGACATCAGGAAAAACTTCCTGACTGTTAGAGCAGTAAGACAATGGAACCAGTGCCCTAGGGAGGTTGTGGGCTCTCCCACACTAGAGGCCTTCAAGAGGCAGCTGGACAACCATCTGTCAGGGATGCTTTAGGGTGGATTCCTGCACTGAGCAGGGGGTTGGACTCGATGGCCTTGTAGGCCCCTTCCAACTCTGCTGTTCTATGATTCTATGGCTAGAGATACCTTCCACTATTTTCTAGCACAGGAAAGCACGCACACACACACACAAACACACACACCCAATCTTCTCTCTTTTTGCCCATCCAGAGAGAGGATGTGACATACTAATCCCCAATGCAGTGAGGAAGAGCAAGACCTCTCTGGTGAAGGATGCAGGTGGGTCATAGTGCCTGGGCTTCCGTCTTCAGGTGGGCTTTCCAGGTGGCCCAGAGCAACGGCTGCCCACGCAAGGAGTCTGTGTTGCATTTCTCTCCAAAGATGGTGACCCGCGAAAAGGTGCGGTGTTCTGGCTCCACTCGCTTGGTGCATTCAAGTCGGTGGGACTTTGGAAAAAAACCACACGTATTGTCAGAAGGGCTGTTTCAGTTGAAACGGTAGCTTTCCGCATTATTGACCCCATCAGTCACAGGCACAAATGTGTCGTTTATTTGAAATGAGAGACAAAAGGGAGCTCTTGGCTTTACTTGAAAGTAGCAATCCTGAGGCCTTGCTCCTCTCTTCATCCCCCCCCCCTTGCCTTTTCCTGCAGGGATTTCAAGGCACGCACAGAGTTGTCCTCACACAACCTGTGACCCTTCCTGGGCAGGTTCCTTCAACCTAACCTGCTCCCCCACTCCCTCCTCATGGCTACTACAATAATGTTACCGAGGGAGGTTGTGGGCTCTCCCACACTCGAGGCCTTCAAGAGGCAGCTGGACAACCATCTGCCAGGGATGCTTTAGGGTGGATTCCTGCATTGAGCAGGGGGTTGGACTCGATGGCCTTGTAGGCCCCTTCCAACTCTGCTATTCTATGATTCCCCTCCTTTTCCCTGGAGTGTCTGAAGAAGGGTGCAGAACTGTCAAGTGGGGGGAGGGGCAAAGCCGGTCCTTGGGGGGGGGGCTTCCCCTGTCCCCACTCTTTCTCATTTTTTGTGCAACCCCCCTCCCCCGCAATTCTAGAAGACTGACATGCCCCCCTCGCAAGGCTTTAAGCTAAAATAGGCGGGTCCTTCTGGCCCCACCGCTCGTTGGAATGAGCCCCCAAGAGCCTCTCGGAAACGCCATTCGGCCCCCTTCGCTGCCTCCCAGCCCTAGAAACCCCTGATCACCGCACCTGCGCGCGAGAGGAAGTCACTCTCTGCACATGCTCAAAGGCACCCGTGTCCTTGAGCTGCTCCGGGACACCCCGACCCAGGTGAGCAAGTCCCGCCTTGCCAGCGAAGCCCAGCGGGGAGACCAAGCCCTCCCGAGCCCGGGCTCAAGCCGCCCCTGCGCTCCCCTCCCCGCGAGCAGCCCGTCGCCAGGCCCCCGGAGACCCCTCGCCCGGATCGCAGGCGCTGCAGCGGCGGCGGCGTCCACACACGGCTGCTCCGGCGGTGCTCCGCTTCGGCCTCGCCCGCTTGCCCGGAAAGTCGCGGCGCCGGCGGCCCCAGAGCGCGTTCCCACGACGCGGAGCCTCGGCCCGGGCGGCTCACGTGCAAGCGGGCGGGCAGGGGGCGGGGCGTGCGCGCGGCCCGGCGTCCAATGGCGAGGCGGGGCGGAGCCGGAGGCGCGGCGCCCCAGCTGCCCAGGCCAGTGCGCTCCGGGCCGGCGGGCAGCAGCAGCAGCAGCAGCGGTCGCAGCAGCGGCACGAGCGCCTCCCCGCGCGCCCGGGCTCCCTCGCCCGCTCCCTCCCTCGCCGGGCTCCGTCCTCCGCCTCGTCCGCCAGGCTTCCAGTAAGTCCGCGGCGGGGAGGGGGGGCGCGTGCGAGGCGGCCGCCTGGAGCCCTGCCCCGCCGGACTCGCCGGGAGGGAGGGAGGGAGGGGAGTGGGGCGCCCGGCTGGCCCCCAGGGGCTGCGTCGCCCGCAGGCTCCGCGGGGCTGGGGCGCCGGAGGAGGGAGGCGGCGTGGGGCGCGGGAGCTTCACCCCCGGGAACGGGCATTGCGAGGCAGCCGGAGGGGCGCCCGAGCCCTGCCTGGCGCCCCCCCCCCGGGAGCGCTCCGCCCGAGACGAGCTGCCTCCCCCCCTCCGCCGCCGCCGCCACCTCGCCCCGCCCGCGGACTTGGCCCGGGCCCTCCGCGCCTCCGCTCCCGGTGGAAGCCCTGAGGTTGGGAAGTTGTACCTGGGGGGGGGGGGGGTTGGAGTTGTGCCAAGCAGCCTTCTCACCTGCTGCCCTCCGGACTACAACGCCCATCAGCCCCAGCCAGCGTGGGGCAGGCTCAGAGATGCCGTCCGAAACAGCTGGAGGGTGACAAGTTGGGAAGGGCTGGGCTGAAGGAAGGACCCCCCACCCCCACCCCGCTCCCCGGCCTTCTCCGGCGGCTCTTGCTGCCTTCCCTGCCTTGGGCCGCGTGTGCCGGGCGAGGGCTCTCGGCTCTTCGTGCAAACTCTGTGCCCGTCTTTTTCCTGGCACAGGAGGCGGCAGCTCCCCCCCCACTCCAGATGTGCCGTCGCTCCCAACCAGCTCAGGAAATGGGCGTGCTGGCGGGGGGAGCGGGGAGAGGAGGGGGGCAGAGTTGTGCTGCAGCACATCTGGAGGGCAGCAGGTTGGCGAAGGCTACAGCAGCCCCAGAAGCTGCCTTCCACCAGAAATGGCGGTGAGTCCTTGTGGCAGAGACAAACGAAAAAGCTTATGAAACTGTGAGCCAGCCTTAGCTGAAGTTGGTAGAGCTGCGTGCCCCTGAGTGCGCACCTGGCCAGGTGTGGAGGGGGAGCAGCAGCGAGGTCAGAGATGCAAAACGTCCAAGGCCGTCTGTTGCAGAGAACCCTCAGAACATGGCCTCACACCTCATGGGGCTGTGAGTGTGCCTAGCCCAGTGCCCGGTCCACAGACTGGCAGTACCTGTCTACCCTCTCAGGCTAAGCAGGAATTCCTTTCTTTCCTTCCCAGCACCTATTTCTTTTTTAACTGGAGATGGCAGGGGTTGAACCCAGGACATTCAATGCTTGGTTGCTACTTCAAAGCAACGGCATTCCCCTTTCTAAGGTGAGAAGGGAAGATTTGAATACTCTGTGTGTAGTTTCATTGGGCAGAGCAGGGCCGGCCTTAGCGTTGGGCAAGCTGGGCAAGGTGCCAAGCTCAGCTAGGTGGCTGTGTGTTTCGAGCGTACGGTCTGCAGCTGAAACGATCCAGGGGCTGGAGCATCTCCCCTCTGAGGGAAGGTTGCAACAGCTGGGATTGTTAGGCTTGGGGAAAAGGAGGCTGAGGGGAGACCTGATAGATGCCTGGTGTGGAGAATGTGGACAGGGAGACATTTTTCTCCCTCTTTCATAATACCAGAGCCCGGAGTCATCCCATGAAGCTGATGGGCGGGAGATCCAGGACAAGTAAAAGGAAGTCCTTCTTCACACAGCGTATACTTAAACTCTGGAACTCACTACCACAAGATGTAGCGAAGGCCACCAATTTGGATGGCTTTAAAAGGGGGTTGGATACATTCCTGGAGAAGACGGTTAACAGTATCAGAGGCACTAAGCCTTTAGACACCATTTGCTGGGGAACATGGGTTGGAGGGTGCTGTTGCACCAGGTCCTGCTTATGGGTTCCCAGTTGGCCACTGTGTGAACAGAGTGCTGGACTAGATGGACCCTTGGTCTCATTCCGCCTCAGGGCTCTTCTGATGTTCTTATGCAGTGAGCCAAGCTGGCAAAAAGCAAGCACCTGCCACCTTTTTCGTGTTGTTTGGGTCCTAACTACAAAAACTACATTGCTCACCTGAGTTCTTGGTATTTTGATACAAGAGGAAATGATATATTAGTGTGTTAGATGACACTGAATCTCCACATGTAACTGTGCCTTTATGGGACCTCTCCTCAGCCACGATGAAATAAATATTTTACATAGTTGTGTATGAAACCGAAGAGGTGCTAATTTCGCTGGCTGTTAAGCGGCGTCTCTGGCAGGTGCCTGCTTTGTAGCTCGACAGGAAGGGAATCTAAACCCATCGTGGGAAGGTAAACTCTTGCTTTATGTCTGGGCAGCAATAGAGAGGCGATTGGTCAGGCAGGCTTATGTTTGGCCCAGGCCAAGTAGCCCCGGTTACAGAGTTTGTTGTACGGAGAGAAAGAACAGGGAAGACTTTCAGGAGGGACTCTGGGGCAGAGCCTCCGGGAGGTTCTGGTCCCAGGAAGAATTCCAGGCCAGGTGCCCCAGGGAAAGGCGTAGCAGTGGTGTGAGGCCGGACCTGACGGGAGGGCTCCTTCCTGAGTGAGGCGTGGAGGAGGCCAGCAGCAGGACACAACCAGAGGACCTGTGGGACTGAGCTCCAGCAGGCAGAAAGAAGCGCTGCTGGGGGGAGGGGGGTTGGAATTTGGGGGAGTTACTCAGGAGAAGCACCAGCCGCCCCCTGTTCCCTTACGTAAGGAAAAACGAAGCCCATCCCTCACTCTGCTTGAGCCCAGGGCAAGGCTCCGACGGCGTCCGTGCAGGCAGGCGTTTTCTCATGCGGCTCCCACCTTTGCACACTTCTGCATAAGCCCTCTGGGTGGCCCTGCAAAGCTGGCTACTGTGGCCGGGGTGGGGGGCACCGAAGGCGCTCCTTGCTATTTATCCTCGGGCCAGCCCTGGGGAGGGGGCACACGTGGGCCCAGGAAAGTGATGGGAGGGGGGGGCAGTCGGACCACCTGCTTGGCGTCCGGGAGCTCCTGGGTTCAGGTTCCGGCAGGTGGGATTAAAAGGGTCCCAGTTAGCAGCACTGAGAAAGACAGTTGCCCAACGGTGCCGTTGGGCAGCAGCTGCCCATCAGAGGAGGCCAACGCGGGCCACGGTCTTCGTATAGCCTGGCTTGGTGTGACTGTTCCCGTGTCCTGGACGTGATTCGCCCTCCTGTTTTCGGAGCATGGCCGATTGAACAATATAGCGTGAGACCCAGGACACCTGCCGGTCCGGCTTCTGTAATCACGGCAGCGTGTTTGTTTAGCCACTGCGTGGAAATTGCTTCCGCTGCAACTGTCCTGGGTGGCACCTTGCATTTCCTCCCTCCCTGGAGACAGTCAGAGCACATTGTGCAGAGATGATGTTGCGTGGAGGCAGTACAGTACAGTGGGTAGAGGGCTGGATTGAGGAAGGCCGGGTTCATGCCGCCACGTGCCCTGCCTAGAGAAGGCCCTGAGTCCAGTCTCCAGCCTGGAGTGCTGCTCTCAGGCCGGCCGGCCTATGCTAGGTGGATCAGCAGACTTGGCCCTGGTTAGGCCTCATCTAGAGTATTGCGTCCAGTTCTGGGCTCCACAATTCAAGGACGTAGACAAGCTGGAGCTTGTTCAGGGGAGGGCAGCCAGGATGATCAGGGGTCTGGAAACAAAGCCCTATGAGGAGAGACTGAAAGAACTGGGCATGTTTAGCCTGGAGAAGAGAAGATTGAGGGGAGACAAGATAGCACTCTTCAAATACTTAAAAGGTTGTCACACAGAGGAGGGCCAGGATCTCTTCTCGATCCTCCCAGAGTGCAGGACACGGAATAACGGGTTCAAGTTAAAGGGAGCCAGATTCCGGCTGGACATCAGGAAAAACTTCCTGACAGTTAGAGCAGTACGACAATGGAATCAGTTACCTAGGGAGGTTGTGGGCTCTCCCACACTGGAGGCCTTCAAGAGGCAGCTGGACAACCCTCTGTCAGGGATGCTTTAGGGTGGATTCCTGCATTGAGCAGGGGGTTGGACTTGATGGCCTTGTAGGCCCCTTCCAACTCTGCTAGTCTATGATTCTTTGTACGGCATTATATCTGTAAAATAGGAATAGAAGTGCCCTACCTTACAGGGCTGTTGTGTATACAAATTTCAGAGGTGTTTTTCAACATACCATGTTTTTAAAATCAGGAACAGTAGGAGTGAGGAGTCCAGCTAGGCATCGGTCCAGGGCGTAGCTTGCTTGGCCATTACGAACTCTTCCGGGAATTGCCTGAGTCTGGCTCTCACTTCAACCTTGGGGAGCCAAAGCCAGCCTTCACCTAGCAGGCAAAAGAGGCTAGACCAGAGTTTCTACAGCAGGCTTCCCAACCTGGCTCCTTCCAGATGTTTTGGACTACACTCCTGCCCGTTGACCGTGCTGGCTGAGCCTGATGGGCCCCAGATTGGGGAAGCTGTTCTGGCGGCTCAGTTCCAGCTCGTGTGAGGGGGAGAGAAGCCCTCCTGATCTTGCACTGCAGGGGACGGAGCTTCTGGAGGACCGGAGTGTCGGTTCCGGGGGCAGGTTTGAGGTCTGGCACCTGCTGATCCACAGACAAAGGAGGCACCTGGTATCTCCTCTTAAACACAGGAGGCTCTGGGCGTACCTTAAATCACTTCGGGCATGATCTGTCGGGAAGTTCTCCTGCACAACCCTGTTGAAATGAAACAGGAAACTTCCCAGCACAGCTGTGCTTTGGCACAACCTTTCAATAATTACTGTCACGTATCACAGTGCAACTAATTTGTGAAGTGCTCTGCAATCATTTGTTGGTCTCTGCAACAGTCCCAAGAAGCAGGTGATGCTAATTCAAACCTTGCTCAGCCCATAGAAGGTGCTAGTTGTGAACCGCCCAGAGAGCTTCGGCTATTGGGCGGGATAAAAATGTAATAAATAAATAATAGTTCACAAACTTCATTCTTCAAAATGTTTTTTTTAAATTCTCTTTTTGTGTGGAGAGAGAGAGAGACAGAGACAGAGAGAAGGAGGTGGGGAGGGACAGAGCTGAGTAAGAGTGCTTATAATTGCAAATCAGAAGTCAGAAAATCCAGACTTTTCTGGGGTTATATTTGTTGTGGTTGGGGATGAAGAGGTTGCAGGGTGGAAGCAGGGGGCTCAGTTCTTGCTTGGGCATTGAGGCTGTGAGATGCCCATGGTCACATAGTGAGTTTGTTTCAGAGGTGGCGTTAAAAAGTAGATTTCCCCGGTCCGCTGGTCTTCTCGCTTGGACCACAGTGATTTCTGGAACTGTTTCCCCATACTTCGTAACTTCTTGGCAAGAGAAATTCTCTGTTGCAATAAAGCACACAGCGGAGGCTTCCTTGCTACCATTTGCTCCAATCACATTATGGGATGGAGGCAGGACAATTGCCAACGTTTGCAGCTCCAGTGCCACAAACCAGGCCTGCTCCGTCGCAAACATCCTACCAGGCTCTCATAAAGAAATCCAGAAACCACCCGGGTTTTTCTTGGAAGGCTTTCTAAGTGATGCAGGGCCTCTATCCTCTGTGCGCCAGCGATCTGGAGTGGGGTTTTCTTTTATTTTAATAAAGAGCAAGGAATGTTTTCCAGACTGATGGAATTATTTCTCCTGGCCCAGATTCCCCTGGGCTGCTTTGCAACCTGAGCCAACGCTCAGCGTCCACGTCCTGCTTTTTTGTAAAAACCATGGAGAAGGTGAAATTGCAGGGAGAAACTTATGGCGAGGAGCAGCAATGAGGAAAGGAGCCAGCGCACTTGCAGCTCCTCTGGAGAGAGCACCGCATTTAGGAGCGTGGGCGGCTGCTTTCTGTCCCATCCAGCCCAGTCTTTCTGACTGCTCTGGCTGGCAGCAGCGCATAGGGTGCTCTCGCACGGAGCGATGGCTCCCAGACACGTCCATAGTTCCCGTTGGATGATCCAGAGCCTTCTGAGCCTCTAGACCACCCCTCTCCTCTCCAGCTAACCTGACCTAGGAAAAAGTCCCCTCCATTGCTTCCCCCACCCCCCAATGCTACTTGCTCCTAGATCCTTCTAGGACTCAATGGCAACTTCTGGTTCGAAGTGCTGCTGTGCCCAGACAGGGAGAAAGGAATTGTCTTGAGAGAAGTCATTCCTTGCTCCCTCCCCAGGAAGCCCACCTATAATGGAAATCCCCCAGGATGCCTGCTGGGGCCCACACAGGAACCAGCTCTGGCAAGGCCTAACGGTGCGAACAAGCCAAGCAGTGTCTGGGGTGGACGATGGCGCAGTTCAGACAACACGTTTCTCAACGGTGGCTTTCAAACTCCACAGTGGAGTTTTTACACCACCGTTGAGAATGTTTTTGCCTGGCAGGAAAACTCCACGCAACAGTGGAGGGTTATTATTTTTTTTAGAAAACACTCCACGCAGAATATCTACGCTGTGCAGAGGAGAGTTCCTGCACAACCATTGTGTTGTGTGGAGGGCTCCGTGGAGTTTTCTGTTGCGTTGAGTTGGCTTTTCCCACTGGCTACAGAGTTCCCTGGCAAGAGTGGCGAAAGGAGTGAGTTCCGCTCTAGGAGAGCCGCCGGGATTGTTTTTCTGCAGTAATGGCTGATGGGATACCATTGGGAGGACCGGAGGAGGAGAGAGGGCAGAAGAACAGTCAATCAACCATCACAGTGGATTTTACTCAACTCCACGGGAGCCCACAGTCACGCAACGGTGGAGTTAGAACATGTTGTGTGGGGAGAACCCCCCTAAAAACTCAACCATTCAGTGGAGTTTTCACACTGCGTTGACTAACGTGTTGTCTGAACTGAGCCATTGTGTTCCAGCATCCTTGGAGCGAAGGTAAAGGCAGCTAGGTGAATGCCTCTTGGATTTTGGGCTGCAGTCCTCTGTCCAGCTAGAGTACCCCACCCCCGGTTGGACTTTGGGCGACCGGAAGTGTCGGAGGACCAGCCTGCCCAATCTGGCGCCTTCCAGACGTGTCAGGCTTCGAGGCGGTGGAGGGATCTGGTTGGGGGATGGACTTGACGAGCTTTCATTGGCTCAGCCCCCAGGCGTCGACTTCTCCTCCGCTACTTGCCCCCTCTCATTCACACTGAGTTGGGCCAGCTAGCAGGTTTCCCTTTTTTTTATTTGTATGAATAAATTTGGGCAAATCTATTTGCGCAAATTAAAAACCCAGAAAAAAGTTCCCGGATTTTGGGGGAAGCCCTACAGCTCAGCCCACAAATGCGAACCAAGTTGGGCATGCCGCAGAATTCTCACAAGCCCCTAAAAGGCCAAATTTCCTGGTGACAGACATCAGTCCTAGACGGACTGCAACTCCCATCTTTCTCAGCCAGCATTACGGGAGTTGCAGTCCAACTCGTCTCCGCACCAGGCCTGCCCATCTCCACCTGTGCAGTTTTGTGACATCAGGGGCTGCAGCTGCCAGACTGGAATGTCAAGACGCTGGAGGCAGATCTCCAAGCCAGCAAGCCCTCCTGACCCCTGAATCTGGAGCTCTGTAGGCAAACCCACCCACCCCTGAGCCACCTCGGCTGCAGCTGCTATTTTTGGTTTGGTCTGACTTTAAAATGACAGAAGGGGCAATGCCAGCCCTGAATCCGCCTTTGTTTGACGCTTCCTAAAAGCCCCGGCAGGCGCTCCCCAGAGGAGATGTTTGGAGCCGGCCCTTTGAAGGAGGAAGAGCCGGCAGAAGCTGCTCCCTTCATGCCATCTCCTGTGAGAAGGGATCCGGTGACAAAGCCCTATGAAGAGAGACTGAAAGAACTGGGCATGTTTAGCCTGGAGAAGAGAAGACTGAGGGGAGACATGAGAGCACTCTTCAAATACTTGAAAGGTTGTCATACAGAGGAGGGCCAGGATCTCTTCTCGATCCTCCCAGAGTGCAGGACACGGAATAACGGGCTCAAGTTAAAGGAAGCCAGATTCCAGCTGGACATCAGGAAAAACTTCCTGACTGTTAGAGCAGTATGACAATGGAATCAGTTGCCTGGTGAGGTTGTGGGCTCTCCCACACTAGAGGCCTTCAGGAGGCAGCTGGACAAGCATCTGTCAGGGATGCTTTAGGGTGGATTCCTGCATTGAGCAGGGGGTTGGACTCGATGGCCTTGTAGGCCCCTTCCAACTCTGCTGTTCTATGATTCTATGATTCCTTGGTTAGAATGCGGATGAGAAAGTGGGAACACCTCGCCATGTGGCTTCCAGTCCGTCCAGGGCCTGGTTGCCTTCTTTTAAGGTCACGGCCTGCCCTGATCCCTCGAGGCGCTGACACACACACGGACGCTTCTGTGCATTGGCAGCTGGAGGGGATGTGGGGGCAGAGGCCTCCTGACACTCAGTGTGAGGCAGCTGAGGAGGTGTCTGGTGCTCAGAAATGCAGGTCCCCTTACGTAACTAATGGTGCTACCATGGGACAAGAGGACCCGGCAGGCTGGATCCTAGAGCCACATTGGCAATTAACGTGAGCCAGGACGTTGCCCAGTGCTCTTCTGGATGAATGCCAGGCTACATTCTGGCACACATGAAGGGAAAAGCAAACCCCAAATGCCTCTGAATATAGGCAGAGTGCTTTTCCCTCCATCATCTGGGATTAGGAGCTGATGCCCTCTAACTTTAGATATGAACTCTGTGCAGGTTTATAGGAAATTCCTTCGATCCAGAACTTTCCCCATGTTCACAGCCTGTGCAGTTGGCTGGCTCCAATGCTCCGGAAGGTCTGAGTAGGAGAAGCCGCAGCTGGTTGCCTGAATACTGAGGTGGGGGGCATGAGGGGGGGAACATTGCCTGTTCCATATGAAGGTGCTTTGCACAGTGTCCGTCTCAACCAGCCTCCCGCAGTCGGGTGCCCTCCAGATGCAGTGTTGGAGTGCAACGTCCACCAGGCCCTGACTTGGGTCAGGGGACACCATGATGGACAACTCTCTGTCAGGGCTGCTTTAGGGTGGATTCCTGCATTGAGCAGGGGGCTGGACTCGATGGCCTTGTAGGCCCCTTCCAACTCTGCTATTCTATGATTCTATGATCTCTCCACATTCACTTTCAGAAAACGTGGGTTTAAGGGACGGGACGAGAGGGGACCGGGGGACAAGAGAGGGACATGGGACTGAGTGCAGGAAAGGGGCTCTTTTTCGGCAGAACGTCAGCCCTGCTGAGAGACTGCCTTTCCCCCCAGATGTCATTACCAGCAGGCTGTACAGAGGCAGACGAGGGAGGAAGCAGGACTGTTCCATCAGCCCTGCTCAAAGGCTTGTTTTACTTTTTCCTCTTCTCCAGCCCATCTTTTTTTCCTTGTGTGTCATGTCTTTTTAGCTGGTAAGCCTTCAAGCAGGGAGCGTCCTGTTTAACTGATAGTTCGCAATCCACTGCGGCGGCCTTTTTGGCTGAGCAGCAGGATAAACCCTTTCAATCCATCCACGGTGGGTCACATGTTGCAGCTGGTGGGTAAAGGTGGCCACAGGCCTGCGAAGGCTGCAGGTAACTGACCCTGGACAACCAGCCTCCTTCCCGCAGCCTGATGTCTTCCAGAGTTTCAGACTACAATCCCCAGCACTCCTGAGCATTGCCTTTGCCAGCTGAAGATGACTGGGGTTGTAGTCTCATAGAATCATAGTAGCGTTGGAAGGGGCCTAAAGGGCCATTGAGTCCAACCCCCTGCTCAATGCAGGAATCCTCCCTAAAGCATCCCTGACAGATGGTTGTCCAGCTGCCTCTTGAAGGCCTCCAGTGTGGGAGAGCCCACAACCTCCCTAAGTCACTGATTCCATTGTCGTACTGCTCTAACAGTCAGGAAGTTTTTCCTGATAGAATCATAGAATAGCAGAGTTGGAAGGGGCCTACAAGGCCATCGAGTCCAACCCCCTGCTCAATGCAGGAATCCACCCTAAAGCATCCCTGACAGAGGGCTGTCCAGCTGCCTCTTGAATGACTCTAGTGTGGGAGAGCCCACGTCCTCCCTAGGTCACTGGTTCCATTGTCGTACTGCTCTAACATTCAAGAAGTTTTTCCTGATGTCCAGCTGGAACCTGGCTTCCTTTAACTTGAGCCCGTTATTCCGTGTCCTGCACTCTGGGAGGATCGAGAAGAGATCCTGGCCCTCCTCTGGGTGACAACCTTTTAAGGATTTGAAGAGTGCTCTCGTGTCTCCCTTCAAATATCTGGAGAACACCAGGCTGAGCAAAGGGTTTCAAATGAAGCTTTGCGGAGGCACCTTGGTTCTGGAGCCTTCGTGTGACCAGCCACGGGGCCCAGGTGCTGCTTCTGGCTTTCCAGCCTGTGCTTGCCCAGTCAGCCCCTCTGTGCGGTGTGGCTGCACTCTGCTTATAGCCCAGGGAAGCCTGGCAGGTGGGTCGCCCTGCCTTGGGGCACGTCTCCTCAGAGGGATTTTTTGAACTTCCGAGTTCTGCTCGCTGAATTGGATTGGGGATGCATCTCCCTTTATTTATAACCCCCTTGTTTTAATTCATTGTGAAGTGAATTATTATTATTATTATTATTATTATTATTATTATTATTATTACCTGCCTCTCCCTCTGGATCAAGGCGGGGTGCAAGACAAATGCAAAACACCATAAAATACATATAATTAATTAAAACACATAAAACTAATGCATTATTAAAAAGCAGCACATCATTTAAAGGCAGCTTAGGCAATTTCCGTCTCTGTATAGATGATCATAAGTGTGACTAATTGGAAGCTTAATTCTTTAGTTGCTTACAAGCTCCTTTGAAATGCAGATATTCTGATTCGATGCCTTCAGGCAGGCCAGCCAATTAAAGCATTCAGGGACCTCCATTTACCTTCCCGAAAGATGCTTGTTGATGGCCAAGGGAGGACCTGCAGGACGTTGATGCTTTGCATTCTGGCTCTTGTGATCCGTCTAGATGGGCCTTCCCAGTTCACTGATTCTGTGAAATCCTAGAAGTGTTTGGTTTCCATAGCATGTTTTCTACAAAGGCATGAGTTCTCCAATCAGTGGGAGACCGGGGGGGGGGGGGGAGCTGGGTGGACACAGCACCTTGCAGCATTTGACTCCTGCTGCCTGGAGGAGAACAAAGGCTGTACTGTCTAGCAGTGTCCCTCATGAATAGCCCCCTTGGAGTAGCCGAGGTGATGTTTCCTGGGAGATGGCTCCGTACTCTCGGCTATTCTGGTGTCCTGGCCCAGAAGTGCCCACCGGGGCCTCCCGGCAAGGCCTCTGTGCGTGAGAAACTCTGGGTAGCTGCCAGGACCAGGGAGACCAAAGCCCCACGATCAGAACAGGTAACGCAACGGTCATATAGTTGGCATTTTTGAGGCTTTGGAAAATTCCAGATATTCTGGAAAGCATAAAGAGAAGATGAGATTCCAATTTGTTTATCTGCTGGGAGCAATTGGAGCGGAGAAGGACGGGGCATGAAATTGATGAGGGGGTGCAGTTCCTACGCCCATCCCAAACACTGAGATGAGTCAGAGGTTGCCCACACGTGCTTAATATTCCCTCTGCAACCATGAGATCTAGGAACTTGCTTAAAGCCAAAGTCAACATGCTCACGTTGACACGCTTTTGACGTTTGTGTGATTTCTCAAGGATGAAAATGAGGTGGGAAAATGGTACAGGGGCAGAAGGGTCCCAAAGTGTCTTTGTGTGAGTGTATGAAGGAGGGGTGGGTTCTGAGGTCCAAATGCGGAACGGGGAGGGTTGTCGAGTGGCCTAAATGTTGTGGGTTAGGGAGGGGCATAGAGAGATATGGGGAGGGGCTTAAATGGAAGCAGGAAGGGTCTTCTGGGAGAGGAGGCCAGCAGGCAGGATCCCAGAAGGTGGGTTGTATTATGGGGTGAAAGTTTCGCAGCGTTCCGGCTTCCATAAACGAGTGAGAATTTTGGCAAATGCGTCTTCTTTGACCCAACTCAAAACCCGGCTCCTGTCACAACAGATTCACACTGCAGTGGAGGAAGCGCTTGTCCCCTCCCCGTTAACGGCGTGATGCGTTTCATTTTTACAGGCTCCAGGCTGCCGTGGCCGCCTCCATCTGTCCCCCCCCCACCTCCCCTCCAATGGGAGCCACTGGTGCCAACGTGTCCAACAGCATCCCTCGCCTGCTCCGGCTCTTGATCTCTGCTCCGCCACTTTTTCAGCGCTGAACCCCCAAATCGGACCCTCTCTCCCGTGCTTGGCTGTGACCGCCGTTTGTGCCTTTCTCCGCCTGGGGGGGGAAAAGAATCCTCGTCGTGGGAGGAGAATTGCCACCGCTTTTAATGATGGCCTTGATAGATTGGAAGCCAACCCCATTGGAAGAAGAGAAGGAGCAGACACACGGCCTTTGAATGGTGCTGGCTTAGAATGTTGTCCTTCTGCATTTCTGAGTGAGGCAAAACCATCTGGCAAGCCCCGGGATCAGAATTCGCCCTTAATGACTCGAGAGAGAGAGAGGCAGCTCCACCATATGAGCCAGCTCTGAGGACCGGTCCATGGCGAGAGCATCGCTTGCGGTCTGATTGACCACGCCACCTTTTGCCTCCTTTTGCTGCCGTCTCCCCCACCCGGGGCCCCACGATGGGGGCAGGTCTCTCCACTGGGGCAGTCATCGCTATCGTCTTTAACTGTGTCATTGCCTTCCTCATCCTCATCCTCTTCCTGATCCTCTGCAAGGCCTGCAGGACGCCATCTTGCCCTGACAAGAGCCCTTCTTCCGAGGCGGATGAGAGGGGGAATGAGGAGAAATACCTACTGCAGCCTTGACCCTCTGGATCTGGAGGAAGCGGACGAAGCCGGCTTTAGCCTCCCCTGATTTGATCGTCAAAAGGTTTTGGAAGCTTCCGGACACTTGTGGCCTTGTTCGCTGAGCACCGTGGGTGAAGTAGCAGCCGCCGCAATCGGAGCGGAGTCTTGGAGACGACGGCGGAGAGTACTGAGCGATGGAGGAAGGAGGCCCTCGTCGGAACCCGGAGGAGACTGGGCGGTGTTTTCAGCCGAGGTGTTTGGGACGCAGGAACGAGCTGGGTTTGATCTCGCAGCATTCAGGCTGGCCTTACTGTGGCCTTCATTGCCTCTGTTGCCTCAGGGGCTGGCCCTGTCAAGATGGCGGCTAGGGCGGCTATGCAGAAGCAGCTGCACTTGGGCTCATCTGGAACTCTTTGTTCCACCGTCCGGGCTTCAACAAAACCTTGGATGGTTCAGGTTGCTGTGAAGCGAGGAGGGAGATCTCTCCGCCGCCGGCTTGCATGGGCCTCACTTTTGCCTCTGTCTCTTCGGGGGCCTTAAGCCGGCCCAGTGGCAGAAGGGAAGCAGACCCCTCCTCAAGGATAGGATGAGCAGCCTTCCTGGAGGCTGTCTCCAGCCAGCCGCTGGGCACAGGCTAAGCGTGAGGGCTGGCCGGTGGGGAAGTGCACACCTTCACCAGGGAGGGGAGCTGGGTGTCCTCTTTCCAGTAGCTGATGGTGGACTGGGAGGGACTCGAACCCGCTAAGCCCTTGAAGGCTATTGCCAGCTGCGGGGGGCATCGAATGGGTGCGGCAGAGCTGTCCCTGGGTCGAATAGCTTCCCTTCTACCCCCCTGTGCGAAGCGTTCTCTTCACCTCTGTGATTCCCAGACAGGGGAGGGAAGTTGGGATCAGGCCCCAAGGGACGGCCTCCTCTAGGCGGGCAGGTTGATGCCCACGTGTGAGGTCAGCAAGGCACTGCGGCTCTCTGTGGCCGTAAGAGGGAGGCAAGATACGGCAGGCAGGAAGTGCCGTTAGAAGCGGGGGAATAGGATAGGAGAACAGCTGCCATCAGCTGGAATGGCAAAGGCCCCGGAGAGCCCGGAGCGGCTTTGGGGATCTGCTCTGCCTCCCCGCTGCCCCATCTCTGCGGCATCAAGACTGGGCTCCATGCGCTTGTTAGATCAATGTTCTTCACCCAGGGACGAAATCCAAACAGCCCCTAAGCACGACTCCACACTTCTAGCGACAGAGGGTTCAAAAGTGCTTGATTGATTGATTGCTCTAACACGCTTGCATGGAAGAACTGCTCGGGGCAGGAGGGAACAAAACAGGGTTCTGCGTCTGAGCTGCAGGACGCTGTGCAGGGTTGCTGTGCCCAGTCCCCCGCCATTGCTCTCCTCGGCCGGCCCTTCTGGGCAGCCCCATGGGCCTTTCCAGGCTGAAGCCAACCGGAGCCTCTGCGTTCACCTGGCTCTTACGGAGGTGCCATCCAAAGGGCCTTCCCTGAGTCAGCAGGGAGCTTGTTTTGCGGTGGGTAGAATATTGAGGGCTGAAGGCTCCCGGGCCCCAGGCCTGGGAGGGTATCGGGTGCCTTGGGAGAGTCCCTGGAGCGGCTACTGGAGGCCCGTCTTTTGCCCGATAGGGAGGAGGCCCAGGAGCCAAGGCCCCCCACCCCCGAGCTCCATTCGTCTGTGCTTGAGGCCTTGCAGGCTCCAAGGCGTTCATTGCACTGCGGGAGGCTGATGCAAAGGCCTGTCCAGGCAGACCCGCCTCCCCATTCCTCATGGTGCCAGCATCCCTTTGGACCGGTTCTCTCGCACAGAGGGATGGTGCAACCATCCGTCCTGCCTAGCTCTTAAGAAACCGGGGGTGCCTCTCAAAGGAGGTTTGCAGCAGCCCTTCCTTCCTTCCTTCCTTCTCCCAGCTTGGCATCCTGAGTCAGGGTGCTTGAGTTCACCGCCAGCGATGTCACAGTCGAGGAGGGTGGCGTTTCCTGAAGAAGGGATGTGTAGAGGTAGCTGCAGTGTGTGGTTGGTCCTGTGTGTGTGTGTGTGTGTGTGTGTGTGTGTGTGTGTGTGTGTGAGAGAGAGAGAGAGAGAGAGAGAGAGAGAGAGAGAGAGAGAGAGAGAGAGGGGGGGGGGGGCAGAATAGGAGGATCAGGCACTCCAGGGGAAGAATCCCAGCCCCTCCAAGGTCCTGCCTACCTCCCCACCCTGGTTCTGTATGTGAACAAGCTCCAAGAGACGCTGTCCAGAGAGGCTCCGGCAAAGCTGGTGCAGCCAGATGTGCAGCCGGCCACAGAGTTCAGGGGAAAGGGGGAAGCTGGGCGCCCTGAAGCACAGCCGCTGCTCGAGGAAGTGAGACGGTGGGAATTGTTGGCCTGGCACGGCAGGGCTCCCAGGGTGGGGGGGTCCTGGGGGTCTCTTTGGCTTCCTTGCGTTGCTAAGAGGCAGAGCGGCTTGTTCCCTTCTCCTGCTAATGACTCCCCACTGGGTGTAACACGTCCCTTCCTGACTGTGATTTTACCGGAATAATAAAAACTCGCCTCATTTGGAGTGGAAAAGCTTCACGCTCTGGTTTGGTTTTTGGCTCCAAAGAGAGCTGCAGGGCTCCTCAGGAGGAGGGAGCAGAGGCTGAGCCCGCTGGCTGTCCCTGTCGGGCAACAGGGCAAAGGAAGTGAAGCGGGGGCTTGTGTGGGGGTGTTTGATGCAGCCGGCTGGCTTGGCCTGGCTTTCGTGGACAGGGCCTTCTTGGCAGGGTAGTTCTAGATCCCAGCGGGCCACCCTGCCCTGCTCTTCTCAGCTTTTCATCCCGGGGGGACTTAACAGCGCTCGACAGAGCTGTGCCATTGCAGCTGCAAGGCTTTTGCACATCAGCTGAAGGGGATGAAGACCGGGAAGGGGGGGGGGGGACACTCACACAAGTCCAGTTCGCACGGCACTGCTGTCAATTCTCAACTTTTATTCTCTGGATGCAAAACTCCAAACAAAACCTCTTTGTGTCAGAAAAGCAGGAGGAGGACAAAACCTCCCATCCTTTGGTGCAGCTGTCCACGAAGCCCTCCGGCCTCGACAAAGGGGCGCCTTGTTCCCAGGGTCTGGTGCTTCACGATCACATGCGGGGAGGAAGGGCTGGCCGAGGGGGCGGGGGGGCAGCTCCTGCCTCCTCACTTGCTGGCTCTGGCCACCGGCTCTCTCACCAGGTTGAGGAGCTTGTCCAACTTCGCAATCTCCACTTCCGGGCCTTTTTGAACCTCCTGGCCTTTCTTCTCCTGTGAAGACAAGAAACGCGGGGCGGGTGAGAGGCAAAGCTCCCCTAGGGCGCGGGGGCGGCCCGCTGTTTCAAAAGGGGGCTGCTCTGGGCCTGCCCCATAGGGAGCGGTACAGCGCCAGTTGCATTCCAGGCTCCCTGGGCGAGTCCTGCTTTTGGGCCTCGATCTTCCCATAAGGACTAACTCTCCTACTGGAAGGAGGTTGGGAAGGGGTTCAGGGGGTCTGGTGCCGCTGCCCCTCCCTGGAGCAGCCTGCCATGTGCAGAGAGTCCCTTCAGCAAGGGGTCCCAACGCAGCTGCTGTAGAAGAGCTGTGTGTGTGTGTATGTGTGTCCTTTGTGGGTTGGGAAGACTACCGGGAAAAGGGAAGGTGCAAAACATCTCCCTACAGGAGCACCTAATGCAAGAACTGGATAAAAGCTCTTCTGCCTCCATTAAAAGCTTCCACGGAGTTAAGTAGAGGGGAGGGGAGGGGCACAGAGTGGAATGAGAAGGGAAGTGGTTACTTAGGTATGTAAAGCCTGTTGAGTGAGCGCATCGCTCTGCATTCACACTTCTAAAAATACCAGAGAGTGCAAACGGCAGCCAAGCCCGGTGTCTCTGAGCAGAGCCAGGCTAAGCTTGCCGGCTCTCGGTGCAGCGGTGCCTGGCAATTTCTGCGCCGTTGCACAGAAGCGTGGACCCACCACCTAGGTCCTGCACTGCCCCACCAGTGGCACACTGGGAAATTTTATTCCTGGGTTGCTTGTGGACTTCAGCTGCCTTATCTCTGGGGCAGGCCAGGGTGGATGTGAAGTTGACTCCACTGTCAGAAAGGGGCCCAGGCTTCCAAGAAGCTGCACTTCTCCTTTATTTTAATTTATTTATTTACAATGTTTATATACTGCACCCCATTGAAAATTTCAGAGCGGTGGACGAGATAAAATAAAAACAGAATAAAACACTTTAAAATAGATTTTAAAAGAAGCAAAATGTACAGTGAACGGTGGCTGGTCATTAAGGGAAGGCTTCCTGGAATAATGACGATTTCAGGAGGCGCCGAAAGGAATACAAAGTTGGCGCCCGCCTGACCTCCAGAGGCAGGGAGTTCCATAGGAGGGGGGCCACCACGCTGAAGGCTCTTCCCCTGGTGGACTCCAATCGGAGGATGGGTCTATGTGGAACCACCAGGAGCCGGCCCTCGGATGACCTCAGTGACCGGGCAGGTTGATGGGGAGAAGGCGCTCTCTCAGGTATCCTGATCCCCAGTGGTGTAGGGCTTTGTACACAAGTACAAGAACCTTACACCTGGCCCGGAAGCGAATAGGCAGCCAGTGCAGTTCTCTCAGCAGGGGAGTTACATGCTGGAAAGGGGCAGCTCCAGACAACAGCCGAGCTGCAGCGTTCCGCACTAGCTCCAGCTTCTGGAATAGCTTTCCTTTTGCCTCCAACGCCCACAAGTGGTTTCTCCAACTACTGGCACAGTCTCTTGTAAAGGAACAACATCACTTATAGAGGAATGGCACCAGGATGCCAGCTCCGCTGTTTAAAAATAAGATACTTGCAAGTTTGCACAAAGCTGGCATCAAAATGTGCTGGGCGGGGGGTGGGGGGGGGGAGGGGAGAGTGCAATTCAATTATGAGAGGTCCGTTCTGCTTCCCCACCACATGCTGCCGGCCGGGTAGCTAATCTGCCGTTCCTTTCCATAATCCTCCCGCCCAATCGAGCGTCATGGATTCCAGCTGACTCATGGAACAAATGAGGATTACACACCGTCGGGAGTAATTCTCTGCAACAGCAGTTCTACAGGAGCCTGCAATGTAATTTAATCCACAAGCAGATGCCTCTCTCTGTCTAGTATACCCAGGGAGGGGAAGGAAAATGAGGGTAGCAGTGAGGGATTGTTAAAGGCCGATCTTGATGACAGCTTCTTGGGGGAGGGGAATAAATACCCCCCCTTCCCCCCCCCACTTGAAGAGCCGGATGATGTCTACTGTGATGGGATTTGATAGGATTAGTGCTGGATTATTAGTCTGAAAACTCCATTTTGAGGCTTTGGGACAGAGCAGCCTTCCTCAACCTGGGGCGCTCCAGATGTGTTGGACTACACCTCCCAGAATGCCCCAGCCAGAATGCCCCAGAGAGAGCTGGCGCATACACGTCGCGTGAGACGAGGAAACATCGCAGGCGCAAAGTGGTGGCGTCAAAGCCACCGGTGCAAAGGCCGGATGGCACAATTCACCTTTCTTTTAGGATGTGACTATGTTTGAGGCCAACTTGAGCGCACACTCAACTGGCAGCTGCAGCAAAGGACGGCTCCCGGGAGAGTGTATCTCAATGATGCTAGTGTTTACAAACGTATTTGTCCCTTTGGCGTTTTAAGCTTAAAGCATCGTTTACCTAGGAAATGTGACGAGAGACAAGGCTTTAAAATGGCTTTCCCCAACCTGGTGGCCTGCAGGTGGGTTGGACTGCACTCCCCCACCCTTTCTCGATCAAGTTCTCCCAGACAGCTTCTCTGCCAAGGCCAAGGCAAGCAGGTGGCAGCGGGCAGTAGGGCCGCCCCCCATCCCTGCCCTGCGAACGCTGGCGGAGATCAACTCACAGAGATTCTAACATTCCAGAGGCTGAACAGGCTACTTCCTGCATTGAGCAGGGGGTTGGACTCGATGGCCTTGTAGGCCCCTTCCATCTGCTATTCTGATTCTAGGACCCTCATGGCAGTGCTTTCTGCCCCCCTGACATGTGCGGAAACATACCGTGGGGCTATTAAAGCTCAAGCTATGAACTTCTTTGAAATTTCAATTTTTTTTCACATGTCTACACTACTCAAGGTTCAGTTTAAAACAAAAATGAGCAAAATCGGTCCGGTAGTTCTTGAGTAATAAGTTGTACACTTCTGTTTTCTTATATGAAGAGGAGGAGGTGGGTTGCCACATTCCCCTTTAGAATGATCATGATCCAGGCACAAAAGCTGCCTGTGTGTATTTATAAATAGTACACAACAACAACAATAACAACAACAACACATGCCAGAATGAGACAAATGGCCTTATTCAGTCTTCTCGGCAGAGTTGTGATCCACGGAGTGTGTGCAGGGAATTCTGAGCTCCCCCTCGGCTCGGCTTTTCTGAAATAACCAGGCTGCCATTGACAGGCTCGCAGTTCAGTTCAGCCTTGGATTGCGTAAACAAGTCAAAGAACAGAGAAAACTAAGGTGAGGATGACTAAACAAGCCACTTAGCTGGGTCAAACGAATTCCAAATGAGACGTCTATGAAATGATAATACCCTTATGCAACGGTGACTGGGGCAGCTTTGAGGCTGATTTTATTTGCCTGGAATTCTGGTCGCTCTTGAGAGTTAAGGGTGTTGGAGAAATCTGTTCAGTGGGTTTTCCTAGGCTCAGTCCCCTGGACTTCATTTGGGTTCCAGCTGTGGCGTCTGATGCAAGTTTATGGATTTTCCAGTAATTCTGTGCATTTTATTTGAAGGTTCTGCAATTTGCGCAAATTTCTTAGCAATTTGCGTAAATTTATCAGCAATTTGAGCAAATTCTGTTGTAAATTGCGCAAATTGCAGAACGCTCTCCCTCACACAAAATATGCAAAAAAAGTCCTAGAATTTGAGGAACAGCCGCAACTCTGCTCACAGGTATAAATCGAGTTGTAGATGCCATGGAAGTCCATCAAATCCCAAAAGAACCAGATTTCCCAGCAAAGGACACCCCTGCTTGAGAGCTCTGGCTGATTTGGCCCGTTCACAACTACACATGCTGAGTTTCCCAGGGGGCTTTGTGCACGGGGTATAACATTGTCTTCTGTAGGGCACAATGGTTCTGGTACGTAAAGTCTACTACTCTTGTGGTACACCAGGGACGGCCACCCTGCCATTTCCAGCACATGGGCAATTGCAGCACTCGTCTTTCCGAGATAATAATCAAAGATGCTGCCACAGATAAAGAGTCAGCGATTGAGGCCAGGTGTGTGTTCCACAGCACTGGTGCCACATCCCTACACCGAGCAACCAACCCTGCTCCCTCCTCATCACTGAAATGTCAAGGCAGTTGCTGGTCCTTTCGTAGGAGAGGCCACGCTGATCTCTAATGAATTGCTCCAAAACTCACAGAGAGTATGAACTGCAACACTCGTCTGCGAATGCAGCCACCCTCAGCCTGAATTAGGCCTGAGTATTGAGTGCCTCTGCATCACTGCAGGCACAGAGATGCCTCTAACCTGGCCTTCTCCAACCCGGGGTCCTCCAGATGTGTTGGACTACAATTCTCGCACATCTGGAGGGGTGCCAGTCAGCGAACGCGCTCCCTCTCCTGCCTCCTTTATAGTCATTGAGCATGTCTCGTGTTACTCAGGTCCCTTCTGGGGGTTAAGGTGCTGAAAACCAAGGGCTTATAAGGAAGCCACGGAATGGGAGTAAAACTTTGGTTCACAAGTCTTTCCTTGAGGGCAGAAGGCTTTGCTGCCTGGAGACTGAGAGGCAGCCAGTTATTCTGACAACAAAGCTGCGATCAAGCCATGGGACAATGGACCAGTGTGAGAAGTTGCAACGTTCACTACTCCGCACAGCTTAGCAGTGCCATGAATCTCGTGTGTTCCCTTGTGTCCTGATAAGGCTTACGTCAACCCCAAGGACAACGGAAAATTGTCCCTGCATGTTTCGCCTTCCAGCATGTCATTCACCGATCTAGAACTGAATTTTCCAGTTGGCAATTAGGGAGAAAGGAAAAGGGGGGCCCTTTTTTTTCTTTTTCTTTTTTCATTTTTGCATAGCTTCACTTTTTGCTGACAGATTTTCCCTTGTTTGGGGGCCTTTTAGACCATTATTTGTATGTTTGCGTTCTGGTTGAGAGAAAAGGGGATTCCTTACTGTATGTTCCTCCTTCAGGT
This sequence comes from Elgaria multicarinata webbii, assembly GCF_023053635.1. Classification (NCBI taxonomy): domain Eukaryota; kingdom Metazoa; phylum Chordata; class Lepidosauria; order Squamata; family Anguidae; genus Elgaria; species Elgaria multicarinata. The sequence goes on along the minus strand of NC_086176.1, from coordinate 118,788,853 downwards.
TTTGAGGCTCCTGTTGACCATTTTTTCTGAACTAGGGGGCGACCCACTAAAAAGAAAGCCACTGCCCCCCCTCCTGCCCCACCCTGGTCTTGAGCAATCCACCCCCGCCCACTGAAAGACATTGCACATCCTTCATTCAACCACAGCCAGGCATTCTTAAAACCTCTAAAGTCTCTAACAATTGAGAGACAGGTTGCATTTTCCCTGACGGTTGTTACCATGGTGTTTTTTTAAAAAAATATAAATTCACAGAATCATAGAATAGTAGAGTTGGAAGGGGTCTATAAGGCCATCTAGACCAACCCCCTGCTCAACGCAGGAATTCGTCCGATGTCACGAGACTATTTTGGTCCTTCGTAAACGTGTTGGCCATCATCCACTACAGAACCAGGCATTTACAATCTCTTAATGGGGTTAGGCCCACAATTGTATATGCACGGTCATGCACAAACTGGCAGAAATTTCCACAATCCTTTCTGTTCGCACTGCTGTTGCCTTGTTTTTTTTCTTTAGATGCTCACTCCCAATTCTGACCATGAGAGGCTTCTTTGCAAGGCACAGATTTGTAATCGGGATGTGCGGCATGCGCGGCGGCTGTTCGGTGCTGCACGCCCACGTGGATGCAGAAACAATTTATCTGCAGAGAAGGGCAGCAGATAGGCCTTCTTCACACAGCGCATAGTTAAATTGTGGGATACACTACCAGAAGATGTAGTGATGGCCACAAATTTTGATGGCTGTAAAAGGGGATTAGACAAATTCCTAGAGAAGAAAGTTCTCAATGGCTACTAATGGATATATGCTACCTCCAGGATCAGAGGCAGTAGGCCTACATACACCAGTTGCTGGGGAACATGGGTGGGAGGTTGCTGTTGCACCATGTCCTGCTTGTTTGTCTCTTGCCGATGGCTGGTTGGCCCCTGTGTGTACAGAGTGCTGGACTAGATGGACCCTCGGTCTGATTCAGCCTCAGGGCTCTTATGGTTTTATGATGAGGTTACAGATGGCTGAGGGGAAGGTAAGATAAATAATTCTACAGGTGAGATCTAAACTAAGGGCGTCCCGGCTTGGTCATTTGTTTTACCATGACAAGCTGTGCGTTACGTCACCCCAAAGGTCCTCACTGCTGCTCTCCAGATTAATTTTTCTTTTCAAACTCTTGAGTCTGCTTCATGTAGAAGATTTCATTTTGGAGCAAGTACTAATTCAAATGCGATTGCATCTGATGATGTTCAACTGCTGTACACAATTTCAGGGAGTTTTGCTTTTTAATTAGAAACCTTTTCTTTCCCTGAAGCACTCTGCTGCATAGAAGCAGATTTGTGTGTGTGTGTGTGTTGTTGTTTTTTCGTTCAGTCGCTTCCGACTCTCCGTGACTTCATGGACCAGCCCACGCCAGAGCTTTCTGTCGGCCGTTGCCACCCCTAGCTCCTCCAAGGTCAAGTCTGTCACCTCCAGAATATCCTCCCTCCATCTTGCCCTTGGTCGGCCCCTCTTCCTTTTGCCTTCCACTTTCCCTAGCATCAGCCTCTTCTCCAGGGTGTCCTGTCTTCTCATGATGTGGCCAAAGTACTTCAGTTTTGCCTTTAATACCATTCCCTCAAGTGAGCAGTCTGGCTTTATTTCCTGGAGTCTGGACTGGTTGGATCTTCTTGCAGTCCAAGGCACTCTCAGAATTTTCCTCCAACACCACAGTTCAAAAGCATCTCTCTTCCTTCGCTCAGCCTTCCTTATGGTCCAGCTCTCGCAGCCATGGGTTACTACAGGGAATACCATTGCTTTAACTATGCGGACCTTTGTTGTCAGTGTGGTGTCTCTGCTCTTAACTATTTTATCAAGATTTGTCATTGCTCTCCTCCCAAGAAGTAAACGTCTTCTGATTTCCTGGCTGCAGTCAGCGTCTGCAGTAATCTTTGCGCCCAGAAATACAAAGTCTGTCACTGCCTCCACGTTTTCTCCCTCCATTTGCCAGTTATCAATCAAGCTGGTTGCCATCATCTTGGTTTTTTTGAGGTTTAACTACAACCCAGCTTTTGCACTTTCTTCTTTCACCTTCGTCCGAAGGCTCCTCAGCTCCTCCTCGCTTTCAGCCATCAAAGTGGTATCATCTGCCTATCTGAGATTGTATATGAGAATTTGTGGATCCTTTGTACATTTCCTAAGAGGAGGGAGGAACAAAGAAATAAGTGAATGAATGCAGATGAAGCAGAGAAACCATCTTCTCTGTCGGTGGGTTGTTTTTTTCCCAGGTGGCAGCAAAGTTCTTTCATGACGAGTGTCGAATAAAGCTTTATTTTGCTGCCCAGCTTGGGTCAAAGCATCAGTCTCAGCCATTTCCAGTTCGCATTTTGGAGTGGAAATGCTACCCAGAGCTGATGAGAAATGAGCAGGAGCAAACTAGGAGAGAGCAGATGGACCTTTTAAAAAACAATAAGAAGGGAGAATTCTGCCTTGAAAACGATGAAGCTGCATTATGCAAAGTTAGGCCGTTCCTCTATGTACAGCAGTATTGTCTCCTCTGGCTGACACTCACAGTGAGGTTACACACACACACGCACACACACACACACACTGCTTTGCATTCATAAACAAATTATTCTGCAGTGAACAAACATTAAAGGTAAAAACAAGACTCAATAGGGAGGAAGGGAAATCATAGAATCATAGAATAGCAGAACTGGAAGGGGCCTACAAGGCCATCGAGTCCAACCCCCTGCTCAATGCAGGAATCCACCCTAAAGCATCCCTGACAGGTGGTTGTCCAGCTGCCTCTTGAAGGTCTCTAGTGTGGGAGAGCCCACCACCTCCCTAGGTAACTGGTTCCATTGTCGTACTGCCCTAACAGTCAGGAAGTTTTTCCTGATGTCCAGCCGGAATCTGGCTTCCTTTAACTTGGCCTGTTATTCCGTGTCCTGCACTCTGGAAGGATCGAGAAGAGATCCTGGCCCTCCTCTGTGTGACAACCAGAGAGCTTCAGCTATTGGGCGGTATGAAAATGTAATAAATAAATAAAATAAATAAATAAACCTTTTAAGTATTTGAAGAGTACTATCATGTCTCTCCTCAATCTTCTCTTCTCCAGGCTAAACATGCCCAGTTCTTTCAGTCTCTCCTCATAGGGCTTTGTTTCCAGACCCCTGATCATCCTAGTTGCCCTCCTCTGAACACGCTCCAGCTTGTCTGCGTCCTTCTTGAATTGTGGAGCCCAGAACTGAACGCAATACTCTAGATGAGGCCTAACCAGGGCCGAATAGAGAGGAACCAGTACCTCACGTGATTTGGAAGCTATACTTCTATTAATGCAGCCCAAAATAGCATTTGCCTTTCTTGCAGCCCTATCACACTGTTGGCTCATATTCAGCTTGTGATCTACAACAATTCCAAGATCCTTCTTGTTTGTCGTATTGCTGAGCCAAGTGTCCCCCATCTTGTAACTGTGCATTTGGTTTCTATTTCCTAAATGTAGAACTTGGCATTTATCCCTCTTAAATTTCATCCTGTTGCCCAGCACTCCAGCCTATCAAGATCACTTTGAAGTTTGTTTCTGTCTTCCAGGGTATTAGCTATCCCACCCAATTTTGTGTCATCTGCAAATTTGGTCAGCGTTCCCTGCACCTCCTCATCCAAATCATTAATAAAAATTTGGAAGAGCACTGGGCCCAGGACAGAGCCCTGCGGTACCCCACTCATTGCCTCTCCCCAGTTTGAGAACGTTCCATTGATAAGTACTCTTTGAGTCCGATTCTGTAGCCAATTGTGAATCCACCTAATAGTTGTTCCTTCTAGTCCACTTTTAGCTAGTTTGTTAATCAGAATATGAACAGATGTGTTTTAAGGAGCTGCAAAGAGAGGAAGAATGTTCAAATGGAAGGGCATTCCAGTGATGTTAGGCAAAGGCTTGGAGGAGAGAAAAGCAACTTTAAGTTCAACTAGAATAGCAGTCCAGGAGGACATTTTTGCTTCCGAAGACTCCCACCACCACCATGGTCTTATTTTCAGCAGCAATCTGCTTAAATAAGCAAGATTTGACCACTGTAGAGTTCCATAGTAGTTTGCTGGCACTATTCAATGGGAAATCGCCAACTTTTGTGCCACCACTACAAATTTCAATGACATGGCACCTGCGGTTGGGGTGTGTGGTGGGGAGGAATCAGCCCTCAGGCCCAACCCTGAGGAGGGGCAGACACAGGAAAAAGATCTAGGAGCAAGACGGTGGAGACATTTGAAAGTAACTCCAAGAAGCCTCAACTGAAGATGAGAAGGAGAGGAAGCCAGTGAAGAGAACAGATTAGGACAATTGGAAGAATGGGCAGAAAATATAAAATGAGCAGCAGCATTTAATACGGAGGCTTAGGAGAAGAAGCATTAAGGCCAACAAGAAGAATCTTACAATAAGCAAAGTGGGAAATAATAAACAAGTGAGCTAAAGTTTTGGCAGTGTGTAAAATGGAAAAGGCAAAGTCTAGATATATTAAACAACTGAAAAGGACAGGAGTTGGGAAGAGGCTGGACCAAGCCAAGAAGGGAAAGAGAAGAATACCAAGAACTCTACGATTCTGGACTTGAGGTGAGAAACTAATGGCACCATTATGAAGAGCAAGAGACGGTTGAGAAGCAGGAAGGAAAAGAAAAAAAGCTCTGTTTAAGAGAATGGACATTCACCCAAGGAGAGATGGGATAGAAAGCGGGAGTGCTGGAGCAAGAGAAGAAGGGAAAAGATCAAGTAAAGATTATTATTATTATTATTATTATTATTATTTATTTATTTATTTATTTATATAGCACCATCAATGTACATGGTGCTGTACAGAGTAAAACAGTAAATAGCAAGACCCTGCCGCATAGGCTTACAATCTAATAAAATCATAGTAGAACAATAAGGAGGGGAAGAGAATGCAAACAGGCACAGGGTAGGGTAAACAGGCACAGGGTAGGGTAAAACTAACAGTATAAAGTCCGAACAACATCAAGTTTTAAAAGCTTTAGGAAAAAGAAAAGGCAGTAGAGTTGAAGGTCACCAATGGGAGAGTCACACGGAAGGCCAAAAGAGTGATGATGGAACTGAGAGGAAGAATATAAACCCTACTATCAGCTTTGGCTGATATACCAGCAGCTCCCCTTCCTAGAGTTGGAAGACATAAAGACAGTAGCGCATGCGCTGGTAACTCCAAGGCTCGACTTCTGCAATGTGCTCTACATAGGGCTACCTTTATGCCTAGTCTGGAAACTTCAACTAGTTCAAAATAGGGCAGCCAAGTTGGTCACTGGTACATCTAGGGGTGACCACATTAAATCAGCTTTAAAATCTCTTCACTGGCTGCCAATTAGTTTCCGGGCGAAGTATAAAGGGTTGGTTATTACCCTTAAAGCCCTACATGGTTTGGGTCCAGGTTCCCTGTGGGATCGCCTTCTCCCATACAATCAGCCCCACACACTCAGGTCCTCTGGGGAGAACTTACTTCTGTCACCCACAACTAGGCTGACAAGTGTTACATTTTTATTAATGATTTGGACGAGGAGGTGCAGGGAACTCTTATTAAATCTGCAGATGACACAAAATTGGGTGGGATAGCTAATACCATGGAATACAGAAACAAACTTCAGAGTGATCTTGATAGGATGGAGTGCTGGGCTGAAAACAACAGAATGAAATTTAACAGGGATAAATGCCAAGTTCTACATCTAGGAAATAGAAACCAAAGGCACAGTTACAAGATGGGGGATACTTGGCTCAGCGATACTACAAACGAGAAGGATCTTGGAATTGTTGTAGATTGCAAGCTGAATATGAGCCAACAGTGCGATGTGGCTGCAAAAAAAGCAAATGCTATTTTGGGCTGTATTAATAGAAGCATAGCTTCCAAATCACATGAGGTACTGGTTCCTCTCTATTCGGCCCTGGTTAGGCCACATCTTGAGTATTGCGTCCAGTTCTTGGCACCACAATTCAAGAAGGATGCAGACAAGCTGGAGCGTGTTCAGAGGAGGGCAACCAGGATGATCAGGGGTCTGGAAAAAAAGTCCTATGAGGAGAGACTGAAAGAACTGGGCATGTTTAGCCTGGAGAAGAGAAGATTGAGGGAAGACATGATAGCACTCTTCAAATCCTTAAAAGGTTGTCACACAGAGGAGGGACAGGATCTCTTCTCGATCCTCCCAGAGCGCAGGACACGGAATAACAGGCTCAAGTTAAAGGAAGCCAGATTCCAGCTGGACATCAGGAAAAACTTCCTGACTGTTAAAGCAGTATAACCATGGAACCAGTTACCTAGGGAGGTTGTGGGCTCTCCCACACTAGAGGCCTTCTAGAGGCAGCTGGACAACCATCTGTCAGGGATGCTTTAGGGTGGATTCCTGCATTGAGCTTGGGTTGGACTCGATGGCCTTATAGGCCCCTTCCAACTCTACTATTCTATGATTCTACCCAGAAGACCTTTTCTTCTGCCACCCCCAGACTGTGGAATGGCCTGCTGGAGGAGATTCGTCAACTTAATACACTCTCTGAGTTTAAGACAGCTTTAAAGACTAGCCTCTTCCGGCAGGCAGGGCCGGTGCTAGGCTTTTTTGCGCCCTAGGCAGGGTGAGCTGCTTTTATCACCACCCCCGTATCCCCCCCACCCCAGGTAGGCAGAGACAGGTTACCTGTTCCCTCGCCTGAAGTCCTCCTGGCTTGGCGGAACGCTGCGGTGGGGTGAGCGGGCAGCTCCAATTCCGTCCGTTCGCCCCCACCCACCCCCGCCCCAGCGTCCCAGCTTGTCTTTGGCTGGGAGCCCCCAGCCAAAACCAAGCCGGGAAGCTGGGGGAGGGCAGTCAGATGGCTCCACATTCTGACTTTCGGCACGCGACGGAAGTCAGAACGTGGAGCCGTTCCTTCCCCCCGCCCCGCATCCCGGCTTGTGTGGCTGGGAGCCCTCAGCCGAAGCCAAGCTGGGAAGCTGGGGGAGGGCAGTCAGACGGCTCCACATTCTGACTTTCGGCGTGCGCCGGAAGTCAGAACGTGGAGCCGTTCCTTCCCTCCCCCCAGCGTCCCGGCTTGGGTTTGGCTGGGAGCCCCCAGCTGAAGCCAAGCCGGGAAGCTGAGGGAGGGTGGTTAGACGGCTCCATGTTCTGACGTCCGGTGCGCGCCGGATGTCAGAACGTGGAGCCGCCCGTCCCTGCCCCCCAGTGTCCCGGGTTGGCTTCGGCTGATGGGCAGGCGCCCATCTGAAGCCAAGCCAGGGACGCTGGGGAGCAGGGCGGAAGGCTGGGAGGGCGACTTCCGGGGGCGCTTACCTTGGTGCTCTAGGCAGCCGCCTAACTGGCCTTTATGGAAGTGCCGGCCCTGCCGGCAGGCCTACCCAAACGAATTTCAAACCTAAACCTTTTAAGATGTTGTGATTGTTATTTTAATATTGTATTGGTTTTATATGCTCTTCTAACTAGTTTTATGTATTATATTGCATTTAAAGTTGTTCCCCGCCTCGATCTAGAGGGAGAAGTGGGTAATAAATAAATAAATATGATTATAAAGGGAAGAGAACCCTTAGGAGCTCTCACAGTTAGGGGAAAAGACGAAGAATGGAATCAATGAAAGAAATACTTGAAGAAGGAATGAGAAAGACGTGACTGAAACCACAACAAAAGGCAGCCTGAAAAAAGCAAGAGAACGAAGAGAAGAAAGGAGAAGTGAATAATCACCGGCATTGAAAGAGCCAAACAAATGTACCATCCACTGGTCACCCGCTGCCAGGGACCAGTAAACTCCGGAGATCAAAGGGAGGGCTTTGCCATCAGCCAGCCCGAATCCAGTGGCTAGCTCCTTCTGCCACCTCTCTGGAACAGGGGTGGTAACTTCAGAGGGTCCAGGAGCCAATTTCCAACCCCTGAATCCCCCCCCCGGGGGGGGGGGCTGCATCTCACAGCCACCTAAACCGCCAAAGCCAAAAATTGGCATCAATTCTGCAGCTGCATGTTTACTCCAAAGTAATTCCCACTCGTAAGTGAGTTTAGAAATGCAGCCTCAAGCAGGTTTGCACAAGTGCCTCAGGCTGCAATCCTATACATCTTGGAGTAAGTCCCATTGAGCATAATGGGGTTTACTTCTGAGTAAACCGGCCTAAGATTCTGCCGTTCATCTGAATAATGTATCTCACTTGCAAGATCTCCATTCTTTATTCAATAGATTTGTTCAGGCTTTTGTATTTCCTCTGACCCATAAACAGCCATCTCTTCTCTCTCATATACGCCGCTAACCGCCACCGTCCCCCCACCCCACCCCGGACTTTAAATTACAGAAGCCAAAAACTAGACTTGGCAATCCTTTCGAGGGTGAGCAGATGTCATACCCAATTCTTCTTCATTTTTACAACACATCACTCCACATGCAGCGTAACAAGGCAACCAATAACGTGCCATGCTGATTACCAGAGCATATAATTTAATGCCAAGTCACTGGAGAGGATGTGCAGAGCTGAAAATGAAAACTGTAATTTCCTTATCATCAGGAGAACTCATTCCATTACAGAGAGTAATTCTGCGTGCTCACACACACACACATACACACACCGCAACCTTTGCAATACACACAATGCAGGTGACGCCCACTCTTCTCACGGCAGACAGGACAAATGGTATCAAGAAGGAACCCGGAGATTAAAATTTCAGTTCTCCATTTCAGCAATTGGATTGGTTTACTCCATATGCTACAAAATCCGCGGTTCTTCATTTCATTTGGCCGCCCCAAAGGAAGGGAACTCAAGAGGCACCAGCAGAGCCTCCAATTTTTCTGAATGCTGTTCTTTTGAGTTCAGTGAATGAACAGTTTGGGTGCTTTCAGATGAAGCTTCATCATGCAATTGCCTGCCTTGTTCCCAGGCATCTTCCTCTTGTAACCCTAGCGTGTCATGTGCTCTCTGCTTCTTGCATCTGCTGAGGAACAAAAGCCAGGATATCTGCACAGTGCCTTTTGCTTGATAGTGCTATGAGCTGTCTCTCAAAGCACAGCTAAAGAGGTGGCTTCTTCAGCTGAAGCAACTCTTTACCTTGGTATATCTGGAAAAGAGGGCCAGGATCTCTTCTTGATCATCCCAGAATGCAGGACACGGAATAACGGGCTCAAGTTACAGGAAGGCAGATTCAGGCTGGACATCAGGGAAAACTTCCTGACTGTTAGAGCAATACGACAATGGAATCAGTTACCTAGGGAGGTGGTGGGCTCTCCCACACTAGAGGCCTTCAAGAGGCAGCTGGACAACCACCAGTCAGGGATGCTTTAGGGTGGATTCCTGCATTGAGCAGGGGGATGGACTCGATGGCCTTATAGGCCCCTTCCAACTCTACTATGATTCTATAAGAGGATGCCAAGTGCCAAGGCTTGTGTTGATGTGCAGGGGGCAGCCTCTGTGCCCCTTCCTTACCCTTCTCTCTTTGCTTAAATGAGCCGCAGCTGGAAGGCCAAGTGGCACAGAGGACAGCAACTGCTTTCAAGGACAGCCTGGAGAAGAGAAGGCTGAAGGGAGACATGATAGCAGTCTTCAAGGACTTGAAAGGTTGTCACACAGAGGAGGGCCAGGATCTCTTCTCGATCCTCCCAGAGTGCAGGACACGGACTAATGGGTGCAAGTTACAGGAAGCCATGTTCTGGCTGGACATCAGGAAAAACGTCCTGGCTGTTAGAGCAATACGACAATGGAACCAATGACCTAGGGAGGTTGTGGGCTCTCCCACACTAGAGGCCTTCAAGAGGCAGCTGGACAACCATCTGTCAGGTATGCTTTAGGGTGGATTCCTGCCTTGAGCAGGGGGTTGGACTTGATGGCCTTATAGGCCCCTTCCAGTCGTGTTTCTCAGAGTGCTCCTGCTTTCGATTGGAGGCAAATGACGAGGCTTGCTAAGTAATCCACAAAGCTTTTATTACGCAACAAATGTCTCTTCTACCTGAAGAGACTCTAACCTCTTGGAAATGTCCCCCTAGGCAAAACTATGCAAACTAAGCAAGACAATTGTCCGTTCAAGAAGAATAGGAAGCCACTTCCCAAATGTCCGTAACTTCAGAGAGCCTGGTGTGGAGGCAGATTCTGGCATGATCGAACTGACTTTCTCACACCTTCCTTCCGCCCCGTGCGTTTGAGCTTCCGGCGGACCCTAGCATCAGCTAGCTTGTCGGGATGCTCACCTCCAGAAGATACCTCACTTCCCACTGAGTGTGTAGGATTTGGCCTTGAGGAGATAAGCTCTGGAGAAGGCTGACTCCCAGCTGGGGAATCGCCCGTGAGAGCTTCCTCCCCCACTGGTACAGGCTGGCTGGTGTCTGGCGCTGCGTCTTCTAGTTCTGAATCTGATTCTGATTGATTACCTGAAACATCTTCTCCCAAAACAGGAGCAGTAAAGTTAGGCATGACACTTCCAACTTTGCTACTCTATGATTCTATAAGAGGATGCCAAGCGCCAAGGCCTGTGTTGATGTGCAGGAGGCAGTCCCTGCTGCCCTTCCGTGCCTTTTTCTCTTTGTTTAAATGAGCCACAGCTGGAAGGTGAAGCAGCACAGAGAACAGCAACGGCTTTCTGGCTGAGGTCAAGGACGTTCCTCCCTGGACCATGCCGATCGTGTACTGGCTCTAGCATCTTGTCCAGCTGATAGAAGTGGCCTCTTCTACTTCCCCCTGTTCAGTGCCTCGAAAGGAGCAGCAATAAGCTCTTTCATCTAGGGTTTATCCGTTTGTGTCCATTATTGCAAGACAGTTTCTACATGGGTGAAGTGCAAGCCTATGCTATCTAGCTATATATCTATACAACTGTTTACGTTCTGTAAGGTTTAAATACCTTGCGTGACCTCTGTGAGGCTGCAATGTATCTGAGTGAGCCGGAGGCCTTGCTTCACTGCTGTGTTGAAGGCCTGCATGAGGGCAGTTCCTGAAAGCTGGGGGCATGGCGAGACGACTGCTTTTTAATAATTATAGATGGGGCTTGGATCAGATAAATGCATTTTTTTATTGGTCTGGGAAACATCAGGTCCTGATTGGCTAGGGGGGTCTCGCTAGGTGGGGAAAGACAGCTGGGAAATGACAGCTGAAAGGGTGCAGAGAGAGAGAGAGAGAGAGAAGACGAATTTGCAAGACATGTCAGCCCACCCTAGTGAACAAGATGCACAGTGTTGGTTGTTCACGGAAGAACCCATGGTAATCCCAACAAATGATCAAGCTGGCTGTGGGCTGTTCTCCCCCTCCTTCCCCCTTGGCCCTCCAGCGTGTCTTCTATGTTTCAGCTGTCAAAGGGAGCGGATGTAATTGCTCTGAATGGGAGCCATGAAAAAAGGGCTGGATCGTAGACCTCTCTTAAAAAGACTTGCTGGAGACTTGGGGACATGTGGAATGGAAGCGGGGCACCCCCCAAGTGTCACAGCTCAACGCTTAAAACCTTGCGGATCACCTTCCTTGACTTCTTTCCAGGACCTGTCATGGCCAACCGCTGTCAAATCAAACGATATGCAACATTCTCTTGTCAATTACTTTGTATGTTTCATACAGCTGTTCCTTCCCTTTGACAACTGAATCATAGCAAGTTCCGGCTGTCAAATATTTGACAGCCGGAACTGCGCACTTGTGCAACTGCAAAAAGCCAACAAATAACAATAATGTTTTTTTTAAGTTACAAAAATGAAATAATAATAATAATAATAATAATAATGATGATGAAAACACATATTCCAGCCTCATTTATACAAGTGTGTCTCCCACTCCCAAGTGACAACCCTTCCAACTTTGGTTGGTGTGTAACATGCGAGAGGACGGACTGGAGAAAGCTGACGAGAAGATGAACAGCTAAAGCCTGAATCTTAAATTATTCCATGGATGATATAAATGCAGGTTGCTTACCTGTAACTGTAGTTCTTCGAGTGGTCATCTATGCATTCACACATATGGGCTTTGCGCCTGCGCAGAGACCAGACCGGAACCTTCTCTAGCTAAGTGGAACGTTTTTGGCGGGAACCCCTCCCCCACGCTACCGCGCATGTCCATGGGGTTCCCGCCCTTACCTCAGTTTACAGGAGTCCGACGTTGTGCCCCCATAAACATGAGAGTAAAGAAAATAAAGTACATTCCACAATAAAAACAGTGTCATTTATAAGTCTCACACCACCAAGTGGGGATGGTGGGTGGGTTGTGTGAATGCATAGATGACCACTCGAAGAACTACAGTTACAGGTAAGCAACCTGCATTTCTTCATCGTGGTCTCTATGCATCACACATATGGGCGAGTAGCAAGCTGACATACCTTTGGAGGTGGGTTGGTGCATCATCCGAAGATCTCTGAAAGCACTGTCCTCCCAAATGAGCAGTCCTGCCTCGCACGGGTGTCCAAACTGTAGTGCTTGACAAACGTGGATGGAGTAGACCACGTTGCGGCTCTACAGACTTCAGTCAGTGGAACACCTCTGGTGAAGGCCACCGACGTTGAAACAGCTCTGGTGGAATGAGCTGTCACAGGTTTCACTAACTCTAATTTAGCAATAGAGTAGGCCAATTCTATTGTCTCCACTATCCAACGTGACAGTCGTTGGCAGGAGACAGGGAGTCCCTTAGAAGGCTCACCATAACAAATAAACAGTTGCTTTGTCTTTCTAAATGTCTCTGTCCTGTCTTTGTAAAAAGCAAGAGCCCTTCTTACATCCAGAGTATGCAAAGAAGACTCAAGAGGTGAAGTTGGATTAGGAAAGAAAGCAGGTAAAGTAATATGCTGGGACAGATGAAAAGTTGACACTACCTTAGGTAGGAAGGCTGGGTCTGTGCGTAGCACAACCTTGTCCTTATGAAAGATAGTGTATGGAACATCTATCCTAAGAGCTTTAAGCTCACTTGCACGTCTTGCCGATGTGATGGCTACTAAAAAGATTGTCTTTAAAGTTAGAAGCCTAAGGTCTGTCGAAGCCATGGGCTCGAAGGGTTTGCGTGTCAGAGCTTGCAGCACAACTGACAGGCTCCATGGCGGCACGATACTCTTCACAGTCGGTATCGTGTTCTTCAGACCTTTCAAAAATTTCTTGGTTGTTGGATGGGTAAAAGGTGTAAAACCATCTATACCCCGGTGAAAAGATGTAATCGCAGCTAGGTGTACTCTGATGGATGTGAGTTTGAGCCCCTGCTGGAAGAGAGTCAATAAATAATTGAGGATCAAGGATAAGTGGCAAGACTCTGGTGTATGGTTCTTTTCTGATGCAAAGTTCTGAAATCTTTGCCACTTTGCTGCATAAGCTTTCCTCGTGGAAGGCTTTAGTGCTGCCAATATAATGTGGTCCACAGTCAAAGCTCTGGTTCCAGAGGAGGAGTGGTTGCTATCCTCCATGCAGTCATCTTGAGGGTCGACAGATCTGCGTGTCGAACCCTGCCCTTGTGTCGAGACAGTAGCTTCGGTATCGACGGGAGCCTGATGTAATCCCCTCTCGATAACCGAAGGGCGTGAGAGAACCACGTCTGTCGAGGCCACCACGGTGTGATCAGGATGCAATTGGAGTTGTCCATCTGGATCTTGGCTAACACCCTTGTCAATAGTGGGAAGGGTGGAAATATGTACAGGAGATTTCCTCTCCAAGTCCTGGTGAAGGCGTCTCCTAGAGAGCACTTTCCTCTTCCTGCTCTGCTGCAGTACTTGGCACAAATTGCGTTGTCTTCGGTAGCGAAGACATCGACAACAGGACGGCCCCAGTACCGAAAAAGGCTTTCCCGCACTTCGACATCGAGTTCCCACTCGTGGTCGACATGGAAGGACCTGCTGAGAGAGTCCGCAATGATGTTTTCCTTGCCGGCTACATGGATCGCAGTCAGGTAAGTCCTTCTCTTTATGCACCAGTTCCATATTCTGAGTGCAGAACGGTTCAGGGGGTGTGATCTTGTTCCACCCTGTCTGTTGATGTATGCCACCACGGTAGTATTGTCCGTTGTGATCAAGACATTTCGGCCCTCGATCATCTGTGCAAATGCTTTTACTGCATTTTCTACTGCCAGGAGTTCGAGATGATTGATGTGATGTTCTCTCTGGGATCGAGGCCAACGACCTTGAGAGGTAAGGGAGTTGCAATGGGCTCCCCATCCTTCTAAAGATGCATCCGTTGTGATCGTTACCGTAGGCGCCTGTTGTTGGAACGGAACGCCTTCGAGAAGAGTCGACATCGAGAACCACCATTTCAGAGATGACCTCACTTGCTTCGGTATCGAAAGGTAAGTTCGCCGAGCATTGCGCCTGAGATCGAAAGTTCTCAAAAACCAGGCCTGCAATACCCTCATTCTGAGTCTTGCAAACCTGATGACTGCCGTAGTGGCTGCCATCAGGCCTAATAGTCTCTGAACTGTCCAAGCCGAAACTTTCCGGCGGCTCTCGGTATCGATGGCTAACTGCTGTAAAGTGTTCGCCCTGGTTGAAGGTAAGTATGCTCTCCCGTCTCGAGAGGATAGGGTTACCCCTATGAAGTCCAATCTCTGCTGTGGAGTCAAAATGGACTTTTCGTGGTTGACCCACAGTCCCAACGAATCCAACAGGTTGAGGGTGGTTAGTATATCCGACTGAAGCGCCTCGCTGTTGTCCGCTACGAGGAGCCAATCGTCCAGGTAAGGATAAACGTAAATGCCTCTCTGCCTTAGGTGGGCGCATACCACCGCCATGACCTTGGTGAAGACCCTCGGCGCCGTGGCCAACCCGAACGGAAGAACGGTGAACTGGTACTGGGATGCACCGATCGAAAACCGAAGGTAAGCTTGATGCAACTTCCTGATGGAGATGTGGAAGTACGCATCCTTCAGATCCACCACTGCGAACCAAACTCCTTTTTGTAGAAGCTGTAAAATAGAAGTAACCGTTGTCATACGGAACTTCCTCGGGGTGATGAACTTGTTTAGTTGTCTTAAGTCCATGATCGGTCGAAGACCTCCATCCTTCTTCGGGACCGTGAAGTACCGGGAGAAAAATCCCTGATTGAGTTCCTCTGCAGGTACGGGAGAAATGGCTCCCTTCGATAGTAAGGTCTGTACCTCGAGCAGCAGAGGAGGGGATGGAGTCGTTACTTTCACGCCGGAAAAAGGAGGAAGGGCATCGAGCTCGATGGCATAGCCCGAGTTGATGATAGTGAGCACCCAGGAGTCCGATGTTATTGACTCCCATTGATGGTAATGGGGTGCTAGGCGGTTCGCAAAAGGGAGTGGATCTGGGGCCGAAGAGTCAAACCCGCTGCTTCTTAGAGAAGTCAGGTTGTCTCTTGTCCAGCTGGAATCGGCTTTGGTAAGGTCTCTTCCTCTGCAACTGTTGTTGCTGCTGCCGAGGTTGAGGCTGGTATTGGGGTCGATGCTGTTGTTGCATCGGAGGTCTTGTCCATCTTCTCGGTCGGTACTGAGTCTGAGGAGGAGGAGCAGTAAACCCCATCTTCTTGGCTGTTGTTCTCGCCTTGTAAATAGAGTCCAGTGTCTCATCAGTCTTTGTATTAAATAGACCTTCGCCATCGAATGGCATGCTCTCTATCCTCCACTTTGTTTCCTGAGTAAGATTGGCTGATCTGAGCCAAGCGTGCCTCCTCAAAGAAATGGCCCCCATCATTGATTTTGAGTGGCAATCCACCTGGTGTCGAGCGGTAGACAATTGCTGCCTTGCTATGGCTGTGGCTTCGTTCTGAAAGACTCTTGCGAGCTCCTTTTTATCCTCAGGAAGATGCTCGCATAAGGAACCTATCTTTTCCCAAAGGAAAATCTGGTATCTCGCCATAGTTGCTTCGTACGCAGACGCTCTGATGCCCAAGGATGAAGACGAATAAACTCTTCTGGCAGTTTGGTCCAATTTTCTACCCTCTCTGTCGACAGGTGCAGAATGAGTCTTTTGTGACTGTCCTTGTGCCGATTCCACTACAATGGAATTCGGCTTAGGATGCTGAAGCAAAAACTGTGCATCCTCTTCCTTAACTCTATAGAGAGTTTCCAACCTCTTTGATGTTGCCTGTGTAACTGCAGGGGTTTTCCACGACAGTTGAGCCGTCTGTTTCAAAGCTTGAGGAATAGGAATGGCCAAACGTTGGTTCGTTGTCGATTGAAACACATCATAGATTGGGTCGACTACCGATTCATCTGTTTCCTGTATGTCGAGTCCCAATGCTCTGGACATCCTAAGCATATGGTCCGAAAAACGCACCATATCGTCCGACGGCGAGGAAGGATCGACATCTTCGATTACATCGTCCGGTGACGGAGCAGCTGGGACAACTGAATGTTCAGATTCAGAGTCAGAAGGATAGTTATCCTCTGGTGATGATAACGTCACCACTTGCAGGTCGTGTTGTTCCTCTTGCGGCAGCACAGTAGCAGATGCAACACGGTGTCGAGGCGTCGATACCGTCGACCTTAACTGAGCAGGAGGAGATGGCAAAGGTAACTGGCAGACTCTTGTTGTTGGAGGAGGTTGAACATAATATCCTTCCTGCGGGTAGTATCCTTGATCCCCTTGAAAAAATTGCTGAGGACGGTACCTTTCCCAATCATAAGTGCTGTATCTAGGCTGGGAATCAGAGTACTGTGATGCTCTGTCCCAATCGTTTCTTGAGGCCCGTCTTGGAGAAGGCTGTACAAGTTCTTGCGGCCTCATAGGTTGCCGCGCGGAGGCTACCGACACGGAATCTCGAATTTCACCCTCTGATAAACTTGGAGGGCATGTCGGTACCGTGGCCATCGGTACCGACATCGATCTCGATACCGAAGGTGACCTCGGTATCGACGTGGTCGGCGCGGCAGGAGGTGTGGAATGGCTCCTGGCCGATTCCCGCGGTCGAGGTGACGGTACGGAGGATTTCTCCGCGTCCCTCTTTTTCTTCTTCTTCTTTTTCTTCTCCGGCTCAGAAGAAGATATCAGAGTTCCGGCTTTCTTAGAGATTTTTTTAGCCATCGAACTCGATAAAGACCGACCAGGCGTGAGGGGTATCTCAGCCCTATTTGCTCTGGTCTGCACTTCAGTGCTATGGTCTGACGGTTTTTCCGTAACAGTCTTTGTAACTGCCGTTTTACGGGCAACAGACTTATGAACCGCCGTTCTTTCCATCGAAGGGGCCTCTGTGGCCTTGAGAGCCTTCTCCCAAAGTACGGAGCGGAGTCGGTCTGCTCGGTGTTTTCTGGTCTGTTTGGTAAAAGACATACAATGGTGGCAGGTCTCTACCACATGTCCCTCTCCCAAACAGACAATGCACAAAGAATGGCCGTCAGACAGAGGGAGCTTAGCTCCACACTTGACGCACTTTCTAAATGGTGCTTTGATTGCCATAAAAGCCTCACACGACCGAAGTCGCTGAGGAGAAATCTAACTACAAAAAACTTTTTTTTTTTTTTTTTTTATATAGATAAAGAGAGAAAAAGGACGAAAAAGAAGAAAGCTGAAGAAAAGGTAAGTTAGAAAATATTTTAAACAGATTTAACAGAGAAAATGCTAGAGGTAAAGTTATTCGGTCTAGGCACAACGGCGGACGACGAAGAACTGAGGTAAGGGCGGGAACCCCATGGACATGCGCGGTAGCGTGGGGGAGGGGTTCCCGCCAAAAACGTTCCACTTAGCTAGAGAAGGTTCCGGTCTGGTCTCTGCGCAGGCGCAAAGCCCATATGTGTGATGCATAGAGACCACGATGAAGAACCATGCGTTGCTGGTTAAATTGTATGAACTTCTCAGGCAGTTTCAGCTGTGGGGCGATACAGAAATAGAATGAACGGCTGTGTGATGCCAGGAAGCTGCCCTGTGTTAGGGTCTTACCAGGAGGAAGTTATACAGATAAACGGTCCAAGCAGCCAGGAGTACAACCGAAGGAGCTTTTCGGCATGAGAGGAAGGCTGTACCCAAGAGTTGGACCTGGCTGTGAGTGAGTTTGGCTGGGGTGGACGCTTGGGGAATTTCACCTAAGGTTAAAAATAGAAAGCCATTAAGAGGCCTCACCGTCCTTTGAGTCCTTAAGAATTGTCAGTCAGCATTCTTTTGAAAACCCCGAAGTAAATAGTAGCATTCCCCTGTGTACAAACCGACTTGTTAAATAGTTCATCTTGTCTCTGGTGCTGCTGCCCATCTCTCACCTCTTAAGCCTCACTAGGAGGTTTTAAAGTCTTTTAAGAGAATGGCTGGCAGCAGAACAGGAGAAAACTGTAGAATTATGAGTTATAGTGGCCCTGAATTCTGAGTTATAGTGGCCCTGAATTCTGAGTTATAGTGGCCCTGAAATATAAACATTACTTTAAAAACTCACAGGTAGGGTCATTTCCCCATAGGTAGTAGATGTTAGCAGTGGGATACCCCAACTGTAGTTTGAGGCCTCCTCCCACAAAAGCCTGATTTTCCCTTCATGCCTCTCCTATGTTGCTCTTTAGATTCAGCTCCTTGAGACAGGGAACTTTTTGTGACTCAGTGAAGCACCATGCCCACGGACAGCGTTATTTAAATGACAACAATAACAAAGCTTAGGAGGGTAGAGCATTATATGGGGCCTGGACCTCCTTATTTGTGGGGAGAATGACTGACACAACAGAGCTCTATGGA
Source organism: Elgaria multicarinata webbii (assembly GCF_023053635.1). NCBI lineage: Eukaryota > Metazoa > Chordata > Lepidosauria > Squamata > Anguidae > Elgaria > Elgaria multicarinata. The sequence continues at coordinate 118,770,336 of NC_086176.1, read as the reverse complement.
ATGCAGACCTAATGGAACATTAGTTCTCTGCATATGGAATAAGGCCTGCCCATGCCCTGAGATCTTCAGGGGAGGCCCTTCTCTTGGTCCTGCAACCATCCCAGGTATGCCTGATGGGAACGCGGGAGAGGGCCTTGTCGGTGGCTGCTCCAAGGCAGTACATGTGAAAAGGACCTAGGTGTCCTAGTGGATCACAAGCTGAATATGAGCCAGAGGTGCAATGCTGCAGCTAAGAAAGGTAATGCGATCTTGGGCTGCATTAATAGAAGCACAGTGTCCAGATCACAGGAAGTAATAACCCTGCTCTATTCTACATTACTCAGGCCACATTTGGAGTACCTTGTCCAGTTCTGGGCGCCCATATTAAGAAGGGTGTTGACAGAGGCCTTCAAGAGGCAGCTGGACAACCACCTGTCAGGGATGCTTTAGGGTGGATTCCTGCATTGAGCAGGGGGTTGGACTCGATGGCCTTGTAGGCCCCTTCCAACTCAGCTATTCTATGATTCTATGAACTGGGCATGTTTAGCCTGGAGAAGAGAAGATTGAGGGGACACATGTGAGCACTCTTCAAATACTTAAAAGGTTGTCACACAGAGGAGGGCCAGGATCTCTTCTCGATCCTCCCAGAGTGCAGGACACGGAATAACGGGCTCAAGTTAAAGGAAACCAGATTCCAGCTGGACATCAGGAAAAACTTCCTGACTGTTAGAGCAGTACGACAATGGAATCAGTTCCCTAGGGAGGTTGTGGGCTCTCCCACACTCGAGGCCTTCAAGAGGCAGCTGGACAACCCTCTGTCAGGGATGCTTTAGGGTGGATTCCTGCCTTGAGCAGGGGGTTGGACTCGATGGCCTTGTAGGCCCCTTCCAACTCTGCTATTCTATGATTCTATGAAACCGAAGGGTGTCCACAGAAGAGTGGCCAGGATAGTGAAGGGTCTGGAAACCAAGACCTTTGAGGAACCACTGAAAGAGCTGGGTATGTTTAGCCTGGAGAAGAGAAGACTAAGAGCAGTCTTCAAATTCTGAACGGCAGTCATGCAAAACAAGGAGCAATCCTGTTCTCTGTTGCTCCAGACAACAAGCCTGTAACTAATGGGAGGGAATTGCAAGGAAGCAGATTTCAGCCTCTCATTAGGAGAAACTTCGTAACCATGAGAGCTGTTGAGCAGGGGACCAGGCTGCCTTGGGAGGCGGTTCCCCTTTCCTGGAGGTATTTCAGCAGAAGCTGGACGGCCATCTGTCAGGGATGCTGAAGCTGCACCCTGCAGTGCAGAGCCCGCTTTGAGCAAGGGGTTGGACTATATGATCTCCAAGATACCTTCCAGCTCTATGATTCTATGACATTGGAATCCAGTGCTAAAAGGGCTGAACTAAAGGTGGAGTATTCCAAGGTCACTGGGAGCTCATCTACACCAAGCAGGATATTCCACTATGAAAGTGGTACCCTATTTCTTCGATTCTAAGACACACATTTTTCCCCATATAAACATCTCTAAAAATGGGGTGCGTCTTAGAATCGCGGGTGTGTCTTAGGTTTTTTTTTTTTCTGTTGGCGGTACTGAAATTAGTGTGTGTCTTACAATTGATGGCGTCTTACAATCGAAGAAATACTATATAAAAGGCAGGATCCACACGACTGCTTTATAGCAGTATTGAAGTGCACTGACAACTGTTGGGGCCCAGGACACATGCCATATACCGCTTTCATACCACTTTCACAGTGCAATATCCTGCTTGGTGTAGATGAGCCCTTAGTAAACACGGTGCTTACAGTGGTAAGTACAGCTCCTTACCAAGGAGACCATTGTCTCTACTCCGTACCTAATGTTTGCTCAAGCAGAGCAAGGGAATCAAGAGTTTGTGGCTTTGCAAACGCTGATAAACAACTACTCCTCCCTTACTCATATATTCCTACTACTGCAAACCCTTACAACCATATGCAGCTTAGGCATTCAAGCTAGAAGCTAGGAAATAGTCCCCGCATTGCACAGAGGAGATGGCATACTACAGAACCCTTTGGCATGATATTCCCAACAGCTTTAATACTCTGGGTGGGTATCATGCAGGGTGGGGGAAATCCCTTCCCTTTCATAGATGGCAACTCTGAATAGCACAAGGCGAGCTGATAGGAATGGAACTGCAGCTGATCTGAAAGATTTGGGCGAACGCCATTTGACATAAATCCAGAGCGATTAGCACAATCCATCCAATTAACGTCACCCGAAGTCAAAGGCTGGGTCACCTTTGGTTGATCCACATCTTGGACGGTTGCCTCTCTCCGTGGCACTGAGCTCACATTCTCACCCTCCCATAATCGGGAAGATAACACAATTAGTGGCAGTGACATGGGACACGTTGAAGCCACTTCCAATCAATTTTATTGCTGGCATATTCTCTCGCTTGCTCCACATAATAAACCACAGAGTTCATAAATGCTACTATAAGAATGCAGGCAATGACATCCCCTCTGTCTTTCTTCTCCCCTTGTGGAACAGCTATTAAACATCTGCTGCAATTTAATTATTTGTTTGTTTTACTCTGAATTCAGCCTAGCTAGGCAGAACGGAAAGACTCCTGCCAACCTGGATGAGAAACGCCCCCTGTTCTGCTCCTCAAAATTACTCCGTCTCAGCCATCCTGAAGAACCAATTCCTAACAACTGCTTTTCAGAACCAACCTGCTCTCACCCAGCACCAAGGAGGATCCTGCTAGTAAGAGGGTGTTTAAGACCCATTCTCCCTGCAGGGGCGGGCGTAGGTGGGAGAAAGGGACTTAAGCACCCTATTACCAGGGGCATCTTCCTTCATGTCCCATGGGGAGCACCCTAGGGGGCTGCCCCAATTGGGGATCCATTCACACACACACACACCCGGGACCCCTCCTCCAACCCATAAAAAAGGGGTTATGTCCCAGGTTGGAGAAATGTTCCTTGCCTTTTCAAGGAATGTTTGATGGATCTTAGGGTTCTATTTAAAATCTTAGGGTTCTATTTAAAAAAATAATAGATCCTGCAAGCCTGAAGTCTGCCCACGTCTGCTGTATAGGAACCAGAATGCGTATTAACCCAGAAAACAGCCCTGGACCAAATCAGCTTTCTCTTTGCCTGACTTTTTTTGTTTAAGGCTTACAACTTAGATTAGTCAGCAAAAGAGAGAGAAGTAATTGGATTTATTGAGCCTTCTGTTTTGGAAACAAATGGCACAGGCTTCATCTGACAAATGTAGAATTAAATCTACACAAGCACCAACGTGAGGAGTAATAACGACCAGCCTGGGTAGAATGACCAGGAGCAGGGAAGGAGCCAGAGAAAAAATGTGAAGCTGTTCAACAGTTCTCTGACTCCAGCCTCTCAATAATAAAGATTCACATCGAAAATCCCTCTCTCTCTCTCTCTTTCTCTCTGACCGGGTTCACACAACATGCTAACCCAGCCCATTGGGGGTTGTTGCTGGGTTATTGTGTTATCTGAACACAGCATGTTTACAGCAAGGTGGGTTATCATGTTGGCTGAACGCAGCACTTTTCCCACAGGGTTGTGTGAACCCAGCACGATTTCTGCAGGGCTGCTCATTAAACATGCAACGTGGCTTGTTAATCAGCCTGAAAACCATTACAAGCCATGGCTTCCGAAGGTGGATCGTTCGAGAAAAATAAACCACACTGCATGATTAACACGCCACCCTACGGAAAACGCGCTGTGTTCAGACAACATGATAACCCACAATGGGTTAGCAGGGTTGTGTGGGTCCTGGGCAGCATAGCGGGAAGGAGCCCTGCCCAGGCCCGTGGAGAGACGGCCGGAGGAGACTAGATGGACCAAAGGCCCAACTCCGATTAAGGCAGCCCCCTGCGCCTGTACGCCCGTTGGGTTTGTAGGGCTGAGAGTGAAATAAATGCCTCCCTCACCTGTTTGCCAAACACGAGCTCATTTTGCTGTTCAGGGGGGAATCCGCACGTCGTACCGAGACCGCTTCTAAGCGACCCCAGTGCGACGTGAAAGTGATCATGTAACTTGCCTTTGGAAGAGCCGAGGAAGAGGCGTCCTTGCCGCCGCCGCTGCCCACCGACCTCCTCGCTCGCTGGGACGGAGAGCTCAGGGGAAGAAGGCGGGGTGGAGAGCTTCTTCCGCTCTCCACCCCGCCTTCTTCTGCCGAGCTCTCCGAGCCGGCCGGTAAGGAGGGAGTTGGGTGGCGCCGGCGCCGCAAGGATGCTTCTTCCTCGTCTCTTTTACAGGCAAGTTACACTATCATTTTCGGGGTGCACTGGGGGCGGATGGCAGCGCCCTGAGAATGATGTGCGGATTCCCCCCAGGGCTCACTTGTCGAGTAAACACAGTGGCCCAAGCCCCAAAACATCCCCCGTGCCACGTTGGCCCCTCGAGGGCCAAAACCGCTTAGCAGCACGCGTCTTCTGGCTCAGCGTTCCACCACCCACAACCTCATCACCCAGAATAGATTGAGCAACTCAGCAGCAGCCGGGTCAATAGCACTAATGGGATTTAATGGTCCACTGGCAGGTCTCAACTGTGTTTGGCAAAAGACGGTCAGGGTAATTTGACGGGAGGAGGGCCAGACTGCAGGGCAGCTGGGTGGCCATTGGGAAAGCCAGGGAGGGGACCCCCGCCCCTTTGGAAGGAGAGGAGAAGCCTCCCTAGCTAAGGGCAAGGAAAACGGCACAACCGCCGGTACAAAAGCAACCTTCTCCTTCGACCACACGTAGGACTCTGTGAAGCCCACCAGCTCAGCACGGGCAGATTGCTTGAAACCGACAAACACATTTTTTTCCTGCTTTATGTCTCCTTTGACTGAACGATTGCCTGCCTGCCACAGCTTCATTTGGCTGAGTGCGAAGGTTTGGTCTCCGTAAAAGACTCGGCAACGTTGTTCCCTCTTATTATTAGGCGCCTGTGCAATTTATCTGTGTTTGCCGCTGTGTGAGAGACGGCGATATGTTTCGGTGCAACTGTGTGCTTGCAGTTGCTAAATATTTAATCGGATTAAACAGCATTAGCCGACATTTTCTGTACTGTTAATGGATCCCATCTGATACCAATTTGAGCACAAGGAGGGTCAAAAGCACTGTTATCCAACGCCAGGCCTTCCTTCCCTAGTTTGTATTACAGTGCTTTAAGTTGGGGGTCTTGGGTAAACAAGCAACGACCTTCTAGATTTTTTGGACTGTAAGCATCAGGAAGCATCATGAGACTCATAAGAACATCAGAAGTGCCCTGAGGCTGGGTCAGACCCAGGGTCCATCTAGTCCAGCACTCTGTTCACACAGGGGCCAGCCAGCTGTCGACCAGGGACCCACAAGCAGGACACAGTGCAACAGCACCCTGCCACCAGCAACTGGTGTAAGCTTACTGCCTCAGATGCTGGAGGTAGCACACAACCATCAGGGCTAGTAGCCATTGATAGCCTTCTATAGAGTTCCTCTCTATTCGGCCCTGGTTAGGCCTCATCTAGAGGATTGCGTCCAGTTCTGGGCTCCACAATTCAAGAAGGACGCAGACAAGCTGGAGCGTGTTCAGAGGAGGGCAACCAGGATGATCTGGGGTCTGGAAACAAAGCCCTATGAAGAGAGACTGAAAGAACTGGGGGCATGTTTAGCCTGGAGAAGAGAAGATTGAGGGGAGACATGATAGCACTCTTCAAATACTTAAAAGGTTGTCACACAGAGGAGGGACAGGATCTCTTCTCGATCCTCCCAGAGTGCAGGACACGGAATAACGGTCTCAAGTTAAAGGAAGCCAGATTCCAGCTGGACATCAGGAAAAACTTCCTGACTGTTAGAGCAGTACGACAATGGAACCAGTTGCCTGGGGAGGTTGTGGGCTCTCCCACACTAGAGGCCTTCAAGAGGCAGCTGGACAACCATCTGTCAGGGACGCTTTAAGGTGGATTCCTGCATTGAGCAGGGGGTTGGACTCAATGGCCTTGTAGGCCCCTTCCAACTCTGCTATTCTATGATTCTATGATTCTCCAGGAATTGATCCAACCCCCTTTTAAAGCCATCCAAATGGGTGGCCGTCGCTACATCTTGTGGTAGTGAGTTCCCTAATTTAACTATGCGCTATGTGAAGAAATGCTTCCTCTTCTGCAAAGGCTGTCTGTCGCGCTGGGACAGACTCACATCAAAATAAGTTTTCCAGTAGAATCCGGGGGGGGGATTATTGTTGGGTCTGTGCTGTTCAGTGTATTCTTTGATGATGCAGGAGTGGGCAGCTGTGATGTAGTGGTAATTTTTTTAAGTGCAGGCCTCCGTAGCCTTGCCCCCGAGGTCAGTCCAAAAATACAGGCAGCTGTGTTGAGTGTGTGTCTGCGTTTGTGTCAGTAAGAACTCTAAATAAATAAATAAATACTTCTCCCAGGCATTTTAACAGCATTTAACAACGTTACATTTGTTTTTAATGGACCTCAGAATTGTTGTTTTTACGTTTCTGATGGTTTTTAAAATTTTGTATACTTTTTAATGTTTGCCATTTTTGGCTGTTGTGAACCGTGTAGTTGGCAGGGTAAGAAGGCGGATTGAGAGACTAGCTCTGGTTACTTTAATTATCTTTAATTATCTTTAATTATCTTTAATAATTCTTATCTGTGTCTGGGATGCTCGACGTTTCGGATTAGAAATAATCCTTCTTCAGGAGCTACAATCAATCAGATTGACACGGTTTTAAAACTTATTTACAAAACTAAACTCACATGGGATACAACACCTATGGTATTCTTAACATTTCAATGGCGGTTTATTGCCTAAACAATCAATATATATATATATATATATATATATATATATATATATATATATTGTAATTTGATTCATAGTTTTATAAGAAATTTTAATTAAAAAAAAAAACATTCTCACAAAGTGCAGCAAATGATTTTTACTAGAGCATTAAACATGAACCACAGTCATTATCACACTAAAATTCTTGCTGCACTTTGTGAGAATGTTTTTTTAAAAATTTAAAATTTCTTATAAAACTATGAATCAAATTATATATATATATATATATATATATATATATATATATCCTCTAAATTTGATTGTATAGGCAATAAACCGCCATTGAAATGTTAAGAATACCATAAGGTGTTGTATCCCATGTGAGTTTGGTTTTGTAAATAAGTTTTAAAACTGTGTTAATCTGATTGATTGTAGCTCCTGAAGAAGGATTATTTCTAATCCGAAACGTCGAGCATTCTAGACACAGACAAGAATTATTAAAGATTTTATCATTTTTATCGGCACCAGAGCTAGTCTCTCAATCCGCGCCTGTTGTGAACCGCCCAGAGAGCTTCGGCTGTTGGGCGGTATATAAATGTAATTAATAAATAATTAAATAAATAAATAAAATAAAATAAAGGAGCTATGCTGAACACCTTGGAGAGCACCTTTAGAGTTCTGGCTGGTTTGGTCTGAAACCCGGAATGGGTTCACCGCCTCCACTGGACACGTCCCCAAACAGCTCAAGACCACCGGCTCAAGCTTTCCCATATGTTATTTTACAGGTATAGATGCAAATTTAGGAATAATGACTATAAATATCTAAACAATCTACCTCACCATAGTGGGAAGACTGGGACCAGGTGATAGGTGTGCCTCCTCAGTCTCCGGTCCAGGTGCTAAATAAAGAAGGAAACTTTCAGGACCCTGGGGTTCTTTATCGTTAAACTCGTCTTACTTGATGGCACTCCACTTGCAATGGAGGCTGCTTTCAAAAAGAGGACGATGTTCTGATAGCCCTTCAAACAGAGGACTGTCCTCTGTAAAGGAGAACACAGGGCCAGCCAAGGATTGATCTGGAGGCAAGAGAATGCCTCCAAAGGATTTATTTGCACATCTGTTTGCAAAAGAGTTATGAAGATACTGAGAATCTGGGAGCCATCCCCCCTCCGTAGCATTTTATCTTTCTTTCTTTATTACATTTTTATACCGCCCAATAGCCGAAGCTATCGAGACCTTTCTTCCCAAATGGACCTTTTCCTGCAAGAGCAACGGCTTCTCCTGTTACATGCAGCAACCCCTCTCTCACAACTGCATGTGCCAAGATTCAAGGACACGCTCACCGTTAAACTGGGCGGGTGTGGGTGTGTGAGCACTCGGACAAAATAGAAAGAAGACATTTTGCGCTCAGGAGATTATTAAACCGGCAGTTACTACAGTATCTGCAATTACTCATTCATTCGGCACTGCATGATAAGATATGAACCGCCCAGAGAGCTTCGGCTATTGGGCGGTATAAAAATGTAATAAATAAATAAATAAATATGAATAAATGCCAAGTTCTACATCTAGGAAATAGAAACTAAAGGCACAGTTACAAGATGGGGGATACTTGGCTCAGTAATACTACAAACAAGAAGGATCTTGGAATTGTTGTAGATCGCAAGCTGAATATGAGCCAACAGTGTGATATGGCTGCAAGAAAGGCCAATGCTATTTTGGGCTGCATTAATAGAAGTATAGCTTCCAAATCACGTGAGGTACTAGTTCCTCTCTATCTGGCCCTGGTTAGGCCTCATCTAGAGTATTGCGTCCAGTTCTGGGCTCCACAATTCAAGAAGGATGCAGGCAAGCTGAAGCGTGTTCAGAGGAGGGCAACCAGGATGATCAGGGGTCTGGAAACAAAGCCCTATGAAGAGAGACTGAAAGAACTGGACATGTTTAGCCTGGAGAAGAGAAGATTGAGGGGAGACATGAGAGCACTCTTCAAATACTTCAAAGGTTGTCACACAGAGGAGGGCCAGGATCTCTTCTCGATCCTCCCAGAGTGCAGGACGCGGAATAATGGGCTCAAGTTACAGGAAGCCAGATTCCGGCTGGACATCAGGAAAAACTTCCTGACTGTTAGAGCAGTGCGACGGTGGAATCAGTTACCTAGGGAGGTTGTGGGCTCTCCCACCCTAGAGGCCTTCAAGAGGCAGCTGGACCACCCTCTGTCAGGGATGCTTTAGGGTGGATTCCTGCACTGAGCAGGGGGTTGGACTCGATGGCCTTGTAGGCCCCTTCCAGCTCTGCTATTCTATGATTCTATGATGACAGGCCATTGGAAGCAAAATGACAAAACAACCAGGATCAGAAAACTCAGCCCTTCACAGAGGAAAGGAAGGAGCATTTCATGGAGATTACAAAGATCTCCGGCATCAGGTTCACTCACTGAGCACTTGCCAAGTTTTATGATTTTGCAGGAGCAACAATACTTGGGAAAGAGTCAAAGAGTCGGGCACAACACGGGGTCTAAAGCATCACTGAATGCTTTGAGCTGCTCGGGCCAACCTGCCCTGAAAGGAAAACACCCTCAGGCAATCACCCAGCCTCGGATCGCCCAGGGACTGTTAGCACCTCCCTCCTGGCCCACGTCTGCAACCACTGAGTGGGAGGAGAGCCTGCTGGACCACCACAGTCAGATGCAGAAAAAAAAATGGGGGGGGGGAGGGCAGAACATGCTGAGAGCTTGGCCCCCACCCCCCGCCCATGCCAGTCTGCAAGAAAACCTTTCCCAACTATAAGACCCCACTAGATCTTCTGTGCAGCTCCTTAGCAAAGTTACAGGGTTAGGCAAAGTTACAGGAAGCCAGATTCCGGCTGGACATCAGGAAAAACTTCCTGACTGTTAGAGCAGTACGACAATGGCACCAATGACCTAGGGAGGTTGTGGGCTCTCCCACACTAGAGCCCTTCAAGAGGCAGCTGGACAACCATCTGTCAGGGATGCTTTAGGGTGGATTCCTGCATTGAGCAGGGGGTTGGACTCAATGGCCTTGTAGGCCCCTTCCAACTCTGCTATTCTATGATTTGATCTGACTCAATTTGGGGCAAGGCTCATCAGTATTAGAAACTCTCTCTCTCTATAACTCTTTTAGGAGTTACATGTGACATAAAGAAACACTTTAATATATGTTTTAACCTGTTGGTTGTTTTATTGTGGTTTTAATTTTTGTGAACCACCCAGAGAGCTTCGGCTATTGGGCGGTATAAAAATGTAATAAATAAATAAATAAATAAATAAATAAATAAATAAATAAATAAAATATTTCCTCTGGTCAAGTATATTCCTTATGTTGTTCTAACTTGAATCAGATTGTGCTTAACGTAATATTTCTAACAATCAGAACCCTTGAACTCAGCACTAGAGTATAAAGGGAGAGAGTGCTTCTGAACGTGCGCAGAGTACTACTCAATAACCAATACAAACCTGAATGGGCATGAGATTAGGAGGCAAACGCATCCAGAGATGATGTTCAGAGAGGCCTGATCCCGAGCGCCTCCTATTTCAAGAAGTTACCACCACGCTGAATGTGTTGCTGTCAGTTATCACAGCCAAACTTCTTACTCTGCTTTTTTCTTTTTGAATTCACCTTTGAGCCGACGCGGAGTCTGAAGTTGCAGCAATTAAGCACTGGAGAGGTGTGTGTGTGTGAACCCTGCCTCAGCAGACAACGTGAATTCTGGCCCCTTCCTACCTCGACACCTTATGCATGCGGGGGGGGGGGGACATGTTCCCCCTCCCTCCCCCACTGTTCCACATACACTGGGCTACAAAACTGTCTCTCCCAGGAAACTGACTTCCTGCCTGCGGAAATTTGTGCTGGCTGGCTGGATGCGGCCGCTCCTAGTCTCAGGTCTCAGCAAGGAGCAGTCCCAGAACTCACAGGGGCGGTGTGGGAATTCTAGCCAGCCCATCCAACTTCAGGTTTCTTCGGTGGGATAAAAATAATTCTCCTGCGTCAGCTCCATCACTCGATTCCTCCGCGAATCTTTCTCTTCTCTCGTTAAGACAATTCCCCACCGAGGCCATCAAATTAAGCAGAGCCAAGGGGAAAAAGGGCGAGCGTTTGGACCGTGTGCTAAAGCAGGTGCCTCGAGCAACTCTTCCTGGAGGTCACTGCTTCCCTCAACCTACAAGGGGACAGTCCATCCTCTGATTTGATTGGATTTATTACATTTATATACCACCCCATAGCCAAAGCTCTCTAGCACATTACAGCACCAGGAACAAAGGCTGTTCCGGAGACGGGTGTTTATAGGAGGATCAAGTGCTTCCAGAGCCCATGGAACTGGGAAAGCACCTCCAGGTGATGCATTACCTTACTCGTCTAGTAAAGGGGACGGGTTCCGTTCCCAAAAAGAGAGGTGTCAGGGCTGCCTCTTGCTTGGAAGCCAAGCCTAGGGACCCTCGAGTCCTGCCCTCGAATGCAATGCCAGGGGACTAGCTGTGATGAGTGACCTGTAAAGGGGAGGGTTCTCTGTACATATTCAGAGGTATTCGCCTTTATTATGCCAACAAAATGTTTGAAAGCTGTGTCACAACACGGCAAACAGGTTCCAGGGCTGGGCTCCAGTGACCCTTGGCTCAAACAGAGCCCTGAGTGGCTTGTCCCAGGATGGGCAGCGCAATCAGTAAGATAAAACCCCTGGCTTTAGCTAAACCCCACCCCCACCTCATCTCGAACTAGCAGGAAACGGTCAAGTCAGAATAGCCTTCCCCAGTCTCGTGTCAGGATCAGGTACTAGGGATGAGTGCTTACAGGACCCAGGTCCACGCTCAAAGGGCTGCTCTGCTGCAGAGTGCTGGCAGAACTCAGGCCCTGGCCAGCACCAGTTCATGGTGGGTTGATTCAGTGCAGCTGGGAGCAGCTAGAGTCAGGGCTATTTCAGACCCACACTGTGACACCAGGTTTTGCCACAGCAACACCGTTTCTGTGGTGCTTGGCGCCTGTTCCCTGATGCCTTGTTTGTTCCTGACCTCGGACTGCTCTTTGGACTACGCTCTTGCTAGTGTCTCTGCCACGCCTTGTCTGTTCCTGACCTTGGACTACGCCACTTTGTGGTTATACCAGTAAACCGCTCTATCCTAAACAGCTTGTGTGCGGGTTAGTCTTTGTACACCTTTGCTCTCCTGGGTCCCAGCACTCAGTCTGTGCTCCAAGCCGCCTACGTCCCGAACTACTACACCTCATGTCCTCCAGATCATAGAATTATAGAATAGCAGAGTTGGAAGGGAACTACAAGGCCGTCGAGTCCAACCCCTTGCTCAATGCAGGAATCCACCCTAAAGCATCCCTGACAGATGGTGGTCCAGCTGCCTCTTGAAAGCCTCTAGTGTGGGAGAAGAGCCCACAACCTCCCTAGGTAACTGGTTCCATTGTCATACTGCTCTAACAGTCAGGAAGTTTTTCCTGATGTCCAGCTGGAATCTGGCTTCCTGTAACTTGAGCCCCTTATTCCGTGTCCTGCACTCTGGGAGGATCGAGAAGAGATCCTGGCCCTCCTCTGTGTGACAACCTTTCAAGTATTTGAAGAATGCTATCCTGTCTCCCCTCAATCTTCTCTTCTCCAGGCTAAACATGCCCAGTTCTTTCAGTCTCTCTTCATAGAGCTTTGTTTCCAGACCCCTGATCATCCTGGTCGCCCTCCTCTGAACACGCTCCAGCTTGTCTGCGTCCTTCTTGAATTGTGGAGCCCAGAACTGGACGCAATACTTTAGTTGAGGCCTAACCAGGGCCAAAAAGAGAGGAACCAGTACCTCACGTGATTTGGAAGCTGTACTTCTATTAATGCAGCCCAAAATAGCATTTGCCTTTCTTGCAGCCATATCACACTGTTGGCTCATATTCAGATCTGTTACCCTACCCTGTGCCTGTTTGCTTTCTCTTCCCCTCCTTATTGTTTTATTATGGTTTTATTAGAATGTAAGCCTATGCGGCAGGGTCTTGCTATTTACAGTTTTACTCTGTACAGCACCATGTACATTGATGGTGCTATATAAATAAATAATAATAATAATTATAATAATAATGTTAGACTGCAATGCCCATCCTTCCCAGCCAGCATGGGAATGATAGGAGCTGTAGTCCAACACATCTGGAGGGCACCAGGTTGGGGAAGGCTAGAATACTTGCTTTGAGTCTGCTGTTTCCCCCTTCATCTCCTTAGCATCGTTGCGCTATTTCAGCTCGTGTATCTTTTCACCTGGAGTGCTACTATGCCAGCAAAATTTCCCGTCCCCTACATTTTCCTTTCCCCTTCAGTTCTTTATTTAAAAAAAACTATTTCTGCGCAAACACAATAGTATGACAGCCTGAAAGTGCGCCATTACAGTAAAACAACACACTATACTTTCTCCTAAGATCATGTTAAACAATATAAGTGAAGAGAAAGTATTACAATTGGTTTTTGGAGAAGTTTGTGGTCAATGTTGGCATGGCAACTGGAAGGTGACATTGTTCTGGTCAGGAAACCTAGACACACCTACTCAGGAGTAAGAGAACCAGAGAGTTGAATGGGACCGAGTCTGGGCACGGGTGGAGGCCTTGCTCGCCTTCTCTGTGGGGTGTTTGGGTGCCCTCTCTCCCTCCCCCTCCAAGGTTGAGCGGAGAACTGCCCCGGCCTCCTCTTCTGTCAGCAAGACCACCCTTCAACACACAGGCCCCCAACAAAAAACAGAATGGTCCGATATAGCGCAAGGACAGCAATACATGGGATAGAGGAGCAGCTTTATTGCGCATGGAGGGGAGAAATCGGACTTTCCCCGTTCCAAAATACGATGAAAACCAGAGGGGAAGAGGCGAGATGAGCGCAGGACTGGGGCGACGTCATGTGAGGACCGCGATGCAAAAAACACATACAAGGCATGGCGAGAGTGCGATAAATCGCTGGAGTGATGGAGCTCCAAGTTCTGTTTTTCTAAATACGTAACTATTCTTGTTTCATCTTTTTGCCCCTGAGAAAGCTTTGCCTATCTATCCAGGGATCCAACCAAGAAGTGGAAAACCTGCAACTCTGGAGAGGATATAGAGGAGACTCGTGCTGTATGCCCAACAGTTGAGTTAAATAGGGGGGGAAAGTGTCCGTTTGACTCCTGACGGTTGTGTAAAGGAAGCCAGTGGGCACTGGCAATTGTCTGGACAAGACACCAGCACTCAGCCTCTTCACATCATAAATCATCTTAATAAAAACTGTTTTATCTGCTGCACCTGTCCCCCGTTTAATGGTTTTACTGTTCTGTTAATTTTATGATGAGGATATACATCCTCTTTACAAAGCAAACCAAAGTGTCTTTAAGGACACTAAACACAACAGTAAGTTGGACTGTCAGCGGTCCGTGACCCCCCAAAGATTGAAACTTAAACATCTAGTTCCCTGCAGTAAAACATTTGTCAGCAATTTACTCCAAGTTGTCATGTCACAAATGGAAAACCTTGTTTTTTCAATGAACAAACAATCAAAAATCTTATACGGGGCAAACCAGCGCTGCAGGTAGGGCACTGTGCCCACTGGACACACTCTGGCACCAACCCCACAAGAAAAACTTCCTGACTGTTAGAGCAGTACGACAATGGAATCAGTTCCCTAGGGAGGTGGTGGGCTCTCCCACACTGGAGGCCTTCAAGAGGCATCTGGACAACCATCTGTCAGGGATGCTTTAGGGTGGATTCCTGCATTGAGCAGGAGGTTGGACTCAATGGCCTTGTAGACCCTTTCCAACTCTGCTATTCTATGATTCTATGAGTCAGAACATTGGTCTATCTAGTCAATGACCTAGGGAGATGGTGGGCTCTCCCACACTAGAGGCCTTCAAGAGGCAGCTGGACAACCATCTGTCGGAGATGCTTTAGGGTGGATTCCTGCATTGAGCAGGGGGTTGGACTCGATGGCCTTGTAGGCCCCTTCCAACTCTGCTATTCTATGATTCTAAGCATTCAAAGCCACCAAAAAATGTGCTGACAAACCACATACCAGTGGTACTTGGATGTTTATATAGAGCCAGACAGCCTTAAAAGCAGAACACAGGGCAGAATTGGGTGCCTGGCAGGCAACGCCTTCCTTTCCAATTGCTGACACAGGCGCTGACACAAGCACTAACAGCTTTATGGAGCTCAGCCAGCAAACAAAGAAACCCTCCACTGAAACCTGTGATGATTAAAGGTTAAGCCAACGGTTCACCTCCCATGCTCAACAATGCCTCCAGAGAAAAGCCCTCTGGAACGCACGCTCATCGTTTGCTAAACTGAATTAATTACACTTGCCCAGGTATCGCAGGCAAAGTAAACATCAGCCAGACACTTTAAAAAGAGGCCAAAGCTGGACCGTCCAATGGAAAAAGCTACAAGCATTCAAGAAAGCTATAAAGACTGATCTCTTCCGGCAGGCCTATCCACTGGAATTTTAAGATGTTTGAAAATATTTTTAGGATGTTTTTAACAATGTATACTATGTTTTAATTGAGAATTATGTATTTTATCGTTTATTGTTGTTCCCCGCCTCAATCAGAATGGAGAGGCGGGTAAGAAATATTTTTTTGCTGCTGCTGATGATGATGAGAGAGAGAGAGAGAGAGAGAGAGAGAGATCATAGAATGGCAGAGTTGGAAGGGGCCTACAAGGTCATTGAGTCCAACCCCCTGCTCAAGGCAGGAATCCACCCTAAAGCATCCCTGACAGATGGTTGTCCAGCTGCCTCTTGAAGGCCTCTATTGTGGGAGAGCCCACAACCTCCCTAGGTAACTGATTCCATTATCGTATTGCTCTAACAGTCAGGAAGTTTTTCCTGAGGTCCAGCTGGAATCTGGCTTCCTTTAACTTGAGCCCGTTATTCCGTGTCCTGCACTCTGGGAGGATCGAGAAGAGATCCTGGCCCTCCTCTGTGTGACAACCTTTTAAGTATTTGAAGAGTGCTATCATGTCTCCCCTCAATCTTCTCTTCTCCAGGCTAAACATGCCCAGTTCTTTCAGTCTCTCTTCATAGGGCTTTGTTTCCAGACCCCTGATCATCCTGGTTGCCCTCCTCTGAACACGTTCCAGCTTGTCTGCGTCCTTTTTGGCATTCATTCAAATAAGGAACCATGAGGGGGTTCAGCACAGGTATCATAGAATCACAGAATAGTAGAGTTGGAAGGGGCCTATAAGGCCATCGAGTCCAACCCCCTGCTCAATGCAGGAATCCACCTGTCCAGCAGCCCACCACCTCCCTAGGTAATTGGTACCATTGTCATACTGCTCTAACAGTCAGGAGGTTTTTCCTGAAGTCTGGCTTCCTGTAACTTGAGGCGGATGTGGAGGAACTGTGCTAAGTGCATCCAATTTCACATTCTGGCCAACCAGATGCGCGCCCCCCAAGCAGGACATGCGAATCCGGCAGGGAGGGGGAAGTCTACACTTGCGCACCGGAGGAAAGTGCAGGTGAGACCAGGGCGATTCTACACTCCTTTAAAATCAGTTCTCTGATGCAGCTACATTTGCCTTGCTCTACCTGTGCAGTATGGAAAGGGCAATGGCTCAGAGCATTTGCGTTTCATGCAAATGTCCCCAGGTTCAGTGCCGGTCATTTTCCAGTTAAAAGGGTCTGTTTCAGGCAGCAGGGCTGAAAAAGACCTGAACTCCTGGCTACGGAGAGCTGCAGACAATTGGAGGAGAGAGGCCTGGGCTACCCTTGTCAACTTCAGTCTCTGCTTCCAGCTTCCCTAAAACACCTATACGCAGACGGATAACTGAGCTCCAAAACCTAGAAGTGAAGGCAGTGTTTTCCAAGGGTTTCACTGGATGCAACAACTCTTGGTTGACGGAGCAATTCGTTAGCAAGTGGGTGGAAGGGGGCCTGGGCACCGACCGTCGGTCAAAATTGCTCCCACCACCAGTGTTTCAGTTTTGAGTAAAATAGTGGCTTATATTACCACAACCGGGGTGCTTCCAGACAGAGGGTTCCCAGCAATCAAATGGCACTGGGCAGCCAGTCCAACTTTCCCTCCCTACCACATTTTTTGTGGGAAGGAAAAAGAAGCAGCGGGAGGGTTATAAGTGGAAGACGTTGACGCCCGGACCCACCCATCCACCCACCAGGGTGATTGCACAAGAAATCCTCCTCAGGAAGCAGTTTCAGAATCCAGTTTGCTCCGCTCTTGTCTTGCTTCTGTTAGCCATTAGCTAAGCAGGAAGACACTCACCAAAACAGAAACTACCAGGAGTCGGTTACTCAAAAAAGGAACACTTAAGCATCTAGTCCACTGTTGTAAAATGTTTGCCCTCCATTTACTCTAAGACAGACTGAAACAGCACATGTCAGACCATGGAAATGTGTTTTACTGAGCAGCTAAATGACGGAAATCCCCCTGTTGCTGGCCTTAAAAGACATTTGCCCCACAAATAGGGCTTGATATGGATCAGACAAGATGGGTTGCTTGCTAGGGAGGTTAGGTAAGATGCTTGTTTAGCAGTATTCACAGAATCATAGAATCATAGAATAGCAGAGCTGGAAGGGGCCTACAAGGCCATCGAGTCCAACCCCCTGCTCAAGGCAGGAATCCACCCTAAAGCATCCCTGACAGATGGTTGTCCAGCTGCCTCTTGAAGGCCTCTAGGGTGGGAGAGCCCACAACCTCCCTAGGTCACTGGTTCCACCGTCGCACTGCTCTAACAGTCAGGAAGTTTTTCCTGATGTCCAGCCGGAATCTGGCTTCCTGTAACCAGCCCGTTATTCCGTGTCCTGCAGTCTGGGAGGATCGAGAAGAGATCCTGGCCCTCCTCTGTGTGACAACCTTTCAAGTATTTGAAGAGTGCTATCATGCCTCCCCTCAATCTTCTCTTCTCCAGGCTAACATGCCCAGTTCTTTCAGTATTGTGGCAAACCAAAATGCCTGAGCAGTAGCGTTGGTGGCAATCCAATACACACTTACCTGGGAGTAAGTTCCACCAAGCTCAGTGAGAGTTACTTCTGAGAAGACATGTATAGGGTTGCATTGTTAGCACGCTAGCGGGGAGAGCAAACATTGTGTAAAAGAGACTGCCTGACAATGGTAAACGTTGGATCAGATCCAGTGCAGGCAACAAGTTCAGAAAACATGGTAGTATGAAACACACCGAATTTAGTCCATTCTTGAACTCGGCCTCCTCAACCCAGAGCAAGGTTTCCTGAGCACCTGGGAACCAGACGGGACACTCTGATCCAGGCTTTGGACACCCAATGTGGTCTCTGTGATTTTGTTTAGGGTGACCATATGGAAAGGAGGACAGGGCTCCTGTATCTTTAACAGTTGTATTGAAAAGGGAATTTCAGCAGGTGTCATTTGTATATATGGAGAACCTGGTGAAATTTCGTCTTCATCACCACAGTTAAAGCTGCAGGTGCCCTGCCCTCTTTTAAATCTGGTCACAGTATAGCTCCTGCAGCTTTAACTATTGTGATGAAGAAGAAATTTCACCAGGTTCCCCATATATACAAATAACATCTGCTGAAATCCCCTTTTCTATGCAACTGTTAAAGATACAGGAGCCCTGTCCTCCTTTCCATATGGTCACCCTAGTTTTGTTAACACTTGACAGGATGCTTATTTTATACAACAATGTATAGCCTGCTTAAGCGACACTCAGGCAGCTAACAACAGTTAAAAACAACCATAAAACCAGTAACATTTCTTTAAAACCATCCCCAGAATGTAATATAATAAAAATAGAGACAGGTGCAGCAGATAAAACAGAGGCGTCAGACAAAAACTTACGTATGTGATCAAACAAATGCCAGCCCAAACAGGAAAGGTGTTGCCACCTGGCAAAACAGCATGCGTCAGGGGTGGGGAACCTCAGGCTTGTGGGCCAAATCCGGCCCTCTTAGGGTCCCCAAGCCCTGTTCCTCCAACCACCAATTGCTTGGCTTTCGTGCAGCCCCCCACCATTCTAAAAGTGAAATGCCCCCTCTCCTAAGGCCCTATTCCCTGGCACAAAGAGCTTAAAGTCAAGATATGCTAGGGGTGGGGATTGCAGCGTCTCTTGTTTTGCCTTCGGCCCGCCACTGAAAGCAGCCTCCAAGAACCTCTCTGAAGCGGAACTGAGCCGTGGCCCACTCCTGCCTTAAGAGATATGGGCCTAATCTACACCAAGCAGGATATTGCACTATGAAAACGGTATGAAAGCAATATGTAAGAGGCAGGAGCCACACCAAGCAGGATACAGGAAGTGAGGCAGGTGGCTACCAGGAGGAGCAGGGCCTTCTCCGCTGTGGCACCCCGGCTGTGGAATGAGCTCCCTAAAAAGGTTCACCTGGCACCTACATTATACTCCTTTAGACGCCAGGTGAAGATCTTTTTTATTTTCTCAGCATTTTAACAGGCTAGTAACTTAATTTTAACTTTGCTGTTTTGAATTTGTATTTTAAATCTGCATGAATTTCTGCATTGCCACTTGATTTTATCCCGGTTGTGTTTTTATATTGTATGTTATAGTATGCTTTTATACTGGTTGTTTTATATTTTGAATGGTTTTTGTGGTTTTAATTTTTGTAAACCGCTCAGAGAGCTTCGGCTATTGAGCGGTATAAAAATGCAATAAATAAATAAATAAATAAATAAAATAGCACTATGAAAACGGTATGTGGCAATAATAATAATAATAATAATAATAATAATAATAATTTATAATAATTACTATTATAAATACTAATTAATAACTAATAATGATTATGGGATAGCTAATACCCTGGAAGACAGAAACAAACTTCAAAGTGATCTTGATAGGCTGGAGTGCTGGGCTGAAAACAACAGAATGAAATTTAAGAGGGATAAATGCCAAGTTCTACATTTAGGAAATAGAACGCAAAGGCACATTTACAAGATGGGGGATACTTGGCTCAGCAATACTACGAACGAGAAGGATCTTGGAATTGTTGTAGATCACAAACTGAGCCAACAGTGCGATATGGCTGCAAGAAAGGCAAATGCTATGTTGGGCTGTATTAATAGAAGTATAGCTTCCAAATCGCTTGAGGTACTGGTTCCTCTCTATTCGGCCCTGGTTAAGCCTCATCTAGAGTATTGCATCCAGTTCTGGGCTCCACAATTCAAGAAGGACACAGACAAGCTGGAGCGTGTTCAGAGGAAGGCAACCAGGATGATCTGGGGTCTGGAAACAAAGCCCTATGAAGAGAGACTGAAAGAACTGGGCATGTTTAGCCTGGAGAAGAGAAGATTGAGGGGAGACATGACAGCACTCTTCAAATACTTAAAAGGTTGTCACACAGAGGAGGGCCAGGATCTCTTCTCGATCCTCCCATAGTGCAGGACATGGAATAACAGGCTCAAGTTACAGGAAGCCAGATTCCGGCTGGACATCAGGAAAAACTTCCTGACTGTTAGAGCAGTACGACAATGGAATCAGTTACCTAGGGAGGTTGTGGGCTCTCCCACACTAGAGGCCTTCAAGAGGCAGCTGGACAAGCATCTGTGAGGGATGCTTTAGGGTGGATTCCTGTATTGGGCGGGGGATTGGACTCGATGGCCTTGTAGGCCCCTTCCAACTCTGCTATTCTATGATTCTATGATTCTATGATTCTATGATGATGATGATGATGATGATGATGATGATGATAAGAAGAAGAAGAAGAAGAAGAAGAAGAAGAAGAAGAAGAAGAAGAAGAAGAAGAAGAAGAAGAAGAAGATACCCATCTCTCCCTCCGGGTCGAGGTGGGGCACAACACAAATGCAACATCATACAACTAATTAAAACATTTAAAACCAATACATCACTAAAAGCAGCACATCATTATGTGATGTGTCAATGGGCCCCAACCATTGTCCGTGCACCTCAATAGCACTATAAAGCAGTTGTGTGGCTCCTTCATACTGCTTTCATCATGCAATGTCCTGCTTGGTGTAGATGAGGCCATGGAATTAGCCTGCAGCCCACCTAGGAAAGACTGCAGTCTTGAAAGGTGGCTGAGAAATGCACTAAAGAAACAAAAATAAAACAGCTACCAGGATCTGTCATTTGTCATCAACTAAATAGATTAATTTCTTCTTCCGTCCGCTCCCCTCCTCCAAAATACCGCCCCGACACACTCAGTCCGAGAGACAACTTTCTAAGCCCTTGTAGGGTACTGTTGTCGATGGTGACCCAGTGGCAAAGCTGCCTTGGCCAGGACGTCAGGTGTAGCTGCTTTGGCACCAGCTGTGATTGTGCATACAAGCTCAGCTATGTACAGATATATGTTTGGGTCGTCTGCTCAGTTCCACCCTCTCTCCTGCCCCCCTCCACCCCGCAGCTGCGTTTCTGCCTTACAAGTCTCTACAGCAACATCAAAGTTCCTAACAGATGTAAAAAGAAAAATACGTCTCAACACAACGAGACACCACATCGCTTCTTGAACTTGTTCTATGCATCCTGACTTGCATTCTTTGTAACACCGAAGGAGGCCCTTTGATCTGCATCCTCCACACAGAAATCTATCCTTTACACTTTAGCAGACCACGGGGACCAACCCTGCTGTGGCCTGCCCAGCAACGTGGACGTCTCGCTCCCTTTCTTCCACAAATAGCCTTCCGTCCGCGTGCAGCCTCCTGCTGTCGTTTGTGTGCCTTTGCCTTCCTGATTTCAGCTTTGCATCTTTTCTCCTTGTTCCTTTGTCCTATTCTGAGGTATGCCTTTTGCTGCTGCTGCTTCATTTTTTAATTCTAGCACTGCAGGAAGCTGCTCAAACATTCCAGTTTTCAGGGCTCTGATGATTTCAGTTTTCCTTTTGTGCGTGCAGAGGAAGAGGAGCAAACCGATGGAAGAAAAGACTCGTTCTAGGCTAGGGGAGAACCGTAACATCTCTGGAGTAAAAACAGCAAAGGACTAACGCCTTTATTATGGCACAATAACAACTAATGCCATAGTGCATTTCAAGTCTTTAAGGTGCCGCAAGACTCTTCATTGTTTCTGATGCAACGGACGAACACAGCTGGAAAATTGTTGTATTTGGATTCTGACACATTCGCTATGAGGAGTGTCTAGTCCTTAACGTTTAAAGCTTCCAGTCCCAGTTAATCGCGTCTCTCTTAGCCGCACCGCATTCCTTCCTCTCACACTTGCTCATAAGCCCACGGGGCACTTTCACACCCAAGGCTTACTTCAATGGAGTGTGCGGAACGTGAACAAAATACTCACCTCCATTACAAACATCCCTCCCCCACTTCTCCTTCTGCCTGAGCCAGCAACAGGACGCAACGCGTCTAATGAGACATGATGAGGCAGAACCAGAATCCCAGTTTGTGGAACGGCTTGCCGGGAGAGATTCGTCAACTTAACAGTCTTCCAGAATTTAAGAAAGCCGTAAAGACTGATCTCTTCCGGCAGGCCTACCCAGCGGAATTTGAAGATGCCTTTCTGCAGCGGAAACTCTCCCCATGGCCTGAGTTCGATCC
This sequence comes from Elgaria multicarinata webbii, assembly GCF_023053635.1. Taxonomy (NCBI): domain Eukaryota; kingdom Metazoa; phylum Chordata; class Lepidosauria; order Squamata; family Anguidae; genus Elgaria; species Elgaria multicarinata. The sequence continues at coordinate 118,748,163 of NC_086176.1, read as the reverse complement.
CAGCGGAAGCTGGTTTCAGGCAGCCGGCTCGGGTCGACTCAGCCTTCCATCCTCCCGAGGTCCGTAAAATGAGTACCCAGTTAGCTGGGGAAAAGGTAATACCAGACGGGGAAGGCAACGGCAAACCACCCCGCTATAAGGCCTGCCAAGAAAACATCAGTGAAAGCTGGCGTCCCTTCAAGAGTCAGTAATGACTCAGTGCTTGCACGAGAGGTTCCTTTCCTTTCCTTTAATAATGTGTTGCTTTTAATAATGTATTAGTTTTAAATGTTTTAATTATATGTATTTTATGGCATTTGCATTTGTGTTGTACCCCGCCTCGATCCGGAGGGAGAGGCAGGTAATAAATAATTATTATTATTATTATTATTATTATTATTATTATTATTATTATTATTCATTTTCAGTTCATTTCATTCATTTCATTTATTGCATTTTTATACCGCCCAATAGCCGAGGCTCTCTGGGCGGTTTACAAAAATTAGAACTACAACAATATTATTATTATTATTATTATTATTATTATTATTATTATTATTATTATCTTCTGCAGCTTAAAGAGCAACAATGCTAAGTTTGTTTTTTAACGGACCCCAGAACTGTTGTTTTTAAATGGATACTGTTGTTTTTATACTGTTGTTTTTATGTTTTTCAATTTTGTATACTTTTTAAATGTTTAGTGTTTTTAACTGTTGTAAACCGCCCGGGGAGCTTCAGCTATGGAGCAGTATATAAATGTAACAAATGTAACAAATAAACTTAGAGAGGAAGGTGCCATTTTAACTGAGGGAACAGAAAGGCGTGGAAGGGATAACCCCCACCCCAATCCGAATTGAATTCCTCCAACCCTGCTTCTTCTTCTTCTTCTTCTTCAAACCACGAGAAATCCTAATCGCACATCTGGTGCGGTCCTAATCGCATGGGAGCAAAGCTCATACAGAGACACCCCCGCATCTGCTTCTCCCATCCCCTCTTCTGCGCCTTTTGCCCTGCTACGCCACGTGCCCCCCCGCCCCAGTCTCCCTGCCTCAGTCTCCCCCTCTGTAATCTGGCTCTCCCCAACTCCACCTGAAGTTAAAGGTGTGTCACTTTGGCTACAGTGTGGTCCCGGCTCTAGGCACTAACACAGCTCAAACTGCAAATCAGGTTCTGGACTCTGGACGTCTAATGCAGAAATTCTGATTACTTTTCCAGAATTCAAAGATATTCAGCACTCGAAAGAAAGAAAGAAAGAAAGAAAGAAAGAAAGAAAGAAAGAAAGAAAGAAAGAAAGAAAGAAAGAAAGAAAGAAAGCTTCTAGTCCTCATTGCTGTCAAGAAAAACTTGAAAATGATATGGGCTACTTTCGGCTAAAGGCTCAAAAGTTAAAAGGAACTAGAGGAAGGGGGTTCCCTGTGCTACCCCGTAACCGGGCTGTTACGGTTGCCATGGATCCCAGAACCTAAAGCAACTGCATTTAGGCTATTATTAGATTGCCGGGGTGGTAAAAGTCTCCAGGTAAGATGCATTAACCTAGGAGAAATGTCTGGAAAATTAACCACAGCAATAGGGAAGGTTACCTATTTTCAGAGGGAAAATGAAACACAGATATTTTACCCACAGCAACTCAACAGCAACAACCAGCTATGAAGGGGGAGAGTTTCACAAGTCAAAAGGGAAGCCATTAGGAGGAACTCATTATTTTCAAACACAACACCACCTTTCAGCAATAGAGGATGTGGTGTGGTGACTAGAGGGATGCATTTAGTTGGGAGAGACCCAGGTTCAAATCCCCTGTCTGCCATACAGCTCACCGGGGGCCCTGCCTTTATGGCATTGCGTCAGCACTGCGTTCCTCCTAAAACCTGCAGTTTTGCTACTGTAGGATCACGTTGGCTAATTCCCATGCCAGGACGGGGTTTCTGGTGGTCCTGCGGGTACTGGAGGTTCCCCCCTCCCTCTTCCTGGCTTCTCATGATCAATTGCCAGATGCCATCCACCAGGACTGCCCCCAGGATTGATTTTGGAGCTCCCGGTGAAAAAGTTGGCGTAAGTCCCCAACTTTTTAACCACGCAGCTTCGCAGAAAAGCCCCGCGGTGTCTGTGAATCTGCAGCTGTGCTATATAACTGATGCAGCGCTGATTCACACTTTGAACACATTTAGACAGCTCCGGGAGACCTTGGGCCATCCACTCCCTCAAGCAAACCCCCTGACTTCACAAAGGCATTGTGAGAATAAAAGGAACCATGGTCATCACCTTTACTTCATGCAAGGAGAAGTGTGGCAATGGTGCTGGGGGCCACTGTTTCACCTCCTAGCCTTTGGCCGACAGGGTTCATCTTGTCCCCTATGCTGTTCAAGACTTCCATGGAGGCTGCCGGCCAATGCGATCCCGAGGTTTGAGCCAGACGGTCGTCAATATGGAGGTGACTCACAGCACTGCCTTTTGCTTCCACGTCTACCAAGTCATCCTAGGTAGGCTGTGGAACCTCTGAACAGCTGTGTACAGGCAGTTGGGGATGGATGAGGGCGAACAAGCGGAAGTGGAATCCAAAGAAGACGAAGGTCCAGGGGGTGGGGAAATCTGCTGATTTGGAGGGAGGTGTGAAACTGGTACTGAGTGAGGTTGCACCCCAACCCCCAACCCCACACCCAAAGGCCACAAGCACGGCTTGGAGGGCCTCCTGGAATAAGTGCCATCAATGGAGGCACAGGTGGCTTCGGTCACCAGAAGTGCTTTTCATCAGCTTCGGTTGATTTGCCAGCTGTGGCCTTTTTCGAGAGAAATCGGCCCTTGACTGGCTGCTTGTGAGGGCCGAGTGATCACAGCGTACGACATCCATTCTGTACCAGCCACTTCAGTTGCACGTATGTTTCCAGTCCCAACTTCGTGCTAGTGGTTACCTCTCAAGCCCTAATCGTTTGGGGCCAGGTTAATTGAAGGACCGCTTATACCTGTATGAACTGCCTCCAGTATTCGAGGCAGGAAGCCTGTGTGCACCAGTTGCTGGGGAACATGGGTGGGGAGGGTGCTGTTGCACCATGTCCTGCTTGTTCATCCCTGGCTGGTTGGCCACTGTGTGAACAGAGTGATTTTGCTCTCAACATCCCAAGTGGGTTTGAGAAGACTCTTGAGACAGCTTAGTGCATACTGTAAAGAAAATGACCTACTTGTTAACAATAACAAGTCCAAAGTAGTAGTATTTGGCAAAAAGAGAAAGTCCTACAGATGGTCTATTAATTCCAAGGTCTTAGAGCAGGTAAAACATTACTGTTACCTTGGTCTTAACTTCTCTGCATCTGGATCCTGGGTGTCACAAATCAAGAAAAATGAACTAAAAACAGTGGCCTCTTTACAATCTCTAAATAGACTGTTAAATTACAGTTACCCAGGCACATTATGCCCAATTTTAAAAATTTACAAAGCAAAAGTGATACCTTTGCTAATTTTTGGTGCAGAGATATGGGGCTTTGCAAACCTTTCAAAAATTGAAGGAGTTCAAAGTCGCTTCTTGCATCTGATCCTGGGGGTCTCTAAGTCCACCCCAGCATACTTAACCAGAGCAGAATTGGGTACAGAAAAGATCTCTGGGTTGATATATGCAAGGATGGTAAACTATTGGTGTAGAGTAAGTAACTTAACTGAAGAGAGACTCCCAAAGATTTGTCTGGAGGAACAACGGTCCAATGTGCAAGGGAACTTTTGGCTGCAGAAACTTTTCAAACTCCTTCCAAACTTTGGATTTTCTCACCAGGCACTCAATCCAACACTGACAGCTAGCAGAAATATTTTTAAACAAAGAGTGTTGGACGTAGGAGCGCAAACTGATATAACAGCACTCACATCCTTAAGAACAGCGAAATGGCTAGCTAGCACAAAATACCTACACCAACTTGAGAAATACCTATCAGTACCCATGAAAATGGAACACCCGAAAGCCCTTACACGTTTAAGGTTTGAACAAATGGATACTGCGATGAAATGGGGGAGATTCCATGGCATACCAGTAAAAGACAGGTTATGTGTTTGTGGAGAGCCAGTTCCAGAGGACATAACACACTATGTATTTGACTGCCCCTTATAAATAGATATAAGGAAAAGTTATTTAGAGCCTTTTTTAAAGAAAGTGAAATACTGGGGTGCTAAGGAAAAACTGTGTTATTTATTATATTCAACCAACCCATATGTGATACAAAGGGTTGCACTATTTGCAGTGAAAGCTAATAGATGTAGAGCAAAGGTTTTAGATACAATTGGAGTGTGTTGTTATAAAGATTCAGAGACATAAATGAAATGTCATTGAGAAGCAATTAAAGGTTTCTGTATGTCCGCTGTGCTCCTATCTAACTATCCTTTTAGCAATGCATGTTACGTTTTTGATAGCTGTAATTTTTAACCATATGTAATTTTTAACCATATGTAATTTTTAACCATATGTAATTTTTATCATGTATAGTATAGCAAAATGTCAAGTTTGTATGTGTTGCAATGATCTGTGGATTGAGCAATAAACATATATTGATTGAGTGCTGGACTAGATGGACCCTTGGTCTGATCCAGCATCAGGGCTCTTCTTACGTTCTTATGTTCTTAACTTACCCAGGCCCTCAGATTGGCTGCAAAGGCCCTGGCTCTAAGCCCACCATCTGGGTCAATTGGATTGGTGGGCACAAGAGAAAGAGCCTCTCCAGTGGTGGCCCCATTCCTGTGGATCTTATGGGATATGTACTTGTTCCTCCTTAAAGGCCCTTTTATTCCAACATGCACTTCATTGCTGATGATGCCAGTCTGGAGGTTAAAACTTTTACCATTCTGTGTTTTATCTTTGTTGGTCTGGAATAGCCAGAAAGTAGCCAATAAGGAGGGGACCCCAAATAACAAAGGAACATAGAATCATAGAATAGCAGAGTTGGAAGGGGCCTACAAGGCCATCGAGTCCAACCCCCTGCTCAATGCAGGAATCCACCCTAAAGCATCCCTGACAGATGGTTGTCCAGCTGCCGCTTGAAGGCCTCTAGTGTGGGAGAGCCCACAACCTCCCTAGGTAACTGATTCCATTGTCATACTGCTCTAACAGTCAGGAAGTTTTTCCTGATGTCCAGCTGGAATCTGGCTTCCTTTCACTTGAGCCCGTTATTCTGTGTCCTGCACTCTGGGAGGATCGAGAAGAGATCCTGGCCCTCCTCTGTGTGACAACATTTCAAGTATTTGAAGAATGCTATCACGTCTCCCCTCAATCTTCTCTTCTCCAGGCTAAACATGCCCAGTTCTTTCAGTCTCTCTTCCTAGGGCTTTTTTCCCAGACTCCTGAGCATCCTGGTTGCCCTCCTCTGAACACTTCGCCAAAAAAGGCGAAGGCCATAATAAATCTTTTTGGACATACTCCAGGTTCCACCCCTTGGTCTTCAGCTTTTTTTGGTCTGGAATAGCCAACAGCTCTTTTGGAAGGGAGATATTTACTCTCAACATGTCTGCCAATCAGACATGGTTGAAACAGTTGAACAGGTCTATATTATAAGGACATTCGTTCCCATTATATTGCTCCTATTTTAACAAAATTTCCTGGTAGAACTGATCAGTTTTATCTCCCTGCCCTTCTTCTTTCAGACTCCACCAGTGAACTCACTCTTAAATTTTGCTCCCAGGCATGTTCTAATATGAATCAAATGAATAAATCCATTATAATTCACTCTAACATCAGGTGATACTAATAGACACTGACTCTGAAATTAGTTTTGATCCTGAACCCCCTATATATTTTTGTACTTATATTTGTAGTCACCAGTTTCAATTTCATATTTTGTAGTGATTGGTCTGTGAACGTAACTAAATAAATGAATAAATGAATGAATGGTCTGGAGGGGGATTTTTTTTATGGTGATGTCTTAACTTTAGTATATTTTATAGATGCTTTAAATTTTAAAGTGCTTTATTGTTTAGGGGATTGTTTTAAAATGTATTTATACTTAAGTTATATTGTAAGCCTCTTTGTGAAGGTGATTTGCTTGGAAAAGCAGGACATAGATATTTTAAAATAAATAAATAAATATAGAAATAAATACATTGACTTTCAAAACTAAAAACTGAACCTCCGCCTCCCTCCTGAGTTGTTTCCTGAAGCCAAGCCAAGAAAGAGAGCACTTCATAAATACTCTCCAGGATGGATTTGGCAGAAACAGTCCTAAAAAAAATTGCCGTTTTCCAACAGCCATCAGAAAGCTTAACACATGGAGCAGCAGCAGGGCGCTTTTGCCTCCGGCCAAAACACACTCCGATGCCCTGGGCCCAGAGGCCCGGAAGCCTGCTTGACAATTGCTTCTCTCACTCAGGAGGCTGAGATTAAAATGCATGAGCCGATGTGAAGGGCCAAGTCCCATTTAGATCAATGAGGGTTTTATTGCTGACTTTGGGCCTAAATAAATGTGCAATCAAAGGCCGGGTCTTTGCTGCAAAGCAGTGTGGGAACGGAGTGAGGGGCACTGGGGGCACAGAAGCAGGAGGAAGAGGGGGCACAACGTAGGGAGGTGGTGGGCTCTCCCACACTAGAGGCCTTCAAGAGGCAGCTGGACAGCCATCTGTCAGGGATGCTTTAGGGTGGATTCCTGCATTGAGCAGGGGGTTGGACTCCATGGCCTTGTAGGCCCCTTCCAACTCTGCTCTTCTATTCTGTGATTCAGAGGTTTTTCCCACCTTCACTCTTCCTCCCTGCTACTCCCACCAACATCAACTACACCCAGGGGTCCTAACAGTGGAGAGTGGTGACCCCAATGTCAGTGGGGCAGTGAATTCCCTCCAGGTTTCGGTCAGAACCAGTTAGATCTCCAAAGAAGCTCTCCAAGGTGCTCAGCATAGCTCCTTTAGAGTTCTGACTGGCTCTGACTAAAACCCGGAGTAGATTCACCACCTCACTGATATTGGAGCCACCCACGTCCACTTGGTCCTAATGAGTTCTTGCAAGGGCAAACCAAGCAGTCACTCTTCAGGGGCAGAGTTGGCTGGCAATTGTCATGTCTAACCCTACTGCCCGTGTTTTGGGAAAAGGTGTTTCAGGTAATCAATCAGACTCGGATTCGGAACTAGAGGAGGCGGCGCCAGACACCAGCCAGCCTGTACCAGTGGGGGAGGAAGCTCTCACAGGCAATACCCCAGCTGGGAGTCAGCCCTCTCCAGAGCTTATCTCCTCAAGGCCAAATCCTACACACTCGGTGGGAAGTGAGCCTTCTTCCGGAGGAGAGCGCCCTGACAAGCTAGCTGATGTGAGTGTCCACCGGAAGCTCAAACGCATGGGGCGGAAGGAAGGTGTGAGAAAGTTGGTTCGATTACGCCAGAACCTGCCTCCGCACCAGGCTCTCTGAAGTTACGGGCGTTTGGGGAGAGGCTTCCTATTCTCCTCTGTTGGACAATTATCTCGCTTAGTTTGCCTAGTTTTGCCTAGAGGGAAGTTTCCAAGAGATTAGACTCTCTTCAGGTGGAAGAGAGGTTTGTTGCTTAATAAAAGCTTTGTGGATTACCTAGCTGGCCTGGTCCATCGAAAGCAGAAGTTTTCAAAGAAACAAGTCAATGATCTGCATCCCATGGGGGTAACAGGGCAAAATTCCCAAGGCTAGAAGGGAACAAGGAGGCCCAAGCCAGGTCCTGTAGCCAGTGTAAGTCTGAGGCAAGGGCCACGGTCACGTGTGGGTGGCAAAGGACAGCGAGCAAGTGCTGGACTGGTCAAGAGCTCCTCAGTTTGGGATGACTCGCTCAGAGTCACGAGGGCTGAGGCTTTCTAGGCCCAGTTGGCCCCGCTCCGGTTCCCTGAGTCACTTGACTTACCTCCAGCTCAGCCTGCAATTCACTCAGCGGCCTCGATGGCACAGAAAGCCAGGCCCTGGAGCCCGCCTGTGCGGGTGGCCACTTACCCACCCGTAAGAAGAGCCCTGATGGATCGGGCCCAAAGGCCAATCTAGTCCAGCCCGCTGTTCCCACCAAGGCCAACTGTGGGAAGCCCACGAGCAGAGCAGCATCTCAAGAGGACCTCCTGCTGGTGCTCTCCAACAACTGTTGGGCAGAGGCACACCGCCACGAAAGAAGGAAACGCCTCACCAGAAAAGAAGGCCCAGGTTTGAATAATACGGTTTGAATTACACAGCTTGGAACCGCAATACCCGACGGAACGCCTGACGGAACGCCTCTCCCGAAGCGAATCCACCCGGTCACTACATTCAACATCTAAGGTCCTCCTCCGGGTGCCTACTCTGAGAGAGGCTTGGAGTGCGGCAACGAGGGACAGGGCCTTTTCGGTGGTGGCCCCCGGACTCTGGAACGATCTCCCTGACGAGGCTCGCCTGGCACCAACGCTGCTATCTTTCCGGCGCCAGGTTAAGACTTTCCTCTTTGCCCAGGCATATGGCGGCACATCTTAACCACCCACATGTTTAGTTTTTTAACCGTTTTTAATGCTTTATGTGTATATGTTCTATGTTTTAGAATTTTAAATTTTGTATACTCGTTTTTATCTTAATTTTAGAATTTCTGTAAACCGCCCAGAGAGCCCTGGCTATGGGGGCAGAATATAAGTGTAATAAATAAATATAAATAAATAAATAATAACTCATATGCACAGATACACATCTGGAGACAATTCTGATAATATAAGCAGAAAGACTGTGCATCTCACCCTGGCATGGAAGACTGGGACCGAGTGACCTGGGAGCCTGCTGTCCAGGCGCTAACTGGCAATCCGCAACTTCCAGCGCATGCACGGGTGCACGGGCGCGCGCGCGCACACACACACGCTTCTTAGGATTCTTTACCTTTAAATGAGACCTGGACTGGGCAGCTCTTCAAACAGAGGGCTGTCCTTTGTAAAGTAAGTCATACAGCCGCCCTACCGGCTGCTGGGATTCCTGCCCACCTTCAGCACTATTTTTACGGTCATCAATGAAGCAGGGTGCAGTGCACCCTGGGGGTCCCCCGCAACGCCACGGCGACTGTTGTGGCAGCCCCGTTGCGAGTTGGAGTGCCACGTCTGGGATGCTGTGTGGCCAGGCATGAACAGAGAGCTGGATACCAGCATCCTTTTTTAATCGTGTCCTGGGATTTCTCATTGTTGCTTGTTAAAATTGTTTAGAATCATAGAATCATAGAATAGCAGTTTTGGAAGGGGCCTACAAGGCCATCGAGTCCAACCCCCTGCTCAAGACAGGAATCCACCCTAAAGCATCCCTGACAGATGGTTGTCCAGCTGCCTCTTGAAGGCCTCTAGTGTGGGAGAGCCCGCAACCTCCCTGGGTAACTGATTCCATTGTCGTACTGCTCTAACAGTCAGGAAGTTTTTCCTGATGTCCAGATGGAATCTGGCTTCCTTTAACTTGAGCCCGTTATTCCGTGTCCTGCACTCTGGGAGGATTGAGAAGAGATCCTGTCCCTCCTCTGTGTGACAACCTTTTAAGTATTTGAAGAGTGCTATCATGTCTCCCCTCAATCTTCTCTTCTCCAGGCTAAACATGCCCAGTTCTTTCAGTCTCTCTTCATAGGGCTTTGTTTCTAGACCTCTGATCATCCTGGTTGCCCTCCTCTGAACACGCTCCAGCTTGTCTGCGTCCTTCTTGAATTGTGGAGCCCAGAACTGGACGCAATACTCTAGATGAGGCCTAACCAGGGCCAAATAGAGAGGAACCAGTACCTCACGTGATTTGGAAGCTCTACTTCTATTAATGCAGCCCAAAAGAGCATTTGCCTTTCTTGCAGCCATATCGCACTGTTGACTCATATTCAGCTTGCGATCTACAACAATTCCAAGATTTAGACAGTGAGTGTGTGTATCTGTGTGTTGTATGTTTATATGTTCGTATGTTAATGGGTTTTATATTAAGTACAATATTGTATTTTCAAGGTGTATAATCTCTGTAAACTGCCCAGAGAGCTTTGACTTTTGAGGGGTATAAAAATGTAAGAGATGACATGAAACTCTTTGCAACTTTACAAGTGGTTCCAAGGCTCATCTCCTGGGTGACGCGGAGCAGCTGCGTGGAACGGCCCGATGCCTTAGGATAGCCGCGCATCAGCTGCTTACGAGATCCACTGAATCATGTGGCAATGAGGGGGGAAAAGAAACAGCCCTCTGCTCAACAGAGGAGATATTTCTCTCTTCTCCACACTAATGCATGATGGCCAGACTCCTCGGGGAAACGACTTTGTCTTAAAATCATCCGCAACCGAGACTGAGTGCCGAAGGGAGTCCAAAGGGAAGGGCTTTAGACACAGGACCATGTGCTATGGGGACTCGTGGATGAGCACAGAGGAAATGGGAGGAAAGAAGGGAGCCATTCTGAGGCTCCCAAGAGGACCTTGAATGGCCATTACATGGCCATTGCCAACTTCTGAACCAGAGACGGCACCTTAACTGCTTCAGGATATGAGGCTTCGCTGAGCACAATCAGCCAATATTCAGCCAGGCTGCAACTCCTCTCCCTACTAGGGGGCAAATTGTGGTCACCAGATGACCAGGTGCCCACTTCAACAGAGAACAGTCTTCTGTTTGAAGGGCTGCCGTGCCCAATTCTGGTTTAAAGATGTACAGTATTTCTATTCAAACAAGGACTCCATCATGCCTCTATCATGACATCATAGAATCATAGAATAGCAGAGTTGGAAGGGGCCTACAAGGCCATCGAGTCCAACCCCCTGCTCAAGGCAGGAATCCACCCTAAAGCATCCCTGACAGATGGTTCTCCAGCTGCCTCTTGAAGGCCTCCAGTGTGGGAGAGCCCACAACCTCCCTAGGTAACTGATTCCATTGTCGTACTGCTCTAACAGTCAGGAAGTTTTTCCTGATGTCCAGCTGGAATCTGGCTTCCTTTAACTTGAGCCCGTTATTCCGTGTCCTGCACTCTGGGAGGATCAAGAAGAGATCCTGGCCCTCCTCTGGGTGACAACCTTTTAAGTCTTTGAAGAGTGCTCTCATGTCTCCCCTCCATCTTCTCTTCTCCAAGCTAAACATGCCCAGTTCTTTCAGTCTCTCTTGCAGTGAGACTATCATGCAGTGTCAGGACCAGTCGGCCTTAGCCAACCCTTGCGTGGCCTTGAGGGCAGCCTCTCAAGGAACAAGGACTTCAATGCCGCACAGCTGCACTCCCGGGGCATGTCTAGACCTCCCAGTGTTCCGGGAAAGAGGTTCTCACTGTATTCTGCTCGCGAGATCCTCCCCCGGCATTCACACGTGGCGCGCTATGTCCTGGGAAGAAGGAGGATGTTGCACCATTTTTTTTTAAAAAAAGAAAAGGAGCTGGAGCACACCTGCGCTCCAGCTAAAAAGTTTTTTAAAGAAGCCCCGACCCCGCTCCCCTCCCCACCCCCAACGGGCACAGAGTGCTTGAAGAGCTCCATGCCCTGTGCCTGGTTCCCAGCTCCTCGCATTTACTCACGAGACGGCCGCCCACACCTCCTGTGGCCTCAGGACAATCCCAAGATGGCGGGGAAAACCGGGGTAAAAGCTGTCCCGGTTATCCCGGGGAAATGGAGGGATCCCCTGTCCCCCAGGATCCCCCCTGCGTCATGTGGACACACAGGGATGATCCCTGGGCGATCCCCGGGATAAGGCATGGTGTAGACATGTCCCCGGTCTCTGATAACCATCCGGCCGGCTGTTCATAGCACAGCGAGGGGGCCAAGTGATCCGCTTGATCCACTTTGTCTCTCTCAGGAAGGGGACGGGGAGAGAACCTCTGTTGGAGAAAGGAGGCCCTGAATCATTGGAACGAGGCATCACGGTGTCAGCACCTCTTCCTCCAGGCCTGACCCAGAAAAAACCATTCCTTGGCACTGCAACAAAAGGCTCTCTTTTGCTTATTACTTTGCTGTTTTTAAAGACCAAAAAAATCATAAAAGTATCTTTCTCCTTTACTTTTTCCCATTTTGAGCAGGGTAGGTCATGCATTCAGTTCTTTTCATGAGCATCATGTGTGTTTCGATTTGTTTTTGTAACTGGAGAGAGGCACTTTCTTCTGTTTATGAAGACAAAAGGTCATTATTTGTTCTGGGCCGCCTAGATGAAATGATATTCCTAACTTAAAACAGCTCTATTGAGACTGGCTTCCTTTGCCTGGCTGATCGCCGCAGGTGACCACAGACTCCACAAAATGGGTACAAATTAATACCAATTTATCATTCTCCTCAATGGTCCCGGTGCCCTGAGGCTAGATCCGACAAAGGCCTAATCTTTACTAAGCAGGATACTGCACTATGAAAGCAGTATATTAAAGGCAGGAGCCACACCAAGCAGGATATAGCAGTATGAAAGCGGTATATTAGGGTGACCCTATGAAAAGGAGGACAGGGCTCCTGTATCTTTAACAGTTGTATTGAAAAGTAAATTTCGGCAGGTGTCATTTGTACATATGGGGAACCTGGTGGAATTTCCTCTTCATCACAACAGTTAAAGCTGCAGGAGCCCTGCCCTCTTTTAAATCTGGTCACTCTAGTATAGCTCCTGCAGCTTTAACTGCTGTGATGAAGAGGGAATTTCACCAGGTTCTCCAAATATACAAATGACACCTGCTGAAATTCCCCTTTCTATGCAACTGTTAAAGATACAGGAGCCCTGTCCTCCTTTTCATAGGGTCACCCTACGGAATATACCGTAGTATGTCTCAATGGGCCCCAACCATTGTCAGTGTTCTTCAATACCACTATAAAGCAGTCGTGTGGCTCCTGCCTTTTTACATACCGCTTTCAAAGTGAAATATCCTGCTTGGTGTAGATTAGGCCAAAGGGTCCAACTAGTCCAGCACTCTGTTCACACAGTGGCCAACCAGCTGTCGGCCAGGGACCCACAAGCAGGAAATGAGTGCAACAGCATCCGCCAGCCCATGTTCCCCAGCAACTGGTGCAGATAGGTTTGTTGCCTCTGATACTGGACTAGTAGCCATTGATAGCTTCATCCTCTATTTGATTGCTTCATCCTCCTATATTTAAGTGGATTTGGAGGCTTAGAAGTGCAGTGTGCTTTTGATTGCAAAGAAACCCCCCATTTCTGAGTACTGAATAAAATAATGAGCATGCTAAACCATTCGGACTCACATTGCTTTCTACGGGGGGGGGGAGGGTATGGATCTTGATTTAAGCTGGATCAACTGCATTGGTGGAAGTAGACTTCCAGCCCTCTTCCTCCCCATGGGCAGCCTCTCCAACCCCTTGAAAGCACGGGATCAGGAGACCCTGATGCATGGGGTGACCTGGGATGTGTGGGGGGGCAGGGGGGGAGAGGAAAAAAAACCCAAAATCAGGTGGAGGTTGCTGTGAGCAGAGTTCCTTCCTTTTATGGAAAGCAGGTCCTGGATCCAACCCTGGGTCTTCGAAGGCACTGATGGTTAGAAACGCAGCTGTTTGCGCATGAAATGTTTGCCTGTGCCCTTTTAAAGGAGCTTGGCAAAATGGAACAAGAGCTGCTCTCTGCTCATGGGAACAACTTTCCACCAAAGCCTGCGTGATATTTTTCCTGATCTTCCAGGCACTCAGTTCATATAATCATAGAATAGCAGAGTTGGACGGGGCCTACAAGGCCATCGACTCCAACCCCCTGCTCAATGCAGGAATTATTATTATTATTATTATTATTATTATTATTTATTTATTTATATAGCACCATCAGTGTACATGGTGCTGTACAGAGTAAAACAGTAAATAGCAAGACCCAAAGCACCCCTGACAGAGGGTTGTCCAGCTGCCTCTTGAAGGCCTCTAGTGAGGGAGAGCCCACAACCTCCCTAGGTCACTGATTCCATTGTCATACTGCTCTAACAGTCAGGAAGTTTTTCCTGATGTCCAGCTGGAATCTGGCTTCCTTTAACTTGAGCCCATTATTCCGTGTCCTGCACTCTGGGAGGATCGAGAAGAGATCCTGGCCCTAGTGGTGCAATATTGTTACATGTTTGGGGTCAGTCTAAATTACCTTTAGGAACCCTGACAACTCAAGTGTCTCTGAGTAAAAGAGATTGAGGCTCGTCTGGCGCCAACATTGTTATCTTTTTGGTGCCAGGTCAAGACTTTGACAGCATGTGTTGAGTTTTTAACTGATCCAGAACAGATGGATATTGCATGTAATTGTTTTTTTTCCTGCTTTTTCCTGGTTTTAAATTTTGTATATTTGTTTTTAATGTTCCTTGTTTTAATCTTTGTAAACTACCCAGAGAGCTTCGGCTATGGGTGGTATATAAATGTAATAAAATAAATAAATAAATTGACCCCTCCCCCCATATGCACGCACGCACGTACGCACACCGAGTAATCCTTGATTAGGCAACCTTTTTCTTCTACAAGGCCTGAAGGGGGGGAGGGAATGAATCTGCGGCCAGGGGGCAGGATAAATCTGAGACAAAAGAAGAAGGGATTGATTTTGTCTTGCAGAAGAAGATCCCTGGGCAACTAGGAAGAAGCAGGGCTTTTGCTTGGTGGTGATGTTGTAGGCATTCGTCCTGAGCACAGTGTAATGCAATATATATGAGAAACACCGGGTGTCTTCTTTAGGAAACTGAAGTCTGAATGAGTGCTGAAGCCCCTGCAAGTGCACCCCTCTAAGGAGTGGGGTGCAGGAGAAAACAATGCCGGCCCAAGCTGGCCCTTCACACAGCACCACAGCTGCCCAGGTCACGCTCACACAGAGGCAAGCCAGATGCCTCTGCCCGCTGGGCCTGCTCCATTCGTTCCTGGCTTAAGAGGAACCACCTCTTCTACGGCGGTTTCTATCTGAGACGCACAGCAGCATAGAACATGAAACACAGCACTGTTTTTCCAGAGCTCAGACCTTCCTGGGAAGCGCCGCAGGGCTCAGCAGAACGTTGCCAGCGCAGAGTCTCGGCTGCACTGTTCCCATAGATTTGCATACATTGATGGGAATGCTATACGAAGGTGAGAAGTCTGGGCTCTGCGTTCCAAGAACAGGCGCGGCTCCGTGGGGCCGCCTGCAGCGCAAGGCAAGATGGCCTCCTGCTGGCTGCGAGGCCTTATCACAGGCGCCAGACGGGCAAGCGTTCTCCTCGGGAGAGAGGGGCCCCCAGCGGGCAGGTAGACGAGGCTGGCACTGGGCCTGGGACCAGTCACATGGGCCAGCTTTCTCTCTCTCACACACACACACACACACACCAGACAGCACCAGCTCGTAGGGTGGTCATGTGTCCTGCTTTACGGAGGACAATCCTCTATTTCAAGGTCTCCTCTATTTGCCTGGTCCAAGTGCAGTATGAAGGCAAAGAACCGCAAGGAGCCGGGACAGCAGCAGCAGGAACCTTGAAGCTGGCCATCAACGGTTAACACCTGGGTAGCAGCCTGAACAGGCAGGCGTCAGGGGGTCAGAGTCGTTCCCATGATAGTGAGATATATTGCATTTATTTATTTATTTATTTACATTTATATACCGCCCCACAGCCAAAGCTCTCTGGGCGGTTCACAAAAGCTAAAAACAGTAAACATTAAAAAATATACAAAATTTAAAAACCATCAGAGACATAAAAACAACAATATAAAAACAGCAGCAGCCAGCTGGACATCAGGAAAAACTTCCTGACTGTTAGAGCAGTACGACAACAGAACCAGTGACCTAGGGAGGTTGTGGGCTCTCCCACACTAGAGGCCTTCAAGAGGCAGCTGGACAGCCATCTGTCAGGGATGCTTTAGGGTGGATTCCTGCATTGAGCAGGGGGTTATTATTATTATTATTATTATTTATTTATATAGCACCATCAATGTACATGGTGCTGTACAGATAACACAGTAAATAGCAAGACCCTGCCGCATAGGCTTACAATCTAATAAGTTGTAGTAAACAATAAAGAGGGAAGGAGAATGCAAACAGGCACAGGGAAGTGTAAACAGGCACAGGGTAGGGCAAAACCAACAGTGTAAAGTCAGAACAAACTCAATATTTGAAGGCTATAGGGAAAAGAAAAGTTTTGAGCTGAGTCTTAAAAGCAGTGATTGAGTTTGTAGTTCTCAAGTGTTCTGGAAGAGCGTTCCAGGCGTAAGGGGCAGCAGAAGAAAAAGGACGAAGCCAAGTAAGGGAAGTGGAGGTCCTTGGGCAGGCGAGAAGCATGGCATCGGAGGAGCGGAGAGCCCGAGCGGGGCGATAGTGTGAGATGAGAGAGGAGAGATAGGCAGGAGCTAGGCAGTGAAGAGCTTTGAAGGTCAGTAGGAGAAGTTTATATTGGATTCTGGAGTGAATTGGAAGCCAATGAAGAGATTTCAGAAGTGGAGTGACATGGTCAGAGCGGCGGGCCAAGAAGATGATCTTAGCGGCAGAGTGGTGGACAGAGACCAGCGGACTGATGTGAGACGAAGGAAGGCCAGAGAGAAGAAGGTTGCAGTAGTCCAACCGAGAGATAACCAGTGCGTGAACGAGAGTCTTGGCAGAAGAGACAGACAAAAATGGTCGAATCCTGGCAATATTATACAGGAAGAAACGACAGGATTTAGCTACTGCCTCGATGTGAGGAGTAAAGGAGAGCGAGGAGTCAAATATAAAGCCAAGACTACGAGCTTCCTTGACCGGAGTAAGCGTGACATCGTTGACAGTAAGGGAGAATGAGAGGTGAGGAGAAGGTTTAGGAGGAAAAACTAGCAGTTCAGTCTTTGCCATGTTAAGTTTCAAACGACGATGAAGCAGCCAGGCTGAGATATCTGAAAGACATGCCGAGATACGATCGTAGGCCCCTTCCAACTCTGCTATTCTATGATTCTATGATTTAAAACAACAATTCTGGGGTCCATTAAAAAACAAACTTAGCGTTCAATGCCTTTAAATGCCCGGGAGAAGAGAAAAGTCTTGACCTGGCACCTGAAAGATAACAATGTTGGCGCCAAGCGAGCCTCATCGGGGAGATCATTCCACAGTCGGGGGGCCACCACCGAAAAGGCCCTCTCCCTCGTTGCCATCCTCCGAGCTTCCCTCAGAGGGAAGTTTAAGTTATAGTAATTCTATGGGAATCTATACATGTCAAAGAGCAGCTGCAAATTTCATGCCATCTTAGGCCATCTTTTATCCTCTTTTAGGGCGATGCACTTCCTCTGTTTCGGAGGTGTGTATGGGTAGTATCCAATGTCAGTCCTACGTAGAGGAGACCCGTTGAAATTAATAGGACTTAAGTGAATCATGACTAGCTTACGCCTCATTCATTTCAATGGGTCAACTCTTCGTAGGACTAATGTGGGATGCTACCTTAGGTGGCCACCCTATGAGCTCACCGCTGAGAAGGTCCTGCCCTGCATATTCACCGGCCCCACCTCAGATGGGGGTGGGGCGCACAGCAGAGCCCCTCTTGCCTGAAGTTCTTCAAGAGGCAGCTGGACAGCCATCTGTCAGGGATGCTTTAGGGTGGATTCCTGCCTTGAGCAAGCGGGAGGGTTTGGACTCGATGGCCTTGTAGGCCCCTTCCAACTCTACTATTCTATGATTCTACAAATCTAGGTGAGCAGGGTTATGCAGAAGCAGCTGGTCCTTTAGACACCCTGATCTGAGCCCAAACCCCATAGGCCTTTCAAGGTTCCCTCTTGTACTTTACCCTCTCTCCCCTGCTCCAAGTAGCTTAGTAGCCTTCTGACCCCTCATCAGTAGTCCAAGTTGGGCCCTGGCCCAAACCCCCACAGCAGAATGCAAAGGAAGCCACATTCCACCATCATGTGCTAAAAGAATGGAATCTGCCACCAGTCTCAAGCCAGCACCGCTGTCTGAGAGGCAGATGAACCTTAAGATCAGCTACAGGAGCCCTTCTCCGTGAGCCCCTGCCAAGGAAGTGAGGCAGGTGGCTACTAGGAGGAGGGCCTTCTCCACTGTGGCACTCCGGTTGTGGAACGAGCTCCCCAGAGAGGTCCGCCTGGCGCCTACACTGTACTACTTTCGTCGCCAGCTGAAGACCTTTTTATTCACTCAGTATTTTAACACTTAATTTTAACTTAAATTTAATTTTTACTGTTCTAACTCTGTATTTTAATCTTATATCAATTTTGCTGCGTGGTTTTTATCCTGATTGTGCTTTTTATACTGTATTTTGTAATTGTGCTTTTAACATGTTGGATGTTTTATTATGGTTTTAATTTTTGTGAACCGCCCAGAGAGCTTCAGCTATTGGGCGGTATAAAAATGTAATAAATAAATAAATAAATAAATAGGAGGAAAGAGGTTATGCTGTCCCCGTTCCCATCATAAGGCCACCTGGACAGCCCAAGGTCCACATGAGGTTTCCCTCTTGAAATACCGTAACTTACGATGTCTCTAAAATCCATTTTGAGGATTTGGGGTGATGTTCTGAGTAACGCACAAGTGCAAAATGCCACAAGACTGCGCGCCTGGCAAACCCATTCACTCCAGAGGGCCTGCAGTCCTAGTTCCGCACGGTGGGATGCCAGAAGCCGTCTCTGGCAGGCGCTGTGGGAGTCCTTTGTAATTAGAGATCTCCTCCCATTCATTAAGGGATCATTCAGACAAGGTCCATGTGCAAAGCCAGCCCTCATCTGAGTCTGTACATCACAGCTGCTGCTGTCTCTGGTTGCCAGTTTTGCAGGAAGCACCTTGTCAAGCGGAACAAGACAAGCGAGGGCAAAGACACATCACCCCATAATGCCGAGAGAGAGAGAGAGAGAGAGAGAGGCTCCTGCTACGTCTTCCTTCCCTGGCTCCTCTAATAAAGGCTGCCTCCCTCCAACTGCCTGTCTCCCCTCCCGACGCCTGATCTAATGGGCTTGAACCGCCCCGGATTGCAATGCATCATGTTGTGCTTATCCCTGCCGCTGGAAGTAATGGAGAAATCAGAGTGAGCATCTATAAAAAGCACTGGAGCTATTAATACCTGCACGCAAGGCAGAAAAAGCTGCTAAAACAAGACGTTCATATCCATGCAGGGCTTAATTCGTTACGCCTTACGGATGCCAGAAATGGCTTCACAAGTGTCAGAACCATAACGGTCTTAGTTTGAAATGGCATTTCTTCTCCTTCTGAATGCTGCTTGAAAGAGGAGGGTGTACCTGAGCATGTGCAGAGTGCATTCCTCATCACCAAGAGAGCAACAGAGTTAGGACCCCTTCACGTTTCTGTAATGCAAAGTGGTCCTGGCCGCCTAGTCTCTTAGTAAACACTTAGCGTGTTCAGAGGAGGGCAACCAGGATGATCAGGGGTCTGGAAACAAAGCCCTATGAAGAGAGACTGAAAGAACTGGGCCTGTTTAGCCTGGAGAAGAGAAGATGGAGGGGAGACATGAGAGCACTCTTCAAATACTTAAAAGGTTGTCACACAGAGGAGGGCCAGGATCTCTTCTCGATCCTCCCAGAGTGCCGGACACGGAATAACGGGCTCAAGTTAAAGGAAGCCAGATTCCGGCTGGACATCAGGAAAAACTTCCTGTTAGAGCAGTACGACAATGGAATCAGTTACGTAGGGAGGTTGTGGGCTCTCCCACACTAGAGGCCTTCAAGAGGCAGCTGGACAGCCCTCTGTCAGGGATGCTTTAGGGTGGATTCCTGCATTGAGCAGGGGGTTGGACTCGATGGCGTCAGAGGCCCCTTCCAACTCTGCTATTCTATGATTCTATGATTCTAAAGCTCCTGCGGGCTCCTTTGTTGCCACCCCAGGTCAACCACATATTTTATATAATGCTCTTCTCTTCCTGCCCTGCTTCTCGAAGCACCTGGCTGGCCACTTTGGAAAGAGGATGCTGGACTAGTTGGACCACCTTGGACCACCTTTATCTTCTGGGCATCTGAGAACATATAAGAACATAAGACTATCCTTGCTGGATCAGACCAAGGGACCATCCAGTCCAGCATTCTGTTCACACAGTGACCATCCAGCTGCCCACAGGAAACCCACAAGCAGGACATGAGTCCATCAGCACCCTCCTACCCACATTTCCCAGCAACTGGTGACATACTGCCTCTGAATACTGGAGGTAGCATATAGCTGGCAGGAGTAGTAGCCTTATCCTTCTTGAATTTGTATACCCCCCACCCTTTTAAAGCCATCCAAACTGGCAACCATCAGTAACCTAGCCACAGTAGTGCATGCACTGGTAACTTCCCGATTAGACTACTGCAATGCACTCTACGTGGGGCTGCCCTTAAAGACGGCACGGAAGTTGCAGCTAGTGCAAAATGCAGCAGCTGGACTGCTGGCGGGTACATCTTACAGAGACCACATAACACCGGTCTTAAAGGAACTGCACTGGCTGCCCATACGCTTCCGATCGGAATTCAATGTGCTGTTACTGACGTTTAAAGCCCTAAATGGCTTGGGACCTCGATACTTGAGAGAGCGCCTCTCCTCATATATGCCTGCCTGAGACCTCAGATCTGTTGGAGGAGCCCTTCTTCGCATCCCACCAACGCAACATATACGCTATGGCGGGACAAGGGAGAGGGCTTTCTCTGTGGTGGCACCCTGGCTGTGGAATGCCCTCCCCTTGGAGGACTGATTGGCGCCAACGCTGATTTTATTCCGCCGCCAAGTGAAAACATGGCTTTTAAACAAAGCCTTTGACGGTTAAACTCACTGGAACATTGTTTGAACCATTTTAACTGCTTTTACTGCTTTTAAATTATATATTGTTTTAACTTGGTTCGTGGTTTAATTTGTTTTTAACTGTGTATATTTATTGTTTTATACTGTATGTTTTTATTTGTATGCCGCCCTGAGATCTTAGTGATATAGGGCGGGATATAAATGTTTTAAATAAATAAATAAATGTTATGGTAACGAATTCCATAGTTTAACTATGCACCGTGAAGAAGTACTTCCTTGTATCTGTCCTGAATCTCCTAACAATCAGCTTCGTAGATGACTCCGGGTTCTAGTATTATAGGGGGATGTATGAGCTCCATCACACCTGGGGGGAAATGCTGGCTAACGTGGCTTCTCTGCTCCTGGTTTCGTCGCTCAGTTACTTCCAGTTTGAAAACAGCGAGTAAACAAGGAGCACGAGGCCCATTCAGTCGGGCGTTGCAATCACGCGGCTTGTACATTGTACATTGTACATTGATGGTGCTATATAAATAAATAATAATAATAATAATTCTCCCGCTCGCAGCAGGAGAGAGCAGCAACCGGACTTTTTCTGGTTTTTCTTGAGGCGCAAGGAAGGCCAGAAGGAGCGGAAGGCTCGAGAGAGAGAGGCAGATGGCGTCATGCGAGGGACCTGCGAAAACCCACAAGTGTCCCGTAACGAGCGTGCAATAAAACACTTGTTGGATGGAGCTCTATATGATCACGCTTTGCAGCTGATTCCCTCAAAACCCTGCAGCATCGCTGCTGCAGGGCAGCAGTGATAAATTTCGACAGCAAGAGGGAGCGAGGTCTCTCTGGCCAAATAACTGCAGCACGGGCAGCCATTTGGCTCATCAAGCCCACCCCCTGCCCTGCCTTCCCACGCGTACCCTTGGACGTACCCTGGACTGGCATCTGCCCCCAGCAACGCCCACTGACTTAAGCCAAACTGAGGCCACCGCTGATAGACTGCGAAACAACGTGGTGACGTCGAAGCAACAACAGCAATGACAAAATCACGGTAAAACTACTCCATGAAAAAGCAGAGTTTTGGGGAGGTAGAAGCCCGATGTGGCTGTGAGTCGGTGGCTGTATCATATAAACAACGCAGCACACTGCAGCAGCCATGACGGGGCAAACAGACTGTATAGGGTGTCCATACAGTCTGTTTACCCCATCATGGCTGCTGCAGTGTTGTGGAAAACGTGGATAGGGAGACATGTCTCCCTATCCACATTCTCCACAACATGCATAATTTTCTGCCACTCTATCAGGTTCTCCCCTTAGCCTCCTTTTTCCAAGCTGAACAATCCTAGCTCTTGTAACTTTCCCTCATAGGGGAGATGTTCCAGCCCCTGGATCATTTTAGTTACCCTTTTCTGCACTGTTTCCAGGTCTAAAATATCTTTTTTTAGCTGTGACCAGAACTGTACACAGTAGTATTGTAAGTGTGGTATCACCATAGATTAGTATAAGGGCAATATGATACTGGCCGTTTTAGTCTCAATTCCTTTTCTAGTCATTCCCTTTATTCTCTTAGCTGTTGGGATGCTCAGGCACCCGGGGTGGGTCCTGGGGAGGCAGCTCCTGGGCAAAGGAGCATCAGCCAGACAGAGAATAAAGAGAACCCAAGGGGCAGGAGGCCTCCCCTAGTCCTGACTTTTCAAGGGCCAAACCAAGTCAATAGGGCCAGGCCATAAAAACACAAGAACAGCCCTTCTAGATCAGGCCAAAGGTCCAAAAAGGCCAGCATTCAGCTTTCCACAGTGGCCAATCAGAGGCCTCCAGGAAGCCTAAAGGCAATGGCCTTTAATGGCCTTAAAGGCAATGGCCCTCTCCTGCTGTTGCTTCCATCCCACCCCACCCCAGTCACTGGCTTCCAGTGGCCTACTGTCTCTGCACCTGAAGATTCCCTATAGCCCTCATGGCTAATGGCCTTTGATAGTCCACCCCAGCGCTTGATGACCAGCTTGGACATGGGCAGATTATCCACGCTGGTGTGCAGAAGACCGAAGATCCACTCAAATCAAGGCACATAACGGTAGCTGCAACAGCCCAACGTCAAAAGCTCGTTGTGCATGGTTTTAGCCAAAATACTGCCAACCAACCACCTTCTTCAGCAGTGTCGATCAGGACGCGCTGCCCTCGGCTCCGACGCGCCGCGGGACGACGCGACCCGGTCATGGGACGGCTTACCTTGGGCATCTTTCGGAGGTTGGGAGAAAGCTTCAGGCAGGTCACGTGGCCACGGTCATCTCCAATGATGATGATGGGGTAGATGGCGTTGAACTGGACATGAGTGATTTTGTTCTTCTTCTTGGCCACCACCGGCTGGTGGCAGATGGGCTCATATTTGTTGACACTCAGATCGAAGACGTGGGCCTGGTGGGAGACCAAGGAGCAGGCACAAAAGGGTTAAAACCACAGGGGAGGAAGACCTGCATTGGCTGAGCAGCCTTCCCCAAGCTGGTGCCTTCCAGCTATGTTGGACTACAATGCCCATCAGCCACTGTGGCTGATTTATGACTGCATTGCTAACTGTTGGGATGAAGTTGGCAACCCTAGATAGCGAGGACATTCTTCCTAATGTTTCACCTAAATCCACCTCCCCGAATTTCAAGCCCATTGCTCCTGATATCTCTTCAGGGGATGGAATTGGGAGTTCCTTCTAATAATACCTGGGATTCAGCTATCAGCTTATTGACCCTTCCTCTTAGTCCTTAATCTTTTGTGTCAAAGATACCAAGTTCTCTTGCTTTGCCTCCTTTGACTTGCTTTCTAGGATGCTTCAGCATCAGCACAAGCCCATAGGGTGGGTATTCCTGGTACTTTGAAGAATTCATGGAGCTCTATCAGACGGGGGGGGGGGGGGGAATCACGCTTGCCTACCGTCGCTTCTCCGCCCCTGCTTTTGCGGCTCGATACTTCCTCTTCCTCTCAGGGAAAGGAAAAAGGAAGTTAAAAAGTGGACGTGGCCCATTCAGGGACCGTCTTTACCACATTGCTTTTCCTGCACACAGCTGGAGATAGCGGCAACTTCCATCTTTAAAAATAATATGGACTCACTGGGGGCTTTTTTGGTTGCGTGAAGAAGGCTAGAAGGGGCAGGAGGCAGACGGCGTTATGAGAGGGACCCACAAAAATCCGTGAGCGCCCAGTAACGAGCGTGCAATAAAACACTTGTCTGCATCAGCTGGGCATATCCACAAAACAGACTGAAACTACTTTAATCAGTTTCTTCCTCTTCGCAAGGTCCCCGAAATTACAGCTGAAAGGAGGGGGAGTTAAGGGGATGGACACAGAGCATTCTTTGCAGCTGGACAAACTGCAGCTCACAGAATTTCCTGATGTCCAGGTGGACATCAGGAAAAACTTCCTGACTGTTAGAGCAGTACGAAAATGGAACCAGTGACGTAGGGAGGTTGTGGGCTCTCCCACACTAGAGGCCTTCAAGAGGCAGCTGGACAACCCTCTGTCAGGGATGCTTTAGGGTGGATTCCTGCATTGAGCAGGGGGTTGGACTCGATGGCCTTGTAGGCCCCTTCCAACTCTGCTATTCTATGATTCTATGATTCTATGATTCTATGAATTCCTTGTAAAAGTAGGATTGGGAAAAGTGGTAAAAAACAAACACCCTAATCTGAATCAAAAAGGCTGTGTAGACGGGGCCTCCATGACCACCAAAGTCCAGCCAGTCCTAGGGGTGCAGGTTGCCACTTAAAATGCCTTGACCAAGACAGCAGAAGGTCTGTCTCATGGAGGTTGTCCGGAAGTGTCCCCAAATGTCTAGAAAATCCCACTTTCCTATGAATAATTCCCACAGGAACCCACAGCAAAGACCCAGCACACCGAATGAAGGATGGCATTGTACCTCGTGCATTGCTGGTCACAAACAAGCAGAAGTTGATCCTTATTGGTTGGGGTAGGGGCATGTTCTCAGACAGGGATCTGTTGCAGGGAATATTATATTTTCCTAGCATTTAAATCCGACTATTCTATGTTGTCAGAAAAAACACAATTCCCTCCCCTCTTCAAGTAGTGTATCTACTGTAATAATTGTGAGTGTTGTATGGGAGTCTCTCTCTCTCTCTCTCTCTCTCTCTCTCTCTCTCTCTCTCTCTCTCTCTCTCTCTCTCTTTCTTTCTTTCGTTTATATACCACCCCATAGCCGAAACTCTCTGGGCGGTTTACAAAATACTTCATTGGGGGGAGTGTGTGTTTCCTATGGCTTGGCTGCGTTGTGAGGTCCTTTCTGGCACATGACGTTGTGCTCCCAACCAGCTGCTCCCGTATCGGAGAGGCATTTTACTCTGTTCTTTTAAGTTGAAGCAGCTCCCGGACAATTGAGTTGCAACGTGCCACTATGCCTCCACATTAAATCCTGGGAGCGCCTGTGACCTGGACATGACTTCCTTCATTTCCTCCTTTAGCATTCCCATTGAGAGACATCTATTAATTAATTTAATTAATTCTGGAACTTTGCTAATTTGCTTCTCCGGTATGTTGTTAGCTCCAAAGTTGCGCAGCTCCAGAGTTGCAAAGGGAATCTGTTAGTTCCCTTCTGTGATGTTGTGTTAGCGCCAGAGCTGCGCAACTCCAGAGCTGGTGTGATACTTTTTAGAGCGGGGTTTATTTGTGCTGGTAGGGTGCCAGTATTGTGGGTTAGTTACTCCCAATTCCCATTCATTCAACTGTAGTGGCAGGGCAAGACTGGAGAGGGGTGGGTAATAAACCTCCCTCTGAATGACATTGGTTCTACACCCACCCAGAAGTACATCTTTTCTGACACTGAAAAGCCACTCTTTGGGAACGGCTGGTTCCACCATGTAACAATGATGGAGTGGAGCTGATTTCAGCAGACTGCGGAGAATAACAAGAATGCACGTTCCTCCTGTGCTCATGAAGATGAAGTCGGGACATGGTTCCCTGGGAGTTAGGGGGAGAATGTCTTAGAATTCACACAAGATATCACTGTGATGACAAGCTATGAGTGGGAGGGGGTGGGGGAACCATGTCATTTAATCATTTTTAACCATCTTTAAAGGTGGCAACCAGGAAAAGGGCCTTTTCTGCTGTGGCACCCTGCTTATTGAATGAGCTTCCTAGAGAGGTTCGCCTGGCACCTATGTTGCTCATTCCAGTTTTTACCTCTGCTGTTTTAAATCTGCTTTTGCATTTTAAATCTCTGCACTGCTGCTAGGTTTTACTCTGGTTGCGCTTTTATACTGCAGCTTTTAGCCATTCTATTTGATGCTGTGTTTTGTGGGGTTTGGTTCTTGTGACCCACCCAGAGAGCTTTGGCTATTTGGCAGTGCAGAGATGTCATAAATAAATAAACATAGGCTGCATCAGGATGGCGCTCAGCTAGCCCTCAGCCAAAACACGGCGGCATCCAGCAGCGTGGCTAGCCCCTCCTCCTCTTGCGGCAACACTCCTCCATTTCAGGAACTTTCTGCCTTACATGCCCACTGCATAGTTCTGTGAAGGCCCTGGGCTGCCCTCTTTCCAGAACGGAAGGGCACCTTTTCGCTTATAAACAAAAAAATACAACAGGCTGTCAAACAGGATCTGAGTCAAGGATGGGCGTGTTCGGGCACCAGGGGACCATTGACAAAATCCCCCCCGGAGTTGCTCCGCTTCTTCACCAATGCAATTCCTTCCTTCCTTCTTTCTTTCTTTCTTTCTTTCTTTCTTTCTTTCTTTCTTTCTTACATTTTTCTACCACCCAATAGCCGAAGCTCTCTGGGCGGTTCACAAAAGTTAAAACCATCATAAAACAACCAACAGGTTAAAAGCACAATTACAAAATACAGTATAAAAAGCACAACCAGGATAAAACCACGCAACAAAATTGATATAAGATTAAAATACAGAGTTAGAACAGTAAAATTTTAATTTAAGTTAAAATTAAGTGTTAAAATACTGAGAGAATAAAAAGGTCTTCAGCTGGCGACGAAAGCAGTACAGTGTAGGAGCCAGGCAGACCTCTCTGGGGAGCTCATTCCACAACCGGGGTGCCACAGAGGAGAAAGCCCTCCTCCTAGTAGCCACCTGCCTCACTTCCTTTGGCAGGGGCTCACGGAGAAGGGCCCCTGAGGATGATCTTAAGGTCCGGGCAGGTACATATGGGAGGAGGCGTTCCTTCAAATAACCTGGCCCCAAACCGTTTAGGGCTTTAAATGTCAATACCAGCACTTTGAATTGGGCCCGGACCTGGACTGGCAGCCAATGACGTTGTAAAAGGACTGGCGTAATGTGATCTCGCCGGCCAGTCCCTGTTAATAAACGGGTTGCCCTGTTTTGTACCAGCTGAAGCTTCCGGACTGTTTTCAAAGGCAGCCCCACGTATCACGCATTGCAGTAATCCAAACGAGAGGTTATCAGAGCATGGATCACTGTAGCTATCTCCGTCCAGATAAGGGCGTAGTTGGTATATCAACCTAAGCTGATAAAAGGTGCTCTTTGCCACTGAGTTCACCTGTGCCTCAAGTGACAGTTCTGGATCGAAGAGCACCCCCAAACTACGGACCCGATCCTTTAGGGAGAGTGCAACCCCGTCCAGGACAGGGCAAACATCACCTCGCCGGACAAATGAACCACCTGCTAACAGTACCTCCATCTTGTCTGGATTGAGTCTCAGTTAGTTAGCCCTCATCCAGTCCATTACTGTGCCCAGGCACTGGTTCAGAACAGCCACTGCCTCACCTGGGCTTGATGAAAAGGAAAGGTAGAGCTGGGTATCATCCGCATATTGATGACACCTCAGTCCACATTCTTCACCTGCCTCTTGCTCTGGGCCAGACAGTGGTGGTGGTGGTGGAAGTGAGAAGGAGCAGCAGCAGATGCTACGTTCTACTTGGTGACTGGCTGTCCAGCTGCCAAGCAAGCAAGTGGTAGCCATGATGAGAAAGAGAATAAGGAGCTGGTGACCCAAGGGGGTTGGATCAATTCCTGGAGGCGAAGGCTATCAATGGCTACTAGCCCTGATGGAAAATGACTAACTAGGTCAGACGCTGCTTGCACAGATGTACAGCAGTGATTACAGCAGGCGTTTATCAACAGAAGCCTGAACCCAGGAACGAACGAACTTCCAACAAAGCGGTTGCGCAAATCAAACACCACCCCTGCTCCGTAAAAGCATACCAAGTGGTCTTAACCAGAGAAGGATATACTAGCCCTGATGGTTGTGTGCTGTCTCCAGGATTCGAGGCAGTAAGCCTGTGTGCGCCAGTTGCTGGGGAACATGGGTGGGAGCAGGGCCAGTGCCAGACTATTTTGTGCCCTAGGCAAGGTGAGCTACTTTCACCCCCTCCCAAAAAATGCCAACTTTGATTTTTAAGAACATAAGTTTCCTGGAAAAAATAAGAAGCACAAAACTTGAAACCGCTAAATTTATTTTAAAGTGCAAGAAATACGTCATGCCAATTATAGCAAACAAATTGGAAAGGAACGTCTATGGGTCTAAAATGCATTATTTAATAAGAATATCACATCCAAATCATCCCCCCCAACTCACACGTGTGCGCACACACACTCAACATCACTCACTCCAAACAAACACACGCATGAACACATGCATTCACTCAAAGACCCCCTGCACCCCAACATTCTCTCTCTCTTCCAGGCGCGTTCCGGAAGTCCGAATGTGGAGCCGCCCCACCCCCACCCCAGCGTCCCTGGCTTCGCTTTGGCTGGGCGGGCACAGGGCGCCATCTTGCCCGCCCAGGCCCGGCTGAATCCTTGGGCCCGCCCAGCTCCCAGCCAATGCGCGTGAGTGCTGCGCTGCGCCCCTCTTAGCTTGGCGCTCTAGGCAGCCGCCTGAGTGGCCTCTATGGTAGCACCGGCGCTGGGCGGGAGGGTGCTGTTGCACCATGTCCTGCCTTGTGGGTCCCTGGCAGATAGCTGGATAGCCACTGTGGGAATAGAGTGCTGGACTAGATGGAACCTCGGTCTGATCCAGCCAGGGCTCTTCTTATGTTCTTATGACCATGGAAGTGAGAAGGTAGACTCACTGAAAGAGTGGGGATGGGGGTGGGGGTGGCAAAGACCCACCCAAACCTCGAGCCAGCACTGCTGTGAAACAGAACCAGAGCATTCCTGCATTGCAGGCAGCAACAGGCAAGCCTGGCTCTTTGCCTTGCAATAGGAACAAGGACGCTATGCTACAGCGATTTGACCAGCGCTGCCACATGGCTAAGAGGGAAGAAAGTGCATTTAAAAAAAAAAAATCTTCTGGAAACATCATCCTTAGTATCGCAGAGTCTTAATTAACAGATTTAATGTCTAAAATAATCAGGCAATCAGAACTGTAAGTTGAGCAGGGATTTAAGCACCGGCTGACAAATGCTACAAGCCTGCATACTTACTGCCTGGGCTGCTGTGGAGTGCTCAGCTATTCAGGGCCTTGATAATTTAATCAAGAGGTGCTGTGAAGGTAATTAACGGGGGAGACATTTGTGAGGCACAGGGGTTGCACAGCGGAGGAAGCAGGCCGGGAAAGTGGTGAAGAATTAAAGGAACCCTGCCTCCAAAACTCAACTCAGTCCCAGTGCCTGAAAGTGGCCACTTTTAAACATGCGTGTGTGCTGAAGTCTATTAACATATCGCCAGAGATGTCTGGATCTCTTAAAAGTGATAAGACAAGCCAGTCCCAACCAATTAGGGTGCCTGAAGAGGTGTCACGCAAACAGCCCAGTCAAGCTCCGTCCATTTGGAAATCTCAAGCTGTCACCCATCTCAAAGGTCTTCCCTGAAACACAGCCAAGGTCAGGGCTGTTAAGTCTGGGACATTCTCTTCTGGCCACGTGGTGATCTCGTATACAAACGTTAGTAGAACGTGCCTCAATGTTTTTACAACCTTAAGTTGCCCCTTGTACTCATGCCTCTTGTACTCATTCGTTGTGTAGGGCGACCCTATGGAAAGGAGGACAGGGCTCCTGTATCTTTAACAGTTGCATAGAAAAGGGAATTTCAGCAGGTGTCATTCGTATATATGAGGAACCTGGTGAAATTTCCTCTTCATCACCACAGTTAAAGCTGCAGGAGCTATACTAGAGTGACCAGATTTAAAAGAGGGCAGGGCACCTGCAGCTTTAACTGTTGTGATGAAGAGGAAATTTCCCCAGGTTCCCCATATATACAAATGACACCTCCTGAAATTCCCTTTTCTATGGAACTCTTAAAGATACAGGAGCCCGGTCCTCCTTTTCATAGGGTCACCCTAGCTAATGACAGTCAGTTGTTTCCTCCTTCCTCATCTCCGCTACTGTCCTTTTAATACAGCCTTCCTCAACCTGGGGTGCTCCAGATGTGTTGGACTACAACTCCCAGAATGCCCCAGCTGGGGCATTCTGGGAGATGCAGTCCAACACATCTGGAGCGCCCCAGGTTGAGGAAGGCTGTTTAATATTTCCTGAGAGCGCCTGACTACATCCAGTCAGTCTGCTCACTCTCTTATTTTAGGCTACTCTTAGCGCCTTTGCACAATCCCTTTGTGTGTATGTGTGTACGTGTGGTAACTGTACCGGCTCCCTTCAGTTTAAATGAAGAACGTTCGCTAGCCAGCGCAAGACAGGCTGCTGGAGACACCAGTCCGGAGACGTCCTCAGCTGCTGTACCGAAGGAGCCACCGAGGAGGACGTTGTTTTGAAGCACGCAGCCCTGACAAATGGAAATTGCTTTGGCCGCAGCCGGGCTCCACTCTTTCGAAAACCCGACAGCCACACAAGCAAAACACCAGGGAGGGAGGCTGAGAAGCTTCGAAGCGGGCAGAAGGTCAAAGACAATCAAGTCACCGAACTTTTCAGCCCCAAGCGCTGGCTTCTGTGAGCTTCCAAAGACAAAAGCTTTTTTGGGGGTTGTTTTGTTTAATAACTGGGCTGCGGAGAGGAATTATCTGTTTCACTGCTTTCTGCAGAAGGCAGAGAAAGCCCAAAAGACAGGACAGAAATGCAGGACAGTGCTGCCGAAATAAAATGGTGCAATACGCCTTAGTGATTTGGGCTAACCCAAGGAAGGAGGCCCTGCAAAGGCATCTCCTAGGTGGTTTCTTAAATGAAATCTCGCTGGAGCCCTCCCATGGCCGGCACCCAAGGCGGGCAGGGTTGGCCACCTGCCGAGGGACCCACAACCCAGCAGGGGGGCCCTGACGAGAGTCTCCTGACTTGTTCCCCCTCTTCCCCATTGCAACCTGCTTGTTCCCCTGCCCCTCACTCTGGCCAAGGCAACATCGGCGGCGGCGGTGGGGAAGAAGGAGGAGGAGGAGCAGCTGATGCTACTGACTCCTTCCTCCCTGGATCTCTGCCTGTTGAGCAAGCAAATGGTAGCAAGCGTGGGAAAGATGTGGAGCAGATGGAGATGATGCCGGTGAGAAGACTCACGGAGGATGCCTGGCCTAAGGACCCTCGGAAACCTGGACGTGGCACTGAGCCCTTCCCTGACGGGCTCTGACCAACCAGGATGATCAGGGGTCTGGAAACAAAGCCCTATGAAGAGAGACTGAAAGAACTGGGCCTGTTTAGCCTGGAGAAGAGAAGATGGAGGGGAGACATGAGAGCACTCTTCAAGGACTTGAAAGGTTGTCACACAGAGGAGGGCCAGGATCTCTTCTCGATCCTCCCAGAGTGCAGGACACGGAATAACGGGCTCAAGTTACAGGAAGCCAGATTCCGGCTGGACATCAGGAAAAACTTCCTGACTGTTAGAGCAGTACGACAATGGGATCAGTTACCTAAGAAGGTTGTGGGCTCTCCCACACTAGAGGCCTTCAAGAGGCAGCTGGTCAGCCATCTGTCAGGGATGCGTTAGGGTGGATTCCTGTATTGAGCAGGGGGGTGGACTCAATGGCCTTGTAGGCCCCTTCTAACTCTACTATTCTATGATTCTCCTTGCCACATTTACTCTAATATGCCATTTGGCCCTCAGCATCAGCACAGGGAAGACCACAATGTAAGGGGGAGAAAGGGTTAAATAGGCGAGAGGGGCTATGCTTTCATTTCATTCCCAGGTACATGGAGGGTGGTGTCCAAAGGATTGTGCTTCAAGGAATACAACTGGATTTGAGGCATTGAGGGATACGATGCTATGCACACAGGGAAGTCAGGGAGGGAGGAAGGAAGGTGTTGTTTGTGTCTAATTTCAGAATATCAAAACGCCCGTTCAAAAGTCCTCCTGCCACACTGCAAGGGATTCTGGGGTGTGTCCCATGGATGGCGCAATGCAGCTGCTTAGGGGAATTGAATTTTCTTGGGGGTGACCCTGTGGTTGCATGCCTGGCTTCTCACACGGGCTGGCAGGATGACCCGAAGGAACGGGAGCCTGGCCCCCCACTCCCTGCATTCCCCATTGCATTCCCTAACAATTTGCTGGAAGATGGGGTTTTCCCCGTTTTAGAAAGGATCTCAAGATTTTGAGAAGAGTCACTACTTTTGTGTGGGCCTCAGAATGCCAGTGTTTAGAATCCTTAAACTTTGACAAATGTAAAATCTAGCACTGGAGAACTTTTACTGTTAATAATTTTATCTTACTTTCCCCCCCTGGTTTATGCAAATTGAAATGGGAACCCTGTATCATATTTAGGTAGACTAATTGCATCAACGCATAGGGGGAAATCATGTTTCCTTACCGTCGCTTCTCTGCCCACGTGTTTGTCCCTCATTACTTCCTCTTTGGAAAGATGAAGTAAACTTCCTCTTTCTAAGTCCCTCATTACTTCCTCTTTAGAAAGAGGAAGTAAACTTGCACGTGGGCCATTCAGTGGGCCCTAATGATTGCGCTGCAGGAGATAGCGGCAACTTCCGTCTGAAAAAATAAGTCGGACTTACTGGGGTGATTTTTGTTGTGCAAAGAAAGCTAGAAGGGGCGGGAGGGTGCAGGAGGCAGATGACATCGTGAGAGGGACCCGTGAAAATCCGTGAGTGCCCAGTTATGAGCGTGCAATAAAACACTCATCCGATGAAACTCTAAATTAGACTACAAATAATTAGACTTGGATTTATTCATAATTTTTACCGATCCATGTTTAAATTGATTATCTTTTTTTTTAAAAAAATGTAATGTATTGGTGATTTTTTCCTGAAGTCTCCTTGCCCTTAGGTCATGATGGGAGTTGTAGTCCAACACATCTGAAAAGCACCAGGTTGGGGAAGGTTGTCTCCTCCTGAGCCAGGGTACATGTATTCCACACCGGCTCAACTCCATTCCACCAGGACTGTTATGAAGCCTGTTTTACAGCTGATAAATAACCCTTGCCCAGAACTAGCAGCAAAACAGGGAGCCAAGACTTCAAACAGTGGCAGAAGGCAAAGTCACGCTGGACACTGTCAGTGCTGCATCCTTCCCTGGCAGGTTGGACCCCCTGCTATCTTGACTATTTTTATTTATTTATTTATTTATTTATTACATTTCTATACCGCCCAATAGCCAGAGCTCTCTGGATGGTTCACAAAAATTAAAACCATTCAAAGTATAAAACAACAGTATAAAACCATACTATAAAATACAATATAAAAGCTCAACCAGATAAAAACAGCAGCAATGCAAAATTACAAATTTAAAACACCGAGTTAAAATTTATTTATAGACTGTTAAAATGCTGGGAGAATAAAAAGGTCTTCACCTGGCGTCTAAAAGCAGATAATGTAGGTGCCAAGCGAACCTCCTTAGGGAGCTCGTTCCACAGCCGGGGTGCCACAGCAGAGAAGGCCTCCTCCTGGTAGCCACCTGCCTCACTTCCTTTGGCAGGGGCTCACGGAGAAGGGCCCCTGTAGATGATCTTAAGGTCCGGCCAGGTACATATGGGAGGAGGCGTTCCTTCAGATAGCCTAGCCCCAAGCCGTTTAGGGCTTTAAATGTTAATACCAGCACTTTGAATTGGGCCCGAACCTGGACTGGCAGCCCATGAAGCTGGAAAAGGACTGGCATGATGTGGTCTCATCGGCCAGTCCCTGTTAGTAACCGTGCTGCCCTGTTTTGTACCAGTTGAAGTTTCCGGACCGTTTTCAAAGGCAGCCCCATGTATAACGCATTGCAGTAATCCAGACGAGAGGTTGTCAGAGCATGGATCACTGTAGCTAGGCTATCTCTGTCCAGAGAAGGGCGCAGTTGGTATATCAGCCTAAGCTGATAAAAGGTGCTCTTAACTGGAGGGACAATCCCACAGCTAAAGAGCCCCATCTCTACTCATATTGATCTCAGTGATCTGATGTTTCCTTTTAGCGTTTTACTCGTTATGATTTAGTTATAGCGTATTCTGATTACAAGTGTACGAAACCAAAGAGGCTGAACACACACACCCCCGCCCCCCGCAGAGACAGAGAAGGCCCAGTTTAGGGGGAAAAAGTCTATTAAAATATGGAAGCGGCTTCAGAGACATTTAAAGTTAAATATTAGACAGTCTTAGAATCCTGTATTGTCATGCAAGCCCTTCATTCCTGACCTGAGCAGGCCAACCTCATTAACAGGTAGAGAGGCTGCACCAGGCTAGCCTTTTCATCAAGAGAGTATTAAAATAGTCTGCAGACAGCCAAAGTGTAGGAAACAGGATAAGTGCCGGTTTTATTCAGATAACTTCCTGGCTACGAAGAATGCCCTGAAGAAACCGCCTGAGGGTACTTCACATTACAGATGGAATACAATACT
This sequence comes from Elgaria multicarinata webbii, assembly GCF_023053635.1. Lineage (NCBI taxonomy): Eukaryota > Metazoa > Chordata > Lepidosauria > Squamata > Anguidae > Elgaria > Elgaria multicarinata. Next base: position 118,714,040 of record NC_086176.1, on the reverse strand, counting down.
CTGCACCGCGGAGTATGGAATACATTGCTCTAAATATAGATGCCACTTTCCGGGAAGCCAGCCACCTTTGCAAAGGACTCCAACGTCTGTTATTAGCCTACAAGAGCAACCTTTTAACCTGTGCTCCGTCTAGAAGCCAACTCTAGTATCCAGACTGGGTGGCAAATAAGCTTTATCTGCTTTAAAAAAAATCTGAAATGAAAAATGACTAACCCTTCTTTTTCGGCACAGCACTGTCAAGTGAAAGGGCGGAAAGAAAAGAGCAGACATCTGGGAAAGAGCAAACCAGCCAGAGAAAAGATGATGTTTCCTTGCAGCATATTAAGTTCTTCCCAATTTTTCCCTCCCTATAGAGGCTCTTTGGCCAAGTCACCCATACAGAGGGGTGTGAGTGATGTGTCCAATGTCTGATAGCTGAGTCTGGCCCCAAACTGAAATCTGGTCTAAGTCCTGGCCGGAGTGCGCGGCTTCCTCCGTCACCTCCATTGACATTAAAACTGCTCTGAATTCTGTCAAATGTCTCCAAGCTCCAAATAACCTCTGCAAGTTGAGCAGGTTTTGCTCAAATTGTTCGGATAAGTTGCAATGATTTGACTAATTTGTTTTTTGCGCCAAGAAGCGGTTATATGTTCAGCACTGAAACAGTGGTGAAAGGCAGAACGGGGCGTTGAGGATTAACGGCAGCCCCAACAAAAATGGCCACAGGAAGCCAATTTTGGTGCAATTTGTTATACAAAGAATTGCTCCGTACAATGTTGTTGTGATAGCAAAAAGGGCAAAGCTCCTTTTTTTGACTGGCAGAAAGTGGTTCAGAAGATGCTGGTAAATTTCCAGAAGGTCGTTGCCAAGTTTACAGACTTTCAAATCTCAAAAGGTTGTTACATTCAGAGATGAGGAATTAAAAGCCCAAAGAACATCTATCTAAGAAGCAGTTGAACCACTCAATGAACATATGGCAGGCTGGTATTTATTGTGAGGTTATTCATCATGGCAGGGTTAGCACCAGTCCCGCCCACAAAGGATCTATCTATCTGTCTATCCCATCACCACTCATCTTTGCTCAAGAACAAGAAGATGCATTGTTTACTTACATGCCTCATTTCTTTTTCTTCTTTTCTTTAATTTTTTTCCCACTACTTTGCACCAATGCAGATAAATGTCAGGGTGACCAGATCATAGAATCTGATGATGATAATGGATGCTGATGCTAATATTAATAATGCTCCTTCTCTTGCTGGTGGTGGTGTTAAAGGATGCTGATGCTAATATTAATAAAGCCATGGTGGATCCCCTGGGTGGGTTATGCGGACCACCAATTGGGAACCACTGTTCTAATGTGTACTATGACTGTTGTGGTTGTTTATTGTTATAAAAATGAAGAAATGGTTTTATATAAGTGTTAATTCTTTTTTAGTATTTAGTATATTATTATAGTAGTTGTGTGCCTTTGCTACTCATTGGTTGCTATCATTTACTTTCTGTGAACCGCCCAGAGAGATTCGGCTATTGGGCAGTATAAAAATGTAATAAATAAATAAACGTGACCGAGGCCAAGCCCCCTTGGGGGGCTGGATATGTTGAGTTGGCTCCACCTTGGGGGTGGGCATGTTGGGGTGGCCACGCCTCCTGAGGGCGGCCATTTTGTCCTCTTTTTTGGTTACCAAAATATGGTCACCCTATTGATGTCTGAATGGGATGCCTGGTTGCTTGAGTGGTGTATGCATGTGTTTTGGAGTGGGTGATCCTGAGCGTGCGTGTGTGTGTGTGTGTGTGCGCGTGCGCGTGCGCGTGTGCATATGTATGCTGGCAGTGTTTGAGTGTATTGATGTGATGATGTCTGAATGGCATGCCTGGTTGTTTGACTACGACAATGGAACCAGTAACCTAAGGAGGTGGTGGGCTCTCCCACACTCGAGGCCTTCAAGAGGCAGCTGGACAACCATCTGTCAGGGATGCTTTAGGGTGGATTCCTGCATTGAGCAGGGGGTTGGACTCGATGGCCTTGTAGGTCCCTTCCAACTCTGCTATTCTATGATTCTATGAATGGATGCATGTTCATGTTTGGAAATCATCAATTGGCTCATCTGCAGTGGGACCGGACCCCCACCTCACCCCCAGAGTAACGGCCCAGGACTGATAGATTACAGATAATTTGCAAAGCAGACAGATATTGCGTGAAAACACTTCATCTTCACAGGCTGTGTCAGTTGTTTGACTATGAATGGATGCATGTTCATGTTTACAGTGCGTTTTGAGGGGGGGAGGGCTGTAGTTTTCTGTGTGTGAGTTGGGGGGGATGATTTGGAGGTGATATTCCTATTAAATAATGCTTTTTGACCTATAGACCTTCCTCTCCAATTTGTTTGATATAATTGCCATGACGTATATTTTGTAAAAATTGCTGATAATTGTTCATCCTTTTTAAAAATCTTTTTAAAAATTAACAGGGTTGTCATTATTATTATTATTATTATTATTAATCTCTCTTTTCTTACTCGTGGTGGTTTTTCTAGATGAACATGATGGGCTTTGCCAAGTCATGCTGTTTTTTACTGATTCAGAAATTTCCTGACTATTGAACATGTTTTAAGTATGACTGCTTTCTGGAGGTTGGTGTGCAAATATTTTGGTAGGCCTAATTTCTGAAGGCTTTCTGTAAAAAATAATAATGATGTGATTAATGGAGTAATTGTAACTTTTCCTATTGCCATAGTTCTTTAACTTCCATAGCCAGTGGTGTAGATTTCTCTCTCTTGTCCTCTTCCTTTCTGCAACATTTTTGTCATTAGCTATTGCTATGTCAATGAGGTAGATGTGTTTTTCTTTGTTGTTTTTGACTGTTATGTCTGGTTGAAGTTGAAACAAGCTAAGAGGTGCTAGCCTTTCGTCCATTTTGTTCCATGGCTAATGTTTGCAGGGTAATAGTAGTTTATACTCTTTCTGAATGCTTGTTTGCTTGTTTGTTGTACTAGATTTTTCTGTACTTGTCAACTGCTTCATTTGTTCAGTGCTAGCAGTATGCTAACTCGTATGGATATGAGAAAGGTGATGGGGAAAGAGTGTTAAATGTTAGGAAAGGTGAGACTATGGTCATCCAGTGAAGGATTTGCAGTCAGAAAAGATATTTGAGGGAAGGGGAGACTGCATCACACAGAGTATAGCAAAAGCTTCAAAGTTCAGCAAAAGCTACAAAAGTAGGAGCGAGTGAAGTTAATTTCAGAAGCATAGGAATGTCTCACTTGTTCTTTATTCCAGTGATTTTAACATTAAGATGTTATGTAGAACAGGTTTGTCTTAATTGTGTGCTGTGAAATCAGACATGTGACCAAGGCCATGTTTGGGTGGGCACGTCCCCTTGGGGGCTGGACATTTTGATGGGCACGCCCCTTGAGGGCTGGGCATGTTGGTGGGTACGCCCCTTGGGGGCTGGGCATGTTGGTGGGTACGCCCCTTGGGGGCTGGGCATGTTGGTGGGCATGCCCCTTGAGGGCTGAACATGTTGGTGGGCATGCCCCTTGGGGGATGGGCATGTTGGTGGGCATGCCCCTTGGGGGATGGGCATGTTGGTGGGCACACCCCTTTGGGGCTGGACATGTTGGTGGGCACGCCCCTTTGGGGCTGGACATGTTGGTGGGCACGCCCCTTGAGGGATGGGCATGTTGGTGGGCACACCCCTTGGGGATGGGCATGTTGGTGGGCACACCCCTTGGGGGCTGGACATGTTGGTGGGCACACTCCCTTGGGGGTGGCCATGTTGTCCTCCTTTTTGGTTTCCAAAGTATGGTCACCCTAAATAATGTAGACTTTGATACCCTTACTGAGAGACAAATCTACTTAATATCTCACCTTTTAAAGTTCACATCACTGTTACATGCAAAGTCATGTAAGCAAAACTTGATGGCCCTCATCTATCAACAGACAAAACTGAAGAAATCAAGAGTGTGCAGACCTGAAGCACTTTAGTGGGTCTGCTTCCCAAGGTTACTAAGGGGCTGTCTATACACATCGAAAGCCCCTGGGTGGCTGCGCGGTGGCACTGCGTTGTTTATTTGATTGTAAGCCTATGCGGCAGGGTCTTGCTATTTACTGTGTAATCTGTACAGCACCATGTACATCGATGGTGCTATATAAATAAATAAATAATAATAATAATAATAATGATGCAGCAGCCATTGCTGGGCTTTCCCATGACACTGCGAAGCAAAAAAGTCAGGAACATACCCCCAACTTTTTTCTCTAGAGCAAGGCAAGTACGACGCATGCACAGCCTATCCTCACTCTGGAGTTGCAGTGGAGGCGTGGCCGGGCAGATGGAGACCCCTGATTGGTCACTGTCCGCCCAGGCAGAGGGCAGGGGGTGAGCCCGGCCACTGGAAACCCCACGTTTCCACTGCTAGGTCGGGATTAGCCACTGCCACCCTGACGCAGCAAAAGCGCAGGGTTTTCCTTATCGTGGTGGCAACCCGCTGCCATATAGGCAGCCCCTTATAAACAGACAGCTCCTTTACCCACTGCTAGAAATGCAAACCATTGGAGGATTCATCGTGTTTTTCTGATGGCTGATAAGCCAATTAAGTATCGAATGTTTAAAACAACTCTCCCAAATGCCAAGCGAATTCCAGTAAAAAGAAAGAAAGAAAATAATCCTTTATCTTCTTAAGATTCTGGTATTGTTTTATGCATAGAAATGTCCCTGAGGCAAAGCATAGCTTGAAATGGGTAAATGTCGAGTTTTTAACGCTGAACAAATGGCTTTTTTCTCGCCTGCTTGGATGGCTAAAGCAGCTCTTGCAACGTGATGGCCCAGTCTGAAATGTAAGGAGACATCTGGTAGTCTTCAGTTGGGTATTGTCGGAGGAAGGGAAGAGGGATAGAGAGTGATGCTGCTGCAGAGACCTGGGTCAGAAGGATGGCTGGGTAATGGGTATAAAAGCCTAGGAGAGGCCGACGTTGCAAAGCTCTGTGATGAGGATGACATAAGACCGTGGGAAGCTGCCTTACACCGAGTCAGGCCCTTGGTCTATCTAGCCCAGTATTGTAGACACGGACAGGCAGTGGCTTTTTCAAGAGTTTCAGGCAGGTTTCTTTCCTAGCCCTACCTAGAGACGCCAGGGGGTGAACCTGGGGCCTTCTGCATACACAGCAGGTGCTCAGTCACTGAGCTACGGCCCATTCCCTAAGGGACAGGTTTAACTGTCCTGTAACTTGCCGCCCTGGAAGAAGAAAAGGACTTTGCTGGATCAGACCAAAGGTCCATCTAGTCCTGCATCTGGGCTGAAAACAACAGAATAACATTTAGTAGGGAAAAATGCCAAGTTCTACATCTAGGAAATAGAACCAAATGCACAGTTACAAGATGGGGGCTACTTGGCTCAGCAATACTACGAACGAGAAGAGTCTTGGAATTGTTGTAGATTGCAAGCTGAATATGAGCCAACTGTGTGATATGGCTGCAAGAAAGGCAAATGCTATTTTGGGCTGCATTAACAGAAGTATAGTTTACAAATCACGTGAGGTACTGGTCTGGTTCCTCTCTATTCGGCCCTGGTTAGGCCTCATCTAGAGTATTGTGTCCAGTTCTGGGCTCCACAATTCAAGAAGGACACAGACAAGCTGGAGCGTGTTCAGAGGAGGGCAACCAGGATGATCAGGGGTCTGGAAACAAAGCCCTGTGAGGAGAGACTGAAAGAACTGGGCATGTTTAGCCTGGAGAAGAGAAAATTGAGGGGAGACATGATAACACTCTTCAAATACCTAAAAGGTTGTCACACAGAGGAGGGCCAGGATCTCTTCTCGATCATCCCAGAGTGCAGGACATGGAATAATGGACTCAAGTGACAGGAAGCCAGATTCCAGCTGGACATCAGGAAAAACTTCCTGACTGTTAGAGCAGCACGACAACGGAATCAGTGACCTAGGGAGGTGGTGGGCTCTCCCACACTAGAGGCATTCAAGAGGCAGCTGACAACCCTCTGTCAAGTATGCTTTAGGGTGGATTCCTGCACTGAGCAGGGGGTTGGACTCGATGGCTTTGTAGGCCCCTTCCAACTCTGCTATTCTATGATTCTATGCTCTCATTTCAATAGTGCAAGATATCTCCAGGAAGTCCAAGTAATCAGGCACAAAGGAAACAGCCCTCATCTTCTGCTTGTCCCACGTACATCTGGCATCCAGAGGTCTTTTGAGTAGGAATGCTCCATTTAGCTACCATGCCTAATGCTACTAGTCCTCTCCCCCATGAACCTGCAACATCCTTTTTTATATATAAACCAGTGGCTCTCAACGTATCTTGTTCCACCATAATGACACAGCACACCAACATCCAGAAAGCAGTCATACTTAAAACATGTTCAATAGTCAGAGGAAATTTCTGAATCAATAAAAGACAGCATGACTTGGCAAAGCCCATCATGTTCATCTAGAAAAACCACCACGAGTAAGAAAAGAGAGACAAATAATAATAATAATAATAATAATAATAATAATAATAATAATGGCAACCCTGTTGATTTTTAAAAAGATTTTTAGGAAGGATGAACAATTATCAGCAATTTTTACAAAATATACGTCATGGCAATTATATCAAACAAATTGGAGAGGAAGGTCTATGGGTCAAAATGCATTATTTAATAGGAATATCACCCCCCCCAACTCACACACAGAAAACTACAGCCCTCCCCCCCTCAAAACGCACTGTAAACATGAACGTGCATCCATTCATAGTCAAACAACTGACACAGCCTGTGAAGATGAAGTGTTTTCACGCAATATCTGTCTGCTTTGCAAATTGTCTGTAATCGATCAGTCCTGGGCCGTTACTCTTTGGGTGAGGTGGGGGTCCGGTGCCACCGCAGATGAGCCAATTGATGATCTGATCAGTGTTTTCCAGAGTTTCTCGCCTTTTGCGGGGCGAAGGCACAATTATTTATTACGGCAAATCTGGCAGATGCTCCTGAATATAAAAGCCCTACATTTCCCAGCTGTGCCTTCAGTAGTTTTATGCATCCTATTAAAGAAGATCGCTTTCCGGAATTAATGCAGCCCGTACTTCATTAGGTGGCGGTACTGAATTATCCGCAGTAATTGAACTGTGCTATTAAAATAGGAGATCTCTGGGGCCGAAGGGTTAGGAACAATCCTCCTGTCCCCTGATGCGGGATTGAAAAGTCTCCATTAAAAATGAATCTGAGGCGCTTGTTTAAGCACCATCTAAGAGGAACTTCGTCTTGCTGAGCTCTGCCAAAGAGCTGATCCCTTGCAAAAGAGAGAGCGTGCAGTTGCCCCAAAGCACACAGGGTCTATGTCCCCACCAACAACAACAACAACAACACACCCAAAGAGTTTTTTTAAGGCTAACAATTCTTTTAAAATACAGAACCATCAAATCTCTACAGCCTCTGGGTGCAGGTGCCAAACAAATCCTTTATTCCAGATGAAAGAGGGGTGAAGGCTTCTTCATAGAGGCATAGAATTGCAGGGTTGGAAGGGGCCTACAAGGCCATCGAGTCCAACCCCCTGCTCAATGCAGGGGGTTGGACTTTGCACTGCCCCTTCGCTGAGGAACAGGAAGAGGAGGTTGTACGAGGAAGAGGAGGCCGGAGGTCTCCAGATGCAGCACCTGTTGCATTCTTCACCACCCCCTTATTTTTTTATTTTTGCAGAATCTTTTGCTTCATGTACAAGGGCAGGCCTTGCCTATTTTGAAGTTCCACTAAGGAAATAGTAGCCCCTTCCTTGGCTCTCTTTCTCATTCCTGTTGCCTGCTCAGATTTGCTGCTGGGCCTGTTGGGAGTTTCAGTCTGGAGGGAATGAGGCTGGGGATCATAGAATCATAGAATAGCAGAGTTGGAAGGGGCCTACAAGGCCATCAAGTCCAACCCCCTGCTCAATGCAGGGAGCCACCCTAAAGCATCCCTGACAGGTGGTTGTCCAGCTGCCTCTTGAAGGCCTCTAGTGTGGGATAGCCCACAACCTCCCTAGGTAACTGGTTCCATTGTCGTACTGCTCTAACAGTCAGGAAGTTTTTCCTGATGTCCAGCCAGAATCTGGCTTCCTTTAACTTGAGCCCATTATTCCGTGTCCTGTACTCTGGGAAGATCGAGAAGAGATCCTGGCGCTTTACATTGGAAGGCCAATGTAAAGCGACAGAGCAAGCGCAATGACAGCGAGGCATAGACCCTTGTCGCACGTCACATCCACCCACAGTTTGTTAAAACCATGGGTGGTTGACAATGACGTAGGAACAAGTGAGTGTGACCTTCCAGTTTCGTGTCAGTTTTTTTTTAGAGCAAGTGAATATGGTCTTCATGTTTCCCATTTTTTTTTTTTTTTTTAAGAACAGGGAAAATGGGGTATTATATCTGAAATGCTGTTTCTACTTTTTTTATTTGCACTATTCCACTATTGCACAGCGCCACCTAGAGATCATGTAGTGTAAATGCAGAAAAGGAAAAGCTCTTTGTGTAGAGCTCGGGTCTTGTTTCTGCAACAAAACCGAAAGTAGATGCAGCCTTGAATAGAAACGTTCAGCGCATCCCTTGGTTGTTTAGTTCAGCAGGAGTGGTGGGATAGCTGGGGGTGGGGGGGCTGCGCTCTCATTCCATCCCATGCATTCACAGGTATCCAGGAGTTGCAACTCTTCCTAACTAAAAAAATACTCCAGCAATGATCAGGGATGTGGCAGAATCTTTTTCCTTGGTAGTTTTCCCAAGAAGATTTGGAATGGCATCTGACACAGATGCCCAGTGGAGAGGGATAGTCTCTCTTACAACAGAGGAGTGGACAAATCCCCCCCACCTCCAGTGGAGAGCGACTCCTCCAACATCTTGAATTTATAACCTTGATTTAACAGCGCTGATGAAAATGAGGTCCAACTGCAACAAATTCTGATTCATCCATTTTCAGCATTGGGCTGTAATAATTTAAATAATAATAATAATAATAATAATAATAATAATAATAATAATAATAATAATAATAATAATAATTTTATTTATTTGTTACCCGCCTCTCCCTCTGGATCGAGGCGGGGTACAACACAAATAAAAACATCGTAAAGTACATACAACTAATTCAAACATTTTAAATATCTCTCTCTCTCTCTCTCTCTCTCTTTCTCTCTCCTCCCTCCCTCCCTCCTTGACTCCTTTTCCTTGTGTGTCATGTCTTTATTAGATTGTAAGCCTGAGGGCAGGGACTGTCTTTTTTGCTAAGTGTAAGCTGCTCCGAGAGCCTTTTTTGGCTGAGGAGCGGGGTATAAGTATGATAAATAAATAAATAAATAAATAAATAAATAAAATAAACAAGTGCATCATTAAAAGCAGCACACCATTAAAAAAGGCATCTTAAAATTCAGCTGGGTAGGCCTGCCGGAAGAGGTCAGTCTTTATGGCTTTCTTAAATTCTGGAAGACTGGTAAGTTGACGAATCTCTTCCACGAACTGGGAGCGGCAGAATAAATAGTTGGGTAATAGTTGTCAGCCTTGTTTTTGATGGCTGGAGTAAATTCTTCCCAGAGGACCTGAGTGTGCGGGGCGGATTGTACGGGAGAAGGCGACCCCGCAGGTAGCCTGGACCCAAACCATGTAGGGCTTTAAAGGTAAGAACCAACACTTTATACTTCGCCCGGAAACTAATTGGCAGCCAGTGAAGAGATTTTAACACTGATGTGATGTGGTCACCCCTAGGTGTACCGGTGACCAACCTGGCTGCCATATTTTGAACTAGTTGAAGTTTCCGGACTAGGCACAAAGGTAGCCCTATGTAGAGCGCATTGCAGAAGTCGAGCCTCTAAGTCAGCCTTCCTCAACCTGGGGCGCTCCAGGTGTGTTGGACTGCATCTCCCAGAATGCCCCAGCCAGCAGAGCGACTCAGGTCGACTCAGCCTTCCATCCTTCCGAGGTCGGTAAAATAAGGACCCAGCTAGCTGGGGGAAAGGTAACTGCGACTGGGGAAGGCAACGGCAAACCACCCCACTACAAAGTCTGCCAAGAAAACATCAGCGACAGCAGGCGTCCCTCTAGGAGTCAGCAACGACTCAAGTGCTTGCACGAGAGGGTCCTTTCCTTTTTCCTTCCATACCAATAAAAAGCACTCGTGTGGATCTAGCCATAAGCAATTTGTGTGCAACCTTCATTAATATATACATGTTTGCGTGTACTTTTTTGAGCTGAGAAAAGCATTGCAAAGTTCAGAGAATTGAGCAGGCTGAAGGATGTCCCAATCTGCATATTAGTCTGGGAATTTGGTTGGTTTGCATAAAATGCAGATAAGGCCAAATTCTCCCTCCTCTTTGCTGTGCACAGGACAGAGCCTGTGCCAATCACAACCAGACATTATTATTAAATCATGTGTTGACTCCCACTGAAAAAAGGAGTCACCGATCAGGTTACACACACAAACACAGAAATCCATAATTAACATAACAGGAATATATTCGATATGAACCCTAATCAGCACAATAATACAAATAAAACCATAAATATGTAATCTAAAACAATACACTACAAAAAGTGCTTATCCAAAATGCATAAAATCTCCCCCCTGCTCACAGCTTAGCATGAACACCACAACTTGGCAAGAACACCACAAATCTGCCCACAACAACTGGGCCGTAACTAATGTCCAAATGCCTGGGAAATTATGTCTTTGCCTGAAACCAAAAAGATGAGATAGAGTGATACAAAGCACCTCCAGAGGCTGAAATATCCCTTTGCACCTGGACTATGGGATCAGAAACACTGAAAGAATGCGCTATATCTGTGAAATTGATGCCCTCTCAGTGTACTCTTGCACTGATCTCCTTTCCCTTATTGTTATCAGAACCCATAAATCTCTCCTTCCTCCGTTTCAACCAGGGGATTTGTCAAGCGCCATTTGCAGCATCTTACCTTTCCATCAGTGGTAACAGCAGCAAAGACGGTGGAAGAATATGGAGCCCAGGCAACGTCACCAACAGCAGAATTCAGGTCATAGATGAACATGGGAGTCCTGCAAACAAAAGGTCCTGGGTGTCAGGAGATAGCCATGGCATTTTCAGAGGACTGGGAGGGTAAGGTAACGTGAGGTACTGGTTCCTCTCTATTCGGCCCTGGTTAGGCCTCATCTAGAGTATTGCGTCCAGTTCTGGGCTCCACAATTCAAGAAGGACGCAGACAAGCTGGAGCGTGTTCAGAGGAGGGCAGCCAGGATGATCAGGGGTCTGGAAACAAAGCCCTATGAAGAGAGACTGAAAGAACTGGGCATATTTAGCCTGGAGAAGAGAAGATGGAGGGGAGACATGAGAGCACTCTTCAAATACTTGAAAGGTTGTCACACAGAGGAGGGCCAGGATCTCTTCTCGATCCTCCCAGAGTGCAGGACACGGAATAACGGGCTCAAGTTACAGGAAGCCAGATTCCAGCTGGACATCAGGAAAAACTTCCTGACTGTTAGAGCAGTACAACAATGGAATCAGTTACCTAGGGAGGTTGTGGGCTCTCCCACACTAGAGGCCTTCAAGAGGCAGCTGGACAAGCATCTGTCAGGGATGCTTTAGGGTGGATTCCTGCACTGAGCAGGGGGTTGGACTCAATAGCCAACTCTGCTATTCTATGATTCTAACGCCTGCAGAAACCATTTGAAGCAGAAGCAAGTCAAGAGGAGGCTGATGGATCCAAATAGTTTCCTGATGGCTCTTGGGGATTTTCCTGTTGCCTCGGCAGGTGATTCTGTCGATGCCCTGGCTGATCTCTGGAATGCAGAGATGGCCAGGGCAGTGGACACGATTGCTCCTGAGCGCCCTCTCTCACGTTGTGGAGCCACACCAGCCCCCTGGTTTTCCAGTGAGCTGGCAGCAATGAAACGAGTGAGACGGAGGCTAGAGCGACGTTGGCGGAAAACTCGGAGTGAATCTGATCGAACACAGGCTAGAGCCCATTTGAAGGCCTACTCTGTGGCAATTCGGGCAGCGAAAAAACTTTTTTTCTCTGCCACTATTGCGTCTGCAAAGAGCCGTCCAGCAGAGCTGTTTCGGGTGGTCAGGGGCCTTCTACACTCTGGCCCCCCAAAAGTGATTTCAGACCTTTCAACAGCCTGTTGTGACCAATTTGCCCAGCACTTTGCAGACAAAATCGCTCGGATCCGCTCTGACTTGGATGCTTTTGTTGATGCAGATCCAGTGGATGTAACTTTGGCACCTGCTTGTCCAGCATTATTGGATACCTTTCAATTTGCACAGTCTGATGATGTGGACAGGGTCCTTGGATTGGTGAGAGCCACCACGTGTATACTAGATCCTTGCCCTTCCTGGCTTATAAAAGCTGCCAGAGGGGGACTGGCTGAGTGGGTAAGTGGAGTGGTCAATGCCTCCCTTCGCCAAGGAAGGGTCCCAGCCTGTTTGAAGGAGGCAGTGGTAAGACCCACACTGAAAAAGCCCTCCTTGGCCCCCACTGTATTGGATAACTACCGGCCAGTCTCCAGCATCCCATTTTTGGGCAAGGTATTGGAGCGTGTGGTGGCCTCCCAACTCCAGGGATTCCTGGATAAGACGGATTATCTAGATCCATTTCAATCTGGCTTCAGGCCTGGTTATGGGACAGAAACAGCTTTGGTCGCCTTGGTGGATGATCTTCGCCGGGAACTGGACAGGGGGAATGTGTCCCTGCTGGTTCTGCTGGACCTCTCAGCGGCGTTCGATACCATCGACCATGGTATCCTTCTGGGCCGCCTTGCTGGGATGGGTCTTGGAGGCACTGTTTTACAGTGGCTCCATTCCTTCCTGGATGGATGGACCCAGAAGGTGGTACTGGGGGACTCCTGTTCGACTCCTTGGCCATTGGCCTGTGGAGTCCCTCAGGGCTCTGTTTTGTCCCCCATGCTATTTAACATATACATGAAACCGTTGGGAGAGGTTATCCGGAGTTGTGGGGTGCGGTGCCACCAGTACGCTGATGACACCCAACTCTACTACTCCTTTCCACCCAATTCCAAGGAAGCAGTTTCTGTGCTAAACCGCTGTTTGTTGGCAGTAATGGATTGGATGAGGGCGAACAAATTGAAGCTCAATCCAGATAAGACAGAGGTGCTCCTGGTCAGTCGAAAGGCAGATCAGGGAATAGGGATTCAGCTTGTGTTGGATGGGGTTACACTCCCCCTGAAGACACAGGTCCGCAGCTTGGCTGTTCTTCTGGATTCAGCCCTGAGCCTGGATGCCCAGGTTTCGGCGGTGGCCAGGAGTGCATTTGCACAGTTAAAGCTAGTGCGCCAGCTGCGCCCGTCCTAGAGGTGTCAGACCTGGCCACGGTGACACATGCCTTAGTTACAACCCGACTGGATTACTGTAACGCGCTCTACGTGGGGCTGCCTTTGAAGAGTGTTCGGAAACTCCAGCTGGTTCAAAGAGCTGCAGCCAGATTGTTGACCGGGGCTGGTTACAGGGAGCAGACAACTCCCCTGTTAAAACAGCTCCACTGGCTTCCAGTCTGTTTCCGGGCACAATTCAAAGTGCTGGTTATGACCTATAAAGCTCTATATGGTTCGGGTCCAGGTTATTTGAAAGAACGTATTCTCCCCTATGAGCCTGCCCGTACTTTGAGATCTTCTGGAGAGGCCCTTCTTTTAGTCCCACCATCTTCACAGGCACGCTTGGTGGGAACATGGCAGAGGGCCTTCTCGTTGGCTGCTCCGGTGCTCTGGAACTCTCTTCCTGGGAAAGCTAGGCTGGCTCCCTCCTTGATGGGCTTTCGGAAGCAGGCTAAAACTTTTTTGTTCAAGCAGGCCTTTGGAGAATAATCCAGACCTCCATCTATGTTAATGTTTTATAATTTTGTTGTGTATTTTTTAATTGTTTATGGTTTTGTTTCCCTCCCCCCCCCCATGTATATTTTAAACTTTGTAAGGCCGCCTTGAGGCCCAGCATTGGGCAAAAGGCGGGATACAAATAAATATAATAATAATAATAATAAGACGAAGAAGAGCAGGTCCAGCTACGTTTTAAGGCAGTCAGGCAGGCAAACTAAAGTGGAAGGAATTTAGGCTAGGCAGCAGGTTTAAGGGGAAAGCTTACAGAAAGCAGAAATTAACACACAGGGGTAAGTAGCACTTTTTGAAGTGGAGGCACTTATCCTGATAAGTCTCAAAAGCCGCGGCCCCAAGTCCCAAAATGCAGGCAACTGTGTTGCTTGATTTCAAGAGACCCGTTCTGACAGTTTTCATCTTTTGTAAAGCGAATAGATCTCCCCTTCAAGATCAAGTTGCTCCAAAAAACATTCCATTACAACAGGGAACAACACTGTTGCTGGGAAAATTCATTCCCCCGCGCCCCCCCCCCCCAAGCTACTGTGAGGACTGCAGCTAAGCTCCGAGGGAGCAGAGCAGTCTGAGGGCGGTGTCAGATGATGTCAGAGACCCTGCTATAATAAAAGGGCGCAGGAGATGCATCCCTCTGAGACCTGGTTCCACCGTGCCACTGCTAACAAACAAAACAGGCAGGTTCTGCTCAGCAGGAGGCCCAGGTGACTTCCCTGGAGTCAGAACGATTGACCCTGCTGGCCTGCAGCGGTTTCCTGCGTCCTTTTGCTTCTAGGGCCCATCAGGCCAGGGGGCAGTTAAATCAACTCCACCTGTGACCCACTCCAGGTCAGGAGGGCAGGGGTGAGGAGCGACACCCAAAAGCGGGCTAAGGAAGAACTGTCAGTGCCAACCTGAGACATTTTGCTCCGCAAGTATCTGCACCTCGCAACCTGAGAGAGGAGCTGCTAGACCAGCCTTCCTCAACCTGGGGCGCTCCAGATGTGTTGGACTGCATCTCCCAGTAGTCCAACACATCTGGAGCGCCCCAGGTTGAGGAAGGCTGTGCTAGACTATGCTCCCACTGTGCACAGTGGGATGTGATCCCGGTGCTTGTCATGGTCAGCATCCCCTGTGATGGCACCTCTGAGGTCAGAGGCCAGTTCTTTGGCATCCCAAAACTGTTGCCCATCTGGGCGACTTCCTGAGCAGCTGTGGTTGGCCTGTAGCCGTGGAGAACTGCAATGTGACCTCGATTCGTGTCTAGGTGGCCATGAGAAACAGCCACCATTTGCCACGCAGAGCAGGGAGTGGACAGCGTGGAGATGCCCAGGCTACGGCCGGACCTACTTGATGGTGTGGTCCCAGATCTTCACGGTCCAGTCGGAACTGCAGGACATGAAGACCTTGCTGTGGAAGGGGTTCCAGCTCACGGCATCGACGGCCATGTGGTGAGCATGAAAGATGTCCAGGAACTGGCTGGAGTAGGACTTTGAACACTGCAAAAAGACAGGGAGTTTATTATTTATTTATTTATTTATTTATTTATTACATTTCTGTGCCGCCCAATAGCCGGAGCTCTCTGGGCGGTTCACAAAAATTAAAAACATTCAAAGCATAAAACAACAGTATAAAACCATACTATAAAATACAATATAAAAGCTCAACCAGATAAAAACAGCAGCAATGCAAAATTACAAATTTAAAACACCGAGTTAAAATTTATTTATAGACTGTCAAAATGCTGGGAGAATAAAAAGGTCTTCACCTGGCGTCTAAAAGCAGATAATGTAGGTGCCAAGCGCCCCTCCTTAGGGAGCTCATTCCACAGCCGGGGTGCCACAGCAGAGAAGGCCCTTCTCCTCCTGGTAGCCGCCTGCCTCACTTCCTTTGGCAGGGCTCGCGGAGAAGGACCCCTGAGGATGACCTTAGGGTCTGGGCAGGTACATATGGGAGGAGGCGTTCCTTCAGATAGCCTGGCCCCAAACCCTTTAGGGCTTTAAATGTTAATACCAGCACTTTGAATCAGGCCCGGACCCGGACTGGCAGCCAATGAAGTTGGTGTCCACAATGCGCCATGTGCCCTTGGCTGTCAGCCCCCCCAGCCCACACCCCCGCCTCATTGGCTTGCTGCTTAGCTCTCTGTGTTTTCCCCTGGATAAGGGTTTTCACTTAACACACGATACCTGCTTTATCCCTCATTGGCACACAGTATGGAGCCCTACTCATCACTGTAATTTCCATATACTCTGCACTGTAATTCTGCATCCAGTCAGTGAAATCAAGCTTAATGGAAGTATTTTTAGAGCAGAGTTGTTTTCTTAAGTGCGCCTTTTCAGCCACATGCAGAATTTCTATTCCTTGATAGATGCTGTAGCAAATTGATAGGGACAGAAATTATCTGGGGTTCCAGAATGCCCAAAGGCCAAGCCTTACAATGCAAATGAAAGCAACTTGGGCTCCTATTTAACAGATGTCTGGAATAAATAGTGTGCTAGATGCTGTACAGGAAATAGAAGCATGGAAATCAGTGGGGTGGGGTGGGCCCCATTGCTTATAGGCCAACAGACTAACAAGACCACTCCTCCGGATTTGATTTTAGAATAAAGACAATCACACTCACATGTATTTATCACTTACAGCTATGTTCAATTTGACATACTTGCTAAACACACACACACACACACACACTCCAGCATGACTGTATTCCAGCCGAGAGCATTATTATTACTAGTTTATATCATGGGCCATTCTACTTCTAAAGCGCCTTCCTCCTCAGCAAAACTTTACAATATCAACATTAAACCCATTTTACAGGTGAGAGAATGGAAGCTGAGATCGTGTGATTTGTCCACAGCTATCCAGAATGTCTAAAAGCTGATCATAGAATCATAGAATAGCAGAGTTGAAAGGGACCTACAAGGCCATCGAGTCCAACCCCCTGCTCAATGCAGGAATCCACCCTAAAGCATCCCTGACAGATTCCAGCTGCAACAGTCAGGAAGGCGGCCCGCCTCTACAGCAAGCTGAAACTCAGCGGAGGTGGAGCCATTCTCAGAAGCCAAATGCGGCTGCTCAGAGGCGTAGTTTTTCCCTACCCTGTGCCTGTTTACCCTACCCAGTGCCTGTTTGCATTCTCTCCCCCTCCTTATTGCTTTACTATGACTTTATTAGAATGTAAGCCTATGCGGCAGGGTCTTGCTATTTACTGTTTTACTCTGTACAGCACCATGTACATTGATGGTGCTATATAAATAAATAAATAAATAAATAAATAAATAATAATAATAATGTCCAGCTGGAATCTGGCTTCCTTTAACTTGAGCCTGTTATTCCACGTCCTTCACTCTGGGAGGATTGAGAAGAGATCCTGGCCCTCCTCTGTGTGACAACCTTTCAAGTCTTTGAAGAGTGCTCTCATGTCTCCCCTCCATCTTCTCTTCTCCAGGCTAAACATGCCCAGTTCTTTCAGTCTCTCTTCATAGGGCGGGAGTTGAACCAGGATCTCCACGATTCAAACCTAGGCACCAAATTAAATTCTTGCCCAGACCTTCTGAAGAGGCACTGCTTCCGATAGGACAACTCTGTCAGAAAGCAAAGTTATTAAACGCTGACTGTGAGATATCCTAGGGGACTTCTAGATAAACTACTCTTCCCTGCTTTCGGATGACAGATTAGCCTCACTGGGTGAGTGGACCGTTCCAATGTCACTGAAATGTTATAAATGTGTAGGAGTAGAATCCTTCTGAGAGGCTGAGCTTTTGGCCCTGCAGGTAATTATATCGCTGGAAGTGCAGCCACGAAGCCACGACACTCCATCATAGCTAACGATTCCTTAAAACAAGAATCAGTATCATTCTCCCACGCTGCCTCTTTTCTGGCAGTGAAGAGACACACATCGGCCATGGGCAATTTAACAGGAGAAGGAAGATGTTTGATTTGGTCAAGCTGTTTTTTTTTTTCCTGGCACAGAAGTCTTCTTCCCTTTCAGGGAAGCCTTGATCATTCCAGGAAATAGTAACATTTAGAGGTCATTCCTGCGGCTGTCCTGACAGGAGGGGCCATCTTGGCCCAAGACACCTTCAGGGACAGGCTCAGAAAACCAGCAGGGAATGACCAAGCCAAAATGACAGCAGCAGCTATCTTGTTAAAGGTGAGACTGCACCTGTTTCCAAAGCTGTGTTTGCTAAGGCACTATAGCATTTCTCATATAGCCAGTGGAAGTTGCAGCCTGGAGCAGGGCAAGGAGCTGCAGCAGAAGGAATAGCCAGGTACGTGGGCCCCAAGGCAACCGCTGCTCCTGCATCCAGGTTCGGCGGCTTTCCATGGCCTGGTGAGAAGCACTAAGATCCTTCTGTAACATTTACTCGCAATTAAATGTTGTTCAGCAAAGCTCCTTTGCACTATTAATTAAACGTTTCCTGCTTGCGGGCCTGCCTATTCTATTGTTTCTGGTTGATCTCTGCTGGGGAATGTTTTTGATGAATTAATTGCCCCTCGGATAGGAAATAGAAACCAAATGCAAAGTTACAAGATGGGGGATACTTGGCTCAGCAATACGACAAACGAGAAGGATCTTGGAATTGTTGTAGATCGCAAGCTGAATATGAGCCAACAGTGCGATATGGCTGCAAGAAAGGCAAATGCTAATTTGGGATGCATTAATAGAAGTATAGCTTCCAAATCACGTGAGGTCCTGGTTCCTCTCTATTCGGCCCTGGTTAGGCCTCATCTAGAGAACTGCGTCCAGTTCTGGGCTCCACAATTCAAGAAGGACGCAGACAAGCTGGAGCATGTTCAGAGGAGGGTAACCAAGATGATCAGGGGTCTGGAAACAAAGCCCTATGAAGAGAGACTGAAAGAACTGGGCATGTTTAGCCTGGAGAAGAGAAGATGGAGGGGAGACATGATAGCACTCTTCAAATACTTAAAAGGTTGTCACACAGAGGAGGGCCAGGATCTCTTCTCGATCCTCCCAGAGTGCAGGACACGGAATAATCTAATAATTGCAGTTTGGATTACTGCAACGCGCTCTATGTGGGGCTGCCCTTGAAGCTGCTCCAGAAGCTGGAGCTGGTGCAGAACGCTGCAGCTCAACCGTTGTCTGGAGCTGCCCCTTTCCAGCATGTAACTCCCCTGCTGAGGGAACTGCACTGGCTGCCTATTCGCTACCGGGCCAGGTTTAAGGTTCTTGTACTTGTGTACAAAGCCCTAAACAACTTGGGACCAGGATACCTGAGAGAGCTCTGCCTTCTCCCTTACCAACCTGCCCGGTCACTGATGTCATCCGAGGGCCTGCTCCTGGTGGTTCCACCTAGATCCATCCTCCGATTGGAGTCCACCAGGGGAAGAGCCTTCAGCGTGGTGGCCCCCCTCCTATGGAACTCCCTGCCTCTGGAGGTCAGGCAGGCGCCGACCTTGTACTCCTTTCGGCGCCTCCTGAAAACATCTTTATTCCAAGAAGCCTTTCTTTAACATGCAGCCTTGGATTTCTGATTTTTGCTTCTTTTTAAATTTAGTTTTAACTGTTTTATTCTGTTTTTATTTTCATTTTACCTTGTACACCGCTCCGAAATTTTTCAATGGGGAGCAATATATAAATATTCTAAATAAATAAATAATAAATAAATAATAACGGGATCAAGTTAAATGAAGCTAGATTCCAGCTGTACATCAGGAAAAACTTCCTGACTGTTAGAGCAGTACGACAATGGAACCAGTGACCTAGGGAGGTTGTGGCCTCTCCCACACTCGAGGCCTTCAAGAGGCAGTTGGACAACCATCTGTCAGAGATGCTTTAGGGTGTATTCCTGCATTGAGCAGGGGGTTGGACTCGATGGCCTTGTAGGTCCCTTCCAACTCTGCTATTCTATGATTCTATGATTCTCTTAATGTCAGTGTCTGTTCCCAGGCCGGGGGTGGGGGGGTGGGGGGGAGAAAGAGAGAAAGAGGGCTTTAATTACTGTTAGCCTTGCATTTTTCCCTTTAAATGGGAAAAATAGCACAGGTCAGGGAATGCCAGGGACAGGCAGGAGGAGTCATGGGGTTGCTGTAGCTGCCTTTTCTCCTGTTTCCAGTGCTGATTTAAAGGGTAGCAACATGTTTGTGGCAAGAGGTGAAAACCCAGCTTGTAAAAAATACCACTACAGTTGGGTGAGACATTCCTCAATCAGTCTCATAACATGCAGTAGGTCATTCTTCTTTCCATTTTACAACTGGGGAACTGAGGCTGGCAAACACTGACTTGCTCAAAGCCTCTTGGACGAGACCAGAGCTGACCCACAACCCGAACCAAGAACTCCAGGGGCTTGTCTGAACCCCCTATTTACACTGCCGTGGCTGCGCAGTTGCACCCCATTGTTTACATGGCGACGACGCCAACCTGCAACCACATCGTGCCGTCCCCACACGCAGCTGTGCTTTTTCAATGTGCCATTTTACCCTGGGTTTTACATTGCTCCGATGTCACTACAACCGGCAGTGGTGACTTCAGTTCAGATTGGGAGAGTGGGCGTAGTTTAGGGACGGATCCCATTGCAGGGCAGGCACGGAAATACAGGGCGGCGGGCCGGGCTCGATCAGCCCTAACTGAGAGTTTAGTGATGGCTGCCATGGAATGAAAGTAAGGACACTTATTATGTACACTGCATAAATTCAATGAACTGTAGCAGCGCAGATATGCAGATACAGGCTTTCAAAGCTACAACGTCGCGCAGAGTTCCCAGAAAACAAACAAACAAAAATGGTTTCGGTCCCTCGATATTTGCTGCCCGTTACAGCTGTGCGACAACGGTGCTGAGGATTTTCCTGGATGGAAACCAGCCCTGATGGTTGTGTGCTATCTCCAGTATTCGAGGCAGGAAGCTGGGGAACATGGGTGGGAGGGTGCTGTGGCACCATGTCTTGCTTGTTCATCCCGGGCCGATGGCTGGTTGGCCACTGTGTGAACAGAGTACTGGACTAGATGGACCCTTGGTCTGATCCAGCAGGGCACTAATTATTATTATTTTTATTATTATTATTATTATTATTATTATTATTATTATTATTATTTATTTGTTATCCGCCTCTTCCTCTGGATCGAGGTGGGGTACAACACAAATAAAAACACCATATGTTCCTATGATAGACCACTCTCACTCATAGAATCATAGAATAGCAGAGTTGGAAGGGGCCTACAAGGCCATCGAGTCCAACCCCCTCGATTCTCAATGCAGGAATCCACCCTAAAGCATCCCTGACAGATGGTTGTCCAGCTGCCTCTTGAAGGCCTCCAGTGTGGGAGAGCCCACAACCTCCCTAAGTAACTGGTTCCATTGTCGCACTGCTCTGACAGTCAGGAAGTTTTTCCTGATGTCCAGCTGGAATCTGGCTTCCTGTAACTTGAGCCCGTTATTCCGTGTCCTGCACTCTGGGAGGATCAAGAAGAGATCCTGGCCCTCCTCTGTGTGACTCCTGCCATGTAACCCTATCGATGCCGCTTTGCAGCAGCGAAGCTATGAGATTTGGGGAAAATCAGTAGATAAAGCTACGCCATATAGAAGCCGCCCAGAATGTGTCCACCATCTGGGGCTTGCTCCACCTGCAGGGTTGTCCATTGGAACTGCGTGGTTTCAATGAGGCTCCTTTCCATTCACAACGCCGCTGCCTTTTATTCTCCCCACCCACCCTTTAAACACCCACTCCCAGCGCGAGTAGCTTCTTTGCAAGGCACAGATCCGTAATCAGGATGTGCAGCAAGCGTGACGGCTGTTTAGTGCTGCACGTCCACATTAATGCAGAAACAATTTATCTGCGGAGAAGGGCAGCAGATAGGCCTGGGTGTAATTAAGATAATGACTTCTTGGCTTCCGAAATGCTATTAACTGAGCTACTTTTTGAAATTTGCTGTAATTGTTCTGCAGCTAAAAATTAACACGTTATCAGGCTGATTGCTGGAAAGGCTTTAAAAGGCAGCAGTGTTCTCTTTTAATAACAGTTTAGCAAATAAACTAGACAGATAGCAGGGCTTTGGTCGTGACTCCTCACTCTTACCAATTCTTAAAATCTTTGCAAGACAAAGGATTTGCCGAGGCTAGTTTCAGGTTTCCTTTCCTTCAGGTGTTTCATTTCCTGAAGTGTTTCCAGATATTCTATCTAGTCCAAGACAGTTGTTGCCGGCCATGGACTAGAGCTGCATTTACACACGCACAAACCATCAAGCGCCCTCCAGGGGTACAGAGTCGCGCCGTGTCCTGGTACCACTCAAACGCCCCACTTTCTCCTTGGGGAGGTCCCTCCGGAAGCATCCTAGAGCAGACTTCCGCATCCCGGTGCCCCCCACGTGTGATTTGGATGAGAAATTAATTGCTTGACTTCGCCTTCTGTGAAATTTAAATGAATCATAGCAGTTATGTCTAAATGGGCACCACACTTCAAGAAGGACGCAGACAAGCTGGAGCGTGTTCAGAGGAGGGCAACCAGGATGATCAGGGTTCTGGAAACAAAGCCCTATGGAGAGAGACTGAAAGAACTGGGCATGTTTAGCCTGGAGAAGAGAAGATGGAGGGGAGACATCATAGCACTCTTCAAATCTTTAAAAGGTTCTCACACAGAGGAGGGCCAGGATCTCTTCTCGATCCTCCCAGAGTGCAGGATGCGAAATAATGGGCTCAAGTGACAGGAAGCCAGATTCCGGCTGGACATCAGGAAAAACGTCCTGACTGTTAGAGCAGTACGACAATGGAACCAGTTACTTAGGGAGGTTGTGGGCTCTCCCACACTAGAGGCCTTCAAGAGGCAGCTGGACCACCATCTGTCAGGGATGCTGTAGGGTGGATTCCTGCATTGATCAGGGGGTTGGACTCGATGGCCTTGTAGGCCCCTTCCAACTCTACTATTCTATGATTTTATGATATAAAGATAAAAATTAGCATATGCTATTTTTATGCAGATTTGTGTCTTATAGACCTGGGCCTCAAATCTTTTGATTGTCTAGCAATGTCCCTGGTTCTGGCTATAAGAGCCAGCAAGGGAGAATTGAGTAGGCGCGCCCCTAACCCTTAAGAACGTAAGAACATAAGAAGAGCCCTGCTGGATCAGACCAAGGGTCCACACAGTGGCCAACCAGCTGTCGACCAGGGACCCACAAAGCAGGACATGGTGCCACAGCACCCTCCCACCTATGTTCCTCAGCAACTGGTGCACCCAGGCTTACTGCCTCAGATACTGGAGATAGCACACAACCCTCAGGGCTAGTAGCCATGGATAGCCTTTGCCTCCAGGAATTTATCCAACCCCCTTTTAAAGCCATCCAAGTAGGTGGCCTTCACTGCATCTTGTGGTAGCGAGTTCCATAATTTAACTATGCACTGTGTGAAGAAATACTTGCCAAACAAAGATAGTTTGAGTAACAGTATTTTGACTGAGCATCTGAGAGATTGATTGACATTGTTTGAGCTACTCTTGGGAGACGGGTTCAAGTTACGATTGCACTGGGTGGCCTTGACAATCTCTCAGCCGCAATTCAACCGGTAAAGCTCATCACCATTCAGTGTACTGGCTCCTTCTCTGGGGAATTTTCTGCCAGGCAGGCAGGTGCCAACGTTGCTTTGTTTTGCTATCTGCTAAAGACGTTTTTATTTAAACTGGCTTTTTCTGAATGACCAGCTACTGGTCATTTATTGGCATAACTCGATTTTAAATCATTTTATTCTTCTGTATTTTGGTGTGTCCCCCCCCCCCATTGTTGTTCACCACTCAGGAATTGTGGAAGATATAGAGCAGCTTATCATTTTTATAAATAAATAACCCCAGCAGATTGTTGTGAGGATACGTGGTAAAGAAATGCTGACCCCATCCTGAGACCCAGGGATAGGGCAGGCGAAAAATCTCAGCCAAACAACAATCAGCGGCTATCTTGAAGTGTACATAAATTTTTCACAAACACGATGTTCCCAAATTTTATGGCAAAAAGACCCTGAACGTTGTATGTTCTCAAGGGAGGCTCCACAAAATAACTGTTTGTGTAGCGCAATCAATCTTTTGGGTCTTTTTCCTTTGCTGTTAGATAGCACCAGACAGCGGAGGAGAACAACCCAGCAATCTCAGCATCCAGTCCCTGGTCATAAGAGCAGCCCACGAGATCTGGATCGCAATGGACCACCACAACCAGAGCACAGATGCACTACGTAACACTGACAGTGGAGCAAGTGGGTCCAGATGATGATGATGATAATAATAATAACAACAACAACAACAACAACTGTTGTTTTATACTTTGAATGTTTTTAATTTTTGTGAACCGCCCAGAGAGCTCTGACTATTGGGCGGTATAGAAATGTAATTAATAAATAAATTAATTAATTAATAATAATTCTTACCCGCCTCTCCAATGAGATCGAGGCGGGGAACAACAGCAACCATAAAATACATAAAATACTGATTAAAAACATAGTATATGCTGTTAACATCCTAAAAACATACTAAAAGCATCCTAAAATTCCACTGGATAGGCCTGCCAGAAGAGATCAGTCTTGATAGTTTTCTTGAATGCTAAAGGCCTGTCAAAACGATTCAAGCAAGCAGAGGAAGGCAGATTCCTCCTCTTCCAGTCTCGTGGCCAGTAGCCAAACTAGTTCCTTCTCATGTCCTATCAACAAGATCCGGGAGAACAGGGACTGGACGGCCCTCCCAGCCCCACAGAGACACTCACAGCCTGGCTCTCCAAGAGAGGAAAACATTCCCCTGCAACCCAGTCTATGCAATATGTTCACAGTTTTACTTTTCAAAAGTTGCTCCATTCCAGCCCTCCCATCCTGGTGCCAGATGTGTGGCACTACAACTCCCAGCATCCCCAGTCAACGCATCTGAAGGGCTCCAGGTTGGGGAAGTCTACTATACACACACACACCCTGCAGCAAATGTCATGCAGGTGAGATCCATATGCTGGCCACACTGTAGTCTTTGAGGGCACATTCTGGGCCAGGAAACGCCTCAAGCCATGCTGGGAAAACAAGAAGACACACACGCACACACACGCACCCAATTTGCCGCAAGAAGGCTCCTACCTTGTAGATTTTTCCTTCCTCTGTACCCACAAGAAACAAATAATCAATCTTCTTGTGGAAGTCAAATGAAGTCCCACAGCCTGTTTGAAAAGCAGAGAAGAGGAATGAAAAAAGCAAAAGGGACCCGTTTTTTCGCTCTGCCCCGCTTAACTCTGTTGGGACTCCGTATTCCCAGCATGGGGGAATCCCCCACTATTTAATAGGAGCAATCCCTGTGGATTAAAGAGTCATTGAAGTGGGGCGGGGAACAGTCACAACTGCTTCTGGCTGCTCAGGTCCGTGCGTTCTACAGGTCTGCCTAGAAGGGCCTGCAGCTTTCGGGCAAGAAGAAAAACTGGGTTGCTTTGATCTAGCTGTGCTGGAAAGAGGCTTTGTCAAAGCAGCCGAGGTTCGTTGGATGCGGAAGCTTGCACTCATTCCGCCCGGAAACTAGTTCCGAGCTTCTCATTTCCACCCCACCCCACCCTGTAAAATGTTGTCAATTTCACAGAGTCATTGTTCAGTTTTCATTATCACATGATAGCACTCTTCAAATACTTAAAAGGTTGTCACACAGAGGAGGGCCGGGATCTCTTCTCGATCCTCCCAGAGTGCAGGACACGGAATAACGGGCTCAAGTTACAAGAAGCCAGATTCCAGCTGGACAGCAGGAAAAACTTCCTGACTGTTAGAGCAGTACGACAATGGAATCAGTGACCTAGGGAGGTGGCGGGCTCTCCCACACTCGAGGCCTTCAAGAGGCAGCTGGACAACCATCTGTCAGGGATGCTTTAGGGTGGGTCCCTGCATTGAGCAGGGGGTTGGACTCGACAACCATCCCTGACACATGGTTGTCCAGCTGCCCCTTGAAGGCCTCGAGTGTGGGAGAGCCCACAACCTCCCTAGGTAGCTGATTCCACCGTCGCACTGCTCTAACAGTCAGGACGTTTTTCCTGATGTCCAGCCAGAATCTGGCTTCCTGTAACTTGAGCCCGTTATTCCATGTCCTGCACTCTGGGAGGATCGAGAAGAGATCCTGGCCCTCCTCTGTGTGACAACCTTTTAAGTATTTGAAGAGTGCTCTCATGTCTCCCCTCCATCTTCTCTTCTCCAGGCTAAACATGCCCAGTTCTTTCAGTCTCTCCTCATAGGGCTTTGTTTCCAGACCCCTGATCATCCTGGTTGCCCTCCTCTGAACATGCTCCAGCTTGTCTGCTTCCTTCCTGAATTGTGGAGCCCAGAACTGGACGCAATACTCTAGATGAGGCCTAACCAGGGCCGAATAGAGAGGAACCAGTACCTCCCATGATTTGGAAGCGATACTTCTATTAATGCAGCCCAAAATAGCATTTGCCTTTCTTGCAGCACTATCACAATGTTGGCTGATATTCAGCTTGCGATCTATAACAATTCCAAGATCTTTCTCGTTTGTAGTATTGCTGAGCCAAGTGTCCCCCATCTTGTAACTGTGCATTTGGTGTCTATTTCCTAAATGTAGAACTTGGCATTTATCCCTATTAAATTTCATTCTGTTGTTTTCAGCCCAGCACTCCAGCCTATCAAGATCACTTTAAAGTTTGTTCTGAATCTCCCAGCCATCAGCTTCATGGGATGATCCCTTTGGGGTCTCATCTTAGGGGAGAGGGAGGAAAGTGTCTCCCTTTCCACAGTCCCCACACCAGGCATAATTTCTGGGTGTTTCTCAGAACACGTCATTCCATTTATCTATCTACAATCTCTCAGGTTTGATAGGCAGAAAAATGTCCCTCTCTCTTGGGGTCTGCAGCCCTCAAGATCAACTGAGGCCTCACCTTCTGTCCCAACAAGGGACAGGGCCTTCTCAGTGGTGGCCCCCTGACTGTGGAATGATCTCCCTGATGAGGCTCGCCTGGCGCCAACACTGTTACCTTTCAGGCGCCAGGTCAAGACTTTGCTCTTCTCCCAGGCATTTAGCAGCATTTAACAATGCTGAGTTTGTTTTCTAACGGACCCCAGAACTGTTTTTTTAAAATGGATACTGTCGTTTTTATACTGGTGTTTTTGTTTCTGATGGTTTTTAAATTTTGTATACTTTTTGATGTTTACTGTTTTTAACTTTTGTGAACCGCCCAGAGAGCTTCGGCTGTGGGGCAGTATATAAATGTGATAAACAAACAAATAAATAATAAGAGCACTGCACTCAAAGCATTCACTATTGCACATTTAAAAGTAAGCCCCACCGAGTTCCGTTGCATTTATTTATTTATTTATTTATTTATTTATTACATTTATATACCGCCCCATAGCCGAAGCTCTCTGGGCGGTTCACAAAAGTTAAAAACAGTAAACATTAAAAAGTATACAAAATTTAAAAACCATCAGAAACATAAAAACAACAGTACAAAAACGACAGTATCCATTTAAAAAACAACAGTTCTGGGGTCCATTAGAAAACAAACTTAGCGTTGTTAAATGCTGTTAAATGCCTGGGAGAAGAGAAAAGTCTTGACCTGGCGCCTGAAAGGTAACAGTGTTGGTGCCAGGCGAGCCTCATCAGGGAGATCATTCCACAGTTGGGGGGCCATCACCGAAAAGGCCCTCTCCCTTGTTGGGACAGAAGGTGAGGCCTCAGTTGATCTTGAGGGCTGCAGACCCCAAGAAAGAGGGACATTTTTCTGCCTCTCAAACCTGAATTTACTCCCAAGGAAGCCTGCCTGGCATCACAATCCTCTGTGCCAGTAACAAACAGCGTTGTGGGGAGGGGGGGAGGAATTTCAGCTTGTACCGATGGTGTGCAGCTGCAGCCCCTCTGGCCCTTCCATCGTCGTTCCTTCGACGAGCAGTTTGATGACATCTGTATGAACCAGCTCGTTCTGTTGGGGAGAGGAGAGATCAGGATAATTGCCTGGCGTCCTTGCAACAATGAGGCACGGCTTTGAAACAGAACGTTTTGTTGAGGGATTTAGAAGAAAAGGGGGGATCAAACTGCTGAATGTTTCATGACTGTGGCCGGCGGTTTGCGGGAGCGGCGTGTTAATGAGAACTTTGCCTGGCCTACGTGTTCTGTTGCGTCCTATTGTAGGAACATCTGAGTTATTCACAGCTCGGAGTTGTGGTGTCTGTCTCAGGACCACTTCATCCACACTTTTTCTCCTTCCTCCACAGGAATTGGGGGAAAGTGTGTACCTCCTGTCATAGGTATGGTGGTCAGGTAGCCAGTACTCACAAAAAACGCCTGATCCATATTACTTGAGGCACAAAATGCACTCCTGTTATCTCTCATAGTTTTTTTTTTTTAATCTATACAGGCTTTTAATCTCCATATAACATTGCCCTGGGTAGTTTGCTGAGTCAGGAAACAAAATATTTGAAAGGAAAGGATGGCACTGTGTTCACATGAAATGACACAGAGTGATTTACAATACTGACATCCCAATCCTGTGTGAGTTGACTCAGAGGGGATCTACGCTAGTATATGAAACGTTGTTTTTACAGTCATTGAACGTTTTGTTTTTGAACGATTTAAAACGTAGCAGTTTTTAAAACATTTACTTACTTTTCTATTTCCGTGGGAATGCATTCCTTTTGGACCCACTAAGAAAACAAATCCATTTGTTCTATTTCCCCGTTTGCCAATTTCCCCTCCCACTTCCTCTTCTCTCCGAGACAATCCTCCACCTACAAACAATCCAGCAAGCAGCCTCCCAAAAGTGAAACTGGAAGTGGCTGCAAAAAAGAGGCTTGAAAGAAAAAAAAACCTGGCTCCAACTTTGGGCGCGGAAATTACTTAAACATGCCCCCCCCCCAGGAATGTGATTGGCTAATTAAGAACTACAAGAAACCCATTTAAAACGATGAAATTGGCCACATCATAACAAATAGAACGACTTATTTCAGAGAAGTTCAAAATAGAAACCGGAGAACAGACAACAATAAAACGTCTCAAACTGAACGTCATGTGGCGAAATACTACCAAACACACACTTAAAAATGGTAAAACACGTTCTAACTTGACTAGTGTAAATCCCCTCTCAGATAAAAGCACCACTAAGTACACTAGCTGGGGGTTACTCCCCGGAAGGTACATTTAGGACCGCAGCTATTGGCAGTGGAGGGTGTCTCTCTCCATGACTATTAGCACCGGGGGGGGGGGGGGGCAATAGCATGCATGGGGCAACAGCTCTGAACTGCTTCCCTCAATGATACAGCACCAGTCCGAATAGCTCTCCCTCCACGGCTACGTGGAGGAGAATAAAATTTCACGGGGAGATCCCGGATGCTCCCAGATAGAAGGCTCCCAGCACTAACCCTCAAAAGCCACTAACTGTTTTTCCTTGGTTTCCCCCCTCGCCCAGTAAGAAAAAAGATGTTAGAAGTGGTGGGGAAACACAGGAGGGCTACAAATGGAAGATGGCGCCATCTGGACCTCCCATAAAATTCCATGAACAAGGCTGTGCAACTGCACAGCTGAATTTATTTATTTTTATTTATTTATTACATTTTTATACCACCCAATAGCCGAAGCTTTCTGAGCAGTTCACAAAAATTCAAACCATGAAAAGCATAAAAACAACCAACAATTTAAAAACATGAATACAAAATACAATATAAAAAGCACAACCAGTTGAAAGCCTTGTCTGGAAGCATCCCCAATCACAGCTCTCCCAGAAAACATCATGCTAGCTTTAATGGCCAAGATGCCTCCTATCCGCCCCCCAATTCCCCATTGACCCGTTTTGCACCATCACAGCAGCCCAGTTTGGCTTATGTAAACCACGGTACGTTGCACTGTGTGCCAGGTGATTTCTGAATATTCAAGCTGCAATCACGGCTTGTCGTGTTGTCCTGGTGAGGTGGGTTTTGGCGTGGTTTTACAAGCCACTTAGAACCCATGGGCTGTTTTAGGGCTGTGGGTGGTTTGCTAACCATGCCAATAACCCACCTCAGCAGGTTCATATGACACAATAAGCCCCGGTCATGGCTTGCATATTCAAAATGGCCACCTGCCTGTGCTGCAGCCCAGCGTGGCTTAAATAAGCCATGGTGGGCTTCTTGATTGTGCAAATAGGCTCGTTGTCTTTATGACTGCTAGCGAAATTAAACATGATTACTGGCAGGGAAGATGAGACTGAGTTCAAGAAAGGGGGATATCATAGTCTGGAAGGTTCAGGCTATCTTACCCTAGGAAGGTTTTACAGTCACAAAACGAATACATAAAACAGACATTATTAAAAGGCCGCGTCTCACGTCCTCATACAGTGGGGTGTGCTGTTGTGTGTGTACACTCCAGTAGGATGAGCTAATGTCTGTGCAGGTCTTTCATCCTCTGAATTGCCACCTTGGCCTATTGTTGTACTTTGAATGTTCTTCATGTCCTCGCATTGGAGTGAATGGGAAAATGCAGCTTAAGATTCTTGGTTCACACCCCAGGAGAAACTCTCAACAAAGCACAGCGGAAGAGCTGAGAGGTGCTGCTCAGGGATAAAGCCCCCTAAAATCTCTATTTTTGGAATCTGCTTGAAGAATCCGAATGACTTCACACAACGGGGGCTTGAAAAGAAGATGGGGCTTCTGTGAAGGTTAAAAGAACAAAGACTGAAGGCTGAGAAAATGTCTTCAGAGGACGTCGCTGAAGTCAGAGAGTGCCACAACGACACTCAAGTCCCGCTAAAGCATCGCCTCACGGACCAGTTCAAAACGTGTGCAGAAGTTTGTGAAGAGAGCACAGGTGGCAGTGCAGCCGGCTCCCTAAAGTTTGGGGAAGCTGTGTTAAACGCTGCTTTGGCGCCATCTTTGCCCCAGGGTGGCTCCAAATCCGCGCTGTGTCAGTTAGATGATGCAGCTGCCACCCTGGGGAAAAGAGGAAAAGGTGTGCGGCTGAAATGTCGGGGACATACCCCAACTTTTCCAGGCGGAGCGAGGTCAGCCCGGCTCTTCCGTCGGTTGGCCTCGCTCGAAGGCACTCTGGGGGGGTGGGGGGTGTTCCCGAGCAGAAGGTGACCTCTTATTGGTCGCCAGAAGCCATGGGAGGGGGCAGGCCAGCAAGACGAATGGCTGGCGGAACGCCCTGCACTGCCTCCAACACGGGGAGAAAGGTTTCTCTTTTGAAGAGGAGCCTTTTGTGTTTTACAGGGGGTAAGGGGGAAAGCCAGGGAGGGGCAGGGGTGGGGGTGGCCGTAAGCCCCGCACTTGCCCCTTGGCATGGGGATTACCCAGCGCAACACCGGAGGAGCGAAAATGCGAGGTTTTGGAGGGGCCGTCAAGACAGCGTCCTGGATTCTCATCTGGAGAAGCATCAGGACTGAAGAAGTGGATCGGGGGAAGGCGGCCATGCACAGGGCCAGATTCAGGAACACCAGCTGACACTACTATGGGTCATAAGGCAGGGGAGAAGGTTCTAGCAGCACCGGCTACTGAGGCTTGATGGACAAGAAAGGAACTCGAGAGCAACCCGGAAAGAATTCAGTGGCCAAGCTAGGAATGCAGCAGCCGAATATGGCTAGAGTCACACATGGCTAAAATCAGCAGCTGACGGCAGTGAGAGAGGTGAAGAGTGCTTGGGAATCCACGAAGCAGCAGGCCAGCACTGAGCAACAGCTGCTGTATAAGGGCAGGGCTCTTCAGAGCTGTAGCCGAAGGATTGGTTCAGGCCCCTCAGTGCTACTAACAGAGTCACATCCTTTGTAGAGAAAAGAAAAAGTCAACTCAAAGCACAAACCCAGGCCAGGCAGGTCTATTCCAAGGTAAACCCCACGGTTTACTCCCAGGTAAGTGTGTATAGGGTTGCTAC
Organism: Elgaria multicarinata webbii; assembly: GCF_023053635.1. NCBI lineage: Eukaryota > Metazoa > Chordata > Lepidosauria > Squamata > Anguidae > Elgaria > Elgaria multicarinata. Next base: position 118,682,477 of record NC_086176.1, on the reverse strand, counting down.
CTAAATGGGTATTTGCTGTTAGGTGTGGAGAAGCCCAATTTATTTATTTGTTTATTAGATTTATAAAACCATACCTTCCACCTAGCAAGTGCTCAGAGCGATGTATAATAAAAATATTAAGGCTGACAACTGTTACCCAGAGGACCTTCTCTTCTGCTGCTCCCAGACTGCGGAATGGCCTGCCGGAGGAGGTTCACCAACACGACAGTCTTTCTGAATATAAAAAAGCTATAAAGACGGATCTCTTCCGGCAGGCCTACCCAGTCGAATTTTAAGATGCCTGGCTGTTATTTTAATTATGTCTTAGTTTTATATGTTTTTAATCAGTTTTATGTATTTTATAGTATTTTTATATTTGATGTTGTTCCCTGCCTCGATCCAGAGGGAGAGGCGGGTAAGAAATATTATTATTATTATTATTATTATTATTATTATTATTATTATTATTATTCCCAAGGAACAAAATCATACAATCAAATAAATAACAAACTGCTTCTTCTTTGGCATGTGCAACATCCCACATTCAATATTCAATTATATATTAGGGATAACAAGAGGAAAGGCTTCAATCCCTTTCCCCAGAGGTCATCCTGTTGAGTCAGTGCAGCCACCGCACAAGGCCAGCTAGGTGGATGGGTGGATCAGTGAGAGAGCCCCCTGCTTTGCATGTGGAAGGTCTCCAGTTCAAATCCTGGCATGTCCAGCCAGGACAGGAAAACCTCCCGCCTGAAACCCTGGAGAGCTATTGCTGCCAGTCAGTGTCGACAATACTGGTTTAGAAGGACCAATGTTTTCACTCAGTGAACCCCCCCCCCCCCGACCTGGTTCGCAAGTCAAGGCGGCAATTGCTGGTTTGCTTAACATAGGGGATGAGCCTCCTGTGCACTCGTCCTTTTCACTTTCAGTTTCATGATGTGGGAAACTGAAACTCTGGATTGTACTCTGGATTGTCCTGCCTGGACCCTAAGGTCATCCTCAGGGGTCCTTCTCCGCGAGCCCCTGCCAAAGGAAGTGAGGCAGGTGGCTACTAGGAGGAGGGCCTTCTCTGCTGTGGCACCCCAGCTGTGGAATGAGCTCCCTAAGGAGGTTCGCTTGGCACCTACATTATATGCTTTTAGACGCCAGGTGAAGACCTTTTTATTCTCCCAGCATTTTAACAGTCTATAAATAAATTTTAACTTGGTGTTTTAAATTGGCAATTTTGCATTGCTGCTGTTTTTATCTGGTTGAGCTTTTATATTGTATTTTATATTATGGTTTTATACTATTGTTTTATACTTTGAATGGTTTTAATTTTTGTGAACCGCCCAGAGAGCTCCGGCTATTGGGCGAGATAGAAATGTAATAAATAAATAAATAAATTGTCAGTTAACCCAACAATTGGCCAAGTTAATTAAAACCGGAAACAAGCATGCAGCTCATGCGCTTCACTCATCCTGGTAACTCCTGGGTAAAACAATCCAAGAATCGTTGCCATGACATGCGAACCGGGTCAATATATAAGGCAACTTCCTATATTCCTAAGAGGGAAGAGGTTACCTTAACCAGCGTCCAAGACACGATGCGCCCATCAGAAGAGACAGAGAAGAAGTTCAAGTTATTGTCCATGTCATCTTTCTGCCACTTGACCTGGAAAGGAGAAACACAGAGAGTAAGTCCAAAGGACTTTCTAAAAACAATGGCCAATTACAAATTAAGTCTAACAATTAGACTAACAATTAAGAAGCTTTTATTACCAAATGGTTTAAGTTTTAGTGGGCCAACAAGCTTCGCCATCAGATACTGAGATGGAATTGATGAGACATGATAGCACTCTTCAAATACTGAAAAGGTTGTCACACAGAGGAGGGCCAGGATCTCTTCTCGATCCTCCCAGAGTGCAGGAAACGGAATAACGGGCTCAAGTTAAAGGAAGCCAGATTCCGTCTGGACATCAGGAAAAACTTCCTACTGTTAGAGCAGTACGGCAATGGAACCAATGACCTAGAGAGGTGGTGGCCTCTCCCACACTAGAGGCCTTCAAGAGGCAGCTGGACAACTATCTGTCAGGGATGCTGTAAGGTAGATTCCTGCAATGAGCAGGGGTTTGGACTTGATGGCCTTGTAGGCCCCTTCCAATTCTACTATTCTATGATTCTCTGAAATCTTTATAAAGTGCATAGACACCACGATTTTTGTTAAGCCCCAGATTAATACAGTCAAATTTCAGTATGAACTTGTATGTGACTATCTTGCATACTTGTTATTTATGTCAGTTGGAAGGCCTAGTTGGCATTTAGGTCTGTTACAAGGTCTTGTGCCTTGTTTTTATTTATTTATTACATTTTTATACTGCTCAATAGCTGAAGCTCTCTGGGCAGTTCACAAAAATTAAAACCATGAAAATTAAACAAGATGGATTCATCTCTGTTAAGCAGTAGCTTCAGGTTAGGTGGTTCTCTGTAGGTAGACTAGCTCCCATGGCTTTTTACAGGAATGGATCATTCCCGAGAACCGGCTGCAGTTCTCATATGATGCATGATAACACCTTCTACTGTGTGCTGTAGGTGATAATTAGACATATTCTGTCCAGTGGCTTGTGTTGTTTATGATGAAGCAGGGGGTTGGACTCAATGGCCTTGTAGGCATCTTCCAACTCTGCTATTCTATGATTCTAAGTATATATATATTCTGGATCTTGAAATCTGGCAATCAACAGTGCTGGGGTGGTATTTTAAGACTGACAAAGATTTGATATGATTCCACCAACAGATACTGACCTCCATTTTTTCTCTACAAGCATTCATCTAATTGACCCAGATGGTCCTATTTCTGTCTGTCTGTCTGTCTGTCTGTCTCTCTCTCACACACACACACACAGAGGAAATGCTACCGCATTCACCTTGGGTTGCATTTCTGCTTAGATAGAATTAATTTGCAAGCTGGTCTAGACTGGTGGGTTGTTAGATGAGGCTTTACAAGGAATTAGTGAGGAAATAACTAAACAGCACGAGTCAATACGTGCATCTCCTGGGGATTTTTCCACTTCACTTGTCTTGACCCATGGAATCTGACACTGCATCTCCTAAAGCTAGCATTCCATTCACTGCACTACACTGGTCCTCATGAGTATAGTTAAGGTTTCCACCTGAAGACCTCCTAAATAATTAAAACACTTTGAGGCCATAAGAAAATGATGCATTATGTGTGTCAGAATGTTACCAGTCCTTTATTAGAATATTCTGTCCTCATAATATTTTAAATTAGTTACTTGTAATGGATTATCTTATCTTTATTATTGTGAACCGCCCAGAGAGCTCCGGCTATTGGGTGGTATAGAAATGTAATAAATAAATAAATAAATAAATTATTAGCTTCAAAAGAAACACTACATTTTAATGTTAAAACGGAAACAGTTGGCAAGTCTAGATATAGTGGAAACATAGATCGGGTTACAGCCTTATCAGAACTCCAAGAAGCCAAAGTTTTGATTGAGAAGGATTTTAACCATGGTGTCATAACCAATGTGGCACAAGCTCTATTCATTTCAATGCAGACTGCGCAGCAGTGTTTGGGGAATGATGCCCGTAGGTGGCAAAGTAAGGAAATATACTTCATTCCTTGCTAATCTGCATAATTAATTTTCATCATACAATCTGAGCTCTTTGGTCACAGAGCTTGGGTTTCAAACACCAAATTCCAGGCTTCCTCCTAATACACGTGCAATTTAAGGGGAAATGGATGATGCTTTCTCTGTTTAAGCAGACAGTAGACCAAGGGCAACTCTTTAGCTCCAAGTATCCAATGCAACACTGCTGCTCACGTAAAACACACCGTGCTGGCAGAAACAGCCTCCTGTGAAATGCCAATAGCATATCCTGGCACAACGGGTTTCCGTTTCTGCTGAAATGCCAATAGGCTATCCTGGCATGAGTGGTCATTTAAGCTAACGCAACGTACGTTGTGCTAGAGGTAGTGTTGCATTGGATACTGCCCTGGGGCTGCAATCCTATGCACACTTTCCCAAGGTAAGCCTGGATGAAGACAATGGAACCTACTTTTGAGTACACACACACACACACACACACTCACTTAAGTTTGTGCTGTAAGTTGATAGAATTTTGGACTGTAGCACTTCGGACTGCGAGTGTGCGGAAGTCATATTTCAGAATGCTCTTGTTTGTTTGTTTTAAACCCCTTAATGTAGTAATGAGAAAATGATCAGAATGGCCCTTTCCCCCCCCCCCCCATGTGCTTTTTTTACCACCATATGCAAAGAGCTTTTCAAGGCTTGGGAGAGGAGAGCAGAGTTCAGCCTCAGAGCACCTGCTTCACACGAAGAAAGTTCAATCCTCAGCATCTCCAGCTAAAAAAGGGTGAGTTAGCAGATGATGGATAAGACCTTTCTCTGCCTGAAGACCTTAGAAAACGGCTAGCCGTTACTCAGAGCCGACAGAGCAGGCTGGAGGGATAACTAGTCATGACCTTGCAGAAGGCATCCTCCTAAGATCATTCACAAATGAGAGCCCTTCGCCCCTGAATGTCAGTCCAGATGTTTACTACCTCGTTTTGCATTACCATTAATGGAGGCGGGAGACAGAGATCCACTCAGTCCTCCAGGCAAACACCCAGAGAGGTGGGCCTTTGGGATTGTGACAGTTCTGCAGAGATGAGGGTGAGGACAAATGCCTGGATGCAGGCAAGAGATCTCAACTTGAATCCCAATTGATCCATTTTCCAGATGTAGAAATTCAAACAGACAGGAGAGTAAAAGATGACCTGCCGCACAACCTGTCTGCGTGTGCCTGCCCACGGGTCTATCAGCCAAGCTGGTATGTTCCAGTAACATCCCACACCTGAACCTGCAACGTGAATGTGACCTTTGTCTCTGCTGAAGGCATGTGGGAGATATAGATCCCTTTGTGCATCACCCATTATAAATGAGCCCCATTATCCTAGAACCTACTGCTGAACACTTCACACCTGACAATCTATTCACCTTGCATTCGCTCTCCCCAAAAAGAAAATCACAGGCCAAATAGCGGATATCTGAGCACTGGTCTCCTCTCGCTCCTTCTGCTATCCTTCTTAAGTTGAACCCCTTTTGGACTCTGCTACGAAACCCCACACAGAGGCTGGATCTACACCTCGTGCCAAATCATTACAATCCCATCACGGTAACGCGATGCCCCTCTTGAGAATTTATACCTCGTAGGACACGCAATGACATTTGTTGTGGTATTTTGGATAATGTGGAATAAAAAGCAGGCAATAACACTATGAGCTCCATCACACCTCCACGTTTGCCCTGGGGTTTACCCTCAAATTATCAGCCCTTGTTTTCATGGCATGTAAAAGCCTGATCAACTTACATCTTTGCGCTTTTACATTTCATTCATCTTTACACCTCTCCTCTCGTGCGCACCAGTGTATCGCTGTTCTTCCGTTGAGATGCACATAGAATCATAGCAGAGTTGGAAGGGGCCTATAAGGCCATCGAGTCCAACCCGCTGCTCAATGCAGGAATCCACCCTAAAGCATCACTGACAGATGGTTGTCCAGCTGCCACTTGAAGGCCTCTAGTGTGGGAGAGCCCACAACTTCCCTAGGTAACGGATTCCATTGTCGTACTGCTCTAACAGTCAAGAAGTTTTTCCTGATGTCCAGCTGGAATTTGGCTTCCTTTAACTTGAGCCTGTTTTTCCGTGTCCTGCACTCTGGGAGGATTGAGAAGAGATCCTGGCCCTCCTCTGTGTGACAACCTTTTAAGTATTCGAAGAGTGCTATCATGTCTTCCTTCAATCTTCTCTTCTCCAGGCGAAACATGCCCAGTTCTTTCAGTCTCTCTTCATAGGGCTTTGTTTCCAGACCCCTGATCATCCTGGTTGCCCTCCTCTGAACACACTCCAGCTTGTCTGCATCTTTCTTGAATTGTGGAGCCCAGAACTGGACGCAATACTCTAGATGAGGCCTAACCAGGGCCGAATAGAGAGGAACCAGTACCTCCCGTGATTTGGAAGCTGTACTTCTATTAATGCAGCCCAAAACAGCATTTGCCTTTCTTGCAGCCACATTGCACTGTTGGCTCATATTCAGCTTGTGATCTACAACAATTCCAAGATCCTTCTCATTTGTAGTATTGCTTTGCCAAGTATCCCCCATCTTGTAATCCCACCCCACCCCGATCTTCTTTGTACCACCCCCTACGGTTCATTGGTTGGTGGTACTTAGACACCGCACCCTCCCTCCCTACGTGGTTATTCATAGAATCATAGAATAGCAAAGTTGGAAGAGGCCTACAAGGCCATCGAGTCCAACTCCGTTGCCTAGGCTATGCCCGTTCCCTTCACCCTGCCTGGAGGCTTTGGAGCATGAACATAGTAAAATCAGGTGGAGGCTTACCTTTGAGTAAGCACCATTGAACAGAGAGAGACTTACTTCTGAGTAAACCGAAGTAAGACCTCAGAAGTAAGCACGGGGTTGCAGAGCACTTCTTTCCATTTTGCTGTTTTAAGACTTAAAAAAGAAAGCTTCTGAGTGACCACACTATTAAAAAATCAGTTATATATGTGTTTACTCAGATGTAAGACTCTCTCTGTTCAATGGGGTTTACTCAAATGCATTAGTATGAGTGGGATGAATATGCAGTTGAAATCAATGGGATTTACTTCTGAACAAGGGAACCAGCAGATCTGTAGTTCATGATCTTGAAGATGCACAGCTTCGCATGATCAAAGGAAAAGAACAGTGATCCTTTGCATTAGTGAACTACCAGGAAAAGGGTTTAAAGGGGAGGGGAATTTTTAAAAATCATTAAAAAATCAAGGGATGACCCAATCTGATTCAAACTTAAGCGCTATCACTGTGCCAATTTTGATCTCTTTATCTTTAAAAATGAAGACGCTGCTGGCAAAAAGGGTGCATTTCTTTTAAGGCAAAAATGCCCGCTGGAGAAAAGGCATGCCCCTCTTCGCCCCTTGAAAACAAGCCCACAGAACATCGGATTGTAAATGATGGATGAAAATACACGTTGAGGATAGTGCGTTGTCCTTTTGATTTACCTGAAGAACCAGACTTTCCCTGCACCAAAAAACAGCGCTAACCGGGGGGGGGGGGGAAGCGAGGTCAGGGCAAGACATGGACAATGTCATCTGAGTCCTTTGCACACAACCCACGTTGACAGCTGGCTATAACGCTGGTGTGATGGAGCCCTATGAAAGCAGTATATGGAATGTGTAATGTGCCCCAACAGTTATCAGTACACTTCAATGCCACTATAAAGCAGGAGTGTAGATCTAGCCAGAGACTTTAAACACACTGAAGAGCAATTGATCTGCCAACGTAAAGCTCTTTGTGTCATGCCTCCCCCAGAGTCATCATCAGAGGATGAAGGGGGAGGCATGACACTTTGGAAGGCAAAGACAGCCTTTATTTGTTTATTTATTTATTTAGCACCAACAATGTACTTGGTGCTGTGAAAGGGTTTAGCAGTCACTGCCCTTCCTCTGCTTAGACTCACCGACTCTCAGGCCGGTTTTGGTGGCACAGTGGACATCTGTCCCATTAGTGCAATGTGGCTGAAATATCTCAATGGCTCCACAGGAAAAATTAAATGGCCGCTGTGTGGCCCTTTATGTCCAATGCACAGGCATTTGTAAAACAGAAGAAGTGAAGGGCCCCCAACTATGACCTCCTGCTCCAACTAGTTTCAGTTCTTTGTCATGCAAAACGCAGAGCTGATTATAATAGAAAAGTCAAGCAAACAAAAGTCAAGCCCAATTTTACCGGGAAACATGGATTTTGCAGAGAGCAGTCAGAGGAGTAGCTAACGTCAAGCACACAGGATATCAGTCAAGCAGAAGCAAAGTCCAGAAGGCAGCATCAGACAGAAGTCCAAAGGCTGATAAGACGGAGTTCCAAACACAAGTGGAGGCCAGGGAAACAAGATAGCAGACACAAGGAGCTGAAGAAATGTCATTGCTTTCAGCAAGGGCTAGACCAGTGGTTCCCAAAGTGGGCGGTACTGCCCCCTTGGGGGTGGGTGGGATTGCATAGGGGGGAATTAAGAGGCAAGGGCGCTCGAGGTGGTCTTTTTCGAGAAGCGCCTCTCCAGAAGGTCTTAAAACCCAGGGACATTTTTATGGGAGAAGGTAGTTTGGTCCCAAGACATATAGGGGAAGAATTCAAACAGGTATTAATACCGTTTAAGAAGCCCATCCATCACATTAAGAATTTACAGAATAGTGAGGTACTCTACCCTAGTTACTAAATGTGATATCTAATATTCTTGCTAAATGACTATCAGACTTTGAAAAGATGATATCACTGGATCAAGTTCATCAATTATGTTTAATTGAATAAATTTTAAAAATGCAATTGGATTTTGAATAAATATTCAATTAATTGTTACTGTGTTGAATTTTATTGGGTTTTTTAAAAAAAATTATTGTTATTTATAATTTTTATTGTTATTATTTTTATAATTTTGTAAACCGCCCAGAGCGCTTCGGCTATTGGGTGGTATAGAAATGTATGCAATAAATAAATTATCTTCCTTAGTGGGTCATTGAAAACCGCTGTTCTGAATAATGATTTTTATAGTGTAGGGTCAGGGGCACTGGGCACAAGTTTGTGGAACCAAGGGGGCGGTGACCTGAAAAAGTTTGGGAACCACTGAGCTAGACCGATAATGATTTTTATAGTGTAGGGTCGGGGGCACTGGGCACAAGTTTGTGGAACCAAGGGGGTGGTGACCTGAAAAAGTTTGGGAACCACTGAGCTAGACCGATAATGCAGGCTTATGTTGCCAGAGCCTCCTGAGCCTCAGTCAAGGCTCAGCTGCACTACATTAAAAGCCTTGCTCCTGAGGAGTCTCCTCCGCTTGAGGAGTCCTTCTTTGGAGTTGGGTGCTTATTTTTAAAGGAGTCCCTGCTGATTTGCCACTTAAGCAGACAACACTCTCTGTGACTGGGGAGAGGGGGTTGCTCAGCCTCTGTCTCTGACACAGAACTCCCCTCTTTCTGTCGGGAGGGACCTGTGGCCCTTTTTCTTGAGGGCCCAGGCTCTCCCAAGTCTCCTGATATGGGTGGTTCAATAGCATCATCCATTTTGGGGAGTGGGAGCTCCTAGAAGAAGGTGTCCTTTAGCAGGGCCCATGAAACCAAGCTAGAATGAGAATCCAAAAAATGTGCCTCCGGCCAGCATAGTGCCAGATCAATCTTGAGGACCCTTCCCCAGCTTTAATCAAACCCATCCAAAGTTTGGACATGGAGTGCAAGAGGAGCTGTAACCCCCAAGAAGCTCACTCATTGCTTCTCTGACGCAGCTTTGCACTTTCAAAATGAACGCTCCTTCCGTTTTTCAAATACAGGTTCATCTACCTCTGGGTGCCTTCTCTGGAGCACAGCCACACTGTGACTGCTTCATTCATGGCAATAGATGAGGCTTCAATGCATTTCTTTTGTGAAATAAATAGGATGCGGGGCTGTGAATAAGGCCTGATGGAATGATATGGATACACAACTTCAGTTCAGATCAAAAAGAAAATCAGAACACAGCCAGTGTTGCTGTTTTTAAAGCTATCAGGGCTCCCTTTTAAATGCAAATGTTTGAGTCCTGCCACTTATCTGAAGATAAAGAAAGCGATAGGCGGTGCGGCGTTCCCAGACGTGCCACTGCGAGGAACGAACGGCTGCTGGGTCTGTGGCAAAATGACGATGTGCCCATGTGCATTTCAACAGACAAAAAGGCCCCCCATACTTGACGTCAGTCAGTCAACGCTTTCTTCTCCCCTATATGGGCCAACAGCATTCAGAAGGCCACCTGCATTCTGGCTTGAACAGAGATTTACTCCTGGGCCACTTTCAGATCTGGAGGAGGAGGGTGTGTGGGAGAAGCCCTCTATCCTAGGGTGTGTGGGAGAAGCCCTCTATCCTAGGGTGACCAGATTCACCAGGAAACACTGGAGACCTCCAGAAAAATGGAGGTTTCCGGGGCAACCGGGACTGGTCCCCAATTCAACCGGGAAAGGGCTGGAAGACGTATTCCATTCCCTGACTTAGAATCATAGAATCATAGAATAGCAGAGTTGGAAGGGGCCTACAAAGCCATCGGGGCCAACCCCCTGCTCAATGCAGGAATCCACCCTAAAGCATCCCTGGCTGTCCAGATGGTTGTCCAGCTGCCTCTTGAAAGCCTCTAGTGTGGGAGAGCCCATGACCTCCCTAGGTAACTGGTTCCATTATCGTACTGCTCTAACAGTCAGGACGTTTTTCTGGATGTCCAGCTGGAATCTGGCTTCCTTTAACTTGAGCCCGTTATTCCGTGTCCTGCACTCTGGGCGGATCGAGAAGAGACCCTGGCCCTCCTCTGTGTGACAACCTTTTAAGTATTTGAAGAGTCTCTCATGTTTCCCCTCAGTCTTCTCTTCTCCAGGCTAAACATGCCCAGTTCTTTCAGTCTCTCTTCATAGGGCTTCCGGGAATGCATCCTCCAGCCCTCCCCCAGCACCAATCTAGCACAGGAGAAGGCTAGATCGGCACTGGGGGCGGGGGCTGGAGGAACGTTCCCGGAAGCCTCCTTCTAGGGAGGTTGTGGGCTCTCCCACACTAGAGGCATTCAAAAGGCAGCTGGACTACCATCTGTCAGGGATGCTTTAGAGTGGATTCCTGCATTGAGCAGGGGGTTGGACTCGATGGCCTTGTAGGCCCCTTCCGGCTCTGCTATTCTATGATTCTATGATTCTATGACTTCCGAGAACGTGTCCTCCAGTCCCCTCTCAGGGCCAATTTTGGCCTTCTACTTCACTGGCGCAATCGCGCCAGTGCAGGGGAATGCCAAAATCAGCCCCGGGCAGGAGGAGCTGGAAGATGCGATCTCGGAGTTCCGGGAACGCGTCTTCCAGCCACCACCATCCAGCTTCCTGCAAGCTCCTGCGAGCCCCCAAGGTGCCAGCCTGCCCTTTTCCACCTCTGCCCCTTCCGCCTTTTAGGTTGCCCTGTGAGCACCACCCCCTCCCACTTTTAGCCACACCGCACCATTCAAGAAAAACAATGCCTGTCCTTCATTAAGCTCCAGTCCCCAATTTGTGGCCCAAAGCTTTCAAGTGCCCAGCAATGCCCATGGGCAGAGCCCTCGCGCTAGAGGCAATGATGCTGGGGTTTTATAGAGTTTGGTGGATCAGGATTGGTCCTTGAGGGTCAGCTGACAATGCTCCAGCAAGCTGGTACTGAAGCCTAAGTCCCGCATGTCCGGCAGCCCCTGAACCACCGAGCTCAGTCTCCTAATTGTGCGGTGACTCCACAATGCTGGAGGTGCAGAAGTCAAGGGGCTGGAGCCAAGCTGAACAAGGCCCTGCTTTGTAAGTCCTGGGGGGGTCTGGCCCCAAATCTTTTCCCCTACGTTGCTGACTGTCCATGGATGCCAATGGCAGATCCCCCCCCCTCGTTAGCTTAATTGCCATGGAGGAGAGCAGGAGGGGGATTGCAGTAAGGGAGGGAACACTTAACCCCCTCCCCAAATGCTGGAAACTCACCCACACCCCTGTGTGGCAATTAAAGCTTATTTTTAATGGTACCAATGGGATTTCCCCCCTTGTACTTAATTGGCATGGGTGTGTGTGTAGATTTCCAAGGGGGGTCCCCGTGGATCCTTCCTCTTTCCTGCTTGCTCTAACACCCCCAAAATACCTCCCCATGCAAGGCAATGAAGCTTAGAAAAGACTCATTGGTGCCAATGGAAGATTTTCTTTTAAGCTCAACTGCATGAGGTGGGCAACTTTATGAACATAAGAACGTAAGAAGAGCCCTGCCTGATCAGACCAAGGGTCCATCTAATCCAGCCCTCTGTTCATACAGTGGTCAAGCCGCTGTTGGCCAAGGTCCAACAAAGCAGAACATGGTGCAACAGCACCGTCCCACCCACCCATGTTCCCCAGTATCCTCATTCCAGCTGTGGAATGAGCTCCCTAAGGAGGTTCGCTTGGCACCTACATTATATGCTTTCAGACGCCAGGTGAAGACCTTTTTATTCTCCCAGCATTTTAACAGTCTATAAATAAATTTTAACTTGGTGTTTTAAATTTGTAATTTTGCATTGCTGCTGTTTTTATCTGGTTGAGCTTTTATATTGTATTTTATAGTATGGTTTTGTACTGTTGTTTTATACTTTGAATGTTTTTAATTTTTGTGAACTGTAATAGTATTATTATTATTATTATTATTATTATTATTATTATTATTATTATTATTGCTTTAGCAAAGGAGATCCTGAAAAGTTCCAAAGACCAAAGAGGGAGGGGGGAGCATCCTTGAGCCAATGCGCTCTCTCTCTCTCTCTCTCTCTCTCAAGAAAGCAGTGGACGTGGGCATCAGTCCCTCCTCTGAAGCAGAGCTGTGTTAAATTGCGCGAGTATCTCAGATGTGACAGAGGCTGGCGGAGCTGAGCGCAGGACGCAAAGCCCCTTTGAACCCTTGCCTTGTCAGATTAACGTCCTTGTCCCCAGTCAGGCAAGCAGCAAAGCGGGGCTACGCGCTCTCAGTCCAATGCAAAGGGCAACCATGGTGGGCAAAGAAAAGCCTTCTCTTCCACCTTTTCGGACCAGTTCCATCAATTCGACCACCTCCTGTTAGTGTAGGTTTCTCTCCTGTTGCATGAGGTGTCATTAATCAACGTTTGGTAGACTTCTTTTCTTAATTCTTGGTCATCCTCTCACTCAGACGGGGATCTGATATCCCTCCTTGTTTAAGAATTCCCTGGTTATAGAGCACGTCTGGAGTGTGGTATCTTTTTTGTTTGTTTGTTTATTTATTTATTACATTTCTATACCGCCCAATAGCCGGAGCTCTCTGGGCGGTTCACAAAAATTAAAAACATTCAAAGTATAAAACAACAGTATAAAACCATAATATAAAATACAATATAAAAGCTCAACCAGATAAAAACAGCAGCAACAAAATTACAAGTTTAAAACACCAAGTTAAAATTTATTTATAGACTGTTAAAATGCTGGGAGAATAAAAAGGTCTTCACCTGGCGTCTAAAAGCATATAATGTAGGTGCCAAGTGAACCTCCTTAGGGAGCTCATTCCACAGCCGGGGTGCCGCAGCAGAGAAGGCCCTCCTCCTGGTAGCCACCTGCCTCACTTCCTTTGGCAGGGGGTCGCGGAGAAGGACCCCTGAGGATATAGATAGGGATGGGGGAACCTGGACTCTTTCAAGTTTTGCTTCCTGGAATCCTTGCCATGGCTGGTATTGAGAAGAGGGCTGCACAGATGGTCTTTGTTTCCTGCTAGATTGGGCTATCTGAAGGACCAGCGTTTCCTTGAACCTGCCAGTCATTTAAGATTTCCTTTCAGAAGACCTTCTCCAGGTACTTCCGCCTTCTGAAAGTCAGGTGATCAGCTACTGGAGAGAGAGTCTTTTTGGTGGTGGCCCTCAGATTATAGAACCCCACCGCCATGACATGTTCACCTTGCAGTGAACGTGAGCCCAAGGACACGGTGGGCTGCACCGGCAGTGGGCCCTGCTGGGGGCCATGGCAGGTACCCAAAAATGTTGGGTTCTGGCATTGGCTCTGGACATCCATCTTGTTCTCTTGGACTTTTAATAGTACATTCTTTTAATAGTACATTCCAATAGACTTTAATCTGTTATATATATATATATGTTGTTTTTCTGTTTTTATCTTGTTTAGAATTCTAGTTATTGCATTACAGCACAATCTACAAGGGGCAGCTTTTGAAGACGGTTCGGAAGCTGCAGCTTGTGCAAAATGCAGCAGCCAGACTGATAGCTGGAACAGGGAGGTTTGAGCATATAACACCGATTCTGGCCCGCTTGCATTGGCTGCCTATATGTTTCTGAGCCCAATTCAAGGTGCTGGTCTTAACCTATAAAGCCCTACATGGCTTGGGACCGCAATACCTGATGGAATGCCTCTCCCGACATGAACCTACCCATACACTGCGCTCAACATCTAAGGTCCTCCTCCGAGTGCCTACTCCGAGGGAAGCTCAGAGGGTGGCAACAAGGGAGAGGGCCTTTTCGGTGGTGGCCCCCCGACTGTGGAATGATCTCCCCAATGAGGCTCACCTGGCACCAACACTGTTATCTTTCAGGCGCCAGGTCAAGACTTTTCTCTTCTCCCAGGCATTTAACAGCATTTAACAACGCTAAGTTTGTTTTCTAACGGACCCTAGAACTGTTGTTTTTAAATAGATACTGTTGTTTTTATACTGTTGTTTTTTATGTTTCTGATGGTTTTTAAATTTTGTATACTTTTTTAATGTTTACTGTTTTTAACTTTTGTAAACTGCCCAGAGAGCTTTGGCTATGGGGCGGTATATAAATGTAATAAATAAAATAAATAAATAATCCTATATGTGTCTACTCAGAAGTAAATCCCATTGAGTTCAGTGAGCCTTAATCGCAGGTAAGGGAATGCTGGCTAGGGAATGTTGGGAGTTGCAGGACTTTTTCTGTCTAAACATGTGTAGGATTGCACCCCAATGATATTTTTAGGTTGATTTTATGCTCCCAAGGTGGCTTACAAGCGATTAATATTAAATGCATACGCATACACACACACACACTAAAATGTCTGGAATTATTGAAATAGGATTGCTCCTTTATTATATTTTCTGGTGATGCCGTTTTTCCGCAAAAAGGGGGTAGAAATTTGAGAGTTATCAACATTTGTATGTATAACTTTTTCAGTGATATGTGGGACAGATACTGCAGTATCTATTATTTATCCATTTATTTAAAGCATTTCTATGCAGCTCTTCTGCCAGAAAAGTCTCCCAAAGCAGCTTAAAAGGATCAAAAGTAAGACAGACCCTGTCCCAAGGCTTACAACCTAAAAGGCACAACATAAAAGAAAAACGATTTTGAGGGAGGAGGAGGAAAATCAAAGACAGGCACTACTGCTTAGTTACAAATGGTTGTATCCAGCCGTGTCCATCTATCAGTGGAACGGATCATGCGGGCAGAACACATCTTTTTCACCACTCAAGCCCTCCATGTACTGCCAAATCCATTCTGGGTGTTGGGGGACTTATTGAAGCAGATTTGGGGGTCATAGAATCACTGAATCATAGAATAGAAGAGTTGGAAGGGGCCTACAAGGCCATCAAGTCCAACCCCCTGCTCAATGCAGGAATCCACCCTAAAGCATCCCTGACAGATGGTTGTCCAGCTGCCTCTTGAAGGCCACGAGTGTGGGAGAGCCCACCACCTCCCTAGGTCACTGATTCCATTGTCGTACTGCTCAAACAGTCAGGAAGTTTTTCCTGATGTCCAGCTGGAATCTGGCTTCCTTTAACTTGAGCCCGTTATTCCGTGTCCTGCACTCTGGGAGGATCGAGAAGAGATCCTGGCCCTCCTCTGTGTGACAACCTTTTAAGTATTGGAAGAGTGCTCTCATGTCTCCCCTCAATCTTCTCTTCTCCAGGCTAAACATGCCCAGTTCTTTCAGCCTCTCTTCACAGGGCTTTGTTTCCAGACCCCAGATCATCCTGGTTGCCCTCCTCTGAACACGCTCCAGCTTGTCTGCGTCCTTCTTGAATTGTGGAGCCCAGAACTGGACGCAATACTCTAGATGAAGCCTAACCAGGGCTGAATAGAGAGGAACCAGGACCTCACATGATTTGGAAGCTATACTTCTATTAAAAAGAGAGCAGATTTCTTTCCAGACAAGCAATCCAGGCACACGTTCTGCACCGGGCAGGAAACCGGCTGCAGACCTGACAGCCTCAACGCCTGGGGAGCAGTTTAAAAATAACAGAGGGCATTACTCACCCAAACAAAAACTCAAGGAAAAGCCGCATCGGCTCTCTCAGGAAAGAAGACGAATACACAAGCAGCACTAATCTTTGGGGAGGATTCACGGGGCTTCTGCCGGGCTTCAGATGTCCCCCAGTCTAAACAAGGGGGAGGAAGACCTTCAACCATGGCCAGCCATACCCCTGTGAGGGAGTGTGTGCATTGCACGCACATCCCTGGTTCAGTCCTGAACATCTCCCGCTGAAATGATCTTTAGAGGTGGAGACGATGATGGATGACCAGAGAGAAGGCCTCTTCTGTGTTGTCACCCCAATTGTGGAAAAGTTCACCTGGTCTTCGTACTTTGAGGTGCCATCTTAATACCAATTTATTTGTGCATGCATTTAATTAATAGTGAGGTTGATTTTATTTTGAACATGTTATTCTTATGCCATTTGTTGTTTAATGCTGCATGTATTCTGTGCTTTACTGATTTTATTGAGTTTGCATTTAGTCATTATATGGAGTTTTAATTATGCTTTTTATTCTTTGTCTTTTTTGTTCTGGGGGTGGGTGGGGTAGAAGCTGCCCTGGACAGTTTTATATTGAAAAGCAAGAACTGTAGATTGGTTTATTCATATCAGTATATGACAGGACCCTTGTGGAGCCATTGTGGTCTGTGCAGTCCCACACAGCCGGCCTTCTGCAAGACCTGCTTTTCCCTGGACACTTCATCTTTCTGGTAATGCAGAGATGGTTTAGGCCAGTTCAACATGTGCAAAAACATCTATGCTGCCCTCAACTCCCCCACCCCTGCCCACACAGCCACATATAACTCTGCTGAAGCTGCTTCCATGGCGCCACCTGTAAGGACACCAAAATACGTCACTCAGCCCAGCCAAGAGCAGGAGAAACTCCACACAAGGGCGAAGGCCTGTGGCCTGGCATTTATTTACAGAGACACACCCCTAATTTTACAGATTACAGACCCAAGCTGCTGTACCAGCAAGAGGAGCGCTTTTCACTATCTCTGCGGGAGAACAGGACTTCTATTGGGCTGAGGACGTCTAAGAGCTTCTCTACATTAAGCAAAACTCCCACAACCCTACTGGGCTGTCTTCTTCCGGAGTCTTTCCAGGTTTACGATGGGCTCCTTTAGACAGTGAACATGTGATATGGAATCGAAAAAGTCCTTTCTTAGCAATGCTCTATATGTTCAGTGAAACATCACCATCTAGTGGCTATATTATAGCAGTACACTGTCATTACACACTGCTGATATGCCACATTAATTTTTATTTCAGCTTGTCTCTCATCTTTTTGAAAGCAGGATAGAAAGCATGGGAGATGTCCTGGAGGCTGACAATATCATGTAAAGGATACGCAAACTTCAGTGAGAGACCAGACACAAGTTTGCAATAAATCGCTCGTGTAGAGAAACTCTACAGCATTTTGGCTTTTTGTTTTGTTTTGTTGCTCTGGTGGTTTCTACACATGCCATTTCTGTTTGTGTGCAGTGTACCCTCTTGGAGGGATGCTGAAGAAACTGGAATTGTACTGTTGCTTAAAACATGTTGCAAGTTATTTGTTTTACAAATTTGTGATAAAGTACCCTTTAAATACTTGAGCTATTTCCCCTCCTTTGAAACAACTTTATTATTTTAGAGCCACCCAGGGTAAAATATCCGAACGAATCTGTGACCTGCATTATCAGGGGTTACACACAAACACACAAAAGCATTTGTTTGGGTTAGGCTCACCTCTACCTCACCACATCCTCGAGTGCTCAAGATACCAGTATCCTGAGAAATGTTTAGGCTTTTAAACTACTAGTTGCAAACAGAGGCTGTTTTTAAGGCAGCGGCACTCAGACGTCAGGACTAAGGAACCAGCAGCTAGTGTTCTGATGTGATTTTTTTTTCAGACCTGTGATGTCTTGCAAAAGCGGAGAGATGAATGAGACCTTCTCTGGCTAAGGATTACCCTCCTTATGCAGAACTTTTCAACAACGCGTGACCTCTTCTCGTTCCTGCACTGCATCCCATTCCCTTCTTAGCGTGAAGCTAGAAGGACCCAAGGGCCACCTGATCAGGTCTTATCTCAAAAATAGCAGCAAAGGGCAGAGGCTCCTTGTCTGGCTAGGGCCTTTAATGGGATCAACGCAGAGGAAGACTGCCAGCCATCAGAGGAGATGCTGCTACCCAAGGAGCATTTATTGATGGCACTCCCGGTCGCCTCAGAAAGAAGGCTATTATGGCTGCACCACACTGGGAAGACCACTTTGGAGAAAATGAACGCCAGGAGGAGGAGGGATGGAAGAAAGAAAAAGGGGAGGGAGAGAGAGAGAGAGAATGAGAGAGAGGAGGGGATGATTTATGTATGCTGCTTAATGAGGCTCAGGCGTATTTTAAAGTGGGGGTGGGGGTGGGAGCATCTTGATGAGACCCTACTGTTTATGTAGGGGCCGCATTATTGGGACCTGGAAAAGGAAAGGTCAGTTGTGGGGAAGGAAGGGGAGTGGAGCAGTGGGGCGGGGAGCGAGGGCTGAGCGCGGCCACAGCACCCACCTGCCAGACGGGGTCCGTGTGCTTGCCAGACTTGGCGCTGCTCTTGTAGCCGGGCTGGGAGCTGGCGGGCTTCTTCAGGTTGTAGATGGCCACGTTCCCGTCGTAGAAACCCGTGACAATGAGGCAGGGGTGGTCGGTGTGGATGTCGAGGCACATGATGCCGCTCTCGCTGTTGAAGACGTACTCCGGGAAGGACGGGTTCTTCAGAGAGTACAGCAGCAGCAGCCCCCGGCTCTGCTTCACAAAGTCATCTGGGCAAGAAGGAAAGACACCCGTTCAGACCCGAGCGGGAGAGGAGCCGCCATTTTGGAAAAGCCGCCTCAGCGATGGCTGACTCTTGGCAGGTGGCCCCGATTCGCCAGTTTCGGAATTTGGGCCGAGGACCCCGCAGGATTATTTTTTTGCTTTGAATGAACTTCATTGAAATTTGTTACACTGAGACGTCGCACGCTGCCAGGCACCCAGGGCAATGCACAATTTTTTAAAAATGGTAAAAAATAAGAAACACAGGAGCAAAAAACGCACCACAAAACTGGAAAGTGATGTTAAAATTACTGTTTTACTCTGTACAGCACCATGTACATTGATGGTGCTATATAAATAAATAAATAATAATAATAATAATAATAATAATAATAACAACAACAACAACAGAACAGAGTATCAAAAGCCCAGCAGAACAGAACCCTCTTTATTTCCTGTCTAAGAGAGGCAATGTGGTGTAGTGGCTAAAGTGTTGGGCTGGGAGTTGGGAGATCCGGGTTTTATTTATTTATTTATTTATTTATTACATTTTTATACCGCCCAATAGTCGAAGCTCTCTAGGCAGTTCACAAAAATTAAAACCATAATAAAACAACCAACAGGTTAAAAACCCAAATACAAAATACAGTATAAAAAGCACAACCAGGATAAAACCACGCAGCAGAAATTGATATAAGATTGAAATACAGAGTTAGAACAGTAAAATTTAAATTTAATTTAAAATTAAGTGTTAAAATACTGAGAGAATAAAAAGGTCTTCAGCTGGCGACGAAAGGAGTACAGCGTAGGCACCAGGTGGACCTCTCTGGGGAGCTCATTCCACAACCGGAGTGCCACAGTGGAGAAAGCCCTCCTCCTACTAGCCACCTGCCTCACTTCCTTCGGCAGGGGCTCACAGAGAAGGGCCCCTGCAGATGATCTTAAGGTCCGGGCAGGTACATATGGGAGGAGGCGTTCCTTCAAATAACCTGGCCCCAAACCGTTTAGGGCTTTAAATGTCAATACCAGCACTTTGAATTGGGCCCGGACCTGGACTGGCAGCCAATGAAGTTGTAAAAGGACTGGCGTAATATGATCTCGCCGGCCAGTCCCTGTTCTAGTCCACACTTGGCCATGGAAGCCTACCGGGTGACTTGGGGCCAGGTACAGACTCTCAGCCCAACCCACCTCACAGGGTTGTTGTTGTGCAGATACAATGGAGAGGAGGAGGGTTATATATGCCACCTTGGGTTCCTTGGAGGAAAAAAGGCTGGATATAAATGCAATTAATTAATAAGTAAATAAATAAATAGGGAGGTCCACAGTGCTACTGAAAAGGCTTTACCACCAACCAATAATAATAATAATAGTAATAAATTTATTTCTTACCCGCCTCTCCATTCTGATCGAGGCGGGGAACAATAACAAATGATAAAATACATAATACTCAATTAAAACATAATATTGTTAAAAACATCCTAAAAACATTTTTAAAACATCTCTCGGTGTGGGAGATACAACAGGACCTCTAATGAAGATCATAAATGATGGGGAGGTTCATGCGGAAGGAGGACGTCATCCAGACATCCTGGGCCAAAACAGTTTAGGGCTTTCTAGGTCAAATCCAGCATGGAAGCAAACTGGAAGTCAGCGAAATTGGTGTGATGTGATCTAGAAAGCACGCTCTTGACAAAAGTCTAACTGCCACATTTTGCATTACCGACGGCTTTTCAAGGACAGCGCCATGTAGCGCTCATTACATTGATCTAAACGAGAAGTGATTAAGGCATGAATCATTGCTGCCAAATCTTCCTTTCCCTAGAAAGGACACAGCTGGTGCACCCGACAAAGCTGAGCGAAGGTGCTGATGACCACCATCGACAACTGATTTTCCAGAAGCAGGGCTGGATCCAAGCGGCATATCGGATCTTTCAGAGGGGGAGCTGTCCTGTGCAGAACAAGTTGAACCCTGAATCCCAGACGGTCTTCTGATTAGCAGAACCTCCATCTTGCAGGGATCAAGCCTCAGTTTGTTCACCCTTGGTTGAGAAAAAGATTGTACCTCGAATATTTTAAATAATGTGTGTTGCTATTTGTGAGCAATTCTGTATTTTGTAATGGTCTTTGCGCTACAAACAAATAAACTATTCATTCACCTATATCCAGTCCCTCACTACGTCCAAGGCAAGGGGTTAGGGGTTCTACAGCCTCCTTGGCAGCAGTTGAAAAGGAAAGATAGAGCTGCGGATCATCAGCGTATTGAAGTTGAAAAGATCGGACCGGCAGAGAGTCCAACAGAAATCCTAAATGCGTATTTGGAGGATTAACACTCCAGCCAGGTATCCCAGATGTAAAATGAGGGCTCTTACATTAGGCTAGGTTAGGTCTGTACAGAGATTAAAAGGCAAGACAGTCCTTGCCTGTAGACTCACAATCTAAAAGACACAGTGCATAAAGGAATAGGAACAGGGAAGGAAGAGGAAAGCAAGTCAGTTCAGATACCGATTCTTGAAGTTACATGACCTCCGCAATATCATCTTCACCTGACCTGGACAGGTGAGCCTCCCTGCCTTTAATCATATATACACACGAGGGCTGTGCAAGGTTTGAACCTTGGATATTTGAATCCGAGGCTCAGAGGCCATTTTATTTATTTATTTATTTATTTATTTATTACACTTATATACCGCCCCCATAGCCAGGGCTCTCTGGGCGGCTTACAGAAATTCTAAAATTAAGATCAAAATTAGTATACAAATTCTAAAACACAGAACATACACACATAAAGCATTAAAAACCGTTAAAAAAATAAACATGTGGGTGATTAAGATGTGCTGCCATATGCCTGGGCAAAGAGGGAAGTCTTAACCTGGCGCTGGAAAGATAGCAGCGTTGGTGCCAGGCGAGCCTCGTCAGGGAGATCGTTCCACAGTCTAGGGGCCACCACCGAAAAGGCCCTGTCCCTCGTTGCCACACTCTGAGCCTCTCTCGGAGTAGGCACCCGGAGGAGGACCTTAGATGTTGAACGTAGTTACCGGGTATATTCACGTCGGGAGAGGTGTTCCATCAGGTATTGTGGTCCCAAGCCATGTAAGGCTTTATAGGTCAAAACCAGCACCTTGAATTGAGCTCGGAAACATACAGGCAGCCAGTGCAAGCGGACCAGAGCAGGTGTTATATGGTTGAACCTTCTGGTTCCCGAAATCAATCTGGCCGCTGCATTTTGCATGAGCTGCAGCTTCCGAACCATCTTCAAAGGCAGCCCTACATAGAGCGCATTGCAGTAATCTAACTTGGAGGTTACCAGAGCATGGACAACTGAAGCCAGGTTATCCATGTTCAGATAGGGGCGTAGCTGGGCCACCAACCTGAGTTTGTAGAAGGCACTCCGTGCCACTGAGGTCACCTGAGTCTCAAGTGACAATGATGGATCTAAAACAGTGGTTCCCAAAGTGGGCGGTACTGCCCCCTTGGGGGCGGTGGGATTGCATAGGGGGGTGCTAAGAGGCAAGGGGGCATCAGGGGGGCGCTCGAGGTGGTCTTTTCTGAGAAGCGCCTCTCCAGAAGGTCTTAAAACCCAGGGACATTTTTATGGGAGAAGGTAGTTTGGTCCCAAGCCATATAGGGGAAGAATCCACACATGTATTAATACTGTTTAAGAAGAGTCCTTTTAATGGTGAATTGAAATGTTTCAAAAGCACAAAAACGCTAATGAAGAGACATACCCTGCGTGGTGTGCCCCGCTATCCTGCACTATGGAGAGTGGTTCAGAAGCTCCTGGTTGCATTTCCAACATCATATTTGGTGGGATGTGGTTTTAGTGTGGTCTGCCTACTTCTCTCCAAGCAAAGAAATGGACTCCAGATTACTAAACGTGGTGATTCAAGACTCATGTTAAGTGACTTTAAACCAGACATTGGGAAACTGGTATCACTTCATCAAGCCCATCCATCACATTAAGAATTTACAGAATAGCGAGGTACTCTACCCTAGTTACTAAATATGGTATCTAATATTCTTGCTAAACAACCATCAGACTTTGAAAACATGATATCACTGGATCAAGTTTAATTGAATAAACTAAAAAAAAAATGAAATTGGATTTTGAATAAATATTCAATTAATTGTTACTGTTTTGAATTTTATTGTTATTATCTTCCTTAGTGGGTCGTTGAAAACCGCTATTCTGAATAATGATTTTTATAGTGTAGGGTAGGGGGCACTGGGCATGAGTTTGTGGAACCAAGGGGGTGGTGACCTGAAAAAGTTTGGGAACCACTGATCTAAAAGAACCCCCAAGCTACGAACCTGCTCCTTCAGGGCGCGTGCAATCCCATCCAGATCCGCCATTTTAGGACGGGATTCGCCATTTTCCTGCTCAGCCGTAGGCCCTGGTTCAAACCTTGCCCAGCTCTAATACACACACAACCTAGTAGCCGTTAGTCCTCTGGCTGATGGCAGAGGCCAGCAGGTGCTTCCCTTCAGCCCTGCAGCGTCAGAACAGACAAAGAGCCCTGCTTGATCAGACCCAGGGTCCATCTAGCCCAACACTCTGTTCACACAATGGCCAAACAGCTGCCGACCAGGGTCCAACAAAGCAGAACATGGTGCAACAGCGCCTTCCCACCCATGTTCTCCAGGAACTAGTGCATATAGGCTTACTGCCTCAGGGCAACTGGCAGTTGGAGCCAAGCATTTGTTCTGACAAGGAAGGAGGAAAGGAAGGTCCACACAGCCACTCTTTCTCGGGCCGATGGAAGAGTCAAAGCTGGCCTTCCTCTTGCTATGATGTTCTTCCTGGGAGGCCAGGGGGGTTCAACCACCCAGTGGTCAATGGCCACTTCAGTTCTGCAGTCACAGGGCCCCCCCAGGGCTCTGCATGGAAGCAGCCAAATTTCTCCAATTTCTCAAGCCATCTTGGGAAGGTGGTCTAAAGATATTTTAAATAGAATAAAAACGATAAATCTAAGAATACTCTGCCATGTTTTTGCAGGCAGGGCTGTTCTGTTGGTTGACCTTTCCTGATAAAGAAAGAATTCCTCCCCTCTTCGTGACTTGAAGCAAGTCGCCACTGCCCCACAGAACATCCACTCCCTTATCGTTTCCACAACTTTGTGCGTGTAAGTGAAAATCTGCAGGGCTAAACAAAACTGTGAAGGTGCTAGTTAAGATAAGGACGCCAGGAGCAAAGACAGGAGTTTGCTAAAGTCAGCTATCAAAATGTGGTTCCTGAAAGTGAGCAAAGCCATCCTGGGTAATTTACTTTCTCCTGCTGCCGCCACCACTCAGCGTCTTCTGGCACATGCCATACAGGAAGCGCATTTATTCCTTGGTGGAAATGTCTGGGTCTTCAAGCGCACTCCGCATTCCCGTTATGGAGAAAGTACGTTCCGTCCTGAATTTATTCCCACCTTCCCAAACCTATATTTTGATCAACGCACTGAGGGACAAGAACATTGCACATATTATCTGTAGGTAGAATCACAGAATCATAGAATAGCAGAGTTGGAAGGGGCCTACAAGGCCATCGAGTCCAACCCCCTGCTCAAGGCAGGAATCCACTCTAAAGCATGTGACTAAAGTCACACCCTAAAGTATGTGACTGCAGGAGTGCAGCACAGGGCCCCCCGTAAATGGCCATCCAGAGAGTGATAGGTGATGGGGCAGAAGCAAAAGAAATGCCCCGGGTGAGCACCTGAGCCGGAATAGGCAGGTGGAGGCCCACAGGGACTGACTCTCCTTGTTGCAGCCTCCTTCCATCTTTTTTAAAAAAACACATTTTACAGTCAGGAGGCAGGTGGGCATGTACGTGGTTACAGAAGCTTATTTTTCATTTTTTACTTGGTTTGCTTGCGAATGGCCTTTTGACAGCTTGCTGGCTATTTTGGGGAGGCAAGATGTCAAACCAAATAATAATAATAATAATAATAATAATAATAATAATAATAATAACAACAACAACAACAACAACAACAACAACAACCCGCCTCTCCCTCTGGATCGAGGCGGGGTGCAACACTAATAAAAACACCATAACATACATACAACTAAATTATTTATTTATTTATTACATTTCTATACCGCCCAATAGCCGAAGCTCTCTGGGCGGTTCACAAAAATCCAAACGTTTAAAACCAGTGCATCATTAAAAGCAGCACACCATTAGAAAAAGGGATCTTAAAATTCAACTGGGTAGGACTGCTCATCCTATTTGTTTATTGCCATTTTTATACTGCCCAATAGCCAAAGCTCCCAACCTACCATGGTGGTTCTTATCTCCTGATAACCCCCTCCTGCTGACTATCCACATATTTTTCGCCTGCTCCTTCCTGCTTCAAATGTGCTCCTCACCTTTTCGCCTCACCCGGGAAGCCCCTGCTTCCCATTCACAAGTCCCGTTCAGTCGCCAGCATCTCCAGGTAAGAGCTGGGAAAGGCTCCTGCCAGAAACTGCAAAGAGGTCTTGTAGCAGGTAATACTGAGCTAGAAGAAGCAGTGGTTCCAGGGTTCCTTCCTTGTGTCATTGAACCACAAAGCCTTCCATCTTTCTTTCCTGCCATATGGTTCCAAATCAGCAGGAGGTGCCCTGAGATGGCCTTTAGGATGGAGCTCAGAACACCTGATTTGCACGCAGAAGGTCAATCCCAGCAGCAGCTCCAACTAAAAGGTTCAGAGAGCAGTTGATGGGGAAAGATCTCCATCCGCCGAGACCCTGTGTTGCTGCCACCAATGACCTCAAGCAAACCCTGAACTCAGTGTGGGGATCCAAGTCTGCTGTTTTGTTGTGGGCGTTGTTTCGGTGCTCTAATTCTTTACTAATGTGGATGATGAAACTGTATAATATTGCCAGGATTCGATCATTTTTGTCTGTCTCTTCCGCCAAGACGCTTGTTCATGCACTGGTTATTTCACGGTTGGACTACTGCAACCTTCTTCTCTCTGGCCTTCCTTCTTCTCACATCAGTCCGTTGGTTTCTGTTCACCACTCCGCCGCAAAGATCATCTTCTTGGCTCGCCGCTCTGACCATGTTACTCCGCTTCTGAAATCTCTTCATTGAATCTCTTCAATTCACTTCAGAATCCAATATAAACTTCTCCTGTTGACCCTCAAAGCTTTTCACGGTCTAGCTCCTTCCTATCTCTCCTCTCTCATCTCACACTATTGCCCCGCTCGTGCTCTTCGCTCCTCTGATGCCATGTTTCTCGCCTGCCCAAGGGCCTCTACTTCCCTTGCTCGGCTCCGTCCATTTTCTTCTGCTGCCCCTTACGCCTGGAACGCTCTTCCAGGACATTTGAGAACTACAAGTTCAACCGCAGCTTTTAAAGCTCAACTAAAAACTTTTCTTTTTCCTAAAGCTTTTAAAACTTGATGTTGTGCGGACTTTATACTGTTAGTTTTACCCTACCCTGTGCCTGCTTACCCTACCCTGTACCTGTTTGCATTCTCTTCCCCTCCTTATTGTTTTACTATGATTTTATTAGATTGTAAGCCTATGCAGCAGGGTCTTGTTATCTACTGGTTTACTCTGTACAGCACCATGTACACTGATGGTGCTATATAAATAAATAATAATAATAATAATAATAATAATAATAATAATAATAATAATACTGTTTAGAGCGCCAGGGTGAACACAGCTGCCTTCCGGGATTGTCTTAGGATGCAAAGCCAGGCTTCTCCTGGCCAAATCTCCTGCCAGGATCATAGAATCATAGAATCATAGAATAGCAGAATTGGAAGGGGCCTACAAGGCCATCAAGTCCAAACCCCTGCTCAATGCAGGAATCCACCCTAAAGCATCCCTGACAGAGGGTTGTCCGGCTGCCTCTTGAAGGCCTCTAGTGTGGGAGAGCCCACCACCTCACCAGGCAACTGATTCCATTGTCGTACCGCTCTAACAGTCAGGAAGTTTTTCCTGATGTCCAGCTGGAATCTGGCTTCCTTTCACTTGAGCCCACTATTCCGTGTCCTGCACTCTGAGAGGATCGAGAAGAGATCCTGGCCCTCCTCTGTCTGACAACCTTTTAAGTATTTGAAGAGTGCTCTCATGTCTCCCCTCCATCTTCTCTTCTCCAGGCTAAACATGGAGAAGAGAAGATTGAGGGGAGACATGATAGCACAACTTGCTCGACAGGGCAGTTAATCTGGCACCCTTTAAAGCACACTCGCCTGTGCAAACACACACACTGTCCCACCAAGGCGTACCGGATCAACAAAAACACTTTCTCGTTCAGGATAACCAAGAAAGCAAGCAAGGAAGAATCAACAGCACCAGCGCAAAAATCCTGAGCTAGAATCTTAGAAAGATAGCAGCTCTTTATGAAGGCCGGTGTGGGTCTGTCTTCAGCAGGAAATCAGGAAGGCCGGTGGTGGGTTTTTTTTTTAGGATTTAGCCTTTGTTTCAGCGTGGGTTTCGTTTTGTCGTTTCACTGTTTTATCGTACACCGATGCGACTGTGCGCTCCATTGCTGGAGGCACTTTCCTTGCCGGACTGGTGCACATCTGGTATTGGGGCAGCCTTAGGAAGAAAAGCGGCGGCTGTAATGAACAGACCAGCATGGCTACTCCTGTCACATCTCTTTCGGCCCTTCGTATCAGATCATGTCATTTTTCATTGCAAGAATGCTATTGGCTGCTGGAGGCATGGAGAGAAAGGCAGGAAGGAAGCAGGCGTGTGTTCTGGCTGATAGCTCCTGTGGCAGGTGGTGATTGCTCCGGCTCTGGAGATTGTGTCACAGCCTTAACTGCTCTGCCACAGGCAAGACGCTGGCCAACTCCCAGCACTCACAAAACACTTGTCAACGGCTGGAAAACAGACACAGCAGCCGACAGAGCAGCGGAGACGTGCATCGGGGAAAATGCTTACAACGCCAGTGCCCATCCGTCACTGCGCTGAGCAGGAAAGAAAGGACTGTGTCTAAGAAGGGAGACTAAAGCGCGTGCCATTTCCCCAAGCTCCATGGGAGGATTTGGCCGGCTGGCTAACTATGCCAGATCCTGACACCCTCTGGATAAAGAATGAGAAAGGCAGCAGAGATGCACAGGACAGGAACGCTCAGGAAGGTACCTGATACCAGCCTCCTCCAATCTGGTGCCATCCG
The DNA here is from genome assembly GCF_023053635.1 of Elgaria multicarinata webbii. Lineage (NCBI taxonomy): Eukaryota > Metazoa > Chordata > Lepidosauria > Squamata > Anguidae > Elgaria > Elgaria multicarinata. The sequence continues at coordinate 118,654,825 of NC_086176.1, read as the reverse complement.
GATGAGTTGGACTACAATTCTCATCATCCCCCAGCCAGCCCATCTAGTCCAACATCCTGTTCCTCCACAGTGGCCACCTAGCTGCCAGAGGGAAGCCTGGAAGTAGGACACGGGTCCAAGGACGTCCTCGTGTTTGTGTTCCCCAGCAACTGACATTCAGACGCAAACCACCTCTTCCAGCTATCATGCCTGGCAGCCATTGAGAACTTTAGCCTTCATGAATTTGCCCAATCCGCTTTTAAAGCTGTCTAAGCTGTTGTCCAGCATCACATCTTGTGGCAGCCTGTTCCATAGTTTAACTATGCACGATGTGAACAAGCCCTGTGAGGAGAGACTGAAAGAACTGGGCATGTTTAGCCTGAAGAAGAGAAGATTGAGGGGAGACGTGATAGCACTCTTCAAATACTTAAACGGTTGTCGCACAGAGGAGGGCCGGGATCTCTTCTCGATCCTCCCAGAGTGCAGGACATGGAATAACAGGCTCAAGTTACAAGAAGCCAGATTCCAGCTGGACATCAGGAAAAACTTCCTGGTTGTTAGAGCAGTACAACAATGGATCCAATGTCCTAGGGAATGACCTATGGAACGAGTTCCCCAGAGAGGTCCGCCTGGCACCTACACTGTATTCTTTTCGTCGCCAGCTGAAGACCTTTTTATTTTCTCAGTATTTTAACATCTAAATTTAAACTTTGCTGTTTTAATTCTGTATTTTAATCCTATATCAATTTCTGCTGTGTGGTTTTATCCTGGTTGTGCTTTTTATACTTTATTTTATATTTGGGTTTTTAGATTGTTTGATGTTTTATTACGTTCTCAATGGTTTTAATTTTTGTGACCCACCCAGAGAGCTTCAGCTATTGGGCGGTATAAAAATGTAATAAAGTAATAAATAAATAAATAAATAAATAAATAAATGGGCTCTCCCACACTAGAGGCCTTCAAGAGGCAGCCGGACAACCATCTGTCAGGGATGCTTTAAGGTGAATACCTGCATTGAGCAGGGGGTTGGCCTCATAAGTCCCTTTCAACTCTACTGTTCTATGATTCTTCGTTTCTCAGCTGCAACATTTCAAGCCATGATCAGACTCAGCTGAATATGCTAACCCTGGATTTCCCCAAACTTGGTCTAGGCATTTTGGGTTCTTTGAAAAGCCCTAGGTATATCAACCAAGCCAAATAAAGAAATAATACTATCCCTCATCCAGTGCCAAGCAGTGACTCCACCATGATCTCCATTAATGACTATAATGAAGGAGATATCCTCAGTGGGTGGGTAGCTGTAGAATCATAGAATCATAGAATAGCAGAGTTGGAAGGGGCCTACAAGGCCATCAAGTCCAACCCCCTGCTCAATGCAGGAATCCATCCTAAAGCATCCCTGACAGATGGTTATCCAGCTGCCTCTTGAAGGCCTCTAGTGTGGGAGAGCCCACAACCTCACCAGGTAACTGATTCCATTGTCGTACTGCTCCAGCAGTCAGGAAGTTTTTCCTGATGTCCAGCCAGAATCTGGCTTCCTTTAACTTGAGCCCTATATTTAGCCATATATCGTCAGGTCATACTAATCTGCCTCCTTCTACTGAAAAGACATAAGCATACATTTGAAAGTACGACTAGATGAATAGTAGCTCACATGATCACACATCCAACAGCAGTAACTGAGGACAATGCAGTGAATTGGGGCACATGCATTTTCATCCTCTTTTCATTAGAGAATTGAGAGCGTCAGTTTAGCACTTACTACCTGCTGGACAAGTTATCATTTTACAAGGATTTTCTTTTAAAAACAAACAAACCCTTTTCTTCCCTATCTTGCTGCTCACTAAATATTTAACAGTGCCATCAAGTGGTAAAAGGCTTTGTGAGCTGCCAACTCCTGCGTGCAGCGTGATGCGATTTGCAGCTACTGCTCAAGTGACAGGAGCCTCCCTCTGTGAAAACCAGCGCACTTATACACGTTAGCCTTTCCCAACCTGGTGTCCTCCGGATGTGTTGGACTACAGGTCCCATCATACCCAGCCAGCGTGGCCAATGTGGGTTTTAATTTTAAAAAAATTGTAAGCCAATGGCCCTTGACAGAGGGGGGAAAAATGTCCCCTACGCCTGCAATAAAGAAAGGGCCTTTAACTTTTCTGCTTGACCTTATGGCACTTGGGTGGAAAGTTTGGGCAGCAGGCCCAGCTTCCTGGCTTTTCTTGGGTTCTGTTTTGTTGATATTCACAATAAATTAAAAACAACAACTTGGAACCAGGATATCTGAAAGAACGCCTTCTCCTTTCCCAACCTGCCCGATCACTGAGACCGTCAGAGGGCATGCTTCTGGTGGTTCCACAGGGGCCTAAGGCCCAATTGGAGTACACCCGGAGAAGAGCCTTCAGTGTGGTGGCCCCCTTGCTGTAGAACTCAAGCAGGCACTGACACTGTGCTGTTTTCTAGCTTCCTGCTGGAGTTATCTGGAGGCTGTAAGCCTATGGAGATACTGCAGAAAAACAGAGAGCACACACTTTGGGGCGTATTCTCAAATCTTCCCTACTGTCCTGTGAAGATGCTGAAGGCTCAAGAACGGCTTTGGAAAAACGCCACTGCAGGGAGAGGAGTGGGCCAGAGAGAGCGTGGCAGCAGCTGCTCCTTGCCACTGTCACTCCTAGCTTGCCCACTTGAGCTGAGAGGATTGGGGGGGTCTTGAGTGCACCCCGCCCCTCTGGGCTTAGCAGCAGCACCCACAATGCTGACTCCTCCTCCTCCTCCTCTTCCTCTCTGTATGATTAGGATTGCCATATTTTGAATCCACAAAATCGGGACAATTTTTTTTGGGGGGGGGGTAGGTAGGATTTAAAAACAACAACAACAACTGTGCAATATATAAAGGTTTAGGGAAAGCCCAATTTTTGCAAAGCCCAATTTTTCAATTAAAACATCAACAACTGTAAAACCAGACATCTGAAATTCACTGCAACTGACTTCCAAGATTTGAGGCTTGCAACCCAAATCCAAGGAGATGGATTTTTGAAGGGCGATTTTTGGGGGGAGTGACTTCTTTCCTTTCTCCCCTCTCTCCTTTCCTCTCCTTCACCCCCTCATCCCCCACTCACTCCTGTCCCCCACAAAACTCTCTTTCTTCCCCCACAAATAACCCAGCAGCTCCGCCCCGCGCTTACCCTAAAGGCCTGACCACAACCAGCCAAGCTCACCAAACTCCTTTGCCTGGCCTGGGACTCAGGTAGCCTGAGCAGAGCACGTGCGCCTTTCCTCGCGGTTGTTCCTCTTCTACGCAGGTGCAGGCGGAATAAGGTGAGCCACGGTGAGTGACTCAGGTGAGCCTGTGGAGGAGCGGTGAGGCTCTGGAAAAGGCACCAAATAGATGCGTCTTTTTCTCTGCTGCTGCTGCTCCACTGAGCAGGCTCAAGGCACCATTTTGGAGGTCAGAATTTCTCTGGCCAGCTGGACCAGGAATCTGGAATTCTTGCCCAGCCGGTCAGGACATTTCAGAATCTCCTGGAAATCGGGACATTCCTGGTTTTCCGGGACATATGGCAACCCTGTGTATGATGGATGGGAGAAGAGGCAGAGACATAGCTGCTGCCACACATTTAGACCACAGTGATCCTTAACGCCACCGAGGAAGTGGCGGCTGGTGGCAGCGGTTGCTGTGGCTGCTGCTGCTCCTCCTCCTCGGTGGCAGGAAGTCAGGCATCCACAGCGAAATCTGCAACCACTGGAGGCTGCTAATCCCTGTCAAAGCCCCTCCCTTGGGATTCGCTGCACTTCTGCTTCCTCACATCCTTTATAGTTATTCTCCTACTGTTTAAAAAAAAATGCCATGGGTTGGGACTACATTATTGGCCAATTAAAAATGAAATTGATATACAGGTTGGCCCGGAAGAAATTAAGCAAAATATCGGAGAACTTAAATGACTAAAACGGCAATCAAGCTGCCGGCTAGGATTAATGACACGCTCCAACCATTATTCTCCGTGTGCTATATTTGTCCGAGGGCCGCACCGTCTAATTCGGGCCATCCGTTTTAACACGTAGCGCCACCGCGCCTAGCCATGTTTTCCGTTTAGGAAATGTATTAGTACAGGGGATTACATTGGCACATTGGTTAAGTCTGATTTACAGAGGCTAATTTGTGACCCTGAGCAATCAGGCAGGAGAGTTTCCAGCCTGCTCTAATGATTGCGCTCATGGGGACGGCTTTACATCACCAGGCCAGAATTTCTGTCAACGGGGAATGCCTCCCCTTTCCCCTTGCGGGCAACTCACGGCTGCTCCACACAACACAAAGAGAAGTTACGCCCGGCCCAATATCCAGTGCAGTTCAAAAACAGCTCAACACACAGCCAAGTGGCCATCAGATTAAAGCTGCTGTTGTCAACCAAGACTTCAGCAGTTACCTGCTTTATGTATTTGCCTTCTGAAGTAGAAGTGAATGCTTTTTCTTAAATAGAAAAAACTCCAAGCCGGACAGAGTAGTTTGGCGGATGCTGATGGATTTGTATAAGGAACGCTGGTACAGAAAACTTTGCTCACCTTTTGTCTGAGTGTCTCATCTCTGAAATGGGACCACAGTGAGAGTGATCTTAAAGCCATATGAATGATTTTAGCTAGATTAACAAACTAGCTAAAAGTGGGCTAGATGGAACAACTATTAGGTGGATTCACAATTGGCTACAGAATCGGACTCAAAGAGTACTTATCAATGGAACCTTCTCAAACTGGGGAGAGGCAACGAGTGGGGTGCCGCAGGGCTCAGTCCTGGGCCCAGTGCTCTTCAACATTTTTATTAATGAGTTGGACGAGGAGGTGCAGGGAACGCTGATCAAATTTGCAGATGACACAAAATTGGGTGGGATAGCTAACACCCTGGAAGACAGAAACAAACTTCAAAGTGATCTTGATAGGCTGGAGTGCTGGGCTGAAAACAACAGGATGAAATTTAATAGGGATAAATGCCAAGTTCTACATTTGGGAAATAGAAACCAAAGGCACAGTTACAAGATGGGGGATACTTGGCTCAGCAACACTACAAACGAGAAGGAATTGTTGTAGATCGCAAGCTGATTATGAGTCAACAGTGCGATATGGCTGCAAGAAAGGCAAATGCTATTTTGGGCTGCATTAATAGAAGCATAGCTTTCAAATCACGTGAGGTACTGGTTCCTCTCTATTCGGCCCTGGTTAGGCCTCATCTAGAGTATTGCGTCCAGTTCTGGGCTCCACAATTCAAGAAAGATGCAGACAAGCTGGAGCGTGTTCAGAGGAGGGCAACCAGGATGATCAGGGGTCTGGAAACAAAGCCCTATGAAGAGAGACTGAAAGAACTGGGCATGTTTAGCCTGGAGAAGAGAAGATGGAGGGGAGACATGATAGCACTCTTCAAATACTTAAAAGGTTGTCACACAGAGGAGGGCCAGGATCTCTTCTCGATCCTCCCAGAGTGCAGGACACGGAATAACGGACTCAAGTTAAAGGAAGCCAGATTCCAGCTGGACATCAGGAAAAACTTCCTGACTGTTAGAGCAGTGCGACAATGGAATCAGTTACCTAGGGAGCTGGTGGGCTCTGGACAACCATCTGTCGGGGATGCTTTAGGGTGGATTCCTGCATTGAGCAGGGGGTTGGACTCGATGGCCTTGTAGGCCCCTTCCAACTCTGCTATTCTATGATTCTATGATAACTATGGCAGAACTTTCTGAAGTATTGAGCTGAGTCCTACTCAATAACACTTCTATCCCATGGAGCAGAGAGAGAGAGAGAGAGAGAGAGAGAAACCATCCTGCTGACTCTTCAGTTTGGGTTGAAAGTTGTGATGGTTTTTACCCAGAAAAGTGATGTATAATTCGATGAAGAAGAGGAGGAGAAAGAGGAGGAGAAAGAGGGGGAGAAAGAGGAGCAGCAGCTCAGTTCCTCACCCAGTGAGAAATTACATGATCAAGAGAAAATGGAATTAGAAAGACACATACACCCTATAAGACCTTGAGCTCTGGTTCTTGGTCATTCGTTCCATAGATGGGATGGACCTGGAGCTTATCAATGGAAGCCAGAAAGTTGTAGGTGGTAGCATTGGTGGAACAATCTTTACATGTCAAGTGCTTAATCTTTCCATGCCCCGTGATACTCCAGCTGGAATAAGTGTCCAGGAGCAAAATGTGGATGCGCATGGCTACCAACGACAAGACAGAATGCCACTGATTAGAATGAAAATAAAGCAGTTTCTCTTGAGAGAGCTGGAAAGGTTTAGGCAGAACTAACAAAGTACAAGGGCAGCATGAAGTTACTTTGACTTTTGAGTTTGATATTTTTTAGCAGCATGAGGAGGAAACAGAACAAACTAGACTCCAGAGCCTCGTCAGTGCCACGGTGTGGGCACGTTACACCAGGCAGCTGCGCTGGGGGGCAGACCAGAGGCAAAGGCCTGTTCCACGCCTCCCTGGGATTGGCTGTAACTTAAGGTCAGGTAGCAATGCAACAATCGATATTGCCAACAGCGAGCGCAGCTGGCTCAGCAAAGGAAAAGCGCAGAAAGCACAGCACTATTTGGATATTTATTTTATTTATTTATTTCATTTCATTTCTATATGAATTGGCCCTCCCCTCCCGAAGCCTAGAGGCAGATAGAGCTGTACAAAATCACGTACAGTGTGGAGAGGGAGACATTTTTCTCCCTTTCTCAAAATACTAGAACCCAATGGGGTCACCCCATGAAGCTGATTGGTGGGAGATTCAGGACACATAAAAAGAAGTCCTTCTTCACACAGCACAGAGTTAAACTCTGGAACTCACTACCACAAGATGTAGTGATGGCCACCCGTTTGGATGGCTTTAAAAGGGGGTTGGATCAATTCCTGGAGGTGAAGGCTATCCATGGCTACTAGCCCTGATAGTTGTGTGCTGTCTCCAGGATTCGAGGCAGTAAGCCTGTGTGCACCAGTTGCTGGGGAACATGGGTGGGAGGGTGCTGTTGCACCATGTCCTGCTTTGCTGGTCCCTGGTTGACAGCTGCTTGTGAACAGAGTGCTGGACTAGATAGACCCTCAGTCTGATCCAGCAGGGCTCTTCTTATGTTCTTATGCTTGGTTTTATTATGTGGCCCTATTGCAGCCTTCCTCAACCTGGGGTGCTCCAGATGTGTTGGACTGCATCTCCAGGCTGGGGCATTCTGGGAGTTGTAGTCCAACACATCTGGAGCGCCCCAGGTTGAGGAAGGCTGCCCTATTGTGTGCCGTAATATCAGAGCTGCTCGATTGGTTGTTGACTTCCAATACCAGGCAATACTCAATGTGCTTATATCTGGTTTGAGAGCAATGGGGTTTGTCACTCTTTCCTGTACTGTTAGTTATCCTACGTCTTTTATTTCCCAAATGTCCTAACTCTGCAATGGCTACTTCCCTTGGTAGCATTCTGCTGCTGATACATTATGCTTTCATCATCTCCGGGCTGATTTGGATAAAACCCTTTTTGTTTCAGACTGCTGTACTTAAACGTCTAGGTGATGTTTTTACTGACGTTGTTCTTAGTGTTCTGTTTTTAGATCTAATGGTAGAATGGCTAGCTAAATGATGTGATTTTCTTGTTTGCGTACTGCTCTTTTAATTTGTTATTGTCTTTGTTGTTTACTTTGCTTATTAGCTGTATTGTTGATGTGGGTTTCACTGATTTTGATTTTGATTTTAATTTCTTGCATGCTGCCTTGAGAAAATCTTTTCCAGAGGGATGGCTGCGTTAAGTCTATTGCAGCAAAACCGACGAAGAGTCGTGTGGAACCTTAAAGACCAACACTTATTCTGGCATTAGCTTTTGTGGGCACTGTCCACTTCATGAGATGCAAAACACTGTCCGCTTCAACATTCATCTAATGCAGTGGACAGTGTCCACAAAAGCTGATGCCATGGGCGGGAGGGTGCTGTTGCACTCAAGTTCTGCTTTGTTGGCCCCTGTGTGAACAGAGTGCTGGACTAGATGGACCCTCAGTCTGATCCAGCATCAGGGCACTTCCTATGTTCTTACGTTCTTATGTTCAGATAACAACAAGAATATGCAGCCCCAATAGCAGGTGCAGAGAGGGAAAGTGTGAGATGACCACCGTGTAAAGAACGGGCACGTTTGGTCCCAGAGGAAGCCCATTTGCCTTGCCAGGCACCACATTTGAAAAGCTTTCCTTATAACAGCAACTACGAGGAATCTCAATAACCTTATTTCCGACCAAACTTACAAGATCCATGTCCCACGATAAACAAGTCCTTGTATTTGGGGTTCCTGTAGGAAAGAGAAGTATACAGCCATCTCAGTAATCTGACTGTAATGCATAGCATTTCACAACAGCAGTTTTTGCTTCAAATACTTATATTATGGCCACGAAAGGATCTCGGGGCGGCGGGGGGGGTGGGGGTGGGGGAGGTGAATGAGGACTGCAGGCCTGGACAACTCTACACACCAGCAGCCATGCATACACAAACCAGTGAATCATAGAATCGTAGAGTTGGAAGGGGCCTATAAGGCCATCGAGTCCAACCCCCTGCTCAATGCAGGAATCCACCTTAAAGCATCCCTGACAGATGGTTGTCCAGCTGCCTCTTAGAATCATAGAACAGCAGAGTTGAAAGGGGCCTATAAGGCCATCGAGTCCAACCCCCTGCTCAATGCAGGAATCCACCTTAAAGCATACCTGACAGATATGTTTTTAACTGTATTTATTCTGTTTTTATTTTCATTTTACCTTGTACACCGCTCTGAAATTTTTCAATGTGGAGCGGTATATAAATATTCTAAATAAATAATAAATAAATAAATAAATGGCTGTCCAGCTGCCTCTTGAAGGCCTCTAGTGTGGGAGAGGCCACAACCTCCCTAGGTAACTGGTTCCATTGTCGTACTGCTCTAACAGTCAGGAAGTTTTTTCTGATGACCAGTGTTTCAACATGGCCCTTGTGCTCATAACTCAGGCACTTTGGAAAATTCCTCTCAAATGCTTCAGTTTGATGACCTTCACTCAGTATTTATGCATGTGGAGCACTGATCCAGATTTATATCCCTTTATCACTTTCAATATGTTATTTGATATTAGAGGCCTGAATCACTTCCTGATTTCGCTCTCCAAAGTATCTAGCTTTGTCTGTCAGAAGGGCTTATAGCAGCCTTTCTCAACCTGGGGCGCTCCAGATGTGTTGGACTACAACTCCCAGAATGCCCCAGCCAGCTCTGCTGGCTGGGGCATTCTGGGAGATGCAGTCCAACACATCTGGAGTGCCCCAGGTTGAGAACCACTGGCTTATAGGATGCTCGAAGCTGGGAGCTCGTTCACCTCACAAGGTATACGGTGTGTTATGATCAAAGTTTGCTTTGAGATGGAGGCATCGTCTGCTATAAAAAGGACCAATGCTCAGTGGTGCCTGTTTTGCACACAGATGGTTTAATCTCTGGCATCTACCATTGAAAAGGATTTAATAGAAGATGATGTGAAAAACCTTCTGCCACAGATTCTGTGGGGCAACGTAGCATCAGAATAGTCAAAGCAAGGCTAGATGGATGAATCATTTAACCTGGTATAAGACATTACCATGTCTCTAAAGAAGATGAACACTGGCATCCTGGCTAAAAAATGGGGACATTTCCTGGACGACCATTAAATTCAGGCATCCCTATTGATAGAATTAATCGGGACTAATCAGGTAAAATGCTTCCCAACATTTGGAGTGCATTTTGATTTAAAGATTATTTGGTCATCATGATTTGTGGAGAGGACTATAGAAAGAGCCGTGGTCCATCTAGCCCAGCACTGTTGACACTGGCTCAGTTCACACAACACTTTTCTCCACGCAGTGTGAAAACTCCACTCAACGGTGGAGTTTTTAGGAGGTTCTCACCACACAACGTGTTCCAACTCCACTGCTGTGTGAATGTGGGCTCCCGTGGAGTCGAGTAAAACTCAACATAGCGTTTGATTGACAGTTCCTCTGCCCTCCCTCCTCCCCCCCCCCCGATGCTATCCCTTCAGCCTTTGCTGTGAAAAAACAACCCCAGCAGCTCTCCTAGAGCGGCACTTCCTCCTTCGGCCGCTCTAGCCAGGGAAACGCCACTCAATGCAGCAAGAAACTCCACGGAGCCCTCCAGACAACACGGAACACAACAGTTGGGCAGGAACTCTCATCTGCATGGTGTGGATATTCAGGGTGGAGTATTTTTCAACCCAAAACAACCTCCATCATGGGGTGGAGTTTCCCTGCCAGACAACACATTTCTCAACGGTGGTGCAACAACTCCACCGTGGAGTTCTAAAACCATTGTTGAGAACAGAGCCACTGACCGGCAGCAATAGCTCCCCAGGGAGGATTCTTTCCTAACCCTACATGGAGATGCTGCTGGGGGTTGAACCGGGGGGGGGGGCTTCTGCAGGCAAAACAGGGGCTCCACTGAGCCACAGCCCTTCTCTTGTCGGGGAGGGGGTGTTTCTTGCTCAGGAGTATGCTTATCAATCAAGAGCATTTGCTAATTATTTTTCCTTAAGTTGATAGTTTCCTGCGAACTCATGCATGTCTTTTTAATATGTAACCAGAACTAATTAACTAATTTATCATCATAAGTTTCATCATAAGTTTATTGTGCTAGCCGAAGGCCATGACAAATGCATCCATAGAAGAGCATACAACTATAAAAGTACACAATAGAATTAACTAATTTAACTATTGGGTGATTTTTTTAAAAATAGTAAATCTCATTTATGTACTCCAAACATGAATATGCCTTAGTGCCAGTAACATAGGAAACTATCCATTGTCCTGGTTCACACATAACATTAACCTGTGGTTTGTTGCCCGGCAACATGTTGTCTGGCAGATGTTTGCAACATGCAATCATCTGTTGTCTAGCAGATGATCAAACAAACCATGGTTTGTGTTCTCTATCCCTGGCTTGTTTCTTTCCCTACTCCTTCCCACCTCTCTCCCTGTATCCCAAACACTTTTGCAGCACTGTTGTACTGGAATTAGTACTGTAGTACTAGATTGGCTGGTTCTTTTTTCAACGCTTGTCTGCCACCTCTGTAGCCTAGTGAAACAACCCATGAACAATCCATGGCTCTGGGTTTATTAATTAATTGATTTATTTATTACATTTCTATACCGCCCAATAGCTGGAGCTCTCTCGGCGTTTCACAAAAATTAAAAACATTCAAAGCAAAAACAGTATGAAACCATAATATAAAATACAATATAAAAGCTCAACCTGATAAAAACAGCAATGCAAAATTACAAATTTAAAACACCAAGTTAAAATTTATTTATAGACTGTTAAAATGCTGAGAGAATAAAAAGGTCTTCACCTGGCGTCTAAAAGCATATAATGTAGGTGCCAAGCGAACCTCCTTAGGGAGCTCATTCCACAGCCAGGGTGCCACAGCAGAGAAGGCCCTCCTCCTGGTAGCCACCTGCCTCACTTCCTTTGGCAGGGGCTCACAGAGAAGGACCCCCTGAGAATGACCTTAGGGTGCGGGCAGGTACATATGGGAGGAGGCGTTCCTTCAGATAACCTGGCCCCAAGCTGTTTAGGGCTTTAAATGTTAATACCAGCACTTTGAATCGGGCCCAGACTTGGACTGGCAGCCAATGAAGCTGGAAAAGGACTGGCGTGATGTGGTCTCGCCGGCCAGTCCCTGTTAGTAAACGTGCTGCCCTGTTTTGTACCAGTTGAAGTTTCCAGACCGTTTTTCAAAGGCAGCCCCACATATAACACATTGCAGTAATCCAAACGAGAGGTTATCAGAGCATGGATAACTGTAGCTAGACTATCTCTGTCCATCACACCTAATGACAACCCATGCTTTAAATAATACAGACAACAGTGGCCTGTTAGTGCGGCTGGGTTCGCACAACACGACAACACATACCATGGGGGTTAGTGTCTTCATTACAGGGGAAATGTTTTGAATAAAGTCAACCAAGCTTTATGTAAAACACCAAGAATCCCTGCCAATACTCTCTTTCGCTGCATGTGTGTCCACTTGGGGAGAACCCCATGGCTCTAAGGTGGAGCTGTCAGAAGGATCAGAGATCGCAATGTTGTGCTTCCTTCCTTTTTGAAAATGGGGCCCTTTTTCACTGGGGACAAGGGGGGTGGAGGGAAAGGTGTGAGATGAATAGGTACAGTTCTGGAAGATCTCTACTATTATCCGTCTCATGCTTTTCAAACGTAAGGAAAACTGAGCTCATACTAAATCGTTCTATGGACCAACTGAACATTTATGTATTTATTGCCAAGACATCTGCTAGACAACTAATTGGATTTTATATAAATATCTGCATTGATTAATCAAGGGATTACATTTACATATTGCAATGGGCAGATTTTTATTTTCAGGAGTCTGAGCAAAGGCATAAATTTTAGAATTTCATTGCACCTGTAGAGTGAGTATTTTAAGTGTAAACCAAAGGACTTAATTTTACTAAGTAATATACACAATTTTCTGTTATCCGCTTGTGCTCAGAATATGATCTAAATCCCCACACCCAAAAGTGGCTGGAGCGATATCAAATCGTGCACTAAATCAATGGTTCCCAATTGGTGGTCCGTGGACCCCAGGGGGTCCGTGTAACCCACCCAGGGGGTCCGTGGCACCATTCACATATTCACCATTCATTTCTGGAGTCCACTGACGACGAATTCCTACCAGAAGTAAAATATAACATCACTGAGCACCTGCGACTAGCTTCAGGGATTACTTCCCTGCACCTAATCCTGAAAACTCATGGAGAAGGAATCCTTTTGAATGTGGTGATGTACAACTAACAATCCTATCTGTGGAAGAGCAAGATGCACTTGTTGACGTGGCTTGTGATGGTTCATTGAAATCATTTTTCAAAGAATATAGACGGGACCTATTCTGGGTGACGGTTTTTCCTGATTATAAGAAGTTAGGTGAAAAAGCTTTGAAACATCTAGTTCCCTTTTGTTCCACATATCTTTGGGAACAAACATTTTCGACATTTTGTTATATGAAGAACAAGCATAGAAATCGGCTCGATGTTGATCCAGATTTGAGATTAAAGTTAGGAAATACTGAACTGGACGTGGAAGGGATTGTTCGGGACAAAAAGAGGCATGATTTCTCCCATCACATTCAGGTTTAGTAGCTGCTAGACAGGTCATAATTTATTCAATTGTAAACTAGATGTAAGTAAAATTAAATTTGTCTTTATATTCCTAACTAAATCATTGTCAATTTTGCATGGTAATATCACAAATTTTATGGTCTGTTTTTTCAGTTTACCTAAAATCCTTTGCTTATTAGGGGCTACCCCTTATTTTCTCCAAAAAAATTGCTTTGCACAGGTAACTACCATAGAGATAACAATTTTTTTCAAAAGTAGGAGGTCCGTGGCTTGGCATTTAAAAAACAAGGGGTCCGCAGCACTTAGCTAATTGGGAACCACTGCACTAAATGATTCACCCATCTCCCCTACGACGAAAAGATGCAAGGCATATACTCACCAGCAGAGGGCAGTGACTGCCAGCCTCTTGGCTTTATCGTACTGAAACTTCCACAAGGGTAGGAGGGTCCCCAGGTTGTCTCTGTATTCGTCAGAGGTATCTTCGTAGTATTTAAAGTCTAGCGCAGGGAAAGAAAGACATTCAGAATGGGGGGCTTTGCCTGCGTGGGGCATGGCAAAGGTAATCAATGATGAGTGCCAGTTTTCACTTTAATATTCTACTCAAGTGTGCATCATTTTAGACAGACAGACAGACAGACAAAGAAAAAAATAGAGAAACACACCATCAGGATTTAGTGCAGCCACAATAAAATGACTCCAAGTACCCCCACACCCTAAATTGTACTGCTGGAATGAAGGAAGCTTGGAGTAAACAGGAGCGGGATAAGAACGTAAGAATAGCCCTGAGGCTGGATCAGACCAAGGGTCCTTCTAGTCCAGCACTCTGTTCATAGAATCATAAAATCATAGAATAGCAGAGTTGGAAGGGGCCTACAAGGCCATCGAGTCCAACCCCCTGCTCACTGCAGGAATCCACCCTAAAGCATCCCTGACAGAGGGTTGTCCAGCTGCCTCTTGAAGGCCTCTAGTGTGGGAGAGCCCACAACCTCCCTAGGTCACTGGTTCCATTGTCATACTGCTCTAACAGTCAGGAAGTTTTTCCTGATGTCCAGCTGGAATCTGGCTTCCTGTCACTTGAGCCCGTTCTGTGTCCTGCACTCTGGGAGGATCGAGAAGAGATCCTGGCCCTCCTCTGTGTGACAACCTTTTAAGTATTTGAAGAGTGCTATCATGTCTCCCCTCCATCTTCTCTTCTCCAGGCTAGACATGCCCAGTTCACACAGTGGCCCACCAGCCATCAGCCAGGGATGAACAAGGCAGGACGTGATGCAACAGCACCCTCCCACCCATGTTCCCCAGCATGGGTTTTTGTGGTTTTAATTTCTGTAAACCGCCCAGAGAGCTTCGGCTATTGGGAGGTATAAAAATGCAATAAATAAATAAATAAATAAATTGCAGTGAAATGACACATTGAAATTGCGCAGCTTTGCGATATGGCTTTGAGTTGACAGCTGCATCATATAAACCACAGAGCGCAACTGTGCAGCCACGACAGCGTATATATACAGCATATAGACAGGGCCTTGGTTAAATCCCAGTAGGTCAGTCACTGACCATAAGACCCGTAGGAATTTTGAGGTGGACAAGTTTTCTCTTCAAATGCTCTTATATTATATTTGTACATCAAAATATAAATATCTTTTGTCAGGAAATAACTAGATAATTTTTTTAAAAATGGTTTTAATACTAGCAAAACAGAGTCAAAAGGAAGCTCGTAGTCTTGGCTTTATATTTTATTCCTCGCTCTCCTTTATTCCTCATATTGAGGCAGTAGCTAAATCCTGTCGTTTTTTCCTGTATAATATTGCCAGGATTCGATCATTTTTGTCTGTCTCTTCTGCCAAGACTCTTGTTCATGCATTAGTTATTTCTCGGTTGGACTACTGCAACCTTCTTCTCACTGGCCTTCCTTCTTCTCACATCAGTCTGTTGGTTTCTGTCCACCACTCTGCTGCTAAGATCATCTTCTTGGCTCGCCGCTCTGACCATGTTACTCCACTTCTGAAATCTCTTCATTGGCTTCCAATTCACTTCAGATTCCAATATAAACTTCTCCTGTTGACCTACAAAGCTTTTCATGGTCTAGCTCCTTCCTATCTCTCCTCTCTCATCTCACACTATTGCCCCGCTCGTGCTCTTCGCTCCTCTGATGCCATGTTTCTCGCCTGCCCAAGGGTCTCTACTTCCCTTGCTCGGCTTCGTCCATTTTCTTCTGCTGCCCCTTATGCCTGGAACGCTCTTCCAGAACATTTGAGAACTACAAGTTCAACCGCAGCTTTTAAAGCTCAGCTAAAAACTTTTCTTTTTCCTAAAGCTTTTAAAACTTGATTTTGTTCTGACTTTATACTGTTAGTTTTACCTACCCAGTGCCTGTTTACCCTACCCTGTGCCTGTTTACCCTACCCTGTGCCTGTTTGCATTCTCTTCCCCTCCTTATTGTTTTATTATGATTTTATTAGAATGTAAGCCTATGCGGCAGGGTCTTGCTATTTACTGTTTTACTCTGTACAGCACCATGCACATTGATGGTGCTATATAAATAAATAAATAAATAATAATAATAAAATAGTCAAAATATTCACATTCAAATGTCCTAGAGGAGTAAAAATAGTCTTATCTAATAGGAAATTGTATAAGGAATCCAAAAAACATGTCGTATTTAGTATAGGTATACTGACAAGAACAGAATATTACGAAATTCAGTATTAGCTACTGCGCGTATATGCCCAAAACAAAATGGCATCCTACAAAATTTACGCCCGGTTTGCCAGATGTCTACCCAAAATTTTACCCTTCCTTCAGGCATGCCCTAACAGCATTTGAAGAGAAAACTTGTCCACCTCAAAATTCCTACGGGTCTTATGGTCATTGACTGTATTACAGTGCAAAACGGAACCCTGTTTAAGTTGGAGAATTCTGGTTTGTGCTGTATTCACTAGTGCTCATGAGTAACCTCTAAGAAAAAAAGAACAGCGTGGGCTGGATTGTACACGTGTAGAGACCTGAATAAAAGCTCAAAATCAAACATAGGGGCATGGATTGCACAGCCTCACAGAGGTGTCACCTAGCCCGCGAGATTTCATTACCTTGGGCAATATCATCAAAGGTGTTCTGATTGACCATCCGCTCCACTATCTTGGCTGCCTTGGCCACCTTGGTGATGTCATCACTCTGTTGGGGAAAAAAACAACAGAACAAGGAGAAGAAAATGTCACACTTCCAACATACTGGAAGAAGAGGAAGTAGGAACAGGGTCTTTACAGCTGGATTGCCCTGCACCCCCTCCACGTTTTTGGATACTGAACCTCTGTACTGTCAAGGCCCTGTTGCAGGGGGAGGGGGCGGCCTCCCTCCGTCCCTCCCCTGCCTTTCAGACAAGATGTGACCCCTTCCATTGGAACACTTATATGTGTGGCCAACAAAGGCCTATTTCTCTCTCAGTGTCGTCATCATCATCATCATCATCATCATCATCATCATCATCATCATTTCTTACCCGCCTCTCCCTTTGGATCGAGGCGGGGAACAACATTAGTACAGAAATCAACAGATCTTTTAAAACTCTTGATTTTACATTGTCTGGGTAGGCCTGCTGGAAAAGGCTAGTCTTCAAAGCTGCCTTAAAATCATATAGAGAGTTAATTTTACGAATCTGGTCCAGCAGGCCATTCCACAATCCAGGGGCGACAGAAGAAAAGGTCCTCTGGGAAACTGATGTCAGCCTAGTTTTGGCTGACTGAAGTAAGTTCTCTCCAGAGGACCTGAGTGTGCGGGGTGGACTGTATGGCAGAAGGCGATCCCGCAGGTAACCTGGACCCAAACCATTTAGGGATTTAAAGGTAATGACCAACAGGTAATGACCTGACTATTAGAGCAGTACGACAATGGAATCAGTTCCCTAGGGAGGTTGTGGGCTCTCCCACACTCGAGGCCTTCAAGAGGCAGCTGGACAACCATCTGTCAGGGATGCTTTAGGGTGGATTCCTGCATTGAGCAGGGGGTTGGACTCGATGGCCTTGTAGGCCCCTTCCAACTCTGCTATTCTATGATTCTATGAACACTTCGTACTTTGCCCAGAAACTAATTGGCAGCCAGTGGAGTGATTTTAATGTCATGCCTAGCCCTGCTCCCCCTGGGTTGGAAGAAGTTGTTTCAGGTGATCAATCAGAATCAGACTCTTAAGTAGAGGAGACGGCGCCAGAAACAGGCCAGATTATACCAATGGGGGAGGCAGCTCTCACGGGCTCTCCACCAGCTGGAATGAACCTTCTCCAGAGCTTATCTCCTCAAGTGTAAACAACACACAATCAGTGGGGAGCCAGTATTCTTCCGAGGGGGAGGGCACGAAGAGGCTAGCCGATCCTAGAGTACGCTGCAGACTAAAATGGGCGGAGCTAAAGGAAGGTGAGCGAAAGTCAGCCCGGCTGGCATCTTGGCAGAAGCTGCATCACTACTAGTCTCTGAAGTTTAACACTCTTGGGAAAGGGCTTTCCATTCTTCTTGAAATGACAATTGCCTCACTTAGTTTGCATAGTTTTGCCTAGGGGGAAGTTCCTAGAGATTAGACTCCCTTCAGGTGGGAAGAGATGTTTATTGCTTGAATAAAGCCTTGTGGATTACTTAGCAGGCCTCGTTATTGCCTCCCAAGAAGGCAGGAGGTCTTGGGAAACATGACTCAGGTGGTCCACCTGCATCTGAGCTGTACCGCGTTAGATGGTGGATGGAGGCTCACATGACTGAATGCTCTTCCATTCCAAAGCAGCATCTTTCCGACAGGTAGAAAATTAATGTGCTAGAGAGAAGGGTTCTAGACTAGCCTTCTCCTGAGTTTTCTATGTGGAGGTGGGGAGGTTGTCTTCAGGAGCATTCAGCTACGTGCGGGTTGAAGACCAGTTCTTGTGGTAGGAAAGAACACATGGATTCAGATGATGACAGGCTAATTTAACTCTGCGCTGTGTGAAGAAGTACTTCCTTTTATTTGCCCTGGATCTCCCACCAATCATCTTCATGGGATATAACCCCATTGGGTGCTAATATTTTGAGAGAGGGGAAAAAGTGTCTCCCTATGCATATTCTCCATACTATGCATAATTTTGTACCCCTCTATCATGTCTCTCCTTAGCCTCCTTTTTTCCAAGCTAAACAATCCCAGCTGTTGCCACCTTCCTTCATAGGGGAGATGCTCCAGCCCCTGGATCATTTCAGTTGCCCTTTTCTGCACTTTTTCCAGCTCTATAATATCCTTTTTTCAGGTGTGGTGACCAGAACCGTACACCGTATTCTAAGTATGGTCGCACCATAGATTAATATAAGGGCAGTATGATACTGGCCGTTTTATTCTCAATTCCTTTTCTTATAATGCCTAACATGGAGTTTGCCTTCGTTACAGCGCCCGCACATTGGGTGGACATTTTCATCAAGCTGTCCACCACAACCCAAAGATCTCTTTCTTGTTCAGTCACTGCCAGCTCAGATTTATTTATTTATTTATTATTTATTGCACTTATATACCGCTCCCATAGCCAGGGCTCTCTGGGCGGTTTATAGAAATTCTAAAATTAAGATTAAAATGAGTATACAAAATTTAAAATTCTAAAACACAGAACATACACACATAAAGCATTAAAAACTGTTAAAAATAAACATGTGGGTAATTAAGATGTGCTGCCATATGCCTGGGCAAAGAGGAAAGTCTTAACCTGGCCCCAGAAAGATAGCAGCCATTGGCGCCAGGAGAGCCTCGTCAGGGAGATCATTCCATAGTCTGGGGGCCACCACTGAAAAGGCCCTGTCCCTCGTTGCCATACTCCGAGCCTCTCTTGGAGTAGGCACCCGGAGGAGGACCTTAGCTGTTGAATGTAGTGACCGGGTATATTCACGTCAGGAGAGGCGTTCCATCAGGTATTGTGGTTCCAAGCCGTGTAAGGCTTTATGGGTCAAAACCAGCACCTTGAATTGGGCTCAGAAACATACAGGCAGCCAGTGCAAGCCGACCAGAGCAGGTGTTATATGGTCGAAACTTCTGGTTCCTGAAATCAATCTGGCCGCTGCATTTTGCATGAGCTGCAGCTTCCGAACTGTCTTCAAAGGCAGCCCTACGGAGAGTGCATTGCAGTAATCTAACTTGGAGGTTACCAGAGCATGGACAACTGAAGCCAGGTTATCCCTGTCCAGATAGGGGCGTAGCTGGGCCACCAACCGGAGTTTGTAGAAGGCACTCCGTGCCACTGAGGTCACCTGAGCCTCAAGTGACAATGATGGATCTAAAAGAACCCCCAAGCTACGAACCTGCTCCTTCAGGATGAGTGCAATCCCATCCAGAACCGGTAGGACACCCCCACCACCACCATTCTGTCTCATTAGGTTATACTTGAAGTTGGGTTTTTTTGCCCCAACATGCATCACTTTATACTTGCTTACATTGAACCGCATCTGCCATTTGGACGCCCACTCCCCCAGCTTAGAGAGATCCCTTTGGAGCTCTTCACAATCCCTTTGTGTTTTAACAACCTTAAATAATTTGGTGTCATCAGCAAATTTGGCCACTTCACTGCTGACTCCTAATTCTAGATCATTTATGAACAAGTTGAAAAGAATGGGTCCCAATACCGATCCCTGTATAACCCCACTATTTACTTCCATCCATCGGGAGAATTAGCCATTTATCCGTACTCTCTGCTTTGTGTTCTTTAACCAGTTACTGATCCATAAGAGGACCTCTCCTCTTCTAATATTTCTTGTTTCAGTAATATTATTTGTAGCCATAAATCAATTCCAAATTGATCAATTCAAACTCACGATTAATCAATTAAAATTTATTTAATCCATTTGCGGCTGTCATGTATGCCCCTACTGCTCCTGTGTTGGGAGCAGGTGATGCAGGTAATCAATCAGAAACAGATTCTGATTCAGAAGATGCCGAACCAGCGGGGGAGGAAGTTCACACGGGAGAGCCTCCAGTTGCCAATGTGCCCCTTCAAGAGTCTGTCTCCTCAAGGCCAGATCCTATGCTCTCAGGAGACAGGGAGTCAACTTCCGAGGGTGAACATTCCAAAACATTACTTGAATCACCGGAGGTTAAAACGTTCAGCGAGATTAGCACCAAAGAGACAGTCGGAGAGGTTGCGTGAGAAGGCATCTAGGCATCCTTCTCCACCTTGAAGCTTGGGACATTTGAAAAGCCTTTTCTTTCCTTTGAAAGGTCAATTGTTTTGCTTAGTTTGCATAGCGTTGCCTAGGGGGAATTTTCCCATAAAGCTGCCTAGTTTGTGTTACAGAAGTGTGGATTGGCCTAGGAACTTTCCTTGGTTTTGACTCCTTGGGGACGCTTGAGCAGCTACAGCACACGACAGCTTGACCTTTCAAAGGAAAGAAAAGGCTTTTCAAATGTCCCAAGCTACAAGGTGGAGAAGGATGCGTAGACGCCTTCTCACGCAATCTCTACTACTGTTTCTTTGCTGCTAATTTCGCTGAACGTTTTAACTTCTGGCGATTCCTAGCATCAAGTATAATATTGCCAGGATTCGACCATCTCTGTCTGTCTCTTCTGCCAAGACGCTTGTTCATGCACTGGTTATTTCTCGGTTGGACTACTGCAACCTTCTTCTCTCTGGCCTTCCTTCTTCTCACATCAGTCCATTGGTTTCTGTCCACCACTCTGCCGCTAAGATCATCTTCCTGGCTCGCCGCTCTGACCATGTTACTCCACTTCTGAAATCTCTTCATTGGCTTCCAATTCACTTCAGAATCCAATATAAACTTCTCCTGTCGACCTTCAAAGCTTTTCATGGTCTAACTCCTTCCTATCTCTCCTCTCTCATCTCACACTATTGCCCCACTCGTGCTCTTCGCTCCTCTGATGCCATGTTTCTCGCCTGCCCAAGGGTCTCTACTTCCCTTGCTCGGCTTCGTCCATTTTCCTCTGCTGCCCCTTATGCCTGGAACGCTCTTCCAGAACATCTGAGATCCACAAGTTCAATCGCAGCTTTTAAAGCTCAGCTAAAAACTTTTCTTTTTCCTAAAGCCTTTAAAACTTGATGTTGCTTGGACTTTATACTGTTAGTTCTACCCTACCCTGTGCCTGTTTACCCTACCCAGTGCTTGTTTGCATTCTCTTCCCCTCCTTATTGCTTCACTATGATTTTATTAGATTGTAAGCCTATGTGGCAGGGTCTTGCGATTTACTGTTTTACTCTGTACAGCACCATGTACATTGATGGTGCTATATAAATAAATAAATAAATAAATAAATAAATAATAATAATAATAATCAAGTAATGTTTCGGAATGTTCACCCCCGGAAGTTGACTCCCTGTCTCCTGAGAGCATAGGATCTGGCCTTGAGGTGATAGACTCTGGAGGGGGGGCATTCGCAGCTGGAGGCTCTCCCGTGTGAACTTCCTCCCCCACTGGCTCTGAATCAGAATCTGTTTCTGATTTATTACCTGCCTCACCTGCTCCCAACACAGGAGCAGTAGGGGCATACATGACAGTGGCCTATGATAATAACAGTCATGCCCCTCTCAACACTATCCCAGTCCACTTGCTTGAGCTGTGATTTTAGAACTAAATGCCTCAGTTGGCTTCTCCACTTGGGAAGATCCAACTCTGCAATGTTGCCCTCCCTGCTGCGTGATCAAAGGCCCCGATCCTGCAAGGAAGCGCCGAGCCACTGCATAAAGTAGAGTTTCATGGTTGAATGTCAGCAAATTAATGTCCTGAGCCAATTAGGCTACTCCCACAGCAGGAAACTCCCCGTGTGCGGTGCACTGAAGCCATAACTTTCCTCTGATTGGGCTACCCACTGTGATTTATTCCGTATCTTATTGAAACGAATCTTCAGAGGAATTGATATGCCTAATTTATCTTCTTTTAAGATCCATTTGGAATTGATTTTCCCAGCAAATCTTGCTGACTAGGAAGCTCTTGGAGCACTAGGGCTGCCTTACTACCACACTAATTCCTTCCTTCTGGGGATTTTTAGCTACATTATTTTATACAACAACAATAATATTAATGGAAGCATCCGTTATGACTGCATAATGGTCCGGAGCTAGGGAAATAAACGTTCCGGCCCAGCCATGATATTCATTCTCAATAAAACTGTATGTTTATCTCGGAGCAGCAGACCACCTACAGCATATAACTCTTGTTTCATGGTCTTTTAATTACGAAGACACAAACAAACTACAGACGTAAATAATATCCCCAGTGCAGGGGTCTCTGGGAAGCCGGTAAGGGAATCAGTCACGTTGCCAAGAATAAATGTGGTACAACCGAGAAATATAACAGGGGTCTTTAAAGAGGTAGACCAGTTTTCAGTGGGATTTTGGAAGGGCCGGCACCTTACTCCCATGGGCAACCCAAAGAAAGCAACAGGCTGGAGGCTGATCCAGACACCCCCCTTCAAGATAGTCATCACACAGCTGAATGATGCTTCTCCACATTAAAAGCAAAACCAAACCCAAAA
Source organism: Elgaria multicarinata webbii (assembly GCF_023053635.1). Lineage (NCBI taxonomy): Eukaryota > Metazoa > Chordata > Lepidosauria > Squamata > Anguidae > Elgaria > Elgaria multicarinata. Next base: position 118,632,250 of record NC_086176.1, on the reverse strand, counting down.
CCCTCTCTCCCCCTCCCCCAAATTCTACTAAGTCAAAGATTAGGGAGAAGGCTAAATTAACTTTTAACTGCTGGTTTTCTGTGTGCGAGGAGCGTTGTTTATTTATTTATTTATTTATTTATTACATTTTTATACCGCCCAATAGCCGAAGCTCTCTGGGCGTTTCACAAAAATTAAAACCATAATAAAACAACCAACAGTCTAAAAACACACATACAAAATACAGTATAAAAAGCACAACCAGGATAAAACCACGCAGCAGAAATTGACGTGAGATTAAAATACAGAATTTAAATTTAAGTTAAAATTAAGTGTTAAAATACTGAGAGAATAAAAAAGGTCTTCAGCTGGCGACGAAAGGAGTACAGTGTAGGCGCCAGGCGGACCTCTCTGTTATGTAGGGCTGCATTTAATCACACAATCCCCTACCTGGATTCTCAAGGACTCTATGTATTTATGAGATGAATATTCTGTCCCTAACCTGTTGATACATAAAAACTACAGAAATCTCCCATCCCTTTTTCTTCCTTTGCTCCCAAATTTAATCCCTGGTGTAATTTGGCCACTCTGCCCAGCCTGGGACTCTGAGCTCCCAGACAGGCAGAAGATGTTGCTAAGCCAAGTGATTCCCCTGACTCAGCCCGGCAGCTTTCCTAGAAGAATTAATGTTCGAAAACAGTCAAGAGGCAAAGGCTGCAGATACTGACAGTCAAAATGCCGATTTCAGACTTGCCCTGGGAATTAATGAAGCACGCAGAGAAGGCTATAATGGAGCCCCCTGGGGCAATTTCTATTTCCTTCTAATTATCTATTTCTGGCAGCCTCATCCTTCTGAGCCAATAATCATAGTACAGCTGACACAAGTACCGATCCTCATGTGAAAGAAGACTCCTCTCAAACGGTCCCCCTGAACCCAACCCCAATTATTGAGGTGAGGACAGTATTTTATTTATTTATTTTTTCTGACCATGAAGAAGTGCAGACCTGGAAAGTTTCACATACATTTTGGGGATCGGGGGAATAGCTCTCTCACAATCAATGTGGAATAATGTTAGTGGTTGCAGGACTGTTCCACCGATGGCCATCGATATTGCCAGGGCTTATCCATACAAATAAAATTTAATCAGTAACCAAAAGCTATTCACCCATTCTTCTCCCCTTCTAAAACCAATTAAAGCAAAGTTTAAATTGACCCCTCCCCTCCAGCCAATAAAAGTTCCATTGAGATCAAAGCAACTTCTTCTCCAATCATTTGTTGTTACTGAAAATGAGAACGATCTTTATGACTTCTCGAACACATTCCTGGCTCACACAAACTGGGGAATCCAGAGTCTGTGGACCAAGGTGCTGCTTCCGAGGGATGAATGTTGGGCATGAAGGCTGGGCCATGTGGGCACACCCACCCACACCCCCTCATGTGGGATCTTGTTGAGTAGGGTGACCCTATGAAAAGGAGGACAGGGCTCCTGTATCTTTAACAGTTGTATAGAGAAGGGAATTTCAGCAGGTGTCATTTGTATATATGGAGAACCTGGTGAAATTTCCTCTTCATCACAACAGTTAAAGCTGCAAGTGCCCTGCCCTCTTTTAAATCTGGTCACAGTATAGCTGCAGTATAGCTCCTGCAGCTTTAACTGTTGTGATGAAGAGGGAATTTCACCAGGTTCTCTATATATACAAATGACACCAGCTGAAATTCCCTTCTCTATACAACTGTTAAAGATACAAGAGCCCTGTCCTCCCTTTCATAGGGTCACCCTACTCAACAAGATCCCACATGAGGGGGTGTGGGTGGGTGTGCCCACATGGCCCAGCCTTCACCTTATTGTTGAGTAGAATTTTACACACAGAGGGTTAAATTATTGTAAGGGGTTAAAATCTTTGTAATCATGTTTCTGGACTTGGCAAGATTGCAACCGGAACATGGAGGACATGGTCTACGTGTCGGACATGGACAGAGGAGAATTGGTTAATTGGACAATTAAGTATGGTGCAATACTAGTGGTGGTATGTATTTAAGGTGCACAGTGTTTAATGGCATCTTGTTGGGTGTTGATGTATTGTGATGATTGTGATGACCATGCGTGTAAATGAAAGTTTATACTAAACCTGATGAGAAAGCCTCAGTAAAAGAACTTTACTGATGAATAAGGACTGTGAGTATTATTTATCCTCTCAACAAGCCTCCCAAGGAAAAGTGCTAGGACTTTGCAGGCCATAACTTTTGTTGCATGCTACGCACTCTGCTCTTATCATTCGGATAGATCTCTCCAAGGATTCTGCGCTCTGTGGTGTCTCAACAACAAGACCTGTCAATGACCCTGTTCAGAAGACACGCTGAGCCACAGTGGTTAAGTATTTTGAGCTAAGCGGTTAAGTATTTTGAGCTAAATATTATAGCTTAGCTTGTCATGTGAACCATGACTTAACATGTCGTGTGAACCATTCCTAACCATGGTAGCTACACATAACCATGGTTTAAACAAGCTCAGTAACTATTTTCTGCAAAAGGTTAGCAGCCCAATCATGGCTGAGTGTGTTGTCTGAATAGGCCCAATATGTTAGTGGTCGTTCATCAAAGGGAAATATTAGCTTTGGCCTTAGTGTAATTGCTCTGACAGAAGAACTTCAGAAGAGCCCTGATGCTGGATCAGACCAAGGGTCCATCTATTCACTCTGTTCACACAATGGCCAACCAGTTGTCAACCAAGAACCCACAAGCAGGATACGTATGCAACAGCACCCTCCTGCCCATGTTCCCCAGCAACTGGTGCACATGGGCTTACTGCCTCTGATGCTGGAGGCATTTGTAAACTCCATTTTCACACACATCAAACAAAGGCGTCAGAGTTTGGTCATTGCCTTAAGAACTTATTGGGAGAAATGGGTGGGAGGGAACGAGAATTCAACTACGAAATGGCTGCTCCGTCTCCGCTTTCTGAGTCGTTGCGATGTCACACATCATTCATCAACATGTGACTGTATTTTAAGCCTTTACACTGCTGCTATGTTTTATTTTGGTTTTTATTTTTCATTTTGGCCTGATACTGCAGTTTTAAACCTTTACATTACGCTTTATCAAGCTGTATGTTATGGCTTTTGAGAGCTTCAGCTACTGGGTGGTACAGAAATGTAATAAATAAATGCTGTAAAAGAAGAGGGTTCAGAATGGCTTATTACCCGAGACCTACCGGACCAACTTTGCTCATTTTCATTTTAAACTGAAGCTTGCACAGTATAGACATGTAGAAAATTTCGAAAGACTGAAGAAGTTCAAAGCTCGAGCTTGAACAGCAATTAATTTCCTGCTTGGCCAATCAGTGTGGCATGTTCAGTGTGGCGTGTTCAGAGGAGGGCAACCAGGATGATCGGGGGTCTGGAAACAAAGCCCTATGAGGAGAGGCTGAAAGAACTGGGCATGTTTAGCCTGGAGAAGAGAAGATTGAGGGGAGACATGACAGCACTCTTCAAAGACTTAAAAGGTTGTCACACAGAGGAGGGCCAGGATCTCTTCTCGATCCTCCCAGAGTGCAGGACATGGCATAACGGGCTCAAGTTACAGGAAGCCAGATTCCAGCTGGACGTCAGGAAAAACTTCCTGACTGTTAGAGCAGTACAACAATGGAATCAATTGCCTGGTGAGGTTGTGGGCTCTCCCACACTAGAGGCCTTCAAGAGGCAGCTGGGCAGCCATCTGTCAGAGATGCTTTAGGGTGGATTCTTGCATTGAGCAGGGGGTTGGACTCGATGGCCTTGTGGGCCCCTTCCAACTCTACTATTCTATGATCCTATGAGGGCTGCAGCCACGCAGTTAGACTGCCACCGCCAGCGGGGAAGGGGATGGACACGGCCAGGGTCGTGTCACATAGGAACATAGGAAGCTGCCGTATACCGAATCAGACCCTTGGTCCATCTAGCTCACTGACTGGCAGCGGTGCTCCAGGGTTTCAGACAGGAATTTTTCCAGCCCAATCTCGAGAAGATGCTGGGGATTGAACCTGGGACTTCCTGTATGCAAAGCAGATGAGCCACAGCCACTCCGTATGCAGTTTTTTTTTGGGGGGGGGGGGGGCGGATTTGCTACGCATGAGCCACGTTTGCCTTATTCATGAGCCCCTCTGGGGTGAGGGGACTGAGGGGCAAAAAAGCAAGAAAGGAGCAGGACTACTAGAGCCCATAGCGATGCAGGCCTTATACTAGTAAATGAATAATACTCCTAAGGCAAAAAAAAAAAAAAAGGCTCAGGCGAACTTTACACAAAATAACAAGCAGTATGGATTTGCTTGGTGAACCAGTACAGATAAGCAACTCGCCAAGCGAAGGAACCAGCATTCTTGTTCGGCTGCCAAATAGCCTTCATAGACTGCTTATTGCTCAGACCACGTGGGCATAAATGATGGGATCTGGCGAGTCAGGGCCACTGCTTCAAAGGGAAAAAGACGTCCTTGGAGTTGGGGGGGGGGGGGAGAAGAGGGGACCGCCAGAAACTAAGGCAGGTGCCTACCAGGAGGAGGGCCTTTTCTGCTGTGGAACCCCCAGGACCGGTGCTACAATAGAGGCCACTCAGGCGGCCGCCTAGAGTGCCAAGGTAAGGGGGGCGATAAACGCCGCAACCGGAAGCCACTCTCCCACAGCGGCTCTGAGAGGGCAGCTTCCGGGTGTGCCGTTCCAAAGCTGCCCGCCTGCCCCAGTGTCCTGGCTTTGCTTAGGCTGGGCACCCACCCAGCTGAAGTGAGGCCATACCCAGCCCCCCACACCAGCATCCTGGCTTTGCTTCGGCTGAAGCGAAGCCAGGATGCTGGGGCAGGCGGGTGGCTTCGGAACGGCACGCCTGGAAGTTGCTCTCCCAGAGCAGCTTCCGGCTGGGCATGCCGTTCCGAAGCTGCCCTCCCACCCCAGCGTCCTGGCTTCGCTTCGGCTGGGCGGGCGAGATGGTGCCCCGCGCCCAGGTACACTGGCGTGGGATGGGGGGGGTGAAAGCAGCTCACCTGCCTAGGGCACAGTCTGGCACCAGCCCTGGGCACCCCAACTGTGGAATGAACTCCCTAAAGAGGTTCGCCTGGCACCTACACTATACTCTTTTAGACGCAGGTGAAGACCTTTTTATTCTCCCAGCATTTTAACAGTCTAGCAATTTAATTTTAACTTTGCTGTTCTAAATTTGTATTTTAAATCTGCATTGCTGCTTGATTTTATCCTGGCTGTGTTTATATACTGTATTTTATATTATGCTTTTATACTGGTTGTTTTATGTTTTGAATAGTTTCTATGGTTTTATTTTTTGTAAACCGCCCAGAGAGCTTCGGCTATAGGGCGGTATAAAAATGCATTAAATAAAGAAACAGGGAAGAACCGTGTGCAGCAGAAAAGTCAGGACACCAAGGGCCTGTGAAGCAGGACAGAGGCAGGGAATATCCCTCACACGGGGGCCAGGGGATTGGAGAAGGGATACAGAGAGGCAAAAAGAACGCTGCATTCTATTTAAAAGGCTCTCAAGGATGCGAATTGCTCAGGGTTATTCAGACAGCTCTTGGGTGTGATGGGAGCTCATCCCTTTCCTGACCTGGTGAGCAAAAAAAGCCAAAGGCAAGGGGTGGAACCAGGAGTTGTGTGTCTGAAAGGATTTATTATTGCCGACACGTTTTGAACTAAATCCGGTCCTTCATCAAGGCAATTCTTAAAACAATATAAAATCAATTATCTTCTGAGCACTGGTGTTCTATGGGCGCTCAGGAGATAAGTGATTTTATATTGTTATAAGAATTGCCTTGATGAAGGACTGGATTTAGTCTGAAACACGATGGCGATAATATTATTTTATTCATTTATTTATTAAATTTATATACCGCCCCATAGCCGAAGCTCTCTGGGCGGTTTACAAAAGTTAAAAACAGTAAATATTAAAAAGTGTACAAAATTTTAAAACCATCAGAAACATAAAAACAACAGTATCCATTTAAAAACAACAGTAGCTTTCCAACGTCTGAGCACGTATATGTCGTCTGCTTTGTGTGAATTCTTTGATGTTTCTTAAGATCTGTGCTGTGAGCAAAGCTCTTTCCACACTCAAGGCATTCATAGGGCGTCCCCCTTTGTGAATTCTTTGATGTTGATTAAGGTGGCCGCTCTGACCGAAGCTCTTTCCACACTCTAGGCATTTGTAGGGCTCCTCCCCTGTATGAATTCTTTGATGTTGCTTAAGCTGTGTGCTGTGAGCAAAGCTCTTTCCACACTCTAAGCATTTGTAGGGTTTCTCCCCTGTGTGAGTCCTTTCGGACACACAACTCCTGGTTCCACCCCTTGCCTTTGGCTTTTTTTGCTCACCAGTTCAGGGGTTTCCTTTCTCTTTCGGCTATCCCTGTCCTGAACTGCCCACAAGACCTCTGAAGGCATAAAGCGCTTTGAAGCATCTTGGAAGCTTCTGATGTGTTGAAGTCCCAGGTGGATCGGTGACTGCTTTAGCCTGGCCTCTGCAGACCTTCCTAAGGTTCCCATCCAACAGCCACCTGTACATCCTGAGCACATGGAGCCCCTGTGATTAGAGCCTGGAAACATTTCTGAGCCAGGGACTGTAGAACGTGGGACTAGATCTATGAAGAACGAAAACCCCAGGAGTTCACCAAGAAGAGGGGAGGAAATTCCTAGAATGAGGGGACGATGCCAGGAAACGGAGGCTGGAAGGTGATAGATGTCACACCCTTATTGGAACCCTCCTCTGCCTCCAAGGGACTGATAGAGGCCAAACTCATGAGTAGGGCAGTGGCTAGAGAGCTCTAGTGCACTGCGGCTGAACCCTGGGTGGGGCAGCAGGCTCTGCTGTTAAAAGCGTTCAGCGTTTGCCTAGCCAGTGTTGGGAACAACACCATTCCAGCAGCTCCAGTATCTTGTTCCTTGCCTCCCGGAGTGTGATTGATGCTCTATGATACTGACACTTTTGAACTCCCTTCTTGACTCTGCTTCTGGACTATATAATGTATCGGATTACCTCACTGTATTTGGACCTCTGCCAACTCTTGACCACTGCGGTCTTCGCCTGACCCCATCTATATGATTGCTGGACCATTTGCTGCTTAATTGACCACTCTATCGTTTACGTCCCTGTACTGAATAGCAAAGAGCATAACCATACGACCATACGGCCACAAAATACTGCTGCATGTATCGTCACCACCTTGCATAGGAAAAGCACCTGAGATTCTAGAGAAGTGAGTTTCCTTCCTCTCAGCTTGTCTTCTTTCTTTGCCACAGGAGTTTTTTGTTTTTCTTTCTCCTTCGACTTCTCCAGTTTATGGAGTTCCTCCACGTAGGCATCATAGATTTCCCACTAGGAGAGACAAAGCAGATGGTCTTAGAAGTGATATCACACAAAGGGTACTAATGGATCAGCTCGTGCGACTCTGATCCCAACAGAAGGTAAACAGGCCTCTTCAAGCACCCGCAGCTAGGGTCCACCCAACCTTCTTAATAACGAAACAAAAAACCTGTCATGGCTAACCCTACTGCCCCTGTTTTGGGAGAAGGTGTTTCAGGTAATCAATCAGACTCAGATTTGGAACTAGAGGAGGCGGCGCCAGACACCAGCCAGCCTGTACCAGTAGGGGAGAAAGCTCTCACCAGCTGGGAGTCAGCCTTCTCCAGAGCTTATCTCCTCAAGGTCAATCTTACACACTCAGTGGGAAGTGAGCTTTCTTCCAGAGGACAGCACCCCAACAAGCTAGCTGGAAGCTAGGGTTCGCCGGAAGCTAACACGCACGGGGCGGAAGGAAGGTGTGAGAAGGTCGGTCCGGCTAGAATTGCACCAGAACCTGCCTCCGCACCAGGCTCTCTGAAGTTACGGCGTTTAGGGAAAGGGTTCCTGTTCTCCTTGGTCGGACAATTGTCTTGCTTAGTTTGCATAGTTTTGCCTAGGGGGAAGTTTCGAAGAGATTAGACTCTCTTCAGGTGGAAGAGATATTTGTAGCTTAATAAAAGCTTTGTGGATTACCTAGCGAGCCTCATCATTTGCCTCCCATTGAAAGCAGGAGTTTTCAGAGAAACACCCTCCAAGAAAAGAGTCAGAAAAGCACAGAAGATGGGTGGCAACATAAAATAAGTGATGTGGTAATGAGGGCATCAGTGCTGGGCCATGTGCAACTGAGTGCACAGGGAGACAAAATGAGAGACTCGGTGGGAAGAGAACTGGAATCAGATGGAGAACGGGCGCAGATACATAGCTTTCATACAGAGGCACAGACAGTTGCAAGCTAGAGTCAGAGTTGAGGCGTCTAACCAAAAGAAAACCAGGGCAAAGATGCAGCAAGCAGAAGAGAAGGCAAGTGAGTGTGTGGAAGCAAATAGGCAGGAAGACAGAAGAACAGGCAAGCTGACAGGGCAGAGAGAACCTGGAACGAGGCTTGGGAACCAGACAAATGAGGCCAGGAAATTCCTGGGCCTGACCTGGAAGTCACAAAAAAGAAGGAAACCCTAAATAGCAAGGGGCTATATCTTAGAAAATGTTTATTGTTTTTGCCAACGTGTTTCGGACTTTTGAAGTCCTTCTTCAGGGCAATCTAAAAGAAATAATATAGTATAATGTGATATTTACAAGAGTAAGGAATTGTGAAATCATATATGCTCATACAATATACTTCAGAAACTTTAGAATACATTGCAGCAAGACATCAATATATAAAACAATTCATTTAGAAATAATTAAAACGTATTAATAAAATTAACAAAACCAAAAAGGTGTATTTTATATTACAATAGTAAACATACTTACTCAAGTAAGAGTATAATTTCAATTTTTCTCTAGAGCTAAATTATCTCCTATGTGTGGTGAGTTACAGAAGAATGTCAGGTATATAAACTCTCATTAAGTAATTAGGAATGGCTGTTCTTCAAAGCAGTGCAGCCAAATCAAGAGATTCGTTAAGATCAAAGCCACTCCCTTGCCCTTGGCTTTTTCCCCTTGGCCTGGAAGTGCCTCGGACCGTAGCCAGCTGAGGAGGAAACGGTGCACTGTCTGGGAAGGATGGAGCTCTGGCAAAACCACGCTGCTCCTTTTCCCTCCATCTTCACGTGGCGGGCCACGAGGTACCTCCACCCAGTACACAGCCCAGAAGGTTCAAGTTCAGAGAGGTGGAAGAAGAGAAGCACAAAGACAGGACGGAGAAGAAAGGAAAAGCAAAAGGAAACAATCTCATTTAAAATGCTGCTTTACATTCATAGGATGTTACAGGGCAGGAGACAGAGGTTGAATTTTGTTCCAATCTAAAACCTCAGCTCCATTCTGACAAACTTGACAAGTTGCTCCTCTGGTGCACTCCACCCGTGCCATTATCTCAAACGGCCTTAAGAGAACGCCACCAGTTAGCTGGAGATTTGCATTTGCTTTGGCACTCCGATTGCAAACACGGGTGTCCACTTAAGGACAATTTGGATATAATAAAGATACATCCCCACCCTCTCTCTGTCTCTCTCCATGTAGCTCTACAAGGGAGAAGCTGCTGAATCCGTGCTTTGTCTTATGTTCTGCAGCATGTCAAGTACAATAGACAAATCAGTGGTAATTGGAACAATTGTCACAGGGACCACAAGGAAAAATAGATCAATTCAATGTCTAGGCAACCACTGAACGAAAGAAAGCACCACCCAAAAGAAAACCTAAAAGCATAAGTGGTTGCATTCCACCCCCACTCTTCAGCTGTAAAGATCACGTATTCTAAGCGGTGCTTCTAAGATGTAGATTAAAGAGACCAACGGCCCCCTCGCCCCATCACTGGACACACTGGGGAGATACTGTAACGCAGCATCATTGCATATGCCTTCGGAGATGCGTTTTCCTTCACAGCAGCCAGAGAGATGGGCCTCCATGCTTCATCCTACAGAGTGTCACTTGTTCTCCTAGTTGCAGAAGCACTCAGGAGCAAATGCCTTTATTTCACAGAATCATAGAATAGTAGAGTTGGAAGGGGCCTAAAAGGCCATCGAGTCCAACCCCCTGCTCAATGCAGGAATCCACCCTAAAGCATCCCTGACAGATGGCTGTCCAGCTGCCTCTTGAAGGCCTCTAGTGTGGGAGAGCCAACAACCTCCCTAGGTCACTGATTCCATTGTTGTACTGCTCTAACAGTCAAGAAATTTTTCCTGATGTCCAGCTGGAATCTGACTTCCTGTAACTTGAGCCTGTTATTCCATGTCCTGCACTCTGGGAGGATCGAGAAGAGATCCTGGCTCTCCTCTGTGTGACAACCTTTTAAGTATTTGAAGAGTGCTCTCATGTCTCCCCTCCATCTTCTCTTCTCCAGGCTAAACATGCCCAGTTCTTTCAGCCTCTCTTTATAGGGCTTTGTTTCCAGACCCCTGATCATCCTGGTTGCCCTCCTCGGAACACGCTCCAGCTTTTCTGCGTACATGTCCATTGGAAATGAAGGCTGCAATTCTATCCACATTTACGTGGCAGCAAGTCCCTTAGAACTGAATGGGACTTACCTCCAAGTACACATAGATGATATTGTACTGTAAGGCACTCGTTCATTTACATTCAGTGGGTAAGGGAGCACCGTTATGGACATTTCAAGTCCTCAAGGAACCCAAAATTGTCCACCTGCATCAGACCTGCCATTCTCCCCGGCTGCTGGAGATGAGCCCAGACACCGACGGACTTGAAGGGATGAGATGCATGAGCCGCCTGAGAAAAGCCAGCGTTAACACCGATAACTAAAGTGAGAGCATTTACCTGGTTAGCAGTATCAGAGAAGGTAGCTCTAGGAGGAGGCTCCATCTGACACGCCCTGTCCTGGAAGAAAGGATTTCAAGCGGCACACAGTTAATCCAGTGCTCAATCCAGGACATCAAGAAAGCCAGCTCTTGTCAGAAATTGCCAGAAAGCAGAAACCCGCAAGGAAGTGTAATCTTATTTATCCAAAAGTTTTGTGGGATGGTGAGGGTATTGCAAACGGTCCAGTGTTTATTGTCAACCTGACAACGAAAGCCGATCTGTTGTTGAGACTGCTCCTGTACCCAAGAGTTATGTAGCGTGAAAGCTGACTTGTACTATTTTAGGTGTATAAAAGCCTGTGTGAAAAGCTTGGGATTGCCTCCCACTCTCTGGAGAAAGAGATTTGGTTTTGATTTTTTAAAGATGTTCAAAGCAAGCTAAGCTGCCCTGGTCTCCTCCACTTCCCCTTTTCCCGATCTCCATGCTCTGTTTTGCGAATGTGGAGACAGAGACAGTGCATTTCTCTCTGCGCCGCCTATGAGGGGGAGGGGGCAAGGAGCAGAGTTTCCTGGCTCTGAGCTCAGAGCCCTGGCTCTGAGCTCGGTGCCAGGAAATGGAACAATCCTACGTCCCACCAGACGCTGCCTAGGGAGGCAAAGGATTGCTCCCTAAGATGCTTTGACTTCTAGATTTTTTAAAAAATTATTCTTGTGGTATCTATGGAGGATAACTAATTGGAACTTCCATGTTCAGAGACAGTATACCTCTGAATATCAGGCACTGCAGACCAACAGGGGAGAGATAAATCATCACCGCCAACTTGTTAGCTTCTCTGAGGCATTCAGCTGGCCACTGTTGGAAACAAAATGCCAGGCTGATCCACGGAGGCAATTCCTATGTTCTCCAAGTTCCCTGGATGTGGAAAGGCTTTTCAGAAGCCTTCTCTGCCTTGCTCACATGTGAACTGCTAGTCAGACACAGCCTGGGAAAGGGCACCAATTACTCAACGGAATCGTTGAATATCTCCAGGCCTAAACTATATCAAGTCCATACACTTTCACAGCCTGACAAAACAGCTCCATTCCAAATGGTTGAGGACAGATCTTAACATCTGGAGAGTCTCTGAGAAAGGGGAAATTTGTGCAATGGATCTACAGAGAATTTGAAATAACAAGTATGACATTCTTTCTTCCCCAGGCATCCATGAATGCTGTAAAATTACCATCTGGATTGATTTCAAGGGTACCAGAATCCTCCCTTCGAAGGGCCATCACTCTCTGTCACTGTGCTCCTCACTGCCAATGGCAAAAGCTAATCAACATCTTTCATCCCCATCAGCAATTATCTCTGGCTGCAGAGAGACACAGACCCCTGTGACGGCCTCTAGCTGGTGTCAAAGGGGAAGTGGGCACGGCTTACCCTCACTGGGTTATTGAAGGTCTGCGAGGCTCTCTCACTGAAGTTAAACTGGTTGGTGAGTTTTCGTTCACGCACCACCGGGGGACGTACTTCTTCTTCTTTTTCTTCTGGGGCTGCACCCTAAAGCAGGAGAAACAGGGCTGAACAATGGACAGGATAGACAGTGCTTTTCAGGATGGCTGCGGTGGGGTCTGCAGTTTCAAGATTTGATCAAGCAGGCCGGGGGGACGGGACAGACCCATAATAAGCCTGAAGGCAGGCTGGGGGTGCTGGAGAACTGGGAGCTCCCCATTTTGACAAAAGCGTTCAAAGGCGAGCTGTTAAACATGCCTTTCATTCTGGCAAAAGCCCCCCCCCCCCCAAACCCAACAACTGCTCAGTGGCATTTTCTAATGCATGTTTCACGTTTTGTGATGTGGATTTCAGCATTTCCGTTCTCAAACCTGCAAAGCTTTTTCTCCTGAAGAAAAGCTCCCTGCAGTTCAAAATGAGGTAGGGATTTCATATTTAATACATATTTATGGACACACTCACACCCTAGAGCTTTGCTGCTTTTCTGACTACCTAGGCTGAGCCAGACATACGTGCCTTTGGGCTACCCATTTACCAGGAAGCCTAAAGAAACTCTCTGGCTCTGGCAACACAAGGAGGCCCTGGCCATTCCTCTAGTTCATGCCTTCCCCCACCCCTCCCCTTGGCTGCCAGGACCTGCTTCTCACTTCCATGCTCCCAGCCCCATAAGCCATTGCCCACAGATTGGGGAAGGGTTAGACAAGACAACTTTCCACTCAGGTGTCTCACCCTCGCAGGTGATGCCCGAATGGCTACTCCTGCTGACCAGCTCAGCTGCTGACCAGCCCAGCTCAACTGCTGGGCTTCTGTCAGCTGGCCAGATGTCTCACAGGGAGCAAGGAAGGGAACCGCATCCTGCATCCTCCCAGGCTACGGCAATGCTCCTCCATACTTTAGAGCCTGAGGCCACGGTTAATATCCACGCAGAATCCTTTGGGAAGGGATTTACAAAGCCACACAGACCTCGAACAGAATCTCCCAGTTCAAAACACACATGCGCGCACCAGCGAGCCCACCGGCACATCACCGTGAAGCATTACCGCTTCTTGATCGGGTTTTTCTCCTCCCTCGCCTTCGCCTTCGGCCTCTTCTTTGAGTTCTGCATCCAAGGCCTCAAAGTCCACCACAGCAGACGAAACGGGAACCACAGCTGAGAACAAAACGGAGAGGGGAGGGGGGGCAAACGCAGGGCAGGAGGCTTCACCCAGCAGTTCTTGCAGACACAGGCCCAGGCCCGAACCCCATGGAGGCTACTAGAAGCTTCATGAGGGGATGGAAAGAGCAAACCCCTGGTTACCTCTGAGCTGTGATAAGGAAGGGCCTAGGGAGGCAGCAAAGCCTTTGCCCACTGGGGAGCCAGTTCCCGGCAGCCGCGTCCGGAGGATCGCCATCCAGACGCAGCCGTCGCAAACCAAGTGACATAAAGGGGGGCGGCCCCACCCCTTTGATGTCAGGGGCAAGGCCACCATCTTTCATGTTAAATGGCCCACGGAGGGCTAGGGGAGGGGTCATCCAGCCCTCGACCCCATCATGGCTGCCTGCTTCTGGCCTGAGAACTTGCCGCCTGCCAGCTCACAAGACCTACCGGCAAGGGTGCTCTTCCTCAGGCTCTGTCTCCGGCCCTCATCCGAATCTCTGAATATCAAGTTCCCATAAAGAGAGAAGTGGAGGGCTAGCTGCTCCACTACAGAGGTCTGCTTATAGGCTCTCTCCTAGGGCAAGAGAGAGGGAGAGAGAAGCACAGACCCATTCAAGCTTTTGTTCAAGAGAAAGAGAACATCAGAACATCAGAAGAGCCCTGAGGCCGGATCAGACCAAGGGTCCATCTAGTCCAGCACTCTGTTCACACAGGGGCCAACCAGCCTTCGGCCAGGGATGAACAAGAAGGACATGGTGCCACAGCACCCTCCCACCCATGTTCCCCAGCGAATGGTGCAGACAGGCTTACTGCCTCGAATCCTGGAGATAGCAACCAACCATCAGGGCTAGTAGCCCTTGATAGCCTTCTCCTCCAGGAATTGATCCAACCCCCTTTTAAAGCCATCCAAATGGGTGGCCATCACTACATCTAAGGGTAGTGAGTTCCATAACCTAACTATGTGCTGTGTGAAGAAGGACTTCCTCTTATCTGTCCTGGATCTCCCACCAATCAGCTTCATGGGATATGACCCCACTGGGTTCTAGTATTTCGAGAGAGGGAGAAAAATGTCTCCCTCTCCACATTCTCCAGACCATGCGTAATCACAGGTGGGCCCAAGGGCTTTAGGCTGGGCTGGAGCAAAGCCACTTCCGCGTAACAACCCATAGAAGGGATGCAGCCTGCAAACCCCATGATGCCGAATGATGGGTTGTGCTTTTTGTGTTCTGCAACATCCCCTATTCATATCCTTCCATTTCCACCCATCCTAGAGCATCCGTTGAGCTGCCCTTTGAATCCATCTAGCAACTAATTGCCACAATTTAGTCAAAAATTGGCATCGATTGCTCAAAAACACTTTTCCTTTTCTTTTTTTTAGAATTCTCATGAATGACGTAAATCCTTCTCGGCCTGCTCTGATTTATAGCCAAATGGAAGAACTTTATGACCCAGCATTGGGTGCTCCAGTTGGGCTCATGGCCAAAACGTCTCGAGTAGCCGCTCTCTCCCGTTTCCAGGTGATCAATTATGCTAACATACTTATTGATTTAACTCCCCTGTTTAAACTACTGAGGAAATGTCAATGACACAAAGCAATTAGTAAAAAATAAAAACGGGCCGTGTTATAAACAACGAGCAAAATCCAGCGGGATGCCTGACCCAGGCAAGGCCACCAAGGCAGGGATGAGGTGCTCACTCATTTCAACAGGTCGTAATGGTGGATTAACGCTAAGATTTCCCTAGGGAAAATTTACTTGCTCCTCTGCAACCAGGATGATCAGGGGGGTCTGGAAACAAAGCCCTATGAAGAGAGACTGAAAGAACTGGGCATGTTTAGCCTGGAGAAGAGGAGATAGAGGGGAGACATGAGAGCACTCTTCAAATACTTAAAAGGTTGTCACACAGAGGAGGGCCAGGATCTCTTCTCGATCCTCCCAGAGTGCAGGACACGGAATAACGGGCTCAAGTTAAAGGAAGCCAGATTCCAGCTGGACATCAGGAAAAACGTCCTGACTGTTAGAGCAGTACAACAATGGAAGCAGTTACCTAGGGAGGTTGTGGGCTCTCCCACACTAGAGGCTTTCAAGAGGCAGCTGGACAACCATCTGTCAGGGATGCTTTAGGGTGGATTCCTGCAATGAGCAGGGGGTTGGACTTGATGGCCTTAGAGGCCCCTTCCAACTCTACTATTCTAAGGTTCTATGATTTGGTAGCTTTTAAAAGCAGACTTCAGAATCACTATTTTGGGGGCTCCGTTTGCTATTTTGTTTCATTGTTGAAGTCTTTGCTTTAACTCTCATCTTATTTTACCATATTTGTATGCAAACCACCTTAAGCCAACGAAAAGCAATGTATTAATATTTCAAGTAAGTGTGCTGAATATCTAAATATTTTATTCTATTTAAAGCGTTTGTATCATGCCGCTTTAATTTTAACACAAAAATCAAGGTGGCTTCCAAAGAAAATAAATAAAAACTTCATTAAAAATACAAGAAAATTACCAAACTACAAACTCAATGAAATCGGTAAAGCATACAAACAACTGCTTCTGTCGTTCCACTGACAGAAGCAGTTCCATCAATGCAAACAGGAGTGGGGGGAGGGATTCCCCTCCTCTCGTGCAGCCCCCCCTCCCCGTCCTCCCTCAAAATCTAATCTGGAGGGCTGGTGGAGGAGGAAAACGGGAAAAAGTCCCATCATGCTTAGCGAACTCTCTGAGGAAGGTGATTCAAAATCAAGGAAGGCTTCTATTCTAATTGCCAACCACCTGACCTGTACAGTCCTTAATAACAATTTCAGTTATATCCAACAGTGTTTTTTTTATATAGTTGATTATTATTATTATTATTTATTTATTTATTTATTTATTTAGCACCATCAATGTACATGGTGCTGTACAGCGTAAAACAGTAAATAGCAAGACCCTGCCACATAGGCTTACATTCTAAAAAGTTGACATGCAATGGTATTAGTAGCATTGCTTGGGTAACATGCAATGGTACTGGTATTTGGCAGTTTATGATATTCCTTAATGTTTTGATTTTCACAAGCATAAGTCAAGAGATGCCAACAAGCCAAAATGTTGAAATAAATTTTTATGTTCTGAACGCCAATTCAAATTTCAGATTTGTTGATTAATTTTTTTGCTTATGCCTACTATATCTTAGTGAACAAATGGTCCGCACATCTCTCATGGATTTCAATGAAGGGAAAAGTACTTACTTTAAAACTGTACCTGACAATGTTCTGCGGAGCATGTGGGTTATTGGCTGTCAGGATGCGGGTGATCTCTTCTTTCAATTCCTGTGGCAGGGAAAAACTGACTCAAAACTCAGCCTCCTCTATAAGGTTAGTATTTAGAAATATTTGTAACATATTTCAGTTGTCACTAAGAATTTGTGCTACATCAAAGTTTTGTAAGATTCCCCAGGAGACTTCTCAAAATGAAATATGCTTCGGCTATTGGGCGGTATACAAATGTAATAAATAAATAAATAAATAAATATCCAATAGCTTCCCCAACACAGCACTTGGGGTGGCGGAAATTTCCTTTTCCGAAATAAATGCGAAGACGCAACGTTCTTCCATTTCGTATGTAAAAATGAGTAATGGTGAGATTTGAACTCATGGCGTTACTATCCTCCTGCAAGGGTGAGGGACCCATTCGGATGGTCCGCCCCAGGAGACTGATGGAATCCAATGGATTTCTGAATGCTCTTGGGGATTTTCCAGTGGAGAGAGCTGGTGATCCAGCGGAGGCCCTAGCCTCACTGTGGAATGGTGAGATGCGGAGGGCCATCGACTTGATCGCACTTGAGTGTCCTCTCCGGTCCTGTAGAGCCCGCTCTGCTCCTTGGTATACTAAGGAGTTGCGGTCAATGAAACAGGCTGGACGTCGGCTGGAGCGCAAATGGCGCAAGACTCGACGCGAAGATGACCGAGCACGCTGTAGAGCGCATAATCGTGCCTATTGCGTGGCAGTGCGGGCAGCAAAGAAGGCTTATTTTGCTGCCTCCATTGCGTCCTCGAGTAGCCGTCCAGCGGAGCTCTTCCGGGTGGTCCGGGGGCTGCTAACATCCTCCCCAGCAAATGGGGCCCTGGCTCCGTCAAGGACCCGCTGTGACCTTTTTGCATCACACTTTGAGGACAAGATCGCTTCTCTCCGCAGCGAGCTTGACGTTGTTTTTAGTGCAGCTCCAGTTGAGGTGTCCGATGCCACCATCTGCCCAATTTTGTGGGATCAGTTCCAGTTATTGCGGCCTGATGATGTAGACAAGGTGCTTGCAGCAGTGCAACCGACCACTTGCCCTCTCGATCCCTGTCCCTCCTGGCTTATAAAAGCAAACCGAGGTGGGTGGGTCCAGGGTGGGTCCAGGGGGTGATAAATCCTTCTCTCCGGGAAGGGGTGGTCCCTGCTGTCCTTAAGGAGGCAGTAGTGCGACCACTCCTGAAGAAGCCCACCCTGGACCCGACGGTATTAGGCAACTACCGCCCAGTTGCAAACACTCCTTTTTTAGGGAAGGTACTTGAGAGGGTTGTGGCGGAGCAACTGCAGGCACTCTTGGAGGATACTGATTATCTAGATCCATTCCAGTCTGGGTTCCGATCTGGTTACGGGACTGAATCAGCCTTGGTCGCCCTGATGGATGACCTTTATCGAGAGAGGGACAGGGGGAATGCAACCCTGTTAATCCTGCTCGATCTCTCGGCGGCTTTTGATACCATCGACCATAGTATCCTCCTGGATCGACTCCGTGGGATGGGCATCGGAGGCACTGTTTTACAGTGGTTCCGGTCCTACCTACGGGGTCGTTTTCAGAGAGTAGCATTGGGTGACCAGTCCTCGGCCTCCTGGCAATTGAGCTATGGAGTGCCGCAGGGCACCATCTTGTCCCCAATGTTATTTAACATCTATATGAAGCCGTTGGGAGCGGTCATTAGGGGATTTGGACCTAAATGCCATCAATACGCTGATGACACGCAGCTCTATCTCCCTGTGACAACTGAATCCGGTGAGGCTGTGCAAGTCCTGGACCAGTGCCTAGACTCAGTAATGGGCTGGATGAGGGCCAATAAACTGAGACTAAATCCTGGCAAGACGGAAGCCCTGTGGGTGAGTGGTTCCCGAGTCCGGGAGACAGGCTCATTGCCTGTTCTGGATGGGGTTGCTCTGCCTCTGAAAGAACAGGTTCGTAGTTTGGGGGTACTCTTAGACCCATTTCTGTCGCTGGAGGCTCAAGTAGCTGCCACGGCTCGGAGTGCCTTTTACCATCTTCGGCTGGTTCGCCAACTACGGCCTCTCCTGGACAGGGATAGCTTGACCACGGTGGTACAGGCATTGGTAACCTCAAGATTGGATTACTGCAACGCGCTCTATGTGGGGCTGCTCTTGAAGCTGCTCCGGAAGCTGGAGCTAGTGCAGAATGCTGCAGCTCGGCTGTTGTCTGGAGCTGCCCCTTTCCAGCATGTAACTCCTCTGCTGAGGGAACTGCACTGGCCGCCTATTCGCTACCGGGCCAGGTTTAAGGTTCTTGTACTTCTGTACAAAGCCCTACACAACTTGGGACCAGGATACCTGAGAGAGCGCCTTCTCCCTTACCAACCTGCCCGGTCACTGAGGTCATTCGAGGGCCTGCTCCTGGTGGTCCCACCTAGATCCATCCTCCGATTGGAATCCACCAGGGGAAGAGCCTTCAGCGTGGTGGCCCCCCTCCTGTGGAATTCCCTGCCTCTGGAGGTCAGGCAGGCTCCAACCTTGTACTCCTTTCGGCGCCTCCTGAAAACATCTTTATTCCAAGAAGCCTTTCTTTAACATGCAGCCTTGGATTTCTGTGCTGTTGTTTTTTGCTTCTTTTTAAATTTTGTTTTAACTGTTTTATTCTGTTTTTATTTTCATTTTACCTTGTACACCGCTCCGAAATTTTTTCAATGAGGAGCGGTATATAAATATTCTAAATAAATAATAAATAAATAAATAAATAACGCCCTACAGCCATTCTGCTCTACAAAATGTCAGTCATGTATGCTTGTCAACAGAAGTGTTTTCCTTCGTGGGAGAAAACCTGACAATGAAGCACCTCTTTAAATAAAGGGAAACCTGGAGGGCAGGTATGACTTCTCTTGTGCAACCAAATAGAGAGAACCCCTTTGGTTTATATGTTCCATGTTATCAAGACACGGGCATGTAGGCTCATTTCTTCAACAAGTCCAGTTAAAACTGTCCCACAGCCCAGGAAGTTGGGCAAACTTTTCTTATACGGTTCCGTAATGCACCACGATCTGAACTGGCTCCTACAAGGAGAGCTCATAGCCCAGAGATAGAGCAGCTGCTTTAGATCAGGGATGGGGAATCTCCAACCCACAGGGGAACCTTAGCCCACCCACAGCTTCTTCCCCAGGCCTCCCCCCCTCCCCAGGCAGGGAAAGTCTCTCCTTTCTGATAATCTGATATGAGATTTTCCCAATCAATATTTTTTCTTTGATTCCTCCCCCGCCACCACCACTGTATTTAGCCTTCTAAAAAGCCTCCATTGATGCCAATGGATGCTTTTTAAAAGCCTAATTGGCAGTGCAGGAGAGGATCAATTTTGGAGAGGGGTGTGTGTATAAATGGGGGCTGGGCAATCCTGTTGGGTAGGCCACCTGCCAGCATACCTTCATTGCTGTCATTTCTTACTTTTATATCATTTATGTACTTAAACCTGTTCTCTGCCTCACCGCAGGGCTTCAAAGCAGGTTAGAAGTCAGGCAGACTTGCCTGAGCTCCCCTAGTCAATCTTTGGGTTGAGTTAGGTTTTTAACCTGGGCCTTTCCTGTCTATGCCCAATATTGTATACTGTCTGCTGTCACGTCTAACCCTAATGCCCCTGTATTGGGAGAAGGTGTTTCAGGTAATCAATCAGAATCAGTTTCAGAACTAGAAGACACAGTATCAGACACCACCCAGCCAGTGCCAGTGGGGGAGGAAGCTCTCACAGGAGAGGCCCCAGCTGGGAGTCGCCCCCCTCCAGAGCTTATCTCCTCAAGGCCAAATCCTACACACTCAGTGGGAAGGGAGGGAGCTTCCGAGGGCAAGCATTCCAAAGTACTAACAGATGCTAGGGTCCGCCGGAAGCTAAAACGCTCAGCGTGGACAGAGGCCGTTGAGAAAGTCGGAGAGATTACACCAGAAACTACCACCGCACCAGCCGCTTTGAAGTTATGGACATTTGAGATGCGATTTCTTTTCTTTTGAACGGACAATTGTCTTGTTTCGTTTGCATAGTTTTGCCTAGGGGGTCGTTTCACAGTAGTGGCCTCTAAACAGGTTAAAGAGACATTTGTTGCTTGAAATAAAGCTTTGTGGATCATTTAGCAAGTTGCCTCCTTTCTCCTCCCATTGAAAGCAAAGAGCAGCTGAGAGACACCACATCTGCCTTGTACTAGTCCCTACTGGGGCCACTGGATATGCTGGAACTAGTCCTGAGGCCGCCGGTCCCAACAGATTTTGACTCCAGTCCAAATTTACTCACAGCATCTGTCAACTCCAGCTGGTCCAGGGGCTTGATTAATGTCTTGGCCTGTGCCCATTCATCTGCCCCCTCTCCCAATTCAACACCACCTTCTTCATCCTGGAACAAGAACAACAAGGCCAAACAATGAACACTAGCTAGTGATGATTCTACTTTGCTAGGGTGACGAAAAATGAACAGATACCAATAACTATGGCACGCTTCCTGCTCAGTGCTTAGTTTGGTGTTTCCTTCTTCATAGGCCTAAATGACTTTGGAGAACCTAGGTACCTGAATGACGTGACAGGTCAAAACCACATACTTTAGCTCCCCAAGCTAAGTCCTGATTCAGATCATGGACTTCATCATTCAGGCCCCAGGCCCCAGGCTGTTTTGTTGTAGGTAGATTGATTGATTGATTGATTGATTGATTGATTGCATTTATACCCCACCTTTTTTCCTCCAAGGAACTCAAGGCAGCATACATAATCCTCTTCCTCTCCATTTATATCCTCACGAAAACAACCGTGTGAGGTGGGTTGGGCTGAGAGTCTGTGACTGGCCCAAAGTCACCCAGTGGGTTTCCATGGCCAAGTGGGGACTAGAACCCGGATCTCCCGGCTCCCAGTCCAACACCCTAGCCACTACACCACACTGGCTCTCACCACATTGTGGTTTGTTTCTACGGTCCCCTTAGCTCAATATTTTTTAAGAAAGGTCACGGTTCTGTTTCAGCCAGCAAACCCTGTCAGCGTGATGGCCTAGCATTTTGGGGCACTATGACGTCTGGATTACCAGGTGTTCATTATGGATGTGATTGAAAAGAAGCCAGTTTTGGCACCAGTCGGGCCTCCAAGGGGAGGGTGTTCCACAACCGGGGTGCCGCAACGGAGAAAGCTGGAGCTTAATACTTCAGCTTGGAGTCATCTAGCGAAATAGACTGGATGTCAGTAAATTCAAGACAGATACACCACAGCGGATACACTGCTGACAGGATGGGGGGTGTTCTACTGGTTCTGGATGGGATTGCACTCACCCTGAAGGTGCAGGTTCGTAGCTTGGGGGTTCTTTTAGATCCATCATTGTCACTTGAGGCTCAGGTGACCTCAGTGGCACGGAGTGCCTTCTACAAACTCCGGTTGGTGGCCCAGCTACACCCCTATCTGGACAGGGATAACCTGGCTTCAGTTGTCCGTGCTCTGGTAACCTCCAAGTTAGATTACTGCAATGCACTCTCCGTAGGGCTGCCTTTGAAGACGGTTCGGAAGCTGCAGCTCGTGCAAAATGCAGCAGCCAGATTGATTTCGGGAACCAGAAGGTTCGACCATATAATACCTGCTCTGGTCCGCTTGCACTGGCTGCCTGTATGTTTCCGAGCCCAATTCAAGGTGCTGGTTTTGACCTATAAAGCCTTACACGGCTTGGGACCACAATACCTGACGGATCGCCTCTCTCGACGTGAATATACCCGGTCACTACGTTCAACATCTAAGGTCCTCCTCTGGGTGCTTACTCAGAGAGAGACTCATAGTGCGGCAAGGAGGGAAAGGGCCTTTTCAGTGGGGGCCCCCAGACTATGGAATGATCTCCCTGACGAGGCTCGCCTGGCACCAATGCTGTTATCTTTCTGGCACCAGGTTAAGACTTTCCTCTTTGCCCAGGCATATGGTGGCACATCTTAATCACCCACATGTTTAGTTTTTTTAAAACGGTTTTTAATGCTTTATGTGTGTACGTTCTGTGTTTTAGAATTTTAAATTTTGTATACTTGTTTTTATCTCAATTTTAGAATTTCTGTAAACCGCCCAGAGAGCCCTGGCTATGGGAGTGGTATATAAGTGCAATAAATAAATAAATAAATAAATAAATGAATTCTCTGTCGTGAGATATAGCAATGGCTTAAGTGTTCGGGAGGCAGAAAATGTAATAACTTTTAAACGCCTCCTAAAAACATATCTTTTTAAACAAGCCTTCCCTGGGCTGTAATTTATTCTTGTTTTTATGTGATTTTAAAGTTTTATACTGGATTTTATGGTTTTAGTTGTAAACTGCCCAGAGAGCTTAGGCTGTTGGGCAGTATAAATATGTAATAAATAAATAGACAGACAAATAAATGGCATAAAAGAGGATTAGACATAGTCATAGAGGAGAGTTTGACCAACGGTTTTCAACCAAGGTAAGTAAGTGGAACCCCATCCCCCATGCTGCCTGGGGTATTCTGTATATAGGAGGCATGGTATAAATTGAATAATTCATCGTCGTCGTCAGAGGGAGTATACCTCTAAACCAGTTATAGGTGGCATACAGGGAAGAGCTGTTGCCTTTATGCGCTGGTTATGAGAATCCTAGAGACACCTGATTGGTCACTCTGGGAAGCAAGAAGTGGGCTAAATGGGCTTTTGTTCTGTTCCACCAGGGCCCTTCTTATAAAGCTAGATCACTGAAAACCGATATATCTTAATGGCGAAGGAAACCGACAGACTGAACCCACCTGGGCTAGGTTGTCAAAGTCACTATCATAACCTTGGATAATCTATTAAATGCCTTAATTTTTTTTTCTATTTAATCACGTTGATTTGAAGAATGAGTTTCAGCTCCTCTGATCATGTTCTATCCAATTCCTAAATTAGTCATAATTCAATGTATATTCCAATGATAAGCTAGGCTGTAACTGCTCAAAGGCTCCACAAAAGAAAGTAATTTCAAAGTATCACTTGTGTGAGATGTTTTAAATACGAAGGCGGAAGATGTGACACATTTGACAGTGGCACGTTTGACAGAGAGATGTTAACACGGTTCTTGCAAAGCTTGCTAGAACTGCAGCGCAAGAAAAGAAACTCCTCTCCTCCTCTCCCAAAGCAGACTGAATAGGCTTTCATAAATATGGTGCAGAGATGGACATTGGCGGACAAGCAGCCCAGACCACAATCCATTCCATGATTCAGGAACCATCAACTTTCCCCAGACACATGGGCAGTTTCCAACCCTCACTGGTTTGGTGATGTAATTGCTCATCACAGATGTGGTGTACAGCCCATGACAGGGTGATTCCCCAGATAAGAGTGCTCTACCATAGAGAACAGCTCTGTGATGCTACAGAATTCCCAGTGTTCAGTGCTGGTATCTATGCACCACTCTTGGAAAGTTGGCTGCACCCTGGACTCAGCATGCAACTGGCCGGTGGACTTGGTGTTTCGTTGCAGATCTTCCATTTCAGATCTTCTTGTAAAGGTGTCCGCAAGGCCGGCGCTACCATAGAGGCAGCTCAGGCGGCGGCCTAGAGCGCCAAGGAAAGGAGAGTGCTGAACGGCCCACCCGGAAGCTGCTCTACTAGAGCGGCTTCTGGGTGCGCTGTTCCAAAGCCGCCACCCCGGCTGCCCCCCAACCCCAGCGTCCTGGCTTCGAAGCCAGCGCCCAGCCGGAAGCCGCTCCTGGCTTCGAAGCCAGGATGCTGGGGTTGGGGAGCGGGGCGACAGCTTCAGAACGGCACGCCCAGAAGCCACTTCTGGGCGCGCCGCTTCGAAGCCTCAGCCCCGTCCCCCAACCCCAGCATCCTGGCTTCGAAGCCAGGAGCGGCTTCCGGCTGGGCGCTGGCTTCAAAGCCAGGACGCTGCGGTTGGGGTGCGGAGCGGCAGCTTCAGAACGGCGTGCCCGGAAGCCACTTGGGCAACGGGGCGGAGGCTTCGAAGTGGCGCGCCCGGAAGCCACTTCTGGGCGCGCCGTTCTGAAGCTGCCGCCCCGTCCCCCAACCCCAGCATCCTGGCTTCAAAAACAGCGCCCGCTCCTGGCTTCAAAGCCAGGACGCTGGGGTTGGGGGGCGGGGCGGCAGCTTCAGAACAGCGTGCCCGGAAGCCACATCCAGGCACGCTGCTTCAAAGCCTCCGCCCCGTCCCCCAAGCCCAGTGTCCTGGCTTCGAAGCCAGGAGGGGGCGCGGGGGGCGGCTTGAGTACGGCACGCCTGCCTAAGGCACAAAATAGTCTGGCACCGGCCCTGGGTGTCCAGGGTCGCAGGACTCAAGCCAGAAGCCCTGCAGTTAGGGCCCGATTCCCTATGTCACTGGGGATGCTGGTCTGAAGAGAAAACGTGCTGGAACTTCAAGCTGGGATACTCTCAATACCATAGACTTTTATCTTCCTAGTTCTAGGAAGCAAGTGATTCCAGAGAGTCAATGCTGTGCCACTGCCTGAAACCTGAAACCTGCCACAATCTCTGTCTGGTCAATTCATGTTGCAAGAAGGCGCTAGCCTTACCCTTTACACTGGTCTGTTGTACCCTCTGCTCCAGGTACTTGCCTCCACCCCAGCTGCTGGGGAACTGGACCTTGCCAATCCTCGGACCTTGGTGCCTAATCTGCATAACGCAAGGTGCAATCCTTGGCAGCTCTGTATGGTAGCAAGAAGCCAATTGCAGTGGAAATGAATTTAAATTTCTATTCATTACTGATGTGCGGCACAAAGGCGTTGATTAAAACGAGTACAGGGGCTTGGAGCAATTTCTTTCCTTGGCTTCTTCTGTCATGAGCTGAATTTCAAATAAATCAATCTTTCTTTTCAATCTGGTTTTCCTCGCAACATCACTTAGACCTGTGCCTCGTATGGATGCAGCCGATGCAGAATCTGGGGTCTAATTGGATCTTCCTATGCATGACTGCTCTCGGCAAGGATGAATGGAATATTGATCAAAGGCGCCTTCCACTCACTGTCCAGAATACACTCAAAGTAGTGAGTGAGTCTCTAGAGAGCCATCCCTCCAACTCGGCAGGGTGCCGCCCAGGTGTTACACTGTTATACTTTCTGCTGTGTCCACAGATTACATAAATTAATATGCCTAACGACACTGATAACTTTAAGATCTAATGAGCAAGGATCCCCCCCAAAAAGTTATGTTGTTCATATGCCCCATATCAAGTTAGGTGTGTGAGATTTTTTACAGAGAAGGGTTTGTGAAGAAACCAAGCTCTATCTTTAAAATTCTTTGACCGAGAGACTCCATTTTGAAGGTCCAACACCTCATTGGGAAGCTGCCTCATCCTTAGAACAGTCTGCCTCTGCACTGTCAGTTGTTCCCGTGGGATTTGGAGTCTCTTCTCTTGCCTACCCACATCCAAAACCCTCTCCTTTGTTCTCTTATGGCTTCTGTGGTGTTCAGTGTTTCCATAATGGCTGAGGAACCTTTGGCCTATCCTCCTTGGTGGCTCAATGCAAAGTCTGTCTGCCTGTCACTTCAGGCAATCGCTCAGAATGCTTCTCAGGTTTACCTTATTCCGTATTCACATTTTCTCTCTCCTTTTTCTAGGGAGGAAGTTGTTCAGCTAGCTAGTTCTCTCTCAGCAAAGAAACGTTTCAGTAGAGTCTCTTTGTTCCTCTGGAAGAGGAATGCCCCAGGGGCTACAGGAAGAAGAAGAAGAAGAAGAAGAAGAAGAAGAAGAAGAAGAAGAAGAAGAAGAAGAAGAAGAAGAATGCCTTGCTCTTTTCTCCCTTCTTCCTTGCAAGGCGTGGTGCCAGCAACCATTTCTTCTTTGAAGGATAGCTTGAAACTATTTTTCCAACTAAGAACTGAGGTCTTGCCAACACTAAGCTGAGTAGTATTCGACTAAAAATATATTTTCTTATAATTTGTTCTTTCTTCATCTTTTAAAAGCCTGTAAACTCTGATTATCTGAATAAATCTCCTTTAAGCAATCCACATTTGCACCAGGGATGTAAAAGAAATTCATTTCAGTTCATTATTTATTAAGAATTACCCAGTTCGCACCTTCCAGCCCAAATACAAACTTGGACACAATCTATGGTCAAAGTCTATCTGTTCCCAAACTTGTCATGTGTTTAAATGCGTTAAACAGCATGAGTACACTGGAAAAAGAGTGTACATTTGAAAAAAATATGTGTACAAATGTGCTTTCATCAATGGGGAAAGAATGTGTACATTTCAAAGATGCACACAATTGATGCGTACATTTGGAAACACACACACACACACACACACACACACACACACACATTTCCATGCAAAAAGAAAAAGAACAGAGCTCACAATCTGATACAGACTCGAGTCGGAACAAGCTTTGAGATGGAATTCAGGGAACTTTAGAAAGTGCAATTCTGCTGATTCGCGCATCCCTAATTTGTGCATATTAGAAATTTGTCTAATGATGAAATGGTTGAATTCTCCGAGCTTGCTTCCAGAGTCTACCAGCTGGATTCCTTTGGAACTTAAGACCAGGCAGGTGGGAAGTTAGTGCATCTGCAATGTTCCCCACCCTGCACACACATTTTGCCCCTGGCACTTCCCATGTAGAAAGCTGCCGTAGAGCCCTGATGTACTGTTTCCAATCTTGCAACTTTCTACATCAGCCTTCCCTGACTTGGTGCCTTTCAGATGTTTTGGACCTCAACTCCCAGCACCATAGGCCATGCTAGCAGGGGATGATGGGAGCTGAAGTCCAAAACATCTGGAGGACACCAGGTTGGGGAAGGCTGCTCTACATTAAATATTTGCACCAACATGGGGATATATGACTCCTGGAGGCCGCACTTGCAGAAGGAATGTTACCTGTGCTCTTCTGAAATGTACATCTGGAACCAGCGTAATGATATAGACCTTTGTCTGTTTGTGAATATATGGTTAATTAGTCTTTTATATACTGTGTAGATAAAAATACCAGAAGGTGGTTTCATCTCTGAAAACTAAATAAAACAAGATTGTGAGAGCATTTCAATGCCAGCTGGCGGTAAGTTTATCTGTAACAAAATAATTTCAGTGTCCTTACCTTGGGAACGAGGCCAAGTAAATGAATGAGATAAGGTACTGTGGAAAAGCTCTAACCAAATTTGTTTATTTGGGGACTGTTATCTTTTACAGATTACTAAAACCAACGCTTTGGATTTATCAAGACCAATGTTTTGAAAAATAAATCTTCGAAACAAGGAATATCATGAACTTTGTTAATGTAGTCTGTCAAACAATGTTTAATTACTTTGACTGATTTGGTCTAGATATACTGTTATGTATGTGAATTGTGAATTGTTTTTGATTGCATATTACTCTCATTACTAATGGGGTCCTAATTCAATGTATTGACTGGTTTAATATATACTAATTTGAATAACAATTTACTGGTTTAACTTTATTCCTTTGGTGGTCGCCTGTTGTGGTTCTTTTTGTTCATAAATAGGCCACAATCTATTCAACAGTTATAAAACGGGGACATTGTAGAAAGATGCTGGTCTATAACATCTGCCCACAGCCTTCTTCAACCTGGGGCGCTCCAGATGTGTTGGACTACAACTCCCAGAATGCCCCAGCCAGCTGGCTGGGGCATTCTGGGAGATGCAGTCCAACACATCTGGAGCGCCCCAGGTTGAGGAAGGCTGTGCTAGGATAAACTGAAGTCAACAGAGGTCAAAGGAACAATTTATGCCTGATTCCAGTTCAGCAGCAGGATAATTAGACAAATACTCTGCCCAAACCATTTGTTAAGCTGATGAAACGTTTCCCCTTTTTCCCCTTTTTTCTTTCTTTCTTTTTTTTTTTTTTTTTTTTTTGCATACTCCAAAGTCCTTTTAGCCATGTTTGTTTGTTTGTATGAACACTTTAGAAAGGAAGTTGGGTGGTAAGGATCATGCACATCAAATATTAGATTAAATTAGCTTAGTATTGTATTGTTCTTGGATATAAATCTCACTGTGTTCACTGGGGCTTATTCCCTAGTAAATCTTCATTGAACTGAGACATAAAGGTCAAATTCTGAAAATTTAACTAATTGCTAAGACAGTTATTGCTAATTCCATTTAAATTAATGAGGTCTATTCATAATTAGGTTTGTTTAGGATGATGGTATTATTTCCCTAAAAGTATAAAGCAGTGTAGTTCTAAACATACTTACTAGGGGAAAACGCCATTGGAATTATTGATCTGACTCTAAAGAAAATACATTTAGAATCTGAATATCTTACCCGTCTCCTTAAAGTTGATTTGGAGGGTCTAAGTCCAATTTGGCTCTGGAAACAAGACAAAAAACTGTGAACTCAATATATTTGGTCCTAGGAACAGTTTTCAAGAATGACTACTTCAGCTAGAACTCTCTGTTCATGCTACAAAAATATTCATAAAGACTTTTACGTATATTTCATTACCTACTAAACAGTCATATGAAGAATGGTACACAGTCACTGATTAAAAAAATATTTAGGCAATTTATAAGCAACCTTTCAAAATACAGTATTTTCTTCAAAACAAAAAAGTTTTGTGACAACTTCAGTGCATTCAGGGTGCAATCCGGTGAGGATAGATGACAGCTTCCAGTTGGAAGTACCCAACTTTTCAGTGTAGGGCAACTGGAGATCTTCACCTCCTTCGCCAGGCACCTTGCATTTTTGTTAGTCAGGCGATTTCACCCATCTAGCAGCGGCACTTCAGAGGGAAGGAAGCTGGGGTGGCCATAGGAAAAGTATTGGCTGCAGCCCCAGCCTCCTCCTTCCCGCCCTGCCCCTGGGAGTGCCCCTTTCCCTGTCTCCATGCTCCATTTCCTGAGATATAGCAAAGAACTATTGCTATATCTCAGTGTGATATATATATATATATATAACTATTATATAAATATATAATTATTGCCTCTAGTGTGGCCTCTCCCACACTAGAGGCCTTCAAGAGGCAGCTGGACAACCATCTGTCAGGGATGCTTTAGGGTGGATTCCTGCATGTAGCAGGGGGTTGGACTCGATGGCCTTGTAGGCCCCTTACAACTCTGCTATTCTATGATTCTATGAACTGTACTGGCTATGAGGGGGAGGAGGATTGGGGGGAACACAGTTTCTGGGCTTTGAGGTCAGAGCCCTGCTCCAACCTTGGAGTTCAGAAACCAAACAGTCCTATGCCCCCACCACCACCAATGTTTTTTTGGGGGACAAGGATTGTTCATTTACTCTGGCATTAGCTTTTGTGGACACTGTCCACTGCATTAGATGAATGTTGAAGCGGACAGTGTTTTGCATCTCATGAAGTGGACAGTGCCCACAAAAGCTAATGCCAGAATAAGTGTTGGTCTTTAAGGTTCCACATGACTCTTCGTCGGTTTTGCTGCAGTAGACTTAACGCAGCCATCCCTCTGGAAAAGATTTTCTGAAGGCAGCATGCAAGAAATTAAAATCAAAATCAAAATCAATGAACCCCACATCAACAATACAGCTAATAAGCAAAGTAAACAACAAAGACAATAACAAATTAAAAGAGCAGTACACAAACAAGAAAATCGCATCATTCAGCTAGCCGTTCTACCATTAGATCTAAAAACAGAACACTAAGAACAACGTCAGTAAAAACATCACCTAGACGTTTAAGTACAGCAGTCTGAAACAAAAAGGGTTTTATCCAAACCAGCCCGGAGATGATGAAAGCGTAATGTATCAGCAGCAGAATGCTACCAAGGGAAGTAGCCATTGTAGAGTTAGGACATTTGGGAAATAAAAGACGTAGGATAACTAACAGTACAGGAAAGAGTGACAAACCCCATTGCTCTCAAACCAGATATAAGCACATTGAGTATTGCCTGGTATTGGAAGTCAACAACCAATCGAGCAGCTCTGATATTACGGCACACAATAGGGCAGCCTTCCTCAACCTGGGGCGCTCCAGATGTGTTGGACTACAACTCCCAGAATGCCCCAGCCTGGAGATGCAGTCCAACACATCTGGAGCACCCCAGGTTGAGGAAGGCTGCAATAGGGCCACATAATAAAATCAAGCATAAGAACATAAGAAGAGCCCTGCTGGATCAGACCGAGGGTCTATCTAGTCCAGCACTCTGTTCACAAGCAGCTGTCAACCAGGGACCAGCAAAGCAGGACATGGTGCAACAGCACCCTCCCACCCATGTTCCCCAGCAACTGGTGCACACAGGCTTACTGCCTCGAATCCTGGAGACAGCACACAACTATCAGGGCTAGTAGCCATGGATAGCCTTCTCCTCCAGGAATTTGTCCACCCACCTTTTAAAGCCACCCAAATTGGTAGCCATCACTACATCTTGTGGTAGTGAGTTCCAGAGTTTAACTCTGCGCTGTGTGAAGAAGGACTTCTTTTTATGTGTCCTGAATCTCCCACCAGTCAGCTTCATGGGTTGACCCCATTGGGTTCTAGTATTTTGAGAAAGGGAGAAAAATGTCCACACCTTGCATAATTTTGTACACCTCTGTCATGTCTCCCCTTAGCCTCCTTTTTTCCAAGCTAAACAATCGCAGTTGATGTAACCTTCCCTCATAAGGGAGATGCTCCAGCCCCTGAATCCTTTTAGTTGCCCTTTTCTGCACTTTTTCCTGCTCTGTAACAGCCTTTTTTTTAGGTGTGGTGACCAGTACTGTATTATTTATTTATTTATTTATTTATTTATTACATTTTTATACCGCCCAATAGCTGAAGCTCTCTGGGCGGTTCACAAAAAAGTATTCGAAGTGTGGTCGCACCATAGATTTGTATAAAGGCAGTTGACCAAGATGCAGGTAGATCTCTACAAGGTGACAGACAGAAAAAAAAGTCCCCTCACAGCAGTCATCTGAATCCATCCATGATCACTCTCTTGTAAAATGAGCACACTGGATGTGACTTTAATACAGTTTTGGCAAGACAATCGATACGAGATTTCTAGAGCCCTGATTAACTTAGACCAAATTCAGTCAGCAAATTGCTAATTTTAAGCAGCAAATAAAGCCTAGTTGCCATTACCCTCCACAGAGAAGTCTATAAAAGTATTTATCTGGCAGGAAAGGCATTGACAAGGCAATTGGAAGGTAATTGTTTTGGGCAGTTACACATATTTCAATTAACTCAACATAAGGAGCAATCAAGTAAATTGGAGTAAATTTGTTTTAAATATATGGGAGGACACCTAATAACGAAGTTACATATAAGAAGAGAATAAAGTGCCTTAGGAACAGCAGTGAAGGCAGTTCTGCCCTGAAACTCTGGCCTAGTTGTAGGGTGACCCAATGAAAAGGAAGACAGGGCTGCTGTATCTTTAACAGTTGCATAGAAAAGGGAATTTCAGCAGGTGTCATTTGTATATATGGAGAACCTGGTGAAATTCCCTCTTCATCACAACAGTTAAAGCTGCAGGAGCTATACTAGAGTGACCAGATTTAAAAGAGGGCAGGGCACCTGCAGCTTTAACTGCGGTGATGAAGAGGGAATTTCACCAGGTTCCCCATATATACAAATGACCCCTGCTGAAATTCCCTTTTCAATACAACTGTTGAAGACACAGGAGCCCTGTCCTCCTTTTCATAGGGTCACAGTACTTGTCTTCTCATAAATATCAGAGGAGATGGTAAACCGCTGCCTGGACTGCAGGCGGAAGGGGTATCCCGTCACTGAAAGCCCCTCCGTGTCCTGCTCTGGCTGCGGCAGAGCCTAGATGCAGTTCAGATTATAGCAGAGGTGCTTTAAATCCATGCCTCTGAGGCAGAGGCTGAGCAGCCCCCCTCCCCCTCCTGTGCAACGAAGTGCTTGCCTGCAGAAAAGGTCTCCTCCAGAGAAAGGGACTCCTCAGGAGTAGGACTCTGAAAGGAGAGCTCTGATGACTGCAGGTGAGCTCTGGGTGGGGCCCAACAGGCTTCAGGGTTAAAAGCCTGCATCAGAAATCAGCCAGAGTTGGAACAACTATGGACCATCCTGCCTCGTCTCTCTGCCTGATGCCCTGTTTCCTGACCTTCTGGACGGCCTAACGGCTCTGCCTCTGGACTGCTTGACATACTGATTGTTTTATGGTGCTTTGACCTCTTGCTGCTTTTGTGACTGCTCCTGTTGTTGCCCGATCCTCTTGACTGCCTGCGCCACACATTATACAGAAGTAATCCTGCTAGAGTGAGGTCACTACGGCTCTTCTGGCTGGGGTGCCTGTCCTTGCTCTGGCATCGTGCCAGGGGTATTCCTGGCTGGAAGGTGGCCTGCGATTGGTCTTCAAATCTGGGCAAGGGGCAGGCCCAGAAGCTACCTTATACTGAGTCAGACTACTCCTAGTGATTAGGGTGACCCTAGGAAAAGGAGGACAGGGCTCCTGTATCTTTAACAGTTGTATTGAAAAGGGAATTTCAGCAGGTGTCATTTGTATATATGGGGAACCTGATGAAATTCTGTTTTCATCACAACACTTAAAGGTGCATGAGCTATACTAGAGTGACCAGATTTAAAAGAGGGCAGCTTTAACTGGTAACTGTGATTCCAAAACAGATTTTTCAGGTTGGATACTCAAACTTACCTGCAACTCGCACTAGAACTCAGCCTTTTCTTAGCAAAAAATGTTTTTATCTTGTTATGGAAAAAATGTATAAAATGGAGAAGGGGTGGGGAAGTGTGAATTGTTTTCTTTTTTAAATTCCTTTTTAGATTTTATCAAAGTACAATCCAACCATAGAAGCATCTACATCAGTAAAGAGAGAGCCTCCTCTTGGTATGGGGAACAAAGAGAACAGAGAGTATTCTGGATGAATTGAAGAAGAACACCTGAGTTTTTGTTGGGACTACAATATTTAAGGCTGTTCTGAAGAGTTTAGATAGGGTGACCCTATGAAAAGGAGGACAGGGCTCCTGTATCTTTAACAGTTGTACTGAAAAGGGAATTTCAGCAGGTGTCATTTGTATATATGGGGAACCTGGTGAAATTTCCTCTTCATCACAACACTTAAAGCTGCAGGTGCCCTGCCTCTTTTAAATCTGGTCACTCTAGTATAGCTCCTGCAGCTTTAACTGTAGTGATGAAGAGGGAATTTCACCAGATTCTCCATATATACAAATGACACCTGCTGAAATTCCCTTTTCTCTGCAACTGTTAAAGATACAGGAGCCCTGTCCTCCTTTTCATAGGGTCACCCTATCTAAACGCTTCAGAACAGCCTTAAATATTGTAGTCCCAACAAAAACTCAAGTGTTCTTCTTCAATTCATACAGAATACACTGGAATGCCAAGGTGGGTAGTCAAATGACACCTGTAATTACAGGTAAGCATGTTCTAGGAGAACAAAATGAAGCGGGACACAGGCTGATAGAATTTTGCCAGGACAACTCACTGTGCATAACAAACACTCTCTTCCAACAACCTAAAAGACGGCTTTATACATGGACTTCACCAGATGGCCGACACCGAAATCAGATTGACTACATCCTTTGCAGCCAAAGGTGGCGGACATCTATACAGATGGTAAAAACAAGACCAGGAGCTGACTGTAGTTCAGATCACAAACTTCTTATTGCACAATTTAGAATCAAACTAAAGAGAATAGGGAAGACCCACAGATCAGCTAGATATGAGCTCACTAATATTCCTAATGAATATGCAGTGGAAGTGAAGAATAGATTTAAGGGACTAGATTTAGTAGATAGGGTCCTGGAAGAACTATGGACAGAAGTTCGCAACATTGTCCAAGAGGTGGCAACAAAAAACGTCCCAAAGAAAAAGAAAACCAAGAAGGCAAGATGGCTGTCTGCTGAGACACTGGAAGTAGCCCAAGAAAGAAGGAAAACAAAAGGCAACAGTGATAGGGGGAGATATGCCCAATTAAATGCAAAATTCCAGAGGTTAGCCAGAAGAGATAAGGAATTATTTTTAAACAAGCAATGTGCGGAAGTGGAAGAAGACAATAGAATAGGAAGGGCAAGAGACCTCTTCCAGAAAATTAGAAACATCGGAGGTAAATTCCAGGCAAAAATGGGTATGATCAAAAACAAAGATGGCAAGGACCTAACAGAAACAGAAGAGATCAAGAAAAGGTGGCAAGAATATACGGAAGATCTGTAAAGGAAGGATAATAATATCGGGGATAGCTCAGACGGTGTCGTCAGTGAGTTAGAGCCAGACATCCTGAAGAGTGAGGTTGAATGGGCCTTAAGAAGCATTGCTAATAACAAGGCAGCAGGAGACGATGGTATCCCAGCTGAACTGTTTAAAATATTGCAAGACGATGCTGTCAAGGTGATGCATGCCATATGCCAGCAAATTTGGAAAACGCAAGAATGCCCATCAGACTGCAAAAAATCAATTTATATCCCCATACCAAAAAAGGGAAACACTAAAGAATGTTCAAATTATCGGACAGTGGCACTTATTTCACATGCCAGCAAGGTAATGCTCAAGATCCTGCAAGGTAGACTCCAGCAATTCATGGAGCGAGAATTGCCAGATGTACAAGCTGGGTTTAGAAAAGGCAGAGGAAATAGAGACCAAATTGCCAATATCCGCTGGATAATGGAGAAAGCCAGGGAGTTCCAGAAAAACATCTATTTCTCTTTTATCGACTATTCTAAAGCCTTTGACTGTGTGGATCATAACAAACTGTGGCAAGTTCTTGGTGGGATGGGAATACCAAGTCATCTTGTCAGCCTCCTGAGGAAACTGTATAACGAACAAGTAGCAACGGTAAGAACAGACCACGGAACAACAGACTGGTTTAAGGTTGGGAAAGGAGTATGGCAGGGTTGTATACTCTCACCTTACCTATTCAACTTGTATGCAGAACACATCATGCGACGTGCTGGGCTTGACGAATCCAAGGCTGGAGTTAAAATCGCAGGAAGAAACATTAACAATCTTAGATATGCAGATGACCCCACTTTGATGGCTGAAAGCGAGGAGGAGCTGAGGAGCCTTATGACAAAGGTGAAAGAAGAAAGTGCAAAAGCTGGGTTGCAGTTAAATCTCAAAAAAACCAAGATTATGGCAACCAGATTGATTGATAACTGGCAAATAGAGGGAGAAAACGTGGAGGCAGTGACAGACTTTGTATTTCTGGGCGCAAAGATTACTGCAGACACTGACTGCAGCCAGGAAATCAGAAGACGTTTACTTCTTGGGAGGAGAGCAATGACAAATCTTGATAAAATAGTTAAGAGCAGAGACACCACACTGACAACAAAGGTCCGCATAGTTAAAGCAATGGTACTCCCCGTAGGAACCTATGGCTGCGAGAGCTGGACCATAAGGAAAGCTGAGCGAAGGAAGATAGATGCTTTTGAACTGTGGTGTTGGAGGAAAATTCTGAGAGTGCCTTGGACTGCAAGAAGATCAAACCAGTCCAGACTCCAGGAAATAAAGCCAGACTGCTCACTTGAGGGAATGGTATTAAAGGCAAAACTGAAGTACTTTGGCCACATCATGAGAAGACAGGATACCCTGGAGAAGAGGCTGATGCTAGGGAAAGTGGAAGGCAAAAGGAAGAGGGGCTGACCAAGGGCAAGATGGAGGGATGATATTCTGGAGGTGACAGACTTGACCTTGGGGGAGCTAGGGGTGGCAACGGCCGACAGAAAGCTCTGGCGTGGGCTGGTCCATGAAGTCACGAAGAGTCGGAAGCGACTGAACAAATAAACAACAACATGCAACTGTTAAAGATACAGGAGCCCTGTCCTCCTTTTCATAGGGTCACCCTAGTTTAGAAAGCTTAATAGGAAGAAAGAACTACATGGGAAAATACCTGAATATGCCAACTACTCTTTTCTAAACAATTTGCCAACAGGTTCAACTGAAACTATTTTTTTCTTTATACGACTATCAAATGTTAATATTTAATAAAGAATAGACATAAAAATAAAAATGGCTGCATTCTTCAAACCTAGCATCATGCTATTAGCTAACAAACTTTTTTTCAATGTTTACAGTTTTTAACTTTTGTAAACCGCCCAGAGAGCTTTGGCTATGGGGCGGTATATAAATGTAATAAATAAACAAATAAATAAATAAATAATATATACCAATGACACCTGCTGAAATTTCCTTTTCAATACAACTGTTAAAGATACAGGAGCCCTGTCCTCATTTTCATAGGGTCACCCTACTAGTGATGTCATTGGAATAGCCAAGCTATTTTCCATTGTTTTTATATATATATTTAGATATATCTCCTGGTTTGTCAAGACCAATTCTGAATTGAGCAAGGGGAAACAGGAAACTGCCTTATACTGAGTCAGACCATTGGTATAACTAGCCCAATATGGTCGACACTGACTGGCAGCAATGGCCCTCCAGGGTTCCAAGGAGGAGATGCCAGGGATCGAACCAGGAACCTTCTGCATGCGAAACACGTGTTCTATCACACTGAGCTACAGCCCCTCCAAGCCATAGCTCAGTGGCTCCCAGAAAGCCTGTGATGCCTCCTCCAGTGGAAATTACTCTCTGCCACCCCACAGCAGCGATGCCACAAGGTTTGGTGGCAGAGCAGCACCAGCACGGCAAAAGGCAGGGTCCTGCAATCTGAAGCTGATTCAGCCCAAATACAGGTTTGCATCATCCTCTGCTGTTTTGTGAGAATCAGGCCTCTGTCTCGTGAAAAGTGGACAAGACGCTGAGCAATTTTAAGAATCCGAGAAGGATAAAGACTTTGGTGACTCATTGGGCTTTAATGAGGAGAGAACAGAATTTGATCCATGGAAATAAACTCCTAAGAAAAACGTACACAAGGTTTGTTAAGCCCACAGAGTATCTCAGGGGTGTTGAACTTCTTTCAGCCCAAACACTGAATTCAATTTTGGAGAAACACTTGGGAGGGGGGGGGGATTTCAGCATTGGGCGGGTCTGAATGCAGAACGGGTGGGGCCAAATATACCAGCATATTTAAGCTTAAAGCTCTTAAATTCCAATAATTAATTCTTGGGAGTGATACTTCAACTGTTTAAAATGGCGGAAGACAAGACAATAAAAGCTGGGAAACCACCAATCAGTGGTTAGGGGAAGCAGCTGGGGCCAGTTGAAAGGGCGTGACCATCTAGGGAACTCCAGAGCACTAGACTGGGACTCAAGCTAGGCCAGAATTGGCCCACAAGCCTTATGTTCAACACCACTGGAATATAGAGTACTTGGACCCTAACAATGACCTGTGGCCCTCCAGAAGTTTTGGCCTGCAACCCCACCCAACAGAGCCAATGGAGAAGAACCATGGGAGCTATAGGCCGAAATAACTGGAGGCCCACACAAATTTCTCATGCCTGATGTAGAAGGGCCCCTTTTCATATTGTTCTGGTGCTGGGAGTAGTGCTCCTTCAGCTGCTAGAAATGCCCATACATACAATACAACAGCCACAGAAGGGCCTTTTGAGATGTTTGGGGGTGCAGGTAGAGATTCAGAGAGACGGGCCACTTAGGAGCCTTAAGACGGAATCCTGAAGTTACAAGAAGCTAGATTCCTCCTGGACATCAGGAAAAAATTTCCTGACTGTTAGAAGCAGTACAACAATGGAACCAACAACCTAGGGAGGTTGTGAGGTCTCCCACACTAGGGGCATTCAAGAGGCAGCTGGACAACCATCTATCAGGGATGCTTTAGGGTGGATTCCTGCATTGAGCAGGGGGTTGGACTCGATGGCCTTGTAGGCCCCTTCCAACTCTGCTATTCTATGATTCCAAGGCCACAGGTTTGCTCTCCATAAAATGGAGTACCAGTAGCAGTACCAGCCTCTGACAAGGCAGGAGACAGGATCTGGCTGTTAAGCATGGAGTGGGTTGTTCTTGGGCCTAAAAGCTCTTAATCCCTAATACTTTCCTCAAAGTACACTGAAGAGGGAATTCTGGAGTAAGTCACGTCATTCATTTAGACGTATTATGTGCAATGCTGCTTGGACATCGATCTAAAACACTTCTCCAGATATATACCTGTAATTGTCGGTCGTATGATTAGTTCTGTTAAGTTCATCTATTTCTATTTATAACCTATTTTAGTCACAAGGGCTCAGGGTAAATAAAGGCATTTGCAGCATGGAATGTGGAAACCCATAAAATATGCATAATAGTGCAATATAAAAAATATTACTTATGGGTTGAGAGATAAAAATATATCCGTAAAAACATACTTTTAAGAATATGCTGCCCAATTTTACTGGTTAGCTATTATAGGCTCTTAATAAATAATATATTAGTCAGAATGCATTACGGGCCATTTTTATGGTGATGAAGCCTCTGGGAATGACTGGAGGAAAGAAGCCCTTTGGTCACAGAAAGATTGGGCAGTAGAAATGGCCTTTGCTGCCGTTGGGTGGTCTGCTCAGAACCCAGAGAGAGACGAAGCCGGTAGAAGAAGGCTCATGGAAGGAGGGTTAGAAGAACGAGATGCCGAGGAAAGAGAGAGGTGGCGGCTTAAGAAGGAAACAGCCCAAGGAAAGGACTGGAGTTAACAGAAGGTGGGAAGCAGGTGACCGTTGAACTCCCCCATTGGAGGGGCCATAGCTCAGCGTGACAGAGCACATGCTTCGCATGCAGAACGTCCCAGGTTCAATCTCCAGTATCTTCAAGTAGGAAGAGGAAAGGAATCCCACCTGAAACCCCGGAGAGCCATCGCTGCCAGTCAGTGACGACCATACTGGGCTACATGGACAAGTGGTCTGACTTGGTACAAGGCAGCTTCCTGGGTTCCCCTTGCTCGATTCAAAATTGGTCTTGGCAAACCAGGTTCTGTTTTTTTAACACTGGAAAATAGCTTGGCTATTCCAAGCGATTGGATCACTGTTTACAGTTGTTTTTAGATGTATGTTTTTATGATGATTTTTAGGATGATCAGGGGTCTGGAAACAAAGCCCTATGAAGAGAGACTGAAAGAACTGGGCATATTTAGCCTGGAGAAGAGAAGATTGAGGGAGACATGAGAGCACTCTTCAAATACTTCAAAGGTTGTCACACAGAGGAGGGCCAGGATCTCTTCTCGATCCTCCCAGAGTGCAGGACACGGAATAACGGGCTCAAGTTAAAGGAAGCCAGATTCCAGATGGACATCAGGAAAAACTTCCTGACTGTTAGAGCAGTGTGACAATGGAATCAGTTGCCTGGTGAGGTTGTGGCCTCTCCCACACTAGAGGCCTTCAAGAGGCAGCTGGACAACCATCTGTCAGGGATGCTTTAGGGTGGATTTCTGCATTGAGCAGGGGGTTGGACTCAATGGCCTTGTAGGCCCCTTCCAACTCTGCTATTCTATGATTCTATGTATACTGTATGGTTTTATAGTTTAAAATTTTGTATATCGTTTTTTATTGTTTTAATCTTATATAAACCGCCCAGAGAGCTTCAGCTATGGGGCGGTATAGTAATAATAATAACTCATTCCTCTCGTACAATGATGGAGTATAGTAGCAGGATCACAAAAAAAAAATATTGTAAAGTTTTAGATGGAATTTGCATGAGTCTCCAACGTTCCACACCACCACCACGAGCCTTGAAGCAGAAGCTGAACAGACCATTTTCTATATTTGCTGGTGGACAGCGGGAATTTCACAAAAGGCTGGTAAATATTCTAGTCGGTGGCCTAGCCGAGATATCCAAGGCTGCTGCAAATTGTCTTCTGCTAGTGAAAGCAGTGCTGGCTGAATGTCCAAGCAGCATCTTTACCAATGAGGCTGACTAAGCCATTAACTTGCTGGCTGAGCCTTCCTACGGTTCTTCCACAACCAGCTAATATCCTGCCTTATCATTATCCTATGCATGTTATTAAACTAGAAACAACATCTGCCTTTGATTGGTTTGACAACAAATCTATATTCTCTTGTGTAGTTATTCAATAAAACAAATGTAATAGATTGGGTAACCAGGTGAAGATAGATGCATTCTCCTACAAAGCCATATAGATTGGTGGAATTAACAAAGACATTTTCCTCTGAACATTCAAACGCATAATGAAAACAAACTCTTCCTCAATCCACATTTATGTGGGAGGTTAAAAATGTTGTTTTAATGTTCTTACTCTTGGTACTTGGTAAACATTTAGGTTAGAAACACACCGTTATCAATACCAACCTCCTGGGTTGCTTCAGTAAAACAAAATTTAAAAATGCTCCCAAGAAGCCTCCAATGACCAATTACAGAGTTAGCAGCGTGTGCACAGAGTTAATACAATACCATTACCACTTAACTCTGTACAGGCATACACAAATCTCACTTCAATTCACATTCCGTCCCATTTTCCACTGGGACAGAGTGTGAATTAAAGGCCACATGAAAATTTGTGTGCTTTTTTCTATGCATTTCTCCATATCTATGCATTTTTGCTTGCATTTTCCTGTAATGTACAGATTGTTGTATGCAATATACCTGAATGACGGATAAGAACAAAAAAAAACCCCTACTTCTTAATGGGTTTCATTACGCATTTGAATGGTGGAAGGAAAACTTCTTTGGTGGAATTATGAAGGAAGCCTTGCCAGGGTGGGGGGAAGTTCTGACAGGCTTATTTTTTTTAATAGTTTTTTTATTCTTTTCAATACTTAAACATACATCAATACAATAACAGAAAAAAAACCCCAACATAATACATAAAAATTGCATAACCTTAATAGCATATTTTCTAATTAAATGTTGACATAATCATACTTAACATAAACAGCATATTTTCTTATTAAATGTTAACATAATCATACTTAACATAAAAAAGTGCACTCCCCCCACCCCGGGATCTATTCCTGTTTCCAAAATCTCATTATTTCTTCTGGAGGTGGTTTCCTACTCCCCTAAGAAAAACCTTTTCCAGGAACTGTCTCCATATTGTTATTTCTCTTCTCACTTTTATATTACATGTTAATTTATCATTAATAGCAATGTCCCATATCTCTTTATACCAATCTTCTATATGGTAATCACCTTGAGCCTTCCAGTTCCTGGATATCATTAACCTTGCTGCCGTCAGCGTTATCAATTCTTTTGTCTCTTTATTACATTTTAATTCTCCATATAATGATAACAATGCTACTATAGGTGTCTCTTCAATCTGACAGGCTTAAACTCCATGTTAGTGTCATCAATCGTAGCGTGGTCATACTAGTCTATATTTTAGTTTTAATGCCCCCTACCCCGGTTGGTTTTTCCCCTCCCTCCCCTGTCTGTTACTGTGATTTTAGATTGTAAGCCGTATGGCAGATTGTCTTGTTATAAAGCACCATGAAAATTGATGGTGCTTTATAAATAAATATTATTAATAATAATCTTTTGGGTAATTTTACTAAGAAAGTGTATGATGGAATAATCCTTCCCAGCATAAAATGTGGGAACAGAGATACCAGTGAAGATGGGTAGCAACGGCAGCTATAGATGAAACAAGAGGGGGGGAAATAGTTAAGGCTGCTACAAAATCTTGTATCAATATGTTGAAGGGCACATTGGTGCAAAAGAACTCTCAGAAGCCATAAAAATATCTGCAATCTGACTGAGGGAAAGCGTTTGTCTTACATGATTCTAAACCTAAAGCTTGTTGTACTCAGCCTTCATGCTGATGTGCAATTGGAGCGTGTTCAGAGGAGGGCAACCAGGATGATCAGGGGTCTGGAAACAAAGCCCTATGAAGAGAGACTGAAAGAACTGGGCATGTTTAGCCTGGAGAAGAGAAGATTGAGGGGAGACATGAGAGCACTCTTCAAATACTTAAAAAGTTGTCACACAGAGGAGGGCCAGGATCTCTTCTCGATCCTCCCAGAGTGCAGGACACGGAATAACGGGCTCAAGTTAAAGGAAGCCAGATTCCAGATGGACATCAGGGAAAACTTCCTGACTGTTAGAGCAGTACGACAATGGAACCAGTTACCTAGGGAGGTTGTGGGCTCTCCCACACTAGAGGCCTTCAAGAGGCAGCTGGACAACCATCTGTCAGGGATGCTTTAGGGTGGATTCCTGCATTGAGCAGGGGGTTAGACTCAGTGGCCTTATAGGCCCCTTCCAACACTGCTATTCTATGATTCTATGAACTATAAATAGTTCCAGGCATCAATGTTGTCAGTGCAACTTCAATGCCAGCATGCAGAACGGCAATCCAATTTGCAACTCCTCCTTCTCCAACTGCCTGTTCCGTCAGGGCATAGGTGGCAGAAGGGGGTATGGATATAACTTCAGACTCAACTTCTTGATAACTTCAC
Organism: Elgaria multicarinata webbii; assembly: GCF_023053635.1. NCBI lineage: Eukaryota > Metazoa > Chordata > Lepidosauria > Squamata > Anguidae > Elgaria > Elgaria multicarinata. The sequence continues at coordinate 118,589,567 of NC_086176.1, read as the reverse complement.
TTTTATCTTTCTGAGTGCAGGTATTACCATTACTGTTTCTCTGGAAAGAGCAGAAAGGTTAATGTGTGATTTAACTATGCATGCAGGCAAAAATTCGTTTGGTTCACATCTTCATATGAACTGACCTAATTTGAACTTCCTGAACTAGTACGCAAACAAGAGGTTAGTTCTCCGATCTACAGCTGTGTACAAAAATGCTTTCATTCAGGTACGTTGCATACAAAAGTAAAAGGAAATACACACAAAAATGCATACATTTTTTGTGTGGACTTTAGAAGAACTTACAAACTGATGTAAAAAACAATGAACTTATTGCTTGAAAAAATGCAAATGTCATAGAAAGCAAAAAAGATTTGTTCATGCCTAACTCTAACAATGCAGACAGCCCATTTTCTTTTTATTCCTCTTTTTTATTTTAGCAGCCTCCACATAGTAATGAAAGGCTTACATAACAAGACGAAATGCAGTTTTAGCGTTCCCTGTGGCATCTATCAGCGAGGCGACTAATTTATCCACTATTCGCCACAGTGCTTGGCTTAATCTGCTCCCTGAGACACACAGAACTGCCGTCGCACTTCTGGAAGGTAGTTTAATACACTTCTAGAAACAGCAGGCATCTCTGTAAATACCTACTGGGAGATGACTAAAATCTTATAGATTGCTCATATATTCTTCAAAATTTTCTTGTATTCCTTTGTAGATGTGAAAGGTATGATTCATATGTCATTGAACCTAAGCTTGTCTATGTAATTAATATATAGTTTTCATGCTACCCAAATACATCACCTGGGATTGTTAAGAACATATGAAGAGTCATGCTGGATCAGACCAAAGGTCCATCTAGTCCAGCACTCTGTTCACACAGTGGCCAACCAGCTGTTAGCCAGGGACCAACAAAGCAGGACGCAGTGCAACAGCCCTCTCCCACCCATGTTCCCCAGCAACTAGTGTATACAGGATTACTGCCTCAGATACTGGTAGCACATAGCCATCAGGGCTAGTAGCCCTTGATAGCCTTCCACTCCAGGAATTTATCCAACCCCTTTTTAAAGTCATCTAAATTGGTGACCATCACCACATCTTGTAGTAGCGAATTCCATAGTTTAACTATGCGCTTGTGAAGAAGTAATTCCTTTTATCTGTCCTGAATCTCCCACCAATCAGCTTCATGGGATGATCCTGAGCTCTAGTATTATGGCATAATTTTGTACAACTCTATCAAGTCTCCTTACTCTACTTTTTTCCAAGCTAAACAATCCCAGCTGTAGTAACCTTCCCTCAGAGGGAAGGTGCTCCAAAAGCCTCATTGATTTGATAGTGTGCTGCATCAAGAAACAGATCTAAACTTATTTGTATTGCCCAAGCAAAGATGACTTTTGGCACTGGCCTAGAGGTGAGTGGTTACATGGAGCTTGAGTATCTTATCTGATGTTATTCCAGACACACTTCCTGCATCCAGTTTTGCTGAGGCAAACACAAAAGATTGTCAATCAACCCATTACATTAGACCATTATTATTATTATTATTTATTTATATAGCACCATCAATGTACATGGACCAGATCTACCCTATACATTAGAGCACGACCAGTAAATGCTGAAAATCTGATTTTAAGAAAAACTGCTGAAGGTGACTTTATCCAGAAATGTTGATCCACTAAGAGCAAGCAAAAAGTTTAATGCAGAAACCCCAGCAAGAACTGTCTTCATTTTCTATACAAAAAGTGTGGCTATGTTATTATTATTATTATTATTATTATTATTATTATTATTATTTATTTATTTATTTATTTATATAGCACCATCAATGTACATGGTGCTGTACAGATAACACAGTAAATAGCAAGACCCTGCCGCATAGGCTTACAATCTAATAAGTTGTAGTAAACAATAAAGAGGGAAGGAGAATGCAAACAGGCACAGGGAAGTGTAAACAGGCACCGGGTAGGGTGAAGCTAACAGTATAGAGTCAGAACAAACTCAATATTTGAAGGCTATAGGGAAAAGAAAAGTTTTTAGCTGAGTTTTAAAAGCAGTGATTGAGTTTGTAGTTCTCAAGTGTTCTGGAAGAGCGTTCCAGGCGTAAGGCTTTTGAGATTTGGCCCTCTGCTGTTTTCTCAGACAACTTACAATTCAAACTGCCAGCATACATAGAGCAGGAAACTGGGAACTCTTAACTGACAGTTAGGAAAGCTTATGGCAAGAGGAGTATGGCTTGCATCGGAATGGCCTCCTGGGGCATTTTGGTGCCACCCTCTGAGTCAAGTCCTGGAGCCTCAACCCCCAATAATATCAAAGTTCCCACTGTTATGACTTGGATTGTCACCTTTAGCTCCAGGTTTTCCAAACGTGAGCCTTCCAAAAACCCATGGGAAAGGACTGGGAGCGGGGTGGGGGGGATATTGCCCTAGCCAAACTGTTCCCTCCCACCACCCCTGCCAGCCATCTACTCCTTGCCCTCTGGGGACTCCCAATGAATCTTAGCAGCACAAAGCTGCTATTATCAAATCTGCAGATGACACAAAATTGGGTGGGATAGCTAATACCCTGGAAGACAGAAACAAACTTCAAAGTGATCTTGATAGGCTGGAGTGCTGGGCTGAAAACAACAGAATGAAATTTAATAGGGATAAATGCCAAGTACTACATTTGGGAAATAGAAACCAAATGCACAGTTACAAGATGGGAGATACTTGGCTCAGCAATACTACAAACGAGAAGGATCTTGGAATTGTTGTAGATCACAAGCTGAATATGAGCCAACAGTGCGATATGGCTGCAAGAAAGGCCAATGCTATTTTGGGCTGCATTAATAGAAGTATGGCTTCCAAATCACGTGAGGTCCTGGTTCCTCTCTATTCGGCCCTGGTTAGGCCTCATCTAGAGTATTGTGTCCAGTTCTGGGCTCCACAATTCAAGAAGGACACAGACAAGCTGGAGCGTGTTCAGAGGAGGGCGACCAGGATGATCAGGGGTCTGGAAACAAAGCCCTATGGAGAGAGACTGAAAGAACTGGGCATGTTTAGCCTGGAGAAGAGAAGATTGAGGGGAAACATGATAGCACTCTTCAAAGACTTGAAAGGTTGTCACACAGAGAAGGGCCAGGATCTCTTCTCAATCCTCCCAGAGTGCAGGACACGGAATAATGGGCTCAAGTTAAAGGAAGCCAGATTCCAGCTGGACATCAGGAAAAACTTCCTGTTAGAGCAGTACAACAATGGAATCAGTTACCTAGGGAGGTTGTAGGCTCTCCCACACTTGAGGCAATCAAGAGGCAGCTGGACAACCATCTGTCAGGGATGCTTTAGGGTGGATTCCTGCATTGAGCAGGGGGTTGGACTCGATGGCCTTGTAGGCCACTTCTAACCCTGCTATTCTATGATTCTATGAAAGCATGAGCCCTGCTTGGTGGTGGTGGTGTGGGCAAGGCAAGTTATTTCTCAGCAAGGGTGGGTTGAGTGAAGAAAAGAAAACGTTCCATAGCTCATCTGCTCATTTGAGCCTCCAGAGTAATAATTATTTTGGCCTCAGATTCTTGACTCCTATGCTGTACAGGAAAGAAACAACCCTATCTGTAGCTGCAAAGAAAATCTGGAAAATATTACCTTCATGTATACTCTGCTATCTGCATTGTTCTCTCAATATACAGGGAGTGTAGCACAGCTGACAGACCCCTCCCAGGAAGCCTACAATCTAAAATTCTGCCTTTTGGGGGAGATTTTGACTAGATACCGTCTGGAATTCTTATCAGCTTTAAGAGTCTATAAACAAGGAATCTCTTAACTTTTCTCTCCTCTCTCTGTGTACCTAAAATGTATACAGGTGAAAACTACCTTTCATTTTTACACCGTTAATTTTATTTTATTATTGCTCAGGTTCTCAAAGCAGCAGTTTCTGCAGCTGAAACTCTCCCCACGGCCTGAGTTCGATCCCAGCGGAAGCTGGTTTCAGGCAGCCGGCTCAGGTCGACTCAGCCTTCCATCCTCCCGAGGTCGGTAAAATGAGTACCCAGTTAGCTGGGGGAAAGGTAATAATGGTCGGGGAAGGCAACGGCAAACCACCCCGCTATAAGGCCTGCCAAGAAAACTTCAGAGAAAGCTGGCGTCCCTTCAAGAGTCAGTAATGACTCAGTGCTTGCACGAGAGGTTCCTTTCCTTTCCTTCTTTCTCAGATTTCTGCACAATGACTAGCTTCAGAGTAATGGCAGCAGCCACAGCCCTGGATCTAATCTTGTTATTGTTCAGCTCTGTCCTGGACACAATAAACAGGTTGTACATACAGACGTGTTCCAAGATGCACTGTCAAGTTTTATTCTTTAACTGTACAACCCTATGCATGTCTACTCAGAAGTAAGTCCCATTGAGTTTGTATGGGTCAAACTCCCAGAAAATGTGCATAGGGTTGCAAGTTTTTTTACAATATAAAGATGTAAAATTCAAATTTTGCTTGACATAATATTTTTTCATTTTAGAATGTATATCCCAAAACAGTTTATAAGATAAAATCATGATAAAATGCGACAAATTCATTGTTAAAACTATAAATCAGTGATAAAACAATAAAATCTTATTATAATAAACAGGGGATGGCCAGTTCATTCTGCATGAAATATATGCATGAAATACATGAAATATATGAAACATATTGGATTCAGAACTGTCACTTGAGGCACCGGTGAACTCAGTGGCAAAGAGCACCTTTTATCAGCTTAGGTTGATATACCAACTGCGCCCTTATCCGGACGGAGATAGCCTAGCTACAGTTATCCATGCTCTGATAACCTCTCGTTTGGATTACTGCAATGCATTATACGTGGGGCTGCCTTTGAAAACGGTCCGGAAACTTCAACTGGTACAAAACAGGGCAGCACGGTTACTAACAGGGACTGGCCGACGAGACCACATCACGCCAGTCCTTTTCCAGCTTCATGGGCTGCCAGTCCAGGTCCGGGCCCAATTCAAAGTGCTGGTATTAATATCTAAAGCCCTAAACGGCTTGGGACCAGGCTATCTGAAGGAACTCCTCCTCCCATATGTACCTGCCTGGACCCTAAGGTCATCCTCAGGGGTCCTTTTCTGCGAGCCCCTGCCAAAGGAAGTAAGGCAGGTGGATACCAGGAGGAGGGCCTTCTCTGCTGTGGCACCCTGGTTGTGGAATGAGCTCCCTAAGGAGGTTCGCTTGGCACCTACATTATATGCCTTTAGACGCCAGGTGAAGACCTTTTTATTCTCCCAACATTTTAACAGTCTATAAATAAATTTTAACTCGGTGTTTTAAATTTGTAATTTTGCATTGCTGCTGCTTTTATCAGGTTGAGCTTTTATAATGTATTTTATATTATGGTTTTATACTGTTGTTTTATACTTTGAGTGGTTTTAATTTTTGTGAACCGCCCAGGGAGCTCCGGCTATTGGGCGGTATAGAAATGCAATAAATAAATAAATAAATATGCAGCAATGAGTCTTGTGGCAATTTAAAGATTAAGGTATTTATTCTGGGATGAGCTTTCATGGACGCTGTGCATTTTATCAGGTGTGTGTCAGATTATATCCAATGTGGTGGCCTTTCTTGATTTTTAAGGTGCCACAAAACCCTTTATCTTTTTTTTGTTTTTATTTTTTTGCTGCAACGGACTAATACAGTTGCCCCTCTGGGAATAATAATATACAGTGTGCCGTTTCCCCCCCCCCCCGCAGCTTTAAGACCCTTTTAATTTGTTGTTTTTGTTTGCACTACTATCATTGTACTGGCTACATTTTTACAGTGATGTTGGTGTTTATGATAATAGTATTATTAATACTCATATCCTTAACATGCAGCCTTGAATCTCTGCTTTTGCTTCTTTTAAATTTGGTTTTAACTGTTTTATTCTGTTTTTATTTTAATTTTATCTTGTACACCGCTCCGAAATGTTTCTATGGGGGAGCAGTATATAAATATTCTAAAGTTTTCAATATTTTAATATTTTAAAATGTTAATATTTCTGAAGCTTTTAAAACTTGATTTTGATCTTACTTTTATACTGCTAGTTTTACTCTACCCTGTGCCTGTTTGGTGCATTCTCTTCCCTTTCTTATTGTTTTATTATGATTCTATTAGAATGTAAGCCTATGCGGCAGGGTTTTTGCTATTTTATTGTTTTACTCTGTACAGCACCATGTACACTGATGGTGCTATATAAATAAATAATACCCTATTTCTTCGATTCTAAGACGGACATTTTCCCCCATATAAACGTCTCTAAAAACGGGGTGCGTCTTAGAATCGTGGGTGCATCTTAGGGTTTTTTTTCCTGTTGGTGGTACTGAAATTAGTGTGCGTCTTACAATCGATGGCATCTTACAATCGAAGAAATATGGTAATAATAAATTATAATAAATAATAATAATAGTAATAATAAATAAATAATAATAAATAAATAAATAGTATCTGTGTGCCACTCAGAATACATTTTTATTTATTTATTTTGTATAGAACAGCGAGGCAGAAATGAAATGAGACTAATTAAGATATAATTAAAATATAATACACTGCCTAACGCCCCCCGACCTTGCATGTTGGGCACCTGTAAGGACTGACGTCATGAGCAGGAGGGAGGACGTCACGGGGCCGCTGACAGCTGCGGTGATGACGTCACGGTCGCGCCCCCACCCCAAAATAAACCCCAACTTCCGTACCTGCTTGCGCTTGTAGATCTCTTTCCCGGGCATCCCTGCGAGTCTCCCTCCGCCGCCTTTTCCTTCCCTTCTGTTATTTTAAGTCTTCCTCGCCTGTTCCCAGCTTCCGGAAGTTGACTCCGGCTTCCATGGCAACCATCCGGAAGTGGCCCTTTTGCCATAGAGAGAGAAGAGGGGAGGGGAAGACTGCCGGCCTGAGCTTGGACGATTCCATCTTCCTTTTTTTTTTTTTTTTTTTGCGGGGGCAGGGAGGGGGGAGTTACGTGAAATGGTACGATCCTCACTCCAGGGTGGAGGGAAGCTGTTGAGGGAGAAGGAGGAGCGTGTGAGGGGGCGGGGAAGGAAAAGAATAATTCATGAGAAGGGTTGGGGGAGGAGGAGCCAAACCCACCGCTCCCCTCCCTCTCATGAATATTCAGATGAGGCGGGAGGCGCGCGGCTGAGGCGAGGCCGCCGGCGAGAAGAGTCGCGAGCCGGAAGGAGAAGCGGCGCGCTCGTGCCGGGACGTTGGCGCGCGTGCGCGCTGCGAGGGCGGGGCGGGGGCTGAGTCACCGCGGGCGTCTGAGGGAGAAGCAGCAGCGGCGTCTGAGGGAGCTTCGGCGGCGTCTCCTTCTCCTCCGTCGTCGTTGCCAGGGCTCTGAGGGGGGATGAGGCAGGCTGCGGCTGCGGCGAGGGCCCAGCCCCACCGACGCTGAGGCCCCTCGTCGTCGCCGCCGTCGCCCTCCACCGTTTCCCCGCTCCTCCTCGGCCTGGCTCCTCCACCCGCCGCCGGCACCATGATGGAGGAAATCGACCGCTTCCAAGTGCCCGCCGTGCGAGCCGAGATGCAGCCGCTGGTGAGCTGGGGGCGGCGGCGGCGAGTCTCCCCCGAGGGCGATGCTCAGCCCCGGCACCTTCCTCCTCCTCCTCCTCGGCCCCGCGACGTGCCCGCCTCCCCCCCGCCCCTCGCCAAGGCGTTGCCGCCCTGCCTGTCCGCCACAGGCCCCGGGACGCAGCGCCCACCCTAGCTGGGGATGCTAGGCGCTGTAGTCCCAACGCCTCTGAAGGGGGCCAGGACGGGCAAGGTCGCTGTGCCTTGCCTGTGTGGAGAAGAAGCCGCCGCCCCCCCTCGAGAATTAGCTATAGGGTGGGGTGGGGTGGGTTGCGAGGACCTCTCCTCCGCGGACATACGCGCAACTCTCATAGGGGTGGGGAGGAAATGATGCGCCCTCTTCCCCCCCCCGTGAGAAAAAGGCGCCGACGTCGAACTCTTTTCTCTCCCCCCCCAATCCTCCCCCTCTTCCCCCCCCCCGCCTAGCATCCTCGGCCCCACCTCTGCGGCAGGCTGGATTCCGGGCTGGAGAGAGAGGCCGGGGAGGGGGTGTCAGGTAAGGGGGCGCCTCCTTTGGAAAAGGTGGGGAGAACACGATAGCATCCCCCCTATCTCCCCCCCCCACAATATCAGTAGCAAAGTGTGTTCATCCTTTTTGGGGTGGGGGTTCCCCCCCCTTTCAGAAAGGAAGTAGTTCTCTGTTTGAGGTAAAAACATCTCCCCTGCTGGGGAAGACACCCTTGGCTCATGCTTTTTTAAAAAAATGATAAAATTGGGAGGGATTTGGGCTCCGAATTGATCTGCCAGACTTCTTTCAAGAGGACTTCACGACGCACTGGATTTGTGATTGAGCTGGCCTCTCCCTCCTCCTCCTCCTCCTCCAAATGCATGCACAGAGTCGAGAAGCAGGCTGTCGGATGGTTTGTAGTTGCTAGAGCCTGGGGAGAAGCCTTCTTGGGGAACAGAGGTGGTGGTGGGGGGTTGGCTTGCATGTTTTGCAAAGGGACACAGTATTGCACAGATCTCCCCCAGGATGTGAGGCAGTGACTGTTAGGATCCCGTCAGGGCCTCGAGGTTCTGATGCCCGCTGCCCCAACAGCAACAAGGTCAACGTAGAGGCCATTGCCTTCTCCCCGAGGAAGAGTGGAAGCAGAAATTCAAAACTGCTCTCTCCCCTTGCCTGGAAAATCTCTGAGGTTAGGAGTGACCCTTTTCTCAGGACTAAAAGGGAGTCTTGCCCTTGAGGAGCAGTGGGACTGGTCTGACCTTAGGGCGCATTGCGGTGGACACTTTCTCCTGACTATGTCAAGAGTTCACAAACCCTAATAGTTGGATGGGGGGATTGGAGTGAACAGCTTTGTGGTGGCAAGTGGAGTGGGAACCTTTTCTGCTGCTAGCTTCAGCTGTTTCTCTGTTGCTTGCTCTCAATTTCCTGAGCTCCTGCTTTTCTGCAGCTCTGCTCAGCCTCCCTTTCCCTGAAGCTTCCTGCCCTAATCAGCAATCCTGTATTTAGGGACGCCATGATGTGCTGTGATAACATGCTTACCCCAGTCCCCTTTCATCAAGAGGTTTGTGAAGGCCTCTGTCACTGCTGGCAAGCAGAAAAGGAAGGGAACATGACTGGATGTTTTGGATCCTTGTCTGGCTAGGTGATGACATAATCCTTTTGTAAGCATGCATTGGAGAAGGATAAATATTGCATGTGGGCAGCATCTACAGGCAGAAGGAGAAAGAATAGATATATTACGACACTTGCCTGTGCTTTTATGCCCCTACAGTGCTAATCTGTGTTCAGAATCTTTGCCATGACGGGAATCTTTATGGGTCATTTTTGCTTTTAAGGGGAGAGCTCTGTGCTTGCTCAGTGTTGAAATAACAGGAGACGGTTGTAGTTTCAAACCTCCCTTCCCTTGCCAGATATGATATGCTAGAGAAGCATGGGGCTGTTTACTAGGTTGCTGTCCCTCTAAATGGTTCTGAAAGGAGGCTTAGGCAGCTGCTCTTCAGAGGTGCTGCCTACTCTCAAGGATTCTGTATGTAGAGAAAGCCTGCGTTTGTCCATGCACCTTTCAATCATAAGTTGATTCCCTTACTGGGTGGATGATGGAATCTGTAGTTCATTCCCAAACGGTGGAAATAGAATCCTTTTCCTTCCTTTTTATATCTCACTGCCTACACTGTGCATTGAGTACCAGCCTTGCCGTGTGTCTTCCCCCTTCTTTTCTGATGGTTGAAAAATGTTTTAAATTCCTAGGAATCTGTATGCATGTGTTAGACCCAAGCAATTGATGTGGCTGAAATTATATCTGAAATTACCGGATGCTAGCCTCCAATTTCTGAGTATCTGGTTTGTTTCAAACTATTATTGCCCATTCTCTGCTGTCTCTGTATGTGTATGTAGCTTTGGTCAGCCTTCCTGTCTCATTTTCAGATCAGCTGCTCTGTCATCTTTCAGATAGTTTATAAACACAGATTTGACCCAGAGAAGCTTATGATCCGTTAGGTTTGGGTTTCCTTTCCTATGGCCCTTCTCGAAGGATAAGCCACAACTTTCAGTACTCAGTTGCATCTCAGGGAATCGGAAGAAGTGTCTCCTGTTTACTCATCAGTAATCATTAGTCTGACCATGTGGCTTTATTGGCTGCTTTTTGTGTGCCATTTTGGACATATCTCTTCTTCCCTTTTTCTGTTCCTTTCCTCTGCTTAAACAGCATTAAATACTAAATGGAAATTTGACTTCCTTTGGCCTGCATGAGCCTCTTGAATGTTTGCTTGTCGTTTAGCTGTATGATCTTTGCCTATGTTTCAACCTCACAATACTTTAATCTCAGAAGAATCCTTAACTTGGGTATTTTGGAGGGCTCATGCTTTGTTGAGACATTTGAACTTCACTTCTGTACGTGTGCTTTATGGTAAAAAGGTAAAGGTGGTCTTCTGTAATGTCCTGAGTTTACATTACATTACTGTAATGTGTGTACTTACCTTCAAAGCTTTACATCTCTTGGGACCCAAATACTTGAAAGAATGCCTCTTCCCAAATGAGCCTGCTTCTGTCTTAACATCTTATGTTAAGGCCCTACTCTATGCTTTCCCGATCGGAAGTGCAATGTATAAGCAAAAGGCGAGGGCTTTCTTTGTGGTGGCACCCTGGCTTTGTAAAGCTCTCTCTAGAGAGGTATACCTGGCACCTTATTTCTGTTGTTTTTAGAATTAGGTTAAGAGTTGCCTTTTAACCTAAGCATTTCAATTGGTATAACTTCTCAGTCTGCCTTTGCAATTGAAACTGTAATTGAGTTTTTTTTATTTGCTGTCGCGTATTATGGCTCTTGGTTGTATTCTATTTGGTTTTACATTTTAATTGTTTCCATTGGCCTAGAATCTCATGTGATGAAGGGTGGCATAGAAATTGTTTAAATAAATAAGTTCCTGCCAGTTCACATATTTAAAGTGGCAGTTGTCATATCACCTCTGTAATCAAAATCATAATAGCTGCCTGTATGTTCCCTTTTCCTGGGTTGAAGATTCTGTTTGTAAATGGAATGTTGCAATATCAGTTTGACAGTATATCCCATTAACCCGAGACCTGCAAATTGAGCCCACTGAAGCATCACATCTACACTGTTCATTTGGGGTTTTTTTACCTTCTAGGTTAACTGTGTGTGTGCTTCCTTGTCCTTGCAGAATCTATAAACATTCTGCAAATGTAAATATTTTGCACCAATATGTGGCTCTTCTAAAATAGAGATGAAACATTGATTTGGTCATGAAAATGAAAGCAACGATTCTGGTGCTGATATGTGGATTTTGGGTTGAGATGGGATTATGAAAATGTTCATAATGTTATGATTTCCATCATTCAGATTGCAATATTTAAGCTTTTGGAAGAATTACGGAAGTAGTGGCCAAAACAAGTTTGGCTGAGGAAAAAGCAGCCCACCAGAGGCTCTACAATACACCCCACCACTTACAGAAGCATGATTTGTTGATACACAAGGCAGCCTTTTCTATTTCAGCATCCACTTTACGCAGCATCCTAACCCGGTTCAGACATTGACATCCCTTGGGTTGTCGGGGCCATATGGGTGTGAGTGTGTGTGCCTGGACACTTGATGCTTCTGCTTTGTTCTTGGATTAGAGTATTCCATTCCTGGGTTGTGCTCAGTGGTGGGTGAACCCAGAACTCTGGATTGTTGAGTGAGAAACAATCTGGAGTCTTAACCCATGTTTTATTGTTAGTTAAAACTCTGAGTTGTTTCTTCCTCAACAACATAAAATTCGAGGTTTGCACATCATAGATCACAGGTGAACCTGTTGCATTCCTGGGTTGTTTTGTAAGCCAGAAACAAAATGTTTAGTGGTCAGAAGGCAGCTCACTCAATCTCATGTGGCCCTGAAAAACCATGGGTTAAATAACTCATGGTTTTGTGCAAACCGGGTCCCCCTCTTGATGGTTGGATGCTTCTGTTTAAGCTTCAGGTGTGTTGCTAAGACCTTTATTCTACCAAATGTTTTGCGTCGTTTAGTTCATCTCTCACCTTCGGCTATTGGGTGGTATAGAAATGCAATAATAATTAAGACCTGTTTTATCTCACTCTTATTATATTATACTGGTTTTACTCATTCTCAGATTATTTTTATTGTACTTATTTTGATGTATTTCAGTAATTTTGTAAGCCCCTTTGAATTTATTTGTAAAGAGAATTATGGTAGAGTTTTTTGGAATCTAATAAATAAAAAGCAGGCAAGGAAAAAATGGCCTAGAAAGTAGCAATGGAGGTGTCAGGGATGCGTTGGGGAAGCATAGAAACTCTAGTATCTGTCTACTGGAAACCTGGTTGAAACTCCATTTGTTTTGAGTCCATCTACCTTCTGTCTGCCTTTGTGGTCAGTTCCTCTTAACGTGAATGGGTTTTTCCCCCTCTGCATTTTCACTCTTTCAGTCCAGCTGCTGGAAAAAGTCTTTTCAGTCTCTGGATTAAGAACCTCTGGTTCATGTAACCTCCTGTGTATGCTCCCATCTCCAGTCTTTTGAAATCTGGGACACAGGCAGGGATGAATTTTAAATATTAGTGCGAAGCACAAATCAAACTGAAGCTCTAAGTTCTGGCCCACATTGGGTGAGCTAACCACTGTTGCCTGTCTAAAATTTACACAGTTTCTTCATATCAACAAACACCCCTTTTCATCTATTCAGTGCTTTGTATGCATAAAGTGTGTTTGTGCAGATTTTCTCCTATAGCAAGCAGGACTTTTTTCAACTCCAGAGCTCGTTATCAGAATTCCCTTTTGTTAGCAAGGGCTAGCAGAAATCTTGATCCCCTAGGACAGGGAATGTCCTGAGGGAGGAATGCATGTTGGCACAGGCTGCATGTACTTGATGTTTTATATGCAGATTCTTCCCATATGCGGAGCTCTGGAAGGAAAGGCTTTGCTTTGCTCTGCAGCAAGCTGGATTTTATAACCCCTCTGATAAACTGCTCCAGATCTTCCCCTTGCTTTGGGAGCACATTTCATTTCCTGGTGCTTGTTTATTTTTTGGTAACGAGGCTTAATAGCTCGTCATCCTCTCTAGTCTCATCTTTGTAGAATATGTGAATATATCTTTGCTCTTCCGCCCCGCCCCCTGCAGATGGAGGAGAAATGTCACCACTTAATCTAGGCTCAAGAGCTCTTGCAAATGAGTCGGCTGCAGATGTAGTCTACAACCTTGTACACACTTGAGGTACGAGTCTCACTCGATTCAGTGGGACCTCTGATTAAGCATGTGTAGGATTATATATTTTGTGATATATTTTAGGCTGCCTTGAGGCCCAGTATTGGGAAAAGGCGGGATACAAATAAATATAATAATAATAATAATAATAGGATTAGGCTCCTAATAATACGAGGTTTGCCCAGCTCACATTTTGCATCTACTACTTTTAAGCTTCTGCATATGGAAATTAGAACGTCTGTATTGGCATTTTAAGAGCCCAGTTTCACTGGCAACTGCAGTAAGCAAAGGCTACTCGAGGTATTTGGAATTGCAGCCTCTCGGGAGTACCAAGCAATTTTACCTCTAATTTTGGTCTCGCTTTGGAACCTTTATATTCCCACATTAAAACAGTCCTATTCAAGTATTATTTTATTATTTATTTATATAGCACCATCAATGTACATGGTGCTGTACAGATTACACAGTAAATAGCAAGACCCTGCCGCATAGGCTTACAATCTAATAAAGTTGTAGTAAACAATAAGGAGGGAAAGAGAATGCAAACAGGCACAGGGAAGTGTAAACAGGCACCGGGTAGGGTGAAGCTGACAGTATAGGGTCAGAACAAACTCAATATTTAAAAGCTATAGGGAAAAAAGTTTTTAGCTGAGTTTTAAAAGCTGTGATTAAGTTTGTAGTTCTCAAGTGTTCTGGAAGAGCGTTCCAGGCGTAAGGGGCAGCAGAAGAAAAAGGACGAAGCTGAGTAAGGGAAGTAGAGGCCCTTGGGCAGGCGAGAAGCATGGCATCAGAGGAGCGGAGAGCACGAGCGGGGCAATAGTGTGAGATGAGAGAGGAGAGATAGGCAGGAGCTAGACCGTGAAAAGCTTTGAGGGTCAACAGGAGAAGTTTATATTGGATTCTGGAGTGAATTGGAAGCCAATGAAGAGATTTCAGAAGTGGAGTGACATGGTCAGAGCGGCGGGCCAAGAAGATGATCTTGGCGGCAGAGTGGTGGACAGAGACCAGTGGTGGACAGAGACCAGTAGTCCTAGCAAAGTGAAGACAGTTCTTTGTGCCTGACATTATCCCTGGTCAGCATTTTATTTAATTATAATTTTAGGTTAATGTGATATGTAATAAGTTGGTACAATATTTGGAAATCATTTTTTCATTAAACTTAATGTTACTAGTTATGACCCATTGGTAAGCAAAAAATTTGGAATCTTGGAACACCGTAAATTGGGATTTACCCATATTTTTTTAAAAAGAGTGTTATGCAGATATTAGTTTCTGATTAATTTTGTTCCTTTAACTGTACTAAATCAGCGGACAAAAAGATGATTTATTATCTGGGCAGAGAAAAAGCCAGGGATTGGGATTTTAATGTTTCAAAAGAAGGAAAACTTGAATGGTTCCTTTATCTTTTCTGCTATTACAAATTGTAGGATGGCTTTGTCATGAATTAGAATCACGTATGTATCAGTTGTGTTATTCACTGTTCATGGTATTAATAATTAAACTTTAGAAGAAATAGCAAAGTATGCACTGTATGCTGTTGCCTTTCCTAATTTTCAGTATTTATATCCCGCCCAAAACCACATTCTCTGTTATCCCCAATAACACATTCCATGTATAAGAATGAATCCATAGCATAATTTAAAGTACATACAATCTGGCAGTAAACACCAATTAAAAATAAAAGCTGCTAAGCAGAATCAGTCCATGTTCTACCAATAGAAATGGATTCCTTCCATGAGTGGTATCCAGTTGTCGAACCTGAAAATCCAGTTATCTTGCTGTCACTGGCATTTTAAAAAATTAGCCCTATGGTTTTCTTTCTGTAAAGCCAGGTTAGGCAACCTGGTGCCTTTCCATATGTTACGGACTACAACTCCCATAATCCCTGATGATTGGCTATGCTGGCTATGTTTTATGAGAGCTGTAATCTCAGAAATCTGGAGGGCATCATGTTGTCTACTCCTGCTATAGAGGAATTTGCTCCACCACCTTTCAAAATGTGCTTGAGGAAAAATAGCAGTTGCTGGCACCTTTGTTCCCCACCACTGGCACAAAAAACAGTACAAAAAACATTAGAAGAGCCCTACTGGATCATATCAAGGGCCCATCTAGTTGAGCAGTCTGTTCACACAGTGACCCACTAGTTGCCCACAGGAAACTTAACAAGCAGCACACAAGTGCAGCACCACCACCCTCCCGCCCAGGTTTCCCATCAACTGGCATACATAGGCATACTACTGCCTCTGAATATGGTGGTAGCGTATCGCCATCAGGGCTAGCCATTGATAGTCTTATCTTCCATGAACTTGTCTAACCCCCTTTGAAAACCATCCAAATTCATGGCCATTGCTACAACTTGTGGTTGTGAGTTCCATAGTTTAACTCTGCATTGCTTGAAGGACTTCCTTTTATCTGTTCTGAATCTCCCAGCAATCAGCTTCATAGGATAACTACATGTTCTAGTATTATGAGAGAGGGAAAATGTCCACATTCTTCACACCACGCAAAATTTTGCACACCTCTATCATGTCTCCTCTTAGCCTCCTTTTTTCCAAGCTAAATAATCCCAACTGTTTCTCATAGGGGAGTTGCTTCAGCCACTTAATTGCCTTTTCCTACATGTTTCCCAGCTCTACAATATCTTTTTTTAGATGTGGTGACCAGAACTGTACAAATGCAGCCACAACACACATTTGTATAAGGGCAGTAATATATTTTGCAGTTTTATTCTCAATTCCTTTCTTAATTATGCCTACCACGGAATTTTCCTTTTCCACAGCAGCTGCACAGTGGGTTGACGTTTTCTTGAACTGTCCACAACAACCCCAAGATCTCTTCCTTCACCAGTCACTGCTATCTCAGATCCCATCAGGTTATACTTGAAGTTGGGATCTTTTCTCCCAGTGTGCTTCCATTGAATCACATTTGCCATTTGGATGCTCATTCTGCCCAGTTTGGAGAGATCCTTTTCGAGCTCCTCGCAATCTCTTTTTGTTTTAACCACTCTAAATAATTTGGTTTCATCGGCAAACATGGCCACTTCACTACTCACTCCTAATTCCAGATCATTTATGAATAAGTTGAAAAGCATTTGGTCCCGATACAGATGCCTTTGGGACCCCACTATTAACACCCCTCCATTGGGAGAATTTACCATTTTTTCCTACTCCCTGCTTTCTGTTCTTTAACCAGTTACTGATCCTTAAGAGGGCTTCTCTTATTCCATTCGGTAGCTTGCTGGCATTTGGTCGTTGCTCCTCAGAATCCATAATCAGTTGCTTCTTTTGACAGTCCTTTTCCAGTGACTAGTGTTCATTCTTGGAGTTCTGAAATTCCTTCATAGAGAAGGTAGTTGCAACACTTGAATTCTGGGATAACTGCCAGGTGTTGCCTTAAATTAATTCTTTCGTATATTTTATTGTTGTAAGCCACATTCTGCCCTGAAAGGTGCCCAAGAAATATTTTAAATAAGTAAATAAGTTGAAATTTACCTCAGTCGGATGGCCTGTTTTCTGCAATGAAGGATCTGTAATTTACGAACCTTTTGAAACTGAGAGGTTTCTAAGTACAGCTGTCGAAGCTATACATAAAACTTTTGTGATCTGTATTCATTCCAGGCACCCATCTGGTTGTTAAGCATACTGACCACCTATTTGTCAGTAACTGACATTGTGTGCTGCCATATTCCCTTCAGCAACCTGGAGGGACAAGAACAAATGTTACAGCCTTTGAGGAAGAATGGACAACCTGATGCATGCTGTTCTTTTTCTTCTCTAATTATCTCCATAATAGAGCAAGACATTAAAAAAACCCAGCCTGTTCTTTATCTGATTGGATCTTTCCCTTCCATTTTTCTTGAGTGAATAGGTGAAACAGCTATGTATGGCTTGACCAAGGCTATGCTTTCAGGTAGTGAGAATCTCAAGGATAAATGGGTTCCAGCTTCCAAGAGCTGGAGTGGGAAGGGGGCGCTGGATTGCTCTGGATTGTTAAACAGTAGGGTTTTGGACTATTTGCAGTTTTTAAAGTCTTCCAAAGGCAGTCCTACGTAGAGCACCCCACCTCAAATCTCAGTTATCAGGGGAGGAATCACTAAGATAATGTATCCAATTTTAAGGAGTGGATACAACTGACTCCTTAAGAGTTAGTTTTCACAAAACGCAGTGCATGGCCTCTGCCATGGTTTCCTGTTTATGTAAAAAAAAAGCAAGGGAGATGGAATACGGTCTTGGAGAGAGCACAGGATAACTCTTTTTTTGGACAGAACAGGGAAGTGTCCCAAGAGGTGGGAATGGAGCTCTCTGGCTTGGGGTGGGGGCACCTACTGTTGTTGAAGTTGGATATATGTATGTAGCTGTTTGGAATGTCAGGCTTCACGTTTCTTGGCTTAGAGAACATCTGTTTCCTTTTTTTTTTTAAAGGACCATGGCTGAATAAATCCATATGCCTTCAGCAGGTATTCTGAGGCCTTCCTGCAAGCCACTGTTTTGAAGCCCTGCTGCTACCTTCCTGCTGTGGACACAAAGGCCCCAGGGCTCAACAGCAGCAGGAGGCACTGAACACTGAAATAAAAAGGCTGTTTCCAGCTGCTTGCTGTTATTTTGTCGATGCCCTTTAGGCTGTCTGAGCCATCTTATACCCAAATGGTATCATGCTAACCAACCTGTTTTCTGATAGCCAGGAATAGTAAGACATTGACTGAAGGGTTTCTTTTAACTTGGGAGAGCCAGCATGTGCAAGATTGCCTAAAGCTATGTTGATCAAGGAGGTGCTTTCCCATGTACTGGTAGTCCTGCTGAAGGACTAAAACATAACTGCACAGAAAATCACATTTTCTTTTAATGTTTATTATTAAAACCATGTTCTGTTGAACATGGTACCACATGACATTCTGATTAACAAACTAGCTAAAAGTGGGCTAGATGGAACAACTATTAGGTGGATCCACAGTTGGCTACAGAATCGGACTCAAAGAGTACTTATCAATGGAACCTTCTCAAACTGGGGAGAGGCAACGAGTGGGGTGCCGCAGGGCTCAGTCCTGGGCCCAGTGCTCTTCAACATTTTTATTAATGATTTGGACGAGGAGGTGCAGGGAACGCTGATCAAATTTGCAGATGACACCAAATTGGGTGGGATAGCTAATACCCTGGAAGACAGAAACAAACTTCAAAGTGATCTTGATAGGCTGGAGTGCTGGGCTGAAAACAACAGAATGAAATTTAATAGGGATAAATGCCAAGTTCTACATTTAGGGAATAGAAACCCAATGCACAGTTACAAGATGGGGGACACTTGGCTCAGCAATACTACAAATGAGAAAGATCTTGGAATTGTTGTAGATCACAAGCTGAATATGAGCCAACAGTGCGATATGGCTGCAAGAAAGGCAAATGCTATTTTGGGCTGCATTAATAGAAGTATAGCTTCCAAATCACGTGAGGTACTGGTTCCTCTCTATTCGGCCCTGGTTAGGCCTCATCTAGAGGATTGCGTCCAGTTCTGGGCTCCACAATTCAAGAAGGACGCAGACAAGCTGGAGCGTGTTCAGAAGAGGGCAACGGGGATGATCGGAGGTCTAGAAACAAAGCCCTATGAAGAGAGACTGAAAGAACTGGGCATGTTTAGCCTGGAGAAGAGAAGATTGAGGGGAGACATGATAGCACTCTTCAAATACTTAAAAGGTTGTCACACAGAGGAGGGCCAGGATCTCTTCTCGATTCTCCCAGAGTGCAGGACACGGAATAACGGGCTCAAGTTAAAGGAAGCCAGATTCCAGCTGGACATCAGGAAAAACTTCCTGACTGTTAGAGCAGTGCGACAGTGGAATCAGCTACCTAGGGAGGTTGTGGGCTCTCCCACACTAGAGGCCTTCAAGAGGCAGCTGGACAACCATCTGTCAGGGATGCTTTAGGGTGGATTCCTGCATTGAGCAGGGGGTTGGACTCGATGGCCTTGTCGGCCCCTTCCAACTCTGCTATTCTATGATTCTATGTTCTATTCCCTCCCCAGCAGTGATTAGGACTTTGAGATGGGAGGCTTAACCTTAAAAATAAATCAACAGAGAAATACTTTTCCAGGACTGGTCACCTCTTGGACATAGGCAATAGGAGCAACTTCATTAAATTGAATGTGATATTGGAAATGTGATTATATGGAATCCAAAACTTAGGGTACAAGCTTGTAGCTTTCTTTCTCTTTAAGGTCCATAGCCGAGTGGATACTTCTAACTCCCTATCCAACACTAACCACTACACCACATTGGCTCTCAAGTATAAGCTTGCCAAGTGAAAGCAGACAGAAAGAAAAAATCTCTAGCTGCTGTCAGTGTTGATCAATAGAATCTGCCTGTCACGTTTACCTAAGTGATTCACTCTCAGAATACTGTTGATGCACATACTGAATGTCATGCTGTGTTTTTCAATACTTGCGCACGAGTGAGGGCCCTAGCTCGAAAGCTCCCTTCCAGCATCTTGGGAACTTCTAGAGCATTAAAGAATCTTCTCACCTTCTCAGATCTCTTGTCCTTTGGGGTCAACATAGTGACAAAGACTTAAACTTTTGGGATTCAGAGTTTGGGTTATTTCATGAGCAATGCAAAAGCACGTTGGGGAGGCACATTGCTCACTCACTCTGATACTAGGGATGCCAAAAAGGGACAGTTGCCAGTGTGCTCCCTTTGTAAAGCCACTTATATGTTCACACTTGCTTACATTTGGGATTTTTGTGCTCTTACTGAAAAGCTGCTACTCGTTCCTCGCCACAGGTCAACACAACCTCCTCAGATACCAAGTACTGCATTGTTGGTGTATAGAATAAGAGGACTGCTTGCTGATAGTTTCTCTCTCCCCCCCCCCCCCCGGCACTCTTTGTTTTCTGAGATTGCTGGAGGCATTAGAAGGCCTCCATTGGCACAGTTTGGGTTTGTGTGTGTGTTGCCAGTTGGTGCTCTTGGCAGTGTGCCAGTTTTGTGAGTCATGCTCTTCATAGGTAGAAGCTTCTTCTACTGCAGGAGTTCAAACTCTCATTTGCTTTTGCATGCCAGCATGACTGTGATCATAAGCACAAATCAATGGGACTTACTTTCCAAGTAGGTGTGGATATGTCTCCAGTGCTAGAATTGAGTGAATTAGTATGATCTGTTTCAACAAATATGTGAGGTTAATAGCCAAGGTATTTTTGGGTATTGGATGTATGCAGACTTGTGCACAGCTAAGACTGATCTATAATTCCAAGAATAAGGGTGTTTCTATACCAGCCCCAAAATCCGGGCTGGTCATGGCTGAGTCCAAATGACACACAGGGTCCTAGGGGGGATAAGCAAGGGTTTTCTCAGGGAAAAATAATCCCTGGAAAAACCCATCCCGAGAGTGCGGGAGGTGTGTGGGCGCCCTTCCTGCCTCCTCGTGAGTAAACACGAGGAGGCAGGAAACGGGCAAAGGAATGGAGCTCTTCAGGCACTCCGTGAGCGGGAGCAGGGGGTTGGTTTTTTTTTTAAAAAAACTTACTTTTAGTTGGAGCGCATGTGCGCTCATCTCCATTTAGCCAACAAAAATGGCAGGTGCGGCATCCCTTCTGGGATGTCACGCACATGTGGACAAAGTGGAGGATCTTGCAAGCAGAATATCGTGAGATCCTCCCCCCCTCCTGGTACTGGTGATTGGTGTAGAAAGGGCCTATGACTACCTTTTCCCTGGCCAGATCTACACCAAGCAGAATAAAACACTTTGAAAACGTTTTGAAAACTGTATATGGAGTGTGTCATGGCCCCCAATAGTTGTCAAAACTGCTATAAACTGTTTTAAAGCAGTAGTGTAGATCCTGCCCCTGTATATTGAGCTAAAGTGCTGATTTATTTATTTTTATCCCACCCTTTCTCCAAGGAGCTCAAGGCTGGGTACATGGTCTATCCTTGTTTTATCCTCACAATAAACCTGTACGATAGCTCACACTGAGAAACAGTAACGGACATGGTACCGTAGAGATCTGAACCTGGTTTTTCACAGTTCTAGTCCAACACTATCCACTATACTGAATTGTCTTTTTCGGTTGTTCTTGCCCTAAACATATGACTATCTATGTCCTACAAGGTAGCCTGTAAATACTGTTACATATAAACAAATAGTGTT
This sequence comes from Elgaria multicarinata webbii, assembly GCF_023053635.1. NCBI lineage: Eukaryota > Metazoa > Chordata > Lepidosauria > Squamata > Anguidae > Elgaria > Elgaria multicarinata. The sequence goes on along the minus strand of NC_086176.1, from coordinate 118,568,237 downwards.
CTTGTAAACCTTGTTTGGTTTCTCTTATTACTTGTTTTATACTGTGTATCTGTGTACCCTTTGGTCTGCTTCAGATGTTAGCTCTTAATTGAGGCAAGCTCACGTTATGTTAATTTGTCCTCCAAGGTGTCACCTCCTGAAGTGATTATGAATGGTAAAATGCCTGAACTCCGCAGACCCCAAGCTGGTGAGGGTGCCTTAAACAAGGCTCTTGCTCAAAAGAGTTTATTTTATTCTGCTTTCTTAAAAAGGAAACATCCAATATAGAGAGACTTGAGTCTCTTGTGCCAATTTTTTTTAAAATAAAAAAACTTCAAACTCTGTGGCAGACTTGAATAAATTGATTCCAGCCCGTAGGTGGTCAGTGAAGGTAAGGAAGCAAGCTCTTTTTATCTTAGAAAAGAGTGGTTATTGTTTGTTTATATTGATTTTGATTGCTGGATATCACTCACTGGTGAGAAAGCTTGCTTCAGGGCCCTTGTGGGAAGATAAGGGTAGAACAGATAAAGGGAAAAATTGCTGGTGGCAAACAAAACCTATCAAATTCTAAAATTCAAAACAATGTCTGGCCAGAGGCTAAACTTCTAAGGAAACAAATTACATTCCCTGTCACGCAGGGCAAAGTTTGAATTGCAAATAGGGAAAATTCTCCACTACTTCCTATCATTGGCTTGCCTTGTAGGACTGTGTTCAAGGGTCTTGTGACACGCTTTGTGTCTTTTTAGTGGGTCTTATGCAAGAGCAGTGTGTGTTCAAGGCAGATTGCTGTTTTTAAGAAAGAGAGGGAAATCATGCTGGCTATCATAGAATAGCAGAGTTGGAAGGGGCCTACAAGGCCATCGAGTCCAACCCGTGCTCAATGCAGGAATCCACCCTAAAGCATCCCTGACAGATGGTTGTCCAGCTGCCACTTGAAGGCCTCTAGTGTGGGAGAGCCCACCACCTCCCTAGGTCACTGGTTCTATTGTCGTACTGCTCTAACAGGACGTTTTTCCTGATGTCCAGCTGGAATCTGGCTTCCTTTAACTTGAGTCTGTTATTCCGTGTCCTGCACTCTGGGAGGATCGAGAAGAGATCCTGGCCCTCTTCTGTGTGACAACCTTTTAAGTATTTGAAGCGTGCTATCGTGTCTCCCCTCAATCTTCTTTCCTCCAGGCTAAACATAGTCTCAGATTACCCAAAGTGCATAGAGGTATTTATATTGGTCATGCATATCAAATGAAAATATTTCATAGTTATCAAAATATAATAGTAGTTGCACGACTGTTTAAACGTAGAGCATTCTGAAATAACATTTATCAAGTGTTTGTTGAATGTCCAAAGTGATTCACATAAGCACTCAGTCATCAACCTGTAAAATAGGTTAGTATTATCCCCATATAGCAGTTAGAGGGCAGAGTTGGCTGAGAATATAGTGGCTTGTTTAAGGTCAAGGAAAACGTTTGTGGAAGCCATCAATGCTGCTTTCATAGATACTAGCAAGGAGGTATTCTTACTGCAACAGATTTCCTCCTGGTTGTCTCTACAATAAAATCAGCAATTACTGTTGATTTTTGGATTAGTGTGTTATATTTTTTGTTGAATTGCTGTCATAGATTATGTCCTACCCTGAGATCTATTGATATGGGCTGGGTTAAAAATGTTGTAATAAATAAAATTAAATAGGAATTTGCAAAATTTCAATAACTAAACTCAGTATTCCTTTGAATAAGTGGAAGTGATAATTTGAAAAGGGCTCTTGGTGCCCATTTGAAAGGATTTCTGTAGGCACACAGCCTTTGATGGAGAGCTGCTTCACACACGCTTGTACTTCAGTAAGGAACTCCATGGAACATATACCTTGGAGAGTTACATATTCAAGATAACTAACCATCAGTTAATGATCCTTAATGCTTTTTAACCATTCTGTACTCACAATCAGGATGGATTCTTCTCCCGTTTCAATGTATGCCTATAGGTAAAGAGTTTCTAATTTGTGCTAGTGACTTTGCACAAAGAGGTTATCCTGGCATTAGTAAGCTAATTAACAAATGTAGTGTGATTAAAAACCCATTTTCCGGATTTAAGCTGCGGGTGATAGAACTGAACCTCAGCAGTTTCACATTGCAGTCTTTCATTGAAGACTGCAAAGGTCAGTGGCAAAGTATCCTGAGAGGCTGAAATGATCCCCCACTGGTATTTGAATATTGGCATTTCTGGTGTCCACTTATGATTTTGTTTAAGAACTTACCAGTTTTCCCTTGGTAGAATGCGGATGGATGTTGCTTCAGATGATAGCATATATTGCATTGAAATATAAGCTGGTGAATGAATCCTTGTTGATGTGGCAAACCTTATTAAGTCCTGTAATAGTGTTGCCTGAATAGATACAAGGTTGTCATCCAGGTTTGTTGAAGTCTCTGTATTCCAGGACTTGACTGTTGACAGTGGATTTTGTTGTGTGTTCTGGGTAGAACCTGGAAGCATGTAGACATATGTAGCACTCAGGTTTCCAATATAAGGTACAACCACTTCATGCATCAGATAAAGTGAATTCTAGTCCATGAAAATCTATGCCATAATAAATTAGTCTTTGGGTACTACAAAACTTTCTCTGTGAGCAGAATGCTGGACGAGATGGGTCCTTGGTCTGATCCAGTATAGCTCTTCTTATTTTCTCTGTAAAATGATTCTGATTCCATACTTCCAAAGACCACATCAGCCCTTCTAGGAAATAAAAGATGGCAAAATATTGTATGTATCTTGAGGGGTTACTGCTCAACAGCACTGTGCAACTTTCTCCCGTGGTTTTAATAGAGTGTGGAGGCAAAGGCATGTCTTCTGCGAGGTACTGCAATGCTAACCATTTCTGACCGAGGCTTAAGAAGGATTTCTCTAAATGTATAATAGATCGTTTTTGGAAGAGTAACCAAACTGGATGTCAGTATATAGTTGTAAGAGCTCCTTTTTAAAACTAGAATCTGTGTAAGGTGACCTGCTTCTTTCAAGAAGCATTCTTTTGAATTGCACAAGTAGTTACTGTTGAAATGGACTAATGTTTCTCTTTGGATCAATTTATTTATTTATTTATTTATTAGTATTATATACCACTTAATATAATAAAATCTCTTAAGCAGCTCACATATAAATATTAAAAATCACTTTTAAATACAGTATTAAAACAACTCCAACTACAATCCTATAAAAGGAACAGTAAGATGGAGCAGCAGATGATTAATTGCAAGTAATTACAAGCCAGAGAGAGCCTAGGTGAGCAAGAGTACTTTCAGGAGGCATTTGACACATACCACATTTTCTGCCTCCCAAGCGGAGAGTTTTCTAAAAACTGCCTCCCACAGGACAGAAGGGCTTCCTCTGCCTGTGGGAAATTTCTGATCCTTTTATAGCAGAATGGAGGAAGCAGCAAGCTTCGATTTCCCTCTCTCCCTGTGTCCCTCCAAATCTGCTCTGGAGAGTTGGGGGAACCTCCAGAACATTGTGGGAGGTGGTGCTGGGAGCTGCGGAAGGTGGGGGAAATTAGCAAAGATTGCCTCCCCTTGTGAAACTCCAGTCAGGGAATGCTTCCAGTGGCAGAGAAGAAACTGGGTCCAACCCCATGTCTCTGAAGTTCCTCAGTGTTTTGGCATTGTCATTTGGGGAGGGCTGCCTCAAGAGATTTTGCTGCCTGGGGCGGAGCATCAGATGGTGCCACCCTCCTCTCCCCTGTCAAGGATTCACTCTGCCTAATAGTAGGACCGGCCCTGATTTTGAGACATAGGGAAGAGATCAACTAAGACGAGGTATCCCTTTTATGTAATGAGCAATTTCCCAAGTAGAAATGTAGATGTCTAAGTGAAGCTACTGTTTTGCCAGCAAAGCAAGTTGGAGGACATTTTGGAGGGTATTCTTATTTCCCAGGGAGAAGCTCCTTTTGAAGTCTGTATGCTTCCATAGACAAGTAGGATGGAGGCCTTTTTACAGCCAAATGTTTGTGTACTCCTTGATCAGCAGTTCCCCCTCTAATGAGGGTAAGCTAGGAGGGAAATTTCAGTGTTCAAAGTGCCTGCTGACCCTTTTCTCTGAATGCCAGCAGATAAGAAAAGGAAAAGGCCAAATTCAATTTGGCTTGCATGGTAGCTTCAAAGGACTCCTCTCTGCTCAGGAAACTGCTAGTGGTTGCTTAATAGGAGGCAGCCTGTATTTTCCACTGAATTGTTCTCCTTTTGGAATCCTATTTCCTCCAGAGGAAAATAAAAAATGCCAGCTTTCAGACTTCTTTAGAACTCAATTGTCCTGTCGCTAATGTGTATTGACTAAGCTAGTCTCTTGGGTTTCCCATTTTGATTGACTAAGGAGAATATTTATTGCAATCCTATATAATAATAGTGAACTTAGTTTTTGAGTGTAGATCCTTATATAGCCAAAACAGCACCATCCATGAACAGAGAGGTTTGCCAAAGTACAAAAAAGCCTAATGGGGGGAAAAGTGGTATCCATAAACAGCTCAAGACTGAGCATACTTAGTGGGCACAAAATGCTGATTGCTGGGTGGAGAAAGAGAACATGGGGGTGGTGAAATGGAGTATCCTGCAAGTGGGCATTGCTGTCTGGAACCCTCAATAGGAGCATTCAATACTGCAACTCTTCGTTGAAGGTCCCACTTATAGATGTCTATTTATAAAATGCCATTAACCAGTATTCCATTACACTCTAGTGCAGGGTGTGCAGCCTCTGGTACACCACCAAATTCTGCAGTGATGGTGACCAAAAAAAAAGCCTTAAACTGTAGTTTAGTACTATGGAGACTTGAAGGGTCAAATTTGGCTTCTGCATGATCTAAATTTGACCCTTATAGCACACTATAGGTTTTTGCAGCCAAATTTCAGTACCGAAACTGTGATTTCATGGGGGGACCCTGTGGAGTATGCAGTGCCCCCACAGTATGGGTGCGAGGGGGGGGCAACATGGGTGCTCAACCATTAAACATGCGCACCCCATCTCTAGTGCAGCCAAACTATCACCCAGGGTCAGACCATGCAGATAAGTGCAGGTTTGATTCTTAATGCATGAGGCTACAAAGAGAGGGAGAAGAGTGTGATTTGTTGCCATTATAGGAAAAAGAAATCACTGGGCAGGACTCTGTTGCAGCAAGGGCAGAATTCTGCCCCTGAATCTAACTTCTAGTCCACCACAGTGATGCCACTTGTATCACACTCTCAGGATAAACCCTCCATCATAAAATGGGGATTTTGCTATATTAATTTTTGGTGAACAAGCATCTCAGACTTCATTGGAAGAAAGAATTTGTTACCTGTGGAGATCTCAGCCTAAGGATATTAGAAGAGTATTTCAAAACATTTTTCGAAAAGGGGGGGGACTATCCTTGCTCCCCAGACCTATCACAATGATAGGGTTGACTATTATTTACCTTCTTGCTGAATAGAGCTGTGAGTCCAGCTCCATTTGGCTCTCCGAAACAGTCCCCTTGCAGTACCATTTCATCAGGCTGTGGAGCAGAGGGGGGAAAGGGAAGCAGGGCTATCCCACTGCTTCTTCTGAGAGACCAGCTGCCTTTGGTTTTACCTCAGCTGTCACTTAGGAGCAGCCATTCCATCAGGCTACCTGAATGGTTTCCATCACTGCTGTTTGTTAAAAGAATTGTAACTTTAAGAACTGGTACCTGAGCTTGCTCCCCCCCCTCCCCACACCCACACTTTTCCCTCCTGTGTCCCTTTTTCCTGTTGTATCATGTCTTTTAGATTGTAAGTCAGGACTGTCTTACACTTATATTTGAAAGCCACTCTAGGAGTCTAAAGAGCGGGATAAAAGTGCTTTTAAATAAAACACCTGGGTCAGTCTTCAGTGAGCTACATTTCCTCACTCCCACCACCACCCTCATGATCTGCTGCTGTTTAACTTTACAGCACAAGGGTGCATAGTTGGGATCTGAACAGTGAAGGCATAACTAATATATTAATATATATTATATATTAATAATATATAACTAATATATTAAGCAATGCTGACTGCACTCTTGCTTACGAAACTAAGATGTGCCTTATTGGATCAGATGAAGTCCAGTAATTCTTTGCAAAAGTCAGTGGACTATAATCTGCCCACCCTTGATCAGAATTCTGAGCTCTAAATATTATGCTTGTTCCCAACCAACCTGTAAATTTAGATGCAGTGAGTTATTAATATTGATTACACTTGCAGTTTCAATTAGATGGTGTGGCCATAGAAAACAAGTATTTTTCATCCCAGCCCCTGTTTCCTGTAGAAATAGGGGTGGGAGTACTGTAAATATATAATAATTCTGAGAACCCAGTTTTAGGGGGTTTTCATTTAGAAATTGGAGCTGAGATGTGTGAAGAAATATTAAATGGAATTTTCCAGTATTACCCTGTAGTTCTTCTTTCAACTGTATATCAAGACAGCAATTATAGCTCTGTTTGTGAAGCTCAATGCTTGACTTATTAGGAAATAGTGGCCTTTTTGGCTGCTGACATAGCATTTATTAGGAAACTTGCTCAAAATAGCCATTCCTCAAGGAACAGAGATTACCATGGATGGATCTCCACCACAATTCTTCCTCTAGATTCATATTAAGGAAAGAATTGTGTTGATCAGGAATTACTGTTGAAGAATCTGAAGCTGCTTGTGAATTTTCAGATCTTGGAATGAATGAGAAAACATTTCATTGCTTGTGGCTTGCAATAGACATTTTCCCACTTCCACAATGGAATAGGAGAGGATCTGGTATAAACTGCTATGGAATCAACATTTGCAATACTCCTAGAAAAAATGAAAGATATCAAACTAGACACACATATACAAACTTAAAAGTTCCTTGGATCTGTGAACCAAGGATGGTGAGGATGGAGCCCACCTGCATAGGGAATTGGTATTAATAGCTTCAGAAAAGTGGGGCTGAATTGGTGGGATATTGTTCCTTCGAGACATCTGACCAGTTTTCTTTATTTCCCCTCCTCAACTGCTAAGCCTCGTTTATTTATTTATTACATTTATATACCACCCCATAGCCGAAGCTCTCTGGGTGGTTTACACTTCTACTGTTCATCTCTGTGGTCCTCAAGAATTTTTCTTGAAATGGAGCAAAGCTGAATCATGGATACCTGGGCACTGAAGACACAAAGTGGGCCCACCTCTAGAGTGGGGGCATTGGCCGGTCAAGATTTCACAGCATATATTTATTAGGACTGGAACAGAACAATCCATTTATAAAACAATGAGACTGCTAAACATTGAAGCAAGTCACTGGCCAGATCTACACCAAGCAAGATGTAGCACTATGAAAGCATTATATAAGAGGCAGGAGCCACACTACTGCTTCATAGTGGTATTGACGTGCACTGACAATGTTGGGGCCCATGACTCATACCATATACCGCTTTCATAGTGCTATATCCTGCTTGGTGTGGCTCCTGCCTCTTATATACCGCTTTCATAGTGCTATATCCTGCTTGGTGTAGATCTGGATACAGTCTTATACAAGCAAAGACACTTGCTGGTATAGCACATAGCCAGAATGGTGCATTTTATGTTTCTAGTTTTGGTTCCTCCCTCACAAAGAGGAGCTCTTTGCAGCTCCGCAAGGCTCAATGCAGCAGAGGGGAGGATGAGGATGCAAGCACCCTGAAGAGAGGAATAGGATTTGAGGGCTGCATTACTTACTGTTAAATCTGTGTGTGTGTATGTCTGGATGCTCACTCCTGTGGCAGCAAGAAGACCTCATTACTGCCTTTTTGTTACGTTAGATGCAGTGAATCAGAGGCAGTGAGGCAAGGCAATTTGGGGCATCTGACCTAGTGCCTTATTGGAAATGATGTTATCAACACTCTGTTCTAAAGTAATCTTGAAAACTTGCACATTTGTTGTGAACTTTGAGTTGACATAAAGGTAATAGGGATTTGGGAATTTTTCTTATGTCCAAAAAAGCTACCATTGCTTTTTACAGTTGTGTTAACCATCACATCAGCGTTGCTCTTCCAGCCACCAATTTGTTAAATTCTGTCTTGTAAGTCTATGTTATACCTTGTTACATTTCTTCTTTGGAGTTGGCTTCTAAGTAAATAAACCCATTCCTGTCAAGAACTTGTTTATGCTCTCTCTGTGTTGGAACAGTTAGCCCTGATGTTTCTCTGTGTTTATCATTGTCCATTTGTATTAGTACACAAGCAGTACCCACTGGTTTCACCTTCTCAATGGTTGATATGAGCCACATCACTATTCTAGAATTTAAAACATTCTAGAAGTGTTGAGAGCTTGTCCCTTGGAGGGCAGTTTACCTGATCAATATATGTTTGCCTTTCTTAGGTCTGTGTGCTGACATACAGCACGTTGGCTTACCTGACTTACTATAGGATGTGACACCTTAATCCAAAAACCAGTGGATTTTCTTGACTGCACTGCTTTACTTTAGAAGCCGGAATAACAGCACTGTCACCATCAATCACTTCTGCAGACGCCCCAAACTAATTGCTATCTGGGAATCCGACATCCACTTATAAGGAGGTTTTAAGGGACAAAGCTGAAGCTTGTAGATTTTTTTCTTTCCTCCTGTCAGGTTTACCAGCCCTCCCAAAAGATCGAAGCTGTTAGTAGTGCAAAACCAGGCTTATGGCCATGAGGATAATTGAGCTTGTTAGACTATACCAGTCAAATGGTGAGGTTAGAGTTTGAATTCAAGCTGCAGCAATAAAATGCATATCTAACTTCCTGTATATTTTGTATTTCAGTATTCACTTAAAGGTTGTAAAATAGAAGACCTCAATACACATCAAGCTTGCATCCTCTCAAATCTCCTTTGTAACTCTACATTTTCATGGGCATAACCTTATAAGACAGACTATAATGGGGTTGCAGGAGCATTAGAAGGCAGAAGCCACCCACAGCAAAATCAAATACTATAGACAAATTCCAGAGGAGAAGAAGGGCGGGTACACTGGATTCCCTGAGGAAATAAGCACATCCTGCAGGCTTTCTCCTGCAGCTGATTGGCTTAATAATTCAGGCATACCTAGTTTCTTACCAATTGGACAGAAATTTTTGAGAGTTATTGAAGTATAACACCCGGGGAAATGAGGGAAGAGATCTAATTCAGGGCTGTGCTAAGGTGGACATCTGGAATATCTTGCCCTATCATAAATGGATTGTTATTAGAAACGTTGCTATAGGTATAGTTTTGACTAAGATGTGAAAGTCTCTTGAAATGTAACCCAGCTTCCTTCACGTGTATAAAAGACACTCCATCCATCTCCCGCCTACGTTTGGTGGCCTACAGCAATCTAAACAGCTGTAATTTCCTGTTCTAGGTACCTCCAGGCCTGAACAGGCAGGGACCCAGCACATCTGTGCTGCCTCCTGTTCTCTGAAAGCAGGGTTAGGCAATGTGCAATCCCCACTGCCCCGCTAAAAAAAAAAAAAGGTTTTAAAAAATGTTTACCAGAAAGAAGACATCCACAGCCGATATGGAGAGCACCCAATTTAGCTTTGCCTTCTAATGGTGGAGATCACCTGGGGAATAGCTTCAGGTGTAGATCTCATTGTACAGTTGATTGAGATGGGAGAAGGCAGTCCAGCAGATACTGGAGTCCTAAGCTTTGCTGGCTTTTAAAACATAGCTATTCTCAATCAGAGGAATGCCAAAGTGTATAGTATATACCAGTGTGGATAGTTCATAGAATCGTAGAATAGCAGAGTTGGAAGGGGCCTACAAGGCCATCGAGTCCAACCCCCTGCTCAATGCAGGAATCCACCCTAAAGCATCCCTGACAGATGGTTGTCCAGCTGCCTCTAGTCTGGGAGAGCCCACAACCTCCCTAGGTAACTGATTCCACCGTCGCACTGCTCTAACAGTCAGGAAGTTTTTCCTGATGTCCAGCTGGAATCTGGCTTCCTTTAACTTGAGCCCGTTATTCCGTGTCCATATGGCCCATGGATAGTACTTCATGCATATGATGAAGTGGACTAAAAGTGGGCTAGATGGAACAACTATTAGGTGGATTCACAGTTGGCTACAGAATCGAGCTCAAAGCGTGCTTATCAACGGAACCTTCTCAAACTGGGGAGAAGCAACGACTGGGGTATTGCAAGGCTAAGTCCTGGGCCCAGTGCTCTTCAATATTTTTATTAATGATTTGGACGAGGAGGTGCAGGGAACGCTTATGAAATTTGCAAATGACACAAAATTGGGTGGGATAGCTAATACCCTGGAAGACAGAAACAAACTTATTGTTTGTATTTCATATTATATTATATTTTATATTATTGTATTTTATATTATGGTTTTATACTCTTGTTTTATACTTTGAATGTTTTTAATTTTTGTGAACCGCCCAGAGAGCTCCGGCTATTGGGCGGTATAGAAATGTAATAAATAAATAAATAAATAAATTTCAAAGTGACCTTGATAGGCTGGAATCCTGGGCTGAAAACAACAGAATGAAATTAATAGGGATAAATGCCAAGTTCTACATCTAGGAAATAGAAACCAAATGCACAGTTATAAGATGGGGGATACTTGGCTCAGCAATACTACAAACGAGAAGGATCTTGGAATTGTTGTAGATCACAAGCTGAATATGAGCCAACAGTGCGATATGGCTGCACGAAAGGCAAATGCTATTTTGGGTTGCATTAATAGAAGTATAGCTTCCAAATCATGGGAGGTACTGGTTCCTCTCTATTCGGCCCTGGTTAGGCCTCATCTAGAGGATTGCGTCCAGTTCTGGGCTCCACAATTCAAGAAGGACGCAGACAAGCTGGAGCGAGTTCAGAGGAGGGCAACCAGGATGATCAGGGGTCTGGAAACAAAGCGCTATGAAGAGAGACTGAAAGAACTGGACATGTTTAGCCCAGAGAAGAGAAGATTGAGGGGAGATATGATAACACTCTTCAAAGACTTAAAAGGTTGTCACACAGAGGAGTGCCAGGATCTCTTCTCGATCCTCCCAGAGTACAGGACACGAAATAATGGGCTCAAGTTACCAAAAAAAAAAAAAAAAATTAAGTTACAGGAAGCCAGATTCCAGCTGGACATCAGGGAAAACTTCCTGACTGTTAGAGCAGTATGACAATGGCACCAATGACCTAGGGAGGTTCTTCTTCGTGGTGTCTATGCATCACACATATGGGCTTTGCGCCTGCGCAGAGACAGAACCGGAACCTACTATAGCTGAGTGGAACGTTTTTGGCGGGAACCCCTCCCCCACGCTACCGCGCATGTCCATGGGGTTCCCGCCCTTACCTCAGTTCTTCGTCGTCCGCCATTGTGCTTAGACCATAGAACCAAAACCTCTTAGCGTTTTTCTCTACAAATCCTTCTTTCGCTCCAAATCTTCGTCTTTCCCTCATTCTTCACTCTTTTTCTTCTATTCTGTCTAAAAAAAAAAATTATTGTTATAGTAGTTAGATTCTCCTCAGCGACTTCGGTCGTGGCGCCTAACCGGATGGCAGTAAAGGCCCCATTTCGCAAGTGTGTGAAGTGTGGAGCTAAGCTTCCACCAACTGATGGACACTCTCTGTGCGTTCTGTGCCTGGGTGAAGGCCATAAAGTCGAAGCGTGCCATCATTGTATGGCCTCCACCAAACAAACTAGGAAGAATAGAGCCGACCGTCTTCGCTCTATTCTCTGGGAAAAAGCCCTCAGGGCCACAGACACGGCCTCCGACACCACAAGGATGGATAAAACGGCAACCAGTAAGTCCGTTAATGACCGTTGCACTGAGGTGCACGAGCAATCCAGAGCAGCTAATAGGGCTCAGATACCCCTAACGCCTGGACGGTCACTGGCGAGTTCCGCGGCAAAGAAAATCTCTAAAAAGGCCCGGACTCCCAAATCTTCTTCTGAAATGGAGAAGAAGAAGAAGAAGAAGAAGAGAGACGCGGAGAAACCCTCTTTAGGGTATTCCGGAACGTCTGAACTACCTAGGAGTCAGTCTACTCCTCCCACCGTACCGACCGCTTCAGTACCGAGGTCTCCCTCGATATCGAGATCTCAGTCGCTACCGACGGCTACGTTACCGATGCACCCTCCCAGTCTATCGGAGGGCGAGCTCCGTGATTCGGCTTCAGCAGCCTCTTTTCGAGAGCCTGCCAGGCCTCAAGAGCTCCGGGGGTTAATCCCTTTACCACCCTCGCCAAGGCGCACACCAAGGCGTGAATGGGACAGAGTATCTCAATACTCTGATCCCCAATCAAGATATGGATACTATGAGTGGGACCGGTGCCGACCACAACAATACTTCCAGGAAGACCAAGGTCAATACCCGCACAAAGAGTACTATGCGCACCCTCCACCAACATCGAGGGTATGCCATTTACTGTTGCCTCCGCCTTCCGTCCACCAAATGTATACGTTGTCAACCCCTCGACACCGTACACCGTCTGCAGTACCAGCTACAATGGTGCCGGTGCAGGAAGAACACCACGACTTGCAAGTGGTTACCTTATCCTCACCGGAGGATAACTATCCCTCCGACTCCGAGTCTGGACAGTCGGTTACTCCGTCAGCACCATCACCGGACGATGCCGTCCATGACAAAGACCCTTCTTCGCCTTCAGATGATATGGTTAGATTTTCTGACCATATGCTAAGAGTGGCCCAGGCATTAGGACTGGACATCCAGCAGACAGATGAATCGGTTGTTTATCCAATTTATGATGTTTTCCAGTCCACAACCAACCAACGACTGGCCATTCCTATTCCACACACCTTAAAACAAACGGCGCAACTGTCTTGGAAGACACCAGCTGCTACGCAAGCGACATCGAAGAGGCTAGAGACCCTCTATCAGGTTAGAGAAGAGGATGCACAGTTCTTGGCCCAGCACCCAAAGCCAAATTCCCTAGTGGTAGAGTCAGCACAAGGCCAGTCACAGAAAACCCATTCTGCACCTGTGGATAGAGAGGGCAGGAAATTGGACCATCATACGGGCAGGAGGATTTACTCGTCAACTTCCCTTGGTATTAGGGCCTCAGCTTACCAGGCTACCATGGCCCGATACCAGCTTTTCCTCTGGGAGAAAATAGGATCGCTATGTGAACATCTCCCAGAGGACAAGAAAGAGCTGGCGCAGGTTTTTCAAAATGAAGCCTCAGCCATAGCCAAGCAACAATTATCCACAGCACGCCACCAGGTTGACTGCCACTCAAAAAGTATGATGGGGGCCATATCTTTGAGGAGGCATGCCTGGCTTAGGTCGGCTAATCTGACTTATGAGACCAAGTCTAGAATAGAAAATATGCCCTTCGATGGCGAAGGTTTATTTAATACTAAAACCGATGAGACGCTAGATTCTATTTATAAAGCACGAACAACTGCTAAAAAGATGGGATTTACTGCTCCTCCAGTGCAATACAAACCAAGAAGATGGACGAGGCCACCTATGCAACCGCAACAGCAACAGCGGCCTCAGTACCAACCTCGACAGCAGCAACATCAGCTCCAGAGGAAGAGACCTTATCAAAACCGCTTCTCGCAGGACAAACGTCAACCCGGCTTCAGCAAGAAGCAACGGGTTTGACTTCTTTATCCCAGATCCACCTCCCTTTGTGAACCGCCTAGCACCATATTACCATCAATGGGAGACAATAACATCGGACTCCTGGGTGCTTACTATCATCAACTCGGGGTATGCCATCGAGCTCGATGTCCTCCCTCCTTCTTTGGGAGTGAAAGTAACGGCGCCATCCCCTCCTCTGCTTCTTGAGGTACAGACCCTCCTAGCGAAGGGAGCCATCTCTCCCATACCCGCAGAGGAACTCAACCAGGGGTTTTTCTCGCGCTACTTCACGGTCCCGAAGAAAGATGGGGGTCTTCGACCCATCATGGACTTAAGGCAATTAAACAAATTCATCACCCCGAGGAAGTTTCGTCTGACAACGGTTACTTCCATTCTGCAGCTCCTACGCAGAGGAGTTTGGTTCGCTGTGATGGATCTGAAGGATGCGTACTTCCATATCTCCATCAGGAAGTCGCATCAAGCTTACCTATGGTTTTCAATCGGTGTGTCCCAGTTCCAATTCACCGTTCTTCCTTTCGGCTTGGCCACGGCACCGAGGGTCTTCACGAAGGTGATGGCGGTGGTGTGCGCCCATCTAAGACAGAAGGGGATTTACATATATCCGTACCTAGACGATTGGCTTCTGGTAGCGGACAACAGCGACACGCTTCAGAAGGACATTTCAACCACCCTCAACCTGTTGGACTCGTTGGGTCTATGGGTCAACGAGGAGAAATCCATCTTGACCCCACATCAGAGACTAGACTTTATAGGGGTAACCCTATCGTCTCGAGACGGCAGGGCATACTTGCCCTCGACCAGAGCAACCACTCTTCAGGATTTAGCCATCACTACCGAAAGCCATCGAAAGGTTTCGGCATGGACGATCCAGAGGCTATTAGGTTTGATGGCAGCTACCACCGCAGTCATCAGGTTTGCAAGACTCAGAATGAGGATCTTGCAGGCCTGGTTTCTAAGAACATTCGACCTTCGACACGATGCCCGACGAACTTACTTGTCGATCCCGAAGCAAGTAAGAGCATCCCTGAAATGGTGGGTTTCGATGGCGACGCTCCTAGAAGGAGTTCCGTTCCAGCAAGAAGCTCCTTCGGTAACGATCACGATGGATGCATCGTTGATCGGATGGGGAGCACACTGCAACTCCCTCACTGCTCAGGGCCGTTGGCCTCCTTCTCAAAGGGAATATCACATCAACCACCTAGAACTTTTAGCAGTGGAGAATGCAATAAAGACCTTCGGACAGATCATCGAAAGCCGAAACGTCCTGATCACGACGGACAACACCACCGTAGTGGCTTACATCAACAGACAGGGTGGAACAAGGTCACACACCCTGAATCGATCGGCACTCAGAATTTGGAACTGGTGCATAAAGAGGAATACTTACCTGACGGCGATCCATGTAGCGGGGAAGGAGAACACCATTGCGGACTCCCTAAGCAGGTCCTTCCACGTCGACCACGAATGGGAGCTCGATGCCGAAGTCAGGGACGATCTCTTTCGGTGCTGGGGCCGCCCTGCTGTCGATGTCTTCGCTACCGAAGAAAACGCAGCTTGTTCCAGTTTCTGCAGCAGAGCAGGAAGAGGAAAGCACTCTCTAGGAGATGCTTTCACCAGGTCTTGGAAAGGAAACCTTCTTTACATTTTTCCACCGTTTCCATTGTTGACGAAGGTACTGGCCAAGATCCAGACGGACAGGTCGGATTACATCCTCATCACACCTTGGTGGCCTCGTCAGACGTGGTTCTCCCATGCCCTTCGACTGTCGAACGGGGATTACATCAGACTCCCGTCAATACCGACGCTACTGTCTCGACACCAGGGCAGGGTTCGACATGCAGATCTGTCGACCCTCAAGATGACAGCGTGGAGGATAACAACCACTCTTCCTCCCGAATCAACAATTTGACTATAGACGAGATATTGTTCGCCTCCCTAAAACCTTCAACAAGAAAGTCTTACATGACGAAGTGGCAAAGATTCCAGAAGTTTGCCTTAGACAGTAATCATCCATCGGAATCTTGCCCTTTATCATTGATTCTTCAATACTTATTGACTCTTTATCAGCAAGGACTCAAACTCACCTCAATTAGAGTTCACTTAGCTGCTATTACTGCTTATCATTGTGGCATGGATGGTTTTTCACCTTTCACACATCCAACAGTCAGAAAGTTTCTAAAGGGACTTAAGAATATGATACCGACAGTGAAGGATATCGTTCCACCATGGAGACTGTCAGTTGTGTTACAAGCACTGACAAGGAAGCCCTTCGAGCCCATGGCCTCATCTGACCTTAGGCTTCTGACATTCAAGACTGTCTTTTTAGTAGCCATCACTTCTGCTAGACGTGCAAGTGAGCTTAGAGCTCTCAGGATAGATGCTCCTTACACTATTTTTCACAAGGATAAGGTTGTGTTACGCACAGACCCTGCCTTCTTGCCTACGGTAGTGTCAACCTTTCATCTGTCCCAACACATCACTCTACCAGCTTTCTTTCCGAATCCTACATCACCTGTTGAGTCTGCTTTACATACACTTGATGTAAGGAGAGCTCTTGCCTTTTACAAGGCTAGAACAGAGAACTTTAGGAAAACAAAGCAATTGTTTATTTGTGATGGAGAGCCTTCTAAGGGACTCCCTGTGTCTTGCCAGCGACTGTCACGCTGGATTGTAGAGACAATTGAACTTGCCTACTCTATCTCTAAGCTAGAACTTTTAAAGCCGGTGACAGCTCATTCTACTAGAGCCGTCGCTACGTCTGTTGCTTTTAGCAGAGGTGTTCCTTTGACAGAAGTCTGTAGAGCTGCAACGTGGTCCACTCCGTCCAGGGTTGGGCTCGATGGCCTTATAGGCCCCTTCGCACTCTTCTATTTTATGAAAACCTATGATGTAGTAAGACTGCTGAGCTAGGATTCATCAGCAGGTTTAATTCTGAATTCTGTCATCTGAGCCTTGATTGTCACACTCAGTACTTTCTGTGTTGAATTTCCTTCTGACCTTGCTGTTTACCATTCTTTCACCACCACCACCGTAAGTACTGTCTAAAAAACCTGGAACTCTCCATAATACGCATAAAGTGGACTATAGTCCATTAAAGTTTATGCCAGAATAAATTTGCTAGTCTTAAAGGTGCTGCACAACTGCCGTAGCTTTTGCTGCAATAGAATAACACGTCTACCCTCTGGAAATCATAATAAACGTGTTAGTCTATAAACTACTACAATACATTTTGTGGCAGCAGAATAACCTAGCTACCCCTTTGGAAGTTTCAAATTAGAGGTGGAAGTTTCGGATCTCTCCTTGCAACTCTTGGGAAAGGGGAGGGGGGAGTGTGTGAGCCTGAGGCCCCCTGTTTGTTCCTGATGCTCCAGACCTTGCTCGGAATAATCACGTGAATTTGACATCTGTCTTTTCCCCACCATGATTTTTCTGCTTCAGAGATATCAGGTGTTGTAGCAATAATTTGTTCTAATTGTGGAGGATATTTCTTACTAGAATGTGCTGTTCAACCCTGTGTGTGTGGTGTTTATTAAGGACTTGGCTGTATAACTCAAGAGGAAAAATGTGTGCTGCTTAAATGCGTTCTTTTTAACACCAATAAAAGGCTTTGCGGTAGAGGTTTCAGTGGCTTGTTTTAAATAGTTTATTGCTTGCTACCCACCATCCTTCTTGGAGTGCTCTCAAAAAGCTGCAGGCAACAAAGGTGAGGGCTTTGGTGTTTGCTTAATTTGCAATGTTAATGACCTGATTTATGCCATGTAAAGGGCACAGACACTGCCTTATCATTAGTATTACAGGAATTTATGACTGAACGTGCGGGCAAAGAACCCCAAGGATGGGGGCAGGTGATGGTAATATACCGGTATAATTCCACTGCAGTCCTATGCATGTTTACTCCCTAGTAAACTCCCGAGTATGGGACTTTAAGGTTGCAGTCCGTCATCATTTAGGGTGCTCATATTTCAGAAACGTTGAGACAATTCCTGTGTTTCTTCCTGCTTTATTTGCTATAGCAAATTAGAGCTATTACATAAAATGTCGTAATAAAAATATCCTCCTCCATATGTTTCAAACTGTGGGCTATAATGGGGGGAAAGTTTGGACGGGATGTGATATTCTGTGTTCACTTTCTGCTATTTTTACATTTTACTCAGGTTGTAGTTAAAAATAGAGAGTCATTCTACTACCCATTTTATTTTATTTATTAAATTTATATACCACCCCATAGCCAAAGCTCTCTGGGCGGTTTACAAAAGTTAAAAACAGTGAACATTAAAAAGCATGCAAAATTTTAAACCATCAAAAATATAAAAACAACAGTATCTATCAATGACCAAACTTCCACTTAAGTTACGCAGCTGTAGCCACTATTTTGCACTTGCCTTTAGTTGCAGGGTTAGCAGCCTAATAGGTGTAACAGTGATAACAGTGATAATATCCAAATGGAAACTGTTCTGGGAGTGTATAAACTTAAAATGTTTGCTGTACTTAAAACTTGAAAGAGGGAAGAATTACTGCCTAGAGCAGAACCTTTAGCAGTACAGTTCCCAAGTTGCTGGCGGGCTTGGATGTCTAGGGCCTGTGTCTCAGTTCTTAAACATCGTTTTCCAATTATAAATGTCAAGAGCTGTTAATAATGAATTCCACCTAGCTCTATCCCAAGTGACTTATTGGGGGACTCATGTGGTCATGCTGCTGGATTTTGAAGAACTGCTGTAATTCAAAAGCCACAGTAGGCTGTTACACTTCTTATGCCAAACTAAAATCACAAAGTACTGAGCAAGCTTGCAGCGCTTTTCAGAACTCAGCAGAGATCCTAGAAGCAGAGGAAGATGGCCGTCCTGGGCAAGGTGCTTGAGCAGGTGGTTGCAGGACAACAGCAGGATTATCTAGATCCATTTGGGTCTGGTGTTGGAATGGAAACTGCCTTAGTTGCCTTGTGGGATGACCTCTGCTGGGAGAAGGACAGGGGAAGTGAGACCCCGTCGATTTTCTTTTCCTCATAGTCCACCAGTGCGAAGGATCGCTTTTCCTTTCCTTTGATCATGCGAAGCTGTGCATCTCCAAGTTCATAAACTACAGGTCTGCTGGTTCCCTTACTCAAGAGTAAATCCCATTGATTTTAACTGCATTTACATCCGACTCGTACTAAAATCTG
This sequence comes from Elgaria multicarinata webbii, assembly GCF_023053635.1. Taxonomy (NCBI): domain Eukaryota; kingdom Metazoa; phylum Chordata; class Lepidosauria; order Squamata; family Anguidae; genus Elgaria; species Elgaria multicarinata. The sequence continues at coordinate 118,549,553 of NC_086176.1, read as the reverse complement.
CCATATCCCACCATAATGTATGTCCCGCACTGGTGGGATGCAGAGGAGGGCTCCTCTAAGAAATCGCAAATCTCGGGCAGGTGTATATATAGGGAGAGATGCTCTCTAAAATATCGAGGTCCCGAGCCATTTAGGGCGTTAAATGTCATCGCCAATACCTTGAACTGCAACCAGAAGTGTATAGGCAGCCAGAGCAATTCCTTTATGACTGGTATAATATGGTCTTTACGTGATGTTCTGTACAGCAGTCTAGCTGCCGCATTTTGCACTAGCTGCAACTTCTGAATCATCATTATTATTATTATTATTATTTATTTATATAGCACCATCGATGTACATGGTGCTGTACAGACAACACAGTAAATAGCAAGACCCTGCCGCATAGGCTTACAATCTAATAAAGTTGTAGTAAACAATAAGAAGGGAAGGAGAATGCAAACAGGCACAGGGAAGTGTAAACAGGCACCGGGAAGGGTGAAGCTAACAGTATAGAGTCAGAACAAACTCAAAGTTTAAAAGCTATAGGGAAAAGAAAAGTTTTTAGCTGTGTTTTAAAAGCTGTGATTGAGTTGGTAGTTCTCAGGTGTTCTGGAAGAGCATTCCAGGCATGAGGGGCAGCAGAGGAAAATGGACGAAGCCGAGCAAGGGAAGTAGAGACCCTTGGGCAGGCAAGAAGCATGGCATCAGAGGAGCGAAGAGCACGAGCGGGGCAATAGTGTGAGATGAGAGAGGAGAGATAGGCAGGAGCTAGACCGTGAAAAGCTTTGAAGGTCAACAGGAGAAGTTTATATTGGATTCTGGAATGAATTGGGAGCCAATGAAGAGATTTCAGAAGCGGAGTGACATGGTCAGAGCGGCGGGCCAGGAAGATGATCTTAGCGGCAGAGTGGTGGACAGAGACCAGCGGACTGATGTGAGATGAGGGGAGGCCAGAGAGGAGGAGGTTGCAGTAGTCCAACCGAGAGATAACCAGTGCGTGAATGAGAGTCTTGGCAGAAGAGACAGACAAAAATGGTCGAATCCTGGCAATATTATACAGGAAGAAACGACAAGATTTAGCTACTGCCTCGATATGAGGAATAAAGGAGAGCGAGGAATCAAATATAAAGCCAAGGCTACGAGTTTCCTTGACCGGAGTAAGGGTGACATCGTTGACAGTAAGAGAGAATGAGAGGTGAGGAGAAGGTTTAGGAGGAAAAACAAGCAGTTCAGTTTTTGCCATATTGAGTTTCAAACGGCGATGAAGCAGCCAGGCTGAGATATCTGAAAGACATGCTGAGATACGATCGTGGACATCAGGAGAAAGTTCCGGAGATGAGAGGTATAGTTGTGTGTCATCGGCATACAGGTGATATTGGAGGCCATGAGATTGAATAAGTTTACCCAAGGGCAGCATGTATAGAGAAAACAGCAGCGGGCCAAGCACCGAGCCTTGCGGAACCCCTACTGAAAGGGGAAAGGAGGAGGACGAGCTGCCGTTAGCCGACACGCTGAAAGAGCGACCCTCTAGATAGGAGGCGAACCAGTTATAGACAGAGCCACAGAGTCCAAGGTCATGGAGGGAATCTAAGAGAAGATCGTGATCAACCGTGTCAAAGGCTGCAGTTAGATCAAGGAGAATAAGGACGGAATAATGGCCCTTAGACTTGGCAGTGAGAAGATCATTGGTGATCTTGGTAAGGGCTGTTTCAGTGGAATGCAAAGGACGGAATCCAGATTGAAAGGGATCCAGAGCAGAGTTACTAGAGAGAAAGTCAAGACAGCGAGAGTAGACCACACGTTCCACGTAGAGTGCATTGCAGTAGTCTAATTGGGAAGTTACCAGCGCATGCACTACTGTGGCTAACTTGTCCCTGTCTAGGAATGGCCATAGCTGGTGGATCAGCCAAAGCTGGCCCCAAGTACTCCCAGCCATGGAGTCCACCTGGGCCTCCAGTGACAAGGACGGGTCTAGGAGTACGATAGACAGCTTCCCCAATTCCCAGACTCAGGTGCTTCCGTCGATCACAATTCAGCTTCAGTTTATGGCCCTCATTCAGCCTATTACAGCTTCCAGGCACTGGTTGAGCACCTTTACCGCCCCAGCTGACTCCAACAACAGCTCTGCTGAATTAAATTTGTTACTATATTTTAAATCTCTGTGATGTTGCTATGTTTTATTCTGGTTGTACACTTAATTTTAAGCTTTTATTTTATTATACTATACTTGTGGTTCGAATTTTTGTGAACTGCTCAGAGAGCTTCAGCTATTGGGCAGTATTGAAACATAATCTAGAAATAAAGAAATACCACCTGAAGATGGAACTGAGCTATGAGGGGTTACAATATCCAGTTTCACTTCTCCTGAACTTTACCTATTGCAACATCTAAAATCATTCTCCAGATTTGCAAATACAAAGACTTCCACATTTCTCTAACTTCTCTCTATCTCAGAAGGGACGGTGTGTTCCGATCAGTGCTGGAGATAGATCCCAGTGGCTGTGAGCTTGTGTGGGGGAAACAGACAATATTGCTGCTTTGTCTCAGTTCTCCTAGTGCAGTCAAAATTCTGTTTTGCACCTAGCACAATCTAATGTAACTAAATCTGCATAACACCTCCTACACACCATCAAGAGTTTTAAATTGCAGACTTTGAGCTTTCTATTTCTTAATACCCAGAGCTCTGGAGAATTTGAAAGCTTGCTCACTACTTAATGACATTTTACTCAATACTAATAAATTGATTAGCCTATTATGACCCTGATTTTTTATTTTTATTTTTGGGTAGCGGTCTAACATGGCTACATAGAACTACACACTAATTCATCATCTTGCATTTGCTATCTCTGCATAAGGGCATAACTTGACTGGTGGGAGTGCCATTATTGTAGTCCCCTTGGGAAGGGGCTGTTTGGGTCAAAAGACAACTCATCTTCTAGAAGGCTGCAGAAGTGTAAAGCTTACTACTTGAGATCTACTGGGCCAGTTTTGCTCATTTTTGTTTTAAACTGAAGCTTGAGCAGTGCTGGCGTGCAGAAACTTTTGAAAGTTCAAAAAAGTTCAAAGCTCAAGCTTGAAGGCACACACACATGCACCATTGTCAAAGTCCCAGTCCAATTCAGCTCTCCCCTTCCTGGCAGGTGCTGCGTGTTTTTTGTCCCCCCCCCCCCCCAGCTGCTGGAATCCTAATTGCAGACCTCCCATGTCATAACCTGAGTTACCATGGTATTTCTGTCCTATTTTCCTTAAGCCAATCTTTGTTTCCTAAGACTGCTTCCCCAGGCTTTTCCTAAAATCTATCCAACCAATGAACCCATCTTTGTGGGGCTGTCCTTAGAGCTACTCTGGAAGCTGGAGCTAGTCAAGAATGCTGCAGCTTGGCTGTTGTCAGGAGCTGTCTCTTTCCATCATGTGATTCCTTTGTTGAGGGAACTGCACTGGCTGCCTATTAACTACCAGGCCAGGTTTAAGGTTCTTGTACTAGTGTATAAAGCCCTAAACAATGTGGTATCAGGATACCTGAGAGAGCACCTGCCCGGTCACTGAGGTCATGCTCCTGGTGGTTCCACATAGACCTATTGTCTGATTGGAGTCCACCAGGGGAAGAGCCTTCAGTGTGGTGGCCCCCCTCCTATGGAATTCCCTGCCTCTGGACGTCAGGCAGGCGCCAACTTTGTATTCCTGAAAAGGTTGTTCCAGGAAGCCTTCCCTTAACGACCAGCCGTGGTTTATTTTGCACTGCTTTTATCCCATTCCATTTTGTCCACCGTTCCGAAATTTTGAATGGGGAGCAGTATATAAATATTGTAAATAAATACATAAAAATAAATCTTGGTAAAACACCTCTGGGATAAAACGCAGACTTGTAAAATGTATTTCCCTTCTCTGTGGAACTCTCTGCCCCTGGAGGTCAGGCAGGCACCAACACCAGGCTGTTTCTGGCTCCTCCTGAAAACAACTCTGTTTCGAGAAGCCTTCCTCAACTGACCGGCCACTGTTTTCTGGTTCCTTTGTTTTTAATTAGAAAATTTTTAATTTGCTTTTTTAATCTTTCTTTTTTGTTTATACCAGTATTCACTGCTCTGGAATCTGTGTTAGATAATTGAGTAGTATATACATATTGTAAATAAATAAGGGAAAAGTGAAGTTAGGAATCCTCCCATCTGGTATTAGAGGTGGGAGGATTCCTATGATTGCTCTAATTTGTGATACCCATGAATCTCTACTCCCCTGGTGGTAGAGTGGCACTAGCTACTACGAATTAGGCACCAGTACAGACCTCATTTGCATGTAATGACAACCCTGAGTATGGGTTGTTGAATCCTGGATTCTTGTTATATGTGAACCCAGAACTATGGGTTAACTTTGGGGAAGTTCACCATCAACAATGAGGATGGGGTTGTTTCACCATCAACAACCCATGATTTCCTGTTGGGTTATGAACTATGGGTTGGTTTTAACTATAGGTTGCTGTTGTTGTGTAACTCAGAACCATGGGTTGTTTTGCCAGGCTACAGAGATGATGGATAAGAGTGGTTTAAAAAACACACCCAAAACCAGCCATTCTACATGCCAGCACTAGAGTGCTGCAAAGGCATTTGGAGTACAGGGAGGGAGTGGGCGAAGGAGGAAGGAATTAACCCAGGAATTCAAAAAACAACCTGTGCTTTGCACAGTCGTCTGACAGACAAATCCTGGATAAACTCTTGAGTAAAGCAACATCCCATACTGTGGATTGCCAATATGTGTGAACAAGGTCTCAGTCTTCAGTATTAGATCAAGCCTTGGGTGAGAGTTGTATGAGAAGTATGTTAGCTCAATACTATCAGCCCCTGGATTGCAAGCTTTGTACTCATCCATAGTACTTGTGCCATTCAGCTCTCCTGATGGCGTACTGGGGTCCAGGCCAAAGGAAGGCTTAGCTTGCACAAGGTTGAACTCTTGCCTAACTGCTACTTTAGTGTAGTTGGAAGTGTTTTTATGTTTTGTTTTTAAAACTGTATTTTAATGTTGTGAACTGCTGAGAGATTCTATTATATTCAGCGATATATAAATGTTAAAAATAAATAAATCAACAGAAGAGTGGTTGCTTTCCTCTCCCAGACCCTGAAACGACAGTCATGCTCAACCTGGCGCATGCACATGTGCTTTATACAGTGCAGCGCCAACACATTCAATGCCCCGCAAACGATTTCTGCTGCTCTCCCAAGTAAGTGCACATAGAGCTGCAGTCTCAAAGGCCGCGGGGCAGCAGCAGGGGGTGACCTGCAAGTTGGTCAGCTGTGCTTTTGAGGTTGCAGTCTTAGGGCATGTCTACACTAGACCTTATCCCGGGGATCGTCCCAGGATCACCCTGTGCATCCACATGACGCACAGGGGATCCCGGGGGCAGGAGGGATGGTCCTTCCATTTCCCCGGGATAAATGGGATGTCTTTTAGCCCAATTCTTCCCATGGTCTCTGGATCATCTTGAGACCGCGGGAGGTGTGGACACCGTCCCGCTTCCTCATGAGTAAACGCGAGGAGGTGGGAACCAGGCATGGGGCACTGGGGGGGAAAATGACGGGCGCGACATCCCTCCTTCCTCCTGGGATGTTGTGCATGCATTTGGACAAAGGGGAGGATCTCGCAATCGGAATACCATGAGATGCTCCCCCCTCCATCCCCTGGTCTAGACATGCCCTTAGGTGCACTTACTTGGGAGCAAGCTCTACTAAACAAAGGGGATTTGAGTAACCATGCCATCATCTTGGGAGGGTGTTCGTTGTTTTTACCCTAAAAAGCAATTTAATTGCAATATTAAAAAAAATTAACTGCAATATAAAATCGCTCTGAAATTTTATTAATATGCCAAATAATGCAGTTTTATATGGCAAGTTATAGACAATACATTTAATGTTTTTGTTAAAGCAGTAGAATAAGTTTATGTTAAATAAGAAAATAAGTACTGCATATAGTTCAATTCTCTCTCCCCCCCCCCCCCAAATTTCTGTTATTTCCAGGGAGAAATGCGGGGCCAGGGGAGGAATGGTGGTTTTCAAAGGCTCCAAAATTTTCCAGAAATGTAATTGCTACCCTTACGTAAAATGGCATAATCTAGTATTCTTCCACATTGAAGAAGTTTACAAATTCAAGGATTGTTGTCAATCTATAAATCATCCATTTGCTCACGAGGTAGTCCATTCAGTTTCTAATATTTGGGGTGGAAGTGAATGCATGTGTGCATTAGCCTGCTCTTATTTTGTGCCTCAGATTAATTTCCAGAAGAGTAGCAATGTTGGTTGGTAGCAAGAAAAGACAAAGTGCAGAAGCTCCTTAGCGAATGACAGGTCTACTGTGACAGCAGCTTTCAAGGGCAGTGGACACTTCAGAGCGTTTTTTAGACAATTAAGCTTTTCCACAATTTTGAAGTTCACACTGAATGGTTTTTAAATATTTAATTAGCATTGGGATTGTATGAATTGGCAGCACGTTTTAGGGATTTTGTGGAATAGTACAGCCTACGATTTGCTACCTCCAGGATTTTGTTCAGTTGGCCTGGGGAATGAACCCGCCGTCTTCTTCCTTAAAGAGAATTTTAGAGCTGAAATAAAGCACCTGAGCAAGCCTTAAACATACGCATAGAAATTAAAAATTCTGCCTTGGCCATTCATAAGATTCAGTGCTCTCCCATTCATTTCAGTAAGTTTTGTACTGGAGAGGTTCCTGATGGAGTGTGGCCAGTATTGGTTATCCATAATAGGTTGCTCACTAAGTCATCACCTTCCTGGCATAACAGTAATGTCAATCTATTGGAGTGAACTCTGCATGAAGTGTTGATGTTGTCTTCTAAACTAAAGTGAATCAACCGGAGTATTTTGTACAAGCTATTTACCAGCGTAATGGGTTTGGGACTTGGCCAGCATGGGCTATATTTGACCTGGTGACCTAGAGAAGCAAAACCTCCAGTCTTCTGTTTGAAGTTGCCTGGGTGTTCCGTCATAGAAGTCTAAAGGCCCAAACATTTAAGAGACAGCAACCTTAACTCAATGTATAGTTAAAGATTTGTAGACTCCAACCTCTGGAATATAAATCAAGCATGCCTTTACTGCCCCACCAAATACTGAGGCCAATGAACTGTCCCAGCTCTGATTTAGAGGGTGGGGAAATGTTAAATGACGTGACAAATGTCCTTGTTCGAACATGCCTGATGGTTTTATTTTTCTTTCGACAGGATCCAACGGCAGCCTCTATCTCCGACAGAGACTGTGACACAAGAGAGGGAGAGTCTGTAGCTATGAATTACAAACCATCCCCGCTACAAGTGAAACTAGGTAGGTTTTATACAGAAGGACTGGAGGGGCTCTGTGGTTTGGCCTTATGGTAAAGAGTTCATATGGCCGGGGGGGTGGGGGACTGAAAAAAATTCAGATTCTTTTTTGCTTTGTTTTCCAAGGACTGTTTTTTATTTCCCCCCCCCCCAAAAAAAAAATTGGAAAAACTGAACAGCTTTGGATTATGAAATACTTTCTTTTAGAATTTAAGGCAAATTATGTATATATTGTTCCTCAGCTTTTACTCCCCCAAAAATTACTTCGAAAAACTGTAAGAAGAAAACTTCTATAGAAAGTCTATAGATGTAAAAATGTCTGGAAATAATGAAGCCACGGGGGAAAAGATTTTTTTATCCTCTCTGTAAGATTCCCAGCATAATTATTTCTTTCATTCCTTATTAAAATTATTGATCTAAAGTGTATTTTACTGATAGACATTTATGCTCAGTTATCCAACATGCGAGTAGAGTCACCATTGTGCATTCTTGACAGTTTGGGTTTTGTTTTATAGAGTCTGATCTTATAGTTCTAATCTTTTCAGAGAATAATTCTAAATGAACTAATTGAGTTTACTTTTAGAAGTTTTAAAATATAATGATAACTTTATGTGCAAACTAATTTATACATAAAATGTTTGTTGCTAAAGCAGCCCTCCTCAACCCGGTGCCCTCTGAATGTTTTGGACTACAGTGTCCAGCATTCCTGAGCTTGACCATGCTGCCTGAGGCTGACGGGAGCCAAAATCCAAAATATCTGGAGGGTAGCAGGTTGGAGCAGTCTATCTTAAAGTAACAAAGTGACTTTATTTTTATTTATTAAACATCTGTATCCCACCCTATATCACTAAGATGGTAAAAGAAATAAGTATTGCTTATTTTTCCATTTTTACAAAATTACTGTATGTGTCCCCAAAATCGCACACACACACCCAGAAGAAAAAAACTGGTTTTTCCTCTCAAAGTTTCTGGAAGTTTTCCATCTCTAGGTAAAGCCTTCTTAGCTCTCTAATGGAAATCAGAGGGACTTTACAAACTGCTTCACTTTGGCTATTGTACCCCAGATAACTAAAATAGCCAAAAAGAGGCAAGTTGAGTGACTGTTTACCAGGGACCCCCTGGAGGCCAGTCAAGAAATTGTGGTGTAACAAAGCATATTGCAGGATAATAATAATAATAATATTCTTACCCGCCTCTCCCTTTCGATCGTGGTGGGGAACAACATTAAATACAACAATACAATATAAATCAAATGCATAAAACTGATTAAAAGAGCATATAAACCCGATACAATATTAAATAACAATCAGAACATCTTAAAATCCTTAGATTTAAAATTCATCTGGGTAGGCTTGCAAGAACAGACCAGTCTTAAACTCGGAAAGAGTGTTAAGTTGACAAATCTCCTCTGGCAGGCCATTCCACAGTCTGGGGGCAACAGAAGAGAAGGTCCTCTGGGTAACAGTTGTCAGCCTAGTTTGGGCTGACTGGAGTAAGTTCTCCCCAGAACACCTGAGTTTGCGGGGCGAATTGTACAGGAGAAGGCAATCCCGCAGGTAGCCCGGACCCAAAACATGTAGGGCTTTAAAGGTAATAACCAACACTTTATACTTCACCTGAAAACTTAATAGGCAGCCAGTGGAGTGATCTTAATATTGGTGTAATATTGGTGTAATATGGTCACCCCTAGGTTGCCATATTTTGAACTAGTTGACCTTTCTGAACTAGGTACAACGGTATCCCTATATACAGTGCATTGCAGAAGTCTAGCCTCGAGGCTACCAGCGCGTGCACTACCGACTTTAGGACTTCCAACTCTAGGAAAAGGCCCAGCTGGCGTAACAGCCAAAGTTGATAGTAGGCACTCATGGCCGTCGCATCTATCTGGGCTGTCATTTGGAGCAACGGATCCAAGAGCACCCCCAAGCTGTGAACGCAGTCTTTCAGGGGAAGTGTAACTACATCCAGAATTGGTTGACACACCTCCAAACCCAGGTTAGGGGCCTTGACAGTAAGCACCTCCATATTGTCTGGATTCAGCTTCAGTTTGTTTTTCCTCATCCAGCCCATTACCGCCTCCAAGCATTCATTCAGAGGAGACACACTATCCTTAGCTGACGCTGTTGTCAAAGGCATAGAGAAATATATTTGGGTGTCATCAGCATACTGATAGCACCCCACCCCATGCCTCCGGATGATCTCTCCCAGCGGTTTCATGTAGATGTTAAACAGCATTGGGGATAGGATGGCACTTTGTGGTATGCCATACAACAGCTCCTTTTTTTGAAGAGCAACTATCCCCCAGCATCACCATCTGCAACCTAGCCGGGAGGTAGGACCGGAACCACTGGAGCGCAGTGCCCCTGATTCCCGGTCCTCTCAGGTGTTCCAGAAGGATACCATGGTCGATGGTATCGAAAGCCTCTGAGCGGTCTAAAAGTACCAGCAGGGACACACTCCCCTGTCAATACTCAGGCGGATATCATCCACTAAGGCGACCATAGCGATCTCAACTCTGTAGCCCGCTCTGAAGCCATTTTGAAATGGGTCTAGAAAATCTGTATCATCCAAGACTGCTTGGAGCTGGAAGGCAACAGCCCTCTCAATCACCTTGCCCAAAAACGGAAGGTTTGATACCTATCTGTAATTATTAAAGTCCAGGTGGTCCAGGGAGGGCTTTTTTAGAAGTGGCTGTACGGCTTTGCATTGACCCGAACATGTTGCCTGGGAAAGTTAACAGTGACTTCTTACCAAATTATTGTAGTTGTCATTGGCAAATTAGGCTTTGCGAAGGCCTAGACAATCTCTTTACTGCAGCCTTTTGTGAATGACTTGTGTGATTCGCAAAACGTCTCCTCTTAAAAACTGTACACCTAGCTGATCTTACTGCATTCCTCTTTGTACGTTGCTTTATGACAGCTCAGCCCTAAAGGCAGCTTATAAATACTTTGAATATTTTAGTATTTAGCATTAGGGCTTCATGATAATTTCCCACCGTTTGCTTTGGTTCTTGTGCTTTTTTCTGTATCCCCCTATATGGCTTGTTTTGGATGACAGGTCGCTTTGAAGGCTAGACAACCTTCTGTTTGGGAAATTGCTTTCGTGCTATGGTGAATTATATCGCCTTTGATGGTAAAGGGCATAAGGGCTCCTCTCAACAGATGCAAGGCATGAAATTAATACTGCCTAGCAGCGGAAACAAGTCAGAGCCAGGAGGAGACAAAAGATATCAAAATATGTCCATACTAACAGCATGTCTGAAAGTCTCCTTTGTGAAGCAGCAGACTTTTGGGGGGGTGAGCAAAATTCCCCAAAGCGCACAAACTGTTATAATGAAGTTTATGCCATCTGTGTGGAACTTCTGGTTTCTAATGAATCCACTGACATATTCCCTTCTACTCAATATTATCTGATGAACAAATCAGATGACATAACAAAGTAAAACACATATATTATATGTCACGCTAAAAGAGTGATAGTTCTTGTCCCAGAAGGAAAGTGGAAGCAGGTAAGAACTTTCACATATACCACAAACTCGCATTGCTTTATAATACTTAGCACTTGTATAATACTTCCATGTGTTCAAAGTGCTCCATGTACATTGCTTCAGTAATTAGTAGGACAACCCTGGAGAGGTAGATAGGTGTTATCCTTAGAGAGCTTCGGCTATTGGGCGGTATAAAAATGTAATAAATAAATGAATAAATACTGTGACTTGTTTAAGGCCGCTCTTAATTCCCTGCTCAGTGTCTTTAATCACTTGCTGTCATGGCTCTTAAGTTTTTCTCCTCCCTCTCTTTGCAGTGTGATTTTCGCTGAACTTTTCGCTTGTCCTCTTACTTTCACTGTAAGGAGATCCTGGTTTTAGTGGGTGGTTAAGAAATGCCACCTGACCCCACCCCCTGGGTTTGAATTGTACAGCACTATGAGTTTTCTTTGTTGTACCTATCTCTTGAGTAAACCAGAGTAACTACAGATTCCCCAGTGTTGAGTAGCTACAAACCTGACATACGTTCATGCTGTAACACTGAAGCAGACTACAAGCTCTAGGCAGAAATATTTTTCCTTGGCTATGGATTTTTATTATTTAGTTAGAATTGTTTTTAGGCCAACTTTAAAGGTAGAACCTTTTCAAGGTGGCGTACAAGGTAAAAACTGTGCAAAATGGATACAAATTAAAAACATACTCAATAAAAAATGTATAAGAACAGAGATTGACACTAAAATGATTTTAAAAAAACAGATAAAACCAGCAGCCCAGACATTGTGGGAAGGTCAGCAAAAACAGGTGATTCTTCAGAGCTTTCCTGACGAACTGCAAAGAAGAGGCCTGATGAACCGTGGCAGGCAAATGAGAAGGGCCAATTTTGATGACATCACAGTGCGGACAAGCTGATACGAAAGAAGGTGGTTCTTCAAGTAGTTTGGGCCCAACTGATTTTAAAGCTTTAGGATTTAAAAACAGCGCTTTACATTGGGCCCGGAAAGGCACTGGCAGCTGGTGCAACTGGTATTAATAGTGCTTGTCTGTTTTACATTTTTCGAGGGCTGTGTCACAGATAGGCAACCTACAGTCTGCATGCTGCCCTTGGCTGCTCTCTGTGCAGCCTTTCGGAGCCCAGGCATACCCTGCCCATTTCCCCCCAATTCCCAGCTGATTATCCATCAGCTGGCGGGCAGAGAACAGGTCTGCAGTGTCAGGGATCACTGCTTCCTCTCTACTCAAAACAGCAGGAAAACTGTGATCACTGGAGGGTGGGAGGGGCTTTAGCCTTGTCCCCTCCCAGTGATCCCAGTGGAGGGGCACGGCATAATGTAGGATAAGGCACCTCTTCTCAGCACCAGCATCACATCAGAAATCATGACCTGGAGAACTGCAACTAAATTTATGGGGAAATGTATGTCAGTTCTTTGCTTGGAAATACGATTACTGAACCCCTGAGTTCTAGAAGGTGTTTTTTATTCCCACACTTCAGCAGCTGCTATTTTCATTTGTTAAAAATGTAAAGCCATAAGGACTAGAAATGTGTACATTTCTAAATGAAAACCAAACTGCACACAGCTGAAGCAAGAAGCTCTGCACTGAGTTGCCTAGTTCAGAGCCGCTTTCGTGCAAAATTCCCCCTGTTCAGTGTTGGTGGTATTCCAGGCTTTCGTGACCTCAGGTTAATGAATTGTCTTTGCTCTTTTTAAAGGCTGTCTTCATAGTGTCAAAGAAGTGATGCGTTTGGGAGACAGCGCAGGCTGCCTTGCACATGCCATGTGGTACTGCTGCCTTGTCTGTTGGATGTTATTGATCCATCAGGGGTTCTAAATTGCTCTGCTGACTGGAAGAGGAAATAAGGGAGGGAAACACTGATCACTGCCCATTCAGGATGTGACACAGTTCCAGCATTAGAGATAATAGCCTCGTGGTCATGTCTTGATGGTCTCAAACTTTGGTTGATGGATCCCTGATGAGGGAGGAGCCCCCGCTTCTCTTCACTCATTATTCCTTGAGTATTAGGCTAGACAGAGGTACTGTTAGCGGGTGGTTCATCTGTCCGGCGAGGTAATGTTTGCCCTGTCCTGGACGGGGTTGCACTCTCCCTAAAGGATTAGGTCCATAGTTTGGGGGTGCTCTTGGATCCAGAACTGTCACTTGAGGCACAGATGAACTCAGTGGCAAAGAGCACCTTTTATCAGCTGATATACCAACTATGCCCTTATCTGGACAGAGATAGCCTAGCTACAGTTATCCATGCTCTGATAACCTCTCGCTTGGATTACTGCAATGCGTTATACGTGGGGCTGCCTTTGAAAACGGTCCGGCAGCTTCAGCTGGTGCAAAACAGAGCAGCCCGTGTACTAACAGGGACTGGCCGGCGAGACCACATCACGCCAGTCCTTTTACAACTTCATTGGCTGCCAGTCCAGGTCCGGGCCCGATTCAAAGTGCTGGTATTGACATTTAAAGCCCTAAACGGTTTGGGGCCAGGTTATTTGAAGGAACGCCTCCTCCCATATGTACCTGCCCAGACCTTAAGATCATCTACAGGGGCCCTTCTCTGTGAGCCCCTGCCAAAGGAAGTGAGGCAGGTGGCTACTAGGAGGAGGGCTTCCTCCGCTGTGGCACCCCAGTTGTGGAATGAGCTCCCCAGAGAGGTCCGCCTGACGCCTACACTGTACTCCTTTCGTCGCCAGCTGAAGACCTTTTTATTCTCTCAGTATTTTAACACTTAATTTTAACTTGAATTTGAATTTTGCTGTTTTAACTTTGTATTTTAATTTTATATCAATTTTGCTGAGTGGTTTTTATCCTGGTTGTGCTTTTTATACTGTATTTTGTATTTGTGATTTTAACCTGTTGGTTGTTTTATTATGGTTTTAATTTTTGTGAACCGCCCAGAGCTTCGGCTATTGGGAGGTATAAAAATGTAATAAATAAATAAAATAAATAAATAAATAGGTCGCTGACTGTTATGCTAAATCAGCCTTCTTCAACCTGGTACCCTCTGGATGTGTTGGACTACAATTACCAGCATTCCTGAACATTGGCCATGCTGGCTGTTCCTGATGGGAGCTGAAGTCCAAAACATCCAGAGGGCACCTGGTTGTGGAACACTATGCTAAACAAATTAACTACAACAATTGAGGACGCTATAATGGAATCTCGACTATATGCAAGAGCAGCCTTGCTGTGAATTCTGTCCCCGAACTAGCTTAAGTCTCACTGATTTTAATGGGTCTGTTCTAAGTATGATCCATTTCTGGATCCAACCCATAAGTCAGGTTTTTTTTCATCCTGCTCTGCACGTGAAGTTCCAAGGGCCGTGTGTCTGGCCCCTGTGGGAGATGGGGTTATTAGCTAGATAAACCTTAGGTCTGATAGACAAGAACGATTGTTCTCTGAAGCTCAGTGGTAGCGTACCTGCATTCCATGCAGAAGATCCCAGGTTCAGTTCCTGGCATCTCCAGGTAGGTCAGAGAAAGACTCCTGCCTAAAAGCTTGGTGAGCCACTGCCAGGCAGTGCAGAGTAGAGAATACTGAGCTAGTAAATACTAAATAGATGGACCAGTGGTTCGACTCGGTACAATAAGGCAGCTTCCTGTGTTCTTAAGAGCTTCTTGGAAAACAACAACAACAAATCAGTGTCGTTGTTGTGTGTGCATTGTGGATTTCTTCAATACTCAGAAGTTTCTAGCATCTTCTGTGATAGGGCGATTGCCGTTGGTCAGCTATTTTTGGGATCAAGCTTTGTGGTTGGATTCTTTTTCTTCAAGGATGCTATGAGGCATCTGCTTGTAGTTCCTGTCTCTAAAGCTGCTGCTCTTTGTCCTCTGATCTCTTCCCTTGGAACCCTCTTTCTCTTTTAACCCCTTTTGTTCCTTTAGGCCAGAGAATGTACTTTAGAGAGCAGCACTGCTTAATTTTCTCCCCTACGGCCCCTAAAAGTGCCCCCTGTCAAGGGTGGGAGGGCTAGGCGAGAAAGTAAATAAACAAAAGCCCTCCCCCAATACTGCTTGAGCCTGACACTGTGTGTCCCTGCAAAGGAACACCTTAGAGCAGCCATCAGTCCCTATCATCCCCAGGCTGGCTAGTATGTGGATGATGGGAGTTGTGGTCCAACATTTCTGGAGGGTGCCCAGTTGGGGCTGGCTTAGAGGATAGATATGGGCTGTTTGGCCTCCCTCCTACAAGCCGTGACCACAACCTCCTTGCTTCTTCTGAATGGGTCCTGTGCTTTTTCTGCCGGGTGACCTTGGGTAAGGCATCTTCTCTTCATCCTGTGTTAATAGTGACACATCTTAACAAGCCATCCTGCAACTGAGAAGATCCTTTTGCACATTAAAACTGATCTATACGTGAACGAACTAAATTGCAGACATAACTTAATAGCTTTGCAATATTAAGGGAGGGAAACCATCCATCCTACTTGCTATGCCTCAAATTGCATCTTAAAGGTTCTTACCATCAAATGGAGTTTTCTCCTTGACATTGTTGCTCTTAGAAATGGAAGTTATTTGATTTGTACTCTGTACCAAGACAATATTTGTCTTCCAAGGTGGTATTTGGGTAGCTTCATAAGGCTTGGGTCATAATCTCAAGGCTGCACCCCCTAGTGGTGGATAAACTTGTTAGATTTCACTTCCAGAACCTTAAAAGGGTCACCTGCCCTAAAGAAGATTAATTCTTGTGGCAAGCTTACCCTTTTACCCAGGACACGTTTTTGAATCCCCTGAGCTGACATTTATTTTCCTCCTGCAGGGTATTCATTAGAAAATGAGGCTGAAAATTAGATCTTGGATTGCATTTCCGACAAAAGCCTGGGCTACAAGAATGAACTTTTGGGTTAATGCAGTCGTCTTTCACCTCTGGAGACCTGGCTCAGGCTGCCAGTTAATGAATGATTTGTGTGGTGGGAGCGGGTGACCACCACCATCCTTTATTCACGGTCCTCTGGGAGAGGTTGCCTGAATTGTGGAAGGAGGCAGTTGGATGTATTGCAGATTATAACATTTCCTTTCAAAAATTGCATGTGAGGTTTCACATTTGAATGTTGCATCTCATGTCCAAGGCATGCCCAAGGGCGTATTCTCCATCACTGTGAAGCTATTTCTCCTGGGTGGTTCTGATTTTTAATTTCCATCTGTGAAAGGAAATTTCCATCTCTGTACAGTCTTCATCAGTGGCCTAACATAACATCCTAAAACCCAATATAAGAAACCTGTAAAAATAAAAGGAGTTGAAGGTCAGCACATCCAAAATCAAAACCAACAATACATTGAGAAACGAACAAATGGTCCCCTATCAGCTTTGCCTCTTGGATACCAAATTTTAAACTTAGCTGTGCTGGTGGGGGATGATGAGATTTATAGTACAACACAACTGGAGGATGCCATGTTGGGGTAGTCTGCTTTAAAAGAAGGCAGGCAAAGCCCTTCTCTCCAAACATCTGTTAGAAGTGACTGCTGTTAGCGAAACTGGTGAAGGGAACCTGTGATGGAGTAGTTCCTTAATGATATAGAAGGCTTCCAGGCACAGTCTTCGTCTAGGCAGCCTCCCAGCTCTTGCTGCAGACCAGCTGACAGTCTGGCTGAAGGTGCCCCTGTAATTTTACATGGCCTTCCATGGAAGAGTGCGGAAAGGGCAGCCGGAGCTGAGTTAGCGAACTCTGCTTCTTTTCTGTCCCTCTCTTTCCACCGTTTGAGAGGGCAGAAGGGAACCCAACGGGTTTGCAGTTTATTATTATTATTATTATTAATAATAATAATAATAATAATAATTATTTATAAAGCGCCATCAATTTTCATGGCGCTGTACAGAATAAAACAAAACAAGACAATCTGCCGTATGGCTAACAATCTAAAATCACCGTAACAGACAGGGGAGGGAGGGGGGAAAACAGTAGGGGTAGGGGACATTAAAACTAAATATAGACTAGTATGACCACGCTACAGATAAAAAGCTTTCGAGAAAAGAAATGTTTTCAAGTGAGATTTAAAAACAGAAACTGATGACGTGGTCCGCAAATGCACTGGAAGAGAATTCCAGGCATAGGGGGCAGCAAGCGAGAACGGGCGAAGACGAGCGAGAGATGTGGAAACTCTTGGGCAGGTAAGAGACACGGTGTTGTTGGAGCGGAGGGCAGGCGCAGGGCGATGGAGTGGAATAAGGGACGAAAGGGAGGGAGGAGCCAGATTATGACGGGCTTTAAAAGTAAGAAGAAGAAGCTTGTATTGGATTCTATAAGAGATAGGAAGACTCCTCTCTCATCTCACACTGTTGCCCCGCTCGTGCTCCTCGCTCCTCTGATGCCATGTTTCTCGCCTGCCCAAGGGCCTCTACTTCCCTTGCTCGGCTCCGTCCATTTTCTTCTGCTGCCCCTTACGCCTGGAACGCTCTTCCAGAACATTTGAGAACTACAAGTTCAATCGCAGCTTTTAAAGCTCAACTAAAAACTTTTCTTTTTCCTAAAGCTTTTAAAACTTGATGTTGCGCAGACTTTATACTGTTAGTTATACTGTTAGTTATACTGTTATACTGTTAGTTTTACCCTACCCTGTGCCTGCTTACCCTACCCTGTGCCTGTTTGCATTCTCTTCCCCTCCTTATTGTTTTACTATGATTTTATTAGATTGTAAGCCTATGCGGCAGAGTCTTGCTTTTTACTGTTTTACTCTGTACAGCACCATGTACATTGATGGTGCTATATAAATAATAATAATAATAATAATAATAATAATAATAATAATACAGTGGAGGGATTTTAGAAGCGGGGTGACATGATCAAAACGACGAGCCAAGAAAATAATCCTAGCCGCCGAGTGATGAATGGAGACCAGTGGAGACAAATGAGAAGAGGAAGACCGGTCAATAAAAGATTACAATAATCCAGGTGAGAAATAACCAAAGCATGAACAAGGGTCTTGGCGGAAGAGACCGATAAGAACGGTCGAATTCTAGTGATGTTGTATGAGAAAAAACGACAAGACTTGGCTACAGCCTCGATATGTGATGAAAAGGAAAGTGAAGAATTAAAAATAAAACCAAGGCTACGAGCTTCCTCAACAGGATGGAGCGTAACATTATAGGATACTAGTTCTGCCACCCTCGTCTGCTTCACCAGTCTCCTCTGGAGAAAGCACAAAGGGTGGTGGATGCATAGCTGCCATCCGGCTGAGTCCCCTGTAAGAGAGCAGCTCAACACCCACTGCCCCTTTCCCTCGCAGATGGCACAGCAAGTTCTGATTATCAAATCTGCAGATGACACCAAATTGGGTGAGATAGCTAATACCCTGGAAGACAGAAACAAACTTCAAAGTGATCTTGATAGGCTGGAGTGCTGGGCTGAAAACAACAGGATGAAATTTAATAAGGATAAATGCCAAGTTCTACATTTAGGAAATAGAAACCAAATGCACAGTTACAAGATGGGGGATACTTGGCTCAGCAATACTACAAACGAGAAGGATCTTGGAGTTGTTATAGATCGCAAGCTGAATATGAGCCAACAGTGCGATATGGCTGCACTCAAAACATTTACAAAGATTGAATAGATCAGGCCTGGGGAACATGTGGGCTTATTTATTTATTTATTGCATTTTTATACCGCCCAATAGCCAAAGCTCTCTGGGCGGTTCACAAAAATTAAAACCGTAATAAAACAACCAACAGGTTAAAAGCACAAATACAAAATACAGTATCAAAAGCACAACCAGGATAAAACCACACAGTAAAATTGATATAAGATTAAAATACAGAGTTAGAACAGTAAAATTTAAATTTAAGTTAAAATTAAGTGTTAAAATGCTGAGAAAATAAAAAGGTCTTCAGCTGGCGACAAAAAGAGTACAGTGTAGGCGCCAGGCGGACCTCTCTGGGGAGCTCATTCCACAGCCGGGGTGCCACAGCGGAGAAAGCCTCCTCCTAGTAGCCCTCCTTCCCGCTGATGTTAAACTGCAATTCCCATCAGCCCTTAGCTGGCATAACCAGTGATGAGGGATGACTAGGGTTGCAGCCCAACCATAATTGGAGGGCCAAATGCCCCCCATCCCCACCAAGAGCCATACCTTTAAGACAAATCAAGCATCTGTTGTTCTTACCCAACAGGGCTGTTGGTGTTAGATGGCCCTTTGGCAGGTGAGGAGACAGTCCAGGTGGAACAGAAGGACGACTGTCTCCCTTGTCTCCACAAGTCTGGATTTAATTAAAGAGGGTTAGGCACTAAGTGACCTGCCCAGGGAGCTTCGGCTATTGGGTGGTATAAAAACGCAATAAATAAATAAGGAGAAGGAAATCTGGGTTTTGTAATCGCTGCACTTCTGAGATGCTCTTCTTTCTGCACTGGGAGCGATTTAGAGAAAGAATATTAATGCATATGAGTCATTACAGTCAATTGGGCTTAAAACACTAAACTTTCTCTGAGTTACAGCCATGATCTACCTCAATGCAGGGTTCAGGAGTGTACTTTTCAAAGTCCTATGTTTCCTCTTTCCCACTTTGAGATCCTGAGAATAAAAGGAGGGTTGGGATGCTTTTTACTTGGAACAGAAATGATGGATGATGGATGATATGCTGGGAGAAAATGTAATTGTTCCAAGCCTGATAGACCAAGAGTGGTGTAGCCTGATAACAGCTCAAACACTTTTAAGAACTCTTAATTTTGGCAGAGAAGGTAAGAAGCCCCTTGAGTGCGGTCTGCAATTGGCTTCTTTCAGCAGGTTAACTGAAGTGATGAAAAGCAATAAGAATCCTGAAGAAGAATGGAACAACGTAATTTCCCTAAATACCAATTTATTGATCTTTTTCCTCAGATGCACACTAGAAGAATTTTTTAATTTCTTCTCAAGAAACTTAACCTGACTAACCAGCCTTTCAGCAAATGACTTAACTGCTGCACTTTCCTTTCAGAAAATGACTTAACTGCTGCACTCTCCTTTCTCCTGATGGATATCATGAAAAGGAAATCTTCCCCCCACTTGATCCTGCCTAATTCATTAGACTGTGTCGTTGGGAGGGAGAGTGCAGGAGCAAAGCTCTTTCAAGATGTGTAACTATGGCCATGGCTAGACCTAAAGGGTCTAGCGTGACGGAGGAGGGACGATCTCGTGATAATGGTTATCGCAAGATATCCCCCTTGTCTACACGCGGCGTGCAACGTCCTAGGAGGAAAAGGACGTTGCATCCACCATTTTGTTTATTTCTTTAAAAGAAAAGGAGCGCACAAGCGCTTGGGCACAAAACAGTAAGTATTTTTTTAAAAAATTCCCCGCTCACCCCACCCTGATGGGCACAGATCTCCTCTGGACCGTTTTCAAAGGCAGCCCCAAGTATAACGCATTGCAGTAATCCAAACGAGAGGTTATCAGAGCATGGATAACTGTAGCTACGTGATCTCTGTCCAGATGAGGGCGTAGTTGGTATATCAACCTAGGCTGTACTGCCGCTTGGCATCCTCCTTTGAAAAGTGGAGTTTGAAGCAACATGGAAGATGCCCCCAGATTGTCTAATTGCTGCTTTGATGGGCCTCATTCTCCTCCCCAAACTGCCCTATGTCAAAGTCCAAGAATCCCTACATGCTCACCTGCAGAAGTGGTGCAGGTTATGTGGGTGAGGCTGAATTTAGTGGAGTGCATAGCTCAACATTTGAGAAACACGCAGCAGAAAATTGCCACAGATGCCTCTTTGGAACGGCATTTCAGAAACATGAACTTCTTGGGCTTCCAGGAATCAAATTCCGCTTGCTGTCTCATAAGGGTGATTGTGCCTGATTCAGCTAGAAGGAAATAAAGCTTGTTCTTATGGGATGTGAACTGGGTGGGGGTCATGGCTGGCAGCAGGGTTGTAAATGGAATTCTTGCCGTCACAAATGGCTTTAGTTGGCCGGCAACCCATGGCCGGCGGCCGTTGTGACACGCACGATTCTCCCAGGGCGGACCCTGCTGCATGATGCATCGAGCTACGCTTCTTCTCCAAGTGAAAAGCAAAGGAGCTGATCAGGAGAACAACGGGGGCTTTCGCCTCCCTTTTCTTTTTTTGATGTTGAACCGGAGACAAGCAAAAGGCTTTGTTTATTCCCTGAAGCTTTGCGCTGCCCTTCCTTTCACCTCCCTGTCCTGCTCCTGTAAAAACAAGCCACACAGAATTGTGGGAGCCCTGATGCTTTGTCACCCTTCACTTTGCCGTACCCTTTTTAGCTGCTTGCCTGCCAGAGACAATTTCTTAATCTTCAAAATCGTAATACGTTGTGTGTGTGTGTGTTTTAAATTTATTTACAATAGTTGAATACCGCTCCCTATCCAAATTTTTCGGAGCAGAGAACAGATAGGATAAAAGAATAAAAACAGAATAAAAACATTAAAGTTTACATTAAAAAAAACAAGGTTCAGATAAAACCACCACGGCTAGTCATTCGCAGAAAGCTTCATGGAACAATAATGTCTTCAGGAGGCGCCAAAAGCAATACAACGTTAGCACCTGCCTGACCTCCAAAGGCAGGGAAGGAATTCCATAGGAAGGGGGCCACCACACTGGAGGCTCTTCTCCTGGTGGACCCCAGTTGGACCATAGGTCCATGTGCAACCACTAGGAACATGCCCTCAGATTGCCTCAGTGAACAGGCAGGTTGATAGGGGAGAAGAAGCTAACATGGATTTGTCAGGAAAAAAACCTGTCAAACTAATTTGATCTCATTTTTTGATTGGGTAACCTCCCTTGGGGACTGTGGGAATGCTGCGGACGTCATATATCTTGACTTCAGCAAAGCTTTTGACAAAGTGCCCCATGATATTCTGATTAACAAACTAGCTAAAAGTGGGCTAGATGGAACATCTATTAGGTAGATCCACAGTTGGCTACAGAATCGGACTCAAAGAGTACTTCTCAATGGAACCTTCTCAAACTGGGGAGAGGCAACGAGTGGGGTACCGCAGGGCTCAGTCCTGGGCCCAGTGCTCTTCAACATTTTTATTAATGATTTGGATGAGGAGGTGCAGGGAACGCTGATCAAATTTGCAGATGACACAAAATTGGGTGGGATAGCTAATACCCCGGAAGACAGAAACAAACTTCAAAGTGATCTTGATAGGCTGGAGTGCCGGGCTGAAAACAACAGAATGAAATTTAATAGGGATAAATGCCAAGTTCTACATTTAGGGAATAGAAACCAAATGCACAGTTACAAGATGGGGGACACTTGGCTCAGCAATACTACAAATGAGAAGGATCTTGGAATTGTTGTAGATCGCAAGCTGAATATGAGCCAACAGTGCGATATGGCTGCACGAAAGGCAAATGCTATTTTGGGCTGCATTAATAGAAGTAGAGCTTCCAAATCACGGGAGGTACTGGTTCCTCTCTATTCGGCCCTGGTTAGGCCTCATCTAGAGTATTGCGTCCAGTTCTGGGCTCCACAATTCAAGAAGGATGCAGATAAGCTGGAGCGTGTTCAGAGGAGGGCAACCAGGATGATCAGGGTTCTGGAAACAAAGCCCTATGAAGAGAGACTGAAAGAACTGGGCATGTTTAGCCCGGAGAAGAGAAGATTGAGGGGAGACTTGATAGCACTCTTCAAATCCTTAAAAGGTTGTCACACAGGGGAGGGCCAGGATCCCTTCTCGATCCTCCCAGAGTACAGGACACGGAATAACGGGCTCAAGTTACAGGAAGCCAGATTCCAGCTGGACATCAGGGAAAACTTCCTGACTGTTAGAGCAGTACGACTATGGAATCAGAATCAGTAGAACCAATGACCTAGGGAGGTTGTGGGCCCTCCCACACTAGAGGCCTTCAAGAGGCAGCTGGACAACCATCTGTCAGGGATTCTTTAGGGTGGATTCCTGCATTGAGCAGGGGGTTGGACTCGATGGCCTTGTAGGCCCTTTCCAACTCTGCTATTCTATGATTCTGTGATAAGGCACACTCTCAGGTATCCTGGTCCCCATTTGTTTAGGCCTTTATACACTAGTACAGGAGCCTTAAACCTGGCCTGGTAGTTAATAGGCAGCCAGTGCAGTTCCCTCAACAAAGGAGTTGCATGCTGGAAAGGGGCAACTCCAGACAACAGCCAAGCTGCTGCATTCTGTTTGTAGCAGTAAATCAAAGGAAACGATGTACTATTAAGTTGAAATGCAGAAGTAATTGCTGTGTCGGTCAAGTAACGAGTGTTTGGAAATCATCTGGCAGGCCAGGATTTATTTATTTATTTTATTTATATTTATTTATTTATTACATTTATATTCCGCCCCACAGCCTAAGCTCTCTGGACGGTTCACAAAAGTTAAAACGGTAAACATTAAAAAGTATACAAAAACATAAAAACAACAGTATAAAAACAAGAGTATGATAACTTGTTGATGTCTTGTATGATCTCTTCCTGATCCTCCCAGAGTGCAGGACATGGAATAACGGGCTCAAGTTACAGGAAGCCAGATTCCAGCTGGACGTCAGGAAAAATTTCTTGTCTGTTAGAGCAGTATGACAATGGCACCAATGACCTAGGGAGGTCGTGGCCTCTGCCACACTAGAGGCATTCAAGAAGTAGCTGGAGAACCATCTGTCAGGGATGCTTTAAGGTGGATTCCTGCATTAAGCAGGGGGTTGGACTCAATGGCTTTATAGGCCCCTTCCAACTCTACTATTCTATGCAGAAGGTGATGCATATGAAGCTTTTCTCAGACAAGCACATAAGTGGATAGGGGATATGATAAATGGGAGAGATAAAAGGGTAATTATATTTATTTTAAGCATTTCTATCCCCAGGCAGCTTACAAATAAATATGAAAACAATATAATACCTAACAATACTATCTAAAAAAAACCCACGGTATCTGTTAAAATACATGGAGCTGGAATAATATTAATTAGGCGAAGACTTAATGAAATAGTCTTTAGGGTCTGTTAAAAAACGCCAAGGATCGGTGTGACAAAGGAAGCCACAAAGCTGCAGGGGGCACCACTGAGCACTGTCCCTGGTGATGTTTCCGAAATAGTGTCTCTGCCCAGTGTCTGTGTCAGGTGTCAGAGTGGGCCTTCCTTTTGGTCACACTGGAGTTCATGTTCAAGAGACCAAAAACACACATTCCTTGTTTCCAAAATGAGTAATTCTTGCTTTGTAGTACATCAGGAACGGCAAGAGAAGATTAAGAGGGGCAATGCCTTTTCCCACCCCTCTTTCACAAAGAAGAATGGGTCACCTTTGGCTCTCCTTGCTAGATAAGGAATAGGCTTCATAAAGAGAAGCAGCTTCGCTAAACTGTGTGTTCATGTCTACCTTTCCTTCTGCAGAGAAACAGAGAGAGTTGGCGCGTAAGGGGTCTCTGAAAAATGGCAACTTGGGGAGCCCCGTTAACCAACAGCCCAAGAAGAACAATGTGATGGCACGAACAAGGTATTGCGTACGTGGACTTCAGTTGGGGCGGGCAGGGCTTTTCTTCATGCACGCTTCCTCGTGGTGTTGAGAGGTGGCAGCGGCCTTAAAAGGGGATTAGACAAGTTCATAACAGATGGGTTTGTATTGGTTCAAAAGCAGTATACCCACGATACTGCTGTGGAGGGGAGGGGGCAGGAGTCAGGAAGCACCGGGGGAGGGTTGTTCGTTTTTTTCATCCACCTATATTCCTCTCTTCAACCCCACAAGAGGTCCCAGAGCAGCCAACACATCTAAGATTAAAACCTGCTCAAAACAACACAGTAATGGGCATAAAACAGGCACAGCAGCAACAGAAACGATCAAGCCAAATAAAAACAAGAGTCAGACAAGAAAAAAAAAAAACCCTGTTAATTTAAAAGATAATAGAATAAGGAATATGAGAGCCAGTGTGGTGCAGTGGTTGGAGTGTTGGCTTGGGACTGGGGAGATCCGGGTTCTTGTTCCCACTCGGCCGTGGAAGGTCCCTCGGGGACTCTGGGCCAGTCACTGGGTTGTTGTTGCGAGGATAAAATGGAGAAGAGGAGGAGGACCATGTGAGCTGCCTCGGTTTTCATTCAACAGAATGAAATTCAATAGGGATAAATTGAGCAGGGGGTTGGACTCGATGGCCTTGTAGGCCCCTTCCAACTCTGCTATTCTATGATTCTATGAAATGCCAAGTTTGACATTTGGGAAATAGAAACCAAAGGCACAGTTACAAGATGGGGGATACTTGGCTCAGCAATACTACAAACGAGAAGGATCTTGGAATTGTTGTATATGAGCCAACAGTGCGATATGGCTGCAAGAAAGGCAAATGCTATTTTGGGCTGCATTAATAGAAGTATAGCTTCCAAATCACGGGAGGTACTGGTTCCTCTCTTTACGGCCCTGGTTAGGCCTCATCTAGAGTATTGCGTCCAGTTCTGGGCTCCACAATTCAAGAAGGACGCAGACAAGCTGGAGCGTGTTCAGAGGAGGGCAACCAGGATGATCAGGGGTCTAGAAACAAAGCCCTATAAAGAGAGACTGAAAGAACTGGGCATGTTTAGCCTGGAGAAGAGAAGATTGAGGGGAGACATGAGAGCACTCTTCAAATACTTAAAAGGTTGTCACACAGAGGAGGGCCAGGATCTCTTCTCGATCCTCCCAGAGTGCAGGACACGGAATAATGGGCTCAAGTTAAAGGAAGCCAGATTCCGGCTGGACATCAGGAAAAACTTCCTGACTGTTAGAGCAGTACGACAATGGAACCAGTTACCTAGGGAGGTGGTGGGCTCTCCCACACTAGAGGCCTTCAAGAGGCAGCTGGACAACCATCTGTCAGGGATGCTTTAGGTTGGATTCCTGCATTGAGCAAGGGGTTGGACTCGATGGCCTTGTAGGCCCCTTCCAACTCTGCTATTCTATGATTCTTACAAGAGGAAAAAAGGTGGCATATAAACATAATAATTAAATAAATACATGTTGGTATTAAGAATCAAATGTGCAAATGTAGGATGGTTGACACTGGGTTTGACAGCAGCACATGTGGGAAGGATCTAGGACTCTTTGGTTCCTGAGGCGGAGCAGCAAATTACCCTTTGCCATCCCACCCAACCCCCCAGGTTAAGGTACATAGTACTGTGAACACACATTGAGTTGGGTTTAAAGGAACGTTTTATTTCAGATCAGTAGATAGAGCAAGCGTAATCCACACTGCTGTGATCCTCCTTTCACTTCCCTTCCAAATAAATGGGCCCCCAAAACTCAAAGAGTTGAGGCAGGAACAGAGATAAATATTTGCCGTAAACTGCAGTATGTCCTTTGGGTTTATGTGCACTTTGCCTCTGCCCGTTTGTGCATTTGGAATTAAGTTTATGAAGTCTGACTGTTAGAGCAGTGCGACAATGGAATCAGTTACCTAGGGAGGTTGTGGGCTCTCCCACACTAGAGGCCTTCAAGACGCAGCTGGACAACCCTCTGTCAGGGATGCTTTAGGGTGGATTCCTGCATTGAGCAGTGGGTTGGACTTGATGGCCTTGTAGGCCCCTTCCAACTCTGCTATTCTGTGATTCTATGATCCTATCCATTATGTTTATTCAGAAGTGCCACTTGCTCCAGTGGCACGTATTCTTTAGCAAATGTGCATATGAGGATTGTCGTATACGCCAGACTCCTGGTGTGAGTCATCCCAAAGCAGTGTAGTACTCCTCGACCAAAAGAACTAGAAACCGCCCCCACCTCCCTGCTTCCATGATCCCAACAACCTCCACCGCATCACAATTACTGTATTTCTTCGATTGTAAGATGCCATCGATTGTAAGACGCACACTAATTTCAGCACCACCAACAGAAAAAAAAACCCTGACACACCTGCGATTCTAAGACACACCCCAATTTTAGAGATGTTTATATGGGGGCGGGGGGAGCGTGTCTTAGAATCGAAGAAATAGGGTATTTCTTCCTCCCCGTACTCTCTCTCCATTGCCCTCTGGTGCCTTAGATATGGAAGTTCACTTGAAAGAAAGCTCTGTTGCTTTTGTTGACTCAACTTTTTGGAGAAGGCACAAGGGGGGCCATTACCAGGCACGGCTTTTGAAAAGGAGTCAGAATCTCCCAACTGAGTTAACTTGTCTCTTCCTGCCTCATGATAAGGCCAGTTCTAGTCTAGGGGTTTTCGCAGACCCGAGACCAAATGTGAGTCAGCAGTGCCATGCGATGGGTTAAAAACCAAATGCAGTTCTAGGCTGCACTAAAAGATGTGTGGCGTCCAGATCACAAGATGTAATGGTACCGCTCCATATTGTTTTTGTCAGATCTTCCCTGGAGTATTGTGTCTAGTTCTGGGCACCCCAAATTAAGGACAATATGGACAAATTGGAATGTATCCAGAGGAGGGTGGATACAGGCCCCAAGTCCTATGAGGAAAGGCTGAAGGAGTTGGGCATGTTTAGCTTGGAGAGGAGACAGTTAAGAGGAGACATGATAGCCATCTTCAAATATTTGAAGGCTGCCACATGGATGAAGGAGCAAATTTGTTTTCTCTTGCTTCAGAGAGGAGTTGAAATTAGAAGAAAAAGGATTTCGTCTAAATATTAGGAAGAACTTACTGATGGTACAAGCTGTTGAACTGTGAAACAGCCTGCCTCAAAAGGTGGTGGACTCTCCTTTTTCCTTTTTCTTCTTTTCTTTCTTCTTTTCTTTTTACGAATTTTTAAACAGAGGCCGGATGGCCACCTATAAAGGATGCTGTGATTGCAGTTTTCCTGCATTGGAACTTTTTGAGGTTCTTTCCAAGTCTTTGATTCAGTGAGTTGGCACCAGACACACCTCCTTGGAGAGGGTATTTGAATAAGTCATCACCACCAAAAAAACTCCTACATCAGATCAATATCTGCCACGGCTCCATGAGGAGGGGGCCTGAGGAAGAGCTCTACATATCTGGCTGGCAACTGTTGGTATCTTCTTGGACTTAATGTGCCCACCTTGGCCTGGTTCAGTAGCCTCTGTTGTTCTGATTGAGTCGAGAATCTGTCAGGATGTCCCTATGAGAGAATAGGAGCGTGAGACACTTACTGAATTCAGGAAGTGCAGTTTGAGCTGGTAGGTCCTAACAGATTGTTAACCTATCCAACCAGTAGAGATCAAACAAGCGTCTATGGAGATTGATTCGAGGCTTTGGATTTGACATTCCCTATTTCACCACCCCCTCCAAAGTATTCTTTGAAATATGTTGGCTTCCCAGCTCTTGAGGCACTTCAGTGTGATTTTGCTGCTCTTGTTGGAATAAAGACAAACCCAATATTCCGTGTTACGTTTCCAGTTTTGTGGATTGAAGTAGAAACTTGAGAGTGCGCAGAGAGTTTACGGTTGAAGAAATGGGTAGTTAATTTTTAAATGGATTTAAATACTGTGGAATTTATTCCAAAATTGAGCACTAATGATGATTTGATCAAGTAAATAATGGGGAAGAATTAATGGAAAAGTAATATCTCCAAAGTGCCTACCTTTGCATATTTTATAAATGGATGCACTGCACATCTGTTAAAGGGAACGAGAGCTTTGGCTAGACCTCCTACAAGGATAGAAAAATCTCTTTCTAAGCCCAAAGAATGTCAAGGATCTACTTTTTCTCTTTTGAAACTTGATTTATACAGAAGAGGTATTTGGGAAGAGCTCTTGAATAAGAAAATGTCCCTAAAAAAGTAGAGAGAATTGCTGCTGTTGCCTGCTTTTACCACAAAGTGTTTTGCTGGTATCTGGTGCCTCCCTCTTTAAAAAAATTTAAAAAATGCATCTGTGCCCCAAATAGTCCATGGTTAAATCCATAAAGCATTTTTCATAATAGTGCCTCATCAATGGATTCTTGAGTTTAAAACTCTGCTGTATAGGAGGTAGCTCAGCAGTTACTAATATAATTGTGTCACTCTAGGGGAGAGAAGAAATATTGATTGTGTAACTGGATTTTCTACAGGACATGCTACTAATGAGCAAACTGAAAAATGTCTCCAACCCTTCATCGTCCAGGTTGCTCCCATTCCACAAAGATGGAAGAAAGGCAAATGCTATTTTGGGCTGCATTAATAAAAGTATAGCTTCCAGATCACGGGAGGTACTGGTTCCTCTCTATTCGGCCCTGGTTAGGCCTCATCTAGAGTATTGCGTCCAGTTCTGGGCTCCACAATTCAAGAAGGACGCAGACAAGCTGGAGCGTGTTCAGAGGAGGGCAGCCAGGATGATCAGGGGTCTGGAAACAAAGCCCTATGAGGAAAGACTGAAAGAACTGGGCATGTTTAGCCTGGAGAAGAGAAGATTGAGGGGGACATGAGAGCACTCTTCAAATACTTAAAAGGTTGTCACACAGAGGAGGGCCAGGATCTCTTCTCGATCCTCCCAGAGTGCAGGACACGGAATAACGGGCTCAAGTTAAAGGAAGCCAGATTCCAGCTGAACATCAGGAAAAACTTCCTGACTGTTAGAGCAGTACTGCAATGGAACCAGTTACCTAGGGAGGTTGTGGGCTCTCCCACACTGGAGGCATTCAAGAGGCAGCTGGACAACCCTCTGTCAAGTATGCTGTAGGGTGGATTCCTGCATTGAGCAGGGGGTTGAACTTGATGGCCTTGTAGGCCCCTTCCAACTCTGCTAGTCTATGATTCTATGAAGATAGGCCATATAAACATCCTAACACTCACACCCCCTCGTGGCTCATAAGCTTGTGAGAAGCCTGGTAGAACTGAGTTCCCGGGTGTCTGGCTTCCCATGGCTGGGCCTTACTCTACAGCTTCCCCGTTTGACTCAGGCTATATTTCCCCCTGGACTGGGGCAAGCCCTTAAATTTCCTTCCTGCTACACGTGTTGATTAAACATGAAGTGCAAGCTGAAGGGGCAGGATTGAAGCTTGAGATTGTTAAACAAGTGGTCAAGGAACACCTAATTTCTTTTAACGAGTTCAAATCTCCAGGGCCCAATGAACTGCACCCTAGAGTAATGAAGGAACTGGCAGAAACCCTGTCTATTACCTTTGCAAAATCATGGAAGACAGACGAAGTGCCGGACGCCTGGAAGAGGGCTAATGTTGTCCCCTTCTTCAAAAAGGAGAGGAACCCGGGAACTACAGATCAGTCAGTCTGACTTCAAGCATATTGCAGCCTTAATTTCCACAAATTACGGGCGGAAATTTGCATAAGTTTTGCAAATAGCGACTGCAAATTATGTAAATGTCACTTTAAGGAAAGGGGGGGGAAATGAAAATCCACAAGCTGCCTTGACTTTGATCTGCATTGAGTCAAGCCTCCTCGTGAGTAAACGAGTCAAAGTCTGGGGCAGGTGTGGGAGATGGCTAGAAGTTCAGCAAACTTGACCCCCTGGATGGATTCCTCCAGTATCCCTAGTTATTGCCAATTCCTGCTATTCTGAATGATCATTTCATTGATTTGTCATTTTGTATTTTGTTGTCATGTGACCCCCGCTTTTTGCCATGTTTCCCTCTCTATCCATATATGTGTGTATATATATTTGCTGAGACTGGCATTTCACGCATCTGACAAAGTGAACTCTCGTGCATGAAAGCCTACGCCGTAATAATTTGTATTATGCCATAATAGATGCGTTAGTCTTAAGGATGCCACAAGACTCTTTGTTTTAAAGTCCGTATAATGTTTTAAGCGTTTTACAAGCATCTTCTGCAGCCAGGAGGGTAAGAAGTGGTGTGGTGGTTTTTTTATTTTAAATTAAATTTTTGAATATGTAATGAACCTGTATGTTAACAAAATATGCTTTTAAAATGTTTACCCCGCCTTTCAGTCTCTAAACAATTCCAAGGCAGTTTACAATTATATAAAAAAAAACACAGCAGATTTAAAAACAATAAAATTGAAAGGTAGCATCCCTAGAATTGAAGATTAAATACCAAATAAATAAGAGATCTCCAATTGGTGTCTAAAAGGCATTACATTTTATGTATGTATGTATGTATGTATTTATTTAAGAATTTTTATCCTGCCATTCAGCCAAAAAAGGCTCTCACAGCGGCTTACACAAATATTTCTTGACAGTCCCTGCCCACAGGCTTACAATCTAAAAAACATGACATGAAAGGAAAGGGGATTTGGAGGGAGGAGGAGAGGGGAAAGCAAAGCAAATTCAGGTACTACATTCTTGGTTGCAAAGTTCTGCAGAGACAGTTGGAAGCAGGAGGGAGGGGGCTCTCAGCTGGAGCTGGACCCGGACCCAGGCACGATGGAGAGATGTCTGGCTGCTGCTTCCTCCTTCACTGGTGGCCTCTGCAGAGACAGTTGGTAGCAGGAGGGAGGGGGCTCTCAGCTGGAGCTGGACCCAGACCCAGGC
This sequence comes from Elgaria multicarinata webbii, assembly GCF_023053635.1. Taxonomy (NCBI): domain Eukaryota; kingdom Metazoa; phylum Chordata; class Lepidosauria; order Squamata; family Anguidae; genus Elgaria; species Elgaria multicarinata. The sequence goes on along the minus strand of NC_086176.1, from coordinate 118,518,542 downwards.
ACGATGGAGAGATGTCTGGCTGCTGCTTCCTCCTTCACTGGTGGCCTCTGCAGAGACAGTTGGTAGGAGGAGGAAGGGGGGCTCTGAGCTGGAGCTGGACCCAGGCACGATGGAGAGGTGTCTGGCTGCTGCTTCCTCCCCACTGATGGCCTCTGCAGAGACAGTTGGCAGCGGGAGGGAGGGGGCTCTCAGCTGGAGCTGGACCCAGGCACAATGGTACATTTGGCACTGAGTCTCCCAGGGAGAGCATTCCTTGAACAGAGTGCCACTGCTGAAGAGGATGTTCCTTAGTGACCGCTCATCTCTGTTGGTGGGGGAAGCCTCAGATGAAGAGTATATCGATCAGGCTTGGTTCATGTTGGAGGAGGAGACCCTGCAGACATCCAGCTCCTGAACCTCCCCGCACAGCATTTTAAGTTGGACTAAGAAGCAGACCAGGAGCCAGTGGAGCTGTTTTACGACTTGTGAGAAATATTCCATCCGACCCCTCCCAGCCACCACCAGTCCAGTATCTAGACATTAGCTGCAATGTATGATATGAGGGGCTGCCTTTGAAGACTGCTCAAACTGCAGTTGGAAATAAACCTCGAGTAGCTTTGCAACCTTTTAATCCTTTCTCAACTTGTGCTTTCAAGGTTTACATGGTTGTCTTTCGTTTCAGGCTGGTTGTTCCCAATAAAGGCTATTCTTCATTAGATCAAAGTCCTGATGAAAAGCCATTGGTAGCGCTGGACACAGACAGGTATAGGATGCGATAATTGACTTCTTTGCATACAGGAAAATACAGTTGTTACTTTATGGCCATGCAAGCAGTGGGGAGTGCGGTGCGGGGAGTTTTCATCCAACACACAACTGGGGGAGCACATGATTGAGGAAGGTTGTTTATAGGGTTGTAGCAATAATTCTCACTTTTTAAAGCATGTTTTTCCAGCTCACTGTGATGGCCATATAACACAACGTTGTTTTGTAACATTGTAAATGCATTCCGTGCAGCACAGTGTGATGATAGCCACTAAGTTAGATGGCTAAACTTATCAGACAAACTCTGATAAGTGGCTGTTAGTCACAGTCGTTAAATGGAAACTCTTAGTTTGGGCACATTGTACCTATAAATCAGGAGTGGGGAAGAGTTTAGCCCCCAGGAACCAGATTCCTGCCTGGCTCACCTCCCAGAGGCCAGATGATCCTTCCTCCCAAAGCCCTGCCCCCTTTCCCCTGAAGCCCCACCCCTTGACACCATTGGGGAGTTTCTCTGTGCAGAGGCAAGCATGGAGCGGTTGCTCTGTGCCTCTCTCTGCATGGAGAGATTCCTTTTCTCAGTGCAGAGAGAGACAAGAGTCATTGCTCTGTGCCCCTCTCTATATGGAGAATTTAAACTACATATAGAGAGTATCAGGGGATTGCTGCTGCTGCTGTTTCTCTACAGGAGCTGCTTTGATCTTTCATCACGTTCCCTGCACGGGTGACGTGGGAGAGGAGTGAAAATGAGCCACCATAGTCCTCTTCCCTCCTCCCATCACTTCTGATGGAGGCGTGAAGGGGACTGAGCTGTAGCTCTGTTGCTCTTATGGGGAGGGGGGTAGAGGGGGAGAGGACCATGGGCCAGAGAGGCCCACCTGGCAAGCCAGATTGGTCCGCGTGCCAGAGGTTCCTCATCCCCGCTCTAAATGAAAACCAAAGCAGGAGAAGACCATCCGTCGCCTTCCTGTTTGTGTTCCCCCCGGAGGTCTTTGGATAGAAGGACTTGGATAGAAGGACCCACCTTGATATGATTCAGCAGGGCTCTTATGCTCACTCTGAGAATGCTAGTGAAGTCAGCGTGTGTGGAAGGTTCCCTCCTCATTCTGCTTTGTCTTCTTCTGCAGTGATGATGACTTTGACATGTCCAGATATTCCTCCTCGGGATATTCGTCAGCTGAGGTGAGTTCCACTCCCTTGACCTAGGTTCTCTTTGCAAGAATAAGAAATGCCGTCCTGTTCCTCAAAGGGCAAAGGGTTTAAACAGTTGACTGCTGTTTCTAAAAAGTCAGCATATCCTGGTGCTGGTTTTCCTTAGCTGAAGCATCTGGTCCTACCCATATTTCTGCAGCCTAAATCCAGAGAACGGCCTGAAGGGATCTGATACGGTTTCATCACAGAGGTTAAGCAGTCCTAGGGTCAGCCACTACTTGGATGGGATACCACCTTGAACTTGCTACATAGCCCACCTACAGCAAATGTTTTAAGATGTTGCAAATGAGTATGTTCTTAAATTTTCTGCAAAAATGAGTTGGTAATCCAAACAAGTAAATGCTAACTAAACTTGGGCATTCAGGCTTGAATTTTAAGAATTAGCCTGGGTCTGGCCCTATGGCTCAGTGGTAGATAACTACTTTGCATGCCAAAAACGTCAAGTTCAATTTCTAGTTAGCAGGGATGGCAAAAGCCTTTGTCCAGTACTATCAGCCTCAAGTAGTCACCTTCTGGGGTCCCAGGCAGAGTTCCCCCCATCCAGCCTTCAGCCATGCTAACTGGAAATATTGGGAATTGAACTTAGAATCATAGAATAGTAGAGTTGGAAGGGGCCTATAAGGCCATCGAGTCCAACCCCCTGCTCATTGCAAAAATCTACCTTAAAGCAGCCCTGACAGATGATTGTCCAGCTGCCTCTTGAAGGCCTCTAGTGTGGGAGAGCCCACAACCTCCCTAGGTAACTGGTTCCATTGTCATACTGCTCTAACAGTCAGGAAGTTTTTCCTGGTGTCCAGCTGGAATCTGGCTTCCTTTAACTTGAGCCTGTTATTCCGTGTCCTGCACTCTGGGAGGATCGAGAAGAGATCCTGGCCCTCCTCTGTGTGACAACCTTTCAAGTCTTTGAAGAGTGCTCTCATGTCTCCCCTCAATCTTCTCTAGCATTCGTCCCTTGAAATCTGGACCAGATGCCATCCAGCATATATAATTGTCCAGCCAAGTTCTGTTGGACATGGGAGACGGGGTTGGATGGTCTGTTGTTTGACTCGTCGACTCTTTGTCTGCAGCAGATCAACCAGGACTTGAACATCCAGCTGCTAAAGGATGGCTATCGGTTAGACGAGATCCCGGACGATGAAGACCTGGACCTGATTCCCCCGAAGTCGGTCAACCCCACTTGCATGTGCTGTCAAGCCACCTCCTCCACTGCCTGCCACATTCAGTAATGAGGGAAGCCTGGCAAGGGGTGATCAGTGCTTTCCACTATAACTGTAAAACTTAACAGCCATTGCTTCCTCCTATGGTAGGACGTGCACCTCTTTGTGTTCATGGAGCCAGGAGAAACCAAAAAAAAATTCCTTTTATGATCCTCTTCTCATTTTTATTTAAAACTACAGTAAAGCAAGCTGTGGGACGCCAGCTGTGGATTCTTAGTCAGGGAAATCCATGGGCTCCCTTTGGCCCTGGGCACAGCTTGCACGATTCATATACAGGGTGGTTTTTTTTGGCGGGGGGCGGGTTGTGGGGGAGATGGAATCAGGTGGGGCTGCTGCAGGTACCCCTAACCTCTCATGGTTCACAGGAGCTGACATCAGAGACTTAAATGCAAAAATCTCAGACCAGGAAGGAAATAACGGGGTGAAATTCATTCTGGGGAACCTGTTTCTTCTTTGATGGACTGACCCTGAACAGGGGACGTGGGAGCAGGAATGAAGTACAAGATCCTTGTTCATTCATCCTGGCCCTTTTCATCAGAAATCAGTTATAGGCAACATGCAAAAGGAATGAAAGTGGTACTTACAACATGCTTTCAAATAAGCAACTCTTAAGTGTAACGTAATGCAGCGCACAGTCTATTAGGTCTATCCAGAGGTTCAATCCAGTCTTATTTGTTGGCCTTTGTTTATGTTTGTGGTCCAAAATCATGAGAAAATGGGAAATCTCATACTGTGTTGGGATCAAGGCGCCTCCTGAAGTTCCCATGAATGGAAGTTGAGGAGAAGCATTTGTGGGGCTCTTAAAAGTCTGTTTCTTTGACAGTTTAGTGGCCAAAGAGATGCTGTACCTCAAGAGCCGCTGGTCAAGTGCCTGCCCTGCCACAACCTGGCCTTGGGTGGGCTTTTCCAGCAACTGGGGGAGCGGTGACGTTTGTTTCAGGGGCTCTGTGCATTCAAGAGAGGGCGCTTGAGGAGTTGGCTCTTGACCCAAATGAACGCCCCCCACAAACACATGAGTGGCTGGATTTTATTTTTATCTCTTCGGCTCCCAAGTGCCAGGTGGCCTGTCCCAGGGCTGAGGGTTTCTTGATGGTCATAAAATGAAATCTTCTGTGCTAGAAAATAGGCAGTTTGTGTCATAGAGCCAAAGGGACTGGCTTTGGTGCTGTGCCCCCGAATATAGTGCCTGTGTTGTTGTGAGTTGCTTTTAGGCTGCTGCCAACCACTACCAGACTGGTGCAAGCCGTGTCTCATCAGTCATCAGTGCTGGTAGTAAATTTGGTGCTTGGCATAGCTTCTCCAGCAGTTGAATGACCACAGACAAATGAACAGGACATGGCTCTATTATCCTGCTTGCTAAACATGGGCTGTGTCAAATTTTGTGAGTTCTGAAAATCCCCAAAGGTTAATGATCTGATACTGTCCCTTTTTAGAAGGCCCTTATTGGCCAAGCTTCAAACGCCATTAACACTTGAAAGAATAGGGAGCCCCTGTTCCCGTCAATGCCAAGTTTCATGTCCTGTTACAGAAGGTCTGTTGCAGCATTTCTCACATCGTACTTGTGAATTGCCACAAATCTAATAAGCCTCCCATTTATGAGCACAGAAAGTGGATTGCAGCCGCCTCCTATCCAGTATAATACTGTGGCCTGTGGAGACTACATATCCCAGCATGCTATGCCGGTCCGCCTTGTGTTGGCGTATGGAGTGATCCTTAGGTTTCTGGAAACAGTATTGGGTGAGAGGACTCTGTCACTCTCATCTGTTGCCCCAGAACATTAGGAATAAGGAGCTTTTAAACACTGGAAAACCAGATTGCCACACTGATGTTTTGGAAGTAAAGCGACATCAAGAACTTGGGTGCATTGTCCTACTGTGCTAAGGGTTTGAAATCAAGACCAGCACAAAGCCCTAAACACCCAGCAGGCTGTCTAAAAATGAGCAACCAGCGATGGATAGCGTTCTATCAGAGGCTAAGAAGCCCTTCATTTAATAAACTCTGTCCACGGAGATAAATCACCTTCTCAGAAGTAAAACCTAGGAAGATTGACTTGGGGGGGAAAGCATCTTAGTCCCTTTTGAGAGCTTCTACCTAGAGATGAACTAATCCACGTTCCATGTTCACACGCTGTTTATTTAAGTCCTTCGCCCATACACAGCCCCGAGTTTTTATTTGGGCAGACCTTGATTTATCCTTTTGCCATGTTTTGCATTTCTAGCCAGCCCAGCTGTATTTTTCCCTCCTTCCACCAGCCTTTTGAATTATGAAAGGACTGTGCTTTGAATTTGACCTTTTTTTGTATTTGTGCAAAGAAGGGAAGAGATTGGTAAATATTATGTCCTGCACACCTTTTAGTTTGTCTATGAGCTGCCCTACCTGATGTACGCTTTCCACAAACATCGGTGAAATGACAGGTTTGGCTCCTCTCCATGTTCACCAAAGTCCCTGATAGTGGCACAATATTTGTGAGGTCAGTACAGAGTCATAAAATGGAAAGAATCTTTTGGCTTCTCCTTGCTCCTGGGCTTTGTGTCTGTATGTTTTCTGAGGAGGGGGGTGGATACAAGACTGGGGGCAAATAAGTAATGCCGTGTTGCCATCAGGAAAGCTGATTGTATAACGGAGGCCCGTGGGGCTGTCTCAGAAAGTTTCCCCAAAACCCATTTCTTGGGGGCGCTTCACGCATTACAGGGGCAAACCTGAATTTTGCCACCGTCTGTTCTGCTAGCAGGCGTTGCAGCCAAGCACGGCTCCCTGGGGAGTGCACCTGTAGATACACCTGCTCACAAGCACGTGACCCCTGGGTTCGCATTGACCCAGGGAACTTGAACCTGCTTTTTTAAACATGGGAGTTTAGATCATAGCTTGGCAGGATGTCTTAAATGGCTCAAAGGCCTCAGCCTCTCTCTCCTTTGCAGAGTCTCATATGTAGGCTCCAAGCAGTCGCTTTTCAGTTTTCAGCACCTAAAGGGAAGAAAAGCCACAGCTTGTGGGGATGTGCTTGTCAACTCCATGGCTGTGGCGCTCTTGGGGTTGGAAATAAATGAAAGGAATGTGCTTGGGAGGCTCCAGTTGCCTGGAGAGAACTTGTCGCCCCAAACAGTTCTGGCCTTGGAAAGGAAGTAGCTTGTTCCCAGAAGGACATACTCTCTCCATAAGCAAGTTCTTTCGATATATTGATCTCCAAGCCCTGCTAGGCTTCCCTGGCTTGCATTACAGCGCCCCGTGGTGCAAAGGAAGGGCCTGTTTTCACCCATGGCTAACAAGGCTGTGTAACTCCCTGCTAGCGGAAATGCCGCAAATGTATGTTTAATCTGCAAGACCCCATTCGTCGTCCAGTCTTAACTGATGGCAAGCTTCTGCCCTCACATTAATGAACTCAGATCATTGGCTTCGCATTCCTGATGCTGCTGGGGATCAAATCTGGGGTATGTGACTGCCCCCGAGTTGCTATAGATGGTATTCCACGCCTCGCTCCCTTCTCCCACTGGGCAATATAGGAGAGTGAAGGGAGATGCTGAGTTTAGCCAGGCTCGCAGCATTGCGCGTGCGTTTCCCCCCACAGTATGAGGTCCCAGCCGGATGGAAGTGCTTCAGCCTTCCTGCTGCCTAATGTAGAAGGACCACGTTCTGCATGCTGGTGGAGCTGTGGATCCTCCTCGTAGACATGTACTTGGTATGTGCCTTCTACCCGGCTGGTAGGCTGTGCGGTAACACTATGCTAGCCCAGGCTGCTTTGGTGGTGTAAAAGAGGAAAGGCAGTATCACTAGCCAGCCCACAAAGTCCCGACTGCAGGGGAATCGGAGTCCTGTCACTCCCTTCTCCTTTCCCAAACAAACATCAACCTTTGCTGGCTTCTGCACCTGCAAGCTGTTCTGCATCTCTCATGGTCCCCCAACTTGAGAGCCTCTTGTCTGGGAGGCTGAAAGCATAGAATCACAGAATAGCAGAGTTGGAAGGGGCCTACAAGGCCATCGAGTCCAACCCCCTGCTCAATGCAGGAATCCACCCTAAAGCATCCCTGACAGATGGTTGTCCAGCTGCCTCTTGAAGGCCTCTAGTGTGGGAGAGCCCACTACCTCACCAGGCAACTGATTCCATTGTTGTACTGCTCTAACAGTCAGGAAGTGTTTCCTGATGTCCAGCTGGAATCTGGCTTCCTTTAACTTGAGCCCGTTATTCCGTGTCCTGCACTCTGGGAGGATCGAGGAGAGATCCTGGCCCTCCTCTGTGTGACAACCTTTTAAGTATTTGAAGAGTGCTATCATGTCTCCCCTCAATCTTCTCTTCTCCAAGCTAAACATGCCCAGTTCTTTCAGTCTCTCTTCTTAGGGCTTTGTTTCCAGAGCCCTGATCATCCTGGTTGCCCTCCTCTGAACACGCTCCAGCTTGTCTGCGTCCTTCTTGAATTGTGGAGCCCAGAACTGGATACAATACTCTAGCACCATGTACATTGATGGTGCTATATAAATAAATAATAATAATAATAATAATAATCGATGAGGCCTAACCAGGGCCGAATAGAGAGGAACCAGGACCTCACATGATTTGGAAGCTATACCAAATAAATGCCAGTTGGTATCTTGGCTAGGAAAGAAGAGGGCAAGGGGGGAAAGTGCCGCCAGATGTTTTGGGAGGAAGGGAAGCGTAATTCGCGGTGGGGTGCTCTCTGGACCCACTAAGCCAAAGGCAATTCTTAGGATAGAAAACGCACTAATGCTCACATCCTAGTTGAACTGGGTAGTTTTTCCTGGCTCCTCCTCCTCTTACCCTTGGGAAAGCCAGAATGTCTATCTGTAATCAGAAAACAGCCTGGGGAGAGAGGTCATTTATTTATTTTTGATTTGGTTGATTTGATCTGATCGGTGCCCTGCTTTTCTACCAAGAAAATGGCACTCAAGGTGGCTTGTTAGATACCTTCATCAAAAGATCATGGAAGTTGCTGCTATTCAGAGGATATTCTGGGAACAAGAAGTAAACAACTGACTTGAAGTGATTGATTTCTATTTAGCAGCGCAACTCCACAGAGACCAGAGTTGGGGCATTGCATACCGAAAATTTGCATCTGGAGGCAAAGAGAGAAGGCAGTAGCCCAGCAAAGGGCTTGGCCCAAACGTATTCTGGGTGGCTGTTCATCAGCTGGCAGTGGTGCCCGGCTGTGGCTCATGCCCCGGAGCTGCAGGCCTCCAACGTCCCAGCAGTGCCACCTCCTGAGCGCTCAGAACTGAAGAATAAGAGGGAAAGAAGAAACTACAAGCATGGAAAGCCGCAAAATAGCATAACGAGGACCTCCAGATAGGGCCAGCACATGAGAATTTCTTCCGTTTTGCCCTTTCCCCCTAAGCCAGCCTTCCTCAACCTGGGGCGCTCCAGATGTGTTGGACTGCACCTCCCAGAATGCCCCAGCCAGCTGGCTGGGGCATTCTGGGAGGTGCAGTCCAACACATCTGGAGCGCTCCAGGTTGAGGAAGGCTGCCTTAGTTCTAATATTCTCTTCTCCTGGGTTCCTGGGTTCCAAGCTTCCTTTCTGAGCCCTTTATAGATTTTCCATAGATACACGTGGAAGTGTGACTACTCTTAATGGAGAATTAAATGATGCCTTGCTGCATGTTAACTTTTAGACTCCGCATTGTACCTTTCAGGCCTCTCCCCACTCATTTGCCTGACCGTGACTTCCTCTGATTTGGTGCTCAGAATGTAGTATTAATCAATACCTTTTTGTGCACAGCCTCTTTCAGGCCAACAACAGAGCTGGGAAACAGTCTGGGTTCCTCCATTACTCCAAAAACATGACCTGCCTTTTGCTTTCATTTGAGGATCCCTGTGGGTTAGCTTCATATTTTGAATTTCATGTACATGTGTTTCCGTTGGGAGCACTTAACTTGCGCACATGTCTTGAGTAAAATATTTCAAAGCAGTTTCCAGGAAAGTGAAGCTACGTCATAGCTGTGGTTCTACAACATCCAAGAGTCTCTTTGCAAGTGGCTAGTAATGTAGAAGGCTTCCACCTCTCTGGCAAGCCGTTTAGAGTGGCTGAGTTAAATTGGTCCATCAGGATTCAAATAAGTCACCAGATCATGGCTTTGACTGGTATTGTGGGCCTTGCTGTTTCCCCCAAAGCCCCTTCTCATTATAGAGATGGAAGGTGACCCTTTCAGGGTCTGCACATCATAATTTATTTCCTGTTCTTGGTCAACAGTTCAATTCTTTCCCCTGTCACACTGAATATCCTTCTGGTATTTTTCCAGTTCCAGCACTTTCTGTGCATGTAAGGGAGAGAGATGGGGTATCTTTAAGGAGAAATGGAGGAAGTCTTTCAACTTGTCTCTTTCTGATTAGGGTGATCATATGAAAAGGAGGGCAGGACTCCTGTATCTTTAACAATTGTATAAGAAAGGGGATTTCAGCAGGTGTCATTTGTATGCATGTAACACCTGGTGACATTCCTTCTTCATCACAACAGTTAAAGCTGCAGGAGTATAGCTAGGGTGACTAGATGCAAAAGAGGGCAAGGCTCCTGCAGCTTTAACTGTTGTGATGACAAGGGAATATCACCAGGTGCTGGATGCATAAAAACGACACCTGCTGAAATTCCCCCTTCAATACAACTGTTAAAGATACAGCAGCCCTGTCCTCCTTTCCACATGGTTACCCTATTTCTGATAGACACTTGGCTATGACACAGTTGTTTCCATAGTAACAAATTATGATCTAAAGTAGCTTGACATCAAGGGAGATGAAGATTATGGTACAGCTCATTAAAATTCATACTGGAAACTGGCACGAAGGCCCAGACGGGATGGCGCTCCGAGAGAAATCCCATGTGCTTGTGGGAGAGACTTGGTCTCGCATGTCTGTGCTTTTTCCTTGTTGTTCATCCAAATGTCTGATACCGTCTTAATTTTCCATCTTTAGAGGCTCTTGTAAACTATCATAGAGCACTTTTCCAGGGCACATCAATGCTTCTTTCAGTCTTTGGCTTCTCACCAGAATGCGCCGAGAAGACTCTTTACCAGTTTGTTCCACACCTGAAACTTAACAACAAGATGAGAGTTCCCTTCATCTCAGAGTTGCCTTTCTTGTCACAACCTTTAGCCACATGGCTGAGGTGGCCTTGTGGGGACTGCCACGATCTGATCTGTGCCGTGATTGGGATCCCACATCCCAAGAAACACGCATAGAAAGCTATGGTGAAAGGCTTTAGCCTCAGAGGAAGAGGGCTGCACCAGCTTCCAGAATGCAGGACAGGCGTGGACAGCCCGCAAAGGTGCTCAGTACTTTGACATGACAACAAACGTCAGTGGTGATCAACTAGAAAACATACTCATTCTTCAGTGCTATTATATCGCTGAACATCTAAGGATGTACTCTCTTGATTGTGCCAAATTCAGGATCTTTTGGCTCGTAGTGGAGCAGTGCACCCTGGAGAATTCTGCCTAAGCCTTTAGAAGTCCTTGGTTTTTGTCTGTACACTCTTCAGATCCTTCTTCTGGACGTGCGTTAAATCTGGTCGTTGCCCCTCTTGCTGTTCCTGTTGGCTTGGCACAGTTTTACTCGTAACAAATGGTCCAAGTGCAACCTCCGCTGGGAAGATTTTGTCCAGGCTAGTGTTAGGCATGCTCCGATACCTTAGTTGATTTTTCATGTAAAAACAAGACCTTCCTCTCCAGTGGCAAAACAACACAGTGGCAAAACTGGGGTTCCCTTCGTCCGAGGAGTTTCGTTTTCCCTTTAGGCTGTACTTTGGCCATGTCTCTTGAGCAGCAGGAGGGAGGAGCTGCATCTTTTGTGATCCTATACTGTTTGCCGAGTGCATCAGGGCAGTGTCTGGGTGTTGCACGGAGGAAGCAGCCGAATTCCTTTTCTCAGCTTCTGTGTTTCTTCTCATTGGATCCTGCTGTGTTGCAGGAGCACAGCGCTGACAGGTGATTGCTGAACACTATGTAGATATTATTCAATTGGGGAGGTATACTGGAAAGCACTTTGTATGAACACTGTCTCCTATGGCTTTTTGCACAGCAGTAGCGCCTGTCAGCGCTGAGGAGAGGATCTGAAAACACTCTTGAAGCACAGCCCGCACTTCACTCCCTGGGCTTCTAGCAGCCTTAGCCCAGATTTGAATGCTAGTATTTGGGTTCTCCAGATACTATTTGCACTCATATCCTGCAGGCAGGTCTACGTTGTAGGTAGGGAAGATCAGGATCTCTCTGAGCTGTGCTTAGGGTAGGGTGGCCATGTGAAAAGGAGGACAGGCGCCTGAATCTTTAACAGTTACACCGAAAAGGGAATTTCAACAGGTATCATTTGCATGCATGCAGCACCTGGTGAAGGAAATTCCCTCTTCATCGCAACAGTTAAAGCTGCAGGAGCCCAGTCTAGAGTGACCAGATACAAAAGAGGGCAGGGTTCCTGCAGCTTTAGCTGTTGCGATGAAGAGGGAATTTCCTTCACCAGGTGCTGCATGCATGCAAATGATACCTGTTGAAATTCCCTTTTCGGTGTAACTGTTAAAGATTCAGGCGCCTGTCCTCCTTTTCACATGGCCACCCTAGCTTAGGGTGGAGGTAAGGGGGAAACAATCCCACAGGCCGCGATGTCAAAGATCTACAGTTTTCCACGCCACATTCAAACATAAGCGTAGGGAGAACTAGGAGCCCTGCAGACAAAGAGCTGGGGGAGGAAGGCAAACAGCAGCAAGAGCAGTAAAAATGTAATTTAGTTGTCACAGGTAAACCTTGGTATCCGTGTCCAGTGGTTAGTCCTAGAATTGCAAACCTTGTTAAATTGCACACATCCATCATTCACACCTTGATTTTGAGAGTTAATGTTGTCTCCTCACCCCCCGGTTAGCAATGGAACAGCCTCTGGGTCTGCTGTATTGAGTTTAACCCGTTGGCTCCATGGTCGTCTGCCTTCCCTATGCCTGTCACCCCCATTCCAGCGAGCAGGGCCTGCTCAAACCATCCCTCCCCAAAAAACAACAGCTGCCCACACCATCCAAGAGAGGCGCCACACCGCCTGCATCGAGGTATCTCCGAAAATTCTGGGGCACATTTAGCACGCGGCGTGTCATTTCCTTGGGGCCCCTAGAAACATGGCCGTTCCGGTGACGTTGGGTGGTTTATTCATTTGGCCGGTCCTCCTTTCTCTGCTCCAGGTGGTTGTGTGGGCCATAACGACTGGTGGCAAATTGTCCCCTGTCCACCTTTACTAAATGCCGTTCTTTGACTCTGCAGTGCAGTGATCTTCCTCTCTGAGTATCTTAAAGAGAGAGAGCGGGATTCTTTCTGAAGTCCTGGTTTATTTGCCCGTTGGCACTTGGCCAACATGCACCTTATTACCAACAGTGGATTGATAAGATCTGCCCCGATTTTTTATTTTATTTTATTGTTTTTGCACACACTACTAAACAGCTAGGGGAAGTGAATGGTCCTGTCCCCAGAAGAAGTTGGCGAAAAAAAGCTGTTCCTTTTAATACATGACGGGTGAGAGAACATTTTATTTTTTGCACTATTCGTTAAACCGTGTCTCCTCTTCCTCTCTCTCCTCTTCCTCTGCCCCCTCTCCCACCCCAAATAAGACAAAGTTATTAGGGCTGCATCAGCACATGGTATTGCTGTGACATGGCAGGCATGATCCAGTGCATGAGCTTTACATTCTCCTGCCCCAACTATGCGCCATGATTGATTTTCTGTGAACTCTTTCAGAGAAAGCAGTTAAGAGGAGAGACGTTTGTTTGCATCTACACTCCCAAATGGAAGCACTTTTTTAAAATGCCAATTTTTCAGGAGTGGTGTCGCTCATCAGCGTTGTGTTCTGCCGGGGCAGAAGGAGGGAAATGATGGGGCATGTTACTAAAACCCTCTCTTCTGATTCTTTTAAAGAACTCTCTCGTCGTCTGCGTTGATCGTGAGCCAAGTTTTAAAGTCCCATCGGTTTCTGGCTCTGGCGTGTGTGAAACCTCCAAATGTGCGATGGTGTTCAGCCTAAATTGTTGCTTAATTGGACATCCGTGTTTGGTTTTGAAGCTTGGCTCGGCTAGGAAACCTTTTAGGAGGCCTCTGTTGTATCATGGCCCTTCTGACCTCACCACACAGCTGGGTTGGGGGGGGGGTTTCTCTTTTTGGTTTATGCCCACTCCCAGTAAGTCAGCCTCCATCTTCTAGCAAATGTTCGTCTTAACTTTTGCTTTTCTAACCCAAACAATGTAGCACAGTCTTTCTTTTCCCATCATGTAGAATACTGCCTTAAACAGATCTGTTTGGTTGTGTATGTGTGTTTTTATTTACCATCAAGTTTACGCATTAATTTATTTTTAAAATGTGGTTTTTGGAAGACATGATACATGTATAATATTTTTTTAACATTTCCATTGCAGTATTTATCATTGTTACTGGTTGTGTGTAGTGTAACAGAATTAATATTAAAAAGCATACATATGAAACCTGCCTTTGCAGCCTCATTGCGTGTCCCTCAACCCCTGGGATGGCTTTTTTCTTCTTCTTTTTTGCATTGTTGTACCAAAAACTAGAGAGTGGCTACCAGAGAGGTGTATGAGAGAGAGGTACTTTTGAGCCCAGAACAGGAAGGCAGCTTACTGCTGTCACCAACAGCACGCAGCCTCTCCTGTACTTAGCACCTCCGTGAGGTGTTCCTTGTAGCTCACTGGCTGCTTTCTCAACTGCCCTGTCTCTCTCAAGTCCATCTGCTACCACATCTGCCACCTCCTACTGCTAGGTCGCATATAAGGTGCACATTTATATATCGCTCCATGTCTAGACAGATTCCGGAGCGGTGAACAATAAAAGACAAAAAGAATAAAACACGATCTTTTCAAAATTGTTTTTCATAGAATCATAGAATAGCAGAGTTGGAAGGGGCCTACAAGGCCATCGAGTCCAACCCCCTGCTCAATGCAGGGAGCCACCCTAAAGCATCCCTGACAGATGGTTGTCCAGCTGCCTCTTGAAGGCCTCTAGTGTGGGAGAGCCCACAACCTCCCTGGGTAACTGATTCCATTGTCGTACTGCTCTAACAGTCAGGAAGTTTTTTCCTGATATCCAGCTGGAATCTGGCTTCCTTTAACTTGAGCCCGTTATTCTGTGTCCTGCACTCTGGGAGGATCGAGAAGAGATCCTGGCCCTCCTCTGTGTGACAACCTTTTAAGTATTTGAAGAGTGCTATCATGTCTCCCCTCAGTCTTCTCCAGGCTAAACATGCCCAGTTCTTTCAGTCTCTCTTCATAGGGCTTTGTTTCCAGACCCCTGATCATCCTGGTTGCCCTCCTCTGAACACGCTCCAGCTTGTCTGCGTCCTGCTTGAATTGTGGAGCCCAGAACTGGACGCAATCCTCTAGATGAGGCCTAACCAGGGCCGAATAGAGAGGAACCAGTACCTCACGTGTTTTGGAAGCTATACTTTTATTAATGCAGCCCAAAATAGCATTGGCCTTTCTTGCAGCCATATCTCACTGTTTTAAAACAGAGTACCAATAAAAATAAATATTGCTACCCAAATGGACCTTGCATATCTTTTATAGAAGTTGAACTGACGTTGAACATTCCGTGGCTAACCCTTCCTGTTTAGTAGTGGCTGTGGCGGGCTTGCGAGCTGAGGAGCTCGCATGCAACAGCTGAGGTTTATTTTATTTTAAGTATTTGTATCCCACTTCTGAGTCCAAAAGAGGCTTCTGGAGCATCTTATAATCAATCAGCAAAAAGGACGAACGTACAAACTTAATAAACACGACCCACACAAGGAAACAGGGATGGGGCAGGGAGAGGACATTTTCAGCCTGTGGTAACTGTGTTAGGGTTGCATCTTTAACCCACCTCACAATATGGGCGCATAACCTGGAAGGAGCTAGCTGGCAGAGCCAAATTCATCCCTCCATCCTATTGTGTGCCCTGCACAGAGAGTAGGAAAAAAGAGACTAAAAATGGATCCAGAAGACTGCATTTTCATGGCAATGGCAAATGTGTTGCAGTTGCTGCACCAATCCATTTGCAAAGGAGCTGCCCAGTGCAGAGACTGGCTCAGCTGTTGCTGCCCCCTGTACAAGCCCAGTTTTTTGTAAAATTCTGTCTGACATGGAGGCCGTTTTGATTCAGGCGGAGAGGCCTGCTCTTTTACACTCATCCTGCAGCAGGGTGACTGCAAAAGTGTCAATGGCCAAACAGCTCTGTGTCTTTCCTCCTCTGCTCACCGGACGGGTGCTTTGTGAAGCGTCGTCCTAATAACCGCATTCAGCTCTTCGGAACAGGCCCCCAGGATTCTTCCTGGGTTGCCATGGTGTGAATGTCTCTGCAGCAGGGAAGTAACCACTTGCAGCCACCCCGAGACAATCCTCAAAGTGATTTGTGTGTTTCGTGCCGCTGTGCAGAGACTTTCAGATGGTGCTCTTGGGAGCCTCAGAGGCGCTCCTCCATCAGAAGGTCAACAATAGGCGACAGATGCCCCTGCAAGACAGTTGGTCGACCATCACCATGGGGCCGCAATGCCAGGGGGGTTCGAGGTGTGCAAGAACATTTCCTGCAGCCCCACTGGGGCCCCACAGACCTGGCCTGCACCTCATGACAACTAGCGCACACCTTGAAATATACCCCAGGACTCTCGGCGACACACAGGTGATCGACAGGTTCTTTGGCAGACACGTGTGATGTGGAAATGATGAGCGAGAAGCTTCAGAAACAACCATTCCAGTAGCTCATTGGTCCACTAGAGGGAGCCCATTGCCAACGCCAACGACGCCGCCTTCTCCAACCTGGGAATGATGGGAGTTTCAATCCAGACACCCATGGGGGGGGGGGGTTCTAACTTTCGTTGCCTGTGAGCTGTTTTCCTACCAGGCACCAACTACTCCTCTTCCTCCCACTGGCCCTTCTCTTTTTTGGCTTGTGTGTCTTAGGGTGACCATATGGAAAGGAGGACCGGGCTCCTGAATCTTTAACAGTTACATAGAAAAGGGAATTTCAACAGGTGTCATTTGTGTATATATGGAGAACCAGGTGAAATTCCCTCTTCCTCACAACAGTTAAAGCTGCAAGAGCTATACTAGAGTGACCAGATTTAAAAGAGCAGCTTTGACTGTTGTGATGAAGAGGAAATTTCACCAGGTTCCCCATATATACCAATGACATCTGCTGAAATTCTCTTTTCAATACAACTGTTAAAGGTACAGGAGCCCTGTCCTCCTTTTCATATGGTCACCCTAGTGTGTCTACTCCCCCAAGGGCTTTGCAAAGAGAGCTTCTGCTAAAGTAGGGTGACCCTATGAAAAGGAGGACCGGGCTCCTGTATCTTTAACAGTTGTATTGAAAAGAGAATTTCAGCAGATGTCATTTGTATATATGGAGAACCTGGTGAAATTTCCTCTTCATCACAACAGTTAAAGCTGTAGGTGCCCTGCCCTCTTTTAAATCTGGTCACTCTAGTATAGCTCCTGCACTTTAACTGTTGTGGTGAAGAGGAAATTTCACCAGGTTCCCCATATATACAAATGACACCTGCTGAAATTCCCTTTTCTATGCAACTGTTCAAGATACAGGAGCCCTGTCCTCCTTTTCATATGGTCACCCTAGCTAAAGGGTTTGTTAGCAATGCCTGTATCTAGCATAACTTGCCAGTTGGCCTTTTGAAGTCTTAAAAAGGCATGGCAAAAGCACATGCAGCAGTCAGGGAGCATAACCCTGCCTCTAGGAAGGAGGTAGGATTGGCCAAGCAGCGCTCCTCCATGGGGAGGCTGGCAGGGGAGCCCCCAGCCCAGAAACCCAGGCTCGGAGGAAGCCTGTGTCTCCCCACCGGCCACTTCTCGGATGGCCCAAGGCCTTTGGCTCTCTCCCCACCTCCCAGGTGGACCTTCCTGCCCACCAGAGCTGCCTCCTGCCCGCGTCTGCAGCATTGCCCTTGC
This sequence comes from Elgaria multicarinata webbii, assembly GCF_023053635.1. Lineage (NCBI taxonomy): Eukaryota > Metazoa > Chordata > Lepidosauria > Squamata > Anguidae > Elgaria > Elgaria multicarinata. The sequence goes on along the minus strand of NC_086176.1, from coordinate 118,501,465 downwards.
CAACTGTGACATCACCCATGATGCAGAGGCTGGCTGCTGGGAGGGGCTGTGAGCTGCAAGAAAGACACTCGCCAATTTTGCCCCACCGGCACGAGGAGCCCCTCTCCCTTTTCTCACCATCCGCGGCAGCCAGAGGGTGGGAAGACTCCCAAGCTAAATGCCGTTGAGGCTCAAGCCCCTTCTGCCGATGACGAGTGCTCCAACGGCTCTCCCTGTAACCAACGTGGTGACTCCCAAGTTCTCTAAAGACTTGCCAGGCCCCAGTTCAAGATGTTCCTCTTTGCTCACAAGACCAAGACGCCCATCAGCACTTATGCAGACTCCTTCCGGCCTCCGAATACCATGAAGAAGTCCTTTGAGGACCCTCCCTTGGCCCTATGGAGTGAGAACAAGTTTCTGACACAGGTACAAGTCCCCGGGGTGATGCCTCCCCACCAGGTGCAGGTAGTAAGGAGACAGAGGTGCAGGTGGAATTCAGGGCTGCAGGTAGAATGAAGGGATCAGCTCAGGAGTCCTCCCAGTTCAGCCTTCCGTCCAACAGTGACCAGCCAGGGGCTTCTAGGAAGGTCCCATGAGCAGGTTCCACCAGTGACGATTACCGACTGTGGCTCATCCCCGCTGTAGTCAGAAACAATCTTCCCCATCTGGTGTCCTCCAGATGTGTTGGACTACAATTCCCATAATCCCCCAAACCAGTGCAGTCAATAGCCATACTGGAGATGGCTAACACTTTCAAACCTTGCCTGTGAACCTCTAAAGCAGCTGTACCCAACCTGGTGCCTTTCAGACATTGTAGATTACGGCGCCCAGCATCCCAGTCTATTGCCCATCCTAGCTGGGGGATGCTGGGAATTGTAGATTAATGCATCTGGATGATACCAGGTTGGGGGAAGTTGCTGTAGTGACTTGGCCAGGGGGCTTTTTCCAGCCCAACTTAGAGATCCTGGGCATTGAACCTGGGACGTTTTGCATGCCTAGTACTTAATTAATTATATATTTATTACATTTATATACCGCCCCACAGCCAAAGTTCTCTGGATGGTTCACAAAAGTTAAAACAGTAAACATTAAAAAGTATACAAAATTTAAAAACCATCAGAAACATAAAAACACCAGTATAAAAACATCAGTATCCATTTAAAAAACAACAGTTCTGGGGTCCGTTAGAAAACAAACTTAGCGTTGTTAAATGCTGTTAAATGCCTGGGAGAAGAGAAAAGTCTTGACCTGGCGCCTGAAAGATAACAGTGTTGGTGCCAGGTGAGCCTCATCGGGGAGATCATTCCACAGTTGGGGGGCCACCACCAAAAAGGCCCTCTCCCTTGTTGCCATCCTCCGAGCTTCCCTGGGAGTAGGCACTCGGAGGAGGACCTTAGATGTTGAGCACAGTGTATGGGTAGGTTCATGTTGGGAGAGGCGTTCCATCAGGTATTGCAGTCCCAAGCCATGTAGGGCTTTATAGGTTAAGACCAGCACCTTGAATTGGGCTCGGAAACATATAGGCAGCCAATGCAAGCGGGCCAGAATCGGTGTTATATGCTCAAACCTCCCTGTTCCAGCTATCAATCTGGCTGCCGCATTCTGCACAAGCTGCAGCTTCCAAACCATTTTCAAAGGCTGCCCCACGTATTATTATTATTATTATTATTATTTATTTATTTATTTATTTATTTATATAGCACCATCAATGTACATGGTGCTGTACAGAGTAAAACAGTAAATAGCAAGACCCTGCCGCATAGGCTTACATTCTAATAAAATCATAATAAAACAATAAGGAGACTTTATACTGTTAGTTTTACCCTACCCTGTGCCTGCTTACCCTACCCTGTGCCTGTTGGCATTCTCTTCCCCTCCTTATTGTTTTACTATGATTTTAGTAGATTTTAAGCCTATGCGGCAGGGCCTTGCTATTCACTGTTTTACTCTGTACAGCACCATGTACATTGATGGTGCTATATAAATAATAATAATAATAATAATAATAATAATAATAATAATAATAATAATAATAATGAGGGGAAGAGAAAGCAAACAGGCACAGGGTAGGGTAAACAGGCACTGGGTAGGGTAAAACTAACAGTATAAAAGTCAGAACAAAATCAAGGGCATCTAATTTGGAGGTTACCAGAGTATGGACAACTGAAGCTAGGTTATCCCTGTCCACATAGGGGCGTAGCTGGGCCACCAACCGGAGTTGGTAGAAAGCACTCCGTGCCACCGAGGCCACCTGAGCCTTAAGTGACAGAGATGGTTCCAGGAGAACCCCCAAGCTACGAACCTGCTCCTTCAGGGGGAGTGCAACCCTATCCAGAACCAGTTGAACGCCCCATATCCGGTCAGAAAAACCACCCACCAGCAGCATCTCAGTCTTGTCTGGATTGAGTTTCAGTTTATTAGCTCTCATCCGGTCCATTGTCGCGGCCAGGCACATCCACATCCACACCTGATAAAGATGAAAAGGAGAAGTAGAACTGCGTGTCATCAGCATACTGATGACAACGCACTCCAAAACTCTGGATGACCACACCCAACGGTTTCATGTACATGTTAAACAGCATGGGGAACAAGACTGACCCCTGCGGAACCCCGTACTGGAGAGACCACAGGGCCAAGCAATGTTCCCCAAGCACCACCTTCTGGAGCCGACCCGCCAAGTAGGAGCGGACCCACTGCAATGCAGTGCCCCCCACTCCCAACTCAGCCAGACGTTCCAGAAGGATACCACGGTCGATGGTATCGAAAGCCGCTGAGAGATCAAGGAGAACCAACAGAGTCGCACTCCCCTGTCTTTCTCATGTGTTGCTGCTGTTGATTTCTTTGATTCCTTTCTCAAAAGAGACTCAAGGCAATAACATTGAAACATGTTTTTAAACAGCTTAAATAATTATCCCCTAAAATGCAACCATTCCATAAAATGGCAAAAATGTCAGTGACAACCATAAACAATTTAACTAATGCATGAAATAGAGGAATGTGCAATACTGAAAAGATGGCCCCAGGTGGGCCCTCCTGGGGAGAGCATTCCCTAACTGTGGAGCACCACTGAAAAGACCCTCAGAGAGGAACCCAGAGGAGGGCCTCAGATATTGACTGTAGTATACGTGTAGGTTCATACCGGGAGAGGCACTCCGCCAGTTCCGAGCCATAACCCACAGCTTGAATTGGGCTTGTACAGGGAAATGTACAGGGAAACAGTGCAAGCAGACCAGAATTGTTGTTGCATTGTCGGACTTTCTGGCCCCTTTTATCAATCTGGCTACCACGTTTTGCACAAGTTGCAGCTTCCGAACTGTCTTCAAAGGCAGCCCATGTAGAGCTCACTGCAGTAATCTAACCAGGAGGTTACCAGAGTATAAACCACTGAAGGCAGGTTATCCGTATCTAGGTAGGGGCACAGCTGGTAGAAGGCACTCTGCACCACAGAGGGCCCCTGAATCTCCAGGAGAACCCTCAAACTACAACGCTGCTCCTTTGGGGGCGTTGTGTGTGCAGCCACCCACCCACCCAGGACAGGCACCACCCACTCTACAACTGAGCCATGGCTCTTCCTCATGACGCGCACAAAAAGAGCCGTGCTACATCGCACCAAAGATCTATCTAATCCAGTGTTGAGTTCCTCCAGTGGCCAACCAGATGCCCCCATGGGAAGCCCACAAACAGAACAAGAATGCAGCAGTCCCCTCCTTCTCATAAGAACATAAGAACATAGGAAGTGCCCTGATGCTGGATCAGACCAAGGGTCCATCAAGTCCAGCACTCTGTTCACACAGTGGCCCACCAGCCATCGGCCAGGGACCAACAAGGCAGGACATGGTGCAACAGCACCCTCCCACCCATGTTCCCCAGCACTGGTGCACACAGGCTTACAGCCTTGAATAATGGAATATTCATGTTCCTTGTTCCCAAGGAGCTGATAAAATAAAATAGTCAGAGGGGAGAGAAGGGTGGGGAGGGAGAATTGTGGACAAATGCCGTTACACAGACTTAATGCGTGGTTAGAATTAGCAAAGCAGGTGAAGGTGATGAGCCCAAGGCCATGCAGAAAAGGCACGCTTTGAGGAGGGATTTGAGAAAAGGGAAGATAAATCCTTTTGTTAACGAACTAGGGAGTGACCTCATTCATTCATTCATTCATTATAGCATTTTTATCCCACCCTTTAGCTGAAAAAAGCTCTCAAGGCGACTTACAAAAATATTTCTTAAGACATTCCCTGCCTACAGGCTTACAATCTAAAACAAACATGACACAAAAGGAAAGGGAATTGGGAGAGAGGAGGAAGGGTGACCATATGGAAAAGAGGACAGGGCTCCGTATCTTTAACAATTGAATAGAAAAGGGAATTTCAACAAGTGTTATTTATATGCATGCAGCACCTGGTGAAGGAAATTCCCTCTTCATCACAACAGTGAAAGCTGCAGGAGCCCTGTCTAGTGTGAGCAGATACAAAAGAAGACAGGGCTCCTGAAGCTTTCACTGTTGTGATGAAGAGGGAATTTCACCAGATGCTGCATGCATAATAATGACACCGGCTGAAATTCCCTTTTCTATGCAACTGTTAAAGATACAGGAAGCCGGCCCTCTTTTCCATATGGTCACCCTATGCAGATCACACACTGGCTTCAGTGCTACTTCCTCGGCAGTTCTAAATTCATTGTGTATGTGTGTTAGAGCAGTACGACAATGGATCCAATGACCTAGGGAGGTTGTGGGCTCTCCCACACTAGAGGCTTTCAAGAGGCAGCTGGACAACCATCTGTCAGGGAGGCTTTAAGGTGGATTCCTGCACTGAGCAGGGGATTGAACTCCATGGCCTTAGAGGCCCCTTCCAACTCTACTGTTCTACGATTCTATGGTCCTGCCATTTCTGTAGAGCCTTGGGTAGACTTCCATATAGTTACTTGCTTTTGCCCTCACAGCAAACTTACATAAGGTAGATTAGCTGAGAGAGACAATGACTTGAATAAGGTCACCCAGTAAACTTTAATGTTAGCATAAGTTATATGAATTTGTGTACTTTTATTTGTTAAATGTAAATAATAATAATAATAATAATAATAACAATAACAATAACAATAACAACAACAATAATAATAATAATAATAATAATAATAATAATAATAATAATAATTATTTCTTACCTGCCTCTCCATTCTGATCAAGGCGGGGAACAACAATAAATGATAAATTACATAATACTCCATTAAAACATAATATACATTGTTAAAAACATCCTTAAAAAACATCCTAAAAACATTTTTAAAACAACTTAAAATTACACTGGATAGGCCTGCCGGAAGAGATCAGTCTTTATAGCCTATATATGTTGCCTTTCTTTATAGTAAAAGGTCCCCTGGGCAGTTCAGATAAAAATAGCCAAATAACTTAAAAGCACCATTCAACCGTGCAACGTTGCACAGAAATCTAGTAAAACAAATGCAGCCATAAAATTCAGCCAAAGAAATGTGGTTGCCTATCCATGTTTAATTTGTCGAATATTTATGGCCTATTCAGACGAGGAAAAAGAGTTTGTGAGTGTCCGGAGGGGGGCAGTGATCCAAGGAGCCACTACCACCTTTCAAGGATTTTATGGGATTGGGCCTCACTTTGCAAATTATTGACAAAATGCAGGTTCAAACACATTTCTGGCCCAGAAGAAGGCAGTCTGGTACCCTCCAGATGTTTTAGACTACAACTCCCATCAGCACTGATTAACATGGTCAAAGGTCAGTGGTTATGGGGGGTTGTAGTCCAAAACATCTGGAGGGCACCAGGTTGCCTACTGTAGCCAATCTTGAAAGGGCTACAGATAGCACAAAATCTGTATGCAATGTCATAGAATCATAGAATAGCAGAGTTGGAAGGGGCCTACAAGGCCATGGAGTCCAACCCCCTGCTCAGTGCAGGAATCCACCCTAAAGCATCCCTGATAGATGGTTGTCCAGCTGCCTCTTGAAGGCCTCTAGTGTGGGAGAGCCCACAACCTCCCTAGGTAACTGATTCCATTGTCATACTGCTCTAACAGTCAGGAAGTTTTTCCTGATGTCCAGCTGGAATCTGGCTTCCTTTAACTTGAGCCCGTTATTCCGTGTCCTGCACACTGGGAGGATCGAGAAGAGATCCTGACCCTCCTCTGTTTGACAACCTTTTAAGTATTTGAAGAGTGCTCTCATGTCTCCCCTCAATCTTCTCTTCTCCAGGCTAAACAGGCCCAGTTCTTTCAGTCTCTCTTCATAGGGCTTTGTTTCCAGACCCCTGATCATCCTGGTTGCCCTCCTCTGAACACGCTCCATCTTGTCTGCGTCCTTCTTGAATTGTCTGCCTGTCCTCTATAGTCCACCAAGAATTATTGATAGGATTGTGGGATTGGGTGCTGCAGTCGTCTTCATTTTTTTCCCCTTCTTCTTCTCCGCCTTTCAGGGCAGAAGTCCTAACAAGGAGGCTTACAGCAATAAAACACATAAAAACAGTTAAAATATTAAAAGCAATGAAAATACAAACGCAATAAAATAGCAATTAAAAGCAATAAAACCAACAAGGACAACAATAGCAGCATTAACAGTTCTCGTCATGGGAAGGCAACACTAAAATAAAATGTTTTCAAGGCCTTCTAAAAAGCCTGCAAGGCTGGTGCATGGTGGGAGTTTGTTCCACAGGTGTGGGGCCACTGTTGTGAAGGCCCTCTCCTGTGTGATCACCCACATAATTGCTCTCACAGGTGGGCAAATGAGAAAGGCCTCTCTCTCTGATCTTAAAGCGCGGGCAGGCTGATCGCATAGGGGAAGGCGGTCCTGCTGCCAGGAGCTTGCTCCCAAACCATTTAGAGCTTTAAAGGTCAAAACCAGCACTTTGAATTGGGTTCGGAAACACACACAGTCAAATTCCTGCTTTGAGACCAAGGTCTAAGCATGTCCGGGGTCAGAGAACTGGGAAAGATGGTTTCTTTTCTTTTCTTTATTAAAATCTATTTAACAAAGCGGTTAAAAAAGTTAAAAACATATATAAAAAAACATGCAAGTCAGACAGCTTTCTTAATAAAGACACAAACAGAGACCTCACGATTTCTGTAGCTGCCGAACTGAGGTTGTTTGCTTCAATTTACTGTGGTCAAAGGAAGGTTAGTTAAACCAGAGTTGGATGTCGCATCTGTACCATTGATGTCATCGAGAAAAGGAGACCATATTTCATCGAAAGGGTCATAGCTAAGTTGGCCCAACGAAATTCTGCGGTGGTAGGTTAATTTTTCAGAGCAGGCTATATCCCACACTTTCCCTTTCCATCCAGTGAGTGTAGGGCCCTTTGGATCCTCTTCCAATGTTCGGCGATTTCTAAACGAGCTGCCGTAAGGAGGATAATTAAATACCAATCCTTTATGGGTAAGGGAGTTTAGAGCATTGGGCAGGGACAGCAGGGACAGGCTTGGTTGAGAACTGGGAAAGATGTTTGACCAATTCACACAAGCGTATCCTACGTGGTGAAGCGTCCTCTTCCAACGGATAAGTTAAAGGAAGCCAGATTCCAGCTGGACATCAGGAAAAACTTCCTGACTGTTAGAGCAGTACGACAATGGAATCAGTTGCCTGGTGAGGTTGTGAGTCCAACCCCCTGCTCAATGCAGGAATCCACCCTAAAGCATCCCTGACAGATGCTTGTCCAGCTGCCTCTAGTGTGGGAGAGCCCACAACCTCCCTAGGTAACTGATTCCATTGTCATACTGCTCTAACAATCAGGAAGTTTTTCCTGATGTCCAGCTGGAATCTGGCTTCCTTTAACTTGAGCCCGTTATTCCGTGTCCTGCACTCTGGGAGGATCGAGAAGAGATCCTGGCCTTCCTCTGTGTGACAACCTTTTAAGGTTGTTGTTGGCCTTGTAGGCCCCCTCCAACTCCGCCACTCTATGATTCTATGATTCTAAGTATTTGAAGAGTGCTATCATGTCTAAGCTGTTCTTACCTTACATCAACCTTCCCTGACCTGGTGCCCTCGAGATGTGTTGGACGACAACTCCCAGAATGCTGGGAGTTGTCGTCCAACACATCTCGAGGGCACCAGGTTGACAGCTGTCCTCCATATTTAAAACCCAGGGGGAAGACTCCCACATTCTAAGACTCCCTTTTGCACCATCTCCATGTACCAGGTGCTGGACCAACCCCCTCCTTTTCTTTTTTTTGCTCACCTGTATTATGGCTCCCCTCCCTAACTGTGACATCACAGCTGATACAAGCAGGGCTAGTATCAGTTTGGAGGCTGTGAGTTTTGAGAGCCATTAGCAGGCTGCAGTTTGTTCCTTGAGTACAAAGATCCCCTTTTTATTTTCTTATCGGGCAGAGGGTGGTGTGGGTTGTAGGCCGATTCCTTAGCGGGACGTACAAAAGCCCCTTTTGCTAGGCCACTTAGAGTATAGTAGCGAATTTTAGTTTAGGTCCCAGGCGGAAACTTCAGAGCAGAGCACCCTTTGGGAAGATGTTCATCTTTGCGCATAAGACAGACACGCCCGTCAGTACCTACACAGACTCGTACCGAATCCCCTGCCTCACAAAAGAGAGCTATGAGGAGCCTTCACTCAAACTTGGTGACCTGAGCTCAGGTACTAGCAAGGTAAATCTTTACAAATGTCTGCAGATAAAAGTGAGGTGGAGGGCAGGTGTATGCAGGGCCGGCGCTACCATAGAGGCGACTCAGGCAGCCGCCTAGAGCGCCAAGGTAAGGGGGGCGCCGAACGCCGCACCCGGAAGCCGCTCTCCCAGAGCGGTTCTGAGAGGGCGGCTTCCGAGGGTGCTGTTCCGAAGCCGCCTGCCTGCCCCAGCATCCTGGCTTCGCTTCGGCTGGGTGCCCACCCAGCTGAAGCGAAGCCACGCCCGCCCCACCCCAGCGTCGTGGCTTCGCTTCGGCTGGGTGGGCGAGATGGCGCCCCGTGCCCAGGTATGCTGGGGTGGGTGTGGGTGGGTGAAAGCAGCTCACCTGCCTAGGGCGCAAAATAGTCTGGCACCGGCCCTGGGTGTATGAGAGAGAGGGAGAGACAAGGGGCTTTTAGGAAGCTTTGGAAATGGGAATTTAAGAGCAATAGAACTGAAGACTGGTTATTTACTACTTTCTTTGTTTGTTTTATTCAATTCACAAGTCACCCTAGAGCCAAAGCCTTCACGATGACGTACATAATAAAAACAAAGACATTAAAAACAGTAACGAAACCAGTAGCATCCCTTAAAAATGAAAGAAATTGAAAACAGCCACAAAAGCTATTTATTTATTTATTTATTTATTTATTTATTTATTTATTAAAAACGTGTATATCCCGCCCTATATCAATAAGATCTCAGGGCGGCGTACAGATAAAAGCATACAGTATAAAAACAGTAAATATACACAGCTAAAAACAAATTAATTTTAAAAGCAGAAGATAAATCCCAAGGCAGCTAAAATGGTTCAAACATGGAGAAGGACAGCTTTAAAATGCAGCATCGACATGTATCGTAGGCCTCAAGAAAGTAGTGGTTGGAGTGTTGGAGCGGGACTGGAGTTCTAGTCTCCACTCGGCCATGAAGCTCACAGGGGGAGTTTGGGCCAGTCACAGGCTCTGCGCCTAACCTGTCTTCACGGGGTTTTTCCTGTGGCTTGGGCGCATTGTGAGGTTATTTGCGCCACATGACGTCATGGCCGGCACACTTCCAATCAGCTGTTTCTGCCTGGAAAAGACGCAGTATCAGAGAATCCTTTGGTCTTTTTAGCTAAAACGGCTTCCAGGCACTTGCTCTACCATGTGCCCACACACCCCATGCCTCTGCATTAAATCCTGGGGGTGTCTGTGACCTGGCTGTGATGTGGACTGCCCCTTCCCCCATTCACTCCTTTAGCTAGCGTTCCCGCTGAGAGATGTTTATACGCTTCCTTATTGCTGCGTTAATTCGGTACTCTGATGTCGTTTTAACTCCGAAGCTGCGCAGCTCCAGAATAGCAAACAGGGAGTTGCGTTAATTCGGTTCTCTGATGTGGTGTCACCTCCGAAGCTGCACATTTCTAGAGTTGGGACCTGCTTTAATTCGGTTCTCTGATGTGGTGTTAACTTCGAAACTGGGGCTGGTGCGATACTTTTTGGATGGGGTTTATTTGTGCCAATGGGGTAACAAGCTGCTTGTTTCTACTTGTGGCGTTACACCCCACATCAGTTCCCTAATGCATGTCTGGAATTGGTAGATCTGGCGAGTTTAGAAAGTTGACCTGAGTGGGTGGAGGGTGAATGTCTTGGGAGGTGGAGGAGTGATATACAAGGGAATCACTGGGGAGATTGTGAGCTCTCTCTGTGTTAGCTCTGTGTGTTAGCTCTTGGTGTGTAGAGTACTTGGCTTCCAGATAGGGATGCCATTTTCTGAATCCACAAAAGTGGGACAATTTTGGAGGGGGGGTGGCTAGGATTTTTTTTTTTAAAAAAAAACCTGAGCAATATGTAAAGTCTAGGGAAAGAAAGAAAGCTATCTAAGCTTAAATTATCTAACGCTGCAATCCTATGTGTGTCTACTCAGAAACAAATCCTATTAAGTTAAATAGGGCTTATTCCCAGGTAAGTATGCATAGGATTGCAGCCTAAAGTACTTAAGCACCTGCGAATAAATAATAGGCAAAGAACAGTTTAAGCAAACAAACAGGGGGGAAAAGACACTACATTACATTTCTCCACTAGTTCTCAAAAGCTAGAGGAGACTTCAGTATGGAGGCTTACACTCCACTAAGCAGGCTCAAGGCACCATTTCGGAGGCTGGAATTTCTCTGGCCAGATGGAACAGGAATCTGGGATTCTTGACTGACTGGCCGGGACATTTTGGAAATGCTTGGAAACCGTGACATTCCCGGTTTTCCAGGACGTATGGCAACCCTAGTTCTGGAGAATTTGAGGTTCAATGCAGAGAGTGGTGTCTTTTGAGGGTGGTGTGCTGATAGTCAGTTGGCGTGTATATTAATCAATCCTGATAATAAAGAAAGTTCAAGAGTGAACGTGTGAGAGAAAGGAAAGTGTGTATGAGAAGAGTGAAAGGATTGGATGAGAGGTTTTAAAAAGGGTGGTTTTTTATGAAACAAACTTTAAAATACAATTTTAATCAGTTTGTTTTAACTACCACAAAAATCCCACGTGTCTGTTGGGCAATTATCATCTGCAGTTATTTACATTTAACACCCACTCTGACAATAATTCACCTCAGTACTCATAATTCACAGCGCTTTAATTTATTACTGAAATCCTTCCAATTTAACCCCTTTCTCCACATAGTTTGGAGAAAGGCGGTGGTTGTCCCTCGCCCCAAGCTCCTCAAGTGGTGAGGCTTAGCTTGAGCAGGGAGTGTCCGCAGCTGGGCCTATTGTTCAGAGCCTACGTTGTGGCACTACTCCACCCCACACCACACAGAAATATGGGAGGGGGGGTTGGCACTGAAAAGCCAGGTATTAGGGAGGGCTACTCCACTGTGTAATACTGACGGAGCAGAGCCAATTTCAGAAAAAAAATACATGCTGCTTCCATGCCTGTGAAGTGGGGGTGGCAGGGTTGTTGTGGAGATAACATGGAGAAGAGGAGGATCTTATGAGCAGCTGCGGGTTCCTTGCAAGGGGGGGGGGGAAGACGGGATACGAATGTTATAATAAATAAAATTACAAATTGAATTACCTTTCTGTGGTCACCCCAGGAACACCAAATAGAGTGTGAGAGAAAGTGGAATCTCCCTCCCAGGATTACACCACCTGATTATTCGTCAGGAATACCTGTATTCGTGGCTAACTCACTGGTTTTACACTAACAAAGTTTATGAAAAATGAAACGGACCCAATTTATTGTTAGGAAGGCTTGCAAAAGACTGGCCCATAGCCTAGTCCTTAAAGGGGGCACGGGGTCCTCCTCTGTGCCTACTCCGAGAGAAGCTTGGAGGATGGCAACAAGGGAGAAGGCCTTTTCAGTGGTGGCCCCCCAATTATAGAATTATTTATTATTATTTATTTATTACATTTATATACCGCTGCATAGCCGAAGCTCTCTGGGCGGTTTACAAAAGTTAAAACCAATAAAAAGTTAAAAACAGTGAACATTAAAAAGAAATATACAAAATTTAAAACCTTAATAAGCATAAAATACAAACAAAAACAGATCTCCCCGATGAGGCTCGCCTGACACCAACATTGTTACCTTTTCGGCGCCAGGTTAAGACCTTTGTTTGTTTTTAACAGACCCCAGAATAGCTGTTTTTATAAGGATACTGTTGTTTTTATGCTTTTTATGTTTTTAAACTTTGTATATTTGTTTTAATGTTTACTGTTTTTAACTTTTGTAAACCGCCCAGAGAGCTTCAGCTATGGGGCGGTATATAAATGCAATAAATAAATAAATATTTTAATCTCTGTGTTAATTAGGGTGACCCTATGAAAAGGAGGACCGGGCTCCTGTATCTTTAACAGTTGCAGAGAAAAGGGAATTTCAGCAGGTGTCATTTGTATATTTGGAGAACCTGGTGAAATTCCCTCTTCATCACACCAGTTAAAGCTGCAGGAGCCCTGCCCTCTTTTAAATCTGGTCACTCTAGTATAGCTCCTGCAGCTTTAACTGCGGTGATGAAGAGGGGATTTCACCAGGTTCTCCATATATACAAATGACACTTGCTGAAATTCCCTTTCCAATACAACTGTTAAAGATACAGGAGCCCGGTCCTCCTTTTCATAGGGTCACCCTAGTGTTAATGAAAGTGCTCTATGAACAGATGGGGAAGCAGAACAAATGCTCTTAAACTGTACGAGGCTCCTGCAGTTTATTCTTGAGTATATAGCAGCGTGGACCTTTGAGCTTTGGGGATCTTGTTTCCCCCTTGATTGAAATTTCTCCCCACGCCCAGTGCTAACTCCACAACTCCCACTTGCACCCTCAACTGCACAAGCAGAGTTTGCCTTTGCCCTTCCCCTTCTCGGTCAGGGCAAAGCGAAACGCCGGACCCGCACAGAGGACGCCTTCTAACAAGGTGCTTGCCTTTCCTCCACCTGCTTCCCTTTTTGTTCTGCCTGCAAATTAAATGCCAGGCGGCTTCGGGTGTTTGCCATTAATTGTGCGTCTTTCACTGGTCTATTGATCAAGGGAGGAAAAAGCTCAACCGCCCACCCAGACACCCCATTGCCCCTGGTTACCACCTCCCAGGTGCCTCAGCTCTCGAGGTGCTCAGCAGAGGAGAATTCTGCTTCGTTCTTCTGCCTCTTTTGCGCCACCCCACCCCACCTGCCGGGCATTTGGGGGGCATTTCCCTGGAAAGCTGTGCTGTCTTCCCCAAAAGGCCTCAGAGGGTTGCCAACCTCTTTGCTGAGTAAGTAGGGGTTCTTCAGGTGAGGCTGACTTGCTTACCTGTGTCCAAGGGAGTGGCAGAGTACTTATTTACTATATTATATTTTTAATCCACCCAATAACCAATGTTTTGGCAGTGAGGCTCAGCTAGCCCCCTGCCTCCTTTTTAGTTCTTCACTGGTTGACTTTAAATCAGTCCGTTTCATTTGATTCCATTCTAGGGGCTTGTCTAGATATATTGCCTCATATATACCCCATTGTGGCTGCGCAGTTGCGCCCTGTTGTTTAAATGATGCAGCCGCCAAGTCGAAGCTGCACCGGGCTTTCCCCTGCAAAACTGCATTTTTTCAAAGTGTCGTTTTACAACTTTTCTGTGGTTCCGAGGTCACCACGTTGTTTCTTTGTCTGTCAGTGGTGGCTTCGGTTCAGGTTAAGTAAATGCCAGGTGCCTTTTCTGTGGTGGCCCCTCAACTGTGGAACAATCTCTCCGGCGAAGCCCGCCTGGCCCCGACATTGTTATCTTTTCAGTGCCAGGTCAAAACTTTTCTCTTCTCCCAGACATTTAGCAATATGTAATTAACCTGGGTTTGTTTTTGTGGTTTTAAATTGTATGTTTTTGTGAGTTTAAATTTTTGTATGTTGTTTTTAAGTGTTTTTACCCTATGCAAACTGCCCAGAGAGCCTCGGCTATGGGGTGGTATACAAATGTAATAAATAGCTAGAGGCAGATCCAAGTGCAGGCCGAGCGCGGGAATTCAGGGAAGTGGGTGGCCTTGGGGAGATGGCTGCCATGGCAATGTTAAACTCCAGAGAATGAAAGTAAGGGCAGTGAAGACACGTTACGCAGAAATGAACTGCAGCAGGCTTTCAAAGTTGCCTAGAGTTGCCACGCACAAAAAAGGGTTTTCTAGGTTTTCCGGGCCCTCGATATTTGCTCTCCATTCCTGCCGTCTGTCAACGGTGCTGCCATTTTTCCTGACCTGAAGCCTGCGCTCACTCCTGCTATAGAACTGTATCAATTCTGCTTCGCAGCAGCGATGCTGCGGAAGGTTGGGAGAATCAGCTAGCAAAGCGACGTCATATAGCCGCCCCCGAGGGGTTGATTTTTTTTATGTGTTGTCATCTTAGAAAACCAATAGATGCATTGTGGCCAGAACTGAGCTCCCTAAGTTAGGGGTCAGCAACTGGGTGGTCCAAACACTCAGGCCCCGGGGAGGAGGCTTCCCATCTCAGAGAGGCTGCACGTTTACGGTCCTGCTTCCGCAGGTAAATCACTGAATACGGACGGGTTTTATCAGGAGGCAGCATGATTTGGCCAAGAGGATGATTTGGCGTTAAGAGGAAGCTGTACTCTTTGCACTTAACCTACGAGACAGTGTTGTTGTGAGGATAGAGAGTGGCACGGGAAGAGGGTTCATGCCTTCCCCAGCCTGGTGCCCTCCAGATGTGCAAGACTACAACTCCCAGCATCCCCAGCCCATGCTGGCTGGGAATGATGGGCATGTAGTCCCTCACATCTGGAGGGCGCCAGGCTGGGGAGGCTAATATAAGCAGTTTGTGAAAGGCCTTCTTGTGCATGTACACTACATTCACTGTTCTGCTTCCGGACTTGCAGGGCTTGACAGTGCCCAGAGTGGACCATCCGGTTGACCAATCCCACCTGGAGAAGATGGTGAAGAAGGCGGTGCAGGAATACTCGTATAAGAACTCGATAGAGCCGACAGCTTACCGACCGTACAAATATTGGGTGACCAGGGAAGAAGGTGCGTCAGGGGCTGGATGCTCGTTCTTCTGCATCCATGTCGGCAAGGCTTAGCTCCCCTTCTCTGGCCTGGAACAGACAACGGTCACATGGTGTGGCAGCATTTGAATACAGGACCAGACTGAGGCCGCTTGATGCTCTCATTTTCTTAATAAGTGGCTCCCAGGCTGTGGAAGGGCTGTCCAACCGCTCTTCCCAAAATCTCCAACACCTGGCACTCTGCACCTTATTATTATTATTATTTATTTATTTATATAGCACCATCAATGTACATGGTGCTGTACAGCGTAAAACAGTAAATAGCAAGACTCTGCCGCATAGGCTTACATTCTAATAAAATCATAATAAAACAATAAGGAGGGAAGAGAATGCAAACAGGCACTGGGTAGGGTAAACAGGCACAGGGTAGGGAAAAACTAACAGTATAAAGTCCGAGCAACATCAAGTTTTAAAAGCTTTAGGAAAAAGAAAAGTTTTTAGCTGAGCTTTAAAAGTTGTGATTGAGCTTGTAGATCTTTCTTTGCAAGCTATAGTGATTACTAGGGCTGGGCACGGGTTCACTTGGGATCCCAAATTGGACTTTCTGAATTCGGCTCAATTCATTTCGGATTGATTCGGGCACAATCTGACTCACTAGAGATCTGTTTCTGGGTCCTCCCAATCGCCCCACCTCGGATTCAGGATTCGGACCTGAGGCGATGCACAGAGGTGGTGGTTACTGGCTAGCTGATTCCTGCTGCTTAGGTGCTCCTGAATGCTGCTGTGTGTGCCTGCTGCAGGGGTGGGGAACCTCTTTCAGCCCCAGAGCCGAATTCCATTTGGGAGAAGCTTTTAGAGGCCACATTCCAGTGGTGGGCGGGGCTGAAGGCAAAAAGGGGCGGGGCCAGCAATGCCAGCATATTTTAGGCTAAAGCTCTTACTGGCAGTCACTAAGCCTCAGGAGAGGCCTGTCAATCTTCTAGAGCAGCAGAAAAGCCAGGAAGCGACAAAATAATTGGCTCAATCTGGTGCCCTTCAGATGTGTTGGACTACAACTCCCATCATCCCAACCAGCCGCAGGTCCTGGCAACTGCCCAAGGATGCCACCACAGGCTGCTGCCAGCCCTGCCTAATGAGAATGTTTTCCTCCTGGCCAGCCATCACTGGACGAAGTTGAGGTGTAAAGGCTAGGAAATGTCTGTGTATTCAATCATTTCGTTGCTCCTCTACATCCTATAAGATGCATTTTTTTAAAGAGAGAGAGAGAGAGAAGGTGCTCCGCTGCAGAGATGGGGTCCTTTTTGTGCCCGCTTAAGTCACTCTGCATTTTGCCATTATGCTTTCTTTATATTTAAAAGAAAACTTCATTGAAAAGGCACTCTGCACATGCTTAGCAGCAGCACACGATCTAACGTGCCAGTATTCTTGGAAACCAAAGGAGGCTGCTTTACCCTTCAACCGGCCCAGCTGCCCTTTGCCATGTGCTGAGCCACCAAAAGCTCTTCCTTGTTCCTGTGCCTTCCCACACACCTTGCCAAACAAACCCTCCCTCCGCATCTGCGAGGCTCTGCTCCTAGTCCCTGGTGAGGACTTGCTCCTCGCACCCACCTTCTAACCGTCCTGCCCCTGTCCAGGCCCCTCCTGCCTGCCACCTGTTCTTGCCTCACGCCCATTGCTTCCCAGCAGTCCACTTTCATAGCCAGCCCTACCATTGGATGGAATGAGGCAGCCAACTCAGGTGGCAGATGCTCAGGGGTGTGTGGGGGGGGGGCGGGCAACCAGGATGATCAGGGGTCTGGAAACAAAGCCCTATGAAGAGAGACTGAAAGAACTGGGCCTGTTTAGCCTGGAGAAGAGAAGATGGAGGGGCGACATGATAGCACTCTTCAAATCCTTAAAAGGTTGTCACACAGAGGAGGGCCAGGATCTCTTCTCGATCCTCCCAGAGTGCAGGACACGGAATAACAGGCTCAAGTTAAAGGAAGCCGGATTCCAGCTGGACATCAGGAAAAACTTCCTGACTGTTTGAGCAGTACGACAATGGAATCAGTTCCCTAGGGAGGTTGTGGGCTCTCCCACACTAGAGGCCTTCAAGAGGCAGCTGGACAACCATCTGTCAGGGATGCTTTAGGGTGGATTCCCGCATTGAGCAGGGGGTTGGACTTGATGGCCTTGTAGGTCCCTTCCAACTCTACGATTCTGTGTGTGTGTGTGTGTGTGTGTGTGTGTGTGTGTGTGTGTAGGGCAGTGGCAGTTCTTCTGTCCCCCCTCGCCTGCCCCCCTCCCCAGCCATTCCCCTTTTCGCTCCCTACGCAAGCCTGCTCCCCTCAGGTGTGGTAGAGGGCACTGCCCCATCGCCAGTGTGTAAGGAAGACTGAATGGCCAACCTGGTTGACTTCTGCCTGTGGAGAAGGGACCTTCACATGCAGCAGAGCCAGGTGAACAAGCCGTGGTGAGAAGGGGAGGAGCAAGCCTGTGGGCCTCTCAGGAGGTGCCCGACCTTGCCTACCCTGACTTCAGGCAGCACAACGTCTTTGGCTGGCCTGGCCCACTTTCCTTCCCCGCCCTCTGCTGAAAATGCTCTTCTCTCTCTCAATTGCAGAGAAGTTCAACCCCGTCTTCATCGGTGATGACAGGTACGCGACATGGAGAACCGGGCCCTACAACAGCGCAGGATGGAACCGATATACCACCTACCTTCCGCGGATCCCCAGGGTAATCCCTGCGTCTCCATGGAGATGAGGCCACTTGTTCCGAAATGGAGGAGGATCCGGGGAGGTGGGGGGGGGCTGTTCGTGCGCGGAGGAACAGTGCCATGGGCTCCACCCCATGGTTCCTTTGTGCGCATGTTACCAGAGCGTAGGGGAACTATGCCACAGAGACGCAAGTCCTACACTGCTGTGGTTGGCTCTCCACTGGCCCTATGTATCCCTCTCATTTCCCCCCTTGCTCCCCTGTTTACCTCCCTCTGCTCTGCTGCTGTCAGCCCCCCATGGTCTTCCTCTCCTGCTTCAGGTGTGAGACCCTCTACGGTACCACCCCTTAGACCGGGGGCCGGTTCTATGCCCCCCTTGGGAGCTGCCTTCCTCAACAGAGGGTGCCATGCTCAATGAGAACCCAACGGGGGTCATCACCCATGAAGCTGATGGGTGGGAGATTCAGGACAGATAAAAGCAAGTCCTTCTTCACGCAGCGCACAGTTGAAGTATAGAGTTCACTTCCCCAAGATGTGGTGATGGCCACCAAGTTGGGTGGCTTTAAAAGAGGGATGCCTAAATTCCTGGAGGAGAAGGAGAAATTCAGACAGCACATTAAGCCATGGTTAGACAAAAGTTAAAGCTGCAGGCGCCCTGCCCTCATTTGTATCTGGTCACTCTAGTATAGCTCCTGCAGCTTTGAGTGTTGTGATGAAGAGGGAATTTCACCAGGTGCTGCATGCATACAAATGACTCCTGCTGAAATTCCCTTTTAAAGATCCAGGAGCCCTGTCCTCCTTTCCATATGGGTCACTGTAGCTTTATGTGTGTTTGGAGGCCTTGTGGTAAACAGCCATTGCTGGGAAAACATGACATCCTTTTGTGTGTGTGCCCCAGGGCCAGGCTGTCTTGCCCAGCTGGTCCTGCCAACACCAGCCCCAGATAGATGGGTCACCACCACCAATGGAACAGACTAGCCTTCTGAAGAGCTGCCCACTAACTTACTTGTAGCAACTCAGCACTGTCCAGGAAAGGACCTTTTTGAAAAGCAGAAGAGAGAAGGTTCTTTCTTCCCAGCCCTCTTTTCAGGCCATGGATACACTGAAAATTGAATTTATGATATTTTTATCCTGCCCCTCAAACAAAAAAGGTTCCCGGAGCAGTATGTAATCAATCAGCAAAAAAATATAGGCTTACAATCTAAAAATACGGAATGCACAAGGTAAAGTGGATGGGGGAGAAAAGGAGATTATATAGAGATATATCGTATTTCTTTGATTCTAAGACGCCATCAATTGTAAGACGCACGCTAATTTCAGTGCCACCAACAGAGAAAAAGCTTTGATTCTAAGAAATAATAAACGCACCCGCAATTCTAAGACACACCCCGTTTTTAGAGATGTTTATATGGGGGGGAAAAGTGTGTCTTAGAATTGAAGAAATACGGTATATATAATCACCCTTCAGCCCCAATGCCTCCCAGGGGTGTTGGCAAACAAAATAGGAAAGCAAATAAAATCAATATGATGAAACAAAATAAGATGATATCGCAATAAAAAACAGCAACTCAAAGTAGTTGGTGAAACAAGGTCAAACTCGGAACTCAGGTTGCAATCCTAAGCAAGTTTAGACAGAAAAAGGCCTACAACTCCCAGTATGCCTCAGCCAGCGAGCCCCACCCAGGACTTTTCTCCCCCTATCCAAACATGCATAGGATTGCGCTCGTAAAATCTTTAAAAGCCTGGGAGAAAGTGGGTGTCAAGCTAGCATCTCTAGGGAGACAATTCCATTAGTGGGATGCCACTACCGAAAAGGCCCTCTCTCACCAGGCGCCAGCCCCTCACTTCCCCTAGAGGAAAGTTTGTGTGTGAGCAGACCGACAGGTAACTTCCAGAGTGCAGGACACGGAATAATGGGCTCAAGTTACAGGAAGTCAGATTCCGGCTGGACATCAGGAAAAACTTCCTGACTGTTAGAGCAGTACGACAATGAAACTAGTTACCTAGGGAAGTTGTGGGCTCTCCCTAGGTAAGAGGCAGCTGGACAACCATCTGTCAGGGATGCTTTAGGGTGGATTCCTGCATTGAGCAGGGGGTTGGACTCGATGGCCTTGTAGGCCCCTTCCAACTCTGCTATTCTATGATTCCATGACATTGTTGGATGGTCTCTTTCCTAGGCATAGACACATTGCGTTTCATTTATTACATTTTTATACCACCCCCATATCCGAAGCTCTCTGGGCAATTTACAAAAATAAAAAACCCCAATAAAAAAACATATTATACAAAGTATAAAAAGAAAAGCAATTACATAAAACCAAAGGCAACATATATCTAAAACCAGCCAAGGCGATCCAAAAATCAATTTAAGCCCATTGTACCTGCCAGCTTCGGCTTGACTGTGAACCAAATTTACATACCAAGGTGGGAGTCAGGTCCACACAGTGGGAGGGGGGAGGAGGGCGAGATTTGTTTTTGACATCAAAAGAAGCACACAGGTGAGAGAAGCTGGGTTCTCCTTATCCCCAGCCATTTTTCCTACCCTGCTCAATGCCACTATGGATCCAGGATGCAAGAAAAGTTTTCACACTGAATGAGCACGGAGAGGTAAATTGGCAGAAAGGGAGGGTGAGGATTCCACTTTCCTCGCCTATATGCCCCCTTTCATCTAAAGGTTTGACCAACCTTCCCCCACCTGCTGCCTGGAAATGATGCGAGTTGTGGTCCAACAGATCTGGAGGGTACCAGGTCAGGGAAGGCTGAATTAGACCCCCCTCACTTTATACATGAATGGGGCAGACGACGACACATGACTTTTCCCCTCCATCACGCATGTCTGTTTTGGGACCTGGTGTAGGTCTATTGGCTAGTGCCTGTAACGTCACACTTGGAACCGATTCTTTTCTTTATGCATTTGTCCCCTGCTCTTCTACCAAAGAATGTAGAGCTGCTTTCTCCATGGTAGTCTCCCATCGGAGTAGCATGGACAGCCAGGTCTACTTAGCTTCAGCTGCCTTCTCGGATCATCAAGCTCCTAAATTCTGCTCTTGCGCCCCAAGCCCACCCCCCGTGCCCCTGCTTCGAAGAGCATCAGCCAATTCACACGGTCTGCTTTTGTCTTGCAGGAGGCTGGGATGGAGACGATACTGCGTGGGATGCCCATGCAGTACCCCCCGAAACCTGAGCGTCTCAACAACTATGGTAAACTCATCCAAATTCTCCATTTACCTTGTAGCATAGCAAGAAACTGGCAGATAGAAAGGAGGGAGAGACGAGATCTAGGAGGAGCCCTTAAGCTGAAATCATTGCAGAAGTGGCTGAAAATGGGTTGGTGCCTGAGGTAGAAAACCTGGTGGCGCTTCCTTCCCTCCTGGGGTGGGTGGGGGTGAAATAAACTCAACTGGCCCTTAGCTTCCCTTTTACAAATTCCCACACCCTACCATCAGATGACGGGTGTAGTAGACGTGACACTATTTATGCCTTTAGCTTTGCTGCGCAAGATTCATAGAATCATAGAATAGCAGAGTTGGAAGGGGCCTACAAGGCCATCAAGTCCAACCCCCTGCTCAATGCAGGAATCCACCCTACAGCATCCCTGACAGATGGTTGTCCAGCTGCCTCTTGAACAATGGCACCAATGACCTAGGGAGGTGGTGGGCTCTCCCATACTAGAGGCCTTCAAGAGGCATCTGGACAACCCTCTGTCAGGGATGCTTTAGGGTGGATTCCTGCATTGAGCAGGGGGTTGGACTCAATGGCCTTGTAGGGCCCTTCCAACTCTGCTATTCTATGATTTTATGTTTTAATCAAGGTTTTCTGAATTAATCTGTATTTTTATCATTAGACGCCTAGAGTGCCTTTTGGGAAGGGCAGAAAGGGGGATATACATAAATAAAAAAGAAAGAAGCTGCAAGTAGTGATTGTAGGAAATTCAGGTTGCATTGTGAGGTGCCAGCCCCTCCTCCTCTCTGTCCCGAGCCCCCTCCCAATGTCTTGGCTTCCAACAGGTGACCCTGAGATCTCGCGTTATGCTGACCTCCAAGCAGTGCAGGCTCCAGGTTTTGGAAGGGGCTTGGGCAAGGCACCCTCCAGGGAGCCCCTTCATCAATGAGCCCACCTTCTCACCGCCAGGGTCACCAGCTGCTCTTGCTGCTGCTGCTGCTTCTCCTCTGTCCTCATAGTTGCCACCACTCGCATGATCCAGGCAGGGAGCCCAGGAGCATGGAGGCCGTGGCATCTCCCACTCCACCTTCTCACCACCACCGTTGCCTGGACCAGAGCGAGAGGCAGGGGAACGAGCACGCTGCGATGGGGAAGAGGAGGAACAACTCCAGGGAGCTTTTGTCAGGGGCACCCTCCTGGGTTGTGTCCCCTCAGCAGGGGCCCAACCACGCCTACTCTTGACGCCGCTGGCCCTACACCTGAGCAATAAGTCCCCTGCCCCTCCCTCCTAGTTTTCCAGGGCACAAGCTTTGCTCTCTCCCCTTTTCTTCAGAACGGGAAGTCGTGGTGAACATGTTGAACAGCCTGTCTCGGAAACAGCTCCCGTCTGTACAGCACCGTTACGCCATCCCGGGCAGGATGCCGTACCAAGGTTACTACAGCCCCTGCACCGGTCGCCACTACTGCTTGCGAGGGATGGATTACTACGTGGACGGAGCCCCCACCAACGAGAGGCAGATCAGCCAACTAGTTGAGAAGATTGTAAGGTTCGCAGGGTTCTGCTGCTGCCCCCGCCCCTCCCTTGGAGCTCTCGTGGGCTGGGGAAGGGGGGGGACGGAACAGGGGCACGGGCAGGCAGAGGTCCACCTACCGAAGGCACGTCTGTCTGCAAGGGAGGGTTGGGAAGAACTCAGAAGCGCATGGAATGCACATCTCAGCCCTACAAGGCGGACTTGGGAAGGTGCTGCTCCTGTATGCCCATCTCCTGTGTGGCCTGGCAGCTCATACGTGTGACTGGCTGACTGCCCAAATGCAACCATCTGTCAGGGATGCTTTGGGGTGGATTCCTGCATTGAGCAGGGGGTTGGACTCGATGGCCTTGTAGGCCCCTTCCAACTCTGCTATTCTATGATTCTATGATTCTATACTGGAAGCGTAGAAAGCCACTCTGTGGTTATCTTTAAACTCCGATTGCAGCCCCCGGTCAGAAACACACACACACACCCACACACACCTATTGCTGACCTATTTCTGGAAATGGGTATATCCTTTTTCATAGAATCATAGAGTTGGAAGGGGGCATTTAGGTCATTGATTCCAAACTCTTGCTCAGTGCAGGAATCCAACTGAACACCCCTCTGACAGACGGCTGCCCCATCTTTGCTTGAATACCTCCAGGGACGGAGAGCCCAACAGCTCCCTAGGCAGTGGGGTCCATTGACTGATTGCTCTGACGGTTAGGATTCCTCCCCCCGCCCCCCGCCAATGTTCAACCAAAATCTGCTTTCTTGTAACTTAAGCCCGTTGTTTCATGATGTGCTCCAGTCTTGGTTGATAGAGGACAGGTTGCAGACTTCTTCTGCATGACGAGGATCCAATAGGGCACTTACACCCCCAGCAATTCTTTTCTGCCCTACTGATTTCTTCCCACAAGCAGTGGGCCCCACAATTCCATTGCGCAAGTGGGATCCGTCCCTTACAAAAGGGAGAATTAGTGCTTCCTAAAGGAAGCCGCAAAATCAGTAGAAACGGTCGTTTCCAGAGGGAGGCTGGCCAGCTGACCTTCCAGAAGGTCATTTCCTTCCAGAAATGACTGTTTGCGCTGATTTTGGGTTGTCCCGGAAGGGCGTAAGAGAACCGGGGTTGGGTAGAGTAAACACCCGGTTGCATTCTGCCCGATGTGCCCAATACCCAATGCTCTCTGGGCGGAACACAAAAAGTTTAATCAAAGTAAAATGCCATAAACAGTTAAATATATCAAATATAATGCAAATATTTTAAAGAATAACGTATTATAGAACACAAAACAATAAACAGCAAAGGAATGGATAAAGAGCCATAAAAATCTAGAACTAAAACGTCTGGGAGAAAAGAAAGGTATTTGCTTGGCATGGAAAAGATAGCAATGTAGGTGCCACACAACCCTCTTTGGGAGTTTATTTCATGAGTGGGGGGGGAGAACATCCTGCCTCTTGTAGCACCCTCCCCCGTCAAGCTTCCTTCAGGGGGGGCACCCTTTAGGTACTTGAAAGGTGCTGTTATATTCCCTCCCTCCCTATCCAAGTCTCCTCTTCTCAAGGCTTAAGCTACCCAGTTCTTTCAATCCTTCCTTGTAGGACTTTAGTATGTGGTCTCTGAACATGGTCCAGTTTTTTTGTTGAGGATTCAATACCCTTTTTTGGTGCTCCTTTGAGATCCATGGGTCGCAAAGCACACACGAGCCACGTGGTTATGGAGGGGCAGGATGGACTCCCAAACGCACCAGCCTGCTCTTGCCGCCCCCAGAAACAAACCGCCACGTCCAGGTCACAGTTTGAACCCCGGCTCAGCCTGAAAGCCGCCTCCAAGCGGGAGCTCAGCCCTGGAACATGCAGACATGAAGCCGTGCTCCCCCTTCCTCCCTCAGCCACAGACCCAGGGGTAGAGCACACAGGCTTTGCATGAGGAAGGTCCCAGGCCTGGAAAATGAGCTGGCGGGTATCACCCTTCTCCACAACGTGGTGCCTTCCAGATGTGATGGGCTGCAAACTATGCTGGCTGGGGGGTTCTAGGACTTGTAATCCAACACATCTGGAGGGCACCAGGTTGGAGAAGAACGGTATATTATATATGGTAGGTTGCGGGAGGTTGTGGGCTCTCCCACACTGGAGGCCTTCAGGAGGCAGCTGGACAAACATCTGTCAGGGATGCTTTCGGGTGGATTCCTGCACTGAGCAAGGGGTTGGACTCGATGGCCTCATAGGCCCCTTCCAACTCTGCTATTCTATGATTCTATGATTCTGTGAATGCAGAAAAACCAGTTTTGCATGGTGCAGGCAAGAACATTCACGCCCTTATCACTTGATGCGATCTGGGCAAGGTGTGTTGCAGATAAGAGGACAGATGAACGCCTCACACCAATAGCGGTGCAACGCCCACCCTTTGTCACTAGAGAAGGCACGGATTGGGGGTCCCTCCTCCAGCCAAGCAGGCAGTTGTTGCAGCAGGATTTGCTGCTGCGAAACGGGGCTTGCGGAGGAGCTAGGCAGAAGGCGGGGAGGCAAACTTGTGTACATCCAGCTGTGTACACACTGCCAATTGCTGTTGATTTTGTTCCAGTTTCCAATGCACCCAGCTGGAGTTTCAGGTTTGCCATGCAAGGGCTTTCACCGCAGAGTGGGGCATGTATAGAGAGGTCAGATTCTAAGGGCTGTAGGGCAGCATTCTTTGAGCACACCTGAAGCTTTTCCGACAAAATAGCAGCCTCCCAGCAGTCCAGGGTCTTCTTCACACCACACTTTTTATCCCGCAAGTTTACAGGGGTTCTGCTTCCGTGTTCTTTGCAGGATTAAGATCACCCCTATTCAGCCACTTTGCGGTCTATTCAGGCACTAGCGGATGGACATTAGGAAAAACTTCCTGACTGTTAGAGCAGTACAACAATGGAACCAGTAACTTAGGGAGGCCGTGGGCTCTCCCACCCTAGAGGCCTCCAAGAGGCAGCTGGACAGCCATCTGTCAGGGATGCTTTAGGGTAGATTCCTGCATTGAGCGGGGGGTTGGACTCGATGGCCTTTGAGGTCCCTTCCAACTCTACAATTCTATGATTCTACAAGCTCCATCACACCTTGGAAGAAATGCCGGCTAACGCTGGCTACCGTCACTTCTCCGTGGACACTCAGTTACTTCCTGTTTTCAAACAGGAGGTAAACAAGGTGCACAGCGGCCACTCAGTCCCTCGTTGTGAACACGTTGCTTCTCCCACACACAGCAGGAGGGAGCAGCAACTTTGGTTAAAAAAAATATTTCAGAGTTTTTCTGGTTTTTCTTGCGGCGCAAGGAAGACCAGAAGGGGTGGAAGGCGTGCGAGAGGCAGTCAGTGTCATGTGAGAAACCTCCGAGGACTTTGTGAGTGCCCAGGAACGAGCGTGCAATAAAAACGCTCGTCGGGTGGAGCTTTATGATTCTAAAGTACCATCCAGTCCTCTCTCTGCCCACCTGACTTTTATTCCTCAAGGGCACAGACCTATTCAATAGATGCTCTTCCTCCTAAAACCTGAATAATTGATATTACACAAACATCAGGTGGAGAAAATGTGTGTTTGTGCAGTGCTTTTAATTTAATCAGCTCTTCCCAACCTTGCTTTCCAAACCGTTTATCCGTTTCATCCATCTCTCCCCGCACGCTTGACCTTAATCGGAACAAAGGTCCCGGCCTTAAATCAAGCAGCGGGATTTGTTTTAATGTTTTAAGACTTTCTGAACCAGACCGGAGCCGTCAGGAGCTTGTAGAGCAAGCCCTTTTCCAGCTTCAGCAGCTCCCCCTTCATAGAATCATAGAATAGCAGAGTTGGAAGGGGCCTACAAGGCCATCGAGTCCAACCCCATGCTCTATGCAGGAATCCACCCTAAAGCATCCCTGACAGATGCTTGTCCAGCTGCCTCCTGAATGCCTTTAGTGTGGGAGAGCCCACAACCTCCCTAGGTAACTGGTTCCATTGTCATGATCCTCTAACAGTCAGGAAGTTTTTCCTGATGTCCAGCTGGAATCTGGCTTCCTTTAACTTGAGCCCGTTATTCCGTGTCCTGCACTCTGGGAGGATTGAGAAGAGATCCTGGCCCTCCTCTGTGTGACAACCTTTTAAGGATTTGAAGAGTGCTCTCATGTCTCCCCTCAATCTTCTCTTCTCCAGGCTAAACATGCCCAGTTCTTTCAGTCTCTCTTCACAGGGCTTTGTTTCCAGACCCCTGATCAACCTGGTTGCCCTCCTCTGAACACGCTTCTTTTCCACGGAACTTATAATTAACATATCGAATTCCCCACCACAAGATGCGGTTTTGGCAAGTGGTTCGGATAGCTTAAAAAGAGGGGGGGAAAGGGTTATAATAGTGAATAATGAATAATAATTAATTATAATGGATGATTATGATGATGTGTAATGGAGAGCAGGTATTTTGGACAACCATCCGTCAGGGATGCTTTAGGGTGGATTCCTGCACTGAGCAGGGGGTTGGACTCGATGGCCTTATAGGCCCCTTCCAACTCTACTATTCTATGATTCTATTAGTTATGATAGTAAAATGCAGCCTTCTCCAACCTGGACCCCTCCCGAATTGTAGTCCAACACATCAGGAGGGCCCCAGGTTAGGGAAGGCTGGTTAAATGGAATCTCAGTCCATAAAAGCAAATACTTCTGTTTTGGGGGTAAAGACAATAGCAACCCCACAACAGCAAGAGGAGACAGCCATCAACTTCGCACTGCGGTTGTGAGAGGCCACTAGCTTCTGGGGCTGTCTAAATGTTGTCTTTGCCCCACAATGGTTGTGAATCAGCGCTGCGTCGGTTATATGACGCAGCTTCCGATTCACTGCAACGGAGACACACAGCAGAAAAGTCGGGGACTTACCCCAGCTTTTCCTGCTGGAGCGACGTCAACAGGGCTCTTCTGCCGTCTGTCCTTTTTCCTGAGCCACGCCATTGGTCGCTGGAAGCCAGGCCAGGGAGAGGGGACGGGCCCGGAAAGCAAAATGGCCACCGGAAAGCCCGCTCTGCCTTCTGTGTCGGGATTACCCAACGCTACCCTGCAGCAGTAAAAGCGCAGGCTTTTTATAAAAGCGGGGGCAACCCGGTGCCATCAAGAGAGCTTGTCTGTTGGACAGAGGACGCTGGAGTAGAGGAGTCTGGACTGATCAAGCAGTGCAGTTCTTCCCTTCTTCCCTGCCCATCTAACACTTTTCCACGGTTGTGACTCACACACTGTTGGGGAAAGAGGTGGGGGACTGCAAAGATGCAAAACTGGCTTTGCACATGAACAGGCCTTTTGCTGCCTCTCATTGCTGCCTCTATTTTCTCCTCCTCCTTCAGAACATAAGAAGAGCCCTGCTGGATCAGACCAAGGGTCCATCTAGTCCAGCACTCTGTTCACACAGCGGCCAACCAGCTGTTGACCAGGGATGAACAAGCAGGACATGGTGCAACAGCACCCTCCCACCCATTTTCCCCAGCAACTGGTGCACACAGGCTTACTGCCTCGGATACTGGAGGGAACACACAAGCATCAGGGCTAGTAGCCCTTGATAGCCTTCGCCTCCAGGAATTGATCCAACCTCCTTTTAAAGCCATCCAAATGGGTGGCCCTCATGACATCTTGTGGTAGTGAGTTCCATAATTTAACTCTGTGCTGTGTGAAGAAGGACTTCCTTTTATTTGTCCTGGATCTCCCACCAATCAGCTTCATGGGATGACCCCATTGGGTTCTAGTATTATGAGAGAGGGAGAAAAATGTCTCCCTCTCCACCTTCTCCACACCAGGCATCATTTTGTACACCTCTGTCACGTCTCCCCTTAGCCTCCTTTTTTCCAAGCTAAACAATCCCAGTTGATGTAACTTTCCCTCCTAGGGGAGATGCTCCAGCCCCTTAATCATTTTGTTGCCCTTTTCTGCCCTTTCTTTTCTTCTTCTAGGAATTTCCCGTACTGCGATCAGCAGCAAGAGATGATGCTATGTGCACGTCTGCCCGACCTGCCGCCTTCTTTCCCGTATATGAACCTTAAGTAAGGAATCGAAAGGCAGGTTCGATGAGGGGGATGCTGGTGGGTTACTCTTGTCTCTAACGTGTCACCAAGGTTTCAAACTGTTTTCTGGAGCCCTCGGAGGCTCCCTGGGCTCATTGGGGGCTCTCAACAACAAGACCCATCATGGCAGACGAACTTCTCTGAAGGAAAGCTTGACTTCTATCCATCTTCCCCTGCAATATGCAGACTGTAGTGAATTCTGGGGGTTTCTAGGTTACATTCTCAGTTCTACAGGTCCAGGTGAGGCCTACTAGTAGGGTGACCAACTGTCAGGATTTCCCCGGATTTGTCCTGTTTTTTGTTCTTTCCATGGTGTCAGGGGGGATTTTCTATCATTTTCAATAATGTCCTGGAATGACACACCTTCCCCTTTAAGGCTGCCATTAGCATGGCAGGAGGGAATGACATGCTTTCTTGAGGCACATCATTCCCCCACCCCGAGCTCCAATTGAGGTCTTAAAGGGGAAAGTGGGTCATTCGCGGACGTTATAGAAAAGGCCCCAATTGGAGTGGATGGTGGTGGTGCAGAATGAAAACTTTCCCCCTCCTCCACTCCAATCGGGTTCTTTAAGGTGGAGGGGGAATAACGTACTTTCTGCAGGACTCAGAAGGCTGCTTCCCCCCACACACACTAGGTGTCCTCTTTTTTGGTTTCCCAAATATGGTCACCCTACCTACTAGGTAGCAGCCCACATGAACTAAATGTTGTAGGGTGGCCAGGAGTACTTCGAGTAGACCCATTGAAATGAATGGTATTTAAGTTAGTCATGACTAACCACGTAAGTCCCATTTATTTCAATGGGTCTACTCTAAGTAGGGCTTACGTTGGCTTCTACCCCCAGGTGGCCTCTTTTACAGAGGACTGAGCTCACCATCAAGGGCTGCCAGAAGACCTTCCTCTGTTTCAAGGGTGGGCAACTTATGTCCCTCCAGACGTTTTGGCCTAGAACTCCCATCATCCCCTACCATTGACTATGCTGGCTAGCGCTAATGGAAGCTATAGATGAAAATATCTGGAGGGCCACAAGTTGTCCATCCCGCCTCTATTCAAAGACATCCCCTATTTCAAGGGCTGTCCTGTTCAATTTGAACCATTTGGCAAGTATGTGCATATGCTGAGAATCTGCATCTATGTACAACTCCCAAAGGCTAAAAATAGGGGTGGAACCTTTTGGGAGCAAGGTCCTCACTTGGGTGGGTGGGGAAGAGAAAGTAGCAGACGAATCCACAACTACATGCCTGGGACTTTCCTGGGGCCTTAGTTGCTGTGATGTTCCAGCACTCACTAGAGAAGCCAGATGCCAGGGCTTTTACTAGGATAAATATTGCTAATAAAACTTCATAGCCTGCATCTGTACCTTGCAGGGCCGAAGCCAAAGCTTTCCCATGGTGGTTATTAATAATAATAAATATATTTCTTATCCACCTCTCCCTCTGGATCGAGGTGTGGAACAACATTAAATACAATATAATACATAAAACTAGTTAGAAGAGCATATAAAACCAATACGATATTAAAATAACAATCACAACACCTTACAATTCTTAGGTTTAAAATTCAGCAATTAGTGTGAGTAGTATTAGTATTATTTATTATATTTATATACTGCCCCATAGCTGAAGCTCTCTGGGAGGTTTACAAAGATTAAAAGACTGGACATTAAAAATCAATATAAAAATTTAAAAACATAAAAACATAAAACCAGCTAACATTTAAAACAATTTTTAAACTCTCAGCCAGGCCAAAGATAGTTCTGAGTCAGTCAAAACTCAACATATGCTGTTAAATGCCTGGGAGAAAAGAAAAGCCTAGACCTGGTGCCGAAAAGATAACAACGTTGGCACCAGGCGGGCCTCATGGACACACACACATACACCCCAAAAAATGTCTGTTTGAAATCACAGCTCAGTGGACTAAACATTCCTTCCTGTTGTAAACGTTGTCCATTCCCCAAATTAACCTTTGTCCTTTTACCTGACCATCGAATCTCCGCAAAGCTGTTCATAGGGTTCATTCTAGACTGGGGATTGTGGGAGATGCTAGCCTTGGTGGACGTTGGACCTGGCTGAGACGTTAGCTAAAGGCACCGACCTCTGCTCTGGGTGAATGACCATTCAGGGTGAGTCCTGTTTGGTCTTCCACTGTGCAAACCAACACTGGGATGCCTCGCCTCAGGAATCCATTCCACAAACCAAAGCGAATAAAGTGGCCCTTCTCGCTTCCGCTTCTATGGTCCCGGAGGACCAGAAATAGAGGTTCTGGCAGGTGTACCTCAACGGGGAAGTGGGCAGCCAAAGCAAATTGCTGGGGTTTAAGTACAGGTGGCTTTCAGCTGCGACAGGTTTATTTATTTATTTATTTATTTATTGCATTTTTATACTGCCCAATAGCCGAAGCTCCCTGGGCGGTTCACAAAAAGTAAAGCCCTTCAAAGTATAAACCTAACAGTCTAAAAACATGACGTACAATACAATATAAAAGCACAACCAGGATGAAATCAGCAGCCTGCAGAAATACAAATTTAAAATACAGATTTAAAACAGCAAAGTTAAAAATTGAATTTATAGACTTTTAAAATGCTGAGAGAATAAAAAGGTCTTCACCTGGCGTCTAAAAGAATATAATGTAGGTGCCAAGAGAACCTCCTTAGGGAGCTCATTCCACAGCCGGGGTGCCACAGCAGAGAAGGCCCTCCTTCTGGTAGCCACCTGCCTCACTTCCTTTGGCAGGGCTCGCGGAGAAGGAACCCTGAGGATGACCTTAGTGTCCAGGCAGGTACATACGGGAGGAGGCATTCCTTCAGATAGCCTGGCCCCAAACCCTTTAGGGCTTTAAATGTTAATTCCAGCACTTTGAATCGGGCCCAGGCCTGGACTGGCAGCCAGTGAAGTTGTAAAAGGACTGGCGTGATGTGATCTCGCCGGCCAGTCCCTGTTAATAAACGTGCTGCCCTGTTTTGTACCAGTTGAAGTTTCTGGACCGTTTTCAAAGGCAGCCCCGTATAACGCATTGCAGTAATCCAAACGAGAGGTTATCAGAGCATGGCCGAGACCCTCCTGCTCCAGGGCTGTATGGTATGATTGCAGCCCGAGAAGAAACATCCCGTTCTGCTCCGTGTTAACTCTTTCTCTCTCCCTGGCAGGTGGGACACAAGCCATTTTAAGACAACCGGAGGGCTACAGAGGGACAGCTATGTAATTCATCCTGAGTTTGTTTCGGAGTCTTACCCCGCTCCACCGTGTTGGTAGAAGAAAGTCGAGACAGGGTCGCCATTAAAATTGCCACTGGTGACTAATAGCGCCTCTGTTCTTTCCTTGGGCTGATGGTGGCCTCCTCTCTTTCTCAAAACCTCCCGCCAGCCAAGGGAACATTAGCTCCTTCGCCCAGAGCAAACGGTACCCTTCACAATCGGAAATTTCATCCAGGCTCAAAATCCGGGCTTTAAAGTCCTGACATCAAATCTTAGGTGAAAATTGGAGCAACGTTCAACGTGACCGTGGGCAAAACGTTTAGGAGTGTGGCAAGGTGGCGTTATAAAGAGAGGATGTATTTAAATGAGCCTTGGTACTTTATTTTAATGGCCAGATATGTTTTCTTAACATACACATTTCATCATTATACAATAAGGGGAAGTAAAAAAAAAGTGTTCCATGAAAAGGAAAACAGGCCTGTGAACCTGATGCCCTGAATTGATACTTCTAGACCAGCCTTCCTCAACCTGGGGCACTCCAGATGTGTTGGACTGCAACTCCCAGAATGCCCCAGCCAGCTGGCTTGGGCATTCTGGGAG
Organism: Elgaria multicarinata webbii; assembly: GCF_023053635.1. Lineage (NCBI taxonomy): Eukaryota > Metazoa > Chordata > Lepidosauria > Squamata > Anguidae > Elgaria > Elgaria multicarinata. Next base: position 118,469,215 of record NC_086176.1, on the reverse strand, counting down.
GTGCAGTCCAACACATCTGGAGCGCTCCAGGTTGAGGAAGGCTGTTCTAGACAGAATAACCCAACCTGATGTCCCCCAGTTTTTTAGACTCCAACTCCCATTGTCTCCAGTCAAACATTCTTATTTCACCAGGTTTTTCGATTGTTTTGACCTTGGCTTCTGCACCTACAAATGGTGGGTTGTTGTTTTTTAAGTATTATTCTTACTTTTAACTCTCCCAGGTCCACTGTTGGCACCTGCCACCCTGGAAAAGCTCAAGGGCCCTCGCTTTAATATTTTTCCTCTGGTCCAACGCTTCTAGCAGCAACGAGCAGCTGTGGCTAGCTGCCATTTTCACTCGTGGGAAACTACAGTGGCTCAGAGCACTGCTGCCCCAATACGGTGCGGTCAGTCCTTCAAAATGGGCCCACAAAAGACACCCACCTCAGACAACTTGGCCCGCGGCCCCCTCAAACCTGTCTCTGGCCCAGAATTCTCAGTTCTTTTTCTTTTTCTTTGTGTGTAATGTTATTGTGGTTTTATTATATATACCGTGTATTTGTTTTTAATCTCCAGGGTGGGGGGTGGGGGCTCTTATAGCTGAAAGGCAGGATGTAAATCTTTCAAATCAATAAATACAAGGGAGAAGTGGAAGAACGAACCAAACTCCTTGTTTTAGTTACTTGAAGTAAATAGTTAAACTCCAGAAAGATGGACCTTTGCTCTGCAAGTCTTCAGTCTAATAAAAGAGATTTGGAGTAAAGGTTTACGAACGGCTTTACTCGTGTGGCGCCAGTGCAGCCACTGCTGTAGAGCAAGAGTCCAGTTTATTCCACACATGCCTTTGGGTGAATTGGGGCCATGTTTGAATACAGCTTGCTACGTTTTGGTATATGGTGAGGGAAGGTTACATCAACTGGGATTGTTTAGCTTGGAAAAAAGGAGGCTGAGGGGAGACATGTTAGAGGTGTACAAAATTATGCATGGTGTGGAGAATGTGGCTAGGGAGAGATTTTTCTCCCTCTCTCAAAATGCTAGAACCCAATGGGGTCATCCCATAAAGCTGATTGGTGGGAGATCCAGGACAAATAAGAGGAAGGACTTCTTCACACAGCGCAGAGTTAAATTATGGAACTCACTAACACAAGATGTAGTGATGGCCACCCATTTGGATGGCTTTAAAAAGGGGGTTGGATAAATTCCTGAAGGAGAAGGCTATCCATGGCTACTAGCCCTGATGGTTGTGAGCTACCTCCAGTATTTGAGGCAGTAATCCTGTGTGCACCATTTGCTGGGGAACATGGGTGGGAGGGTGCTGTGTCCTGCTTGAAGGTTCCTGATCGACAACAAGTTGGCCAATGTCGTTGGCCAATGTCTGAACCGACTGCTGGATTAGAGGGACCCTTGGTCTGATCCAGAATGACTCCTCTTATGTCCTTACAAGAAGACCCCAGTCTCATATTTAAGAAGACCCCATACTTAAATTCCCAACTACTGACCTTGAAGGCCTTGAAGTGGTAATTGATGTTCTCTCACTAACGAAGACTCGTCATCACACATGGGGAAATCATGCTTGCTTACCGTTGCTTCTCCACCTGCACATTTGTCCCTTGTTACTTCTTCTTTTGAAAGAGGAAGTAAACAACGTGCACATGGCCCATTTAATGGGCTGTTTTGATCCTGCTATTTCTCTTGCACACAGCAGGAGATAGCTGCAACTTCCGTCTTTAAAAATAAGTCGGACTTACTGGGTTTTTTTTTTGTGGCGTGAAGAAGGCTAGAAGGGGTGGGAGGCACGTGGGAGGCGGACGACGTCATGGGAGGGACCTGTGAAAATCTGTGAGTGCCCAGGAACGAGGATTAAAACACTCGTCAGATGGAGCTCTATGACGCTCACTAGGAGGAGGGAAATTGCTGTTTTCCATCTCGTGGTGTACACATCCAGATAAGAAAATGTCCTGACTCCACACTAGTTGTGTTGGGGAAGCCATAGCACTGAGCAGAGAATCATAGAATAACAGAGTTGGAAGGGGCCTATAAGGCCATCGAGTCCAACCCTCTGCTCAATGCAGGCATCCACCCTAAAGCATCCCTGACAGATGCTTGTCCAGCTGCCTCTTGAAGGCCTCTAGGGTGGGAGAGCCCAAAACCTCCCTAGGTCATTCGTTCCATTGTCATACTGCTCCTACAGTCAGGAAGCGGATGAGCGACAATGGGGAGAAGTTGTTCAGGTAGATATGGCGATGGATGTGAGTTCAAAAATGATATACTAGGGAGAAATATGTCAATCAAGATAACATGTACAGGTGGCAAACTGTTAGCCATGTTTTAGTAAACGTCAAATGAACCCATAAGTAGGCATAAAACATGAGATTGTTGAGGACAGAGAGACACTGATTGGTGAATGGGTGGCCTAAACACTCATGCACCCCATTCTGATTGGAAGATGGTGGTCTCATCACTCATTGCCCCCACCCTGAAGAAATGTATAAAAGCACAGGTAGCGAGGGCTGCAACTCACTTCACTCTTCCACTACTTCACCTCTGATCTTCTCAGGACGACCAGACCCAAGAATTAGGGTAACTATGGATCTCTCTAGACTCTTAGACTTTGGAACTTAGAATTATTTGTGAAGTTAAGACTTATAGTATTATCTGAAGTTAGTTCTTTGAATATTTCCTGAGGTTGGGTCTTAGAATTATTTCTGAGCCAGAGACTTGGAGCTATTTCTGAAGATGGAACTTAGAATTATTTCCAGGTCTTGGGTTTTAATAATAATAATAATAATAATAATAATAATAATAATAATAATAAAAATAAAAATTTATTTATTTCTTACCGGCCTCTCTCTCTGGATCGAGGCAGGGAACAACATCAAATATTAAAATACTATAAAAATATATAAAACTGATTAAAAACATATAAAACTAATATATAATTAAAATAACAGCCAGATACTTTGAAATTCGACTGGGTAGGCCTGCCGGATGAGATCAGTCTTTATAGCTTTTTTAATATTCAGAAAGACTATTGAGTTGGTGGATCTCTCCCAGCAGGCCATTCCACAGTCTGGGAGCAGCAGAGGAAAAGGTCTTCTGGGTAATGGTTGCCAGCCTAGTTTTCAGTGACTGGAGTAAACCCTTCCCAGAGGACCTGAGTGCGCGAGGCGGATTGTACGGGAGAAGGAGATCCCGCAGGTAACCTGGACCCAAAACACGTAGGGCTTTAAAGGTAATAGCCAACTTTTTATACTTCACCAGGAAAGTATAATTTTAATTTTTGTGAACCGCCCAGAGAGCTCCGACTATTGGGCGGTATAGAAATGTAATAAATAAATAAATAAATAAATAATTGGCAGCCAGTGAAGTGATTTTAAAGCTGGTGTAATACGGTCACCCCTAGGTGTACCGGTGACCAACCTGGCTGCCATATTTTGCACTAGTTAAAGTTTCTGGACTAGGCACAAAGGTAGCCCTATGTAGAGCGCATTGCAGAAGTCAAGCCTCGAAGTTACCGGCGTGTGCACGACCGTCTTTAGGTCTTCCAACTCTAGGAAGGGGCGCAGCTGGGTTTTTCCTTTCACTCTAGCTTTACCTTTACTCATCACATGCTTAGAGGATCTTAATTATTTAGTTTAGTTTTATAGTCAAGCAACAGGCAGGAGGAAGTAAAAGGGAGAGTTAACAATTATGTTTTAATTTAGATTTGCTTTAGTTTAGCTTTAAACTGCAAGTAGTGAACACTAAGCAGAAGACAGGAAGGAGGAGTCATCACAATGCTAGAAGCTCAAGCCCTTATCTCGCTAGCTAAATTTGTAGTACTTGATTTGGCAATTGCAGATCTTTTAATTAATCTCATATTTCTGTTGCATTCTCGTTCCAAATAAAGTTTCTAACAGTCATATAACTACCATGCCACTGCTTTCTTTTAATCTTGTAATTTTCTAAAATAAATAGATTCCAGTTTACAATTTTCTCTGTAGTGATCATAGAATCATAGAATAGCAGAGTTGGAAGGGGCCTACAAGGCCATCGAGTCCAACCCCCTGCTCAATGCAGGAATCCACCCTAAAGCATCCCTGACAGATGGTTGTCCAGCTGCCTCTTGAATGCCTCTAGTGTGGGAGAGCCCACAACCTCCCTAGGTAACTGATTCCATTGTCATACTGCTCTAACAGTCAAGAAGATTTTCCTGATGTCCAGCTGGAATCTGGCTTCCTTTAACTTGATCCCATTTCATGTCCTGCACTCTGGGAGGATTGAGGAGAGATCCTGGCCCTCCTCTGTGTCACAACCTTTTAACTTTTCAACCTTGAAAAGTACTCAATCTTCTCTTCTCCAGGCTAATGATGTTTGTCTATTTGGACTTAGCCTGGTTACCCATCGGGGTTGTTTAGAACCTGTTTGGTGCAGGTTCTGAAGTTCAACAGGACCAAATTTACAGCCTGGACAGGACAGGTGGGTTAGAAGGTGCATGTGAGGAGCAACTGCTCACCAGGGACTAGGCGCATTGGCTAACAGATGTGGAGGCAGGATTGAGACCGGTGGCATAGCAAGGAGTAGTTGACTGGCAAAGTTTAAGGGAGCCTCACTCCTGGCTCTGAAGAAAACCTGGGAGGTCTTTTTGTTCCAGTCCATGTTTGGTTTAATAATTTTGTTGCTTCCGCCTGAATCGGTGGTTTTGAAAGCGTCCTGTGCCTAGTTTTTGCTGTGGGGTTTCTGGTGCCTTTAGGTCTTCTATCTCTCCTTTTTTGTGAACTGCCTCGTGAGGGCCACGCGCCCTGAAGGGCTGCTCAGAAGTCCCAGGCCATAGCTAGACCTAAGGTTTATCCCTGGATCGTCCAGGGGTCACACCTGTTCACCTAGGTGACACACAGGGGATCCAGTGCTCAGGCAGGGGCGAACCCGGGATGATCCCAGGATAAACCTTCGGTGTAGCTGTGGCCCCAGTCTGACGGACAGAGACGCGCGCGCACAAGCCCAGCGCCCAGCTTCTGGAGCCCCCTGGTAGAGTGCCTCTGACTGTGGACGCCCCATCTCGCTAGTGTTGGAGAGGCCGCAGGCCCTCCTCGCAGCAGGCCGCCGCCGGAGGAGCGATCCGGACTCCCAGGACGCCCGGAGGCGCCGGCCCTCGCTCCTTCCCTCCTCATCGGTGGTTGGAGAGATTTGGAGCCGCCTCGGGCTGCCGCTGGGCTTTGCAAACTACATCTCCCAGAGTCCCTTTCCCCCCTCTTCCCTCCCACCTTTTCCACTCCTCCTCCTCCTCCTCCTCCTCCTCACACCTGAAGAGCCGCGGCTGCGCTTCCTGCGCGAGGCAGCCGGACGGCCGGAGTCGGGCAGGCGCGCGCAGCTTGGCGATTGGAGGCACCTCGGGGCGGAGCGCGGCGGAGGCGGATCGGGGCGCTGGGCCGGCGCTGCCCTGCCCTGCCTTCCCTTGGCCCGAGCGGGCTGCTGGGGACAGCCGCGCCGCGCCGCGCCGCACCTGCCTCTGGCCAGAGCAGGAGGAGGAGGAGGAGGAGGAAGGGTGAGAGGGGCGCTCCGAGGAGGGAGGGAGGGGGCTGATCTTGGGGGGTGGGGGTGGGGGTGGGCTCCGCCCGGGCTCCGGCTCTCAGCGCGCAGCTTGACAGCGCCGATCGTGGGCAGCTCCGGGTCCATTTTTAAACTTCTGGCCTGTTGCAAGAGTTCAGGAGGCGCGCGCGCCCCGGGGCTGGAGGGAGGGGCGGCACCTGGCACCCATGGCAGCGCCCGAGGAGGGTGGGAGGGAGGGTGGGGGCTTGTGCCTGCGTGCACTTCGGGGCTTTGCCGTGCAAATTGCCTGACCTGCTCCTTCCTTAAAATAACAGCGAGGATGAGGATGAGGATGGATGAGTAACCCTACTCATAATTTCTCCTGCTGTTGCTGCTGCTGTTGCTGTGTCCGAGGACCCTGACGCGCATCCCAGGACCAAGTCCCAGAGAGCCGCTGCCTTCCCCCCTTGGGCAGAGCTGGCCAAGGAAGGGGGTGGGGTGGGGGGGTCACGTTAGACCCAGATCCTGCCAAGTCAGCTGCCTTCTGTCGCCAAGGCTGCCTCCCTTCGGGCTTCTCCTCCCTCCCCTCCTCGCTGTTTACTTGAGAAGAAGCTGTTGATTCTCTGGTTAATAGATAATGGCCCGCCGCTCTTTCTGGGCCATTAAGGGCCGTTTTCTTGCCCCCCTCCCTGGTGTTTTTGCCACCGCATCCTCTGCAAAACCGAACTGCGTCCCTGAAGTTCAGTCTTTGGGGGGGGGGTGGTTGCAACACTAGCACTGCCGCCTTCCCCAACCTGGAGCCCTCCGGCTGTTTTGGACAGCGACTCCCAGTGCCCCTCACTGTTGGCTGGAGCTGATGGGAGTTGGAGGAAGGTTACAACAACTCGGATTGTTCAGCTTGGAAGAAGGTGGGTGAATGGAGACCCGATAGAAGGGTGCAAAATTATGCCTGGTGCGGAGAAAGTGGAGAGGCCTCGCCCATAATACTAGAACCCGATGGCGTCATCCCATGAAGCTGATTGGTGGGAGATCCAGGACAAGTAAAAGGAAGGGCTCCTTCACACAGCGCAGAGTTAAATGATGGAACTCACTGCCACAAGATGTAGTGATGGCCACCAATCTGGATGGCTTTAAAAGGGGGTTGGATACATTCCTGGAGGTAAAGGCTATCCAGGGCTACTAGCCTTGATGTTTATGTGCTCCCTCCAGTATCCAATGTAGTAAGCCTGTGTGCACCAGTTGCTGGGGAACATGGGTGGGAGGGTGCTGTTGCATGGGTGCCCTGCCTTGTTGTTCCCCTGAAGCTGGATGGCCCCTGTGTGAGCAGAGGGCTGGACTGGATGGACCCTTGGTCTGATCCAGCAGGGCACTTCTTACATTCTTAAGTCCAAAACAGCAGGAGGGCACCAGGTTGAAGAAGGTTGTATTAGGCAGGAGTTTGCATGCTTTTGGTCCAGATTCATGAATCCAGAAGAACGATCACGTTCTGTTTTGACTCACAGGAAGTCATTTTTGGCAATTGTTGCAGGGCACGATGTTCCTTGTGGGGGTTGGAGAGGTGTGCATAGGAAGAAGTTGTGTACCTCGCTTGTTCCCTCTGAATTGGTCTCCAGGGGAGAAAGTGTTTCCCATCAGCTGCAACTGTACCCAGTTGAACTGGGCCTTTTGCGTTCCATGTGTGTGTGCTGCTGTTCCTGGGGAGTGGAAGGTCCCCGCTCTCTAAGCATCCTGGCTGCAAAGTTTCCGCTAGATCAGGGAATTTGTTTTGGAGAAGAAGTGTCACCGTGTCGCTCACATGCCTGTCTCCCTTCTGGACTACCTAGGGCAGGGGGCTCAGAGCCTCTTTGAGGCCAAGGGCCCAAATCCCAGTTCGGAGAAGCTTTCGAGGGCGACATTGCAGAAGTGGGCGGGGCCAGGGCAAAATGGGCAGGGCCAAAAGGCCCCAGATGTCAGCCTATTTTTGCTTGAAGTTCTGACTGTCAGGCACAGCTGTAGGAGAAGCATTTCCAGTATTTAGAGTAAAACGATGCAAAAGCCAGGAAACCACGAAATTGGGGGGGGGGGCTAGGGAAAGTGGACGTGGCTACCCGGGGAATGCTGGAGGGCCAGAATGGGACCTCAGGAGGGCAGGATTTGGCCCTTGGGCATATAGTTTTGCACCCATGACTTAGGAGACAATGAAAGGATCGTGTAGAGCAGGGGTTGGGGGAGGTAAAACTGCCAATAGTGCCAGCATTTGATTTGCTGGAGTGAATCTCTTTTCAGTTGCAAAGCCAGTTGGAAGCCGAACTTCAGGGCTTTTCTATACATTTATTGTGTGCTTTTCATTCCCTACTCATGGTTGTTTATGGGTTCTTTAGAACATCATAACCATTCTGTTTTACTTCTGTGTCTAAACAGCATTTTCCATGAGGTTTTTTGTTTTTTTTAGATAAGGAGAAAATGCAGCATTTAATTGTGAAAGTGAAAGAAAACACATTTTCTCTTTTATGTTTGTGCTATTCCACTATACCACAGTGCCACCTGGAGGATATGTAGTGGAAAAGCAGGAAAGGAAAAGCTCTATGTGTAGAGCTCGGATCTCAATTCTGCAACGAAACCGAAAATAGATACAGTGGATAAAGAGACTATTAACTGCTCCATATAGAAAAGCTCTCAGACACAGGATTGCCTGGGGAAACTACCACCAAAAAAGAAAGGCATGGACTGTGGGTAAATGCATATTGATAGTATAATTAAAGCAAATAAATTAGCCCCCTGATTATTTTAAAAATATTGCCAGGTGGACTGGAAATAAACAGCCGCTGAAGCAAAATGAAGAGGGCTCACTTGGTAAAGCTGAGCTGTCTTCCCAGTCTGTGCCCTGGTTGGTTCACACAGGAGCCCTCCACAGAGCCTCCACAGAGTGAGAAGCCTCAAGGTGACGTAGCCGGTAGTGGTTCCCATAGCTGCTACAGCCAACACCCATTGAGGCTCATAAGCACATAAGAAGAGCCCTGCTGCTCAGACCAAGGGTTCATCCTATCCAGCATTCTGTTGACACAGTGGCCAAGCAGCTGCCCACGGGAAGCCCACAAGCAGGACTTGAGGGCAATGGCAACCTTCCTGTCCATGTTCCCCAGCAGCTAATGTACATAGGCATCCTGCCTGTGATACTGGCATAGCCGTCAGGGCAGTAGCCATGGATAGCCTTTTCCTCCAGGAATTTATCCAACCCCCTTTTAAAGCCAACCAAAGTGGTGGCCATCACTACATCTTGTGGTAGTGAGTTCCATAGTTTAACTAGGCACTGTGTGAAGAAGTCCTTCCTTTTATCTGCCCTGAATCTCCCACCAGTCAGCTTCATGGGATATGACCCCGTTGGGTTCTAGTATTATGGGAGAGAAGGAGAAAATTTCTCTCCATGTCCTCCTTCTGCAAGGAGCCCTTTCTTGATGCTGTTTCCCCGTCACCCCCATGCTCCACCAGCACCTGCGTATTCTTGCAGGAGAGAGGAGCGTGGATGTCAGCGTTATTTCTTCTTGCTGCAAGAAAAAGCCGGGCCCTGCTGCCGAATGCCTGCGTTTGTGGGTGAGCAAAGGCAGCACTGGGAGAGGGTGGTTGCAAGCACCTCGGGCTGCTGTCAGACCTGCTGGCTGCTACTGTCACCCGGAGCCTTCTCGCCATGCGGAGCTTCATTTAAAGGCTCCAGTGTTTACCACTTCTGCGATCCTTATAAAAGAGTTTCGTAGCCCTATGCAGCGATTATGTGCACGCCTACGAGTAAGCTCCATGGCACGCAGTGGGACTTCCAAGTAAATGTGCATCGGATTGTCTGACGGTCCCATTTTGCACTCTTCCCCAAAGGAGTTCAATACTACTCAGGGATTACAGTCTCTGAACGCACTCTGGGCCTGATCAGTTGGGAAATGGCGACTGGGAGTGCCATGTTTCAACCACACACGTGCGTTTTAAGCAAGATCTTAGGACGAGCGGTTCTCCTCAGACTCTTGTCTCGTTCTAATGAAGTGTCCAGAGTGTTAAATGACTGTAATGTTTTTAATAGGTGGGCTGCGTTGTTGAGGAACCCTCTAATTTCCCCATCTGCCTCTAGTGCTGGAAGCTGCAGGAAACAAGGTGTGCGAAGGTTTATGTACAGACTGCAATTACTGCATGGGATCCAAATGAGAGACAGGTTTGGCTGTGCCTTTCTGAATTATGGGGGGGGGGGGGCGTGGGCTTTTGGCCACTGTCCCGGCTTCAGCAGTACCTTATTAAGTTAGATTGCCGGTGGGAATTAGACTTGGAACAGGGAGACACAGGTTCCCTGCAAGCGGAGAATTATGCCGCCTTGAAGTCTTTGTAATGTAGGGCGGGATATAAATGTTTTAATAAATTAAATTAAATAGATAGCTGTTGCAGAAGGTTAGCGGAGCCGACCACTCCATGCCTTGGCCAGCCACCCCTAGGCATTGACCTTGCATTTCCAAGCAGTATGATGGTGATCAAGAGGACTAGCATCTTGTTTAAAAAAAACTCTGCGCCTTGATAGGAGGCCCACAAGTCTTTGCTGCTTTTCCCCTTCCTTTGATAGAGCCAAGAGGTTGTTATCATAGAGACTAAGAGGTATTTTTAAGGTGCGCAGGGCACATCTCATTTAACTGTATATTTATTGTATAGTAAGATGATAGATAGTTTTTGTTTGGGTGGGAGCAGGTGGTGTTGGGAAACTAGCTCAGGGCAGGATGACCTAGATGTGCTAGGCCTATGCTTAGAACAGCCTTCACCCCCTCCGCTTGTGTAACCTGCTAAGTCAATCGCTGCCCTCCACCGAGGAGTGGCAGCCCACAAAAAGCTTTTGTACGTCTCTCATATTTGCTCTCTGCCTCGAACTGCAACATGGGAGAAACTGTTGAGCACCCGGACAGCCACGATTGTTGAGTCACAGGTTGTCCAGGTCTCCGACAGCTTTAAAGCTGAAGCCTCGAAGGGTTCCCAGGCACCGATATTGAAGACAGCTCGCCTCTTTGGTGATGGGAGAAAGGGTCACCTTGAATTGCTGACTTGGTCACCTTGCTTCTAGGAGTGCTTCCTCCTTCCTGGAACTGCCACTCACAGTGCAGGTGTGTTTATTTTTTCCCTTCCTGATCCTCTTTGTCCTCTGTTGGCATTTGCACAGCAAGCATGTTCACCATAGAGGCCGCATGGAGAGAACGCACCACGCTGGGTGTTGGGTGCACAAACACCCCCAGTGTAATTCTGTGCCTTTTGTCCAATGTTACTGATGGAGACTTTTTAAAAGTCTAATTGCAGCCCGGGAGGAGAGACTATGAAGAGAGACTGAAAGAACTGGGCATGTTCAGCCTGGAGAAGAGAAGATTGAGGGGAGACATGAGAGCACTCTTCAAATACTTAAAAGGTTGTCACACAGAGGAGGGACAGGATCTCTTCTCGATCCTCCCAGAGTGCAGGACACGGAATAACAGGCTCAAGTTAAAGGAAGCCAGATTCCAGCTGGACATCAGGAAAAACTTCCTGACTGTTAGAGCAGCACGTCAACGGAATCAGTTACCTACGGAGGTTGTGGGCTCTTCTCCCACACTCGAGGCCTTCAAGAGGCAGCTGGACAAGCATCTGTCAGGGATGCTTTAGGGTGGATTCCTGCATTGAGCAGGGGGTTGGACTCGATGGCCTTGTAGGTCCCTTCCAGCTGTGCTATTCTATGATTCTATGAGGATTTGCTGGGTTTAGAGGACACTTGCTGCTGAGGAGGAAAAAGCCTAGAGCACTGTGGTTAGGTTTCTGCCTGTCACCATAGGTCCTAACGTTGTTCCCATGGCTCCTAGGGTCCTAGGAAGCTGCCTTGTACCAAGTGAGACCATGGGTCCATCTTGTGCAGTTTGGTTGACACTGACTGGCAGCAGAGGCTCTCTGGGGTTTTAGGCAGCAGTTTTCCCAGCCCTACCGGAAGATGTGGGGGAATCGAACCTGGGACGTTTTGCGTGCAAAGTTGGGGCTTTAACATGGGGCTCTGGTCCTTTCCGTGGCTCAGTGGGAATCTGGGAATCGTTCCAGGTTTTCCCTTTTTCGTTGCCTCCTGCCTCCTCAGTTCTTCTTGCCAAGATCCTTTAAAAGTTTGAAGCACCCAGATCTTGCCATCACAATAAATTATCCAGGGAAACGCAACGCTGGCAGAGGGGGCAGCAACTAGCCTCGTGGCCCAGGCCTTGGTTTCCTAGGTGCTGGGAATGCCAGGCCCCGAGAGCGTTGCGCCTGCCTGAGGAAGCCCTCCTGCCATCCGCCAGATTGAGCTGGGCTTTGTTTAAAGCCACCTGACACCTGATTGAAGCTTATCTACTGCCAGCCAGCTTGGGCTCCTGCCAACCCGCAACAGCTGAATATGCCCGCGTGGCAGCTGCCAGGAAAACGAGACGCCCTCGGCATCCCACCAGCGGAACGTTCGCCGGGCTTATTTTTAAACTGGGTTTCAAGTGCGAGGAGGCGGCCAACGTCGCACCCAGACGCTTCGTGAGCTGGCTTTTAAAGGCAGGTGGGAAGTGACGTGAGGCGGGAGGTTGGGTTGCCTTTGGCGTATGCCAGGGATAGCGGTGGAAAGGGGGCACTCTTCATGTGCTCAGAGGCAACTTCTGTGGCCAACTGCACAGAAACTAGCCACCAGACTATAGTTGCTGGGCCTGGACCGTAAACCTTGAGGGGAAGACATCCAGAGTGCAGGACATGGAATAACGGGCTCAAGTTAAAGGAAGCCAGATTCCAGCTGGACATCAGGAAAAACTTCCTGACTGTTAGAGCAGTACGACAATGGAATCGGTTACCTAGGGAGGTTGTGGGCTCTCCCACACTAGAGGCCTTCAAGAGGAAGCTGGACAGCCATCTGTCAGGGATGCTTTAGAGTGGATTCCTGCATTGAGCAGGGGGTTGGACTCGATGGCCTTGTAGGCCCCTTCCAGCTCTGCCATTCTATGATTCTATGATTCTTTCCTGCTGTCACATGCCCACAGAGCAGTGGAGGTTGGTGGCTCTGATGTCAGTGGGGCGGTGAATTTCAGTCAGAAGCAATCAAGGGTCCATCTGGTCCAGCACTCTGTTCACACAGTGGCCAACCAGCCATCGTCCAGGGACGAACAAAGCAGGACATGGTCCAACAGCACCCTCCCACCCATGTACCCCAGCAACTGGTGCACACAGGCTTATTGCCTTGAGTACTGGAGATAGCACACAACCATCATTGCACAACCCCCTGTATTGCACAACCCCCTGCATTGAGCAGGGGGTTGGACTCGATGGCCTTGTAGGCCCCTTCCAACTCTGCCATTCTATGATTCTATGATTCTTTCCTGCTGTCACATGCCCACAGAGCAGTGGAGGTTGGTGGCTCTGATGTCAGTGGGGCGGTGAATTTCAGTCAGAAGCAATCAAGGGTCCATCTGGTCCAGCACTCTGTTCACACAGTGGCCAACCAGCCATCGTCCAGGGACGAACAAAGCAGGACATGGTCCAACAGCACCCTCCCACCCATGTACCCCAGCAACTGGTGCACACAGGCTTACTGCCTCAAATACTGGAGATAGCACACAACCATCATTGCACAACCCCCTGTATTGCACAACCCCCTGCATTGAGCAGGGGGTTGGACTCGATGGCCTTATAGGCCCCTTCCAACTCTGCTATTCTATGATTCTATGATCAAGGCTAGTGGCCATTGATAGCCTTTGCCTCTAGGAATTGATCCAACCCCCTTTTAAAGCCATCCAAATGGGTGGCCATCACTACATCTTGTGGTAGTGAGTTCCATAATTTAACTCTGCGCTGTGTGAAGAGGCCCTTCCTTTTATTTGTCCTGCATCTCCCACCAATCAGTTTCATGGGATGACCCCGTTGGGTTCTAGTAAGGGAACAAGCAGGTTGCCGTGGTGAAGAGGAGAAGCGACTTCAGGGGCTTTTTTCAGTGGGCCCCTGCTGGGGTGTAGACCGTCAGCTGGTGCCCAACCATGCCTACCTGTGCCATGGGAGGGCTCGGAGCTTCCCTGCGGAGTCAGGGAAGGGCCTCCTGGGTGGATCTTAGTTCTGCTTGGCTCCCTCACTTGGGATCTAATTGGAAGCCAAGCGGAGGGCAGTTTGGAAAAAGCCGTCTGAACAGGCAGGACGAATCTCAGGAGTGCGTTCTGAGCAGAAAATAGGACCCCCGCACATGGAGTTAGTGCGTGTGTGTGGGCCACTGACTTGGGGGATGAGTCTGTGACATTATTTACTTGTAAGTATCTAGAGGGTGTCTTTTAGGACAGGGGTGGGCCACTTGTGTGTGGCCCTGTAAGTGCGTGGCCCTGCAAGTGCTGGACTGCCACTTCCATCAGCCCCGGCCAGTATAGCCAATGGCAAGGGATCATAGGAGTTGTAGTCCAACAACATCTGGAGCGCCACAAGTTGCCCGGCCCTGTTTCAGGACATTGTCGTTGCAGGGAGACTCACAACCATCAGTAGAAACATAAAATACAATAAAAGCAAAATTCAATAGAGCCAGAGAACAGCAGCACGAAATCCAATTATAAAACGTAAGTCAGTTAAAAAGTAACGATAGCCTTCTTAAACTAATAGGAATGTTCAATCCTTTAAGCAGCTCATTAACTTCAAAACTGCTTACAAGGAAAGAGCCTTGAATAAATGGATTTTAAAAACCTGTTTTTTTAAAAAAACAAAAACTGGCAACATTGAAGCTGCATGTTACCTCCGTGGGGAGGGAGGTTCAGTGTCTAGAGGCCACCACTGAAAAGGCCCTGAGTCTCATGCTCGCCACTCAAACAGTGGGCCTATGAGGGAGATCTTAATGGGATAGACAGTCCTTCAAGTAGACTGGAGCCTGGCCATTTAAGGCTGTAACAGCCCAAACCAGCTCTTTGAATTGGACGCAGAAACACACCAGCAAGCAATCTCACCCATCCAGAATCGGTGTTGCGTCTTTCCATCGCCTGCCCCTGACAAACTTCCAGGCAGGCCCATTCTTTGCCAGCTGAAGTTTCCAGAACGTCTTGAGAGCCAGTCCCACGTAGAGTACATTACAGCAGTCCAGGGCTGGGCAAGTTGTGAGCCTCCAGATGTTATTTTCCTACATTTCCCATCAGCCCTTGCCAAAATACTTAATGGTGGGGGATCATGGGAGTTGCAGTCCAACAACATCTGGAGAGCCTCAAGATGCAAGAAACGCTTATCAAATCTGCAGATGACACAAAATTGGGTGGGATAGCTAATACCCTGGAAGACAGAAACAAACTTCAAAGTGATCTTGATAGGCTGGAGTGCTGGGCTGAAAACAACAGGATGAAATTTAATGGGGATAAATGCCAAGTTCTACATCTAGGAAATAGAAACCAAATGCACAGTTACAAGATGGGGGATACTTGGCTCAGCAATACTACAAACGAGAAGGATCTTGGAATTGTTGTAGATCACAAGCTGACTATGAGCCAACAGTGCGATATGGCTGCAAGAAAGGCAAATGCTAACTTGGGCTGCATTAATAGAAGTATAGCTTCCAAATCACGTGAGGTCCTGGTTCCTCTCTATTCGGCCCTGGTTAGGCCTCATCTAGAGTATTGCATCCAGTTCTGGGCTCCACAATTCAAGAAGGACGTGGACAAGCTGGAGTGTGTTCAGAGGAGGGCAGCCAGGATGATCAGGGGTCTGGAAACAAAGCCCTATGAAGAGAGACTGAAAGAACTGGGCATGTTTAGCCTGGAGAAGAGAAGATTGAGGGGAGACATGAGAGCACTCTTCAAATCCTTAAAAGGTTGTCACACAGAGGAGGGCCAGGATCTCTTCTCGATCCTCCCAGAGTGCAGGACATGGAATAACGGGCTGAAGTTACAAGAAGCCAGATTCTGGCTGGACATCAGGAAAAACTTCCTGACTGTTAGAGCAGTATGACAATGGAACCGGTTACCTAGGGAGGTTGTGGGCTCTCCCATACTAGAGGCCTTCAAGAGGCAGCTGGGCAACCATCTGTCAGGGATGCTTTAGGGTGGATTCCTGCATTGAGCAGGGGGTTGGACTTGATGGCCTTGTAGGCCCCTTCCAACTCTGCTATTCTATGATTCTGTGCCCGTAGTCTAACCTGGTGGGCGTTTGTTGCATCCCAAATGTTGTTGGACTGCACTTCCCATGATCCCTCAGTACTGGCTGTGCTGGCTAGAGCTGATGGGAGTTGCAGTCCAACAGCATCTGGATAGCCACAGGCTGCCCAGCCCTGGACTAGAGCATGAGTTACAGAGGATCTAATAGGGTTGCAGCTTCTGTTCCAGGCCAAGCTGGTAACTGACATTCCTAGCCACCAAAGCCACGTGTGCTTCCACAGATAGAGCAGGGTCCAGGAGAACCGCCAAGCTGAAACCGTGCGCCTTCGGTGGAGTGCAAAACCCCATCCAAGATTGGTTGAATCCTTCCATGCTAATTGCTTCGATGCCCCCAAACACGGTATCTCTATGCGTGCGCGGATGCTAGTGACTTTGCTGATGGATCTGCTACATTAAGTGCCCTTCCCAGCTATAGTAATCCTGTTGTATCTGATGTAGTCACTAGCGGCTCTGCTTGCAATCTGATGGAGTTGCCTCTTTTCGCCTAAGAAAGGTCAGGCTGTGATAAATCGCTCTCTGGACTCTTTGTCTTCTTTTCTTTCTTTCTTTCTTTTTTTGTAAGTGCTGGAACATCCAGCAAATGCTCCAAACAAAACAGAAAAGCAGCACAGTCAGGTGAAAAATAGCCGGCCAAAGATCTGATAACATTCATTTGGAAGACAGATTGGACAAGGGCAACCGAGAAACAGACCAGCGAGAGCACCAAGGTGGGCTAATTCAGTCTGCACGGAACAAATGCATTAGTCAAGGAGGCTGATTTGGAAGAAGAAATTACGGGGGCCCAGGGCAGGCATCCACCATGGGCCTTGGAACCCTGGCAGCCGCCCATAAGAACTGCCCTGATACTGGATCAGACCAAGGGTCCATCTAGTCCAGCACTCTGTTCACACAGGGGCCCACCACCAACAAGGCAGGACATGGTGCAACAGCACCCTCCCACCCATGTTCCCCAGCAACTGGTGCACCCAGGCTTATTGCCTCGAATACTGGAGATAGCACACAACCATCAGGGCTAGTAGCCATTGATAGCCTTTGCCTCCACGAATTTATCCAACCCCCTTTTAAAGCCACCAAAATGGGTGGCCATAACTACATCTTGTGGTAGAGAGTTCCATAATTTAACTATGCGCTGTGTGAAGAAGGACTTCCTCTTATTTGTCCTGGATCTCCCACCAATCAGCTTCATGGGATGACCCCGGGTTCTAGTGGGGTTCTTGTGGGCTCTTCCACACTAGAGGCCTTCAAGAGGCAGCTGGACAACCATCTGTCAGGGATGCTTTAGGGTGGATTCCTGCATTGAGCAGGAGGTTGGACTCGATGGCCTTGTAGGCCCCTTCCAACTCTACTATTCTATGATTCTATGATTCTATTATGGGAGAGGGAGAAAAAAGTCTCCCTCTCCACATTCTCCACACCATGCATAATTTTGTACACCGCTGTCATGTCTCATAGAATCATAGAACCATAGAATAGCCGAGTTGGAAGGGGCCTCCAAGGCCATCGAGTCCAACCCCCTGCTCAATGCAGGAATCCACCCTAAAGCATCCCTGACAGATGGTTGTCCAGCTGCCACTTGAATGCCTCTAGTGTGGGAGAGCCCACAACCTCCCTAGGTAACTGATTCCATTGTCGTACTGCTCTAACAGTCAGGAAGTTTTTCCTGATGTCCAGCTGGAATCTGGCTTCCTTTAACTTGAGCCCATTATTCCCTGTCCAGCATTCTGGGAGGATCGAGAAGAGATCCTGGCCCTCCTCTGTGTGACAACCTTTCAAGTCTTTGAAGAGTGCTATCATGTCTCCCCAGGCTAAACATGTCCAGTTCTTTCAGTCTCTCTTCATAGGCCTTTTTTCCAAGCTAAGCAATTCCAGTTGATGTAACCTTCCCTCATAAGGGTGATGTTCCAGCCCCTTAAATCATTTTAGTTGCCCTTTTCTGCACTTTTTCCAGCTCTATAATATCTTTTTTTAGTTGTGGTGACCAGAACTGTACACAGTATTCTAAGTGTGGTCGCACCATAGATTTGTTTAAAGGCAGTACGATACTGGCCATTTTATTCCGCATGCCTTTTCTAATCATGCCTAACATGGAGTTTGCCTTCTGTACAGCGGCCGCACACTGGGCGGACATTTTCATCGAGCTTTTCCACCACAACCCCAAGATCTCTTTCTTGTTCAGTCACTGGCAGCTCAGATTCCATTAGGTCCCGCACATGATGCCGGATGGTGGTGCTGGTCACGGTTCTTACACAATACCAGAAAGTCGGTCTGTCCACATGTTCAGAAATCAATGATGCTCATGTGGACTCTGAAATGTGTGCACGAGCGATGCACTACGAGCTGGTTTCACAGAAAGCAGACTCGGTTTCTGCCGTAAGCCTGACAGCACAACGCTAAAAGGAGGATAGAAGTTAGAAGTTTAAATATTGTAGAAAATAACCAAGAGCGAGTCCTGCGGCCAACCTTTTCTTTTTTGTTTTTTTTACATTTTTAATCCTGTGTTGCAAACTTCGCAGCATATAGTACACTAACATAGTGAAACATCATGCGAGGACCTTACATTTAAAACAGAATAAGCAGACAAAGAAAACCAGAGTAAAATCCACCAGCAGCTCAACTACAGTTTTAAAAACTCAAGGACTAAAACGCCTTTAGACAATATAAAGGACTTCACCGGGTGCCCAAAAGGCCACAATGTAAGGAGCAGGCAGGTGAGCCTCTCTGGGGGGAGGGCAAAAACCACTCTGTTTTCCACAACCAGGGTGCCACCACTGAGAAGGACCTCTCCTTAGTGGTTACCTGCCTCACCTTGTTCAGCAGGGGCACCTGGAGAAGAACCTCTGGGGATGATGCTAGGGTCCAAGGCAGGTATATATGGAAGGAGACCATTCGTCAGGCAACATGGCCCCTTGAGATAACATTGTTCATAGTCTACGGTTGAGCGCTCAGATAACTACAAACTCCACACTCGTGGGAGAGGTAACGTTCAGTAGCTCAGTGGTGGAAACGCATGCTTTGCAGGCAGAAGGTGCCCGCTTCAATCCCCAGGACCTCCAGGGGCCTGTTTAGATGGTGACGCATTGCCCCTGTGAGCTCCCCAAACCCTGCGGTTTCGCTCCTGTGGGGTTGTCCCCACACCAAGGAGTGAGTGTGGGGGTTACATCCATCAGAGGAGGGGGTGTCTCCGCCCATCCCTCCCTGCCTTCCCCCCCCCCCCCCCCCGCTTTCCTCGTGAGGCTTTCCCCACCAAAGGAATGGAGGACTTTACTTCTCACAATGGAGGAACCGCAGGGGCTTTCCGGGGGGCCAACTTGGCTCTCCGGCCCACCCCCTGCCTGGGTGGACGGTGACCAATCGGGTCGCCATCCGCCTGGCCAGGCCTCCACCGCGACTCTGGCGTGGCAATAGACGACGGATACACCGTCTTTGCCTTGCTCCGGAGAAAAAAGGCAGGTTAAGTTTTTACTTCGGAACTTCGAGGGAAAGCCCCGGGATGGTTCCGCAGTGGCTGCTGCGTCGTATAAGCACCACAGCAATACCACGGAGCCACCCTGGGGCTTTCCCCACATATAGACAGCCCCTAGGTTTGACCTGATACAAAGCAGCTAACTTATCATGGTTATCAAAAAGGGGGTGGGCGAGAACAAAAAATTGCCATAGATGGAAAATGAGTGTTAAAAATAGCTAGATATATACCAGCCACGACTCCCTCATGTCGCAAAGCCCGAAGAAAATATCCTTAGAGGCCTTTCATCTGCGGTGCCAGCCAATCGCGACCAAGGCGTCATTTCGAGAGCCAGCCCCATATGTTCCTCTTGCTAGAGCCTAAAATAGATTCCATACCGCAGAATCGTTGGCAACTTCAAAGCGAGCGGATGCCAGACGCTGTTGGGAAAGCGGTCTGTCTGAAGGCAGCGTTTGCTTGCAAAGCCTGCCTGCCTTCCATTTTCAGCTCCTTGACTTCCACACTTAAAAAAAGGGGGGGGACAATCACTTGTGAACATGTGGCAGAGAACCGCCTGCGGCTGTTTCTACTGAAACGAACGAGTCCACGGGTGCAGCGGTCCCCGTACACAGGCAGACATGGCCAGGGTGGGGCTTGGTTTCTTTGCAAAGCGCAAATTAGCCTCCAAATTAGCCTTTAATGACTCTTTCGATAATTGGATTTAAGTGACCAACGGTTGCCCTGTAAATGAAAGGAGCTTTTACGCTGTAGAACCACACCTAACTGCCCTGACTTGGCGCCCTTGAGAGTTGTTGGACTACAACTACCATCATCCCCAGGCATGATGGGAGTTGTAATCCAACACTTCTGGAGGGCTCCAGGTTTGAGAAGGCTGAACCACCATAGAATAGCAGAGTTGGAAGGGGCCTACAAGGCCATTGAGTCCAACCCCTTGCTCAATGCAGGAATCCACCCTAAAGCATCCCTGACAGAGGGTTGTCCAGCTGCCTCTTGAATGCCTCTAGTGTGGGAGAGCCCACAACCTCCCTAGGTAACTGGTTCCATTGTCGTACTGCTCTAACAGTCAGGAAGTTTTTCCTGATGTCCAGCTGGAATCTGGCTTCCTTTAACTTGAGCCCGTTATTCCGTGTCCTGCACTCTGGGAGGATCGAGAAGAGATCCTGGCCCTCCTCTGTGTGACACCAGCCCCCACTGCACTGATTGGGTACATGTGGAGAACTCTTTCTCACAAAGAACCACCAGAATCATAGAATAGCAGAGTTGGAAGGGGCCTACAAGGCCATTGAGTCCAACCCCCTGCTCAATGCAGGAATCCACCCTAAAGCATCCCTGACAGATGGTTGTCCGGCTTGTCCATATTTATTCCCAGGGGTGTGTGTGTGTGGAATCTGGAAATATTTCCTTTATCGTGTCCATAGCCCATCTAACCTCCAAAAACCTCCTGTTTTATTCTCACAACCGTCCTTCATAGGACAGGCTGGTACAGCCATATTCCACTGGTGCTTTTGCCATCTGAGCTGTACTGACTTCCAGTCCATTTATGGACTGAATTCAAAGTGCTGCTACTAACCTTTAAAACCCTAATTACCTGAAGGATCACCTCTCCTCCCAGATATACCTGCCTGGACCTTGAGATGTGGCGGGTTCTTTTCAGGGGTAGCACCCAGGTTTTGCAACGCCTTGCCAGAGAGGCTTTTCTAGCACTGTCATGGTGGAAGTGGGGGCTGGTAGCTCCAAAGTCAGTGGGGCGATGAATCTGTTCTGGGTTTTTGTTTTATCAGTTCTGGGTTTCAGAAGCACCTTGGATATCGCCTTTAAGGTTCTGACTGATACTGGAGCTGATTCACCACCCCACGGACATCAGAGCCACCAGCTTTCACTGCCACAGAGCTTGGTGGTCTTTTGGAGACCAAGTAAAGACCATTTCATTTCCCCAGACTTTTCAATCTTATCCTAGTACTTTTTACATCTGTTTTACTGATATTCTGTGCAGGTTTTATTCTGGGTTAGTTTATATTTTCATGACTGTTATTATTTATTTAATTGCATTGCATTTCTATACCACCCGATTGCCGAGGCTATCTGGGCAGTTCACAAAAATTCATAAAAAGTACAGAAAAATACGTTATAAAAATTATAAAACCACATTATGATAAAACACGCTCCACATTTTTTTAAAGATACAAAATGTAAAACAATTAAGTTGTGTTTTACCGTTTTAATTTTTTAATTGCAAACCACCCCCACCCCGAAGAGAACGTTTTGTTATTGGGCAGTTATATAATATTAAAAATAAACAATGCCCTGCTTATAGGATTCTGAGAAGCATCCAGGCTGCCCACTGTTGAAAGCTGAACTGGAGATGCTCGAAGTCCTTTTTCTCTGCTCCATGGAGGTGTGCAATTGACCAGCATCACTGGTTGCAACCCACAGACCTGTAATCAATTATGCCCCATTGTGCGACAGAACCGTAGGGCTGTATTGCTATTCGGTGTTATCCTTGTTCTAGTATCTCTGCATCAGGCCAGAAGTCCACTTATTATTTACTAAAAAAAAATATTTTTAAGTATTTACTTATTTTGAAGATTTTTTAAACTGCCTTATTTGTTTATCATTACGTTTATATCCCACCCTTTCCTCTCTTGCAAAGAGCCCAAGGTGGCTCACATAGTCCTTCTCCTCCTCTTCATTTTATCCTCACACAACAACCCTGTGAGGTAGGTTAGGCTGAGAATCAGTGGCTGGCCCAAAGACACCCAGTGAACTTCATGGCCGAGTGAGGACTAGAACCCAGGCCTCCTGAGTCCAAGTCGAACACTCTAACCAACACACCACCTTGGCTATAATCCTTTCAGGGTGCTCAGCCCTCACAAGGCAGCTTACAAAAACATGAACATAGAATTATAACTAGACTTACATGCAGGAGGTGCAGGAGCTAATGAATTTTAAGCATGAAATGCAGACTGGAGTAAATGAGTCTTGGGGGGGAGTTGTTTTGTTTTTAAAAACTAGCCTTGATTGGGCCATATGTATCTCCCTGGGTAGCACATTCCAAAAATGTGGGGCCACCAGTGAGAAAGCCCTATCCTCAGCTCATGCTGGTTGGCTAGAGAGGGGCCTGTGATGCAGATTTTAATGCTTGGACAAGTTCATATAGGTGCAGGTGGTCCTTCAAACCAGCAGCTCGAATTTGGTCTGGAAACTAACAGGCAGCCAACCAAGGTAGGAGAAATCTGATCCAAACAGTTGGCTGTCACATTCTGGACCAGCTGCAGTTTCCATATTGTCTTCAAGGGCAGCCCTGCATAGAGCAGTTTACAGTAGTCTAACCTGATGTAACCAAGGCATGTGTCATTGTGGCTTGGGCAGGTGTTTCTAGATGTGGTGACAGCTGCCTAAAAAACACTCCTGGCTGCTGCTACTCCATAGACAACACTGAGTCCAGAAGCACTGCCAAATGGCGCACCTGGCCTCACAGAGGGGCGTGTCCCACCATCCAGAGCCAAAGCTAAATCCCCACCCAGGTGAGCACAATATAATTCCCAGCCCACCATATTTCAGTCTTATTCAGATTAAGTTTGGACCTGGTGTCAAAAAGAATTGAGTATTGGCTCCAGTTGCACCTCCATGGTCTCCTGATAGCTGGGTCTCTCTGTGTCTAGCTTTTGGGATGCAATTTACCTGACAGTGCTTGGAGAAAAGTGTCCTTTCTGAAGGAAGGGGGGCAAGAAAAAGAATTTTGCAGCCTGAGAGATGAGAGTTTCTTGCTGCATAAGAGCCAAACTGGACATGATGCACTTGAAATTACGGGTCTGGGTGTGTGTTTTTTACTCTTCCTCCCCGCTGCCGCCCTGATGAAAACTGGTCCCTGGGGGAGGAACTGCCCTCAGCTCTGAGGGCATCTGATGCAGAAGGCGTGTATGTTCTCCCTCCAGGGCGCTCTTCTGTCGCCAGCGTGCTCTCGTCCAAAATAAATTAAACCTGATACTGCCGCCCCAGGAACCACAAAACAAATGAGAATTGCAAAGCCCTTTGGGCACCCAAATATGAGCGCTGACCCGTCCTGCCATTGCTAACAAAGGCGAAGAAGGGCGCCTTTCGTCTTGTTCTCTGTGGTGGTAGAAAGCCCTTGGCTCCTGGCGTGGAACCTCCTCCGTGTCCATTTCCGTGGCTGACCCACGCTAAGGAGGCAGATCCCTTTTGGGAGCATTGGAGGCGGCCTTAGCGCGCCGCAGGCCACCTGTCCCTCCAGATGTGTTAGACTGCAACTCTCATGGTTACCAGCCAGCATGGCCAGTGGCTGGGGATGATGGGCATTGGAGTCTGACACATCTGGAAGGCAGCAATTTAGGGACTCCAGAGTCTCAGGCAGTGTCTTTCCTTGGGACTGTTTACATGCAAAGTGGTGGCAGGTGGCTCCAATGTCAGTGGGGCAGTGAACCCACTCCGGGTTTCAGTCAGAACCAACCAGAACTGGGGTGTATTTATAAGTAAATATGGGTTCACATTTCAGCATTAGCCACCAACTCACTCAGATCGTTACAGACAAGCCCAACTCTCTCAGCCTTAATCCCCCTCCACACACACACACACACACACACACACACACACAGACAAAGACAAAGACACTGGGGCTGTTAGCACAAAACCCTAAGCCACTGTGGGTTAATTTCCCCATGGGGCTTAGTGGGGCATGCCAGCCACCATTTTGAATATACAGGCAGTGGTGACGTGCTCTGCCACATTGCGCGAATCTGGTGTCATGGGTTATTTGAGGTGGTAGACAATTCTCAAGCAACCCGTAGCTTGTTTAGAGTTATTTGAGGGTTGTCTACCCCTTCAAACAACCCACAATGCTGGGTTTGCATGACACAGCAAACCATGCCAAGCAGGGTTGCCCACTAACACCACGCAAAATGGACACCTGCGAACATCCATGACAACACGATTACCCCCATGGCCAAAGGAAGCCACAGTGGGCTGTTGGGTCATGTAAACTGGGTCACTGTGAGCTCCATCAGACAAAGCGTTTTATTTTTGTGGGTCCCTCTCACAACATTGTCTGCCTCCCGCTTCTTCTAGCCTTCACATGACCCAAAAAACCCCACTCTGGTGAGTCTGACTTATTTTTAAAGACAGAACTTGCCGTTATCTCCTGTGTGCAGGAGAAGCAGCCGATCAAAACAGCCCATTGAATGGGCTGCATGCATGTTGTTTACTTCCTCTTTTGAAAGAGGAAGTAATTTGGGACAAATGCGCCGGTGGAGAAGCGACGGTAAGCAAACGCGATTTCCCCGTGTGATGCTGCTCTGTATGCAGCAAGGTTGTTGCATGATGAGTGAAATACTGCAGAATGTTCCGATGACTCCGAAAGCACGATCTCAGCCAGGGGGTTTAACCTTAAGCCCGGGGGCCAAATTTTCCCAGAAGACCCTGACCCTCCTCGCTCAAATCTTTGCATTACTGCTAGGTTTTATTTTGGGTTTTACTATAAATAAATAATAATAATAATAATAATTTATACTGTATCTTGTCTTTTATGGTTTTAATTGTTGTGAACTGCCCAGAGTGCTTTGGCTATAGGGCTGTGTCAAAATGCAATCAATTGTTTATTTATTCATTTGTGATATTTATATGCCACTACACAGAATAAATTCCCCGAATGGTTCAGATATAACTAAATAGTTATATAAACAGTTTCTAGCAGTAAGACCTTTAAGCTGAAATATGCTGTTAATTGTGATCTTTTGCCCTCCCCCTCCCCCACTGGCATACACATACACCCCAAGAACGTCTCCAAAATTGAATGTAAATGAGAAGTACGCTTCTCATTGGATGTTGTAATGTCCCTTTTGAGCTCTGTCCTTCTGTATTGGTTATTACATTTTTATCCCACCCTATACTCCAAGGAGATCAAGACAAGGTCCATGGCTCCCCCCTCCCCCCAGGCCTTTTAATCCACACAATAGCCCTGTGAAGTAGATTCCTTAGGCTGAACAAAAGTGACTGGCCAAGGTCACCCTGCTGTGCTTTGGGGGCTGAGTAGGGGATTTGAACCCAGGATTCCCCTGCCCTAGCCTAGAACTCTGATCAGTCTCGTCATCTTACACTAGCCTTCCTCAACCTGACACCCTTAGGCTGGGGATGATGGAAAAATTCTTTTTCCTGCCCCCATTCCTTGCCCATAGGGATCCATAGGACAGAATTGTCCATAGAGAAACCATACTTGCCCATAGGGATCCATTGCAAAGCACTTGCCCATAGGGAAACAGAGGACAGAACTTGTCCATAGAGAAACCATACTTGCCCATAGGGATCCATTGGAAAGTGCTTGCCCATAGGAGAGAAACCATACTTGCCCATAGGGATCCATAGGACAACACTTCTCCATAGAGAAACCATACTTGCCCATGGGGATCCATTGGAAAGCACTTGATCATAGAGAAACCATACTTGCCCATAGGGATCCATTGGAAAGCGCTTGCCCATAGGAGAGAAATGTCCATAAACCATACTTGCCCATAGAGATCCATAGGACAACACTTCTCCATAGAGAAACCATACTTGCCCATAGGGATCCATTGGAAAGCACTTGACCATAGAGAAACCATACTTGCCCATAGGGATCCATTGGAAAGCGCTTGCCCATAGGAGAGAAATGTCCATAAACCATACTTGCCCATAAGGATCCATTGCAATGGATCCCTGTGGGCAAGTATGGTTTCTCTATGGGCAAGTATGGTTTCCCTATGGGCTGGGACTGTCCTTTGTTTTAGTACGTCCCGCTAAAAACCATTTAAATACACAATGTTTTTCCTAATAGACCTGTTCTAAAACAGCAGACATAGATGCCTCATTGTATATCATTAAATGCCTGAGAGTAGAGGGTGGTCTTTACCCGGCGCAAAAAAGATGAGCGTCAGCACCAGGCAGGTTGCAATAGAGCTCATAGGGTGCCACCACTGAGAAGGCCCCCTCCCTTGTTGCCGCCTTTGAAGCCTCGCTTGGAGGTGGCACTCGAGCAGAGGGGGCTCGTAGTGTCCAGGTGTGTTCAAGTCAGGAGAGACGTTCCATCAGGTGTTGTGGTCCTGAGCATTTGAAGGCTTTATAGGCCAAAGGAAGTGAGGCAGGTGGCTACCAGGAGGAGGGCCTTCTCTGCTGTGGCACCCCGGCTGTGGAATGAGCTCCCTAAGGAGGTTCGCTTGGCACCTACATTATATGCCTTTAGACGCCAGGTGAAGACCTTTTTATTCTCCCAGCATTTTAGCAGTCTATACATTTAATTTTAACTTGGCTGTTTTAAATTTGTAATTTTGCATTGCTGCTGTTTTTATCTGGTTGAGCTTTTATATTGTATTTTATATTATGGGTTTATACTGTTGTTTTGTATTTTGAATGTTTTTCATTTTTGTGAACCGCCCAGAGAGCTCCGGCTATTGGGTGGTATAGAAATGTAAGTAATAAATAAATAAATTAAACTCAGCACCTTGAATCGGCTTGGAGACATACAGGCAGCCAAGGCAAGTAGGCCAAAATTGATCTTATATGGTTGGAGATGATTAAGCAGTGAGTGAGCCTTTCCCCAGCTGGCCCCCTCCAGAGGTGTTGGACAACAGCTCCCATAATCCACAGCTGGCAGAGGATTATGGGCACCTCTGGAGGGGGCCAGCTTGGGAAAGGTCGCCATAGAGAGGGCTGCAGCCGGGCATTTTTGTGAGCCGCCCAGAGAGCTCCGGCTGTTGGGCGGTATAGAAATGAAATAAATAAATGAATGAAATGTCCCTTCGAGTTCAGCCGCGTCTCCCCTGTAACTCGCAGAGCTGGGGCGGCGCAGCCCCTGGGCGTGCTTCGCAGCTGCCTGCTGCCGTTGACAGCTCACCGACTGCGGTAACGGGTTTGGAAAGGCCCCGCAAGAGCTGGAGGCGGACGCCGCCGCCTCTCCATTGCGCCCGGGCGCAGCGAAGGCCGTGGCGCGACGGCTCTGCGGGGCCGCCCCAAGAGCCGCGAGGGCGCCCGGGCCGGCGGCTGTTACGAAACGCGCGAGGCGGCTGGCCAAGGCGTCGGCGTCCCTGGCCCCGGGCCAAGGCGCGCCTGGAGACGAGGGGCCCCGGAGAAGCCCGCCATCGCGGCCTCCGCGCTGGGCCTCCGCGTCCGACCGGGCCGCCTCTTGCTGCGAAGAAGTCGCACGAGCCCGTTCCTGCGCAATGGGCGGCGGAGGAGCAACTGGGAAGGCAGAACCGTTCGGCCGGGGAAGCGGAGAAGCGACGCGCGCCCCCAGCCCAGGCCAGGCTTTCTGGCCACGCCGCCCTGCCTTGTTCCCGGCCCTGCCCAGGGCGCATCCGGCCCCCAACTTCCACCCCCAATTCATAGAATAGCAGAGTTGGAAGGGGCCTACAAGGCCATCGAGTCCAACCCCCTGCTCAATGCAGGAATCCACCCTAAAGCATCCCTGACAGATGGTTGTCCAGCTGCCTCTTGAAGGCCTCTAGTGTGGGAGAGCCCACCACCTCCCTAGGTCACTGATTCCATTGTCCTTACTACAAAAAAATGCACCAAAGGAAGAAAAAAGGCAGACTGGCCGCACGATGCCTTCTCCGAGAGCCCCCTGGCTGGAAGCGGAGGGGCAATAGAAGCAACGGAGTCATAGAATCACAGCATAGCAGAGTGGGAAGGGGCCTACAAGGCCATCGAGTCCAACCCCCTGCTCAATGCAGGAATCCACCCTTGGTTCTTGGTTCAAATCCTGCCTGAGCCATGGGGCCTTAGGCAAGGCGCTTCCTTTAACCCTGAGCCGTCGGCATGGATGGACGACGACGAAAATAATGCTAATAGATCATAATTGCAATTTCCTACCCTGCCTTTCTGCATAAGAACATCAGAAGTGAACTGAGGCTGGATCAGACCAAGGGTCCATCTAGTCCAGTACTCTGTTCACACAGTGGCCGGCCAGCTGTTGATCATCCGAGGCGAGGGACAAGAAATTCAACTTTTAAAAAAGTAAACAATGCAAAAGCGTCTTCCCCAACTTTGCTGCCCTCCAGATGTGTTGGATTACAACTCCCATCAACCCCTTCCAACATGGACGGGCACATCTTGAGGGCAGCAAGTTGGCAAAGGCTGATATAAAACAAATATATTGGCGTAAACATCAGGAATTAAAAAAACAATCAGCAGGTCCAGAGAGACATAAGAACAAAAGGATAATGTTATAAACCACCCAGAGAGCTTTGGCTGTGGGCGGTATATAAATGTAATAAATAAATATAAATAAATAAATAAGAGGAGCCCTGCTGGATTGGACCAAGGGTCCATCTAATCCAGCACTCAGTTCACACAGCGGCCAAACAGCAGTTGATCAGCGACCAATGAAACAGGACGCAAGTGCAACAGCACCCTCCGACCCATGATCCCCAGCAACTAGTGCATACAAGCTTACGGCCTCTGATACTGGAGGTTGCACTTAGCCATCAGGGCTAGTAGCTATTGATAGCCTTCTCCAGGAATTTATCAACCCGCTTTTTAAGCCATCCAAAGTGGTGGCCATCGCTACATCTTGTGGTAGGGAATTCCATAGTTTAACGATGCACTGTGTGAAGAAGCCCTTTTTATACGCCCTGAATTTCCTACCAATCAGCTTCATGGGATGACCCCGTTGGGTTCTAGTATTCTGAGAGCATTATGAGAGAGGGAGGAAAATGTCTCCCTCTCCACCTTCTCCACACCATGCATGATTTTGTACACCTCAAACAAGTCTCCCCTCAGCCTCCTTTTTTCCAAGCTAAACAATCCCAGCTGTTGTCACCTTGCTTCACATGGGAGATGCTCCAAGCCCCTTGATCATTTTAGTTGCCCTTTTCTACACTGTTTCCAGGTCTAAAATAACTTTTTTTAGGTGTGACCTACAGTACTCTAAGTGTGGTTTCTCCATAGATTTGTATAAAGGCAGCAAGATACGTTTCAGACACCAGGTTCTGAAAAGTTCACTGGGATACTATAGTCTTTTCTGCTTGTCTGAAAGTGGGCATTGATGATGCCAGGTGTACCTGTCTGGGGAGGCCATTCTACATTCTGGGTGACAAAACCAAAAAAGCCCTCTGTGTGTGTGTGTGTGTGTGTGTGGTACAGGTAAGGCTCAACAGCAGAAGAATGTTCTAGTACAAAGGGGTGGGTGGGTTGTAAGATGCTCTGATTCCACGCCATTTAGGGCTTTAGACACCAACACTGAATTTAGACCAGAAAGAAATTGATAATCACTCTAGCGAAACCTTCTCCAACCTGGTGCCCTCCAGATGTGTTGGACTACAACTCCCAGCATGCCCAGCCATGCTAATAGTCCAACATACCTGGAGGGCCCCAAATCAGGGGAAGTTGGCATAGCACAAATGTTTGTAAACCGCCCAGAGAACTTCGGCTATGGGGCGGTATATAATAATAATAATAATAATAATAATAATAATAATAGTGCAAGTGTCTGTGGACTTTCACTGTTCTCCGTTCACTGACAATTCTTTGGCTCCAACCCAGTGCTTGTTCCCAACCACAACAATATTTCTATGACAATTTATGTATATTTAATTGATTAAAACGCACACATTTAACTGAAGTCTTTAATCGGTTCATGGCAGCCTTACTGCGCATCTGGGGGACCTCACTTCAGGGCTTTCTCCATCAACACAGGCCTGGGCTGGTAGAACTCGGCAGCCAAACATTTCCTTTGGTTAAATCTATCCCTTGCAGTGGCTAATCTCTTCAAATGCCAGCATAATCCCATTATTGAAAACAACAGTAAGGCTACAAAGTTAAAGGGATGAAAAGATTTATTTAGTCCCTGCTGGGTGGGCTTGATGGGAATTGTTGCCTTTCTCCACGCTGCCCACTATCGGGTCTACAGCTCCAGTTCTTGAAACCCTACTTATATCCAGTCTGCATTTCCCCCCCCAACCCCCTCCCCAATATCATCATAGCTCCTTTAACAGCCTTTTCTCTCTCTGCTTCAACTAACTTAGTCAGCCAGGCATTTAAATTAAGAACATCAGAAACTGCCTTATACTGAATCAAATCCAACTTAGTCCACGTAGCCCAGTACAGCCAACACTGACTGGCAGCAGCTCTCCAGGGCTTCAGGGAAGCGGTTTTCCTTGTCCCACCTGGAGATGCCAGGCTTCGAACCCAGAACGTTCTTCCTGCAATGCATATGCTCTACCAATGACCCACAGTCCTTACCACTAACTGCATTTGTGGCCTATAATTATTATTGCTACTTGCATCCCACTTTTTTCTACTAAGTGGACTCATACCTGTGACAAATTGACCTCATGTGTTCTATAAAGTGTCATAGAATAGCAGAGTTGGAAGGGGCCTACAAGGCCATCGAGTCCAACCCCTTGCTCAATGCAGGAATCCACCCTAAAGCAACCTTGACAGATGGTTGTCCTGCTGCCTCTTGACGGCTTCTAGTGTGGGAGAGCCCACCACCTCCCTAGGTCATGGGTTCGATTGTCGTACTGCTCTAACAGTCAGGAAGTTTTTCCTGATAGAATCATAGAATCATAGAATAGCAGAGTTGGAAGGGGCCTACAAGGCCATCGAGTCCAACCCCTTGCTCAATGCAGGAATCCACCCTAAAGCAACCTTGACAGATGGTTGTCCTGCTGCCTCTTGACGGCTTCTAGTGTGGGAGAGCCCACCACCTCCCTAGGTCATGGGTTCGATTGTCGTACTGCTCTAACAGTCAGGAAGTTTTTCCTGATAGAATCATAGAATCATAGAATAGCAGAGTTGGAAGGGGCCTACAAGGCCATCGAGTCCAACTCCCTGCTCAATGCAGGAATCCACCCTAAAGCATCCCTGACAGATGGTTGTCCAGCTGCCTTTTGAAGGCCTCTAGTGTGGGAGATGGCACAGATAAAAAGGAAATCCTTCTTAACACAGCACAGTTTTAAACTCTAGAATTCACACCCACAAATTGTACTGGTGCTGCAGCTATGGGTTCGAATTATATTTTATTTATTACATTTCTATACTGCCTAATAACTGAAGCTCTCTGGAGGTTCACAACTATTAAAACCGTAAAATACAAGACGATAAAATACAGTATAAAAGTTTAAAACTACAGTATAAGAAAATAAAAGCTATAAGCATTTAGAAACTAGCAGCAGTGCAAAGATTTAAAATAGAATTTCAGATTTAAAACTGGAACTGCAAAACTCAAAATGCCTGGAAAAATGAAAAGGTCTTCACCAGGTGCCGAAAAGAGCACAACATAGGTGCCAGGTGAACCTAATTGTCAAGCCAGTGTGCTGTAGTGGCTAAAGAGTTGGACTGGGAGTTGGGAGATCCAGGTTCTAGTCCCCACTCAGCCATGGAAACCCACTGGGTGATTTTTGGCTATTCACAAACCAGACTCTCAGCCCAACCTACCTCACAGGGTTGTTGTTGTGAGGATAAAATGGAGAGGGAGGAGGATTGTGTATGCCGCCTTGGGTTCCTTGGAGGAAAAAAGGTGGGATATAAATGCAATAATTAAAACTCTTAAATAACCCAAAGTACAGAAATATTATTTAATAATCTCTGGTGGAATCTTTATATCTTGTAGGGTTTCATCAAAAAGAAGACCTTGCTGTTAGCAATGTTTTTAGATGAAATGGAAGTTAATTGCTATGTATTAAAGTCAGTTTTGTGGATTATTAAGCTGATTCTATCAGATGCTTTTCTCTTTATTTAATTTGTTTTCTGCTGTTTGTTTTATGGATTGTTCGTTGTAACAACATTTTAGCACAAAAAATGAAGGGGGGGAACCCAAAATTTGTGTTGTGTGCTTCTGGATTGCTTGTCAAACTAGATAAATTGTGGTGGTTTATATAGGATTTTTGAGGAGGGGTGTGTGTGTGTGTGTGTGAGTGTGAGAGAGAGAGACCCCATGTATATTTGCATATGTATTAAGTCAAGTGAATTGCTTCATACAAGTCACCCCATATCTAGGATATTTTATTAAGAACCAGTATGGAACCTTTTGCATGTTTGTGATTTTATTTATTTATTTATTTATTTATTGCACTTATATACCGCTCCCATAGCCAGGGCTCTCTGGGCAGTTTACAGAAATTCTAAAATTAAGATAAAAGCGAGTATACAAAATTTAAAATTTGTGATCTGAGCTTGGGATGGCTGAATATCCAGGCTTCAGGGCTTGGGATTAACACTCAAATCTTTGGCAGCTGCTGTTATTCAGAGCCGCCGCTGCAAGTGTGACCCGACCCCGGCCAGAGCTCCGTTGCCTATTAGGAAGGAAAACTCCCTTGAGAGGCCCTGATGTTTGCGAGCAAAAATAACCGGCCCCTGTGAGCAGTGGTGGCATTTGGAGATGATATCATAGGGAAGGCGTCTTAATTCTAGCAATAACATGCTAAATGCCCAGGGTCATGTGTTCCTCTTCCAGTTAAAGATGAAATCTGATTTGACAAGCTTGTGATCCCTTTTTATCGTAGCCCTCGGTGATTTTTAATTACCGCGGCTGCATAAAGATACTGACATGACGGATTGCAGCGCTCGGACTGAGCAAACCCTGTCTCAGCTGGCTTCCTTGTAGCAATATCCCAAGACCGCCTCCTTTTGCGCTATTGAGGAGCCGTGTTCCATGAATGCTCCGGGGAAAGTGTTTTTAACAGTCTCCGGTACTTCACTGAACTGTCTGTCCCCAAGCAGGCTGGATTTATTTATTTACTTATTTTATTTTATTTTATTTATTGCACTTATATACCGCTCCCATAGCCAGGGCTCTCTGGGCGGTTTACAGAAATTCTAAAATTAAGATTAAAACGAGTATACAAAATTTAAAATTCTAAAACACAGAACAAACACATAAAGCATTAAAAACCGTTAAAAAACTAAACATGTGGGTGATTAAGATGTGCCGCCATATGCCTGGGCAAAGAGGAAAGTCTTAACCTGGCGCCGGAAAGATAGCAGCGTTGGTGCCAGGTGAGTCTCATCAGAGAGATCATTCCATAGTCTGGGGGCCACCACCGAAAAGGCCCTGTCCCTCGTTGCCACACTCTGAGCCTCTCGGAGTAGGCTTCCGGAGGAGGACCTTAGATGTTGAACGTAGTGACCGGGTATATTCACATTGGGAGAGGCGTTCCGTCAGGTATTGTGGTCCCAAGCCGTGT
The DNA here is from genome assembly GCF_023053635.1 of Elgaria multicarinata webbii. NCBI lineage: Eukaryota > Metazoa > Chordata > Lepidosauria > Squamata > Anguidae > Elgaria > Elgaria multicarinata. Next base: position 118,435,970 of record NC_086176.1, on the reverse strand, counting down.
AAGGCTTTATAGGTCAAAACCAGCACCTTGAATTGGGCTCGGAAACATACAGGCAGCCAGTGCAAGCGGACCAGAGCAGGTGTTATATGGTCAAACCTTCTGGTTCCTGAAATCAATCTGGCCGCTGCATTTTGCACGAGCTGCAGCTTCCGAACTGTCTTCAAAGGCAGCCCTACGTAGAGTGCATTGCAGTAATCTAACTTGGAGGTTAGCCCCCGGGTCTGAGTTTCTGCATTCTAATGTATGCAATCCCCAGGGCCTTGGGCTGTCCCTCAACAGCAAACACATAGAATCATAGAATAGTAGAGTTGGAAGGGTCCTATAAGGCCATCGAGTCCAACCCCCTGCTCAATGCAGGAATCCACCCTAAAGCATCCCTGACAGATGGTTGTCCAGCTGCCTCTTGAAGGCCTCTAGTGTGGGAGAACCCACAACCTCCCTAGGTAACTGGTTCCATTGTCGTACTGCTCTAACTGTCAGGAAGTTTTTCCTGATGTCCAGCTGGAATCTGGCTTCCTGTAACTTGAGCCCTTTATTCCGTGTCCTGCATGTGATTGTGTATTGACTACCCGTTTGGCTCCCCAATACAAATTATTATAAACTTTAAAAATTATTTGCAAAGCTGTCAATTTTGGGGCGGGGCAGGTGTGTGATTATTTTTGTTGCAAACCTAGGCATCAGCAGCTTTCATTTGAGATCATCCCAAACTCAATCAGATAATATTTTGGGATCAAACGGAGTGAACAAAAATTCGTGCTCTGTATTAATATGTTATACCTTTTCAAGAGAATGACCTCGTTTCCTCATTCCTTCTATTTCCCCCCCCCTTCCTTTTTTGCAGATAATCGCATTCTGCGATTGACAGGAAGAAAATGGCGGGTGTCCTAACGAAGCCGAATGCCTTTGTTTCAATGCGTGAGGGATTGAGAGAGACCCCCACATAAGGACAAGAGTAGGGGAAGCTCCCTGCTACACACCTCTACAAAGAATCGGATAGTGTCTCTATTTTGGTAAGAGCTGACCAATAAATCAGGACAATGTACACATTTTTGCCGGAGAACTTCACTCCGGTGAAGCAAAAACCAGTCAAAGAGTTGAAGCCCATGATTTTGGCTGTCGTGTTTGGCCTCATGTTGTTCATTGCCGCAGTGGTGGCGTGGTGCTACTACGTAGCTTCCCTTCGCAAGGCGGAGCGGCTGAAGACGGAACAGATGGACCTACGGCAAGACGGGTTCACCATCAAGAACCAGGATGGAGAGACGGTTTTCGAGGTGGCCTTCCAGTCGGGTGTCCTGGACTTGGAGTCCTGTGCTAGGGAAGGTGCAAATTTAACCTGCACCAGGACAGACAAAGGGAGAGTCAATTTTTTCATAAAGATTGTCACTCCCAAGGACACTGTAATGTGCTACCGTGTCCGCTGGGAGGAGTTTGTAGCAGACACAGTGGTGGAGCACAAAATGTTCTGGGGGGACGCCCACTGGTATGGGGGCTGTGAAATGAGCGTACAGCACTGGCCAATCAAACTCCCAGGATACCAGGAACCCATGCCGTTTGTGACTAGTGACGTGTATGCTTTCCGGAACAGCTTTGGGGGCATCCTGGAGAGGTACTGGCTCTCCTCCAAAGCAGCCGCCATCAAGATTAATGACTCTGTGCCCTTTCACCTTGGGTTCAATGCCACCGAAAGGTCACTTGTCTTCCAAGCTAGGTATAAAGATTCTCCCTATAAGCCTCCTTTGGGTCAGCAACCTTTCCCGGAGTTGAGTTACCGTGTCTGCATAGGTTCCGATATCACCTCCATCCACAAATATATGGTGCGGAAATATTTCTACAAACCTTCTAAGATACCCTCAACAAATGCCTTCAGATACCCAATCTGGTCAACGTGGGCATTGTACAAGAATGACGTTGATCAGGATAAACTGCTGCGCTTTGCAGAAAAGATTAAAAGGTACGAGTTCAACTGCAGCCATATAGAAATAGACGACACTTACACCCACGCATATGGCGACTTTGACTTTGACCCGGTAAAATTCCCAAATGTGACGGAAACGTTCAAGAAGCTCAGAGAAGATGGGTTCCAGATCACACTCTGGACCCACCCATTTGTGAACTACAATTCGTCAAACTTTGGGGTGGGGATAGAGAGGCAGCTTTTCATTAAGGAGCCAACAGGAAGGCTTCCTGCGATGGTGGAGTGGTGGAATGGCATTGGTGCCATATTGGATTTCACTAACCCAGCGGCCAAGGATTGGTTTCAGAGCCACCTGAATCATCTCCGCAAGACATATGGCATATCGTCCTTCAAGTTTGATGCAGGGGAGACGAGCTACCTTCCCAAACAGTTCAGCACCTTCCGTCCTTTGTCAGATCCCAGTATTTGGTCTCGGCGCTACACGGAAATGGCCATCCCTTTTTACGAGCTGGCTGAGGTCAGAGTTGGCTACCAGTCCCAAAACATCTCTTGCTTCTTCCGGATCATTGACCGGGATTCCGTGTGGGGTTATGAACTTGGGCTAAAGTCCTTGATTCCTACCGTCTTGACTATTAGCATGCTGGGATATCCTTTCATATCGGCAGACATGATAGGTGGAAACTTCTTTCCCAACAAAACGGATGGTGCAGTGGAAATCCCAGACCGTGAACTCTACGTTCGCTGGCTGGGATTGTCGGCCTTCATGCCATCCATGCAGTTCTCCATCCCACCTTGGCAGTATGACGAAGAGGTCATAAAAATTGCCCAGAGGTTCACGAGGCTACATCTGGATTTGGTTGCTCCGCTCTTGTTGGAGTTGGCCGGGGAGATCACCGACACTGGGGACCCCATCATACGCCCCATCTGGTGGATTTCTCCCGACGACGACTCTACGCACAAAATAGATTCCCAGTTTCTCATTGGGGACACCTTGATGGTGGCTCCCGTCTTAGAGATGGGCAAACAAGAGCGAGACATCTATATCCCAGCTGGCAAATGGCGCAGTTACAAAGGAGAGCTGTTTGAAAAAACACCCACCCTGGTGACGGACTATCCCGTCGATTTGGACGAAGTGGCATATTTTACGTGGGTGTCCTAATCGAATTCTGCAGCCACCGATATTTACGCTTTGTGAAAGTAACCATGCCTTATTCTAGGATCCTAACAATTAAAAAAATCTAATTGGTGAAGTGGATGGAATACAGATGGGGGCGGAAGTGATTACACATTAGTCCTTTAAATATGTGCTGAAGATCTCACTCTGTGATCTAAAAATGTTTGTAGACAGCTAACAAGGTCACAGGGTTTGCACATTGAAGTAAAAGCCCCACTTGAAAATCTAAGAGCTACAGAGCTCCTCTCTCGGTTGCTCACCCGCTAATGTATTTCTTCCGTTCTTTGAGGTGTGGCTTTCGGGTCCTTGTAAGCTATCTTTGATGATTACAAATCCACCCACTAAAGCCCTCGTGCCACTAATGAATCCTGAGTTACCGGCTGCTCGCTAGAAGATTCAGGCTGGGTCTTTCTATATTCTTCAGGGAGGCGTTCCCCGCATTCTTTTCACAACACGAGCCAAGGAAAACTTTGCAAGATAAGCAGGAACACTCTTCTAGAGACGGGGTGTGTGTGTTTTTTAAAGATGGGGAGAAGCGTCCAGGGTTGCTACAGCACAATAGGCCTTAAGTTTTACAATGCAGTAAGCTATTATTTGAAATAACCTCTTTGTCCTAAAGAGGATAATTCCAGTTACATATATTATATAGACACCTCCTTGTCTGATGTTAGATGAAGCTGATAAATGATCAATAAACCATGCTGCACTCGTTTGGCTACTGGGTTGGGCAGGTAATTCAGTTCAGTGGCTTTTGAACAGGGTGGGAATGCTTTCTCTTGCTGCTAGCTACCTTCTTGCCCAGGTAATTTTTGCCTCCAACGGACATGTTTTAAACATGAATATAAGAGGTTAAAGCTGCTCCTTTCTTACATTCATCTCCTGCTGCTGTTTCTTCTCCGGGATTATTTTCAAAGACGGCTTCACACCTCTGCTGCCATCGGAGGATTGCTTTTCAACTCATCAACAGTTCCCAGGCTGAGCCTTGGAGTCGTCCAGGCAGGCGACGGGTTCTCGTCCGTGATCCACTTGGCCTCCGTGTTCAAGGAGGCAGCTGAAACAGGAAAGAGCGGTTCCAAAGCATTGCTGTTGATTTACTAATAGCACATGAAATAAAAGCAGTTCTTCCTTGCCCTCAACAGTGCAGTGCCAAATGGGTAGGTCTGTGATTTCTTTTTCCCGGAAGAAAAACAATAAGTTAATCCACCCTGGAGTATTATTGGTGTTTTCATTAAGATTTGGCCAGTGAAATCAGTCTGTCACAGTGGATTTGCAGCCAGGCTGTCGTCGTTTTTCTCCCCCAGGGGAATGGGTACAGTTTGCCATGGTTGGAAAGACTAGCTAATAATATTCCACACTTCCTTGAGTGGTAAAAGTCTTGTGGACGTTCCCTTCCAATTTTTTTTGCATAAATGCATATTTAGGGCTTTAAAAAGGAATCTGACACACAGAACAACTGGGCCATAGGCATGAACAGCACATTTCAATAGGGTGTGCGCCCAGGAGATTTTATTTATTTATTTATTTTTAAAGGTGAACATTTATTGACTACTCAATCAGAAAGGACATTATTTTTATTCTTTCATTATTAAACCCTGTCGACACTGATGCCTTACTCTGCGTTCGGCTCGCCTGACCACAGGAGGGTCATTGCAGGTGGGGGGGGGAGGGAATGAGGAAATGCCCTCAAGTCCCAGCATTGGTGGGGCTTTGTGGTGCACTGACTGGAGGACAGCCTCATGGGGTGATATTAGCCTTCGGGGGCCTTCCTCCTGGCCTCTTTGAAATGCGGCTCCTGGAAGAGCGATTCCTTTTTGTTCAGGATTCTGGGAGCAATAGCCAGGGCCGGTGCTACCATAGAGGCAACTCAGGCGGCCGCCTAGAGTGCCAAGGTAAGGGGGCGCCAAACGCCGCACCCGGAAGCCGCTCTCCCACAGCGGCTCTGAGAGAGTGGCTTCTGGGAGTGCTGTTCCGAAGCTGCCTGCCCGCTCCAGCGTCGTGGCTTCACTTCAGCTGGGCACCCACCTAGCTGAAGTGAAGCCACGCACACCCCACCCCACCCCAGCGTCCTGGCTTCGCTTCAGCTGGGTGGGCTGAAGCGAAGCCAGAACGCTGGGGGGTGGGCGGGCGGCTTCGGAACGGCGCGCCCGGAAGTCACTCTCCCAGAGCAGCTTCTGGCCAGGCGCACCATTCCGAAGCCACCCCCCTCCCACCCCAGCGTCCTGGCTTCGCTTCGGCTGGGGTGGGCGAGATGGCGCCCCACGCCCAAGTACACTGGGGTGGGTGGGTGAAAGCAGCTCACCTGCCTAGGACGCAAAATAGTCTGGCACCGGCCCTAGCAATAGCGTGCTGTGGGGGGGGGGGGACAGCAGAGCAGCCAGAGGGGCATTTCTGCTGTATCTGGATCCCCCCCACATGGATCCCTACTCAATGGCCCCCTGAATTTAGTTGAAGAAAAAGAGAGAGAGATACTCTGGTGTTGAATGAAAACTGAAATATTTATTGGTAATGTCAGTAAAAATTATGGAATAATGCGTAGATTTTTTTTAAAAGACAAATTGACGTGTACACTAGCTCGACGTTTTGGGCCCTTAGGTCCTTCATCAGGAGCTGTATCGTCGTCAGGGTTCATTTGTATAACAAATGCTGAATATCTTTCCCTGTATTGTCCTCAGGAGGACTGCTTGAACTGCAAAAGAGGGTCATTTCCACTGTGTCTGGATCCCTACTCAATGGTCCCCTACTCAATGGCCCCCTGAATTCAGCCCTTATTGCTTGAGACATTAGGATGTGCCTGGGCTCACCCGGCACACCCCTTGTGCACACCTATGCCCACATTCCGAAGAAGAAGAAGGATGTACTATCTTGGAGTGAAGCATGGAAAATGGTGACAGGCCAAAACAGACTCTAAACAGTCAGAAGAGGGGCAGGGGCAGGGGCGGGTTAGTTGAGGGGGAAAGGCAGCTAGGAGGGAATCATGATAGAGCTTCAACTATTGGGCGGTATAGAAATGTAATAAATAAATAAATAAATAAAATGATGGCTGGTGTGGAGGGATGTGGTTAGAACGTGAGAGCTTCCAGTGAAATTGACTGGCAGGAAATTCAGGAGAGAAAAAGGGAAGGACTCCTTCACACAATGTATACATAAATTTAAGGAACTAACTAGCATAACATGTGGTGATGGCTTTTAAAATGAATTAGAGAAATTCATGATGCCTAGGAACCAAAGTAATTGGCACATAAGCCAGGGGGTGGGCCTACAGATGTTGCTGCACTTCAAGTCCCATCAGGCCCGGCCAACAGGGCAAATAGTGAGGCATGATGGGAACTGGAGTCTGATAACCTCTGTAGGGCCATACATTCCCCATCCCTGCATTCAACAGCTAGTAAATGGCAAAGAATGTTTCAGTTCACTTCATAAAGTCCTCAAGGGCATTTCCACATTAAAGGCAAATTGTGTTGCTTACCCTGGGCTTTGTGCTTCCTGCTTCTTTGATGTGATTGCTATGGGCTGCATTACACAGACAGAGAGGGGCAACCACATGGTTTGAATTGAATACTTCCCCTCTAAGCGTGCTCCATTCATTTCCATTTGGACAGCACCATCTAGTGGCGGAACATCCCACTTTCCCCAGATATTACCACATGAAAAGTGCTTCTTTTAATAGCAGGATTTCCAGGGGATAACAGGTCATTGAACACATAGTGTAATGGACCTGCAAACTTCCATGAGCAGCCAATCACAAACTGTTGGGTATATATACTAAATGCAGAGTTTAGCAACTTGAGTCCAGTTTATAATCTCTTTGCTTTTGCACAGAGAGGTCTTTTCAAGGGAAGAAATACTCACAAACGCTTTTAGTTCTTCAGTAAAAGTTTACTGAGGCTTTTCAGCATTATATCACATTCTAATACAAAAATTTCCAGCACCAACGAACATCAGCAACTACAACACCCATCAAAAACCTATACACATTTTTACACAAATGTACAGTCTTATATACAAATTTCACAAGGCATAATTGCACAATCCTAACACTCAATTATCCAATTAACCTTGACATTTAAAATAGTCCATGTTTGACATGTAGTCCTTGCTTCTAAGATTCAGATAATGAACCAAGTCCAGCTATGTGCATTCAGGGTTATTAACCCTCTCTGGGTAAATTTTCCAAACCCTGACGCAAACATGCAATAAATCACTTGTTCGGAAGAGCCTGAAACCTCTTGATACTCAGCTGGTTGACCGTTGGTCTGATGCAGATGGGCTGATTTTATGCTGACGGCCAGATACTGCATGAAGAGTGACGTATGATTTTAAGTGTTATCATTTTATGACATGGTAGCAAGTGAAATCACATTTCAGCCCTGTGTCTCACCTCTCCCCAAAAGGGCATCTGTCTTTTTAAAAATAAAGTAATTGAAATATTCATAGGTCACTTTATCCCAAGAAAATTTGCAGGTTTTTGGTATGTGTGTTTAGGATTCAAGCTTCAGAAATGCAATAAATAAATAAATAAGATTCGAAACTGCCCTGGGAATTGCACATGAGGTGTGTGATGTCAGCTGTGTCAAGGTTGCTAACTGACCGATACCTCTGCAGCTGGATTTTTCCCAGTCAAGCGGAGGCACACCAAGAAACCTGCAGGATTGATCATCCAGGGACAGAAAAACACACATTTCTGATAGGAAAGGCACAGCTGATGGCATTTGGCCTCCACCACCCTTGGAATGTTACTTTTCTCTTCAAGGTGTTTAATCTTGTAACAGGTACAACAAAATCCTGCTCTCAGGTACCGTTCAGGTGTCACTGCAAATGTTGGGCACCCCGCCTAAAGGAATGCCTCTGTGTGCCTATGGATGGATGTCTCTTGTGTTCTGCTTCCTAATTGTCCAGACTTTCACAACAATTGTGAGAAAACCATTTTAAGCAAGCATTTTTGCCACAGCAAAAATAGTAGAGGTGCAGAACCCTCGGCCCACTGGACTCCCAAATCCAGCCTGCGGAGCCTCCTGTGGTTTCCCCAGAAGTAGGGTGACCATATGAAAAGGAGGACAGGGCTCCTGTATCTTTAACAGTTGTGTAGAAAAGGGAATTTTAGCAAGTGCTATTTGTATATATGGAGAACCTGGTGAAATTCTCTCTTCATCACTACAGTTAAAGCTGCAGGAGCCCTGCCCTCTTTTGTATCTGGTTACTCTAGTATAGCTCCTGCAGCTATAGTAGAGTAGAGTATACTAGACTATAGTATAGTATAGTATAGTTTAACTTCAGTCCGGAATAACGGGCTCAAGTTAAAGCAAGCCAGATTCCAGCTGGACATCAGGAAAAACTTCCTGACTGTTAGAGCAGTACAACAATGGAATCAGTTACCTAGGGAGGTTGTGGGCTCTCCCACAGTGGAGGCCTTCAAGAGGCAGCTGGACAGCCCTCTGTCAGGGATGCTTTAGGGTGGATTCCTGCCTTGAGCAGGGGGTTGGACTCGATGGCCTGGTAGGCCCCTTCCAACTCTACTATTCTATGATTCTAAGTGTTGTGATAAGGAAGGAATTTCACCACATGCTGCATGCATACAAATGACACCTGCTGAAATCCCCTTTTCTATGCAACTGTTAAAGATACAGGAGCCCTGTCCTCCTTTTCATAGGCTCATCCTACCCAGAAGGAATCCCTGCTGTCTTTGATCTGAGATCCCAGCAGGGATTCCCCTGCATGCTGCTCTCACTCCCATGGGGATCAGAAAGAACACCAAGGATGCAGATGGCCGGGGACTTGGATGGCGCCAGGAGGATTCGGTTGGGAAGAGAGGCAAGGCCAGGGTCTTGGCGTCATCTTGCTGGTTCTTGTTCAGTCTCAGTTTGGGGGCAGGCAGTTCGCCAGTGGATCAGACGATAGTCAGGTGGCCCAAAGCGCATGATGCAGCACTCCAAAAATGAAACAAACCACAAGTAGCACACCCGGTTGATGCATTTTTATAGTTTTTTTTAAAAAAAAATTATAGCTTTAAATTTTTAACAGCAACAAATTTTAAAATGTGAAATGTTTCCAGTTTAAAACACCAGCTTCAGTCGCAAACAAGAATATGCTGCTACAATGCCTTTATAAAGGGAGCCTGAACCAATTAAGAACAGGCCAAACCTCAATGAGGGAACAGAGATTAACAATCAACACTTGTATTCAACAGCCAATTGAGGCACGTTAATAAACATCATGGTTTGTTTCATCTCATTGATATCAGGTTTCAGCTTATCAAGAAAACAACACTCCCTCTTTAATCTTTCTCCTTTGGAGGCTCCGTTCCGCTGCCAGCAGAGAGATCTTCAGTAATGTTGTTCTGCCAGCATGTGTCTCCTATGTGTGAAGGGACCAAGGTCTGCACGTGTTTCATTATGCTGAATATCAGCCAAGTGCTCCTTATAACTTTTTAGAAGAGGTCTGCCTGTTTCATCAGTGTAAAAGGAGTTATATTCCAGTCAGTTTTATAAATAGCCTCCTTAACTGTCCACTGCCCCTGACCGTCCACACAGATAGGGCATTCCTGCATCCAGCATTTGTCGTGATGATGATGATGATGATGATAATTATTATTATTATTATTATTTATTCATTTATTACTCGCCTCTCCCTCCAGATCGAGGCGGGGAACAACATAAAATACAAAACAGCCAAAATTTCACAAGATGTTGTTCAATGTAATCAGAGCAGTACAGACAACATTAGCCTTGATGTTTTGGCAATCAAGAGACTTTTGGGTTTCCCAAACAAATCTGTCAGTCAAAAGTGGAATTTTCAAGACAGGAAGTCCTCTGGTCACACTCCTAATAGCTGGAACTGGGAACCGATAACCATCCGTTCCTGCCAATTTTACTGCCTTTCTGAATCATATTCTTTACCCCCGCCATTTCCGTAGCACAGGGTGTGCAGAGCTACAATTCAATAATATTTATTATTATTATTATTATTATTATTATTATTATTATTATTATTATTTATTAATTCCATTTCTATACCACCCAATGGCCGGAGCTCTCTGGGTGGTTCACAAAAATTAAAAACATTCAAAGTATAAAACAACAGTATAAAACCATAATATAAAATACAATATAAAAGCTCAACCAGATAAAAACAGCAGCAATGCAAAATTACAAATTTAAAACACCAAGTTAAAATGTATTTATAGACTGTTAAAATGCTGGGAGAATAAAAACGTCTTCACCTGGCGTCTAAAAGCAGATAATGTAGGTGCCAAGCGAACCTCCTTAGGGAGCTCGTTCCACAGCCGGGGTGCCACAGCAGAGAAGGCCCTCCTCCTGGTAGCCACCTGCCTCACTTCCTTTGGCAGGGGCTCGCGGAGAAGGACCCCTGAGGATGACCTTAGGGTCTGGGCAGGTACATATGGGAGGAGGTGTTCCTTCAGATAGCCTGGCCCCAAGCCGTTTAGGGCTTTAAATGTTAATACCAGCACTTTGAATCGGGCCCGGACCTGGACTGGCAGCCCATGAACCTGGAAAAGGACTGGCGTGATGTGGTCCCGTCGGCCAGTCCCTGTTAGTAACCATGCTGCCCTGTTTTGTACCAGTTGAAGTTTCCGGACCGTTTTCAAAGGCAGCCCCACGTATAACGCATTGCAGTAATCCAAACGAGAGGTTATCAGAGCATGAATAACTGTAGCTAGGCTATCTCTGTCCAGATAAGGGCGCAGTTGGTATATCAGCTGATAAGAGGTGCTCTTTGCCACCTTTTATCAGCTTAGGCTGATATACCCCTTTTCATATGTTTTCTGCACCACCTTGATTCAAACTGCCCATTACAGATCTTTAATTCCCCATCCAAAAAGGGAAGTCAAGCATCTACATTTGGCTGATCCCAGGTATATTTTATTCGGTCCACCCCATTCATAGAATCATAGAATAGCAGAGTTGGAAGGGGTCTACAAGGCCATTGAGTCCAACCCCCTGCTCAATGCAGGAATCCACCCTAAAGCATCCCTGACAGATGGTTGTCCAGCTGCCTCTTGAATGCCTCTAGTGTGGGAGAGCCCACAACCTCCCTAGGTATTCATTGCATCGATCTCTTTAACTGCTTCTACCACTGTACACATTATAATTATAATATCATCTATGTAATGGTGATACAGGAGGATGTCACAATCAATACGGCATCTTTCAATTGAGTTCATTGAATTCACCAATTCAATGGTGAATAATGGTACCAGTTGATTTCCCATTGCTAAGCCATGTTTCTGTGAAAAATATTCACCATTGAATGAAATATATTGCACTGGAAACATGCCAGTTATCAGTGTCCTCAACACTGAAGCTGTAGCAATTAATCTGTTGGCGAATTACTTTTAAAAATTTCTATCAAACTGGATCTTGCTCCTTCATTATCCAAGCTGAATGAATTCTTCACTGCAGAAGATCCGGGACAGATATCTGTGCCTGAACTGATGTTTTCAGGGAGGGAGTCTGAGGAACTGAGACAAATAGTGGTGAAAAAAGATGAAGTTCTCAACCTTATTTGCAAAGTGAACACTAATAAATCACCCAGCCCAGTTGGTATCCATGCTAGAGTCCTTAAAGAACTCAAAAGTGAAATTGCAGATCTAACAAAATGTGTAACGTGTCCCTAAGACAAGCCTCTGTACCAGAGAACTGAAGGCAATAATTTTTAAAAAGGGATCCAGACCAGTTAGCTTAACAGCTGTTCCAGGTAACGTGGCAGCATCCAGGTTGTGCAATGCCTTGCCAGGGAGGGTTTTCTAGCACTGTTGTGATGGCAGTGAAGGCTGGTGGCTCCAATATCAGTGGGGGGGGGGCAGTGAATCCTCTCTGGATTTCAGTCAGAAACAGTCAAAACTTTAAAGGAGCTATCCAAGGTGTAAAGCTATCCCATCAGAATTCTGACTGAAACTCAGAACGGATTCACCGCCTCACTGACATCAGAGCTACCAGCGTCCACTGGTGTATACAATACATACCTTGATCTAAAATTATTCTTAAGCTGCCTGTAAGGGTGAAATTTTAAAGAGCCATTGCAATATAGTAGTTGGAGTGTTGGACCGGCACTCAGAAGACCCGGGTTCTACTCCTACTCAGCCCTGAAGCTCACTGAGTGCCTTTGGGCTAGTCACAAGATTGTGAGGATAAAATGGAGGCAGTTTTAGAGGCAAACTGGCAATCCCCAGTGCAGTGTGTGTGCAGTGTATCTGTGTGTGTGTGTTGAGAATGACCCTCAGGCCCCATGCTGTTGACTAGACTGGTTTAGGATGATAAGGAATAATGTGTCTGCCTTTCTGCAACGGTCGACATTTAATCCTTATTCTCTATTTGCCATTTCCTTTGGGCTTGTGTGTGTACAGAGTCTTCCGCCATCTCTATCCCATTCATTATAAATGTCGAAGGAGTGAAAAGTTAATCAGGAATGCATGCAGCAATAAAAATGTATATTTGCCCCTCCTGGTAACTGCAGAAAAACACGTTCTGTAACAGCAGGGTGAGCCTATGAAAAGGAGAACAGGGCTCCTGTATCTTTATCAGTTGTATTGAAAAGGGAATTTCAGCAGATGACATTTGTATATATGGAGAACCTGGTGAAATTCCCTCTTCATCACACTAATTAAAGCTGCAGGTGCCCTGCCCGCTTTTAAATCTGGTCACTCTAGTATAGCTCCTGCAGCTTTAACTGTGGTGATGAAGAAGGAATTTCACCAGGTTCCCCATATATACAAATGACACCTGCTGAAAATCCCTTCTCTATGCAACTGTTAAAGATACAGGAGCCCTGTCCTCCTAGAATCATAGAATGGCAGAGTTGGAAGGGGCCTACAAGGCCATTGAGTCCAACCCCGTGCTCAATGCAGGAATCTACCCTAAAGCATCCCTGACAGATGGTTGTCTAGGGTGACCATATGAAAAGGAGGACAGGGCTCCTGTATCTTTAAATCTGTCCACAGTATAGCTCCTGCAGCTTTAACTGTTGCGATGAAGAGGAAATTTCACCAGGTTCTCCTCATATACAAATGACCCCTGCTGAAATTCCCTTTTCTATGCAACTGTTAAAGATACAGGAGCCCTGTCCTCCTTTTCATATGGTCACCCTATGGTTGTCCATCTGGTCATATGGTCACCCTAGTTCTGTATCTGTACGGAAACAAATGACATGTTTCGCATTCGGGCTTCACTTTTCATCCCTTGGACTTGTATAATTAACGAGGGACGAATTGCAAGGTACTGTGCACACACAGCAGCACTATGGAAATAGTAAGTAATAAATAAGGATTAAAGAATTAGAATGAGATGCCTGCTGTTTGGAGTTCCAAACGTAAACACAGAGCAAGTGAAATAATGATTATTATTTTTAAATTGGAATAAGCAGCCATCAGACTGGCAAAGTTAACTCAGTTAAGAGCAAAAGCTTTTACTCTTAACCAAACTAAGAAGCAAGAACTTCCTCCTTTATAATCTTGTCAATTTCTCCATGTGTCTCTTTGGAATGGATTGGGTTTGAATTCAGTGACGTTTACTTCCAAGGAAGGCTACAGTCATATGCACACCTCCATGATTCTAAGCCCTCTTGACATCAGTGGAACTACCTCCAAGTAAACACGCAAAGGAACAGATCTCATATTTGGATTTGGAACCCTGTAAAGAAGGCAAACTCCATGTTAGGCATTATAAGAAAAGGAATTGAGAATAAAACGGCCAGTATTGTACTGCCCTTATACAAATATATGGTGCGACCACACTGTGTACAGTCCTGGTCACCACACCTAAAAAAGGATATTATAGAGCTGGAAAAAGTACAGAAAAGGGCAACTAAAATGCTGGTTATCTCCAGTCAGTGATCATAATTAACAGTGAAGAGGCCCCTGTGTGCCACAACCGTCCCAGCAGGAGAATCATGGAATCATAGAACCATAGAATAGCAGAGTTGGAAGGGGCCTACAAGGCCATTGAGCCCAACCCCCTGCTCAGTGCAGGAATCCACCCTAAAGCATCCCTGGTAGATGGTTGTCCAGCTGCCTCTCTTCAATGCCTCTAGTGTGGGAGAGCCCACAACCTCCCTAGGTAACTGATTCCATTGTCATACTGCTCTAACAGTCAGGAAGTTTTTCCTGATGTCCAGCCGGAATCTGGCTTCCTTTAACTTGAGCTGTTATTCCGTGTCCTGCACTCTGGGAGGATCGAGAAGAGATCCTGGTCCTCCTCTGTGTGACAACCTTTCAAGTCTTTGAAGAGTGCTATCATGTCTCCCCTCAGTCTTCTCTTCTCCAGGCTAAACATGCCCAGTTCTTTCAGCCTCTCCTCATAGGGCTTTGTTTCCAGACCCCTGATCATCCTGGTTGCCCTCCTCTGAACACGCTCCAGCTTGTCTGCATCCTTCTTGAATTGTGGAGCCCAAAACTGGATGCAATACTCTAGATGAGGCCTAACCAGGGCCGAATAGAGAGGAACCAGTACCTCACATGATTTGGAAGCTATACTTCTATTAATGCAGCCCAAAATAGCATTTGCCTTTCTTGCAGCCATATCGCACTGTTGGCTCATATTCAGCTTGTGATGTACAACAACTCCAAGGTCCTTCTCGTTTGTAGTATTGCTGAGCCAAGTATCCCCCATCTTGTAACTGTGCATTTGGTTTCTATTTCGTAGATGTAGAACTTGGCATTTATCCCTATAAACATCATTCTGTTGTTTTCAGCCCAGCACTCCAGCCTATCAAGATCACTTTGAAGTTTGTTTCTGTCTTCCAGGGTATTAGCTATCCCACCCAATCTCCACCTTTATGTCAGATCAATGATCAGAGGTAATAACAGGGATTTCTCTCCCTGCTAGACCCCCCATGGGACAGGAGGGAGCCCAAGATTTGGCAGGCTGGGTGGATGGACGAATGGATGGACACAATCCATGGGGCAGATGAGTTTTCCCATCCTTGCCATTGGCCTCTGGTTGGCCTCTCTGGAAACAGAATGTAGGGCTAGATAAGGCTCCTTATGAAAAGGAAGTTGAAAGGGAGAGTCCAGAGGTTCAAATCTCATCCGGAAACTAGGAGGCTATTTAAAACCATGACAATAAATGCTTAAGAATGCTACAAACAAGCAGAAGAGGATGTTAGCATGGTTAAGAAGGAGAATCAAGGAAGCTGTAAGAAAGACTCATTGAGGAAGTGAGAGTTCTGTCCAAATATAGAAATGATGAAAGTGC
The DNA here is from genome assembly GCF_023053635.1 of Elgaria multicarinata webbii. Lineage (NCBI taxonomy): Eukaryota > Metazoa > Chordata > Lepidosauria > Squamata > Anguidae > Elgaria > Elgaria multicarinata. The sequence goes on along the minus strand of NC_086176.1, from coordinate 118,420,675 downwards.
GCGAATTCGGAATAAACACATATAAGTTAAAAAAAAAAAGGCAAAGCAGGGGTGGGAGAGACTTTGAGAAGCATTTCGCTAGAGATGTTAAGATGAAAAGGTCTTTAATTATATCAGAAGCAGAAAACCAGCCCTGGAGGGTGAGAAAGGAAAGGTTTGCTGAAAGAAGAGAGGGTGACAGCAGAGAAGTGGAACGAATTCTTTGCATTCGGGTTTGCAGCAAAAAGATATCAGCTAAGTGCCCGTCTCCGGCCACTGTCTCTGGGCAGGTGTCACAAGATTGAAGTCAACTAGAAGCGAAGAAAGGGTCAAGTTGTAGGGCTAATTGAGAAATTCGAAATTAACAAGTGACTTGGGCCTGGATGGCATAACCCCAAGAAATGGGAAATGGTTGATCATTTAACACTGGGGGTCACCAACGTGCTCACAGATACTTCCAGTGGTGCCCACGAGGGTCCCTGTGCTTCATGTTTTGTGTTGTTGTTGTTGTTGTTGTTGTTGTTTACGTCTGGGGTGTAGCATGCTGCAAAATGCTGCCCACCAGTGCCATTGTTATTAGGCGTTAAGACAATGATTTTAAATTTTGGAGCTCAGATCCCACCTCTGCTCAGGACAACTTGTCACAAAGATGGCTTCCACACTAAGGCCCTTTTGCACTGCTGGGGCAGTTTTTTTCTGCAACCAGACGGATCCGGAATGAAAACTATTCTTCCACACACAGCGTAACACAGCAGTATTTGGGGTGTTTGGTGTTTATGCATGTCTACGAACATACATATTATAGCTCTCTGTTTCAGGGACCACATGCCATGGAATTATCCCCACGAGACAGGGCCTTCAAAGTTAGGCTGACCCTATGAAAAGGAGGACAGGGCTTCTGTATCTTTAACAGAATTTCAACAGGTGTCATTTGTATGCATGCAGCACCTGATGAAATTCCCTCTTTATCCCATCATTTAAAGCAGCAGGAGCTATACTAGAGTGACCAGATACAAATGAGGACCGGGCTCCTGCAGCTTTAACTGTTGTGAGGAAGAGGGAATTTCACCAGGTCCTGCATGCATACAAATGACACCTGCTGAAATCCCCTTTTCTTTGCAACTGTTAAAGATACAGGAGCCCTGTCTTCCCTTTCATATGGTCACTGCGACGACACCGACCTTATACAGAAGGCCGGGCCTAGCACACCCTTCCCAAGCCAAGCGCTACCTCTTGAAAAGCCTGAGGAAAGGGTAAAAACAACACAACCTCTCCCCTATATGTGAGGGGACAAGGTAAAGGTAGGGTGACCATATGAAAAGGAGGACTGGGCTCCTGTACCTTTAACAGTTGTATTGAAAAGGAAATTTCAGCAGGTGTCATTTGTATATATGGGGAACCTGGTGAAATTTCCTCTTCATCACCACAGTTGCCCTGCCCTCTTTTAAATCTAGTCACTCTAGTATAGCTCCTGCAGCTTTAACTGTTGTGATGAAAAGGAAATTTCAACTCTCCTAATATACAAATGACACCTGCTGAAATTCCCTTTTCTAAGCGACTGTTAAAGATATAGAAGCCCTGTCCTCCTTTTCATATGGTCACCCTAGGTAAAGGGTTTTGGCAAATAGGTTCTATTACTCAGGTACTGAACAGGAGGTGTATTCTACACCCACTCAGGCCTTAGCTAGACCTGAGGTGTATCCCAGGATTGTCCTGGGGTCAAACCTGTTCATCTAAGTGCCACACAGGGCATCCAGTGCTCAGGCAGGGGCGAACCTGGGATGATCCTGGGTTAAACCTTAGGTCTAGCTACAACCTCAGTCAAACATTCGGCACTCACTAGACCAGCCTTCCTCAACCTGGGGCGCTCCAGATGTGTTGGACTACAACTCCCAGAATGCCCCAGCCAGCTGGCTGGGGCATTCTGGGAGATGCAGTCCAACACATCTGGAGCGCCCCAGGTTGAGGAAGGCTGCACTAGACATACAAACTCAGACATACCTAAGGGACAGAAAGGTGGGTATCGCCACAGTCACCCTATTCAAATCCAAATTTAAATCAATCTGCATTGGAAGCTGGTGACTCCGATGTCAGTGGGGTGGTGAATTCGCTCCAGGTTTCACCACCCTGCTGTCAATAAAGGAACTCTCCAAGGTGCAACGCAGATTCGCCATCCCACCCGCACTGAAGCCTTTAGCCCCCACTGTCAATATTCTTAATATGGCTTACAGTCTGGAAGTAAACAGCTCACCTTCCAGATGGGGAAACAAGATTACTGGCACTGTTCATATTCTTGTTTTGTTTCCAACCTGTTCCTTGAAGCACAAATGTTCTTCAGTGTTCTTCTCCACCCACCCGACGTGGGGAATGACGCCTGGGAAGTCTGATGCACGGAACACTCTGTACCACCCATATAAGTCATATTTTTAAACATGAGTTTATATGTTATGCTACGTTTATTATTTTATTTTGAACAATTCTAATCCCACCCCACCCCTTTGTCCAAATTGATTCAAGGCAGCATACATAAAAGAAATAAAGCAAAATTTCAATAGAATACCATAAAACAATTCTATTGGCAGGTGGCTCTGCTTTGGCGGTGGGCGATCGGCTTGGGTGGGCGGCCTCGGCAGAGGGGCAGTTGGCATACCTTGGTGGCAGGCTGGCGGGTGGGAATGGGGGCCACTGGCAGCATTCTGCTGAGAACCCACTGGAATCCGGCACTAGCCCTGCTGTTCAGTCTGCTATTCAAGTGCTAAGTGTTAATGGACAACAGTAAGGTGGCCTTATGAAAAGGAGGACAGGGCTTCTGTATCGTTAACAGTTGTATGGAAAGGGGAATTTCAGCAGGTGTCATTTGTATGCAGGCAACACCTGGTGAGCCAATATGGCTGCAAGAAAGGCAAATGCTATTTTGGGCTGCATTAATAGAAGTATAGCTTCCAAATCGCGTGAGGTCCTGGTTCCTCTCTATTCGGCCCTGGTTAGGCCTCATCTAGAGTATTGCGTCCAGTTTTGGGCTCCACAATTCAAGAAGGACGCAGACAGGCTGGAGCGTGATCAGAGGAGGACAACCAGGATGATCAGGGGTCTGGAAACAAAGCCCTATGAGGAGAGGCTGAAAAGGGAATTTTCAGCACTCTTCAAAGACTTGAAAGGTTGTCACACAGAGGAGGACCAGGATCTCTTCTCGATCCTCCCAGAGTGCAGGACACGGAATAACGGGCTCAAGTTAAAGGAAGCCAGATTCCAGCTGGACATCAGGAAAAACTTCCTGACTGTTAAAGCAGTACGACAATGGAATTAGTTACCTAGGGAGGTTGTGGGCTCTCACGCACTAGAGGCCTTCAAGAGACAGCTGGACAACCACCTATTATTATTATTATTATTATTATTATTATTATTATTATTTATATAGCACCATCAATGTACATGGTGCTGTACAGATAACACAGTAAATAGCAGGACCCTGCCGCGTAGGCTTACAATCTAATAAGTTGGTGGATTCCTGCATTGAGCAGGAGGTTGGACTTGATGGCCTTGTAGGCCCCTTCCAACTCTGCTATTCTATGATTCTATGAATCATTCCGAAGCAGGCCTAGGAAGCGGAGTTGGCGGTGGGTGGGATGGAATTCGCACCGCGTGATATTGAAATGAATCTTCTCTCCATGCTCACATAGGTCAGTTACTTAACCTAGTCTTCGGTTCCCCATCTGCAGCATGGAGATAACGCCCTTTCACCGTCATGGACGAGTGAGATAAAAAGATTGTAAACGAGGCAGGTTCAGCAGAACTAAAAGCCAGGTGAGGACAGTAGCAAGCGTTAATTACCATTAAAAAAATTGCTCTGTGCCGAAAGATGTGTTCCTCTAAAGATAAACTGATTAAATCAAAGTCATCCCAAGGAGTCAGAGATGAGGTCGCCCAGTCCTTTACCTGTCCCTGAGGCTACTGAGGAAACAAAGAAGAAATACGCTACTTCGTCCAAATCGACGGGATAGTCTGCCGCCAGGGTGGGAGTTTTTTCAAACAGCTCCCCTTTGTGGCTGCGCCATTTGCCAGCTGGGATATAAATGTCTCGCTCTCGTTTGCCCATCTCCAAGATGGGAGCCACCATCAAGGTGTCCCCAATGAGAAACTGGGAATCTATTTGGTGTGCAGACTCGTCACTGGGTGAAATCCACCAGATGGGGCGTATGATGGGGTCCCCAGTTTCTGGGACCTTGCCAGCCGACTCCAACAAGAGGGGAGCAACTAGAGTTTCACGCAGCCTCGTGAACTTCTGTGCAATGTCTATTGCTCTTCTGTCATAAAGCCAAGGTGGGATGGAGAACTGCATGGATGGCATAAAGGCTGATAATTCCAGCCAGCGAATGTATAGCTCCTGGTTTGGGATATCTTCTGCACCTTCTGTCTTGTTAGCAAGAAAATTTCCACCAATCATATCGGGGAGTATGAAAGGATAGCCCAAAAGGCCAATGGTCAAAGCAGTGGGTATTAAGGACTTTAGTCCAAGCTCGTGGCCCCAAATTGAGTCCCGGTCAATAATTCGAACAAAACAAGGGATCTCTTGAGATCGGTACCCAACACGGATTTCTGCAAGCTCATAAAAAGGAGTGGCCATGTCTGCATAAAGCCTGGACCAGATGCTGGGATCCAGCAATGGCTGGAAGGTTCTGAACGAATCAGGAAGGTAGCACGTCTCACCAGCATCAAACTTGAAGGATGAGATGCCATACTTTGAGGAAAGCTGCATCAAGTGCCCCTGAAACCATTCCCTGGCTGAAGGGTTGGTGAAATCCAATATGGCGCCAATGCCATTCCACCACTCAACCATGGCAGGGAACGGCCCGATTGGCTCTGTGACCAAAAGCTGCCTCTTTATCCCCTCCTCGAAGTTTGGGGAATTTTTATGTATAAAGGGGTGTATCCAGAGGGTAACAGCAAATCCATCTTTCTTCAGCTTTTCAAACATTTCTGTCACCCGAGGGAACTTTAAGGGGTCAAAGTCAAAGTCTCCATAATTCCGCATGTACATGTCATCTATTTCGATGTGGCTGTATTGGAAATGGTACTTTTGAATCGTTTGGGCAAATTCCAGAAGCTTTTCCTGGTCAATCTCTTTTTTGTACATGGCCCATGTCGACCAGATTGGAAATTTGAACATATTTTCTGAAGGGACCTTCAAAGGTTTTTTGAAATAGCTCCGTGCCATGTATTTGTGGACAGAGGTAATGTCTGAACCTATACAGATGTGGTAACTCAATTCTGGGAAAGGTTGCTGACCCAAAGGAGGCTTATAGGGAGAATCTTTATACCTGGCTTGGAAAACAAGTGACCTTTCAGTGGCGTTGAACCCTAGGTGAAAGGGCACAGAGTCATTAATCTTGATGGCGGCTGCTTTGGAGGAGAGCCAGTACCTCTCCAGGATGGCCCCAAAGCTGTTCCGGAAAGCATACACATCACTAGTCACGAACGGCATGGGTTCCTGGTATCCTGGGAGTTTGATTGGCCAGTGCTGTTCGCTCATCTCATAGCCTCCGTACCAATGGGCGTCCTCCCAGAACATTTTGTGCTCCACCACTGAGTTGGTCAAATGCTCTTCCCAGCGGATGTAATAGCACATCATCACATTCTCAGGCTTGACCATCTGTAAGATAAAGGTAAACTTCCCTTTGTCTGTCCCAGTACAGGTTAAAAGGTTCTCTTCCTTGGAGCAAGACTCCAGGTCAAGGATACCTGATTGGAAGGCCAGCCTGAAGACCACCTCTCCGTTCTGTCTTCCGATGGTCAGCCCATCCTGCTGTAGGTCCAACTGCTCTATCTTCTTCATCCTGTCTGTCTTCTTAAGAGCAATCCTGTAGCAACAGCCAACCAGCACAGCTAGGACGAATCCTGTCACTAATAAGGCACCTCCTCCAGTATGAAGCTGCTGCAATGCCCGAGCCCCAAGGCTGAATTTTGTACCGGAGATATCCTCCTTTTGCAACCTCTCTCCTTTTCCTCGACGATGGAAGGGTTGAGTTTCCATGATATAACAGATCTTATAACTGTGATCAGCACCTAAAAGATGTGACTTTTGTTGTGTGTGTCTCCTGCAAATCCCTGATATCCAAGAATACAAATCACTGCATTAGAATACGGTGAAACTACAGATCTCAGCCAAGCTGTCTAATAGATGAATTTATATTGGGAGCAATATTTCTCTGATGTTGCTCCCGTGTCCTCCCGATTGCAGCTCTGCTTGACTCAGCTGATCAAACATTATTATGCAAGCAAATCTCCCAGGCAGAGAGAGGCTAGAACTCCTCCATCAGGCCCTGGCCAAGTTGTGGGGGAAGGTAGAGGAGCAAATAAATAGCTTCTTGGAGAAAGGCCCAGGGGGGGCAGGACATTGGGTGGTGCAAATTCTTTCCACTGAGTGTAGAAAGGCTTCAAGAACGACCGCATAAGGATGGAGAGACCCCTGGTGGTGACATCTCTCTCAACGGCTGCTGTTTATATGCATTGCTTTGGCATCCTTAACAGTGACAATATTTTCTCAGCTGCAAAGATAAAAACTCAATGAATGTCTTGCCAGATTTTTTTAAATGGCTGTTCAGGAAATTCTTGTGGTTCAATGAGACTAGATTCATTTGTATGCATGCAGCACCTGGTGAAAGTCCCTCTTCATCACAACAGTTAAAGCTGCAGGAGCCCTGCCCTCTTGACCAGATACAAAAGAGGGCAGGGCTCCTGCAGCTTTAACTGTTGTGATGAAGAAGGAGTCCAAGTCCTCCCTTGTAGTTTACTGTACTCTTGTAGATGTCCCTTTAAATTGAAATGGAATGTTTGCTTTCTACCTGACTGTAACTGACTTTTCCATCTTGTTTCTATCCATTCTTTTTTCCTCAGGGAGCAGGCAGGGAAGACCCCTCCATTTCCCCAGGATAACCGAGTCCTTGGCTTCTTCCTTCCTCCCTGTGAGTAGCAAGGTTCATCAGAGGGAAGGAGCCGGGCCAGGGAGAGTCCAGGGACATCGAGGGTGGGGAGTGGGATCAGGGCTGTGTTTTGTTTGTTTGGTTGTTGTTGTTGTTGTTGTTGTTGTTGTTGTTGTTGTTATTTGTATCCTGCCTTTTGCCCAATACTGGGCCTCAAGGTGGCCTTACAAAGTTTAAAACATACATTGTAAAACCTAGGAAAAGAAATATAAAAAAACCCAAACGTTTAAAATACACAACAAAATTATAAGACATTAACATAGATGGAGGACCAGATTATTCTCCAAAGGCCTGCTGGAACAAGCAAGTTTTCACCTGCTTCTGAAAGCCCCTCAAGGAGGGAGCCAGCCTAGCTTCCCCGGGAAGAGAGTTCCAGAGCACTGGAGCAGCCACCGAGAAGGCCCTCTCCCATGTTCCCACCAAGCGCGCCTGTGAAGATGGTGGGACTGAAAGAAGGGCTTCTCCAGAAGATCTCAAAGCACGGGCAGGCTCATAAGGGAGAATACGGTCTTTCAAATAACCTGGACCCAAGCCATATAGGGCTTTATAGGTCATAACCAGCACTTTGAATTGTGCCAGGAAACAGACTGGAAGCCAGTGGAGCTGTTTTAACAGGGGGATCGTAGGCTCCCTGTAACCAGCCCCGGTCAACAATCTGTCTGGAGCGTGATTGTGCTCCCGGCTCCTGCCTCTTTTAAAAAAAAATGGTGGGCACAATGGGTGCAGTGTCCATCTTCCATTTTGGGATGTCGTGCTCTTAGGCGTGTGCAGTTCATTTCTTTAGGGTATGCACCTTAAAGGTCCTGATTGGAGCAGAGGTGGGGAAAGTGCACTTTCTCCCCATACACACTTCTTCAATTGGGGCCTTAAGGGTGGGGGGAGAAAGTAAGCTTTCTAGGGCCTCCAGAAAGTGTGTAATTCTCCCCCACCACAGTAATGGTGGCTGCATTAGCATGGGGGGGGGGGTAATTACGCACTTTCTGGAGGCCCCAGAAAGTGCACTTTCCCCTCCTTTACTAGGGTGAACATATGAAAAGGAGGACAGGGCTCCTGTATCTGCTTTCCCCCATGTGCTTTTAAGGAAGACAGGAGAGCTATGTACTTTTCAGAGGCACCAGAAAGTGCACTTTCCTGCCCCCCACTTAAAGGCTCTGATTCAGCCTTCCTCAACCTGGGGCGCTCCAGATGTGTTGAACTGCATCTCCCAGAAGTCCAACACATCTGGAGCGCCCCAGGTTGAGGAAGGCTGCGAGTAAAGGTAGGCTGACCCTATGAAAAGGAGGACAGGGCTCCTGTATCTTTAACAGTTGTATTGAAAAGGGAATTTCTGCAGGTGTCATTTGTATATATGGAGAACCTGGTGAAATTCCCTCTTCATCACAACAGTTAAAGCTGCAGGTGTCCTGCCCTCTTTTAAATCTGGTCACTCTAGTATAGCTGCTACAGCTTTAACTGTTGTGATGAAGAGGGAATTTCACCAGGTTCTCCATTCATACAAATGACACCTGCTGAAATTCCCTTTTCTATGCAACTGTTAAAGATACAGGAGCCCTGTCCTCCTTTTCATAGTGTCAGCCTACCTTTACTCCAATCAGGGCCTTTAAGTGGGGGGTGGGCAGGAAAGCGCACTTTCTGGTGCCTCTGCAAAGTACATAGTTCTCCTGTCTTCCTCAAAAGCTCATGGGGGAAATCAGAGGTAGTATCAGGAACGTGCCTGGGCACACCCGGCACACCCTATGTGTATGCCTATGGTCATGCTTCTGTTTGGATGCCCAGGGAGGATCGCAGAAGCAGGTAAGTCCACAATGCTCTTCCCTCCCTCCTTCTACACCCTTAGGTGTAGAAAGGTCCAAACTGGGTTTAGCCACGAAAGCTGTTGCCTTAATAATAAAATATTGTTCGTCTTTAAGGTGCCACAGACATTTTGTTGTTTTCAAGCCAACATTCACATTTTGCCACACTTCCTGCTGCTCCTGAGTTCCATCCCTCTCTGCTGTGGCCTTCTCTGCTGTGGCACCCCAACTGTGGAATGAGCTCCCTAAGGAGGTTCGCTTGGCACCTACATTATATGCTTTTAGACGCCAGGTGAAGACCTTTTTATTCTCCCAGCATTTTAACAGTCTATAAATAAATTTTAACTCGGTGTTTTAAATTTGTAATTTTGCATTGCTGCTGTTTTTATCAGGTTGAGCTTTTATATTGTATTTTATATTATGGTTTTATACTGTTGTTTTATACTTTGAATGGTTTTAATTTTTGTGAACCGCCCAGAGAGCTCCAGCTATTGGGCGGCATAGAAATGTAATAAATAAATAAATAAATAAATAAATAAATAAATAAATAAATAAATCCTGACCAGCTTCCCCACCGAGGCAGTCTCATAAATTTTGCTTGTTAGAGAATGGCCAGCCCAAATAGTACAGGGTCACAGAGAGGTGTTTTAGAAGTTCCCAGGCTGCAAATCATCTTAGTTCCTGAAGGTGGCAGCAGAAGAAAGCAATCTCTCTCTCTCTGTCTCTCTCTCTCTCTCTCTCTCTCTCTCATCCCATCCCAAAGCCCAAATAGTTTTTGGCTAAAACCTGGCTTTTGCTTGTATAAGTGGAAACCCTTTTGCTACTTGCCAAGTTTCCCAGCAATGTTAGAACAGCCTATTCATTTGCATGACATGCACAGTTCGTAGCCCCTTGGATATCATACTTTTAAATATATTGGGTTGAATCCAGACCAAGGCTGTAAGACTATACTCACTTGCCTGGGAGTAAGCCCTGTTGAAATCAGTGGGACTTCATAGCAGACAGGCCCAAGATGGCCCTCTAGGTTGGCTGCACTTGAGTCCCATTGAAATTTATGTGAAAAGTTAAGCATGATGTAGCAAGCCCCAACTATTTCAATGGGAAATAAGTGCAACTAAATTAGCCTAAATCCAACTCACTTATACCGCATATCAATGGTTCATTGTTAGCATATGGGTTCCTTCCCTCCTTGTTTTCTCCAGCACATTAGCAGTGCAGGAGATACTCGCGTGAGGTACTGGTTCCTCACTATTCGTCCAGTTCTGGGCTCCACACTTCAAGAAGGATGCAGACAAACTGGAGCGTGTTCCGAGGAGGGCCACCAGGATGATCAGGGGTCTGGAAACAAAGCCCTATGAAGAGGCTTTATAGGCCCCTTCCAACTCTACTATTCTATGACTCTATGATTCTGTGATAAGTTTTTCCTGATGTCCAGCTGGAATCTGGCTTCCTTTAACTTGAGCCCGTTATTCCGTTTCCTGCACTCTGGGAGGATCGAGAAGAGATCCTGGCCCTCCTCTGTGTGACCACCTTTTAAGTATTTGAAGAGTGCTCTCATGTCTCCCCTCAATCGTCTCTTCTCCATGCTAAACAGGCCCAGTTCTGGAGAAGAGACGATTGAGGGGAGACATGAGAGCACTCTTCAAATACTTAAAAGGTTGTCACACAGAGGAGGGCCAGGATCTCTTCTCGATCCTCCCAGAGTGCAGGACACGGAATAACAGGCTCAAGTTAAAGGAAGCCAGATTCCGGCTGGACATCAGGAAAAACTTATCATAGAATCATAGAGTCATAGAATAGCAGAGTTGGAAGGGGCCTATAAGGCCATCGAGCCCAACCCCCTGCTCAATGCAGGAATGCACCCTAAAGTGTCCTTGACAGGTGGTTGTCCAGCTGCCTCTTGAAGGCCTCTAGTGTGGGAGAGCCCACAACCTCCCTAGGTAACTGGTTCCATTGTCGCACTGCTCTAACAGTCAGGAAGTTTTTCCTGAAGTCCAGCTGGAATCTGGCTTTCAGTATGACAATGGAACCAGGTCATGGGTTCTCCCACACTAGAGGCCTTCAAGAGGCAGCTGGACAACCATCTGTCAGGGATGCTTTAAGGTGAATACCTGCATTGAGCAAGGGGTTGGGCTCGATGGCCTTATAGGCCCCTTCCAACTCTACTATTCTATGATTCTATCCTTCTCACTTTTGTGTCTGAATTGGGATTTCACCGTGGTTGTAGAAACCTGAACAAATCAGCCACTGCAAGGAAGAGAATTTTTATTTGCCACTTTTCAAATTCTTGTGGTGATTTTGCTCCCCTTCTAGAATTACACCACACACACAAAAGACAATGATTGATTGCCATAGGAAAAGATACCAAAACAAAACAATAACCACATCCCCAAAAGACACCTGCACAGGTGATTAAGGTTCCAGATACGTTTCAATGAATGTTCCATCAATTTCAGTTTCTCTCCTTTCTCTAACCTTAAATCCATTTTGTTCCAAACTCTGAGAAATTTTCGTTTGAGTCTGAAAATCAGTACAGGTTTTGTGCATATTTCCCCTAATGCATGCATTTTTTGTATGCGGTTTCCCTGATATGCACATTTTTGTAATTTCCCAAAGATAATGTATTTTAATGCTATTTTCAAGAATAGACATATTCTTGTGTGCGCTTTCCCAAAATATATGCATTTTGTATGTTTTTTGTTTTTTTTACTGGAGAACTGCATCCATTACAAAATTCAGAGAAATTTGAAGGTTAACTGAATTTTGGTTTGCATAGCAGTTCAAAAGTGTGAAATAAGGTAAATTCACATTAAAATGCAAACCAAATTAATTCCTCCTCCCCTTCCTGCTCCACAGTACACCATGATGATGGAGAGAAATGTCCCTTCTCCCTGAGGGTTGCTTCTACTACCTTCACACATCCCGTGCATGCAAGCCAGATTCCAGCTGGACATCAGGAAAAAACTTCCTGACTGTCAGAGCAGTACGACAATGGAACCAGTTACCTAGGGAGGTGGTGGGCTCTCCCACACTAGAGGCCTTCAAGAGGCAGCTGGACAACCATCTGTCAGGGATGCTTTAAGGTCGATTCCTGCATTGAGCAGGGGGTTAGACTCGATGGCCTTATAGGCCCCTTCCAACTCTACTATTCTATGATTCTAAGTAAGGCCCTTTACTTAGGCCATAGCTAGACCTAAGGTTTATCCCAGGTTTGTCCTGGGGTCAAACCTGTTCATCTAAGTGCCACACAGAGCATCCAGGGCTCAGGCATGGACGAACATGGGATGATCCTGGGATAAACCTTAGGTCTAGCTATGGCCTAAGTAAAGGGCCTTTATTTATTCTGGGGGTGGTAGAGAGGGGGGCATTTATTATCTGGACACTTTCAATCGACTCAGGACATGTACTGTATTGTTTCTGATTTGGCAGGGGAATAAATTGTTTCATCCCCAAAACAGCCCAAGAAATGCCCAGGGGAGCCCATCTCTAATCCAAACCAAGCAGTGCGACACGATTAATGTCTCATTCAAGAGGAGATTTAAGTTTAATAGCCTGTACTGCAGCAGCTGTGCATCACTGGAAAATACATTTGGGAGCAGAACTGCCTGTCCGGGTGACTCTATTCTTGTCTTGAACTGATTTATTGTGCATAATTTATATGGGCTGGAGAATTCCGCTTTCCTTCTTCTTTCCTAACATTGTTGGTTTCCTCTGGGGCAGAATGTCCACTTCTCTCCCCACCTCCTGCCTTTTTGAAGGACAGAGAACACACCCGGCCATGAGCACACTGTGCCAAGCAAGGATCTAGGGTCACAGATCAAGGATTTGGCCACTGTTATCCACCTGCGCCAAACCACAGATACAGGTGACGCACAGACCAGCCCTAGGAACAGGAGACTGGGTCCCAAGCATTGCAGTGCCTGAACACAGCGCTACTAAAGTAGATTTATTGGTCCAAACATATTACAAAATATAACCTCTCAACTAAGCACCTGACCAGAATTCTCCTCCTCACCTCCCAACTAGTTTCCCGGTTCCCTTGGCTTCCAGAGCAATCCCTGGCCTTTGACAGCTCTTCTTCCAAATGCACAGCCCGTCCCACAGGTACAATTTCCTCTCCAGGATATTACCAAGGATGGACAATTTCTCATCAGTGGAAGACACCCCGCCTATGAACTGAGGCTGGTGGCCATGGTCCCAAGATCCCTTGCTCGGCCTGAAGACCTCTCTCCTTCTTGGTGTCCCACAGAGCGGACTGCTGCCGTGTTTGGCAAATGCCCCTTGGCTAGTAGGAGGTTTTTGCAGGGGTCCTGGTGTTCCCCGGCTCACCATTGCCTCTTTCTCCTTCTGATAAAATTCCCTCCTGGAGACCACGCTCTTTGAGGACACAGAGACTTGTCTCCAGCGCCACAGGCCTTTCGGCAGGTACAGTTTTTTCTCCAGGATTCTACCGATGATGGACATTTTCCCATCAGCGGACGACACACCGCTTACGAATTGAGGGCAGTGGCTGGGCTCCCCAGGTCTTTTGCTCCGTGCTTGTTCCGTCCTGGGCGTCTCTCCCTCTTTTGGTGTTCCAAATGGCAGGTTGCTTTTTGGGGATGCAGAGAGTTGCCTGGGGGGCTCCGGAACCTCAGCTGTAGCCGATCGTGGTGCAACGAGGTGTTCAGGTGGTCCAGAAGCGACTTCCATTGCTGTGCTATGGAACTCCCTATTCCTTCGGCTGGCTTTTGCTTCTTCGAGTGGGGCTGCTGAGGAAGGGGCAGCATTCTTTGGAGATATTTGAGGCTGTCTGGCTGCTGAGGAATCTGCACGCCTCAGACTGCCCCTCTCTTCACTGGCTGTCTCTTCTGAGCCCTTGGTGCTGCTGCTGCTGCTTCTCGCCTCCTTTCCCAGGGCCTCACTTGTGGCAACCCCTTCTTCGTCGCCGTCCCAGTCTCCTACTCTCTCCCACTCACATTCTGTGCTAAACTGGGACATGCCCCCTGTAGACAAAGGCCTCTCTTCCTTGGAGATGGAGAAGGTGCCGCCCTCCCCTCTTTTGCCTCCCCAATCATCATCTGTCTTTCGCACCAAACCAGGTGCTGGATGCCTTTGGCATTCACCCACTGACTCCACCAGGCCTAGATTTTGAGATAAAAGTCGGGCCGGCGGGAGGTACTGCCCTGAGCTTTGGGAGGCCCCACTGGAGGTCCTATCTTCCTCAGAGGCTTGGACACCTTGGTGGGCTGGGTGCCCCATGGAGTCTTCACTTCCTTGAAGGTGTGGGGGGAACTTCAGGCCATGGCATTCCTCACATAGGGATGCTGTCTCCAAAGGCCCGGGATATGCCCAGGCAGCTCCCTGCTCTGGGAGGGAAACATCTCTCGTGCTTTCTCCCGAGGACAAACTAGAATTCTGTCGTTCACTGTCCTCTGATGGCAGAGAAAAGGCCCCTGCCTCTACCTCCTCAGCCTTCCCTTGGGCTCTCTCTTGCTGCTGCTGAAGCTGCCATCTTTGTTTTGCATCCGATTGCAACGAGGAGCTGGAGTCTTTCCTCGATGTGGTCAAATGCCAACATCTATGGCATGGACAGAGACATTCAGGTATCTTGCAAGACCTTCTTGGCCCCCATTTCAGCCTGCCTGGGTGGTGGCCGTGGTCCGGCTTCCGTGGAACCCTTTTCGTCATCCCAATCGATGTCCTGGAAGAGCATGGAATGGGTTTTCTGCCCCTGGCTCTCGGAGGGATCCTTTCGCTTGCACGTCTTCCGCTCAGGGAGCTGGGCAGATGTTCCGACGAAAGCTTGGCCTTCTGCAAATATTTCTTGGCTCTGGAAGCAGACAGAGAGGGGGGCGGAATCCCAGGCCCCCATGTCCTCTCGGCAGTCCTTGAACCCTGCCCTCGTCTGGCCTCCTTGAGGTATAAATTCGTCGGAAATCTCTGCAAAGGTTTCCCTTGCAAGGCACTCGTTTGGGGGACTTCTTGCCCAGCCGTCCAGCCACCCCTTGTCCTTTGACAGGGTCTTGTGGCAGGACAGACAGATGGCTGGTCAGAATCCAGCCGAGAGCCCTTCCCCCTGTCTTGTCTTATTCCATAAAACAGCTCCGAGTGATGTAAATGTGGATCCTCCAAGCTTGTCCTGGATTCGCTTTCTGTTTGGGCCTGAAACGAAAAGTCTGATCCACTGTGAGCCTTGTGGCAATAACACATGGAAGGTTGTTCCTCCTCTTCTTCTGTTTCTTCAACTTGAGGAATAAATGCCCTCATGGACTCCTGGGCCAATTTGGTAAGGCGCCATCTGTGCTCGAGGGTCAGGTTTCGGATGTGGGTCTCCAGCTGGTTCTTCATGCCTTGATTCATGGACTGCAGGTGTTTGGCGCCCACAGTCGCTTCCTTTCTAAGATACGTCTTGGCAATCGCCCCTCTCCTTTCTGCAACGATGTCCTTTGGTCTCGCTGCCGCGTGTCTCTCACCTGTGGCAGGTTGTGGGCTCTTCTGTGGCTCTAGGGTTACTGGAGCAAAGGCATGCAGGGACTTCTGAACAGTGACTGGCAGCCCCCACTCACGGTGGATCTTCTTCTTCTGGACGTGGAACTCCAGGCGATCCTGGGCACTGTCCGTGAGGAATGGTGACTCCACCACAGAACTTCTAGAAAGGTTCATTGCTGAGGTGGCCGATGTGGTTATCGCCAGCAGTTTCTGCTCCTCCAGCTCCTCTGGAGCCTCTTTTCTGCCCCAGAATTTCTCCACTGACCTTTCTGAACCCAACTGGGGTCGTGTAACAGGGACCACATGAGATCTAGAGCCATGGGGCTGAGTTTTGGGCCCGATTTCTCCAGAAAAAGAAGCAGGCACAGAAAGCTGAAATCCTTTCAGTGCTTCTTGAGCCTGTTTTGGGAGGCGCCATCTGTGTTCTGCAGCCATACTGTTCACATGAGATTCCAGCCATCCTTTTGCGTCTGGGCTGAGGAACAAGAGCGGCTTCATCACAGTGTGCGTTTCTCCTCTATCCCACAGACGCTTCTGGGCTATCATCTGTGACTCAAGGGGAAATGGGGCGAAGGCCTGCGCGGACTTCAGCGCAGCGGATGGCAGGCCCCAGGCATGCTGGAGTTTCTTGTGTTGGGTGTGGAACTCCAGAAGAATCCAGGCCTCATCTGTGAGGAAAGGCAGCTTCACCTCCGGAGACAGGAAAGTTGTCGCCTCAGCACAGGCAGGTGTTGCTTCCTCTTCCTCATGGTAGATGTTCCTCCTTGTCTTCTGCCTGGCCTCTCTTCTGGGCTTAGCCTCTAGCCATGATTCTTCATTGCCATCTCCAGGCTGGGAAGCAGCTTCAGCTACCTGGGATAATTTGGAAGGCTGAGGCAAGAGAGGGTGCAACCGATCCAGCTTGGATGGAGAAGGGAGTCTGGGAGGCAGAAACGCCCTCAGCGATTGCTGAGCCCGTTCTGGAAGGCCCCACCTGTGCTCTGCAGTTATATGTCTCAGGTGGGCATCCAGACGCTCCTTTATGTCAGGGCAAAGGAAAAGGAGACTCTGAGGAATAATTTCCACTTCTTCTCTCTCCCGTGGGCATGTCCTGGTCACACCCTCTCCTGTGCGCTTCTCTGGCTTAGATGGAAATGGAGCGAAGGCATGCAGTGACTTCAGCACCGTGAAGGGCTTTCCCCAGGCATGCTGGATTTTCTTGTGTTGGACATGGAACTCCAGAAGGTCCTGGTCCTCAACTGAGAGGAAGAGTAGCTTTCCCTCAGCCCATAAGAAAGCAGTTTTTTTAAAGCCCATACGTGGCGTTGCTCCTCGTTCCCTTTGCCAGAAGGTCACTTCCTTTCCTTTTGCCCTTCTCCTGGCTTTGGCCTCTTCCACTAAGACTTCCGTGTCGTCATCAGTCTGGGAATCTCCCATAGGTACCTGGAAAGATTTGTACTGACAAAGCAAGGGAGGCTGCGACCGATCCACTCCAGATCGGGGAGGGGGACCAGGAGGCCGGAATCTCCTCAGCGACTGCTCGACACGTTTTGGAAGCTCCCATCTGTGCTTTGTGGCCAAACTCCTCATGTGGGCCTCCAGGCGCTCCTTTGCATCTGGGCCAAGGAACAAAACCTTCTGGGCCAGGGGTCGCACTTCTCCCCCCACCCATGGGCCTGCCTTGGTCACCCCCTTTTTTGTGCGCTTCTTTGGGCGCAGGGCAAATGGAGCAAACACATGCAGAGACTTCAGGACAGCAGATGGGAGGCCCCAGGCATGCTGGAGTTTCTTGTGTTGGGTGTGGAACTCCAGACATTTCCAGGCCTCATCTGTGAGGAAAGGCAGCTTCACCCCAGGAGACCAGGAGACCCCGCCCTGTAGTCTCAGCCACAGCTGAGCCCGACCGGAGCCTGCCGCCTCCGTCCTTCTGGCTTCCTTCTTGGCCTGCTCAGGACTAACGGCACCCACAGCCCGAGCTTCTGTGCCAGCCCCACAGCTGGGCTCCTGGGGAAAGCTGCTCGCCAACAGCATCCTCTTCCCTTGGCGGAGGCCACCACTTCCGGTTTCTGGGAACAGCGAGCGCAGGGACCTGAGCACCCTTTGGGGCAGCCCCCAGTGCCGCTGCAGCTTCAGCCTCTGAACGTGATACTCCAGGTAACTGCCGGTGCCCCAGGGGAGAAACGAGAGCTGCTGCTCCAGGGCGCGGATGTGGATCTTGGAGTTGCAGAAGGCAGGTTCTGGGGGGAGCCCTTGCATGAAGGCCCTGAGAGTGCTCTGGACGAAGACCGGGGTGCCCCACTCGTGCTGGAGCCTCCTCTTTCTCACGTGCAGCTCCAAGGACTCCAGTTCCCAAAGCTGGAGAAACTGGGGCTGAGCCTGGGACAGCTCAAGAACATCCGTCCTGCATCGGAGGGGTTGGGAGAGCGGCCCAGGGGTCAGGACGCTCCGGGCTTCCACATAGCGTGGCCCCAGCCCCCAGAGAGAACCCAGGTGGCAACGCCGCAGGCACACCTCCATCCTCTTGGCATCCTCGGCGTGCACGAAGGGCAGGAAGAGCGTCCGGGGCTGCAAGGGCTTGTAGCCGTGGGGGACTAACTTGGGCAGAGGCTGCCGGCACATCCATGCTGTCCATCTCCAAGAGCACGCGGCAACAGCCGGGAAACTCTCCAACTGCACCTCCAGGCATTTCTTGGCCAGGTGGAGCTGCAGCGTCACCTGAACACCAACCTGTGAGGTGGGAAGCAGCCGTGGGGCTGAAGCAGCCATCCCTTTGGGCTCTTTGCTTCTCCGCCCTTTCGTCCTGGCACCCGCACCCCAGGACGACGGTGGCGCTGTGAGACTCCCAGGCTGATCGCGTTGGTAGAGCAGTCTCACGGGCTTGAGAACCCTTTTAGGCAGCCACCATTGCTGTTGAATGACTCTTTTCTGCACGTTCCTCTCCAGATCCCTTTGGCTGGCCTTGCTGAGGAAGCAGAGTTCGGCTGGGAAAACGGCCACCTCCTTGTGCCTGACCTTCTGGGGGCAAATACCAGGGGCGGCTGGCAGAAGGAACCGGAGGGATCTCTGGATGAGACCTGGGAGCCCCCAGAGGCGTTGCAGGGTCTTCCTTCTCACGTGCCACTCCAGGGCCTCTCGGGTGCCCTGGCCCAGGAACGGGGTCTCTCTTGCAGTGGAGCGGAACGCGGCGGACCGACTGGGCAAGAGGGCGGCTGGTGCTGGTGGGTGCTGGAACAGCTGGGCCAGGGACTTCTTGTACATCGTCGGCAGCCCCCACCGGTACGCCAGATCTTTGTGGCTGGCGTTGAGTTGGATGTGGCCCAGGACTGCCTGGTCCACAAAAAAGAGCTGCTGGGGTCTTAGTGTTAGAGGCCTCGACCCAGGCGGCAAGACTTTAGGGAGTGCCTGCTTCAAGGCCCGGCGGGCGGCTTCCCGAGACCGCCGAACGACTGGTGCAGCCACGCCCAGCTGGCTCTCAAGGGCTCTCTTGGCCAGGTGCCTTTGCAGTGCCTGCTGCTTCCAGTCCCAGCTCAGCTCTGGGCAACGGTCCTTTGAAGAGACCACAGGCTTCCTGTAGGAGTTCGACCTCATCGCCTCCTCCTTGCCATTCCCTATCAGAGGTATCGCAACGGCCTTCTCATCCTCTTGGGGTGCTTTGGTCAGTCGGGGAGAGATTGCCATGAACACCTGCAGAGATTCGAGTGCCCGTCTCGGTAGGCCCCACTGCCTCTCGATGATCTTGCTCTTGAGGTGAGCCTCCAGCTGCAGCTTGGTCTCCAAGCAGATGAAAAGGAGCTGGTCGATGCCAACGAATACCCGCACTGCGATTTGGTCCCAGACCACCGTGGCCAAGCGCGTCGGTGATGACGGGGCAGGCAAGAGAAACCGTTTCAAAGACCGTTGCACCAGGCTGGGCAGGTTCCAATGGCGCTGGAGTCTCTTCTGGAGGACATGGGACTCCAAGCTCTTCCAGTCGTCGGGTGCTATGAAGGGAGGCTTTGCGTGGCCAAACTCAGCCAAGGCATGCAGCCAGGTTGGGGCGGCTGGCAGTGCAGGGGCACCGGGGACCATCTTGGCCAGGGACTGCAGGTACAGTGTTGGAAGACACCACAGGAAATGGATCCATTTGCTCTTCACGTTCATCTCGACAGCATCAGCTTTCCCCCGGAGACTCAAGCATAGCGCGTTCCTCATCTGAGGGTGGCTTCGACCCCGTGGGACAAGTTTGGGCAGAGGCCAACCCTTCACTCTTGCATTTGTCACCTTCTGAGATTGCCCCACAATTGCCGGGAGAACCTCCAGCCTCATCTCTACAGATTTCTTCACAATGTGGGTCTGGAGATTTGCTTGGGAGCTGGGAGCTGTGCTCAAGTCAAGAATTTCAGCAACACCGGGGGTTTCTGAGAAGGCTGCCTGCATCGTTCTTGAACTTGGTGGTTGGCCGGCAGCCCTGAGCCCCCGTTTCCGGGCTGGCGAAGGAGGCTTCCCCTCCCTGGGCTGAAAGGGCACCTTCATGTGCCTGAGGGCCTCTTGCACCCTCCGGGGAAGCCGCCACCGCTTCAGCTGAACCACTTTCTTCAGGTGCAGCTCCAGCTTCTTCCTGGTCCCAACAGGCAAAAAGGAGAGAGCCTCAGCCCTGTTCAGCACATCAACTTCCCAGAGGCGCCTGCGGGAAGTGGAACATGGAGCAGAGGCCATGAAGCTTCTGAGAGACCTGAGCAGGGCTGAGGGAAGACCCATGAGGTGCTGCGTTCTCTTCGCCAGCAAGTGCAATTCCAAGCTCGCCGTCACCGCTGCTTCCACAAAGGGGATATTAATGGCTGTAAATTCAGCCATCTGCGTCCTGCCGGTTCCAGTTGGGAGCACCCTAGATCGGGTCACCGCCCGAGACGAAGTTTTTCTCTGCGCTCTCAGCACCATGCTCTCGTTTACTCTGCCACGGCGGGCCTCTCGTAGTGAGCTCTGGGAATACGTTCTTCTCTGGAGAAAGACACTCTCGGCTTCGCTGATCTGGGACTCTGCAAAGGCCTCGCTCCCAGCAGTGGAGGAGCGTTGATAGCCCTTCTGCTGTTTATGGCGTTTCATTGACCTGCGGACGTTCAAGCGACCGAAAGAGAACTCGGAGAGGCCAGAGGTGGATTCTGTCCAACTAAGGAGAGATGATGACTCATATGTGGTAGAGGATGAGATGAAGAGGTCCTCCGTCAGACCATCTTGGTCCCCGGAAAAGTCACTGCCTTCCTCCCAGGCACGGGGAGAATCCTTTGGAACACGGGACGTTTTCTCTTCTTCCCGTGTTGAGAAGCTGGGGACATACGGCGACACGCTGGATGAGGCTGGTCTCCCTGGGGCAAGGAGGAAATGGCCAGAGGCGGGAGCAGGCTCACTGGCGCTCTGTGGGAAGGAATCTTGGCTGCTCGCTGCAGAGCTACCGGGCAGGACAGGGCAGCGCACGCGAGGCACAGGGGGGAGTGGGAACCCCAGGCCAGCGGCACCACGGCGGCTGTCGGCTCCCCAGGAACGAAGGAGTTCTGCGGCCTCTTGAGCCACACGTTCACACACCGGGCAGGTTGCATCATCGCAGAGCAGCTGACGGATGGAGCTCTGGGGGGCACTCTTGGGTGGCCGGGCAAAAAGCTGCTGCCTGATACCTGCAAAGGAAAAGGAAGACCTGTTGGGAATATCGCAGCCTCGCCTGCGAGTTACAGGAAGGGGCCAGGGCTGCAGTTCGCTAGTTAATGCATGGGGATTTGGGCCACAGCTAACCTTAGGATC
This sequence comes from Elgaria multicarinata webbii, assembly GCF_023053635.1. Classification (NCBI taxonomy): domain Eukaryota; kingdom Metazoa; phylum Chordata; class Lepidosauria; order Squamata; family Anguidae; genus Elgaria; species Elgaria multicarinata. The sequence goes on along the minus strand of NC_086176.1, from coordinate 118,399,701 downwards.
TCTATAGCTTTCAGTGCGGCTTCCTGCTCCTCCCCTTTCTCCCCCCTCCCCCCCGCCACCTCTCTCTCTCTCATCTCCTCCATGGCTGGGAGCAAATGTTTATTTTATTTTATTTTATTTATTTATTTATTTATTTATTACATTTTTATATCGCCCAATAGCCGAAGCTCTCTGGGCGGTTCACAAATGTGTTTGCTCTCTCTCTCCTGCCTGTGTTGTAGAACACAAACGGGCTGAACAAACTCCTCTTTGAAACTGCACGCTGTACCTGCATTTTTATGCAAGAAACTGTGAGTGAACCATTTTACCTTTTCTTAGGGTGACCGTATGAAAAGGAGGACAGGGCTCCTGTATCTTTAAAGGTTGTATTGAAAAGGAAATTTCAGCAGGTGTCATTTGTATATATGGGGAACCTGGTGAAATTCCCTCTTCATCACAACAGTTAAAGCTGCAGGTGCCCTGCCCTCTTTTGAATCTGATCCCTCTAGTACAGCTCCTGCAGCTTTAACTGTTGTGATGAAGAGGGAATTTCACCATGTTCTGCATATATGCAAATACCACCTGCTGAAATTCCCTTTTCTATGCAACTGTTAAAGATACAGGAGCCCTGTCCTCCTTTTCATAGGGTCACCCTACTTTTCTTCACTGAAGAAGGGTGTGGTCTCCCTTTTCTATGTGGCTGTGGGGCTGTTAAACATTCGTTCAGTTCTGCCTTTTGTTTTTCTCTGCTAACTGACTTTTTAACAGGAGGCAGCAACACCAAATAATCCCACCAAGATTCAAGTGAATGGTTGTGCCATTAATGAAATAAATGAGTAAATGTGTATTTCTCAGATTTTAACCTGCTTTCTGCATAGAAACACCACCACCAAGTGGCCTGAGAACAGGGTACTTCCTATATTGCCTTCTTCCGCACAAACCTGTCCAAGAAATTGGTTCCACTTCCAAGACCCCCTCCTGTGTCCTTCCCATCCCACTCCCATTCTCTGAGGTGTCGTGACTGGGCATGAGAGATGGGGCCTTCTCAGTTGTCGCACCCAAATTCTATCTGGTCCTATTACCCAGATAGTTTTCTTCCAGCAGGCTTCTAATTTGATGCTGCATCTTCTATAATAGGGTGACCAACTGTCAGGATTTCCCCGGATTTGTCCTGGTTTTTGTTCTTTCCATGGTGTCAGGGGGGATTTTCTATAATTTTCAACAATGTCCTGGAATGACACACCTTCCCCTTTAAGGCTGCCTTTAGCATGGCAGGAGGGAATGACATGCTTTCTTGAGGCACATCATTCCCCCACCCCGAGCTCCAATTGAGGTCTTAAAGGGGAAAGTGGGTCATTCGTGGACATTATAGAAAAAGCCCCAATTGGAGTGGGTGGTGGTGGTGCAGAATGAAATCCTTTCCCCTCCTCCAGTCCAATCAGGTTCTTTAAGGTGGCGGGGGAATAACGTACTTTCTGCAGGACTCAGAAAGCTGCTTCCCTACACACACACTAGGTGTCCTCTTTTTTGGTTTCCCAAATATGGTCACCCTATTCTATAACATCTTAAACTGTTGCTGCTATTTTAGGAAGTTGCTATTTGTTTTATTTGGAAATAGGCTGTTCTGTGTTTTGTTTTGTTTTTTAAATTGTGAGCCATTATAAGTTTCTGTAGGAATGCAGGACATGGATTTTCCTTATAAAGAATAATAAAGAGTAGGTGCTACAGCGTAAGATGTTGGGGGTCAGAAAGACTGCTACCTTCTCCTACGGTCTCCTGCTGCCCGTCTCTGCTTCTTTGACGTACCTGTCATGAAGAATGAATAATAATAGGAGAGAGGTCTGGTTATACTGAAAACGATGGAATAACCACACAACAAATTACTCTGTGCCACCTTCTTATCTCGGTATGCGTTGGGCCCTCCCAAGTTTCACCATCACCTGAGCCATTTTATAAGGCCTTCATCTCTCCTTGCTAGAGTCCTCCAGTCAAGAACTCTCACATCTCTGCATCCCTGCTGCTAAAGCAGCCCTCATCTCTCTTTGATCAAATCCAAATGTCAGTTTCCCCTTTCCCCCAAGGACTGTTTGCACAGAACCCACTAATGAGCACACAGTTCCACATTCTGAATTTTTAAAGTAATCTGTTTCTAGTTCTCAAAGTAATCAAATTTTCCTTATTTATACCTGGCAAATATTTAAGAAAATCAATGCTTTGTTTTGTAATTATTAGTTTTTGTTGGGTGGGGGAATTCCTCTCTGCCAAAACTACCTTTGGAAAGGATGCAACTTTCAATTAAAGAAGGTGGATTTGTTTTTCTGTATCTTGCTTTATATCATCAAGTTTATCTGCTGACTCATACTGAATTTTGGTCTTTCCGGATTTTCCATCTTGGTCAGTTTTGGAATCTTCTTGTCTGGTTCCTCTCTCTAAATGGATGACATCAGTTTCTACACAAGAATACATGTGCTTCCTCCCATAGTGTCTACAGTGACAGTGTAGTGTTTAATGTCATGTCAATTAATATTTTCTCGTGCTAAATTGACTTTATGGGTCAATCCAGACCTAATAATTGATAAGAAAATGTTTTTGTGGTGGACATGAACAGATAATGCAATCTTTATTTTGGATCAACTGATGGGTGCTGACGATGAGTTCTTATTTTCTGTACTGCGTGCCAAATATGCAAATTTGCATAACACCCCCTCCCAGTTTTACAGCTCTGTCTTGAAATTTGTAAATATTTCCTTCTGTTTTACTGTTCTGCAATGAAATTTGCACATTTGCCTTGAAAATTGCCCTATTTTCTCCTTGGTTTTACTGCTCTGCCTTGAAATTTGCACAATTTCCCCCTCCGCTTCACTGCTTTGCCATGACGTTTACTGCTCTGCAACCCATATGCCAGGGGGTTTTTTTTAGTGTGCAGTTGGGGGAATGTGCAGTTGGAAATCTGATAATGTGCAGTTGAAAAAAGTGGTGAAAAAAATAAGACATGTGTTATGTGTTTATTAAGAACTTAACAATAGACTAGGGTGACCCTATGAAAAGGAGGACAGGGCTCCTGTATCTTTAACAGTTGTATTGAAAAGGGAATTTCAGCAAGTGTCATTTGTATATATGGAGAACCTGGTGAAATTCCCTCTTCATCACAACAGTTAAAGCTGCAGGTGCCCTGCCTTCTTTTGAATCTGGTCACTCTAGTATAGCTCCTGCACCTTAAAGATACAGGAGCCCTGTCCTCCTTTTCATAGGGTCACCCTACGATTGACAAAATCAAGGATGGCATGTAACACAAATTATATAAGGATGCCGGTGAAAGAGCCCTTGATGGTGTGACTGACATTGTTGGGTCCTGTGACAGTGTTGCCTGAATAGACGTGGGTGCAGAGTTGGCACTTGGGTCTATTGCATGGTCTGGTCCCTCTGGTCTGTGTCTCCGTCCTATGTACTGTTGCTGGTTAGCATCTGCTTCAGGTCGGGAGGTTGTCTGTAGGCCAGGACTGGTCTGCCTCCCAAGGCTTGTGTCAGAGGAGTGTCTGTGCTGATGATGGGTTGGAGTTCACTGATGATCCGTTGCAGTGGTTTCTATTGGGGGCTGTAGATGCCAACCAGTGGTGTACTTCTCGTGGCCTGTTGTCCGTCCTGGGTATCTGTATGTCCCTTTCAATCTGTCTTTAAGTTTAAGGTGCTATTAGTGTTGGTGATAATCTGTCCAGTCGTGAAAGAGAAATAATGTGTTTGGCTTGAGGGGGCGGGGGAGTGTCTGACAAGGCGTTTGTACAGTTGGAAAATTTCCTTTAAAAAAAACCCTGCCATATGTAGGGTGACCCTATGAAAAGGAGGACAGGGCTCCTGTATCTTTAACAGTTGCATAGAAAAGGACATTTCAGCAGATGTCATTTGTATTTATGGAGAACCTGGTGAAATTCCCTCTTCATCACAACAGTTAAAGCTGCAGGACCTATAATAAAGTGACCGGATTTAAAAGAGGGCAGCTTTAACTGGTGTCAAAGAGTGATGAAGAGGAAATTTCACCAGGTTCTCCATATATACCAATGAAACCTGCAGAAATTCCCTTTTCAATACAGCTGTTAAAGATACAGGAGCCCTGTCCTCCTTTTCATAGGGTCACCCTAGCCCATATGCATATCTGTCAGCTAGCAACGGAACCCAGTGGAGCAGCCTTCCTCAACCTGGGGCGCTCCAGATGTGTTGGACTGCAACTCCCAGAATGCCCCAGCTGCTGGCTGGGGCATTCTGGAAGTTGGAGTCCAACACATCTGGAGCGCTCCAGGTTGAGGAAGGCTGCAGTGGAGGGAAGCATCAGATACCACGGGTGGTGTGTGTGAACTAAAAGCTGCAGAAGAGAAGGCATTTTAGGGGCAAGGTGTGATTACTTCAGTAGAAAGTAAAGCAGCCTTTAAAAAAAATAAGGGCAGGATCTACACTATTGCTTTAAAATGGTTTATAACCGTTGGGGCCCAGGACACACTCCATATACAGTTTTCAAACCATTTTCAAAGTGTCATATCCTGCTTAGTGTAGATCTGGCTATGGTGTTCACTAGCAAGGGAAATGTGAGGTGGAGGATGAAACTGACAAGTATATTGACAAGAAGAGGATATAATTATGCTTGGCTAAATAGTGGACAGGAGGTCTTGCAGACTTGTGCCAGACACGCCTCTACCCCAATGCAAAAGCATTCCCACATTCATAAGGGCGCAGAAATTTAAATCCCTTTGAGGGGGGAGGAATTTCCCTTGTGAGCTAGCAACCCCAGGGGACCATCAAGCCACCAAGCAGGCAAGGAATAATGTTGGGAGGAACAGACTAGCCCCCCACCCACTGTAGGTTATTCTCAGGGTGGCTTAGCATTACTTGTGAACTCATCCTATGCATAATCTTGGAATTGTTGTAGATCGCAAGCTGAATATGAGCCAACAGTGCGATATGGCTGCAAGAAAGGCAAATGCTATTTTGGGCTGCATTAATAGAAGTATAGCTTCAACATCACATGAGGTTCTGGTTCCTCTCTCTTCGGCCCTGGTTAGGCCTCATCTAGAGTATTGCGTCCAGTTCTGGGCTCCACAATTCAAGAAGGACGCAAACAAGCTGGAGCGTGATCAGAGGAGGACAACCAGAATGATCAGGGGTCTGGAAACAAAGCCCTATGAAGAGAGACTGAAAGAACTGGGCAGGTTTAGCCTGGAGAAGAGAAGATGGAGGGGAGGCATGATAGCACTCTTCAAATACTTAAACGGTTGTCACACAGAGGAGGGCCAGGATCTCTCCTCGATCCTCCCAGAGTGCAGGACATGGAATAACGGGCTCAAGTTAAAGGAAGCCAGATTCCAGCTGGACATCAGGAAAAACTTCCTGACTGTTAGAGCAGTACGACAATGGAATCAGTTACCTAGGGGGGTTGTGGGCTCTCCCACACTAGAGGCCTTCAAGTGGCAGCTGGACAACCATCTGTCAGGGATGCTTTAGGGTGTATTCCTGCATTGAGCAGGGGGTTGGACTTGATGGCCTTGTAGGCCCCTTCCAACTCTGCTATTCTATGATTCTGTGATTCTATGATAATTGTTAGTGAGTTGTATTTTCATATATATGCATTTCATATGTATTCATTGCTATGGATATATTCAAATTTATAAATGATTATTTTAAAAACATGAAAAAAAAGTTTCTAATTCTCATGAGGAACTCAAGAAAGTTTGAATGCCCAGAAAAGCCTGTAAATATGTCCATGGCCATGGCTAGACCAGGCCTATATCCCGGGATCACCCCGGGGTCATCCCTGGGCATCCAAATGACACACAGGGGATCCCGGGAACAGGCAGGGACAATCCCTCCATTTGCCTGGGATAATCTTTAGGTCTAGTTAAGGCCCATGTCCTCTTTTTCTTATTTTTGTATAAAATTCCATGAAAATTAGAGTAACAGAAGCAGAATTAATTAGCTGTTGATTCCACACACACACACACACACCCTAATTATAGAATTCTGGCTTCTTAATCTGGGAATGTTTGACCCAGCAAATTGCATGGGTCATGTGAATTCACCCTATTACTAAGAAATATCAACTTAGCTATGACACCTCTTTTATACATTCAATGGGGCAGTCAAAGAAACGAATGTCATATTTACCCATTCTGTGACGGATGAAAACTTGGATAAAATGTCAGGGAAGACCCAAAGACGGGTGCAGTTTCTTTGGGGCCATTCGTAAGTCTTCACCCACAGAGGGAAGCTTTGCAGAAGTTTTCTGATGGAATAGAGAACCAGGACTAAGACAGCATTTTTGCCCAGGATTAAAAAGGATTTCCAAAGGGCAAAGGACACACTATCTAAAGTTGTCTCCTCCATACTTGTAACAAATTCAAAGTTCACTTTGCAACCATGGCATTGGACATCTTGCCAGTGCTGGTTTTAGATAAGAACAGGACGCCAGAAGCATTCTGGAGCGCATCATAAAGGCCTCTGTGCAGCCTCTGAACAACCACAACTCAGAAAGAACCCTCGGTGGTAGGGGTTTCCCCTCAGTTGGACTTTTCCCATGGAGATGGTCCCCGCATCTTCTAGTCCTCATGGTGGATGTTGCAAGACCAGTCACAGAAATCATGTGTCCTTAAGATACTCTGCGTGTGCAAACCTGTGTGCGCCATTGCTGGGCCTAGCTAGTTGTCAGCAATGTTATAAGAGATACAGAAAAATGAATCTGTCGTCAGTGGAGACACTTACATCAGCTTTTGTATTTCCCACCTGCGATGGGGTCTATCTTGTCCCTTATACTTTTTAATGTCTACATGAAACCACTGGGGAAAGTCATTCGGGGTTTGGGGGCTGAGCAAGATACAGATGACACTCAGTTCTACTTTTCATCTATTTATTTATTTTATTACATTTATATACCGCCCCATAGCCGAAGTAGTCAGGGCAGTTTACAAAAGTTAAAAACAATGAACATTAAGAACAGATATACAAAAATTTAAAGCTATCAAAAGCATTAAAAAAATATCCATTTAAAAACAATATCGGTTTAAAACAACTATTCTGGGGCCAATTCAAAATTCAGCATTATTTATTTGTTTTATTACATTTAATAAATCTAATAATTTCTATCGCGTCATCCCAAGATGGAGAGCTCCCAGCACGGCCAGTCAGAAGGCCTTGTGCCGCTATAACGTCCTTTTCTCTTCATCGGATTTTCAGCAGTAAGCAAAAAGAAGCAGCAGCAGTAGGACGCCAGGAGCATTATGGGTTGAAGACGTCATTGTCTGGAACCCCCATAAAATTCCATGAATGATGCAAGGCGATGTTGCGATAAAAGCCTGGACTGGAATCATCCCAGGCTTGGATCTGAGTAGGAGAAAGGGGAAGAAAACTAGTTGGAGAGGTGCAAAAGAGGACAGACCACACTCCTTCTCCTTGTGTCAAAGAGGGAATGTCAGCCGGCGTAGATCATCCTGCAAAGTCTCCTCTTCTGTGGAGCCCTGCCCTCTTTTGCACCTGACCACCCTAAGTGATGAACCACGTGTGTACAAGGTGTCAACAACATCATATTTAAAAGAAAATTTAAAATAAAATAAAACCGGAAGACTTTGGTGGCGGAGGGCAGCCCAAACCAGACTTCCCCAACCTGGTGCCCTCCAGATGTGTTGAACTACCGCTCCCAAGTTCAGTCCAGCACAACTGGAGGGCAAGACTGGTCCAAGCCAGGGAGGTGGTGGGCTCTCCCACACTCGAGGCCTTCAAGAGGCAGCTGGACAACCACCTGTCAGGGATGCTTTAAGGTGGATTCCTTCATTGAGCAGGGGGTTGGACTCGATGGCCTTGTAGGCCCCTTCCAACTCTGTTATTCTATGATTCTATGCTGTACCACTTCCACATATTGCAGGCATTTGTGCAAGGAGCCTCAGGAAATGGAGCACAAACACAGACAGAGCCGAAGGTCAATTGTCTAGGCCAACACTGTGTCCTCCCACAAATATTACCGGCAAGTTGTGGGAGAAACCGGAAGCCTGGATGCACGTGACGATTCTATTTTCCTCCAGCTGATGCATCAGTCTAGGTGGATTGGGCTCTCCACTGCCATCTTTTCTAAAGCAACCGAAAAAGCAAGTTTTTTTTTTTAGCACACATTCATTTTGCACACAGAAGGGCCCAGGTCCAGCCTCCCCCTGGCATCTCCTCCAGTTAAAACGATCTGGCAGCTGGGCTTGAGAAAGGGACCTCTCCGCTCCCCCTGGGACCTTGGAGAGTAACCGCGGACAAGCGAGAGGAACCAGTGGCATAAAGCAGCTTCCTGCATTCAGATGCAATGAACCACAACACGCTTGCAGTACAGTGCAAATAGGGATCAGCAGTGAAAGGGAACATCCCAGTCTGGGAGCTTGAATACCTCCTCCTCTTCTTCTTCTCTTTGTAGGCCTAAGTGGATGCCTTTGGCCCTCCTCCAGCTTCCCAGCAGTATCTCCACCACCCCTCCCAACAGCTCAAGTAGTTTAGCATTCTGTCACTAAATCTCCGCTTCTAAAGACCTGAGCACAACAGCATTCTGCTCCCTCCTCCTTCCTGCCCCATCGCCACTGCGTCCACTAGAAGTTTACATCCATTGGCTTTTGGGAAGCAGTTGCTGCTGCAGCAGCTTAAAGGGAAGACATGGTCCTCCTTCCCTTTCATGCTGCCCGAAGAAGAGCTCTGTGATGCTCAAGAGTTCCATCCCCTTTCAGCCGCAGGAACTAGTTCAAGAACAGGCAACTCTTTGGCAACTTCACATCTCGTTCGCCGGGAAGAAGTGCGCACCCTTCCTCGGATGGGTTCTCGTGTCCCTCTCTCGCGTGGGTCATCAGATGCCTGTTGCTATCTTTGGCATTAAAGCAGGAGGCGGAAATAACTTGTTCTCTTAAAGTTGTATATTTGTCCTTTCACTTCTTTCCTTTTCATTCCTGTTCTTTTGGATGAAAGGAGAGGAAAGCAACTTCCACTTTGCAATTCAACTTGTCCTTTTCAGAGTCTCTCTCTGTCTCTTTCTCCTCCCCCCTCCCTGCCCTTTGTTGGGAGACAATGGAGTTTTTAAAGTGGAGTCCAAGTTGGATGTTCCTCCTTCTCTGGGTGCATGGTGAGTTTGTTTTCTCTGCTTTTATTTTACTCTGAATATGTGCATATAGATTTATTCCTGCTCAATACGATTAAGCATTAATTAAACATTTCCCACTCATGGAAAGGGCTTGCGTTAGTCTCCCCTGGCCAATTTCTGCTTCTTTTGCTTTAATGCTAGGGGGTGCAGGGGTTAGTGTGCAGTTGGACACAAAATGTGCAGTTGGGTAAAAAAAATCTGCAGTGGGAAATCTGATAATGTGCACTTGAAAAAAGTGGTGAAAAATAAGACACGTGTTATGTGTATGTGTTTATTAAGAACTTAACAATAGACAAAGTCAGGGATGGCATGTAACGCAAATTATATAAGGATGCAGGTGAAACAGCCCTTGATGGTGTGACTGATGCTGTTGGGTCCTGTGACAGTGTTGTCTGAATAGACGTGGGGGCAGAGTCAGCCCCCCTTGGGTCTATTGCATGGTCTGGTCCCTCTGGTCAGTGTCTCTGTCCTGTGTACTGTTGCTGGTTAGCATCTTATTCAGATTGGGAGATGGTTTGTAGGCCAGGTTTGTTCTGCCTCCCAAGGCTTGTGAGAGAGAAGTGTCTGTGCTGATGATGGGTTGGAGCTCATTGACATGGTTTCAATTGGGGACTGTAGGTGACAACGGGTGGTGTACTTCTCTTGGTCTATCATCCTTCCTGGGTATCCGTATGGCCCTGTCAATCTGTCTTGTAAGTTTAAGGTGCTTCTAGTGTTGGTGATAACCTGTCCAGTCATGAAATAGAAATATGTGTTTGTCTTGGGTGGGGGGTGGGTGTCTGACAGGGCATTTGGGAGTACTCCTAGACCTATCATTGTCACTGGATGCCCAGGTGGACTCTGTGGCACGGGATACTTGGGGTCAGCTTCGGCTGATCCGCCAGCTACGGCCTTTCCTGGACAGGGACAACCTAGCCACAGTAGTGCATGCGCTGGTAACTTCCCTATTAGACTACTGCAATGCACTCTACGTGGGGCTGCCCTTGAAGACGACGTGGAAGTTGCAGCTAGTGCAAAATGCAGCAGCTAGACTGCTGGCAGGTACATCTTACAGAGACCGCATAGCACCTGTCTTAAAGGAACTGCACTGGCTGCCTATACGCTTCCGGTCGGAATTCGATGTGCTGGTACTGACGTTTAAAGCCCTAAACAGCTTGGGACCTCAATACTTGAGAGAGCGCCTCTCCTCATATATGCCTGCCTGAGACCTCAGATCTGTTGGAGGAGCCCTTCTCCACATCCCACCAATGCAACATATACGCTATGTTGGGACAAGGGAGAGGGCCTTCTCTGTGGTGGCACCCCGACTGTGGAATGCCCTCCCCTTGGAGGCCCGATTGGTGCCAACATGGATTGCATTTTGACGCCAAGTAAAAACGTGGCTTTTTAACAAAGCCTTTAATGGTTAAACTCACTGGCACAATTGTTTTAACTGCTTTAACTGCTTTTACTGCTTTTAAATTATATATTGTTTTAACTTGGATCATGGTTTAATTTATTTTTAACTGTGCACATTTATTGTTTTATACTGTATGTTTTTATCTGTTCGCCGCTCTGAGATCTTAATGATATAGGGCGGGATATAAATGTTTTAAATAAATAAATAAATAAATTTGTGCAGTTGGAAACTTTCCTTTTTAAAAAAAACCCTGCAGTGTAATGCTGATTCTCCTGGCAATGTGAGATATTTTGTACGCACAAGCCCACAGTATTGTAGGATGTCTGAAGCAGATGTTGAACGTCATCTCAGGAAAGTCTGGGGGCTGCAAAGGTTATGCAAGTCGTGAAGATACAAAGGGCACATCCCAAATGACAGATCTAGCGGAGTAGAGCCTACAGAGTGCTGGGAGTTGAACCGGGGACACGAGGCTGTCAATCGGGTCATGCCCAGCCGTGAAACCCTGGTTGGCCTCCGGCAAATCACTTGTTCTCTGTCTAGCTGACCAAACAAGAACGTTGTGAGGATAAAATAGAGTAAACTCCTCTGTATGCAGAACTGAGCTCCTTGGAGGAAGGGCAGGCTAAAATGTCATCAAATAATAAATTAGCACGCGCGAAACAGATCCTTTAGCTCCGTTAATTTGGAGGGAACTGTATTAACCCAATTGCACAAATCGGAGGTCCCTTCCAGGTAGCCATGGGCAGGTGGGGCTCATTACTAGCACTGTTTTAGCACTGTCCTCTGTCCAGCACAGTGTCCTGTAACGTATATTTTATTTATTTATTTATTTATTTAAAACATTTATATCCCGCCCTATATCACTAAGATCTCAAGGCAGCGTACAGATAAAAACATACGGTATAAAACAATAAATATGCACAGCTAAAAACAAATCAAACCATGATCCAAGTTAAAACATATAATTTAAAAGCAATAGAAGCAGTTAAAACAATGTGCCAGTGAATTTAGCCATCAAAGGCTTTGTTTAAAAGCCATGTTTTTACTTGGAGTTGAAATGCAATCAATGCTGGCGCCAATCGGGCCTCCAAGGGGAGGGCATTCCACAGTCGGGGTGCCACCACAGAGAAAGCCCTCTCCCTTGTCCCATCGTAACGTATATGTTGCGTTGGTGGGATGCGGAGAAGGGCTCCTCCAACAGATCTGAGGTCTCGGGCAGGCATATATAAGGAGAGGCGCTCTCTCAAGTATCGAGGTCCCAAGCCGTTTAGAGCTTTAAACGTCAGTACCAGCACCTTGAATTCCAACCGGAAGCGTATAGGGGAGTAGTAGCCTTTTGTCGTAAGAAATGCCATTCTGCTACTTTTTGTTTTTCAAGACAGAGTTGCACATTCCTTCCTAGGTTTGAGAGGGAGAGAAGCACAAGCCCCCAGAGTCTCACATTAAAAAAAGAAAGAAGAAGAAGAAAAAGTCCATGGCGCTAGTCGTGAGGGAGATGGTCAGCTTGGTTGGTACTCTTCACTTTGCTTTCTAACAGCAGTATCAGTTCATCGTAAGAACATAAGAAGAGCGTGCATTATTAGGCCTACTGCCTCCAATACCGAAGCCATCATGACTAGTAGCCATTGATACTATAGTCACCTACACTGGCTCTGTGCTTTCTCCTGGGAACACTGCACAAATTGCAACAGGGACGTGATTCTTTTATTCATTGATTACATGTATTGATGACCCAGAACAAACTGCCCATATTTTAAGATCAGCTTCATATGCTCTAGCCATGCGCCCAGCTGGGAGATTAATTAGGTTGGCAGGTACAAGGGATAGGGGCTTCTCAGCAGTGGCCCCACACTGGTGTAACTATTCTGACTGAAGTGTGTACGGCCACGTCATTGCAGGCCTATAAGCAGACTCTAGAAGAACCATCTGTTGCAAACTCCTTCCACCCAAAAGGATGTTATTGTACTGGTATTTTGATATGGTGCTGCAATGGTTTTAATTTGTTTCACCAGTTTTATGGTTATTTTGCTGCACTGAATTCTGTTACTGGTTGATGGTTTGTTTATTAACAATTATTCATAAAGGCCCTATCTTAAGCCAAAGTCAACACAAAAGCAAAATGGGTTTGAGAGCGCTTGTAAAGTGCAATATTAGGATGGCCCTACCAATAAATAAACTTTCACAAAATTTGATAAAACAACTAATCAATACTACAAAGTATAAAAAGTAATTGCAAAAATGTAATTATATAACAAACCATATAAAATTATACCAAAATGGAAACTGGACAGTCCACAAACATAGTGACCTTACTTGTTTCTAACAATCATATAATAGGCTATACCAATACAGTGTGTTTGTTTAATCATAGAATCATAGAACAGCAGAGTTGGAAGGGGCCTACAAGGCCATCGAGTCCAACCCCCTGCTCAATGCAGGAATCCACCCTAAAGCATCCCTGACAGAGGGTTGTCCAGCTGCCTCTTGAAGGTGGGAGAGCCCACAACCTCCCTAGGTAACTGATTCCATTGTCATACTGCTCTAACAGGAAGTTTTTCCTGATGTCCAGCCAGAATCTGGCTTCCTTTAACTTGAGCCCGTTATTCCTCCACTCTGGGAGGATCGAGAAGAGATCCTGGCCCTCCTCTGTTTGACAACCTTTGAAGTATTTGAAGAGTGCTATCACTTATTTATTGCAATCCCATACCGCCCAATAGCTGAATCTCTCTGATAGTGATAGTGCTGGTTTATTGATATTTTACTGTGAACATTGTTGTTAAATGGAGATTCTTATACGTTGGAAGCCACCTCAATAGAGTTTGACCCTAAAAGCCAGTCTGAAAATATTTTAAATACAATAAAATAAATTACTGCCCCTTTCCTGCAGGAGGTTCAAGGCAGTCTATGTGGCAGCGTTCCCCAAGTTAGTGCCTTCTTCCATATAGTTGGACTATAACTCCCATCATCCCCCCTGCCAGCAGCTGGTATATGGGGGTCCCAGCCAGTCTCCCATCTACGCACCGATCAAACCCAGATTGACTTAGCTTCAGCAGGCCAAGAGGCTTCAAATCATTCCCTGGGACATGGCAGCAGATACAGATGGCACAAACCTATCATAGAATAGTAGAGTTGGAAGGGGCCTAAAAGGCCATTGAGTCCAACCTCCTTCTTAATGCAGGAATCCACCCTAAAGCATCCCTGACAGATCGTTGTCCAGCTGCCTCTTGAATGACTCTAGTGTGGGAGAGCCCACAACCTCCCTAGGTAACTGGTTCCATTGTCGTACTGCTCTAACAGTCAGGAAGTTTTTCCTGATGTCCTGCTGGAATCTGGCTTCCTGTCACTTGAGCCCGTTATTCTGTGTCCTACACTCTGGGAGGATCGAGAAGAGATCCTGGCCCTCCTCTGTGTGACAACCTTTTAAGTATTTGAAGAGTGGTATCATGTCTCCCCTTAATCTTTTCTGGCATTATATTCTGTTATGCACTGTTCCTCCCACTTCCCCCAAGTGGATGGAAGTTCCAGGGCTTAGTTTCTTTTGCTTGATAAAGCATTGGAGACGTAAGGTGTCCTTGTGTAACCTTTATTACAAATATACCAAGCAGAGCCTAGTGGAATATTAACGGATACTCCTACAGCAAGCAGCAAATCCCTGCAGAGAGCTCTTCCTTGCACCTCCAGCTGATTTATGTCCAGCCACCTCCCAGCTCCAAAAACTCTGTCTCTGGGCTTGTCTATACACTCTCTATATACCCCATTGTGGCTGTGCAGTTGTGCTCCATTGTTTATATGACGCAGCTGCCTACGTGCTGCCACGTCATGCCATTTCCCATGAAACTGCACTGTGCCGTTTTACCACGGCTTTTTACATTGCTCCGATGTCACCATGGTTGTTTGTGGTCTGTCCGTGGTGGGTACAGTTTGGATTGAGAGAGTGGGCGTGGCCAGGGGTTAGGGATGGCGCAAGCGTCCACTTGGGTCCAGTTGAGGACAGCGGACTCCCGAGAGCGATCGGGCATGGTTCTTCCTTGGCTTCCGGGATCGTGCCCTTTCCCTCCACTGGATCAGCCTTCCTCAACCTGGGGCGCTCCAGATGAGTTGGACTACAACTCCCAGAATGCCCCAGCCAGCTGGCTGGGGCATTCTGGGAGGTGCAGTCCAACACATCTGGAGCGCCCCAGGTTGAGGAAGGCTGCACTGGATTAATGGTGGCTTCCATTAAAGCAGCAGTGGGGGGCGGGATACACAATTTTCCCAGCTTGGAGAAAATTGTGCATGCCCCCCAATCCCAAAGGGGGCCAATGGGAACGCTGGAAGTAGTAGGACTTTATTGTGCCCTCGGATGGGGGTGGGGGCTTCCAAATGAAGCTTTTATCATACCATCACCCTTCAAGGATTTTTATGGTGGTCCAGATTCTATCGTTCTCCTCTCATAACCCTTCTGTGTTTCTTCCATTTTTTTTCTCTTGCCACTGGAAATCCGTTAAGAAGGAAAAGATGGAAAAGCTGCACAGTGCCTTTGGATTATTCACCTAGGGCCAGGGCCGGTGCTACCATAGAGGCCACTCAGGCGGCCGCCTAGAGCGCCAAGCTAAGAGGGGCGCCGGGCACAGCGCAGCACTCACGTGCGTTGGCTATGAGCCGGCCTGACCCAAGGATTCAGCTGGGCCTGGGCGGGCGAGATGGCGCCCGGCGCCCGCCCAGCCAAAGCAAAGCCAGGAACGCTGGGGTGGGAGTGGGGTGGCTCCACGTTCGGACTTCTGGAATGCGCCCAGAAGAGAGAGAGAGAGAGAGAGAGAGAGAATGTATGGGTGAATGGGGTGCATGGGGTCTTTGAGTGAATGCATGTGTTCATGTGTGTGTTTGTTTGGAGTGAGTGATGCTGAGTGTGTGTGTGCGCACGCGTGTGAGTTGGGGGGATGATTTGGAGGTGATATTCCTATTAAATAATGCATTTTAGACGTCCCTTTCCAATTTGTTTGCTATAATTGGCATGAGGTATTTCTTGCACTTTAAAATAAATTTAGCAGTTTCAAGTTTTGTGCTTCTTATTTTTTCCAGGAAACATATGTTCTTAAAAATCAAAGTTGGCATTTTTTGGTGTGTGGGTGTGTGGGTGGGTGGGTGGGTGTGGGTGTAAGTAGCTCACCTTGCCTAGGGCGCAAAATAGTCTGGCACCGGACCTGCCTAGGGCCCCGAAGCAACTCTCTCGTGAGGCGTAAATAAATGGCAGTGCGTTTTCGAAGCTGAAATGGGGCCACTTTCTCTCTGCCTGCCTTCTTCCATTTTCAGTGGGGGGTTGAGACATCCTCGCCCTCCAGCTTCCTCATTTCCTCCTGTGTCCGTAAACAAAACCCAGGCATAGCATCTAAGGGGCATCTCGAGTTCCCTTTAAGAAAATAAGCCTTTCATCTATTGTGGGCTCTTTTTGCACCGTGGTTCCTGTTTATATTATGGACCTGATGTTTGTTCCTACAGCGATGCCTAGTTAAACGCATAGAGGAGAGGAAATTCCGTAGAGGCCGGTGCGTATTCAGTAGCAAAGGAAGGGCGGACAAACAGCCCTGCGAGGCAGCCCACCGCTGGAAACACAATGGGAGACCATGTGCGTGTGTCCGCACGCCTCTCGCTCGCACCTGGCCCATTGGGTGCCTCACTTGGCACAGCCAGAGCTCCGCTCCCAGGCGGCGAGATTCTACACAGGCCGCTGCGTGTTCCTCGTCATGTGTTCATCTCGTAGATCCTACCGGGACGAGGCAAAATGGAGCAGCTGCCTCAGGGGGGCTGATTAAAGGCTAGAGATGTACAATTTCCCAAAATTTTGAAGCCGTGGGGGGAAAACCAGGTTTTCTTCCATTGGGTTTTTTTTTTGGTGGGTGGGAACGGAAATTTTCAGAAAAAATTAAATAATGCAATATTAGCATTTTTTACAGATTGAAAGTTACTTTGTTACTTCAGGAACATAAAATGTAATTATGTCCAAGTTGGTTTGGCATAAAATTATTACATTTGGTATATTAAAACTATTGTATTCAAACAATTATTACAAATTTAATTTACTTTTTTTTACTTATTTTGGGTAACAAATGGAGCTACAAGCTCCTGAACTGTTAGGAACACCTGAACCGTAAGGAACCTCTTTGGTTCTGCCAGTTTATGAGCAGCAGGCAAAACACAATTTTAAAAAACAACAACTGAAGAAACCACCAACATTAGTAACAAGAAATTTTTTATGTCTCCGCTAGTCCTCCAGTGTCGAGACATAAAGCCCCCATTCCCATAAAAAGAACTGAGAAAAATGGGGGGGGGGACGACCAAGATTCAATGAATATGCATGAAATTTAATCAGACTCATTTTCTGACGTATAGCTATCAGTATTAGTTTCAATCTCTGCTTCCGTGGCAGTCCTGCCCCCTAGAGGCAGAAATGCATCTTCCTCTTGCATTTGAGAGTTGTAGTCTCAGTTTGCAACCTAGGACTTGCTTGTCCTTGGTGCACAGACATTGTAATAATCTGTTACCGTACAGTTTTTAGAAATCATTTGGAGAAGTAAATATCTGAACACCTTGTTTTAAACATTTTATTCATCATGCTAAAATAAAACATCCCGTAATCCGTTTTTTCTTCATTTTTTTCAATTTTTTCAATTTTTTTTTTTGGGGGGGGGGGCGGGGGAAACCAGAAAAGGCTTCAGGAGGAAACGGAAAAAAACAGTTTTCCCCCCCCTAATTTTTCTGGGTTTTTCCCCGGGCCTTCACATCTCTATTAAAGGCATCTGAATGGGAGAGGGACGGATCTGGCCCCTGTGGAAGTTCTCCTGCTCAGGCTCCATTGAACCGTACAGGAGCTGCATAAGAGTGCAGCTGGGTTCTTGAGCACCTCTTGCATCATTCAAAGGGCTCATACAGGAGGACTTCCGGTGGATTGTGCCACACACGTTACTTAGAGTGGGGAGTGCCGTTTTGGTTTCAGGTGAGAGCCAGCCCATGTATTCGGACTTGTGTAGTTGCTTGATGCTAAAAGTAAGCAAAGTAAGTCCTGCAGAATAGGCCAAAATATGCAAATAACCTTCATTCGCAGGAATTTGCCAAGGTTGCAGAATTCAACTTTTCCAGGTCCAATGGCACCTAGAATCGCACCTAGAAAAGCTGAATTCTACAACCTTGGCAGATTCCTGCGAATGAACATTTCGCATATCGTTGTCTATTCTGCCTCCAGATCAGGGATTTTTGAAATGTGTGTTAACAATGCGTCCTTTGCCCCTGCACACAAGCCCCCTGCAGGACAGTGATCTGAGATTCCGCCCCCACCCCCACCCCCAGGTCTCCAGGTGAAACCTCAGCAGCTGTAAAGGGAACATTAATGCTCCTCTCTGTCAAATCCCTGACTCCTATCCCATCCCATCAGGCAAAAGCACTAGTGCCAATGGCCATGTTGGCTGGGGATGATGGAAGTTGTAGTCCAACAGCCATGCTGGCTGGGGATAATGGTAGCTGTAGGCAAACACATCTGGAGGGTACCAGGTTAGGGAGGAAGGCACCCTGCGTGAAATCCCCAGTCATAGTAATCAGATGCCCAAAGGCAGGCAGAAGGTCGTTCTAGACCTACTGGTCCATCGCTGGATGGTTTCCAGTTGGCCGGCAAGGGAATCTGACTTCCAACTGTTTAGCAACAGCAACAGCAAGAAGCTGCCCTCCCTCCAAAATTTAGGATGTTACAATCTTTATCTGTTGTAACTAGGGTGACCATATGGAAAAGTGGACAGGGCTCCTGTATCTTTAACAGTTGCATAGAAAAGGGGATTTCAGCAGGGGTCATTTGTATGCATGCAGCACCTGGTGAAATTCCCTCTTCATCACAACAGTTAAAGCTGTAGGAGCCCTGCCCTCTTGGCCTGATACAAAAGAGGGCAGGGCTTGTGCAGATTTAACTGTTGTGATGAAGAGTGTTAGAAACACGATTTGAAATGAAAATGTTTGGACAAAGTGGTGAAAGTTTAAACACTCTGTTTTATTGAGCAACCTTGCAAGTTTGGGTGTCTAGGCAGGTAGGCACACCTACCAGTTAGAGCAAAACCATTTTATCCCTTAGCCCGGCCGAAGTGGTCCCTCCCCGGTCTCTTCATTGGTCAGAGACTCAAGGGGTTACAGCCTATCCCGGTACACCTGTTGGTCCCGCCTCTGTTTACCTCCTTGCTTCCCTCATTTGATATTCCACCCACTCTTATTTACTTATGTCCATATTTGGTTTTGATTCTTCTGGGCATACCTTCTTAATCACTTTTTAATCATCTCCTCCCCTATCATCTAACCACAAGGTCATGAGTTCAGAAACAACAGATGTGTTATCAACTACTGTTTTCGGTTTTACCACCAGTCCTAACCACAAGTTCTGTGTTATTCTCTTTTACTTCAACTGAACAGTCTAACGGCTCTTGCACCTGTTGGGTTGTTTTCCTGTTTTTCTTATAATGCTTCAGTTGTAACATTGCTTTTAGCTGACCCTTTTCAGAAGCCCTTATAATAATATTTTAATAATGCGTTAGCCATTATATTTTCTCCTTATGTTAAACATTGTAAAATGAAAAAGTAACATATTTATCTATTTCTAACAAGAGGGAATTCCACCAGGTGCTGCATGCAAAACAATGACACCTGCTGGAATTCCCTTTTCTATTCAGCTATTAAAGATACAGGAGTCCTGTCCTCCTTTCCAGAAGGTCACCCTATTGTAACTCACATGTAGATTTGAATAGGCAGGCCAGCCATCACAGTGTACGGCTCACGGAGCACAGAGAATAATTGACTTGGACCCCCTGAGCCGCCATTTTGCATCTGGCTCTGCTCCTCACTGACTATCTTGCCCCTGGCTTCCACTGGTGGACCTTGGGGTTCTAGTAAAAAAAACAAAGCAGATCTCTCAAGCCTGAAGTCCTCCCATGCCTGGGATAGCTGAACTCACAATTATGCACGTAAATGTGATACCTGTTGCGCTTTGTTCCCTACAGCATTGGAAGGGGACGGCTTCCTCATCCAAAATGTCCGTCTGGCAAAGTGCATCCATGCCACCTCCCACGAAGTTGAAAAGATCAGCCTGGCCGACTGCAAGCCAGAGTCCCCACAGTACCAGTGGGCTTGGGACGCGGCCACCCGGGCCATCGTCAACCAGAAAACTGGGCGGTGCCTGACGGTCTCCGCACCGCAAGAATTTGCACCGGCTCAGCTGGAGGCCTGTGGAGACCAAGTGGGGCAGACCTGGGTGTGCAGCAAGAAGGGCCACCTCACGTTGCAAGGTCTGGGGCTGCACCTCAGCACCAAGCCTGAAGGGCACAAGGCCTTCCTGTCCCTGGAGAAGAACAAGTTCAGCAGGTGGAAGACAGAGACGGAGGAAATTGTCTGTGCTGTAGATGCGGCAGTGGCTCCTGGACCCAGCGGCCCGCTGGAGGAATCCATAGGCACCCTGGAGTGGGCCCGCCAAAGTAAGGCAAGATGGATGGACCCACAGAAAACCACTTGATCCGTTACTGAGCTCTCATCCTTGACAGCTGTACACAACTGGCTTGTGTTCCTTGCTCACGTCGTGTGCTATCTCCAGTATTCAAGGCAGGAAGCCTGTGTGCACCAGTTGCTGGGGAACATGGGTGGGAGGGTCCCGTTGCACCATGTCTTGCTTGTCCATCCCCGGCCAATGGCTGGTTGGCCACTGTGTGAACAGAGTGCTGGACTAGATGGACCCTTGGTCTGATCCAGCAGGGCTCTTCTTATGTTCTTACCTGCATTTTTGGGTGCAGGTATTCGTGCTGCTGGTTAACCACAGCAATGGATCACACTGCCCTTTAATGAGCCAGACCACTGGTCCAACTAGCCCAGTAATGCCAACTAGGAACTGACAGCAGCTCTACAGGATCTCAGGACACAGAGGGTTTTTTTCTCAAGTTTTCCACCCAAGATCCTTTTAAGAGGATCTCAGACAAAGAGTGGTCTTCCTGACCCCCAGATCTTTTTAATTTGTAAACCTTTTTAAAAAATAAAACTTGGACAGATTTATTTATTTATTTATTTATTACGTTTTTATACCGCCCAATAGCCAAAGCTCTCTGGGTGGTTCACAAAAATTAAAACCATAAAAAAACAACCAACAGGTTAAAAGCACAAATACAAAATACAGTATGAAAAACACAACCAGGATAAAAACCATGCAGCAAAATTAATATAAAATTAAGACACAGAGTTAAAACAGTAAAATTTAAATTTAAGTTAAAATTACCGTATTTCTTCGATTGTAAGATGCCATCGATTGTAAGACGCACACTAATTTCAGTACCACCAACAGAAAAAAAGCTTTGATTCTAAGAATAATAATTGCACCCGCGATTCTAAGACGCACCCCATTTTTAGAGATGTTTATATGGGGAAAAAAGTGCGTCTTAGAATCGAAGAAATACAGTAAGTGTTAAAATATTGAGAGAATAAAAAGGTCTTCAACTGGCGACGAAAGGAGTACAGTGTATGCGCCAGGCGGACCTCTCTGGGGAGCTCATTCCACAACCGGGGTGCCACAGCGGAGAAAGCCCTCCTCCTAGTAGCCACCTGCCTCACTTCCTTTGGCAGGGGCTCACGGAGAAGGGCCCCTGTAGATGATCTTAAGGTCCGGGTAGGTACATATGGGAGGAGGCGTTCCTTCAGATAACCTGGCCCCAAACCGTTTAGGGCTTTAAATGTCAATACCAGCACTTTGAATCGGGCCCGGACCTGGACTGGCAGCCAATGAAGCTGGAAAAGGACCGCCATGATGTGGTGTCGTCGGCCAGTCCCTGTTAGTAAACGTGCTGCCCTGTTTTGTACCAGCTGAAGCTTCCGGACCGTTTCCAAAGGCAGCCCCACGTATAATGCATTGCAGTAATCCAAGCGAGAGGTTATCAGAGCATGGATCACTGTAGCGAGGCTATCTCTGTCCAGATAAGGGCGCAGCTGGTATATCAGCCTGAGCTGGTAAAAGGTGCTCTTTGCCACTGAGTTCACCTGTGCCTCAAGTGACAGTTCTGGATCCAAGAGCACCTCCAAACTACGGACCCGATCCTTTAGGGGGAGTGCAACCCCGTCCAGGACAGGGCAAACATCACCTCGCCGGTCAGATGAACCACCCGCAGATCCAAATAACTGCTAGATTTCATATTTTCACAATATTGGGGGAACAGCCAGCCTTACGAGAAGGATCCAAATGGTGTCCCACTGCTGGCGCTATTTACGTTGCACTAGTGTTAACCAGGCGACTGCCGATACGGGGGCCGGTTGCCCCTGCGATGAGCAAAACCCTGGACCTTTGCTGCTTCAGGGTGGTGGTGGTTAATCCCAACGCTACAGCAAAAGCACGGGGTTTCCGGCAGCCGTGCCCACCCTCTGCCCAGGAAGACGGCGACCAATCGGGCCTCCGGCGTGACTCCAGGTGAGGATAGACGGTGGTTGCGAACTCTGCAACTTCAGAGAACTCTGGGCAGTTCTCTGTGAACCGCCCAGAGAGCTTCGGCTATTGGGCGGTATAAAAATGTAATAAATAAATAAATAAATAAATAAATACTTACCCCATTCCAGAGAATTTTTTTCTCCACAGCTTCCCAGGAAAGCCCCAAGGTAGCTGCTGCCTCATAGAATTGACACAGTGCCAACACACACACACACACACACACACAGGGCTTTCCTTGTGTATTATTATTATTATTATTATTATTATTATTATTATTATTATTATTATTATTATTCCCGCCTTTTGCCCAATACTGGAACTCAAGGCGGCCTTACAAAATTTAAAACATATACATTTTCAAACCTATGAAAAGAAATATGCAGAAGTTAAAAATATATTACAATATTAGAACATTAAACATTTAAAATACATGACAATTTTAAAAGTCCTTAGCCTAGACGGAGGCCCAGATTATTCGCCAAAGGCATGCTGGGGGAAAAAAGGAGTTTTTGCCTGCTTCAGAAAGCCCATCAACGAGGGAGCCAGTCTAGCTTCCCCAGGAAGAGAGTTCCAGAGCACTGGAGCAGCCACCGAGAAGGCCCTGTCCCATGTTCCCACCAGGCGTGCCTGTGAAGATGGTGGGACTGAAAGAAGGGCTTCCCCAGAAGGGCTCAAGTTACAGGAAGCCAGATTCCGGCTGGACATCAGGAAAAACTTCCTGACTGTTAGAACAGTACGACAATGGAACCAGTTACCTAGGGAGGTGGTGGGCTCTCCCACGCTAGAGGCATTCAAGAGGCAGCTGGACAACCATCTGTCAGGGCTGCTTTTGGGTGGGACTCGATGGCCTTGTAGGCCCCTTCCAACTCTATTATGCTATGATTCTATGATTCTAAGATCTCAAAGCACGGGCAGGCTCATAAGGGAGAATACAGTCTTTCAGACAACCTGGACTGAAGCCATATAGGCAGCCCCCAGCTCTTGTTCAACATTATTGATGCTGGGCAAGCCTTCGTTTCCTCTAGTGCAACATCAGTAGCGCTTGTGTTGAGACTCCATTGGGTCCTTCCCATTTTCTTTCCCCAGTAGCCTTTGACACATCCCAAAATCGTTTTGCACATCCAGAGACTAGTCCAGCAAGTCCGCCTTAGTGTAGCCTACTTTCCCTTTCCCACTGCCCCCGCAGGTAGCTTTAACATCCTACCTGGAGAAGTGCTCTGTGAAGCTTGCTATCTATTTCGTGACATTTTAATTGGTCCTAATAAAGGAAGAAGGGCCGACCAAGGGCAAGATGGATGGATGATATTCTGGAGGTGACAGACTTGACCTTGGGGGAGCTGGGGGTGGCGACAGCCGACAGAAAGTGTAGAATGAGAAGACAGGATACCCTGGAGAAGAGGCTGATGCTAGGGAAAGTGGAAGGCAAAAGGAAGAGGGGCCGACCAAGGGCAAGATGGAGGGATGATATTCTGGAGGTGACAGACTTGACCTTGGGGGAGCTGGGGGTGGCAACGGCCGACAGAAAGCTCTGGTGTGGGTTGGTCCATGAAGTCACGAAGAGTCGGAAGCGACTGAACGAATAAACAACAACAATAAAAGCATAACCCGGCTGCAATTTCTTGGGATTTTCCCCCCCTCTGATGGACCAACACAACTATTGTGTTAATCTTATGTAAACTGCCCAGAGAGCTTCAGCTATTACTTAATTAATTAACAACAACTATCACTACCTTTCATACACTGAAGAAATGATCAGAACTAACCTTTGGTATTCCCCACCCACCAGGTAAAACTGTGGCTTCAACAGAAATTCACACCCTCTCTGTGGCCTCTGCAACCACATTTCCAGCCAACGTTCTGGAAAATGAACCTAACCTCACCAGCACTCTTCCAGAGAATGGAGATGTACGTTTGAAAGTAGATCAAGGTGAGTACCACAAACAGGACCAGGACCAAAGTACAGGAGCATAGGAGAGCCCTAGAGGAGAAGATCCCTGGACCAAGTAGTCTAGCACCCTGGTCACCCTGGTCTTGCATCCTGGGGTCAGCCAAATTCCTCTGGGAAAAGTGCTGAACAAGGTGTGAAAGCAGCAGTCCTTCTAGGCCGTTAGCTCCACATCACCTGGCATTCAGAGGTCTGATAAAGCTGGAAGTTCCCTTTGGCTTTCACGGCTCATAACAACAGACCTAGTAAGTTCTTCTATGGATTTGTGTAGTTACACTTTAAAGCCACCTCAGCCAGTGACCACCATTGAGATAGACACTTTAAAATGTGCGCTTACACCTTCTTTAAAAAAAAAGGGGGAAAAAAGGAAAAGGAGAAGCATTCCAGTTGCAGAATTCGCCAAAAGCAAAAATTACTTTCCTTTCTCAGCCAACTCTGTGTTCCTCTCTACCCCATCCCCCGAGTGCTGAACCCTGAGACGCTGCCGCCTTCTATGTACCACTAATGCTTATTTAGGGCCCAGGTTTGGGCTGTGGGTTCCCCATCCCTGATCTAGGGCCAGTGCCCTGCGTGTGGGGATGGATAGGACATAGAAGTGACATCAAGGGTCTTGCTAGACCTACCTGAAAATCGGTGCTTCAGGCGCGTCAAGGCCGCGCTACAATTAGCACGGGCTGTCGCACCTATCTACACGTCAGATGCAACGAAGCCCTGTCGCGTCCACCATTTTGTTGTTGTTGTTGTTAAAGGCGCCGGTGTGCGCAGGAGCGCACCACCGGAAAGGTAAGGTGTTAAAAAAAAAAAGGGTTCCCCCCGTCCCCATCCCCTGATTCCCCCCCCCACGACCTCCCCTGGCCTGCGATCCCCCCCTGTCCCCACCTCCTGTGTCCTGCCGCCACCGCACCGCCGATGTCCCCAGCCGCTCTGTCCCGCTGCCACCGCCACTGTCCCCAGCCGGCGTTTCCTGTTGTTGCCATGTCCGGCCTGTGATGCCTGCTGTCGCCATGTCCTGCAGCCCGGACATGGCGACAACAGGAAACGCCGGCTGGGGACAGTGGCGGCGGCGGCAGCAGAACACAGGAGGTGGGGACGGGAGGGTGAGACATGGACATGGGGACAGGGGGGTATTGGAGGCCAGGGGATGTTGTGGGGGGGAATTGGGGGAAGGGGACAGGAGTGCTGTGGCCCGTCCACCGCTTTTTCCAGCTACTCGCACGTAAGTGCAGTAGCCGGGAAAAGCGGTGGAACGGTCCACACGCCTGCGGTCCCGGCCTCAGCCTGACCTGAGGCCGGGACTGCAGGAAAAACCGGGCTAAATGGGGTTTCATTTACTCCACACCCAGGGAGGTTTCACCCCTGCCTGACCCTGGGATCCCCTGTGCATCATCTGGATGCACAGGGGTGAGCTCGGGGCGAGCACCGGGCTAAACCTCCACCACTGACACTCAAGTGAGAAGTACCCAAATTATGCCCCTTCAAGCATCGTCATTGCAAGGGATCTTGAGATGCATTCCTCTAATCAGGCCGTATGGCTGCTTTGGAACGGACAAACATCCTGTCTCATTCTCCCTTTTTTTCCCCTCCCTGCCAGAAAGGCATACTCATCATAAAAAGCACCAGAGGAAGGCTGCGGGTTCCCGACATCCAGGTATGATGGAAACCCAAAGGAATATTGAATAAAAATCCAGTTATAAAAAAACAACTTCTGGAATTCACAGACACAAAATGTGGTGGTGAACATTGGCTTAGATTGCTTTAAAAATGGTTGTGACGCCCATCTGGCTGTGACATCTGTCACCCCATTGATCGGCTGGGTTGATTTGGATGATCAGGCTTTAAAAAAGGATTAAACAAATACGAAACATGGAGCTTAATGGAACCCCCCTGTTCAGAAGCAGTGTACCTTGGTTCCGTTTCCAACAGTAGCCAGGGAGATGGCTCTGGGCACTCATCAAGCAGGACATGAAGATAATGGCCATTTCCTTTGATTTGTTCCCAGTATCTCGCAAGGAGAGGTTCAATACCTGGAGACAGAGCTCTCCTGATCCTCCTTGTTCATGAATTTGTCTAATCCTTTTCAAAGCCATTTAACCTAGCAGCTGTGGCATCTTGTGATGGCGAATTCCACAAGCTAAACATGCACTGTGAATAAGTCCTTTTTGTCTATCCAGATGAGATAAAAATACAGCAACATAGAATCATAGAATAGTAGAGTTGGAAGGGGCCTACAAGGCCATGGAGTCCAACCCCCTGCTCAATGCAGGAATCCACCCTAAAGCATCCCTGACAGGTGGTTGTCCAGCTGCCTCTTGAACACAGGAAGGTGCTGTATACCAGGCAGGCTTTCTGCCCATCTAGCCTGGTTTTATGCACTCTGACTGGTAGCAGATCTACAGGGCTCATGCTGTGGGGGTCTTTTCGAGCCTGGGAACCTGAGGGCCTTCTAAGAGATTGTCCCCACCCTCAGAGCCTTTTAATTTGAGAACCTCTGAGTTGCACTTCAAACCTTTGAAATGTAAAACCTAGACATATCTGCATAACGGCTAGATTTGATATTTCCAAAATATGGGGAAACAGCCTTCGTGTGGAATTGTGGGAAGGATCCAGTGGTGTCCATCCGCTAGGGTTCTTGATGTTGCCCTACCAGAAACCAGTGCTTGCATGACGTCAACAGCAGGGAAACGTCTTCCCTGACTCCTGCTAGCTACCTGATCCTTCGAAGTGGGGGGGGGATCAAAGAGTTGGAAGGTGCCTACAAGGCCATCGAGTCCAACCCCCTGCTCAATGCAGGAATCCACCCTAAAGCATCCCTGACAGATGGTTGTGCAGCTGCCTCTTGAATGGTGGAGGCTGATAGGAAACAAGCGATGAAATGTTCGGTGCAACTCCCTTTTCAGGTACCAGCTGGAAAACAGTCATGCTTGTCCTGTGCCCGCTGGCGTTCATACTGGGCGTGATCATACTCATGCTCAACATCCATTACAACAGGTAAGCTGGCGGGGGCGAGCGGAGCAGTCATGGGGTGGTCTCTTTGCTTGCCATCATCCCTGTTTTATCCCACAGACTTTTCCATCCCATCACCCAGCTTTCACCTCTCTTTATGTCATCCTGTCCCTTTTCTCTCCTGCGAGGCAGGAAGACCCCCACTTCAAATAAGGACATAAGAAGAGCCATGCAGGATCAGAAGCAATGCACTCTCTGTCTCTCAGCCTCAGTCTACGACACGGAGGGTCATAACACTGACCTGCCTCGCAGGGCTGTTGTAAAGATTACAAAAGGATTAGGAACATGGGAGTCTGCCTTATATGGAGACAAGACCGTTGGTCCATCCAAGCTCAGTGTGGTCGACACTGACAGGCAGCAGCAGCAGCAGATCTCTGAGGTTTCAGGCATTTTTTTCCTAGCCTTACTGGAGATGCCTCTGGGGATCAAACCCAGGGCCTTCTGCATGCCAGGCAGGGGCTCTTCCACGGAGGCGTGGCTCCTGATTCATGCACATTAAGTGCTTGAGCACAGTTTAACTGCCACATCAGTGTTCTTAGGACACAATAGTAGGCAAATTTAGACAGAAACAAATCACACAGCCTACATTTCCTTTGAATCATAGAATCACAGAATACTAGAGTTGGAAGGGGCCTACAAGGCCATCAAGTCCAACCCCCTGCTCAATGCAGGAATCCACCCTAAAGCATCCCTGACAGAGGGTTGTCCAGCTGCCTCTTGAAGGCCTCTAGTGTGGGAGAGCCCACCACCTCCCTAGGTAACTGATTCCATTGTCGTACTGCTCTAACAGGAAGGATTTTTTTCCTGATAGAATCATAGAATAGCAGAGTTGGAAGGGGCCTACAAGGCCATCGAGTCCAACCCCCTGCTCAATGCAGGAATCCACCCTAAAGTAGGGTGACCATATTTGGGAAACCAAAAAAGAGGACACCTAGTGTGTGTGTGTGGGGGGAAGCAGCTTTCTGAGTCCTGCAGAAAGTATGTTATTCCCCCGCCACCTTACAGAACTCGATTGGAGTGGAGGAGGGGAAAGGATTTCATTCTGCACCACCACCATCCACTCCAATTGGGGCCTTTTCTATAAAGTCCATGAATGACCCACTTTCCCCTTTAAGACCTCAATTGGAGCTCGGGGTGGGGGAATGATGTGCCTCAAGAAAGCATGTCATTCCCTCCTGCCATGCTAATGGCAGCCTTAAAGGGGAAGGTGTGTCATTCCAGGACATTATTGAAAATTATAGAAAATCCCCCCTGACACCATGGAAAGAACAAAAACCAGGACAAATCCGGGGAAATCCTGACAGTTGGTCACCCTACCCTAAAGCATCCCTGACAGATGGGTGTCCAGCTGCCTCTTGAATGCCTCTA
This sequence comes from Elgaria multicarinata webbii, assembly GCF_023053635.1. Classification (NCBI taxonomy): domain Eukaryota; kingdom Metazoa; phylum Chordata; class Lepidosauria; order Squamata; family Anguidae; genus Elgaria; species Elgaria multicarinata. The sequence goes on along the minus strand of NC_086176.1, from coordinate 118,371,401 downwards.
GTGTGGGAGAGTCCACAACCTCCCTAGGTAACTGATTCCATTGTCATGCTGCTCTAACAGTCAGGAAGTTTTTCCTGATGTCCAGCTGGAATCTGGACATCAGGAAATGATCTCTGGATTGTTTTTGTTTTCCCCTTCAGAGTGGATTCCGCTGGCAAAGGAATCTCTCTGTCTAGCTAAAACTTAGGCTACAGTCCTATACACACTGAACCAGGGACTAAGTACCTGAACGCATTAAGACTTACTTCTGAGTAGACCCATATAGTATTACACTGTGAATAAGTAAGCCTCAAATTCTTTCCCTCTAATTTTCTTTCTGCTCTAACATAATAAGCTCATGCAAAGTACATCTGCTAATTAATTAGGCAATTACATGGCATAAATCTAAGGAAAAACAATAGTTCTAAAGAAGAAAAACATATTTTCTGTTTTAGGGTGCAGTCCTATGCATGTTTAGACAGGAAAAAGGCTGTTCTTATTACTATGATTATTCTCTTATTTCTGCTTGGTGAACTCCTTCCCCCCCCCTTCATACGTTTTAATGTGATTTTAGATTGTAAGCCTCTAGGCAGGGTATCACTGTTTTATTTGTATACTTTGTACAGCACCAAGTACATTGTTGGTGCTAAATAAATAAATAAATAATAATAATATAAGTGCTACAGTTCCCAGCATGGCTGGCTGAGGAATTGTACAACTTTTTTTTGTCTAAACATGCACAAGATTGCGCCCTTAAAGATGTTACAGCAAGTGTCTTTTTAATTTCAAATCTTTGTATTCTGACCTTCATCAAAATAGATTCTAGGGTAATTTACATCAACAGAAGATGTAAAGCAAGGTCTCTCGCTCTCTCGCCCAGGAGGAAATGCAGCTATTCATTCGCCACTTGACATCTGCAGTTTTTAATAAGTACTTGCATTAAAAAAAATTTTTAAATCTGCTGCCCTTAACCCTCCGAACATGAAAGCTTTCCTTTAGAAATGTTCGTGTTGTCAGCTCATCTTGCAAGTATCCTGAAAACGTGTTTTTCCTGACCCTAGGAAGAAGAAGATGCTGTCCGCTTTGAAGAGACGCCAGGTGCGCCAGGAACAGCAGCTGCCCTTACCTGGGACAGCCAGCCACAGTGCCAAGACGCCGATTATCCCAGCGTCCCCATCTCCTTCGCTGAAGCACGGTGAGATCTTGATCGAATGGAAGGATGGAACCATCACCCCGCTCTTCGACAGCACGAACGATCAGATGTGCTAAACGTCTGTTGCTTTCAAGCCCCCCCCTTTTTTTATTGCACTCTTGAGTATACGGCACTTCTGCAGAGCCTTCTTCGTTAGAATAACAGCCTTGATAAGGAAACCAGGAGGCATTTGTTTTATAATCACATTTATATTGCACCATTTCAGTGGCATACACAGAATCTGAATGTGTCTAAGATATACAAATGGATGCCCAGATTTTGTCAGTGCCTTGGCAATAGCCTGCACCAAGTAATTAAAGTCTAGGTTCGTGCTTGCCATTCTGAAATGGCATAGTCCTCACGTGGGGACTGTACCAGCTCAGTGGGGGATACGTCTGCCTGGAATCAACTCCATATTTGGCAAAAAGTGAATTTGTACGCCATTTGGCACATTGACAATCTTCACCTGGGGGGTAATGTGAGGTAGCACCACCCACTGAGATGGTACAGTGCTCCACTAGCGCCGTAGCACTATGAATTGGCTGTAGAATGAACCACCAGGTGCCTTAATGGGGCTTAATACCTGGAGCCATAGTTCAGGTCCTTGGGTTTATCTCACTACAGGGTTTGTAATCTACCGAGACAAAAAAGTGGGACACTCATATGTTATTCATCTGTGGGCCTGAACGCTGAGATTAACAATGGAGAACCAGCTTTTTGTGCATGGTCACCTGGGGTTAATCTTTACTCACCCCAAGCGAGTGGCTTACCTACAACCCCGAGCTGAAAAGCAGCAAAGGACCACTGGAATACTATATGGCTACCCATCTAACTTTTCACTCTGCTAACACAGCCCTTTTTGGGAAGCTAACAGTTGCTATAATCATGAATGCGACCTACTACTTAACCTCACCAAGAACCGCTTGGCGGTGTTTTGTACGATGCAGGAACATGGCTCCTTGCCTGGGAGGCTGGGTCACCCTATAGATCAGCCTTTCTCAACCTGGGACGCTCCAGATGTGTTGGACTACAACTCCCAGAATGCCCCAGCCAGCTGGCTGGGGCATTCTGGGAGATGCAGTCCAACACATCTGGAGCGCCCCAGGTTGAGAAAGGCTGCTATAGATAAAATAGGCATGAAGGAAGTGTCAGCAACTGAGAGCCCATGAGCAACGGGGATTGGGCAGGTGAGAGTCAGGTGTCCCTTAGTGACTTGCTTTGCTGTGATCTCCGGTTTTCAACGGCAAGAAGTGACTAATGAAAATAATGTTAACACCATAATGATACGGTTATATCCTAAAAACAACTCAACAATGGAACTAGTCTACTTGTAAGATATTGGTTTGTAGTTCCTCACGGTGTTTTATTAAACTACACCACTTCTCTTTGCTCAGCTGTACTGTATGTCGCTGACCAGGCACGTTCACCCAAATCCAGTTTGTTTTGCACATGGATCAGATATATTTGAATGGGATTAAACAAACAACCATTCCTCATATGACTGGCTACTGTCTTGTGTGGATCACACTACTGGAGGCCCAAAGACCTTCCTCTTCTTGGCACCAAGTGTCCGGAATGAATGACATCTGCAATTAACGAGCCAAATTTGGCATTCTGAACATGGTGGGTACACAGCATTGCCAACTGCTTCATGGCTGTACAAAGCATCTAACCGCTATAAATCTTTCACTAAGGGCCACATTCTCAGTGGTTCACAAACTTGGACATTGAGCATGCTATTTTGGGTTGCATTAATAGAAGCAAAGGTTCGAAATCGCGTGAGGTACTGGTTCCTCTGTATTCAGCCCTGGTTAGGCCTCATCTAGAGTACTGCATCCAGTTCTGGGCTCCACAATTCAAGGACGCAGACAAGCTGGAGCGTGTTCAGAGGAGGGCAACCAGGATGATCAGGGGTCTGGAAACAAAGCCCTATGAAGAGAGACTGAAAGAACTGGGCATGTTTAGCCTAGAGAAGAGAAGATGGAGGGGAGACATGATAGCACTCTTCAAAGACTTAAAAGGTTGTCACACAGAGGAGGGCCAGGATCTCTTCTTGATCCTCCCAGAGTGCAGGACACGGAATAATGGGTTCATGTTAAAGGAAGCCAGATTCTGGCTGGACATCAGGAAAAACCTCCTGACTGTTAGAGCGGTACGACAATGGAACCAGTTACCTAGGGAAGTTGTGGGCTCTCCCACACTAGAGGCCTTCAAGAGGCAGCTGGACAACCATCTGACAAGTATGTTTTAGGGTGGATTCCTGCATTGAGAAAGGGGTTGGACTTGATGGCCTTATATGCCCCTTCCAACTCTATTATTCTATGAGGAGGTGTACCTGTGCCTCGTACTTCCAAATCGTCCCTTGTTACAAGAATGTGTGGGTTTACACATGAAACAGGAGGCAAGAGATCTTCTCTACTGGGGAGAAGTTAGGTGACCATGGCTACCACTGACCACCACAGTAGTATCTGAGAAGTGCATGGACCTCTGGGATAAATACATTATGTTGAACACCTGCCCCACACCCAACTCATAACTCAATGGCAATGGGTGTCAAGATGTGGTTTGGTAGTAGCAGCCATGAGTAGCAGCCAACTATGCAACATAGTTCCTGGTCAAACAGGAATGTTCTTACATGCCTGTTCCTCTACACTTCAACAGAAGAGCACAACTGCATGGTAGTGTTGACAAAACCCTTTCCTGGGCAAGGTGCTTGAGCGGGTGGTTGCAGGACAACTCCAGGCACTCTTGAATGAAACGGATTATCTAGATCCATTTCAATCGGGTTTCAGGCCTGGTTTTGGAACGGAAACTGCCTTGGTCGCCCTGTGGGATGACCTCTGTCGGGAGAGAGACAGGGGGAGTGCGACCCTGTTGGTTCTCCTGGACCTCTCAGCGGCCTTCGATACCATCGACCATGGTATCCTTCTGGATAGGTTGTCTGAACTGGGAGTTGGAGGTACTGCGTTGCAGTGGTTCCGCTCCTACTTGGATGGCCGATTCCAGAAGGTGGTGCTGGGGGATTATTGCTCTGTGCCGTGGCTCCTAAGCCATGGGGTTCCGCAGGGCTCTATTTTATCCCCTATGCTGTTTAACATATACATGAAGCCGCTGGGGGAGGTTATCCGGAGATGTGGACTGAGGTGTCATCAATATGCGGATGACACCCAGCTCTACCTTTCCTTTTCATCAAACCCAGGTGAGGCAGTGACTGTTCTGAACCAGTGCCTGGGCACGGTAATGGACTGGATGAGGGCTAACAAACTGAGACTCAATCCAGACAAGACGGAGGTACTGTTAGCGGGTGGTTCATTTGTCCGGCGAGGTGATGTTTGCCCTGTCCTGGACGGGGTTGCACTCTCCCTAAAGGATCGGGTCCGTAGTTTGGGGGTGCTCTTCGATCCAGAACTGTCACTTGAGGCACAGGTGAACTCAGTGGCAAAGAGCACCTTTTATCAGCTTAGGCTGATATACCAACTGCGCCCTTATCTGGACAGTGATAGCCTAGCTACAGTTATCCATGCTCTGATAACCTCTCGTTTGGATTACTGCAATGCGTTATACGTGGGGCTGCCTTTGAAAACGGTCCGGAAGCTTCAGCTGGTACAAAACAGGGCAGCCCGTTTACTAACAGGGACTGGCTGGCGAGATCACATTACGCCAGTCCTTTTACAACTTCATTGGCTGCCAGTCCAGGTCCGGGCCCGATTCAAAGTGCTGGTATTGACATTTAAAGCCCTAAACGGTTTGGGGCCAGGTTATTTGAAGGAACGCCTCCTCCCATATGTACCTACCCGGACCTTAAGATCATCTACAGGGGCCCTTCTCCGTGAGCCCCTACCAAAGGAAGTGAGGCAGGTGGCTATTAGGAGGAGGGCTTTCTCCGCTGTGGCACCCCGGTTGTGGAATGAGCTCCCCAGAGAGGTCCGCCTGGCGCCTACACTGTACTCCTTTCGTCGCCAGCTGAAGACCTTTTTATTCACTCAGTATTTTAACACTTAATTTTAACTTAAATTTAAATTATACTGTTTTAACTCTGTATTTTAACCTTATATCAATTTTGCTGCGTGGTTTTATCCTGGTTGTGCTTTTTATATTGTATTTTGTATTTGTATTTTTAACTTGTTGGTTGTTTTATGATGATTTTAATTTTTGTGAACCGCCCAGAGAGCTTCGGCTATTGGGCGGTATAAAAATGTAATAAATAAATAAATAAATAAATAAATAAATAAATAAATACACTTCAACAGAAGAGCACAACTGCATGGTAGTGTTGACAAAACCCTGATGGAAGTCCAGAGAGGTGCAAACGGAGTGTGCATGATTAGCTTTCCATCATTATGAACACTCTGTACAAATACATAGGAACTGCTTTGATGGATCAGACCAAAGGTCCGTAAATCCAGTATTCTGGTTCCAACAGCAGTCCCCAGACGCCACTGGGAAGCCCACAACCGAGATTGGCATGCCTTCCTCTTTAATTTGCTCCCCCCATCCTGTACTCAAAGGTGTGCTGCCTCTAGAACGTTCATTTAGCTCCTGTAGCTGAAAGCCGTTGCTAAACCTGTCTTTTAGGAATTTGTACATCATGAGGCTCCATAAACTGAACTAAATCTGGACTCTAATTTGTCACTTGTCTCTACCTAGTCTCAAGCTTAGCAAATAGAACTAGGCAAAAATCCTTCTGGGAGCTACAGTTTGAGTTCAGATCATGCTAAATGCCCCCCTCTAAAAATGCACAGGAATAGGAGAATCCAAGCTTTAAGTATTTATTCATTTATTGCACTTTGATACAGGCTTTCTGAAGGAAACCAAAGCAGTTTACAAAAATTAGACAAAAATTAGACATTACTATCATTAATTAGATAGTAATGATGTACTATCATTATAGTACATCCTTTGCCAATACCTTCTGCTTTCATTTTTATGGAACTAGTAGCCAGCATTTCCACTAAGCGCACTCCCTCAGAGCACTCATGTTTTGGAGCAGAGAAACTCATGTGCCTCTCTGAGGGTACACTGCATGTCCTTGTATTCTGAAAGCCTGCAGGCCGCATCGAGGGTCAGCCAGCGAAAGGCCTGGTGCTCCGATGAGAGTTTAATCTCTGTGTCGTTGTCCTTCATTTCAGCTAGCCAGTAGATAACTGTTTTTGGTTTGTTTTTCACAATGTAGTTCAGCTCCTTCTTAAACCCATCGATGATTGTGAATTGAGTGGGGTCCAGCCCTGCTTCCTCCTGCGTCTCCCGGAGGGCGGTCTGCAGATCGTCTTCCCCAGGATCAACATGACCTGATAAAAGAAGGGAACGCTACAGTTTTAGAAAAATTTAAAAAAGAGTGCTGTCTTTGCTCTTCTTTTTACATAGGGCTCCAAATGCTTTGCATGCTGGCACAGAAATGAAAAAAACACAGCTATGTTGTGGTTGGTTCATGCTGTCACCACCCTTCGTTAGCTGCATTTAATGGTATCTCCAGTGTACTCAGACTATAGACCAGGGGTCCCCAACACCCGGGCCACGGACCGGCACCGGTCCGTGGCCTGTTAGGAACTGGACTGCGCAGGTGAGCTGCTTTTACCCCCACTCCCACCCCAGCGTACCTGGGTGCGGGGCGCCATCTCGCCTGCCCAGCCGAAGCGAAGCCAGGACTCCCCCCTGCCGAGTCCGTGGAAAAATTGTCTTCCATGAAACCAGTCCCTGGTGCCAAAAAGGTTGGGGACCGCTGCTATAGACCACTCCATTCTAAAGGCTTGGGACAGGCAGGCGCTGTACAAAAGTAAAACAGGCAGGGCCCTGTCCACAGGCTCACAATCTGAACAGCAGCCACTGAGGACATCTCTTCGGGTGTCCTGGCTGTCTGAACTGGACATATCTTTAAGAAGGGGGCATCTTTGGGGGATCTCAGAGGTCATAATGGGTTACAAGGGAGAAGGTGATGAATGCCAGGAGTTGGAGTCCAAAATATCTGGAGGGACTAGGTTGGGAAAGGCTGCTGTAAGGTGTGCTGGGTCTAAGCTTTTAAGGGTGCAATCCTATGCATGTTCAGATAGGACCAAGTCCTACAACAACCAGCATGCCCCATGCTGGCTGAGGCATGCTGGGAGTTGTAGAACTTTCCCTCCTGTCTAAACATGCATAGGATTGTAACCTATATACCATATTTCTTCGATTGTAAGACGCACTCCATTTTTAGAGCTGTTTATATGGGGGGGAAAGTGTGTCTTAGAATTGAAGAAATACGGTAATATAAACATCAACCAGTAAATAGGCCTGCAATAGCTACTACTGCAAAAATGTAAGAAAATCAGTGGGCAGGATCTAAACGGCGTTTACGCTCCCGGCCCGCTAGTTCCGTCACACAAGCAGCCCCTACCTAACAGCAACTTGAGTGATTCTGGGGCAATCCGAAAGGAGCATTTCTGCTTGTTTCTGGAAGGAGGCAGGTTGGCAGGACTCAGATAGAAGAGCTTCTGCCGACGTGCCTCCTTCCAGAAACTAGCTGAAACGCTCATTTCGGGGCTTCTCAGAGGAAGCACTAAATCTCCCTTGTGTAAGCGCTGTGTCCCGCTTGTGCAACGGAATTGATGGGACCCTACCACTTGTGAAAGGGAATTGGTGGGGCATAAAGGATTCAACGGGGGTACAAGCGCCCTCTCGGATTCTGCCCATAGTCATACAATAAAATGAAGGATGCTGTTGCTTTCTAAAGTCTTCCTAGGAAAAGGAGGTGGGTACGAGGAGAAGTACATCTGGGCAGGCCATGTTTACTCTGTGCAACACCCCGCCAGCTGCATCATGATTTCCACCACAAAGATCCCATTATAAGTCAGGTATAAATATAACCTATTCTCAAGCTGGCTTTAGCTCTTCCTGAGAAAAGCCAGATGCGACGTTCTCACCAATATGTTCTGGACAGGAATATAAACACAGCAAACCACATGAGGCCTAAGAAAAGCACAGGCAACGAGAAAGAATGCCGAAAGCTCAGTTCCTCCGGAACAGAAACAGCCAGCCAAAATCTTCATCTGTGATACAACAACTACATGCTGGCTGGGGATGATGGAGGCTGTATTCCAACATGTAGGGGGCACCTGCTTGGGGAAGGTTGATGTAATTCAGCAAAGAGGAGACAACAGACCAGAGGAAATGGACAGTGTAGGAAACGGGGGGGATGCGGTGATTTATTTCGGTTACATCAGTGGTTCCCAATTGGTGGTCCGTAGACCCCAGGGGGTCCGCGTAACCCACCCAGGGGGTCCGTGGCACCATTCACCTATTAACTCTGCAGGTTCTGCATTTTAATAAAAGAAAATACACTGTCTCCCGTGCTCCGTTTGCTTCGACGGTGACGTCATGCGCGAAAGTACCTGCGTGATTTAGCGACTAGCTTCAGAGATTACTTCCCTGCACCTAATCCTGAAAACTCGTGGATAAGGAATCCTTTTCATAGAATCACAGAATAGCGGAAGGGGCCTATAAAGCCATCGAGTCCAACCCCCTGCTCAATGCAGGAATCCACCCTAAAGCATCCCTGACAGATGGTTGTCCAGCTGCCTCTTGAAGGCCTCTAGTGTGGGAGAGCCCACAACCTCCCTAGGTAACTGATTCCATTGTCGTACTGCTCTAACAGTCAGGAAGTTTTTCCTGATGTCCAGCTGGAATCTGGCTTCCTTTAACTTGAGCCCACTATTCCGTGTCCTGCACTCTGGGAGGATCGAGAAGAGATCCTGGCCCTCCTCTGTGTGACAAGCTTTTAAGTATTTGAAGAGTGCTATCATGTCTCCCCTCAATCTCCTCTTCTCCAGGCTCAACATGCCCAGTTCTTCCAATCTCTCTTCATAGGGCTTTGTTTCCAGACCCCTGATCATCCTGGTTGCCCTCCTCTGAACACGCTCCAGCTTGTCTGCGTCCTTCTTGAATTGTGGAAACAAGAACTGGACACAATACTCTAGATGAGGCCTAACCAGGGCCGAATAGAGAGGAACCAGAACCTCACGTAATTTGGAACCTTTGCTTCTATTAATGCAGCCCAAAATAGCATTTGCCTTTCTTGCAGCCATATCGCACTGTTGGCTCATATTCAGCTTGTGATCTACAACAACTCCAAGATCCTTCTCGTTTGTAGTATTGTTGAGCCAAGTATCAATGAATGTGGTGATGTACAGGTAACAACTCTATCTGCGGAAAAGCAGGATGCACTTGTTGACGTGGCTTGTGATGGTTCATTGAATCATTTTTCAAAGAATATAGGCTGGACCAATTCTGGGGGAACGTTTTTCCTGATTATGAGAAGTTAGGTGAAAAAGCTTTGAAACATCTAGCTCCCTTTTGTTCCACATATCTTTGTGAACAAACATTTCCGACATTTTGTTATATGAAGAACAAGCATAGAAATCGTCTCGATGTTGATCCAGATTTGAGATTAAAAGTAGGGAATATTGAACTGGATGTGGAAGGGATTGTTTGGGACAAAAAGAGGCACGATTTCTCCCATCACGTTTAGGTTTAGTAGCTGCTAGACATGTCATAATTTGTTCAATTGTGAACTAGATGTTAGCAAAATTAAATTCGTCTTTATATTCCTAACTAAAACATTGTCATTTTTGTGTGTTAATACCACAAATATCACAAATTTTATGGTCTGTTTTTTAGTATACCTAAAATCCTTTGCTTATTTTCTCCAAAAAATTGCTTTGCACAGGTAACTACCATAGAGATAACAAAATTTTCAAAAGTAGGGGATCCATGGCTTGGCATTTGAAAAACAAAGGGTCCACAGCACTTAGTTAATTGGGAAACCACTGAGTTACATGGATTTCCATTTACTTACAGAAAGGGATGAGGACTAGAGGGGACGTCACGGAATGCTTATGAAGCTTCCAACTTCTCAGAAACTTGGTACGAGTGTACAAAGCCCTAAACAACTTGTTACCGGGATACCTGAGAGAGCGCCTTCTCCCTTACCAACCTGCCCGATCACTGAGGTTGTTGGAGGACATACCCCTGGTGGTTCCACATGGACCTACAGCCTGTCTGGAATCTACCAGGAGTAGAGTCTTTAGAGTGGTGGCTCCTTCTCTTTGGAACTCCCAGCCCCCAGAGGTCAGGCAGGCACCAACACTAGGCTGTTTCCAGCACCTCCTGAAAACAACTATTTCGAGAAGCCTTCCTCAACTCAACTGACTCGTGGCTGTTCTTACAGGTCCTTTGTTTTAAATTGAACAATTTTAATTTGGTTTTTTAAAATCTGCTTTCTTTTTATTGTTTATACGTCTGTGCACTGCTCTGGAATCTATTGTAGATATAGCACAGTATATAAAAAATATTAATAAATAAATTAGACTTGATTTAAATTTTGTGAACCGCCCAGAGAGCTTCGGCTATTGGGCGGTATAAAAATGTAATAAATAAAAATAAATTAATTAATTAAATAAACTAAAATTCTTTGTTCCATTGAGCGAAAGCCCTACTGAGAATATCTTCAAAATTGCTGGCACAATGAAAGCTGAAGCAGCTCCTTCAAATAAACAGGATCGTGCACCTTTTGGAGGGGTCCAGTGATGAGTCTCATAGGATGTCTGCAGGAGGAGGTACTCAATTTTGTTCCCGAGAGCAGAAGTGGGCGATGCCTCCCGCAGCTTCCTGAAGATAATCAAGCCACATGCTCTTAAGGCCATGATCGTCCTACCCTGAACAAACATGAGAACGTGGTGTTAGCAAGTGCAGGCTCTGAGGGGGGGACGGGCAGCCCCCAAAGTAAGCAGGGCTGTGGAGTCGGCACATAAAACCTCCAATTCGACTCCTTTATTCATGCTGCCTCCGACTCCTTTATTCATGGCACCTCTGACTCAGACTCCTTTAATTATATATTGATATAGGAAATATGTATTTCCTCCATCGACTGCAAGCATGCAACTTTTTAGAACCCTAACCTGTTAAAGCCCGGGTCTAAAGGCTACAGCTAAGACATTCTGGTTTTTAAATTTTATTTATTAAAGCCCAAAAATGAAAACAATGAGGTTATATTTTTATTTATTTATTTAATTGCATTTATATCGCCCCATAGCCGAAGTTCTCTGGGCGGTTTATCAAAAGACTATAGAGTATAAAGTAATAGGATATGAAACTATAAAAGAAAACCAGGAACAACTTTCTCTACTAGTTCAAAAATCTAAAGTATATACTTTGATACCAAAGTCAAAACTACAAAAAAGTAAAAAACAATTGAACACCTAAAAGGACTTAACAAATGACCATTTTAAAAGAAATGAACTCCGTTAGGTACATAAGTAACATAAACCTTTTTCGAGCGGTAAATCAGCAGTTTCTGCAGCTGAAACTCTCCCCACGGCCTGAGTTCAATCCCAGCGGAAGCTGGTTTCAGGCAGCCGGCTCGGGTCGACTCAGCCTTCCATCCTCCCGAGGTCGGTAAAATGAGTACCCAGTTAGCTGGGGGAAAAGTAATAATGGCCGGGGAAGGCAACGGCAAACCACCCCGCTATAAGGCCTGCCAAGAAAACGTCAGCGAAAGCTGGCATCCCTCCAGGAGTCAGTAATGACTCAGTGCTTGCACAAGAGGTTCCTTTCCTTTCCTTGAATATAAAATTCAAGTGAATATACATATCGCAACTCTATATACAATTTAAATTTATTAGGAGTCGGTACATTTTTACCAACTCCGACTCCACGGCTTCGACTCCACAGCCCTGGTAAGTAAGTGCTGGGTGCAATTAAGGGAGAAGATGTAGCTCAGTGGAAGAGATCCTGCATTGCATGCAGTAGTCTCAGTTCAATCCCTGGCATCTCCAAGAAGGGCTCGGAAAGAATCCCACCTGAAACCCTGGAGAGCTGCTTCTACCAGGGAGTCTCAACAATACTGAGCAGGATGGACTCTGGCGCACAATTTACCAAGAAGTAATCCTGTGCAAAGAGCCTTGTGTGGCGCAGAGCAGTAAAGCAGCAGTTTCTGCAGCTGAAACTCTCCCCATGGCCTGAGTTCGATCCGAGCGGAAGCTGGTTTCAGGCAGCCGGCTCAGGTCGACTCAGCCTTCCATCCTCCCGAGGTCAGTAAAATGAGTACCCAGCTAGCTGGGGGAAAGGTAATCACGGCCAGGGAAGGCAATGGCAAACCACCCCGCTATAAGGCCTGCCAAGAAAATGTCAGTGAAAGCTGGCGTCCCTCCAAGAGTCAGTAATGACTCAGTGCTTGCACGAGAAGTTCCTTTCCTTTCCTCCAATCCTGTGCAAACAGCACTGAATTAACATAAGGTGCACAATGGCACTCCTGTTCATTTCAATTAAGCTTTGGAGGGAGAACTTCCACGGTGGCTTTGCCCAATTGTGTGTGCCAGGTGTGGGGGACAGGAGGGATTTGGATGCTTTTATTTTTGCCTCTCATACCAAAGTATCACATCACAGGTTGATCTTGGCTGGGGATTCCGAAGCAGCCTGAGAAACCGGTGGTGCCAGCAAGCACTATTGGCATTGCGCTAGAAATAATTTACGTTATCGCAACACCATTTACGTCAGTAGTAGTGCAGCACTGGACACTGCTCCCAAGAATTTTAAACAAAACGTTTAATAGCTGACATCAGTTTCCCATCAGTTTCCCTAGTTTCTTCTGTCGCCCCCAGATTGTGGAACGGCCTGCCGGAGGAGATTCATAAAATTAACTCTCTGTGTGATTTTAAGGCAGCTTTAAAGACTAGCCTTTTCCGGCAGGCCTATCCAGATCAATGTTAAATCATGAATTTTTAAGATGTATTGATTCCTGTTCTAATGTTGTTCCCCGCCTCGATCCAAAGGGAGAGGCGGGTAAGAAATAAATATTATTATTATTATTATTATTATTATTATTATTATATAAATATATTACATGTGGCCCAGCCATTATAATGAAGCTCCCCCCCCAAAAAAAAATTCTCCTCCAAATGCACCTACTTGGAACCAATCCTGCTGAGATCAATGGGCTTCCTCGAGAGTAAAGGTCGCTAGTCCCGGGCAGTCAGAGACACACACGTCGCGGCCACCTTTCCATGCCAGCCAAGCACGGTGCACGCCGACCGACTTCCTCACTCCAAGGCTGCCCAAAGAAGACTGGCAAATGCCCTGCGCAGAACCTGGGCACTCCATTGGTCTCCAAGCCTGCCAATCCTAGCGGCCTCCGACTTGGCCCAATCAGAGTTAAACAGCAGGCAACGGGGGTGGGCAGTCATGTGGTCTGAAGACCCGCCGCCGTGGAGAAAGTATCCAATCAACGAGGGGGGTAAGCGATGGCTAGGAGTAGAAATATGATTGGATTTTGTATCGTGATTGGCAGACCAATAGAGAAGAAGAGAAATTAGCGAGTCTGTATTGCCGCCTTTCGGACACCTCCTTCCCGCCTTCTTAGCACCTTCCTGATTGGCCAGATGGGACTACATCCAATTCTTTCTTCGGCTTGGCGTCTTATTGGACAGTGGTGGTGACGTATGGCGGCGCGACATGTGGGCGCGAGTGTTTGAACGCAGGCTTGGTGATATTGCCATGGAGACGCGGCCTAGTCAGCGTTGCGGAAGCCTTAATGGAGCGTTCCAAACGCGCTCTGAGGAGCGGTATTGAGGGCTTCAGATTTCGTGCAACCGGAACAGAGAGGAAAGGGGAAACGGGGCGGGAGATCTGTGGTAAGAAGGCACCGGAGGAACGGGCGGCCCTCCGCCAGGCCTGGCCTTTGCCCTGTTGTCATGGCGACAGATCCGTGGTAGCCGAAGAGACCTGCTGGTACTTCTTACATATATATTAGAAGTTTATTTAGAAGGTCGCACATATAAGGCGATGCGTTCGCATTCATGCAAACTTACTTTAAGTGACTTTTAAAGTGTTTTTTTTAATATCAATTTGCTCTTGATTTTTTTTTTATTAAAAAATGAAGGCGGGACGGGGGGATTAGTTGATACTATAATAGAAGAACTCACCTTAAATATGCTGGAAGCAACAGAGGAATAACGAAGTCTCCAGCGGGAGGAGGAAGTGATCACGACCTACATTGAAATTCTGGAGGTAGGCGAGATTTTTGCAACATCAGCATTATTATTATTATTATTATTATTATTATTATGTTTATTTGTATCCCGCCTTTTGCCCAATGCTGGGCCTCAAGGCGGCCTTACAAAGTTTAAAACATACATTGGGGGGGGGGGGGGAGAAACAAAACCATAAACGTTTAAAATACACAACGAAATTATAAGACATTAACATAGATGGGGGGGCAGATTATTCTCCAAAGGCCTGCTGGAACAAACAAGTTTTAGCCTGCTTCCGAAAGCCCATCAAGGAGGGAGCCAGCCTAGCTTCCCCAGGAAGAGAGTTCCAGAGCAGCCACCGAAAAGGCCCTGTCCCATGTTCCCACCAAGCGCGCCTGTGAAGATGGTGGGACTGAAAGAAGGGCTTCTCCAGAAGACCTCAAAGCACGGGCAGGCTCATAAGGGAGAAGACGGTCTTTCAAATAACCTGGTCCCAGGCCATATAGGGCATTATCCTGTTGTCGGGGTGGGGGTGGCAACTGCTTGCCTTCTGGCTCTTCTGCCTAAAAAAATAAACGTTTTAGAAGCATCCTCAGCACTATTTTAATCCATTTCATTTCTACCCCGCCTTTATTCCAAAAGGTGGCTTACAAAGACAATTACAATGGGTTAAAACAACGAAACAATACATTTTATTTATTATTTATTCATTGCATTTATATACCGCCCCATAGCCAAAGCTCTCTGAGCAGTTTACAAAAGTTAAAAACAGTAAACATTAAAAACTAATATACAAAATTTAAAAACATAAAAAGCATAAAAACAACAGTATCCTTATAAATCCTTATAATTTGGAACAAGAGGAGAAAAATTGGTTAAAATACAATAACAAACGTAACTGTTAGAGAATAAAAACAGCCCCCAACCCCACAGACCCACTAACAAGCCAAAGGCTTTCTTGCATAAAGCGGCCTTTGACTCCTGTTGGGAGGATAGCAGAGAAGGAGCCTCCCTTGAGAGAGAATTCCACAGCCTGGGAGCAGCCCCCCAAAATGCCCTCTTTCACATTGCCACCAAATGCACCTCTAAAGGCTTAAGAACATAAGAAGAGCCCCGAAACTGGATCAGACCAAGGGTCCATCTAGTCTGTTCACACAGTGGCCAACCAGCCATTGGCCAGGGATGAACAAGGATGGTGCATCAGCACCCTCCCACCCATGTTCCCCAGCAACTGGTGCACACAGGCTTACTGCCTCAAATACTGGAGATAGCACACAATCATCAGGGCTAGTAGCCATAGATAGCCTTCGCCTCCAGGAATTGATCAAACCCCCTTTTAAAGCCATTCAAATGGGTGCCCGTCACTACATCTTGTGGTAGTGAGTTCCATAATTTAACTTTGTGCTGTGTGAAGAATTACTTCCTCTTATTCAGCCAGGGTCTTCCATCAATCAGCTTCATGGGATGACCCCTTTGGATTCTAGAATTCTGAGAGAGGGAGAAAAATGTCTCTCTCTCCACATTCTCCACACCATGCATAATTTTGCACACCTCTATCATGTCTCCCCTTAGCCTCCTTTTTTTCCAAGCTAAACGATCACAGTTGATGTAACCTTACCTCATAGGGGAGATGCTCCAGCCCCTTAATTATTTTAGTTGCCCTTTTCTGCACTTTTTCCAGCTCTATAATAGCCTTTTTTTAGGTGTGGTGACCAGAACTGTACACAGTATTCTAAGTGTGGTCGCACCATAGATTTGTATAAGGGCAGTAGGATACTGGCTGTTTTATTCTCAGTTCCTTTTCTTATAATGCCTAATATGGAGTTTGTTTACTTTACAGCAGCCACACACTGGCTCGACATTTTGAGAGAAGGGCACCTCCAGAATATCTTAAGGACCAGGCAGGCAGATATGGGAGAAAGGGGTTTTCCAGGTAGCCTGGCCCCAAGCTGTTTCGAGCTTTATAGGTCATAGAATCATAGAATAGCAGAGTTGGAAGGGGCCTACAAGGCCATCGAGTCCAACCCCCTGCTCAATACAGGAATCCATCCTAAAGTACAAGGTAATTACCTTGTACTTTAAATCTCTAGGAACAGGTATAGTTGGCACACTAGCCTACCAGAAAGGGGGTAAGCTGTGTTAGTCTGTGGCATTATGGCATTAGCTTTTGAGACCTTATTCCATAATAAACTTGTTAGACCTTAAAACACTACAAGAGTCTTTGACGTTTTCTCTAAGAAGAGAATTCTAAAACTGTCCCACCACTAAGAAGGCCCTATCCCTGGTCGCTGACCCAGTTCACATGTAACGGCAAGCGAGAGAAAGCTGGACTGCCACTTCTGTTTTTACTCAGTAACCTACAAGCAGCTCTGTTATAGGTTGCTGAGCTTGTCGTTTGAACCTGGATTGCTTGTTAACCCAACAACTAACCATGGATTAGCTGTTTAGTCATGTAAGAAATAAGCATAGGAATTGGCTCCTGTCTTATCTCTGCCAATCTTATCTCACCTGCAGAATTTATCCTTCTATACTGAGCAAAGTTTTAGCACATGAAAAACTGGGGATATTTGTGGGTTCCAAGATGCTGCCTCATCTTGAGTGGGATATTGCTATGATGAAGCTATACTCCTTTTGAGCATGCCCTTTTTGTACAGATGGAACTGAACAGGGTTGGGGCAGTGTTTCTTGTAATTTTAGCAGAGCTGGAAACAGTGCAGGAAAGGGCAACTAAAATGATCAAGGGCAACTCCCCAATGAGGGAGCAGCTGGGATTGTTTAGAAATGTGTGACAGAAGTGTACAAAATTATGCGTGGTGTGGAGAATGAGGATAAGGAGTCATTTTTCTCCCTTTCTCATAATACTAGAACCTAAGGGGGTCATCCCATAAAGCAGATTGGTGGGAGATTCAGGACGGAGAAAAGGAAGATAGAGGGGAGACATGATAGCACTCTTCAAATACTTAAAAGGTTGTCACACAGAGGAGGGCCAGGATCTCTTCTCGATCCTCCCAGAGTGCAGGACATGGAATAACGGGCTCAAGTTACAGGAAGCCAGATTCCGGCTGGACATCAGGAAAAACTTCCTGACTGTTAGAGCAGTACGACAATGGAATCAGTTACCTCGGGAGGTGGTGGGCTCTCCCACACTAGAGGCCTTCAAGAGGCAGCTGGACAACCCTCTGTCAGGGATGCTTTAGGGTGGATTCCTGCATTGAGCAGGGGGTTGGACTCGATGGCCTTGTAGGCCCCTTCCAACTCTGCTATTCTATGATTCTAAGTGTTTTTTTACACCGCACATAATTAAATTATGGAATTTGCTACCAGAGGATGTAGTGATGGCCAAGGGGGTTGGACAAATTCCTGGAGGAGAGGGCCATCAATTACTACTAGTCCGGATGGCTATGTGCTCGCTCCAGTATCAGTCAGTGAGCCTATTTACACCAGTTGCTAGAGAACACGAACGGGAGGGTGCTGTTGCACCCATGTCCTGCATGTGGGTTCCTGGCTGACAGCTGGTTCACCACTGTGTGAACAGAGTCCTGGACTAGATGGACCCTCGGTCTGCTCCAGCCTCAGGGCTCTTCTTATGTTCTTATGTTCATAACAGCTACTTTTTGTCCAAGGGGCCTTATTGGCCAAAGAGCCCATCCGCAGAGTGCATCTGGTCTTCCTGCTCTGGTGCATCTGGTCTTCCTTCTTGATTCCAGGCAGTAGCAGCATGTTGGAGCCCTGAGGAGTGGTCCTAGAAAGTGCTGGTCTCCCAACCCTCATGAGTTGGGTTAAGCTGGCTGAAGACCCACCCAGCACCTTCCAACTGCAGTGGCCAAAATGGGTGCCGGATGCACGGCCAAGCTGCATGAACACCTCCATGGGGATCCAGATAATTTGAATGGCTTTATTTATTTATTTATTTATTTATTTATTTATTTATTACATTTTTATACCACCCAATAGCCAAAGCTTTCTGGGCAGTTCGCAAAAATTAAAACCATAATAAAACAACCAATGGGTTAAAAACACAAATACAAAATATAGTATCAAAAGCACAACCAGGATAAAACCACGCAGCAAAATGGATATAAGATTAAAATACAGAGTTAGAACTGTAAAATTTAAATTTAAGTTAAAATTAAGTGTTAAAATATTGAGAGAATAAAAAGGTCTTCAGCTGGCGACGAAAAGAGTACAATGTAGGCACCAGGCGGACCTCTCTGGGGAGCTCATTCCACAGCCGGGGTGCCACAGTGGAGAAAGCCCTCCTCCTAGTAGCCACCTGCCTCACTTCCTTTGGCAGGAAAGGAAGTCCGGATGGCCCCAAACCGTTTAGGGCTCTGAATGTCAATACCAGCCCTCCTCCTAGTAGGGGGTTGGATAAATTCCTGGAGGAGAAGGCTGTCAGTGCCTACTAACCCTGATGGTTGTGTGTTATCTCCAGTACTCAAGGCAATAAACCTGTGTGCACCAGTTGCTGGGGAACATGGCAGGGAGGGTGCTGTTGTACCATGTCCTGCTTGTTGGTCCCTGGCCGATGGCTGGATGGCCACTGTGTGAACAGAGTGCTGGACTAGATGGGACGCTTGGTCTGATCCAGCAGGGCTCTTCATATGTTTTTAACCATTCCTTTTTGGAAAACCAAACAGACTGAGATTTTGAAGTCTTTCCTCAAGTTATCTTTTAGTTTGTAGTCTTATACACCATGTTGTGCATCAAAATTTCAGGCTAAAGACAGAGAACGGATTCTGTGCTTGCATCACTCAGCATATGGTTCTATACGCTTGTACATGCCCAGGAATTGCTGAAATGCCACTGCCGTTGGGGAGGGGCCCTGCAGATATTTTAAAGGGGTTTTGTAAGCATGTGCACATTAAATCTTGTGGTGGCAAATTCTTTGTGTGGCACAGCTGGCCATGCTGGCATACCACGCTAAACTTATTCCTTTTGTTGGAAGGCCTGTTTTTGTCATGGCTCCTCCTTGATTCTTTTGGGTTTGTGCTTGTGGTGTGACTAATCTATTAGTAGCAGGGGGCAGGATAGGGTAGTTGAGCCATGCAATTTGCCACTTGCCCCCAGGTGAGCAGCTGAGGGATAACTGCACTTACCTGTCTACACATCTTTTGTTACTTCTGGCCTGAGACAGGCAGCTGCCACAGGCCGGGAGCAGTTGATGGTAGAAGGAAGGGTTGAAGTGGGGCATGTGACCAGAATATGAATGAATGGGTGACCACTCTTTTAGTGCATATTTGCAACGCTCCAGTAGAGTTATGGGAGTATAGGACAGCTAGAGTGATCTCCTTCCTTCTGCAGTTCTTCAAAACAGTATTTGCCTTCAGTGCATTCCTTGAAATGAGAAGGGATAATGTGGTGAATGAATTCACTATCCTGCTTCTTCACCACCATTTTGTAATGAGTTACTCTCTTTGGGATTCAAATAATGTTCTGGTGCTCTTCCTCCTGACTAAATTTACTTGGGAGGTACAGCGACACACCCTTTGAATCTTTCAAACAGTCTGCTGCTGTGCATCCTCTCAAGTAGATTTATTCCAGGGTTGGGGGTCTCATGTCAGTGTGCCAAAAGGATTAGTTTTCTGTGCTGAAGTATTCATGCCGCCCTCCAATTTAGACTTTCACAGAATCGTAGAATAGCAGAGTTGGAAGGGGCCTACAAGGCCATCGAGTCCAACCCCCTGCTCAATGCAGGAATCCACCCTAAAGCATCCCTGACAGATGGTTGTCCTGCTGCCTCTTGAAGGCCTCCAGTGTGGGAGAGGCCACCACCTCCCTAGGTAACTGATTCCATTGTCGTACTGCTCTAACAGTCAGGAAGTTTTGCTAGATTGTGGGGAAGAACCACTTTGATACCAGTACTATGGTTTTTTCCAAGCCCTCCTAGGGTCCCGGTCCAGCTTCAGTATACACCTACGTTATGGGTTCTCTGGACTTATGCATTGAGGGGGCTTTGCTGGTCCATTGTGCCTGTTGCCATCCTATCTGAATACTTGGTGCTGCCTTCAGCTATGGGTAAACTCCGTAAAATGCAGCATGTTCCTTGTACTCTTTGCTGCTAATTTTCTAGGAATTGCCAGTAGCATAATTTCCAGCAGCAGAGTGCAATGACCCTCTTAAGACTTTGGAAAATTTCTCCCTGAGCTGGAACAAGAAGCTCTTAGTGAAGTACGGGCATTTCTCCCCCCGCCTCCACCCCGGTCATTTCTATAACTTGAAAGGAAGAAGCTGGTTGCCATGTAACAGAAACCACTAACACAGCAACCAACACCCAGGGAACGAAGCAATAATAACTTCCCCAGTGTGTAACGAAAAAAATCTCTTTATATAGATACATAGTGAGGAAAACATCCTTGGACTTTTGGAAGGCTTGCTTGTAGGAAAGAAACAATTTTTAAATAATCACTCACCAAGTTTAACTCAGACTTATTTCACGCACCATGAAAATGAGAAGTTTCCAGGCTCCACAACAGCTGTTGTTTGAAGCAGTTGTCCTATATCAGTTGTGGTAGGGAGGCTTCTCCAGTGAGATCATCCAACTAAAATTAATGTGGAGAGTGATCAGGAAATTGATAAGGCTCTTGTAGGAGTTAAGTTAATAAGGTCAAATACTAATGTTAACCTGCTAGTTTTGGGGCACAGACACCCATGAGAATGAGTCACAACCCCCCTCCCCTTTTATTAGATCAATGTTTCCCACCCACTTTCATGTTTTAGCAAACTCTTTATTCAAGCAGAATTTAGAAACAGGAAAACAACCAAATCATAGAAGAGTAGAGTTGGAAGGGGCCTATATGGCCATCGAGTCCAACCCCCTCCTCAATGCAGAAATCCACCTTAAAGCACCCCTGACAGATGGCTGTCCAGCTGCCTCTTGAAGACCTCTAGTGTGGGAGAGGCCACCACCTCCCTAGGTCATTGACTAGATAGACCAATGTTCTGATTCATAGTATCATAGAAGAGTAGTGTTGGAAGGGGCCTATAAGGCCATCGAGTCCAACCCCCTGCTCAATGCAGGAATCCACCTTAAAGCATCCCTGACACATGGCTGTCCAGCTGCTTCTTGAACGCCTCTAGTTTAGGACTTTGTTGGATTAAAAATTAAATGAAAAGAATAAAAATTTCCTGTGTAGAGGTTCACTACATTCTAAGGGAGGGCTAGGCAAATGGCCAGCATTGCTTGCTTTCAAAGTGATGTTCATCCACGTGGTAGAAGGTGAACGGGGAGATATGATAGGTGCTGAAATGTTCCTGTTTGCCCAGGCATTTTGAGGAGAATTGCGAAATGTTGACATTTTAAATTTATAAATTTAATCTAAATTGATCTTTGATTTTTGTTGTGGAGCAGTACAGTAATATTTTAATAATGGCTAAATCCAAGCAGACATTTGATTGTGCAGCTGGAATTTCCATCCCCACCTCCCTTCTGCAGCCCCCTGCATGTCCCCCAGATCTGCTCTGTGTTGTCCCCCAAGCCTCTGGAGAAGATTTGGGTGGCAGATAGGAATGAAGGTGAATTCAGTCCACGAATGGTGTCCATTCCGTTGGCAGAAAGACACCTCTTGGTAAACCCTAAATAAATATATAGGCCAGAATACTGAAAGGACCAGTTCCTCTCATAGGAGCTTGTCCACTTATTAAAATCAATTGGACTCTCTCTCTCTCTTTCTCTCTGTGTGTGTCTCCATGATGTCTCTCCAGCAATTGAGGTGTGATTGACAGAGATATGGGCACGAGTTTTCTCTAGCTATGCACAGGCTTTAGAACGGCTTGCCTGAGGGGGTTCGTCTCTTCCCATCTCTGATGGTTTTCTGTTGTGTTGTAAAATTCTTCCTTTTGTGCCAGGCCTTTGACCTAAGAAGAAAAAGGGAGACATGTACTCTGGTGCTAAGTAAGGTTTAAAATATTTAATAATGATTTCTTCAATTAAAAAAATGTAAATTCAAATAAAACAGATTGACGCGTACACTAGCTCGACGTTTCGGGCCCTTAGGTCCTTCATCAGGAGCTGCAAACAAATCATACAATCTATCAGAAAACAACTCTTTAAAAATAGACATACTTTTTACACATTATCTTCAATATACAATACGAAGGAAGAACAACACTCATGCAAACAAACGCCTTTTAGCGATCAGTTTTTAATCGACCTGTCTTTCTCGAAGGATTCCACTGCCTTGAACCCAGGGCGCCTATATTATAACTCCAATATTTTTAATGTGCTGTGTAAGCTTACGTATAACCATAATTCCCCGGCCCATAGGTTATCTACTTGCCAAACGAAAAAAGCTTCCCTTAATAAATAGTTCTTAGCTGCCAGTTTCTCCTAGTTCTCTGCTCTCCCACAGACGCAAACATTTTATTTTATTTTATTACATTTTTATACTGCCCAATAGCCGAAGCTAACAAAGACTGACCTGTATCATTGTCAAAATTCGTTTATCCAAAAAATGTAGAATCTCTTTTGCTGTATTATCCTCAGAAGGACTGTTTAAACTGTAAAAGATACCAACTATGGTAGCTCAAGGATAAACGGCTACTACTTATCTCAGATAAGGGCGTGGGCTGACTAGCCAGAATGTCAAATAGGGTAGTGATCCTGTTATCACTCATGATGAAGGACCTAAGAGCCCGAAACATCGAGCTAGTGTACGCGTCAATCTGTCTTATTTGAATTTACATATTATTATTTTATTGAAGAAATCATTATTAAAGATTTTAAACCTTACTTAGCACCAGAGTACACGACTCCCTTTTTCTTCTATTGTCATTGGTGCTTTTGTCCCCTTTCCCACTACAACAGGCCTTTGACCTGTCAGTCAGCTGGGGAAAAAGTAATAACGGCCGGGGAAGGCAACGGCAAACCACCCCGCTATAAGGCCTGCCAAGAAAACGTCAGTGAAAGCTGGCATCCCTCCAAGAGTCAGTAATGACTCGGTGCTTGCACGAGAGGGTCCTTTCCTTCCTTGACCTGCCAAACTGAGACTGTAGAACAAGTTATACTATTTGGTGTGCTCCTGTCTCCGAATTTTTCATCAGGTTTCCTTTCTTATTATGTTGCTCTTAGAAATGGAAAGGTGGGACATCAATATTTTTAATACAACTCAATTTATTGTGGCAAAGCTTGGAAGGCTTAAACCAACAAACAAGTGTCATTTGTATACATAATGTATACATTACAAATGTATACATTACAGCAAGTGGCATTTGTATACATTATCAGAAGATGCAAAATGCAGCTCCTTTTGAAAGGATGTGATGGAGCTATTTTGCTGTGGTTGAACAAAGCATGAATGAGGGAGCCATCCTGCTTGGCTTTGTTGTTCTGCTATGTGTCCTGTGACCATTTTGCATTGCAAAAAAAAAAAAAAAGAGAGAGAGAAGAAACTGAAATAAAAGCAACAGCTGCTCCTGCTGGAGCTGAAATTTAAATCTGGGTGACAAATTCCTCCCCATGCACTAACCCAGATCTCCTCCCTTGGTGCCGTTTATTCTTATGAACAACTTCCCTTGGGGTACTGGCCGGCCAGCCTGCCATAGAACTAGCTTCCAGGAGGCGTAAATGCTTTTCAGAATGTAGCATGAAACTGTTGTAAAGTTATTTTCCTGGAGGTCAGTCTTAGATTTTGTCTGCTTTTTGCTGTTGTCATCCATCTGTGGATACCTTTGCCTCGTGCATACATAATCAAATGCCGTGGGTCTAATCAATATTTACATGATGAAATAACAGCTGTCTCCTACTCGCACCGGCAGGTGGCACTGAAGACAGGACAGTGGTTCCTTTTTCTGAAGAAAGCCTGCTGTTTATTCCTCTGTGTAGTTGGGAGTAAGGGCTATTTGCTTTTGAAAAAATTGCTTGTATCTGTGTGAGAATCGCAAGGGAATAGGGGACCCGTGGGGACAGAAGCCGTTTTGAGAACAGTGACGGCACGGTGGGTAGAGTGCTTGGGCTTAGAATCAGAAGACTCAGGTTCAGTTCCTCCTTCTGCCATGGAGATTACTGGGTGACTTTGGACCACTCTGCTTAATCTACCTCACAGGGTAGTTGTGAGGGTAAAATGGAGGGTGGGGGAGAACCATGTGTGCTACCCTGAGCTGCTTAGAGGATGGGTGGGATAAAAAGTAGATTAACAGAGTCAGCGTAAACATGGCTCAGGATAGCTGACTGTGTAAATGGGCTCTAGGATGTGATGTCCTTGAAATGACTTTGGGCATAATCCGGTGACTGAGCATACCATCCAGTCTACCGGAGAGGAGGGAGGATTATGCCCTTGGTTTTAATGTAAGGTGGAATGCATCTTAAAAGTGATTTGCATTGTAAATTGATATGGTTCTGCTTGTGGCTCAGAATTTATTTATTTATTTAAGAAGCCCTCCCAAGATGGCAATCAAACACACAAAACCTGTATAAAGTCTTCCATGCATTCTTGGTGGGTGGTGGCATGGCCAGTCAGCTGTATTTCTAGGGACTAGCATTAAATTACAGATGGCTATTTCTTGAGCTGCTAGGGCGCATTGCCAAGATGTAGTAATGAAAATAAACATTTCAGAGAGGGGGAAAGGGCTTTTTTACAGCCTTGTTTTATGCATGCTTACTCAGATGTAGGTCCTGTTGATTTCAGTGGAACTTATTTCCAAACGACTTATATTTAGTATTACAGACCTAAGCCTTAATATCATTCTGCACAATGTCGCAACTATAGTGGATCAGGTGAATTTCCCAACTTCTCCTTGTATTTTTCTCTTCCAAATGCAAACTAAAAATTATGTGGGAAGTGCTCTCTGCACCTCACGATCCAGAAATCCCCCATACAGCAAGGGGTTCTTCTTTCTAGGTTGTTAAAATGAGTTGCTGTTCTAGTGATAATTTCAGCTTCATGGATATTTTCTTTGAAAGTCACCCCTCCCCTATCCTCTAAATAATTTTCAGTTATTTCTCTGTGCATGTATTTTATCCCCAATATCCCAAGTGATATTATCCAGACAGAGCAGAGCAGCTAATGGTTTGCTTTCTTCACAAGCAATTTTGTTTTCTTAAAACTACATTGTTGGAGAATGATCTCATAATTGCTTGACAAGGCATGCATTTCTTTGATCTGTAGGGAGGGAAAAGGTGATGCCGTGTGGAAAGAATCAGATAATACGTTTTTTTGTTTTTTGTTTATTCAGCATTTTTGATTCTCATCCTCTTTTCCTATACTGGAACACAGAGCATCTAACAACCCAAAATAATAAAAACAACCCAAACAGTAAAGGTCACAACACACAAGGAGAAGCTGTAGCTCACTGGTGGAACCCATAATCAGTGTTGACAATCCTGGACTAGATAGACCAATGTTCTGATTCGGTATAATGCAGCTTCATATGTATACCAGAAGTATTATAAAGCAATATTATATAGTTTGGGAGTTGTTTTCTACTTATTTTATGATAGTGCATCCTTCCTTTTGGGAGCATTTAAACCTGAGAGGGAAGCATGAATAACTTGTAATAAATTGGAATTAAATCACCTGTATTTGGATAGTGGCTTGGTTCGCATGACACGGCAACCTATTCTTTTCCCTCCCTATAGATCAAACAAATGCATGCCTTGTCAAGCAATTATGAGATCATTCTCCAACAATGTAGTTTTAAGAAAACAAAATTGCTTGGGAAGAAAGCAATTTTCCCATGGCGCCCACAGGCAATCCCCACCCCCCTTGCCATGGCTTGTCATGTCACAAGAACCCAGGCAGCAGGGTTCGCACAACACGACAGACTCTCAAACAACCCTTGCCTCTTGGGTTCCCATGACATAGAATCATTAGAATAGCAGAGTTGGAAGGGGCCTACAAGGCCATCGAGTCCAACCCCTTGCTCAATGCAGGAATCCACCCTAAAGCATCCATGACAGATGCTTGTCCAGCTGCCTCTTGAAGGCCTCTAGTGTGGCATGGGCTCCATGCAAAAACAACACCCGTGGGCTCTCGGCACAAAGCAACAGCTCCGGCGGGTAAATTAAGCCACAGTGGGCTGTCGTGTCATGCGAACCAGGTCAGTCCCTCATGATTGATAAACGCTTGAGAAAGTTTTAGGGAGTGTACACAATAAAAAGGAAATCTAAGCTTGAAAATATACATATATTGAAATAAATATATTTGATTTCAGGAGCAGCAGTAGTATGCTTAAGAACGGAGCACAGTCTCTTATCTATTAATACATGCAAGAACCCCTTTGTCTTTGTGGCCTTTGTGACCTTTTGGATCCATCCATATCCATTTCATGGCCTTTGATCGTTAGCCATGGGGAGCATTTGGGACACATGGCTGGTCCGGAAGAGGCACATCTAAATTTAGGCACCTTGCATTCTGTACCGGGTAGAGCGGGTTTCTACAGTTTGTACCATTAGTTGTGTCGACTTCACAAGCGCAAGAAGGCAGAAAATACAAGTAAGCATTTGTTTGTTCCAATATGTTAGTCTGTGTGGTTTAATTGTGTCCTGTGAACTTCTGCATGTATTGAGCCTGACTTGAATGGCTATTTAACCCATACCATTTACATACTCAGTACCTCAGCAGAGGTGTCTTTCTAGACTTCTGAATGAAGGTGACAGTTTAAGAGATGAGAAAAATACCAGGAGAAGTTGGGAAATTCACCTGATCCACTATTGTGCAGAATGATATTCAGGCTTAAGTCTGTAATACTAAGCATAAGTCGTTTGGAAATAAGTTCCGCTGAAATCAATAGGACCTCCATCTGAGTAAGCATGCATGGTGATGTACCTGGCCCGGCCCACCCCTTTTTATCCTCACAACAGCCCTGTGATGTAAGTTAGGCTGAGAGATAGCGGAAGGCCGTGAGGCTGAGCTCCACGGCTGAGTGGGAATTTGAGCCTGACTCTTCCCCATCCATTGATTCTCTAACAGCACAATCATATTTAGGTTTACTTAAAAGCAAGTTCTACTGAATTCAGTGGGGTATACACCCAGGTAAGTATGCAGAGGATTGCAACCTAAGTATTGCAGTGTTTTGTTATTGTCACTTTGTACTAAATTACTGTATGTATTAATATTGAAAACTCCAAGCAACTTGGAATTTAAATCTTGATTTCAAGAGCCGAGCTATTTACAGATATAGTTTTGGGCAGGGGGTGGGTGGGAACAGGCTTCGTGTCCCAAGTAGTGCTCCTGCAAGACCCCAGTCCACTTGAAACACTGCGGGATTTCCAGTCAACCTGTTAGCATGAAATGGAAGTTCTGTGGCAACAGTGCTTGATGGATTGTTTCCGTTGTCAAAAATCACCTTTTCATGTAGAAAGGATTCATTTTGTTTTGCTTGTTTGCTTTATTTATCAGACCTTGAATAGAAGATGGCCTCATGTCTATATGAATGCCTCTGTGAGGCGGAACTTGAGAAATATTATCCCCATTTTACTGCCCTTGGCTTTCAGAAGATTGATGAACTCGCCAAGGTCTCCATGAAAGATTACACTAAACTGGGGGTACATAACATGAAGGACCGCAAGCGCCTCTTCCAGCTCATTCGAATAATCAAAACGTTGCAGGCAGAAGAGGAAGCCGCGGGGAAAACCCAGCCACATTTTCAGGCAGGTGCTGCTTACCTTCAGCCTTCGGTGACTAGATCTGGCCCTCGGAGACAACTCCATTTTGATTCCCTCTCAGAGGGAAGAGACGAACAGAAAGACCTTGAACCTGGACTGTGTACATTATCCAGTTGTTCTGTGAATGCAGATAAAGATGATTTAGCTGCAGTGTTGAGCCATGATTCTGAGTACAAAAGACCCAGAAAAGACTCTTTGAACGCCTCTTCGACATGGACAGAATACAGACTGGGCATTCCAGCTATCAGTTCATCAAATGATATCGGCCCTCTCTTAGGGGATGCGGAAGCCCCCATGGTACAGAGAGTAGCTCATGTTTCAGGTTACAATTATGGAGTGCCTCATTCTTGTATCAGGTAATAACCATTCCTTTGTATTCCTTTATATACAAAGGGGGTGGCAATAATGTGATTCTCTTCTCCACACACATAGTGAGAGGGTCAAATTTACTAAACAAAACAAAATTCTGCAACCACTTATTCCAAATATTGTTTTAGGAATACACTATGCATATGTTTGCAAGTTTTAATTCAGGGATGGGCAAAAAGCAGATCTCCAGATGTTTAGACACACACGCCCATGCCAGCATGAACAATGGTCAGGAATGCTGTGAGCTGAAGTCCAAAACATCTGGAGATCTATTTTTTGTCCAGTTCTGCTTTAATCTTTGTAATATGGATTGACTTCGTAACCACAGATTTGTCATCCTGTGCTTCATAGATCTAATGATTCTGAGAAAGAGACGCCATGGACTGAGACGGACAAGATCCGTGTATGTGTTCGAAAACGTCCCCTGGGCTTAAGAGAGGAGCGTCGGGGCGAAGTGAATATCATCACAGTGGAAGACAAAGAAACTCTCCTACTCCATGAGAAAAAGGAGGCAGTTGATCTCACCCAGTACATTTTGCAGGTTGGGATTTTTTGCGTGTTCTGTCTTAACTCCTTAAATTGCCCAGCATGTATTGAACTGAAAATATCAAGCTGATCCATTTTCACTTAAATCGGGGATTTAAAAACAACAACAACTTTCCACTACAGAACAGGTACTCCTGCCTATTTATATGTATTTAGCTTTATTTCAAAAAATATTGGTAGGGGCTTGGACTACATTATCTTTGAGGCCCCTTCCAACTAGGATGCTAAAAAGTACAGTGGCTAAGCTAGATGTTAAAACTGCAATGAACTGGTAAATTCCAAAAGATGGTTTAAATAGCTATAAAAGATGCTGGAAGTCCTGGGCAAAGAATAAAGTCTTTGTTGAAAGGATATCAGGCCTGATGCTGGGCAAGCTACTCTGGAGAAGTCAGTCTATATACTGGAGACTATAACCCAGTCACTTCCTGCCTAACCCTCAGAAGTCATGGGACTTAGGGAAGGACCATAAAGTTGAGCATAGGGTTTGAGAACGCTCCTGTGGAAGGCAATCCGAAGTTGTTTAAGGCTTTAAAGTGAACACCAGTAGTTTGTCTGGAAAATGGCAGTTCTAGCACTGGTGAGAAATGTTCTTTATAGCAGGCCCTGATTAGTAAACGTGCAGCTGTGTTTTGTGTTAACTGAAGTGTCAGAACCATTTCCAAAGGCAGCCCCGTATTGGTACAATACAGTATCCTAATCTGGGGCTTACTGAGTCATGAATCACTGTGACAAACTGATCTCTGTCTAGGATGG